>NC_085140.1:76287167-77614226 GCF_024139115.2 Armigeres subalbatus
CACATGGCTGCTAATTTATGGATGTTCTGAAGTATTAAAGTACAGTATTTGTATAAAAAGCCTCATGTATAAATAATTTGTCTATGCTACATGTAGGAACCATTTCAAGAAAATCTGGGTCCCAGTTGGTCCCTTGTGTACTATATCAAATACAAATATGTTTAGTACAGAGCCTTCTATCGAAACTTTGACTTCCGGTGGTTTTATGATCATTCTGCTATTCCTAAATAAACAAAAAGGCAAAAAAATTTTTGCTTCGATAGTACTAGGGATCCTATAATGAGAGATATGCGAAAGCACAATAAATAACTGAGCATTGAGAACTGTCAAAGCATGAGCCAAAAATGAACGTTGTTATGGGTAGATTGAAGACGAGGTTGAGAGGTATTGGAGATAGATTTAAGAAAATTTCCATCGAATAAACAATTTGCGATTTTCGCGAGTAGAAGTAATCTATTTATGTATCGTGTTTCGCTTATTTGTATTGCACTTTCATTTTAGTGATAATGCTTTATTTGAATACTGTTAGTGGATAAACATATTCCAAAATTGTTATCAAAATGCAAGTCATATACAAGCTTCAACATTTTGCGCTGCGGCAAGTGCTGAAAGCGTTTGCAAATGAAAGTAACAGGTTATAAACTGTTCGTAGAAAAGTATTGGCATATCTCTATTATAGATCCTTGATAGTATGATACGTTTCTTGATAGTACGTACACTAAAAATTTCAGTACGTACTATCGAGGTATGCCTGTATTAGCAATACTATACCCAAATAATATAATCACAGTTCCATTCGAATTTTCTGCAGCTACATTTTGCTACGTACACGTTGTTGAAGAAGGTGAACAGGTTATTATGGGATTGGTGTCAGAACGTGGAAAATAATTTCGGGAAATTCGGAAAAACTCACGGAGAAAAACCACGAATGTGCCGAACACAACACCATTGTCGTATACTCTTCAAAGATGGTTGCTATACACTACTCTGCAATGTTTAGAATGTGCGTAAAGAGAATTGAATATGCATAGGTGTCGGCTAACTGGTCGATCGGGTTTGGTTGAGGCTACTGTTGTTTACGCTAACACTCCTCTCAACGGTTATCACTCAACCTTTATGAACCCCTAATAGCTCGGTAAACGGTCATGCTTCAATGTTCGCCGCCTTCGTTAAGATAAATTGCCTCATTTCATCTGCCAGGGTAATACTGCAAACTATTAGCCCACGATTGCTGAGATCCCTGATGAACACTTAGTCTCGATATGCTTAGTCCTCTTACTGGCTCTTTCTTGACTTGACGAAGCATAAGCAGCCTTTGCTATCTGTGTACCGTTGTGGCAATTTTAGCACTCGCAGCCATAGCACACCTTTGGACAAGTTCTCCAAGCGCCATATTCGGCCTCCTGAAGAAAGACTCACGCAACTCTGCCTTCGCTTGCCCTTTTTTTTTTTGTCGGGTGCGAAGACTACTGCGTCCAGATTTTAGGACTATTGTGATATAATTCTTTTGTTGTGAATGCGTTATCTCAGTAACATGTTTGCCACTGAGATAAGCCTTTAGTCGACTGAACTCAAGACCATCTATTATTGATGAATAGAGATCCTGAGTTGTTATGCTGTGACTCCCATTCTGGCGAGATCAGCTTTTATGAAGCCAACTACGTCCTTGGGGGGATAAGATCATATGTCAGCAGGCCCCAAAAGGGCTTGCTGGAGAACTTTTGAACCTACGTTGGTGAGGCACTGTAATATAGAGGATGTAAATTTGATGTTTCTCTCTCGTCACAGAAGCGGTACTTGAGGTTTGATTGCTCCGATCTTTTTGTAGATGGTATCTGCAGGCAGTGTCCAGTTATTAGACCGGTGTAGATGTTGATATCCCTTTATTGAGACCTAATAGTTGTTGGGTTTTCTTTTGGGTTAACGTTACGAGCCTTTTGGATTGGCTCGTATGGGGAAGTGCATTCCAGCTTGATGTACTCTGACTGACCATATATTTGTTCAGTTCCATTTTTACAGAGCAGTCTGAGATTCCGCAGAAGGCCTAGGCCAATGAACCTTTCATTAGATCCATTCCTGGTTAGCCCATCACAATCTCTGTTTCCCCAGACCCGTATGTCCCGGGATCCAATATAGGTAGACCTGACAGTATGGATAAGTTTTCAGCCAGAATGCATTCCTCATTCAGCTTTGAGTTACAAGTGTAGTTATTAAGCGACTCAAGGTTGTTGGCTGTCAGAGAAAATACATATTTTTTGCAAATCTATACTTTCTCCTCACAGGCATAATAACACGCATTCTAATATTGCATATATTTCGCCTGAAATATCAGGGCCACTGTCCTAAGTGGACAGAAATTTCTTGTTGAAATATAGATTCCGGATCCCGTCAGATTATTCATTTTCGAACTATTCAGAAGAAATTTATAGAGCTCTGTTGGAACGCTATCAATTCTCCTCCCACTCCTGGCGGGAAGGAATGAACACATCGTAAGGTAAGTCATAATTGACTACCGTTTCCATCCAGTCACCAAATTCCTATTGCGGGATTTATGTCACCCATTAATATGCCGAGGTGACCCGTTAGGTCTCCTGACAGCAGTGTTTTGCTCTTTAACCCAGAGCACTTTTTCCGCTTCCAGCTTTAAGGAATTGATCTAACCGGGGCAGGTGAAGCATTGCGTCTAGGGCCGTGGTGTGGCCACGAACTGCACCAGTGATGGCTATAAGCGGTGTTGGATTTTGTTGAGCTTAGCCCTGCAGCAGCCTCATTAATGAGGCCACTGTCAAGGAAGCGTGTTGTCCTGGGACGGACAATGGTTTTATATATCCACATGATCATACTTCTTATTTTAGTCTCCTATCTTACCAAGGGTTTTTTGAACAAACCCAAAGGTATTGAGACCTTCTGCACAAATTGGATTGGAGATGAGAGTTCCAATTAAGCTTGCATCGAGTATGACACCTAGATATTTTACTTCACTTGAATAACCAATTTGTGTTTGATTCAAGAAAAGGGTTTCAGTTGTACCTTCTGGTGAAAGGGATAATGGAAGTTTTTGTAGGATTTATGCCTAGTTGATCCTTTGACACCAGGAAAAAGGTGATTTAGGGCAGATTGCATTCTTCACGATAACACTTCGAATTCTGTCTTTACAATAATGACAAACGTCATCATATTATCCAAATCACTTCGAAGCCTCTTCTCTCTGTTACCAGAAGCTCATCCACCACTAGTGACTACAACAAGGAGAAAAGCACCTGCCTGCGGACAACACCCCTTGTTGCTTTAACAGTGATGTATGAACCGCTAAGCTCAGAGGAGATTTTCCGATTGCCGCATATAGTATGTACCCAGGTAACAAATGCATGGTCAAATTTTCCTCAACATTGTTGACCCTAGACGAATAAGAAGCGTTATCGAATGCGCCCTCAATATCAAGAAAATGTTGCTTGCCCAGCGAAAACCGCCTCCCTCCTGCGAAAATAATTACAAAACCAGTAGCAGATTTGCGCGTCTCCGGATCACCTGCCCAGTCAGAATCTGAATACGCCTCCCAGAAACTTCCATTGGTGTCACCCAACTTCAGGGCTTCCAGTCTTGAGTCGCCTTGAGAGGTGTGTATTATTGCCGTTTCTTTCGCCGCCGTCCTCTCTATTTCAGGGAGCATAGAACTTTCGCCCTTAATATAGAGGCAGCCGTCGCAATATCCGGACGTGTTGTGACCGCACGTACATTAATGCATTCATCAATACTTCTTCGGTACACGTAATGTACCGAAGTGCACTCCGACTGGGCTCTTAAGCAACATATTATATTAATATAGGCTTACTTGCCTTTCCCATACATCAAAATAGAGACAACCATTAGTGAATACAGCACCATCTGCCATCTGAAATGGTCGATAAACTTGTTTTTGCCATTATTCTAAGCGTGTAGATGGACGTTTCCTGAAAAATCAATACCAAATTTTCAAAAGACTCATCTGCTTTAAATAAAGATTCAACAATATTCGATTTATCTGATTGCACTCCCACACGAACAAACACCACCAACAGGTTGTTTTACGGGAGCACAGATTCGTCAACTGCCGTTTAATCCTGTTTTTTTCTAATGGTAAGACATTGAGAGAAAAACCCTTTTACTGACGGTATTTCATCCATTGAACGCAGGAATGGCTTCCCATCAAGTATTTACTATTCTTACCTTATTTTTACCGTGACCTGATAAAAAAGGAGAGATTTCATCGAGAAGCATGTTGTTAAATCCGAAAATAATGTACCTTAATTTACTCCAGATTTTAGTACAAAAGGAACAAATTCATTTTGATCGCCATCTAGATTCTTTACAACTCTAGATGACGGAATCTGGATAAATCTATCCTGTCCTGGGTAATCTCAGAATATGTGTACCTGGAGGAAAAAACAGACCTTGAAAATGTGTGTGTCAAGCCGCGCTGAAATCTAGCTGGCCAGTGGAGCCGAAACAAAACACATGGCATGATTTCTTTTTTTTTGCAGGCGGTAGGGTCAGTTCAGCCAACACCAAGCGCCATCGAAAAATTACCGATTTTCTGCGGTTCAAACCTTTCGTTTATCAGATTCACTGATCGCAAATCGCTTCGAACATCCCTCAACCCCATAACTGAGGATATTTACCGCAAATGTGCTAATTCGATATAGAAACTGCCTGTTGTCCTGGTACGAACAAAATATCACAAGCGCCGAAAAGCCGCTGGTTCTTAAGGAAGAAACTGCAAGAAATCATCTGCTTGTCACTTAATTCAAAAGAGAGGAAGTCGGCGAAGAGAATTCTCTCTTACGACATTTGCCCTTATTCTAGATATTTAGATAGAGCTTGAATTTATTTCATAAAATTGCTTTAGGTATTAAATCCCACATGGTGTATTGTTATGATCCGCAATAAAACCCGCGCCAGGAGGAAACTTGATCGCAGTGGTACACCCCAAATGTGTCAGTGTCAGTCTGCTGATGGAAGTGTTTATAACTCCAGAAATCGAGTTTACGCTTCCGTCGATGGGCCATGTTTTGATAAACTAACTAGTAAAACCTGGGAGCTGTGGACCTGATCGAATCCACCAAGTATATTGCTTGAAACTCGCTAAATTTCTCTCTCAGTGTTCACTGCACTAGGGGCGGCTCAAAAAACACTTTTTTCAAATTTTTGATGGGCCACCCTCTTATTCGGTTCTACTTGATGCCCGATGCTCTGGACAAAATGCCAGCCAAATCGTCAACGCGTTTGGTAGTGCTAAACTTGAAGTTTATATGGAAAAATGTATGCAGAAACATCCAAAACAAGGATTTGCAGTTGGCCAAGCACAATTTACGATCAAGAATCATGATACCCATCAAAAAATTGAAAAAGTTTTTCCATAATTAATTTGAGCCACCCTACTGTATATACGTTACATGGTTTTCTCAACATGGAATTATCATTATGTTTATTCTAAAAAAAATAATTACAAAAGATTTCGCTTCAATTTACCGTATCAAGCAAATTAACGTGTCGAATGGTAAATTAATTCATACCCTCCACTTGTTGAATCCGTCGATATATTTAAAATGACGCCAAAATTGAAATTTGTTTAAAATGGCTATATTTAGTATGAGTTGATTTATACGTGTAATCTCTCGTCTGCGCTCAGAATGAACAAAACCTCTCTCGATGCGATGGATACTTTTTGACAGCTTACTTTGGAGATTCTTTGACACTCGTTTTGACTCTATCCGCAGCTCCCAGGTGAAAACATTGTATCGATTCCATAGTTTTGCCTTTCCGTCCTTACAAGTGAAAGGGATTCTTGATTTTAGATTTGACACCACTGGTGCCAATTAGGTTCCGCGAATTTTAGAAGTGTGTAGTGTTGCATTTCACACGGGTGGCGCCACATATGCTAAAGCATTGGTCGCCAGTATTGCATGAGAGTAAGCTGGTATTGTTGTTTATAATATATTTGCCTTTGTCAAGGTCCATTCAAGTGGATATCAATGCTTATCCAGAGTAAAGCTTTCAGAGCAACTGATAGCTTATTTTGATGATGTGGAATGCTGAATATGATTATTTAATTGATATCTTTTTTGGTCGTTCTAACGGTTCAAATAACAAAATGTATAGCAGCAAATTTGCTATCGATGAGAGCAATTTGAAAACTAAATTTGATATTGATTCCGATAACAAAATACACAGTTTGATCTCAGATCATAAAACATAGAAATCTACAGCAAAATGACCGATGAGGGGTCTCCAGTAGCCTTGTGTTAAAGTGCGTAGGATTGCCAATCCGGAGATGGCGAGTTCGGATTTCGGTCCGGTCTATAGGATGCTTTTCGGTGGAAACATTCTCGACACCCCGCATAGTGTATCCATTTTACTTGCCATGTAAGATACATAATCATGCAATGGCGGGTATAGAAAAGCCAGTTAATAATTGAGGAAATGCTAATAGAATACTTCGTTGAAAATCGGTGATGTGTCAGTCAAAACACAGAAAGTTGTCGTTTTCGCCTGACGCTGAACCCAAATAAATGTAGGTTTGTTCAAAAAGTTGGTCTACCAGTTTGCTATTTTAACTCATCTTCCGACGGCTTGATATAACAAACGATATTTACTAAATTTCATTTACCTCCTTGGAATCTCAAAGTTTTGGATGAACTTTACTTGACAAATACGAAGAAAGAAGGATGATATGCCATACTGAACTCTGTATTTGGTAATGGATCAAAATGGATTCTAATCATAATCCTTTCAGGAATGCGATGCATCTTTTGTTAGAAAGCCAGATATTATTTTGGTATATGGTCGGGTTCTACAAATCGCACCAAGCAGCTTTTAATTGACTTGGTGATATTTTGTTCGTAAAGGAAAACGTAAATAATTACATCAATTCATACGTACATTTGTTGTAGTGGATACCTCGTTATGTGCTGATGACCGGAGACCCCTCTTTATGATACATTTGATGCTTAAAAAACCAGGCGAGAATTATTCCAAGTTCAGAAACTTATATTGGAAGTGAAATCAAATTCTGTAGTACTGTAGAGATAAATGAAAAAATTACCTCTGTAGCAAAATTTAGGGGGAGCTTAATTGATTCTAGGTGGGCCAGTTCTCCCCTAAATTTCCAGTAGTAACGCCACGGGTCCATGATAAGAAATTGCTCT
Source organism: Armigeres subalbatus (assembly GCF_024139115.2). Classification (NCBI taxonomy): domain Eukaryota; kingdom Metazoa; phylum Arthropoda; class Insecta; order Diptera; family Culicidae; genus Armigeres; species Armigeres subalbatus. The sequence goes on from NC_085140.1 coordinate 76,294,352, forward strand.
ATAATCGATAATTTCATTTGATTTTGATGTTCCGTTTCTGGGACGTTATTCTTCCCTATTATGGACCCCCCAAATATTCCTATAATGGACACTTCCTCATATTTATTTTTTTACAAATTGTAAAAAAATAATCTAATTTACTCAACTCTTAGCCTAATGCATGTAAACAACCATAGAACTGTAAGTAGCTTCTCCCGATGGAATTTCATAGCAAAATGTTTACATTGCTCTGTAATAATGCAATAATGGCTGGAGGGTCCATCATTGGTCATTTTACCTCATTATCCTCCGCATACAAATAACGGTCTGTTGCGTGGCTGGATATGATACATGTGAACTAATGACGTGATATGGCGTTAAAAATATTCACTTGAAAACCTTAATTCTCGATTCCATCTGTTGGATTCGACTTAGTGTGATTAATGCATACCGAAGTTAACTGCCTAATATGTATTCGGTTATTAAATGCATTGAAACGGTTCATGCAAATTTTCAATAGTGTAATGTAGATAAATCAAAAGTTTCAATAACTTTGGTATATTCATGGAAATTTTTCAGCCAATTGATATTTAATTCTCAAATAGATGAAGGTGCTGGGTTCGAATTTCGAAATATCCATTTTACACCATGTATTCGGAGTCTTCTTCTGCCGGTAGTTTACGTAAAAAAGAATACCTTCAAACACATGTATCCAATAATTAATTGTATACATCTTCGGCAACTCGGCCGTACGAAAACCATTTTTGGCTGTACATGTTTCGAAATGAACAAATTGATAGAATTTCGTGTCTTGGAAGGACCTGAACCTCAACTCCTACTTAGATATAGGCGTGATAACCCCTACACAACAAGACTACTTAAAGGTCACGTTTACGAAAATCCATCAGAACTGGAGTACCAACTTCCACCGCGGTTACAGCTTTCTTGTTTTGCAAATTGAATATCTTTCGATGTTGATTTTCTCGCTTAACTTTTCAGTGATCAGTAGATTTTTTCAGGAAATAATCTGAGTAGCGCAATCAACAGAACAACATGAAAGCTTTTGATTGCAGTACTCAAGCATTCATGAAAAAATGTTACTTAGTTTTTTTTTGTGTTAATCGGAGATTTGTCTAATCTCACATGTGCTTTCACTGTTGTAAATCCACAGTCAAGCGAGTACATTGTTCATTAAACGAGAGGATTGCACCCCATGCCCCCAACAACGGCTGGGCGGATTTGTTTCGGTATAGAGGCGAATCAATCTAATTTACCGTGACAAAGGCCTGCTGGCTAAAGCATTTGATGAGTTTGATTGTTTACGCATGCGGTCGCGTGTACTCAGACGACTAATGACGGTAGCATTCCGACACTTGATTACAATTAATTGCATATTATTCGGCAACTCATGTACGGAAACCATTTTTTGTTAAATATTCGGCTGTACATATGCATTGCACATGTTTCAAATGGACAAATTGATATGAGCCTCGTGTATTGAGGGACTCACAAACCCTCAACCTCCCACTTCTGTAGATATAGGCGTGATAACCTTATTAACCCCTACACAACAAGACCATTTAAAGTCACGTATTGTGGAAAAGCCATCAGAAGCCATCATGTACTAATAGTTCCTTTGGGAATTTTATAGAATTTTCGCGCTTAGAAATTCTATTGAAATTCCTTTTATGGATTCTTTTCGCCAATTTTCATGGAATTCCTTCGGAAACTCTTTTCAGGAATTCATTCGAATATATTTAATAATTTCTTCAGGAGTTCTTGAGAAATTTTTAAAAATCCTCCAAAAAACTATTTCAGAGTAATTTTGAAGGAAAATTTAATTTTGCAGTAGAAGGAATTTTGAAAATGAATATCCAAAGAATTCTGAATTACCTCTACTGAAGTCATGAAGGAATATTCATGGAATTCATAAAGCAAAATCCCAAAAAGTTTCGTAAGGAGTTCTAAAAAATACATGGAAGAGAAAATTTCAAAGAAATTTTGAGAGGGCTGTATAAAAGGGATAGCTGGTGGAATTTTCTTAATTTATTTCGAGATGCATTTCCGAGGTAATCCCGAAGTTAGGCCCATAGTTCAAGAATTAAGAATTCCTGGTGATGGTTGAAACATTTTGATGATTTTTTGAAGAAAATCTGAAGATATTTTCAAAGGATTCCTGAAGTAATTCCTAAACCTTCTTATTTCTAAGAAGTGTTACTTCAGGAATTTCAGAAAATGTACATATAAACGCAAGGAAAATCATTGATTTGAAAAAAAATGACGATGAAGTCCCACTCTAATAACAAACAAAATACGTAGATTGGTTTTATACATAGAAGAATTTTTATACTTTCATAATTTAATACTTACTCTATTATTTTAAATCTAACAATTTTCATATTATTACGCTTTTATATTTTCGTATTTTATATATTCATATTATCTTCTTCTTCGTATTGGCATTACATCCCCACTGACAGAGCCGCCTCGCAAGCTTAGTGTTCGCCGCTGAGCACTCTGTTATTAACTGCGAGGTTTTCGTTTCAGGTTACTATTTTGCATTCGTAATATCGCGAGGCTAACACGATGATACTTTTATGCCCAGGGAAGTCGAGACACCTCTTAACTGGAAATTGCCCAGACCGGCACCGAGAATCGAAACCAGCCACCCCTCAGCATGGTTTTGTTTTGTAGCCAAGTGCGTCTTACCGCACGGCCAAGGAGGGCCTCTGCTATTTTTCGATGAAGGAGCTTAATTTTAAAAAATCGAACCTTAGATGCCTTTCGCCACTGATTGCTAAGGCGAAATGATTCATTGAGGACACCTCCGCGAGAAAGGCTTTGTTGATATAAGAATTCGATAATGCAGCGATAAACCAGGCTATTAACACTATCAACCATCACGACAATGAGAGGTTTCCGCTTCCTACAATGGTATGAAAACTTAAAAAGGCTAATGTTCTGTGATCTATCAAACGGATGTATAACTTTATTCTAAGTACTATGTTTATGCAGTGAAATATGGTATAAAAGTAATTAAGGGCTATGGGAAACCGGATTAAAAGTATGTTCGGATTCGGAATATGTACGTACTTACTCTGGTGGAGGTAAGAAGATATTTTCTTCACTTTTCAAAAGTTAGTTTACCAAGACCTTTTTATCGTAGTGTTCAATATTTTTACGCTGAGCTTGACAAAGAAAAGAGTAAATGACTTGATGAGAATTATTGAAAACCTTTTATAAGGCCCCGGCATTTGGTTTGAAAATTAAGTGCGTACTCTTGCCTCACCTTACTTTACTTCGATACTTGATAGCTGCTACAGCTTTGCTCACCCAACTTACTTTAAAATTATGTCATCGGGTACGTTGCTTGCTGATTTCGTGGGAGAAGAAACTAGAGAACCTCGTGTCGAACCTTTCTTCAACAGCTCTTTGCCAATGGATTTTCCAAATTTTAGAAAATTGTTCTACAAAAATTGTTTGAATATTTCAAATAACATTTCACAGAAGCAGCTTATTCCAATCAATTAAAAACAGTTTTGATTCCTTTATTTTCCGATAAATTATTTTTCTATGTTGATATCTTCTGGTAGGGCAAGACCACCAAAAAATAATATATTTACATATGGCATTTGAAAGAGAACAATATTACGGTTGTCAAAATTAGATGCGTTATTTTTATCTTCAAGTTTGATCAATTTCCATTTCAAATCAAGTTTTTCAAATAAATTAATATAACTCGACAAATGGAAGAAGATACAGCTGATATTCTTATAGCAAAACACGAGTTTTGAAAGCCCGTGCTTCAGAAGATGACATTCGTGAGAAATGAAAAACAAAAAATTCATAGCTAAACACTTTATAATGGACAGTTATCATATCAGGAAACAAAATTGTTCTACAAAGTTCTGGATATTTGGGCCTCAATAATAGAGCTACCAAAATAGGGTCATTTTATAAAAATGTGAAATTTTTATCTTTTTTATTTTGCGGAATATTGACATAAAAATGTTCCCACAGTTGTAGCGCAGCTTTTTCCAATCAACTTTGCTCTATAAACTTTTTATGTAGCCTCTAAGTCACTTTGTTTAGAGTAATTTCATTTCTATCAGGATTAGGTGTCCCTCAAAATAATATTTAAGGACTGCTCCAGTTTTGTTTTCAGTTTTTCACGAATGTCACCTTCTTAAGCCTTTGGGGCTTTTCAAAACGCGTGTTTTTCTATAAGAATATTGTCTGTATCTTCTTCCGCTGTCGAGTTATATCAATTCTATTTGAAAACATGCCGATTTTAGTAAAATTGGTGAAACTGAGGATAAAAAACAATATGTCCCCAATTTTGACATAATAGAATATTAATTTCTTCAGATGCCGTGTGAATTTATTTTTGGTCTGCCCCTAACCGGAAATATCAACTTATGAAAAAAATGTAATTTTGATGGAAACGATTATAACTTTTGATCGGAAAAAATATGGAGCGTATTTATCCATCAAAGTTGCATTTTTTTGAGCCTAAGTCACCTGAACAATGACTTTCGAGAAATCTAAAACAAAAAAAAAGAGATTAAAAAATGTCGTTTTTTGAGGTAACAACTTTAATCCCATTAGGTAAATTGCTCTAAATCAGCCAACTTAAGAGCTACAGCAGAAAGTTTATGACCAGAATTGATTGGAATAAGCTGCGCCACAACTTCTAAGAACATAACATGTCAATATTCTGGGAAATAAAAAATATTTTCAACTTTTTTATATGATGTACACCCTATTTTTGTAGAACCATAATGATGGCCTATTATTTCGAACAATTTTGTAGAACAACAGTTTTTCTAAAAAATATAGTTTTGGAGTAAAATGCATCTTTCCGCGTAAATCTGTATCCTGGACCATAGTGCAACGGAACAAAGCAAAGGCCGTGGGCTCATTCACAAATTACATAACGCCAAAATTGACGATGTTCAATGCCCACACCCCTCGTATCGCTATTTGTATGAAGGGATTTTCTAAACATATGTGTCATAATGTTCTGGCAGACCCTCTCCATCCCTAAAAAGTTATGTACCGTAAGAATGGGCCCCTGTTCAATAATCAATCAGGTCGAACCAACAATGTATCAACAGTAGTTAACCATCCGTTGCTGAGTGAACATTAGAAGATGAAACTCTGGAAAGCAGACGCCGGTGCGTTCAGCGATGGCAAAGACCGATTCCAGTACGACGCGCGCTTTCCACAGCTCGAGAAGTATTGTCAACGGTTGAGTCGTTCAATTGTAGGTAAATTATGGAAACGACTGTGAAGCTTGGCTGGCGGAAGTGGGATTCTTCAACCCAGGACGATCAGCTACCATTCAGTGTTTTGCTTGTGGGAATACGAGTTGGCCTTAGCATCTCCTGATGTCAAACCAGGAAGATTCACGCCAATTTCTGGCAGCGATTGTGAATACTTCAAGCACATGAGGGACGACAGCGACATTCGAACGTAGCCTGACCAATGTGATGATGGTTGAGACCCAGCTATCAAAATGAACAGATGTAGGCTTTGCGTGGGAGTTTTGATGATTCAATAAACTGCAAATCCATCACAGTGTTTTGCTTCTTGTCGTTTTCACGATCAAAATACAAAAATTGAAAAAGTGCTGATTTTGATATAGGTTTGTTCACAGGTTTCAAGATATTTAGGAGCGCATCTTTCGATAAAAATAGTTTGATAATTAATTAACATAAAAGTGAGTTGGAGAAAATTATTTTCACCAGAGTTTATAGAGACATAGTTTCGTCACATAGAAAGTTATAATGTTCAGCAAAACATGTATTTTGCTGGTCGACAACTTTGTAAGAGACGGAAAATGTGAAAAAATCATCGAATTAGTTCTAGCTAAAGAATGTTTTGAGGTTTCACAAACATAAAACATTTGTTTGTCATATATAATTTATATAAGTTTTATAGTTTGTTTGTTCTACAAATTCAGAGAAAATCACAAGAAATATAATTTATATTTATTTGAGAATTCATAAAGAGAACAAGGAATTCTAAAATTTCTAAAAGTATTCATGTGATGTCGAAAATACAATAAACTTAATAACACACATGTCGAAGCGTTCTTGATTTGATTAAAACAGCTGGAAATGAACGTTTATCTAGGTAAATCTTAGGACGCATTGAGTGAACTGAGGGGCATTGATTATTGAGTCTGTTGATCCAGTTGTATCAAAAAGCCAGAGGTTGCCGAGAAGTCGAAGGAAAGTTTCATAAATATATTAAAACAATTATAGTAGAAAGTGTGGAAAGCGATGACAAAGAGCAAAATGAATACAAACTAGCAATTTGGAAGCAACTGGTAAATAAATGTTATAACAAATGCTATTAAAACTATGAAGGCTAAGTGGAAGCCGGGAGTTTCCATATTTTGATTTAATAAACTTAACATGTTTCTGTGTTTTTTTCAACATTATTAGCGTGTTTTTGATTGTGAACCAAGTTCAACACAGGCATATTTTATGTGGAAATCCTTTTGCAAAATCGTTATCCTAACTTTAACTAATTCCAATGATTTTTCACATTGTCCGTCTTTCTATGGTGTTGCTTCAAACTATAAAATACATGCTTTTTGTTGAACATTGTAATTTTCATCTCTTATAAAACCAAAGTTATTCAAACATTATGATTTTTCGTGGGTTTACAAGTTTACACAGCAATTGAGAAGACTTGTCGACAAAAGTTTAATATCAGTGAAAAGCTGAAATGAGCGACTTTCAGCATATCGTGAAGAATGTTGACTTTGCAATTAAGAGAGTGATTATAAGGAAATAATTTCAAAATATGTATAATTTCAAAGATAACTTTGTTGAATATGAGATGGAATGTCCTAATGTCTAGCAAAACATGTTATTTTGCTTGCTTAACAACTTCCTAGAAGACGGAAAATGGGAAAAACTGAGTTTCAATGCATAGTCGATATCGAGTGATTTTAAACGCAAATTTGATGAAAGTAGGCGGATAACTGCCAAATTCTCTGCTCAATGCCGTTCCGTTGTATTGCGTTTAGCTTTAGAGTGAAAATGTGATTTTAAAGGGTTTACATAAAACGTCTTAAGTTTGTTATATATAAGAAGCCAGAGACTCGGCATGTTCAGTAAAGCTGTCAGACACAATTTGCTACAATTTTGCGGAAGACACTATGTGTCTACTCATTCTGGTGAAAAAATAATTCTTTCAACTCACTTTAGGGTAATGACTATCAAACTATTTTATCGAAAGTTGCGCCTTGGAAGCATTTTGAAATCCTGTGAATCAACACTTTCGGAGTTTTGCATTTTGATCGTGAAAAACGACGAAATAAAACACACTGTGCATCGCTTGTATTCAGTTTGTTTTTACTTTAATCTTTATTTATTTTGGTGGAAAACTTATGACCCAGAGATAATGTATTTTGAGCGAAGATGATCGAATGTGCATGTTTTAGATGATGATGGATGAATGCTGTCATCAGAGAAAAAGTAGAATAGCACCAATTTACCACGGCAAGGTATGCCGCGAAATTAAAATGACCAAAGTAAAAAAACCCCAAAACAATTAGATGCCTTCATAATAATTAGAAAATTGCCAGTAAAGAAATTAGAAGAAGGAAGGAGTTCCAAAGTATGCCGAACCTGCTCCCAAGCAGGTCAGACATCAACATCTAGAGTTCTTCGCCTAGAAGCTGTTGGAAGTCTGTGACTCACACGAAATCATTCGACGTAGCGGCATTGTCCCCAAGCGTTCCAGTGAAAGACGTTCTGAATCTTCTGGAGGATTGGCTGCTTACACAAAAAACGGAATCAGCATGGCGAGGAAAGGTGAAGATGTACCAAAAGCTGGCATGGCTATGCATGACGGAGAACTACTTCACATTCCGTGGAAGCTTCTGTAAACAGACGAAGGGTGTACCGATGGAAATCCATTATCATTGTTTCTTTAGCGAACTATTCATATGAATTTGGAGGAACGCTACAGGCACAAGAAGCACTACCCGGGAAATGGTGGAGATACGTCGACGACATTTTTAGCACTCATCAACCGGAAGGATCTACGCAGGATTTTTGGAAGATAAAGAATCTACAAGGACATCAAATTCACCTATTGCTATGAAAGAGGAAGGTAAACTACCTTTCTGAACTACATTCTTCGGGTTATCAAGGAACAAAATGCAACATTAGACTTCAAGATCTACATGAAGCACATCAACACCATGAGGATTCCCCTAAACGTAGAAGCGCGAAAACGAGCCATACCACATTATGGAAACAGCGGTTATATCGATGGTTCGATGGATATATGAGAGGACAAACGAACTGCCAGTAACACTAACACCGATCGATGAACCGCTTAGGAGTATCGATCCCCAGATCAACATGTCCTAACCAGCTACGCCATCGTAATGACTAAGGAATTCGGCATCGTTTTCTCCAGCAGAAGAAATGTTCATAGTGTGATAAAGTATAGTGTTGGTCAACCAAAAGATCTTTAGTTATAAGGTTCAAAGAACAAATAAAAGCGGGAAACCGATAGAGATTATCTTTAGGATTTAGATCTACAGAAGTTGAATATGTACATCAGGAAACCATTCAATTACGACATCGGCCATTAAAATTTAAGAAATGGCTCTTCCCCATGGACACTTGAGGCACAGAGCTTGGAATTCATCAAATGTGACAGGTACAAACGCGGTTATTGAATAAAGATCAAGGGAAATAGTAGCTCCTGGCTCTTCTTCAAGTTTATATACCTAAGCATTGGACGCAGAGCCGGATTTTAATTTGAAGGGGCCCCAATGACAGCTTGTTTCTTTTTTTTTTTTAACGAAGGCAATGGAAATCTGCAACCAGACAATCAGAGGCGAACTCCAGGTAGTGTGGGAGTGGATCACCACCCCGACCCACTAAAACTAACTCTTCCTCTCCAGTCATTCCCGGTCCGCAATTGCTAACACTTCGGGGATACTATTGGGCATTGCGTTCTCTACATGACGTGCACATGTTGTGTACACAGTACGTATGTGCCTCGACTCTCCCTACACTCTCATGCAAATACATTTCAGTAAGACATTAATTGGCACCATATGCCCCAACACCAACTGCCTATACTGGCCGAATGATTGCAAGAACTTACAGCTCCCCATGCCGCCATCTCAGAACATAGACAGTACTATTCAGTATGCAGGCCTTCACCCCTGTCCTGCAACAGGGTGGAACCACTTGCTCACTAAGCCGGAGGCAAGGACCCCAGGGTTGGTGGTCTTATGCCGCTCCTACTCAGCTACGAGGCAGACCCTTTCATGTCTCCTATTTCTGAGGTGCTTGAAGCATCAACCCCTGACACTCCCTGCCAGTCATAGCGAGATTTTCGTGTCCCCTACTTATGAGGTGCTGCAGAGGTATCTGCCCTCCGACACTCCTTCCAGGCCTAGCGAGACTTCACTCAATCCGTCCCTGGCAGCCTCCCATTTATATCCACTCTGTGCATCTCCTGTACATAGTTTGAGCGTGGAACACTCGGCACGTCACGCGTGCCTGCACACCACCTACCTGGCCCGATAATTGCCAACAGGATATCAGACAGGCACTTTGTAGGCAATACCAACCTATTGATTTTTCGAAGCCCAGATAGTCCACAATCAGTGTGGTGGTCTCCCCATCCTGCAACGAGATTGCACCACTTACCTTACATGTCTCCAATTTCTGAGGTGCCGCATAGCTTAATTTCAACCCCCATACTCCTGCCAGTCATAGCGAGACTTCGTGTCACCTATACTTGAGGTGCTGCAGAGGCATCTGCCCCGACACCCCAAGGCCAGGCCTCACCAGACTTCAGTCATCTAACACTACCGGACCTTGTGTGTTCACCTGCCACACTGGTCCTCACCTGTGGGGAGACATGAGTAATACCCCAACTCCCATTCGCTTGAACCCCATGTGCACCAGTTGGGGTGTGTGGGTGGCTCACCCACTGCCACCTGCTTGCCGCCGGTGGCTGCCCTCCTCTGTGGAACCCTCCCACAGGCCTCCTGTTAACGACCTGGCCACTGAGCCCACCCCAGGTCACTCCATCCTCGGCACGGGTCGCCTGACATCTCTCAAATACCTAAGATATGTGGGTGCAGGGCTTATTGTATACGACTTAGGACAAACGCACACGATCTTGAAATGGGCCAGGAGTTACAGTCGACCAAGCTTCTTTCGACGCTCAATTCACAGAGGGCGGTGCCACCTGCTTGCTCGTTTTCAGAGCGGAGATTCCGCCATGGGTCCAAGACTCATTCCATCAGTGATGGATCGTTGCCTGACTACCAGTGATTAAAGATACCGTTTAGTCCACAAAGCTATGTCCATTTAGGAATCCGGAATAATAAAATCATTTATATCTCGGTAACGGATTGATGTACAAAGCAAGGTTAATACATCAAAACAAGGGTAATTCACTGTACTTCAAGGAAAACACATACAGATAATTCTTCTTGTTTCGTAGTGAAAAATTCACCTTCTACGGTTCTCTCAATATTGGTGTGCTGCACACCTGAGTCAACTTCCTGGCACACGGTTCCACATTTGTCATCTGAGTCGCGACCCGGAGCTGTTTTTCCACTTTATTTTTCTTAAGCTTCCCGCTTCTTTACTGCTCAAATGTCTGATGGGCCGGAGCCGGCAGTTGCGAATTTTGCGTTTTTATCGATGAAATCTTCGTAATTATCGCATACCACCGGATGACTTCCCGGATGTAGCAGCCTTTGCCAATCTGGCCAAACTGGACGTTTATGGGCTTTATGAAGGTCGACTGCGGTTTTTGAGACATTCCTCTCAGCAGCTTCGAGTCCATCAGTTCGGTTTGCCTACAAACACTTAGGCTTGCCCCATAGCGCTGCTATCCGCCAAAATCTGTCCGGTTTTTGTGTTTGTCCAAAATCGCAACTTAAACTTAAACGCCGCCACCGTGGAAGTTACCCAGCCGTCCGAAATCCATTTTGATGGCAGTTCCATCGTCGATGATGGCGATTATCAACGGTGCAGACTTTTTTCTCTCTCCTTTCGGCTTCCATCTGGAATAATTCTGACACGCTACACGAAACTCGCAAACGGCACCATTGCGCGTCGCCAGGTAGACAAAACCGCTGTAAGATTCCCTTGCAGCGGTCAGCCCGTGCCGCTGCACACAATAAATTATTCTGACCAAATGGACATAGCTTTAGCCAGAGCAGGGATTGTTCCCTTGGTCCAGGGCCGATGCGTATCGTCTCGCAACCGTCGAAATCGCAAAATCTTTGGTACAGGCATCAGCAATATACCCCATGTCACAATAGTATCCCTGTAACGTTTAGGTCGCGTTGGTTTTAAACAATCTGTAGAGTAAATTATGGCTCCCAAGAGCGTTGTAAACTTAGAATGTAATCAAAGGTGTTATCGATTACAGTAACTTTATATATGACCGATTCCGTCACAATATGGATACTGCAACGAGATTTCCTGGTTTCAGCTTGTGCTACTTTTGGGGATATCATTACCATGTGAGCCACTAGGGGTGATGTAAGCAGATGCAAGGGGGTGCTGACCAAAGGCTTTTCTTTCTATTGAAAAATGAGTACTAAACTCTTTGGATGCATTGAGAGCAAATTAAAACATTCTAAAACTGAATTATAAGATCTTTTGAACGATTTTCATCCGACCTCCAGACTGTCGCCAGGGCGCTGACCCATCGTCACCCCCCCCGACTCATTGTCAAGTCCGGCGACGGTATAACAATTTTAATAATTTTAAAATATCATGCATGATGATGACTACATTCCTAGTTTACGTTGGGCGTATGTGTTCTGTACAATCTCTTCAGTTTTTTTGTTTTTAATCTAAATTATTCTGTTTTATTAAATTAAAGAGACGAAAAACTAGCTTCACCTCAAAAAGCTATGTGATGGATCGAGGGTCGCCAGGATTACTACCAGTACCAATGACCGTGATCATACCAGGACTGAAAATACATCCACATGTGGTAATTTCACAGGAACAAAGTGTCCAGTAGGTGGCTCAAAAATACTTATTCAAGCTTTGCGGTCAGCCCTTCTTATTTCGAGTTTTGATGCCTGATACCTGGATATTTTAGCTTTCACTGGAACATCGTTTGCCGGTGCCAAACCTGTTGGAAGTTTGTATGAATATGCAGAACATCGATTAGTGAGACGGCATAATTTGAGTGATGAGGCTATGATACTCATTCAGTTTTACAGAATTAATATAGAATGTTGAAAACTCGAGAAGATTAGAGTTTTTAGGTAGATATTAGCATTTTACTGGAGTGTTGAAGGTGAATTTATTTCTTTCAAAGGTAAAAGAAAACGAAATTTGCTCAACTCCACTTCAGAGAAATGCTAATAACTTCTGACGAGCCAACACTAATCTTTTCGCGGTTTTCAAAGCGTAACATTCTTGTATTAAATTCTTACGATCTGAATGGTGTATCATAGTTCTTTTTTCGTAAATTGTGCCGTCTAACTGCAAAACACTGTTTTGACAGCTTCTGCATATAAACTCCAACGAGTTAGCACCGGCCAAACGTTGACCGATTTGGCTGAAAGTTTGTCCAGAACATCAGGGCATCAAATAGAACTGAATAAGAGGGCGGCCCATCAAAAATCTGGAAAAGTTTCCATACTCATTTGAGCTTAATTTTAACTGTCACGCATGCTTGAAACACGTGTCATTTTATTTAAAGTATGCCATTAGTACACAAATGTGATTTCTTCAAAATATTGACTAAAAGTGCTTGATTTTAGCTTTAAAGTTTTAGGAAGGCTTGCGATAAAATGTACGAAATAGTGGGAAATTAAATAAACTTGCCATAGTTAAAAGGGAAGGCTAATTGATAGTAGATCGAACAGTACTGCTTGGCGATTTTTCGAATATTTTCAAAACTTCATTTATTATTTTTCCTGGACTATGTCAAGGGCTTGACGATCCTCCCACGTAGCCATCTGAATTGTGGGTCTGCTTTGAGTGTGGTGGGTTGACGGGGCCTGTTAAACCCATAAAAGCCCATGTCCATAAGCCTACCAGCGACCGTGCTGCCATTGAAGCGTCAGCTTAAGCCCAAGTCCTGACAGGTCATTAGGTGGGACGCTGACAGCCACAGCGCAGCCTCGCGACGAGACGAGGAGGTTTGCAGGCCATGCGAAACCTAATTACGAACAAATATCAGATACTAGCGACTTCGATAAGTCGGCAGCACCATGGCGACCGCGTTGATCACATTTGGAAGCTTGAAGCATGGAACTCGCAAGTCGCTGGTTTGCCAGGTTTGCGACAGGTGATCCGATGATTCCACATCCCTGCAACTTGACTCGTGGCGCTGACAGATGTTGTGGACCAGGACAGGTGAAATGTAGGCAGGCATCAGGCTACTTCTACGAAAGCTGTGGCACTACCAACAGCTGAAACGGCTTCAGCAGTGCTGGTAATGATCGCCAACGCTGATTGGTGCAGCAATCAGCCAAGGATGCTAAAGCTGAGAGTAAATGAGCCGTTCTTCAATCTGCGTAGCCATACAATGCACTGCCCACGAAGGGAGACCGACGACAGAAAGAAACGTTTCGCTAATAGCGCTTCGGAGAGATATACGTGTTGGTGATCGAACCATCTGTTCCGATTGAGGAGGGACATCAAAGCTATCCGGCTCCCACCATCGGAACCGACTCACATCTGACGCAGCTAAATGGCAGAGCAGAAAGTGGTGCTACCCGTTACTCCAACGGACTACCATCGAATCCCCATTCTCCGGGTGATAATGAATGAAGTGAGGCGTGCCACCCTACTTCCGCTTGGTCTTATAATGTCATCAACCTCGTTCGCTGCAACTTACTGCTGAAAGGTCGCAATTCCGGAAGTTGGATGCCCACACTGATCGCGCCTATTATGTGCCTCTACACATCAGCTGTGAATAAATCGAAATCTTGCGGTCAATTTCTCCTATTTATAAAACATATGCTACGCCAGATGGATGAATATGTTTATGAGAGACGCGTTCACACGACGCTGCGCTAAAACCGTACGTAGAATAACAGTCAATAAGAAGCTGCTCAACCGTAAGCTTGCACTGCGTCTACTCTGGCCGCACCCTAAGCCTATTGAGATTCTCACGTCCGAATTAGAGGACAAGGAAGATTGGTACTGAACTGGGTCCGACGGTCGACTGTCGGAAAGCTATTCCGCAAACGTCAAATCACTTGTTGCACGGTAAAATTTTGGTTTAGTTTTTCGGTGTGAATGCGGATTATTAAAATCAACGGGAATATGCAACTTGAAATGTTACATGCCATTTTTTTAAATAAGTTTCAAGGATACTTTAAGGCATTTGTCATATATTGCCAGATTTAGAAAACACGGATTTCTGAACATTCTTTATATCAAGGAACATTAACACTTTTCGTACAGTAGCGCCATTTTGAAGTTTCCGACACTAGTCTGCTTCTTCTTCTTTGCTCCAAGCAAATAGAATTTTTCTTTTCGCAATAGGAATCTATAGATGAGCGAAAGCATATTGTCAATTTTTTGCTCCGTGCATTATACGCGTGCATATGACGTCATGTTCTCAAAGTTTCCATTGAAATCAGGACGTCATGCCTCGTTTGAGACACGTTTGACAGTTCGTTTTGGATGAGGATTTTACCTCGCTCATCATGGCCCCATCATCTATAGTCCGAACTGTGAGTGGCGATAAAAGGAAAACAACACTTAGATGAATATCAAGCAAAGATTTGGTAAAATGAGATATTTCCTATATTTTTGACTCTTTGCAACGCATTGTATTGACTCGATCAATTTTGAGGTTATGAGCAGAAGGGAAACAAGGCATGATATTGTTATGACGAATTGCTGTTGAGAGTCAGTGTGAGCGCTAACGTCACCTATCTCATACATCTTTCTAGGGCTCCTGCCACTTTTTCGAGCACACTGAATAATAGCGTGGCGCCATAATAAATATCTACAAAGCTTGTATAGAGCTTTCTTGAAATGTAAGCATTCATATGACTATGTCATGCGGTTTTTCACTTAAAAGTAAATTCGTTTTTTTTTTATTATTCTTTTTGCCTTCTCGTGCCAACCAAGCTGCACTGAAAGGCTACCATTTTCACCCAAATTCGAACTTTTGATAGAAGTCCCGAGACCCATGTGTTATATAGTTTTATCTGACCTCAGCTCGAATACTTGAACTAACGTCTGTCTGTCCGTGTGTGCGTGTGTGTGTATGTTTGTGTGTGTAACAAATGCCATATAAAAACATTAGCAAATTTTCACATAGTAAAACTTTAATCGATTTTCTGTGCTCAAGTTGTATCCGACAGAGATTCAAAACGCTGTTGATCACTATGTGAATTTCTATCAATTGCTAAATTGCAAAAAAATAGATACATTAATAGGTGAGGATAAGTGACACATAGAACAATAATAGTAAAAATGCCTGTATTATGAATATTTTAGTTTTTCATGTTGTCTTTCATTAAGAGTTTATACTGTACTATAAAGATGCTCAGGCTAAATGCATTTAGGCGAGTATGCTTTCGTTCGTATTCAGTTTGACTAAGAATCCGAACATAGGAAATTCAAAACTTGGCGCGCTATATCGTCGTCTATAGTGTAAATTTTCATCATAACATTAGATGAAGTCTGTTTTGCTTTCTTTGACATCACTGAGTAATGCAGTACATTTGCTTACCTTTTGTTAGCGAAAAGGCATACCGCTAGGTGTGATTAATCGTTTTTTTATAGCATTATTCTATTAGTCACGTACGTATGACGATGCCACTGCGGGACGTCAAAATCATCATCGCGCGACAGAACATACAGGTAGATGGAAGGAAGTGAGTATTGACCGGTCTGACCTGATAATTTGCCACGTATCGAATTTATAACGCCATCGAGGTAAAACATTGAGCCTCCGCGATGAGAAGTCCAGTAACTTTCTTTCCCGCAAAGTTACAATGGCCACATGCAGATGTACACTAATTAGTGTGCGCCAGTCAGACGTGGTATATGGCACGTTGGCATTGGCAGTCGCGACTCCACCGAAAAGCACCGTCTGGGAAAAGTATCAAACCAGTTACCTGCGAAACTCGAGAGCACCACCGCTTGATGTGTCTCGGGTGATATCGGCTCTCCGCACGGTGTTGCGCGACGCATCCTGCGTGATAGCGAGGGATGACGGTCGAGGCGGCTCCGAAGACTGAGGTGCTTTTGACCTACGTGGCACCAGAGGAGCCACAGAGCGTACCAGGGTGGACTTCTGGTTGCGTGATGGCGCGCGAGGGATAACTCAGAGTGAGGTGGACCCACCGAACTGATTCCCATGGACATATCCAGCGAGTGGGAAGACCCCTGAGGAGGTCTACTCCATCTGACACACTTCCGTCAGGCCATGAAGCCTGTCTGGGTAGTCCACCACAGGTTTGGGTATGCGTTGAGGTCCCCGTCTGCCCTGATCCGGTGTTGACGAAACTGCAGAGCAATAGTACCTGCTCAGCGTCCGTTCGTGTGAAAAGAGACGCAGACGTTCGGCCGGGACACAACCTGATAATCTATCCAGTATGTCAGGTGAGAAGTGAAAAAGTCTCTGACTGCAACCACTCAGATTGCTCTGCTAGCTTGCTAGAGAATCTAGAGTGACGCCAACAATCGACAACAACCAACTTGGTGATTGATGTTAGAGCGAAGTGCGAACGCGACAGGTGAGGAATGGTTCTGCCCATGCAGAGGTAATGGCAGCAGCGGGTGGCAAACTGAGACGTCACCCTCGAAGCTGGACATAGAAGGGTAATTGAATAGGGTGGTGATGGATGATGCACAGGCTGGAGGAGTGTGTTACAGGGTTCCAGCTATCATTGATACCCTCATGGCGTGTGCAGAGGATGTGGTGAGATCCGATGTAGCCCCTCATGGTAATGAAAGAGATGAGAGTGGTCTGAGTTGAGGCCAATTTGTTACATGAACGAGGCAGCTGATCACATGAGCAGTCGAAGGGAACTCTAAGGAAGAGTCCCACAAGGATGCCTGAGGAGCTAGGAATGCTTGACTGAGTAGCATGTGTCACGCTGAACTGAATGAAAGAGGAGCAGTCTCACAACAGGACAGGTAGAGATGTGGGCACAAAAGAGTGTCCTCACGGGCATGAGAAGGTAGGCATCCAAGTCCAGACCATAGAGCGTTATGTGGGCATGAGTGCTAATGAGCGATCAAGGTGGGGCATCATGCTAGAATCATGGCATGAGAAGGGTGGCAATGCTGACCTCCAATCGGCATGACAGAGGTGCAACAGAGTCGTAGGATGGTTTGAGGGTGATAGATGGAGACAGCTGTCATCTCACAATGGACGCGCCTGTGGAGGAGAATGAGCGTAATGCATTAGTACCGCCATCCCCAGAAGTAGTACTGGAGGTAATCGGAAATGACATGGAGCCTAAGGGAGTTTGGCAATTACGATTATGGTTCGAGTCCGACACCAGTAACTTCGCTGTAGCTCAACCAAACGTACGTGCTAGTGTAAACTGCATTCTCCCTTGAAAAAAAAAAAAGATTACCTAACCGAAAACGGAAACCTATCGACGGTAAATTCTTCTCCTGATCATCACGAACGTCCGACCACTTAGCGTGAAGTCAATTGAATCCGGACCACTATCCTCGTTGGTACGCTGCGCTCAAAACCTCGGACGATGTGCAACACGTCGTCTGACGAACAGCGGGCTTTAACGTTGGGCGGCCGACGACGGTAGATACAGAAGGGAAGAGGTAAACGAAAGAATGACTTGAGCCACACCAACCCGAGTCTGTATAGGCAGACGAAACGAGGTGGAGAAGAATTCGTACTTGGTCATCACTGATGATACGCGAAAATGATACCAGCAGGAAGAAATTCTGAGACGAAGAAGGTATCGTTGCTACGTCGCCAACCACCGAGTCTGCGGAGGGTTCGCAACAACGTCCCACCGTCGTCCACCTTGCCCACTGGGTGATTCTGGCGTTTGTTGTTCCGTCGATCTTTGTCAAGAAACCATTTTCACTCGATTACTGCCAGACATTCTTAATGCTGGCCCACCTGGTGTCTTCCGATTCTCGTGGTGTACGACGATGGTTCTAGGATGTTTCACCGTTTCCTCTTCAAAACTCCCAGTGCGTTGATCCTCCTCGAGCATCCAGGTCTCGTGTCCTTAGAGCCAACTACCGGTCTATAAGCATTTTGTAGATAGTCCGTTCTAGTACAAGCGGTAAACTCTCTGACCGGAGCGTTTGTGGATCCAGCATGCTGATTTCCTGTTATAATCGCGGTCTCGAATTTCTCTGCGTGGTATCGTTATCGGCAGGTCTAATGAGCCTGGCACAATCTTCAACCACAGTGTCGATTTCGTCACACCATACAATAAAACTCGTGGTTGGTGGTCTTACGTCGTCTCTCTTGAGTTCTCTCTTCTATTACTCGTCTTCGACGTGTTGATGTCTTGTTCAATCCTTTACTTCGCTTTTCAGTGTGATGTAGGCTCCATCCTCACTGTGCTTAGTATACGCCATCACTGGCGGAGACAGAGGGCACCACAGACGAATCAAATGCACACATTGTTCTAGAGAGGCTGTTCTGGTGCCAAGAGTTCCACCAAATAATAATATTGACGAGCCAGTGCGTGCGCATAGTCAACGTTATGCTGAAACCACAATCTGACGACTTTTGGTGAAAATCGTCACCACTCGTACCGAATCCTGCTCTAGCACTCTCCAAAAGCTGATGTTGATACAACCGACTATGCTACATCCCACCTGATCCTGTCGTCGCCTGATAAACAATCAGTCTATCCAGAAATTCAGTTTCGTATTTCTGCCATTAGCTGTCCTGATAGATAATGTGGAAGCAATTCAGTATTTCATGGATTTAGTTCTTCAGGACCAGAACGCAGAGATTTTTAGAACCAGCACCCTTAGTGTGGAATTTATGTGTAGACTCACACGGACCTTGGTGATCGGGGTGGTTTCTGGAAGAGCATCCGAAAATGGAAATGAAATTCATCGAGAGCTTGAGTTAAGGAAGTTTGTTCAGTAATCTCATTACGAGTCTCGCATCTTTAGCGAAATCAGCAGGCAAGTTCTAGTTATTTGCGTACCTAAGTGTTTTGTACAGTGATTGATGCTAATATGTGCTCACGGATCTCGGCTAATGGGCACGTGAAGGGATACAGTTGTGCGAGGTGTGAAGCATGCTCAATTAAAATGCAGCGAAAGCCGTTTCAGAAAGTGTCCGATCGTGGCCCGGTGTGGATCAGTCACCAATCTCCGCACTCAAGGTTCGACAATAAATTATCTCCAAAAATCCTGCTTGCCTACGATGAAATTTTCGAATTAACCCTTTTATGGATGTTTCTGAGTTCTTCTAGATGATCACGCTGGTGGTCACAATCGTCAGTCTTGTGTACAAAAACATAAATCTACCATTTACTGAGTTCGATGAACATGATTTAAAAACTCCCGCGCTCTCCAAATGAAATCTTTACCAATTGATTTTATGGATATTCCGACCATTCAGGGACGGATCAAGCGGTGGCCATAATGGCCGTCATGTGCTACATCAATTCTGTTGGTTCGAGCAAAATCAAACGGTTTTGATTCCCATCCGACGAACTTTACAACAGACAAAAACATTTTTAAAACAAGTTTAAAATTATCTAATCAACGTAGCAGTATTCTGCTTTAAAATATGGAAAAAGCTTATTTCACTTACGGGGAAAATATTCACAAAACAATTAAAAAATTATCATGTTCCCTCGGATTCGCGTACTTACTACCTTGCAGCGCCACGGACAGCCAGTGCAGGCCATTTCATTAATCTAATTCCCTCTCATTCTAACTGAAGCCAATACATGAAAGTCCTGAAAAATGACGCTTTTCTGCTTCCGTCATTTACGCTGCAGTGCAGTTGTCCGAGGGACAATCTTTATCTGGTAACTAAAATACTTATAGCGACACTCATGATATCGACCCCATCCATCCTTCAAACACATTTTTTTTAATTGCTCTGAACTGCGAACATCTCTAATCTGCATAAAAATACGAGAAAGTAAGACTTCAAGAAACGCTTAGATTTCAAATCAGCGTAAAGGCACGTTGCGTGTCTAGTGGTCAAAAATAAGTGAAACTCGACATCGTGTTTCATAGGGCCAATGTCGCAAATGAGCTCCGAATGAGAAAAATGGGTTACAATGTTCCATGCTTATAGCGTTTTCAAAATATTTCAAAGAGAGATGTTATTTTGAATGTTATGAAGTTTGCAAATGAAATATATCCATATCTCAATCATTGAACTATATAAATAAAATTTACGATTTATTTGACTTGAAAATATAGGATTAAAGAATTATCGTCCTTTTTCTACAGTGTACACTTGCGCCCTTCAGAAATGCGCCATAGTTTTTTGACAACATCTTTTCGCCCAAATTCCACGCCCTGGCTGCAACCTATTTGTCAGACGTCTGTTTGCATCGCCCGTTGTGTTTTCAAAGACTGTTTAGCCCTTTTGCTCACAGTGTTTTTGATGCAATACGAAGTGTCATAATGCAAAATGAAACACAGTTTAGCCTTTTGTGCTTATGGAGAAAACGGGGCGCACCAGCACTGAGAAAAATTCCAACGGAAATGTAGTCGCCCTTTGCTTTTTCTGTTTTCAGCAAACAATTGATTTGTACCATTTTGAATATGCTACATATCATTTAGCGAGGTTCTGGTATATGACATAAACTCGGTCATTTTTACATTTGGACTTTCGTCTATGAACAAGCAGTCGAAATGTGAAGTATGAACATAAACCATTGGATTTAAGTACTAATCGTTCCAAACGTCTTTCAAAATCGAATGGGTCTGTAATAAAATTATATTTTTAGCACAAATCTAACATCTATGTTTTGTAGTTTAGGGAAGGTTGGGATGATCGACCCCGTTGCTTTATCGAGTCAATGAGGCTTTTGTTCTAGCGTATTTTTAGCATAGAATCTGAGACAAATGATCTTTGAGTGGTGAGTTATTGTCGATTGATAACCTTATGAAGGTTCCTGAAACACTGACGGCGACGCGATGACGCGATTCTATCGCTTGGCGCATCGACTGTCGCCGTTGGTAGGAAGCGTACACAAATATGCCTGCAGCGACTCTAACATGATAGAATCGCAAGGCGACTAGTTGTCGCTGATCAGACAAAATCGCTTAGGTTTGGGGAGCCTTTATCTTCCCCGGAATAAATTCTTGTATGTTTTGACCTTCCTAAAGATTTTTATTCTACGCAAAATTTAAAACAACTTTTCATAAACAATGGCCAAATCCTTTCGTTTTTTCACAGACAAAGTCATAAATATTATCACTTATCTGTACTGATAAAAATGTCAAATTCCATAAAAAGTTTTAGGACTATTTGGATTTAAGTTATTAGTCTTCAATATGGAAGACTCTGATCCCCATTAGTCACCCATACAAAAATTCTAGGCGAAAAAATTCTAAAAATATAAATCTGTTCTCAGGCTTCTAATTTTGTAGATTTTTACTGATTTGATGAATGGGCATTGGCAGAAAAATATTTATTGCGTAGATATATCATAGAAAAGGATTAGTCTCACCTCAATTTTAAATTGTAGGCTGCTGAATTAACATAAAGATCGTTCATGTATACGTCGACAGCAATTGAAAATTCCAGTTATTTTTAAGGAAAAATCAAAAGAAAATTTTATCAAAGCAAGTTTTGGAGAGGGACTCAATTTCCCCCGAATATTTTAAAAATGATTTTTCAACACATCAAAAAAATCGATTGTGTATCAATAAATACAATAATTTAGGCTCGTCACATCAGCAAGTTAAATACTATATTTCAGAGATTCGTGGCTGTGTACATCGGATCGAGCTCTTAGCCGTGCGGTAAGACGCGCGGCTACAAAACCATGCTGAGGCTGGTGTTCGATTCGTGCCGGTCTAGACAATTTCGATGGAAATGTCTCTGACTTCCCTTGGGCATAAAAAAAGTATCATCGTGTTAGCCCTGCTGACTATTTGATACTGATGGGCTCAGCAGCTCTTTCGATGAACCCTACGCTCGAATAGAGTATCTCTTCCACTGGACTTGATCCTGGGCCAATCGCTTCCAGTCACCCTGAAACATTGAGCGCCTCCAGGTCCCCTTCAACTGCAAAGCCATCGGTACGCGGCCTCAACGAAGCCTGCGTCCCTTCCGGTTCTCCATTATATTATTCTTTCGCTGTCATTCTTCCACATACGAACAAGTGACCAGCCCACCGTAGTCTGCCGTGTGTATGTTTTTAATAATATCCCGCCTTTAGTACCCTGGTACAATTCGTGATTCTGCGACCGCCAGATACCGTTTTCCTGTTTATACCTGCCGAGTATAAGCTCTCCGATCAGTTTCCTTAACGTCCATGTCTATGGCTTTGCTAAGCCACCGGATGGAGATAAGTAGGCAAGCGCGAGTTTTGTTCGTTGCAGAGTACGGACTTGAGCTGGCACAAGTCCGAGCCTTCATTTGCAGCTCAAACGCCTTTCACCTCGCGTATAACATCATTATCGCCGCCAACGTTCCAAGATTACAAATTCTTCCACCACTTCAAATTTTCATCCAGCACCATTTCGCTACCACCACCACCATATAAACCTCATGTTGATTGCTAGCGACCGCATGTACTTCTGGTTTCTGGTATTGATAATCTCACACGCCGCTCCTCAGGTAATAAAAGCCTCCCACGGCACGGCGATCAATTCGATATATCGATATCGTCCGCAATCCCAGGAGCATAGCATCTCGGATAATGTACCGCTTCTTTGCACATAGCTCTGCTAATCGCACCTTCGAGCGCTATATTGAAGCCAGTAGATCTGATATGCATCACCCTTTAATCCATCTTAAGGTAATAATGACATCGATATTTCTTCCGCAACTCCCATTGATTTCGATCCGTCCAACGTTAAATGAATCAGCCGTATCAGTTTGCCGGAAACCATGTTCAAGCCTAATTTGCCAATACTTCATTCCTGTTTCCTGAATTGATGTGACCTTGAAATCAATAAACAGATGATGTGTCGTAGTTGTACTCCCCGGAATTTATCAAGGATTTGTTCAGGTGTAAACTATTTGATCCGTCGTTGATCGGCCTCACGAAATCCTGCTTGGTATTCGCCGACGAAGGACTCTTCAAGGGCTCAATCTGTTGAACAGAATACGGGACATAATTTTGTGCCGATTTAAGGAGGTTCCTCGATAATTGGCGCAATTAGATAATTAAGCTTCACCATTTGGGTGTTCCAGTGTGCTTTCGGATGTTTTGGTAAAGTAGGTGTACTGATGGCAATCCCTCTGGCAACAGCTAAGATGCTGTTTGAGCCGACCTCCGGTGAATAGACGCTCGAGGCGTACTCTTCACTTCAGCTGATGTCAGAAGGATGCTGGTGCCTTAGGCTACCTACCAGCTAAGTACACAACCTTAGCTGGCGGTCTTTTGTCATCGGACGACCCGTGGAAGCGTAAGTTAGGGACTTGTGGGGACCAGAGCTCTTGTTGGGCGCTTCCTTCCTTGATGTCAACTCAAATTTTGCAGCCCAGCCCTCTGATATACGAATGCAAAAATGAATAATTGGTTTAGAAATTTCGCAGTTAATAACTGGGGAAGTGCTTAATGAATACTAAGCTGCGAGGCGGCTCTGTCCCAGTGGAAATGTAATGCCAATAAGAAGAAGAAGAAGAAGAACATCGGTAATCAGAAAAGGGGATCAAGTTCCCCCAGTCTCCCCTACTTTTGATCCAATGTGCATTAGACTGGCCCAGGAAACCAAAAATGTCGAATTCCAGGAGCACCGCCCAGGATTGTGTCTTTTGGTGAGATAATCAATCTCAAAATTTCAGCTCAATCGCTTGTTGTAAGCTGGTGCATTTGATTTGAAGTTTGTATGGTGGTTTAGCCAAATGCATAGGAAAATACATCTCCGTCACTCATTAAATATGGAATTTGCTGAATGCCTGATTGAGCTCAGAATGCTAAAACGGCAGTCGGTATGGTACAGAACATTGTATGATGATTAAATGAACTCTATATAGCGTTTCGGCTGATACGATTCGATCAATAAATCAAAAATACACAATTCTGCCTCAATAAAGAGGAACGGGTGTATTTTTCCTAATATTTTGGCTGAAACTCTCACAAACTTCAAATCAAATGCCCCAGCTACGCAACAAGCGACTGAGCGAAATTTTAAGAGATTGATTTTCCCACTAAAGCACACAACTGGGGCCCCATGGAATTTGACTTTTTCTCCCATACTAAGCTGGGCCAGTGTAATGCCATTCGTGTTCAGCTTATCTATACCCAATGTATGTCAGCAAATGTTGAACGGCGAATGTCACATAAACAATTCTGAGACATTTAGCCCTAAACGTATTAGAGAACGGCGATCGGAAACGGAAAAGACAGTTGGCCCACATTTTCTGTCAATGCCGTTTCCGTCGCCGTTCCGTTATTGCGTTTGGGGTTTAACCATGAGGCACAGTTATGCAGCTGCACGATAACGTAAATATGTTTTGAAAATCATTATTTAACGTCGAAATTTTGCATTTTATGCAGGTGGTGCTTAAAATTCCAATCAAAGTGTTCTACTATGAGACATTTTTTTATCATGGGTGTTCGGCATTTGAGACAAGGTTTGCTAATGAAACTCATTCAGAATTGATAGTTACAATCAATAAAACCTGATCAACCATTCGTCAAACTATTAGTAATTTATACAAAATTAAATAATTTTGTCGGTATTTCTACTCCTTAAATATTTCCAAAAGATATAAATCTTAATAATCGTTATCTCAATTCATGTAAAGAGTTATCAACGGAATGACATACTTTTGACAAAACATTTCAAAGATGAACACCGCTACATCTTTATTTTAAGTTAATCGTACAACGATATGAATATTCATGAAACGTTAACAATATTCGTTAAGAACGATCTCCAAAGCAATGATATATTTGACAAAGAATTTCATGATATATACCTATGACCCTTATCACTTTTTAGTTTATCGATTCATATCACTGAATATCGAAAATCGATTGTCTTTTTGGCGTTTGTTTATTTCCTGAATAAAGATTTGTTAAAAAAAATGGATTACGGAATGAAACGACTAAAGAAAACTATGCCGTAATGGAAAACCATTTTACTGAAATTACGAAATTGATGTATGATAACATTATGGTAATTAGTGAACGATGATTATAGAAAAGCTAAAGGGTTAAAAAAAATAATTCCCCACATAGTAAGTAATATTTCAAATAAATAATATGCTGTAGAATGTTAATGCAATTTAGCTACTCACAATCAGAATATAGTGTCTAGTGATTAAGATCTCTGTGAAAATACAAATTATCAATAATTTTCATGTTCGATTCTCGAATAAGCTAAATGAAAAAGAATACTGTTCTCGAAGTACCTTCAGTTTTTGTTTGTCGAAAATTTGATGCAGGTCGATAAAGAAGAACGGTAAAAATCATATCGTTTCACCGGCATCAATTGGTATCGATACTTTGGAAAGATCGTTATAAATTTTCCGTTGTAACTTTTGAACAATTTAAATTTTCAGAAATGGCCTACGCCCCATCAAGTTAAAGTCAAACAATCTAGTATCGACGAACTGCTCGATCGACCATCGAGGAGGCGCATAGCAGCCGCAGAAGAAGACCCTCGTTGATTTTGGCAATGACGAAGCCCTCTGTGTCAAGACACCAACTCTTGAACTGGGTATTTCCTGTCCATA
This sequence comes from Armigeres subalbatus, assembly GCF_024139115.2. NCBI lineage: Eukaryota > Metazoa > Arthropoda > Insecta > Diptera > Culicidae > Armigeres > Armigeres subalbatus. Next base: position 76,320,170 of record NC_085140.1, read on the forward strand.
TCGCGCCATTTGAGACCATCGCGACCCAATACGTTCCTGGCGGGTACCCGGTAAGGATCTGCATGCGATGGATATCGTCTCCCATTCAGCAATTCGTCTGACACAGCAGTTGCTGGCTGCATCACAGTGGTTCAGGTTTAGCTGCGTTACCTGCACCGTGATTTTGCAGCACGCTTCAAACGCCGGCACTTGAACCCCCATGGGGTGCTTGCTGTTCGCAGCTTTGCTGAACAGATCAACAGTTGGAGGGTCGCAACATTGTGCCTTATGTCCTCCAATCCGCAGCGTCGCAGAGCTTGTTTCTCAGGGCCCTTTGCAGTCCCATTGCTTGTGCCCCGTTCCAGGCACTTAGAAACTTCTGTTGTTTCATAGCCCACAGGGCATACCGCCACCACCCACCTTTGACGCCCAACTGACTACCTTGAGGGTCCGCCGCAGGTAGCCGAACCAATGCTACCTGTGTCCCTGCCGGACCTTTCCGTAGCCGAACGGCTGCGGTGGACGCCTCCACTTCGCACTCGTCCGCCGCAGTGCCGTGACGAGCTCTTCGACTTCGGTGATCCTGTCCAGGTCTTTAACCCTTAGATTCCTCCGTCGGAGTGCTCTCACCTTGACCGTCTCGCCCAGGACTTCCTCCGCCAACTTATTGTAGGCGGCGCCCTTTGCGAGACGCCCCGCTTTAGCTCGAGGATCATCTCGCCCATCCGAGTACGTCTTATTCGAGCCGTCGTCGCCGAGTTCACCGAGCTTGACGTCACCTCATCGCCTTCAAGACGTCCGAGACTTAGCCTCGTCCGTTTGATGACCAGCATCGCCCTGGAGCGATTGGCGCTTCACCCTTGTGACTTCTTGCTGTCATCTGCCTGGGCCTCTTTCGGCCCTTGACGTTCGGTTTCCTGTTCTTGACCGTCCAGGAGGCGTCACCCCCTCTATTTCCTGGATCGCGGCTGAGAGCTTCCCAGCCTGCAATCTACCACCGTCTTTCCTGGTGGATTGGACCTTTCCAGGTCCTTCCTCCCCGGGTTTTGAGGTACCTGGCTTCAGCTTCCCAGCCCCACTACCTTGTTCGGGGTAGTAACCTCGCGTTTTGGGGCGGCCCCAGGAGCTCATCCTGAGACTGTTCTCCCGTGTCGTCTGCTCCTTTGAGCAGTATTATCGACGCCTGCGAATACTTGAGCCTCAGTCTTGGTAGACTTCACCACCGTCTTCGGTGAGACGCCTCGGTCGATTCGACTCTTGCCAAACATGAATTCTGGGCCTCAGTCTGGGTGACCTCGACTCCATGGATTTCATACGGGTTCGAACTTGGCCGTCCTGACCGCCGTTTCCAGCTTGGCGTCCAACATCGACTTTCGAGTTTCGTAAGATCCTCTTGAGGTCCTTACTGATATTATGTCGATTACGCAAGTCGATGATGGCGTCCAGCTGTTCCGTCGCCACCTTGAAGGCCGAGAGCCCATCGCGTTTGCGGTCTCATCGCTCCATGCGGCCGTCGGCTATCCCTCCGGCGTTTTTTAGCCGAGAGGAAGGTTAATGACCTCCCGGCGCTGGCGCACTGAGCTGCTGACTTTTCTGGCCTCCTAGGCGGAGACCTGAACAACCCACCTCGGGAAGGGTGTTTCGCCTCACACTCACCACATAGTGAAGAATTGTCTTGGTTTTCCATTTTGATCCCAGAGTTGCTCGGGAAAAGAGGTCCACACGCCAGAGCCCAGCAGACGCGGTAAGGGACATACGTGGGGGTCCAGGCACCCACAGGCTCCGTAAGGCCTAGCTTATTATTCTCACCCCTGGCCATGCATCCCCTCGGCCGGGCTTGACGCCTTGGGATTAGGGGTTAGCGATGGTCCCGTCTAACCTGCAGGGCTAGAGGGGTACAAGCCCTTGGACAAAGTCCTGCTGCTGTGTGTGTGTGTGTGTGTGTGTGTGTGTGTGTGTGTGTGTGTGTGTGTGTGTGTGTGTGTTTTTTTTTCTTCCAAACAATGAAGGGAATCTGCTCAACAGACATCCTGTGACCAGGAAGTGTTGTTAGGGCCACCTCCAATGAGGGAGGCAGGGCTGCATCCCCGACCAGCTAAACCGTTTCCATTGTCCAAGCCCATCGTCCCTTCGGTACAACCAGAAAGTAATGCTTCAGCAAAAGGCATGACGCACCTCGAGGTTAGCTGGGTGTCCTTGCAGCATCGAACATCGTGACTCGCTTTTTTAGAAGAACACTATATCGTGCCAGCGCATTGCTGGCTTTCCAGGTGGCTTTACACGCCCTATGTCCGGAAGGTGGGCAGGGTCGACTTCGCGCCTGCTTCCCTCTGCACGACTGGTACAAGAATGATGATGCTGTGATTAAATTGACCTTTTCTGCGATAGGGCCTATTCGCCAGCACGCAGAGGGATCGTGCGAGGCCTACGCCTGCCCCAGCCTTTGACGAGGACCCTTCCGTCCTCGGCTCGGAACCCGCCCGGTTGACTGACGCCGCGAAAGCGACGATACCATGTTGTTCTTCGGCACGGCCACTGTTCGATAAAGGATCGAGTTCACCAAGACATGACCACCGGTATGACCCATGAAGCCGACTCCGATCCCTTGACCACCTTCATTTGCGCCTGAATCCACATCCTTGAGTCCACGCGCCACCTTCTGTGTAGCCGAGACGATTTGGGCGATAGCCGACGGCGTTCAGCCAACTTCGTCTTTACACATCCTCCGAACTAGGTTGTCCGGGTAGTGTCCAGACATTGTGGAAGTGGTCACGCATTGCGCAAAACGAGTACAAACGAACACGTGTTCCGCCGTTTCTCTAAACCTGCGCACACCAAACACTCGGGCGAAGCGAGCAAGCCAGTGCTTTACCTGCACTTTGATTTTGCAGCACGCTTAAACGTTGGCACATCGAGCCCCCATGTGCTTGCTGTTCACAGCTTTGCTGGAACAAATCAAACAATTGGGAGGGTTCGTGCAGCATTGTGCCATGTCCCTCCAATCCGCAGCGTCGGCAGAGCTTGCTTCGTCAGGGCCTTTGCAGTCCCATTGCTTGTGCCCCGTTCCAGGCACTTGAAGCAAACTTCGGGTTGCTCGTATATGCGCACAGGCATCCGACCATCCCACCTTGACGCTCCCTAACCGACTACCTTGGGCGTCCGCCGCAGATAGCCGAACCATGCTACCTGTCCCTCGGACCTTTCCTAGCTGAACGGCTGGTGTGCCCACTTCACACTGTCGCCGCAGTGCCGTGCGAGCGCTCTTCGACTTCAGTGATCCGTCCAGGTTTAACCTTAGATTCATCCGTCGTGAGTGCCCTCACCTTGACCGTCTCGCCCAGGACCTCCTCCGCCAACTTGTAGGCGGCGCCATTTTCGAGACGCCCGCTTCAGCTCGTAGTATCATCTGCCCATCCGTGCAATAGCTTTACGAGCGTACGGCGCCGAGTTCACCGAGCTTGAGTCACTCCTCATCGCTTCAAACATCCGAGTACTTAGCCCTCCTGCGAAAATAGGGATGCCCCTGGAGCGATTGGCGCACTAGATCTTCTTACCCTTCATTCGCCTGGGCCCTTTTCGGCCCTTGACGTCTGGTTCTCTTGTTCTTGACCAGGGTCCAGGAGGCGTCATTCCCCTCTATTTCCTGGTCTGGTGCGGCTGAGAACTTTCAGCCTGCGTAACCCTCATACCATGTCTTTGCTTGAGTGGACGGACCTTTCCAGGTCCTTCCTCCCCGGTTTTGGAGGTACCTGACTGTCAGCTTCCAACTCACTACCCTTGTTCAAGTAACCTCTGCGCGGAGCGGCCCCGTGGAGCTCATCCCCTGGAGACTGTCTCACCCGTTTTTGTGTCTGCTCCGTTGGAGTAGTAATATAACCCCTTCCGGCGTTTTTATAGCCGAGAGGAAGGTTGAGTGACCCACGCTGGCGCTGCGCACTGAGCTGCCGACTATTGCCTCTGGCCTCCTGGGCGGAGACCTGAACAACCCACCTCTTTAAGGGGTGTCGCCTACACTACTACCACTAATTGAAGAATTGACTTGGTTTTCCATTTGGTCCCATGAGTTGCTGGGAAAGAGGTCCACCACGCCAGAGCCAGCATAACGCGGTAGTAAGGATTACTGTAGAGGGTGCCCAGGCACCCACAGGTCCGTTAAAGGCTAGTTATTATTTCACCCCTGGCCATGCATCCTCGGCATCATTTGACGCCTTGGGATTAGGGGTTAGGGACGATGGTCCCTTAACTCTGCACTATGGGGAGGGGTCGTCGCCCTTGACAAATCCCCTGCTGCCCCTGTGTGTGTGTGTGTGTGTGTGTGTGTGTGTGTTGTGTGTGTGTGTGTGTGTGTGTGTGTGTGTGTGTGTGTGTGTGTGTGTGTGTGTGTGTGTGTGTGTGTGTGTGTGTGTGTGTGTGTGTGTGTGTGGCATCAAAAGAGCAAAAGTTTGCTCACTTTTTTGCACTTGCCTCAACTAATTTATCGCAACAGGTTGTAATTAACGCAGTATATCTCTATTGTTTTATTGAAAATTGGCCGGATCGACTATGTTGGTAGTTATGGCTAAAATACTTTTCTCATAAAACGCGCGAAAAGCTCAGCCTACTTTAATGTACATTTCACTCAAACGGTATCTCCTTTTTTTTTTTTTTTATTTTTTTTTTTTTTTAACTAATTTTATTAATTATCTACATGCATTTATCTCTTAGACTCAGGTGTTCCGTGTTTTCTTAAATCATCATCCTTATTTGCTATGTTACGCTTTTAGATATTATTAATACATTTCATTGCTCTCAGTTATGATATTTCCTCTGGTTGAATTAAACCATGAGGAATTACAATGTTTTCTACTTAAACTAAACTTAACTTCCATATACTAAGGGTAAGGAGCCAATTTGCCAATAGAAGATTGAACGATTTTTTCTAAATTGAAATTATTTTGTTGGATCTGCAATGTTCTCAATATTAGAAATTTAGTGAAGTTCATTGGTACTATTAATGCGGAGGTAACTTTGTGAATCATTTCAAAATTTTATTTTGAATCCTCTGAAGTGCCTTCTTTCGTATTGCAGCAACAGTCCATATTGCACAGTTACAACATGGTCTGGTCTAAACAGTATTGTTGTAAATCAAAGTTTGTTCTACAGCTTTTGATTTTCTGTTTATAAGTGATATAGACACTTAATATATTTGTTACATTGGTTGAAGGCCTTCAATGTGATTTTAAAGTTATTGATCTAGCAGAAGTCCTAATTTAGCTTCATAGACCAATTAATTGGAACCATTCATAGTGTACAATATGTCTGCTAAGAAGGTTTCAAATAGCTCTCGGCTTATGTGGGAAAATTATGTTCTGAGTTTTGGAAGCACTGTGAAATTTTCCATTTTTGCAAGTAAGTGGAGAAATATCCAAACTTTTTTCTCACTACAAATGACACGAAGGCTTTATTTTGCTGAGAGGCCCATCCTGCAAACAAAGATTTTTTACCCCCGTGGTAAATCAGGTAAGCTGAAGTAAAATGTTATATAACATAGGCCCCAGTATGCTGCCTTGGGGAACACCAGCTCTAACAGGTAATCTATCAGATTTAGAATTTGATAGTTACCTGCAGTGAGCGATCTGATAAATAATTTGGATCAGTTTAATAATGTACAGAGGAAAATTAAAATTACACAATTTTAAATCAAACTTCATGCCAAACACTATCAAATGCTTTCTCTATATCAGAAGAGCAACCCAGTCGAATATCCTTCAGATTGAGCTGAATTAAGTTCTGACCTTTAATAATAACTGATGAGTGGTTGAATGCCCAATGAAACCAAATTGCCTAACAGCAAAAATAGAATTGTCATAATATGAACCATCATTCTATTTAAATAATTTTCACAGTTGCTTATTGAAGAAAGCAAACTGATTAAGCGAAACTAGAAGCCTCAGCTGGATTTTTGTCCGGCTTCAAATTGGAAACAACTTTGGCGTTTTTCCATTTATCTGGGAAGTATGCCAATGAAACATTTGTTAAATAAATTAACCAAAAGGATAAAGAGCCTCGAAGTTTTTCAATAAGTATGTAGAGAAAAACATCATCACCTGGGGCTTTCATATTTTTAAATTTCTAGTAATAGATCTCACTATCCAAATTAGTTCCCAAGAAGGGTCAAAAACATTATCTTGGTTGAGAATGTCTTCGAAGCTTCGTAACCTGATCCTCAATTGACTAGTGAGACCTAGACTAAATTATGGCACCTCGAACTGTGAGCAAGTTTTTGAGCCTTTTCGCCATTTGTTAATAAAATTTTACTTCCCTCTTAAGCGCTGGAATTGGCTTTTGAGGTTTTTAAGAATTTTTGTTAATTTCAAAAGGGTTTCGAACTGGGATCCAACTGAGACATTATTCTCGTTGGTATTTCAGAATAGCGAAAGTTTTTAATTTCATTTGCAAATCTGCCAAATAACTTTCAACGGATCGCGAGTTCTTTGGTATTGCTCGCCTCACATTTTAAGACGGATCAGTAGCTGAAGATCGTCGTCAATAATAATGGAGGAATTTAATTTCATGAATTGTAATGCCTCTGGCTTCGACAATTAAATTTGTCAAAGATACGAGCATTATCAATATCACTTTTGGTATCGAGAGGAATATCAACATCAAAATTCCCTATCGATATACGTTTTAAGAATCCCAATCAGCTCTATGATAATTAAAGAGAGCTGATTGGTTATAAATGGCTCTTCGTGAGCAAATGTCACAGGAAGGTGAGTCAAAGTCAGCATGAGTTACCAATGGCCACACAGCTGATTCTGAACCGTTAAAACTAAATCAATTGTAGAAGGATTTCGACTGAAGAAAAATGTTGGTCCATTGGGATATTGAATAGTATAATATCCGCAGAACAATCTTCAAATAAAATTTACCATTGAATTGTTTTGAGCATTATTCCATGAACGGTGTTAATGAAGTCACCAATTGAAGAATTTAGATTTGTTTGAGTCAGAATTTGAAGATCAGCTTTCAACAAATTCTTTTGCTGCCCATTGCATTGAAAAGGCAAGTAGTGCAACGAAGAAAATTTTCCAAAATTTGTTTCAACAGAAATCTCAAGGTTTCAAAACTTTGGTTTTGAAATGAAGAAAATAATTTTAGTTTGATACGTATTGATGACAATGGCGACCCCACCACAGGCGCTGTCAAGACGATCCATTTCTGTAGATAAAATAATTTGGATCTCTTTTAATGAGAGTCTGGTTTTAAATAGTTTCGTTATAATGGCAATATGACATTATGAACTGTTAGGAAGTTGAATAACTTCATCTTCCTTACCCTTTAGAGACGGGATTCCAATTTAGAACTTTCAACAATTATTTGGATCCATTGAAACGGAGTCCGATAACAATTTTTTGTGTACTTTATACCAACCTTGAACAGCTTGAATGTAGAGTTTGCTGAACATCGTATCAATCATGTGATGCAATTGTTCAGTTAAAAATCAAATCGGAAGCAGTCATGCTACCTGAATCGGCAACATGACCATTATTTCCTGTTGGGACATAGGTATAAACCTCATTTTGAGAAGAGAAATTTGTCTACCAGCAGCGATGTTTGATACGTAGGTACATCTGAAAAATTGGAATTTACTGAACGTGGCTACCCGTTGACGAGCGGCAAAATTTGTTTGAATTGTGGTGTGAATTGCTGACCGGTAACTTGTTTCGAAATTTGAGCGTTTGAATTCTACCAGTCGAATCAGGGTCTCGATTGGAATTTCGTCACATTTTGCACGGAATTCAAACTTTTTGCGTGAAGGGCATTCAGAAATTGGATTTATGATTACCCCACAATTTGAACTTAATTTATTGAATCTTCTCACAGGACAAGCGTCCTTGGCGTGAGAGGTTCCACCACAAATCATGCATTTAGCATCCATGTGGCAATGTTTGGTTCGTGACCCCAATTTTGGCACTTGGCACTGAGTGGATTTTGAAATTTCCCCAGGCCTCGGGAAATGTTCCCATGTAACACGGACATGGGACATAATCAGGCCTTTCCAACTTTCATATTATTTGAGTCACTTTTGTTAAAATGAACTAAATAAATTTTGAGAAATGCCCTTTGGGAAGTACAGAGTGGGATTTTTTTCATCTTAATTACTTGGACTGGTGAAAATCCAAGTAACTTCAGAAATTTCAATTTTAATCTCATCCAGTGATTTGTCATCACTGGAGACCTTTCAAGACGACTTTGAACAATCGCCAGTTTTGTCGTCGTATGAAGATTATGGCGCTCTCAGTTAAATACTGGAGAAGACGTTTGCGATCGTCAAGGATCCCGGCAAACGCGCGGAGACTCTTCCTAGTTATCGAAATGAAACCTTTATCCCCGAAGGTTACTCAAGATTTCATTCGAAAGCCAGAAAACTCGCAACAGATAGCTCACAATTGGCGGAATCCGTTGTTTTTCGCATGAATCGAATCACCTGGGCAGAGGTAGATTCGATTTCCAATTCAGATCAAATCGAACTGATTGCTCAGTTCGATGGGAGAAAAATAATGTCAACGTTAGATTTAGAGGAATATCAAGTCTCCAGCTCTTCTATTTTTTCCGCGCTTGGCAGGAGGTCTTGAAACCTTGTTTCTTTGAAGGAAGTGGAGAATTCAGAGACTCCCTTCCTCTTGTTTTTATTAATACTCATTGCTGAGCGTGGAGACGTAATCTCTTAGAGGTTTTTTCCCCAGAACGGTGTCCTGTGAGGGATACTACCCTTGTCGGAATTTTACTTCCGCAAACGGTCCAACGTAAAACGAAGGCACGGGTCCTGCAAAGATCGTAACGGATCAGTGGGTAGAAATAGCGCTAAGAAGCACCGTTGAAATTAAAATAGCTTTCGGCAGTATTAAAACTCCTTCCGCAAAGAGAAAGAACCGCACAGACGAAAGCACGATGGTCTGAAACGGATTCCCTCAAAACAGACTGCACCTTCGACGTATCTGCCCCATTGTTTTATTGAAAATTGGACGGATCGGACAATGGGCTTGGTAGTTGGCCAAAATATTCTTTTTTCAGAAAAAAGCGTAAAAAAATCTAGCTCACTTTAATGCACTTACCCTGAACCGATTTCCTCGCAACTCGACGCAGAATCTTGTCTCATTATTTCCTATTGAAAATTAACGGACTGAATGATGGGCTCAGGAAGTAAGCCCAAAATACTATTTTTACCGCACTGAGAAAGGCATCATCACCGCTAGGTATTGCTTGGGTTTTTACACAGAATTTCGGGATTTCCGCGGTTTATTCAGACACATTTTAAGATTTACGCGGCTTTGACATTGTTTTATTTATGCAGACCATATCCTCCGCGTAAAACTGACTCTAGTGTGTGACAATATTTATGCATGATTAATATTTATATTGAGAGCCATAAAGTTTGCAATCGGTTTCGTGAATCAGTCAATCTCGTAAGTACATCATGCTTTTTCTTCCATAGCACTACATTCAACTGGAACCTGCTGTATCTGTGTGGCAAATCCAATAGATACATTATGCCCAGGGTGTCGAGGATGTTTTCCACCGAAAGCTCCTAGATCGGATCAACTCTCATCTCCAGGATTCTGCGCCTCATGCAAGTAACTGGAGACCCTAAGCCACATAACGTCAAATTAATGCAACTTACAGGGCTCTTAGCTGGACCAGTTCGATCCTCTAACTTAAACGCGTTTTCACTCTAAAGCTTGGAGGCGTTTGACGGAGTAGCTCAGCTTACGTCTATTGATGGAAGTAGTGGGCCCAGAATCTCTTGCTGCTGCAGTGGATGCGTTTTGCAAACTTCGACTCTGTTTTGCTGGTTCCAGGTTCGCTACAGAAATGCAAAGTCCGATGCAACTCTACGTGAAGGAATAATAATTATTATCTATAAACAACAAACTTTGTCGCGTCTACTCTACTTCTCCATGGGATGACCACCAAACGCCGTGACACCAGCTTTAACGATGGACTTTTGTCAAGGCTTAGATGAGCTGGCCAGGTGCTTAACTCTCGTTACAGTTTGCGTCGATGATAGTTGCAGCGGTACTTTATCAGCCAGGATTGTGCTGAATCATTCTCATTCGATAATTATTGAATTATCTCGATAACTTCTCACATGTGAAAAGTGAAGTTGTCATCGGCGATAATCTTTCAAATTTTGAAGTCGATTATCTTTAAATGTAAACCCAACCACAGAGAGAATCAACTGCCTAACTAATAACAGTACAAGTAACAATGAAGCCCAATCGGATGTTTCTAAGGCTTTTTGGTGTTATGTGAAAATAAGTTAAAAGCAGCATTTACCAATGCTTCGGATAGACTTTATAGGGTTCATCACACTCACTGACGGATTGACATATTGAGCGGGTCGTCTTCTCGAACAAAAAAGTTCATTTTGCGTTCATTATGCGACCCGCTCAAACGTCATAATTCCTTGGGGGAGTTCATTTTGCGTTAGTCTATGGAGGTACAATTTTTTATCAATTTATAATTTGGAAACGTCATCGTTTGAGAGTGTTGTTCATCCTCGACTATTTGAAAATTTTATTTTATCATCCTTTTGTTGTTGGTCTAATCATTATATATCTCCAGGGTTACGTGATACTACTCAACTTCAGGAGCACAGGATAAACAACGAAAACAGATTTTCCTGAGCTTTAAAGACGCTTATTTTGGTCTCATCGAACAGAAAAGTCGAAAACTTGTAATTTATTTACATACAGCCACGTAGGTAGTTCAACGTCACCTTTGCGTACAACCCAGTTGGGCTGCACCTTTGAGTTTTTTACGAGTTCTTTTGAAATTCTTCTAGGAAGTCTCCTAAAAGCACTCCTGGAGCTCGACTTGGAAATGGAAATATTCCTTTCAATAGCCCAATTTCTCTGGAAATTCTTCCACAAGTTCCTTCTAAAATTCTTCCGAAAAATCTTCCAAAAATTCCTTCCAATGAATTCTCCCGAAAATTACTCCCAGAATTTCCCTTGCCATTTCTCCACTATACCTCCTCCGAAAGTTCCTCTGGAAATTCCTTCATAATTAATCCGGATATTCAAGAAAGAATTTCCGGAGGAAATTTTGAATTATTTTTCTAAGAAGTTTCCTGAAGAAATTCCTGAAAGAATTTCCGAAGGAAAACCTGAATGAATTCCCTACTGAATACCTGGAATCAGTGTTGTAAAAGGTCTTCGGCTTTCATTTGTATCAATTTCCGAGAACTTTTTCTCAAAAGCTAGCAGGGAATCAATATTCGAGCAACGCCTAATGCAACGTACACACCAGTCAAGCAGTTTGACGAACATTGACTCCACTCCCAAGAAAACCGCTTTGGTTGCTGCTTTGTTGGAACGTGTGTGAAGTTGTTCGAACAACCATTTGACAGTTAGCCTGTTGCAAAAAATTAAAACGGTTTGATTTTGGTTTGAGTTGTCGGGGTGGAGTTATAGTTCGCCGAACATGTTTGAGCGTTTAGTGAGTGCACAACCCATATTTTCTGATGGTTGGTGCTCAAGTTGGCGCTTCAGTCGTTCTGTGTGTGATATTGTTGTCGAATAAATTGATTGTTCGTGTCGCTGTTGTAAAACTTGATGGATGTCTGCAATAAAGAGGTGGAGTCAATGTTGGTCAAACTGCTTGACCGTGTGTACGTTCCATAACAATATACTCTTTGTCATCAACAGAGTTTGTTACTGACAAACGCACCTAGCGACAAACCAGAGTCTATTATATAGAGTTGCGCAAAGAGGATCTTCTTACTCTTATTCTGAATGATGCTCTTGTTGTTATGTTGAAAACCTTATCTTTTGTTCAACTTCAAGTGACTTCACGGATGATCACTTAAAGCTTTTAATTCGATAACCAAAGTCACCTACAGAGTGCAAACACGTGAGTTTCTTGTTGCAACTTTATTGGGGGTGATTAAGTTTTAAAGCTGTTTAGAACAAATCTAATACATTTCAATTCATGAGTTTTAATTTATAATAATCATCAGGGGATAATACTTCCGCCTTACCAACAATCATTTGTTTACTTTGCTCGATAGGTAGAGTTTGAAGTTTATAGGTAGATTTGGCTTCACTATTTGCGTAACTCTATATATAATAGACTCTGCGACAAACCTTTATCAGAACCCGAACACAACATGACAAGAATAATTTGACTTACATGCTCTGAGATTTCAGAGAATACGATGCTAATTTTGTAATCATTGTTCGATACTCGAATATTCCATAACAGGAAACTAAGATAGCATAAAACCGAAATTTGCTCTAGAAATAATGTATACGGATGAAAAGTTAGAACAAGATTGTCTTCGGTTTTGTTGCTGACAAAATTCTTTCGGATCTTTGTTATTATCTCCGACAAAAACAAAGCTTTGTCGTTGGTTCTCTTTTGTCGCTTGTTTCGCAGGCGCATTCCAAAAAAAATGATTCCCTGAAAGCGTGACGTGACATTTTCTCTAACCTCAGATTCAATATCAGAGCCATGTACTTTTGGATAGAAATATTGAGCTACTCGGGCATTATGGGTTGATAAAAATTTTGAAGAGAATCAGGCTTTTACAAAAGCACTGAATAAATAAGTCAAGTGACATGCCGATGACAATTTATGCAATGGCCTGGAATTATTCTTGAAGAATTTATGCCTGAAAGAATAGCGCAATGAGTTCCTGGAAGAATTCATTAAGGATACATAGAATAATTCAAGAAAAGACTCCTGGAAGAATTTCCGAAAAAACTTCATGAAGAATTCTGGGAGGAAATCTTAAAAGAATTCTATGAAATATATAATTTTATAATGATTCCCTGGAAGAATTCTTGAAAGAACTTGGAACTTCTGCCGAAATAATTCTTCAAGAACTCGCAAAACAATCAATGGAAGAATTTTTGAACGAATTCCGGATGAAATTTGAAACCATTCTAGAGAAAAATCCTTTTGGAATTTTTGAAAGATACTTTTCTGACCATATATAAAGATTCCCAACGGTATTTTCTTGGAGATTTCCACCTTCTAAATTGCATTAAAACACATTCACATGGAAGAAAATCCTAAATTAATATTATGAATATTACTCAAACAAATTTCTTAGGTATTTTGTAACTAAGTCTTGAACGATTGTCTTTTTCGTCATGGATTGTTTATTACCATTCAATCAGTCCAAAATTGGTTCAATGCAAAATCGTGTTTTGGGGCTTAGACTAGTGCTAACTAAATTCAACTTGTGTAAATAAAAAACAACAGAAGTTATGTTGGAACTGCGGCGAAATTACGTTTGCACTGGAATAAACGAAGTCAGCTTTAGAAAAATATAATGAATCCATTCAACAAATAGTCTCAATTGAAAAAAAAAAACTTTCGCTAAATACTTTTATAATGTGATGAAAAAATTCATTTTTGATGTTACCAAATTGTTTTTAATAAAAAAAATACGTGAGCCGAGCATAATTATTCTCATATTTCTTGATTATTGGATGAGAAATCAATGCATTTCATATGCACATTGCCTTATTGTTATTGATAGGAACAGATACCCTATATACAACATTTCATAGTTTCCACTGCACATCAGATGCTGATGTGAAATAATCATAGGAATCATCTAACACCTTAGCAGTATTGCGGTATTGAGTTACCACGGAACCTGATTTTGAAGCTCTTCCGAAAATCCATCTGCGCTGAAACAAATTCACCTGAACTATTTCAGGATCAAATTATAATAGGAACCAATTCTCACTGTCCTTGCCCTACGTATTAACATTTCTGGGGTTTCAGACTCACTCTGTTCCCATGTCAGATTTTCATACATTTTTTATGATGCGTAAAGTCCCAACTCCCCAAAGCTTACGTTATTAGTGTACGGCCCTCTTACAATACGCTTTGAAAACCTAATGCATCTTATTTGAAACAGGTTATTATCCAGACCTAACTAACTTTTTAAGCGCAAAGTAGACGTCTTCGATACTTCCGATATATTGAATATCGATATTTGTGTTTCGATATCCGATATTTTTGTATTGATATTTTGCTTTTAATATATCGGTGATATCGATATTTTCTTCGATATCGATATATAGAATCGAACAAATTAAACAAAATAACAATTTTATTGCACTTTGTGAAAAAAATCAAAATGGATCTGGAATGACGTATTTTAACGATTTAAAGGATTCTTCGGTTTGTTTTGGCAACTCGACACTTTGCTGACGCGTTGTTGAACATCTGTCATGCTACACGGTCCTTGAATCCTATGCGAATTCAATTATATCAGTCTTCCCACGAACCTGAACTAGTTCAACTTGAGTATAATTTTTTCAGTTGCGTTCAGTTCCAACCCGCACTGCTACTGTACTCAGGTTCAGTGTATACCGTGTACGAGGGTACATGATAAACTGGACAAAACTTCGGTTCGAACTGTGGTCACCAAACACAGACGAGCTATATCGAACAAAAGACGAAGTCACTTCGACGAAAAGGAAGGAGAATGGGAGAGGCTGTAAGATAAGAGTGGAATGCTAGTGTGATCCAGTTAAGCCTTGATATATTATTCGTCATGTTTTCGCATCGCGCACAGTGGTGGTTTATGCATACGGAAACGCTTCCGAAGCGTTTCCTGCATGAACAACATCCTCCCCGTGCGCGCAAGAAAAGAGATAAACGTCAGATACCTTATATGTCGAAAGAATTTTAATTTTGTTTTATTTTTCTAGCAGAGAATAAAAAAATAATAGTCGTTTTAGTTTATTCGCACCGGTGTAGGTAAACTTGCACTGAAATCGTTCTCTTTAAAACGGTGCAGTGCCATTCTTGCTTTATTTTGCCACCGGTGTAGAAAAATTTTACTTGCCTGAATCGGGTAGGCACCGCGTAACAATAAACTTGTGTGATGTGGAATTGTCATAAGTTTCCTATTAGGTTTCATTAGGTCTTTCGGGTATCTTTTGTTTTATTTTATTATCTGCTGATATCTATGCCTCATTAAAATTATCTTCTATATAATAAAAGAAATGGACTGTGTTTGTATCCGCATAACTCGAAAACGGTGGATGGATTTTTTCATTCCTTCAGCAAGTATGTATGTTGGTTATCGTTTCCGACGGGTTTATATGATATTTCCGCGAAAATTATGAAAAGTTTAGAATAGTGAAAAATAAAATTATGACTTGTTTGGAATTGTGCATGGGCAGTTCATAACGCGCTTTATCGCCTTATTGCAGGACAACGTCTGCTCGACTAGATTTGATAATTTGTATCAATGTTGTTGAAGTACAATCAAAAGCTGCAAAGATTTTTATATAAGTACTTCTATGTACAATTTTTTATAATATTTATGGATTATTACAATTATCAATGGTTAAAATAAACAATTAAATATATCAAAATCAACAAAAGTATGTAGACATTAAAAAGGAGATCAAATTTCAATATGTTAAATTTTCATAGAAAATCTTTCTATATTCAATATTACCTTGCAGTCAATCATATTACCTAACAATTAGTCAGTCTATTTTAACTTTTCCAACAAATATTGACATAATCTAAGAGTTTTCATCGAAATTCAAATAGATCTCAAATTATAGTCGATTTACATAACTATGTTGAAATCGAAAATAATTTAAAATTTGAATATGCGGTCAAGAACAGTGTTCTTGGTTTTAACTTCAATCAGTTTTACGCATCATCATTTTTAAAGCAAAGATATAAGGTGGACTTCAATTCAAATCTTGGATCATTCACATATCTGAATTTTTCTACTATTAATATAAATGTATTGTGTAATTATGTTCTTACTATTTATATGAAATAATTGGAGTAAAAGAAAAAATGTCAAGTTTCCAGAGACGACTTTGAAGAAATCCTGCAAGGTGCTATTTTTTAAATTTAACCATCTATAAATGTTATAATACATTAATAAATTATTTATGTTGAAGTCTACTAACTCATTATTTTTGGATAAAACTCAAATTTTACGATCATTTTGATAAGTTATCGAGGGGTGAGAATAGGTTGAGAATAGGTCATTTTCAACAGCTTAAATGTGTTTAGTGCCAGAAAATTAATTAATTATGAAAGTCCTTTCGAACGATTTTGTTATCGACCTCTCTTGTCAGTAATGTCGATGGCGTAATTGAAACTTCATTTTTATAAGTTTTAAATAAATATAAAATACAATATGATTGGAATCCAGTAACTTTTCCACGTAGATTCCATAAATTTCTAATTCACAATTTATCAACTTAAAGAACCATTTGTTTTTTTTGTAGATTTTTCTACTTATACATATTATTAACAATAAACAAAACCTTATGCTAACCATGTTTTACGTTTTCAATTTGCAAAATTAAATACAAAATTGGTGTAATAATGTGCTCATATAAAGTATATATTGAAAAACATTAAAACAAGACGAAATTATAATATAAATCCTCATAAATCTCAATAATATTTACTTGTATTTGATTGACGGCATCAACTCCATCGAAAACATGTGTTATGGCGTCAAGTTGCCCCAGTGTTGATACTCGCACTGGAACAAACATGCTTGAATTATCAATTTTATCTTCAATTTCGTAGCATAAATGTCCCATGAATAAATTCCACTAAAAAACATTATCCTTTGAAACATACTAAGCCATTAGAAATCGTATTTGCATCGAAATAAGTTTATTAACTAAAATTTCATGGGAATTTGCTACAACTGAAAAATATGTTTCCAACTTCAATCGCATTTTCTCAGTTGCATTTTTCGACATGGGGGATATGCGATACGGCAGTTCAATACCTATATGAAGATTTTAACGATAAATGTGTCAGCCAGCATAATAGGCTAAGGTTTGAAGCGTTAACGAATAAAACTTCCAATGAATGATTAAATTTGTTTGGATTAAATAATTCAACTCTATGATTAAAGATTATGATTAACGATTTAATCATTTTGACAATGATTAATGATTATGATTAACGATTAAATTAATTTTGGCAATGATTAACCAGTTGGTGATCATGAAAATTCAGTAACACTGCTCTTTTTATATTCAGGCTTTAGGCTCTCTACGACGTTATTGTTATTGCCCCTTTGTTAGCCACAGTTAACAGTCAATCAATGTCCAGTATTTTAGCATGTACACGTTTTAGGTTAGTTCTTAGACAATAAAGTATTACTAAGTTTATGTGCGCTAAGGGATTGAAATCCAACAAGAACCCACGAAAGCCACCTCGTCCTGACCGCGTACATAAAAGTGGCGACTCTGCGGTGGAAAATTCGTATTTTCTCGGTGGTGAAAAAGGATAACCCCTAAAACGATCCCACGGAAGAAAAAGAAAGGGTACAGGAATGGGAACAACAAATCTCTATGCATCCTGGCAAAACGGGCACCCACAACCTGGCACGAACCAGCAGCAGCCCCATTCAATACTCTCCACATCCATCAGCACAGTCAGCAAGCAGTTACGGATGCGTACAACATCACGCAGCACCTCCAGCGCAAGCCACCGCCAATTCCAAATGCTTCCAGCAAAAGCAAATGTTCTTCCAGCAGCAGAAAACGTTTTTCAAGCGCCTCTTCGATAAATCCCTGAGAGGCACTTCGCGAACCGGAGCTATGCTGCGATTCATTAGCAGCAACATCTACGAGTTCCGGTATGATGCTGATAGTACTTCGCCACCATGCGGCTATGGTACTATCGCGGTATGAGATTTATCCGTAAGGGATGCCTGCAGGTAGATGAGATCGGAGCTTAAAAAGTCTCTGCCATTTCTGGTGAAGCGGGATCGGCAGAGCACGACATCGGTATGGGTTTTATCCCTGCACTTCCTAAGATTTTTCTTCGCCCAGACAGTTCGGAAGCTCAATCAACTGTCGGAGCGAAGGAATCTGTCATCAGTAAACGCTATCGCGTTAATGCAAATTACTAAGAATCCAATCGGAGATCTTAGCTACACTGCAGAAACAATAAATCCTGTACGAATTTACTCGGAAAAAGCTGAATGAAACCAACCAGTTCAAGTGCTTAATGTTTCGTCAAGGGCTCAAATCAGAAAATGATGTGGAGATCCGCACCGTCTTCTGTCTCGTATCGAGGAAAAGATGACGTCACCCTGGACATCAGCCATCCGATGTAATGTAGGAATCATCAACTGAAACAGATGCGGGCGCAGCAGATAGAATTTCAAAAAGCGATCTGGGAAACAACAGTTTACTCCATCAGCTGCGTGCAAACAACACAAGCCAAGAAGAAGTTTGATAGCAACAGTCCAACAGAATATCAGATTCATCACTGCAAGATATTCTCTTCTTCTCCTTGTTGAACCGTTGTGAGTGCATGCACTATGCCAGAAACTGTGGCTACAAATCTAAGTGTGCGATTGGTGTGAATAAAGTGGACTACAAGAGGATATTGTGTTAGTGCCAAAAAGTCAACTAAGAAAAAGTTTCACTCCCTCCGAACTGTAGACACAAAAGTCGTGTGTTTGGATGTTGACACAGTCAGAAGCAGAAGAAGATTCGCAACGGTTAGATTGAACGGTCATTTGATCAAACTACAGTTCAGCAGCTTCTGATATTTCCATTATCTCCTATCAGTCCTGGCACAAAATTGGAAAACCAACGATACGCCCTGCATCAGTTTGTGTAATGACAGCAACAGAAGGGACACTCAAACTGATAGGTGAATTCATTTGCAATGTCACGATCAACGGCAAATGTAAACAAGAAGTCATTCGTGTCACTGATGCTCCAATTCATCTACTTGGGGCTGATCTCATTGATGACTTCAACTTGGGATCAATACCTATAGACACATTTTGCAGTTCGGATAGCAAGCATCAAGTTATCAGTAACATGCTCAACGTAGTTTATCAGCAGTAGACAACAAAAAGGATGACCTCCGTTCGGCTAGATGTATATCTATCGTTTTGTATCCAGTACGGTCGGCTATTTTTCCTCGTAAGAAAACTGATTCAGTGACCTTACTACCCATAAGGGGGAGATGTTGTACATGAGAAAATAGCAACAATTGCTTCTTTAGCTATTCAGGCTTTAGGCTCCTTGCTTTGCAAGTTAGTTATCTATCATCAGTAGACGCTGCCTTTTTGTTACACAGTTAAGTCATCATCGTCCATATTTCAAACGTTAAGTATTTTAGAATAAAGAGTTGCGGCTATGGATTGAACCCACAAGAACTCACTGAAAGCCACATTCGTCCTGACCGCGTACATAAAATTAACAATTTCGATTAATGAATAAAACGTTAAGAGTATGATTAATACTATGATCGTGATTTAATGTTGACTACTAATAATTGATTGTAATATACTTTTATAGATTATGATTAATGGATAATATGATTAAATAACCCATTATTCATATTAAATCTATGATTAATCCTAATGCTCTTTCGCGTAATACCCTCATCCATTTTGAAATATCAGTTTTGATCCAAGACGGTAAATAAATGACGATACGCTGATAGCAAATAGCTCAGACTTGTGAGTCAGAAATCGCTTAGTCAGGTGAGTAAGGAAGTTTTCAATTTGAGTGGAAAAACAATTTTGGGGGATACATACAATGTCCAACGAGCAGTAATGAATCATTCATTGTCTTTGGGTTCTTCAATGAAGTTCCCGTGACGGAACTACCCCACTTCTGAGGATTTCAGTTGGGGAACAGTAAATCCAAACAACGAGGAATGCGAAATCCTCATTGGAGTCATTCGTTCAAACAAGGAACCACGGAGAAACTGTGACGAACGATCGCAGTGTAGTTGCTATAACTTTATCTGGTTCACTCTCACGCATGAGCCATATCCTTAACTGACAATGACGAAGGCTACCTGATGCAAAATTGGAAGGGAAACGAAAAATTCTGATTGAAATTATTCGCACGCTAAAGAGAAACACACAGCCTGAATCGTATTGACAGCACTCGAGAAGAAGCTTGAGTCCATGGGAACTACAGACCGAAAATAAATGGGCACATTTATTTCGGAATTAAAGAAGGTTATCACGATAGGGTGCTGTTCTTTTGAAAATCAGCCCATGCTATCGAAAAAATGGACCAGGAGAAGCAGAGTAATATGTTGTTAAAGTCGACGAATCTATTAAATTACAAGAAAGGCGAGTTGATAGCATTATTTGATTATTAGTCACTTACTCTAACAAAAATTGCATTACTCGATCAGGCTGATTCAAATTCGAGATGATCATGAAAGGAAATCTTTAAATCTGAAGAATCTAGGTGACAGGCTTATGGAATCAGGCGAATTGCTGCAGGACCAGTTGAAACAAGTAAATCCCATGCACCCAAATGCACTCAAAGCCTGATTGTATTTTCAGTCGGAACTAATTCATTTTATTCTGAATGTCCAAGTGGAAAAATCGACAAAGATTTGGACGTTCTCAGATCCACGTTGAAAGGAATTCCTGCCCATTTATGTAGTTGGAGCCCACGGTATGAATGTGTGAATGAACAATCTGCTGACAATAAAACTATTTTTGTGTTTTAAAAATAAAAATTGTTTTGCAAAAGCTTTTTGTACAAAATAGAAATTAAACACTTCAAGTGAATGTACCCATTTGCTGACTGTTGAATTTAGGAAAACCCTTTCTGTAAAACTATCTGAATATATTACCTTCAAACAATCTGTAGTGGGTCGAAATCGTTCAAAAGTTTTTTTTATATTTTATTTGTCTAGTGCTCAGCATGAGCATGATGACTGTATAATTCAGCTGCTACTCCGTGATTGATCAGAACAAGCCAAATTCAAAATCGAGATGGAGAAGGACTGTACTACAGGGTTTGCAGGTAGAAACGGCATCAATATATAACGAACAAAGATAAAATAAAAGGCTAAAACCGATTTAAGGTAATAAGCCATGATAACAAATTTATCAAACCTTGTATCTGTGCGAGAAAATAGAATCTGATAAGAAGTTCGTTCGATTACTTTGTTTGGAATTGATTCAGGATCAAACGAATTAAATCCTGTAGCGATAAGTCTGCGAACTCCAAATAACCCTCCCCTCTGCGAGCAGGGGTTTGGACCCAAATTTCAAACAGCCACTTTAAGTTTAATCTGATTTTAATTCACGAATCGATCAATTGCCTTAGTAGTCTGTCAATAACTCATCAGAGGTCTAAATGTCAAAATGTTGTGATGGTACTCAGTACGCATGGTTTTCTACAACCTGCTCAGAGTTATAATACATAACAAAGTTGGATTTTTCTCACAATCATAAGTTAAACCTAACTTCGGAAGTGGTGACGCTGTTTTTCATTTGGTGATGTGTTATACAGCGCACCACTTCGAAATTAGGTTTTAACGTATGGATTGTGAGGTAAATCCAATTTCGATAGCAGCTATAATTCGGTTTTCTACTGAATTTATAATACCGATCAAATCGGTTGATTCGTCATTTGTTTAAATTGGTGGGCACGAAATTCCTCTATTTAACAAGCTATTTCGTCGGAATGATATTGAATAGGGTGATTAATTGACCCACGCCTGTGTTAAATTCTCATAAGCGTAGGTTGCAACAATCGGCCTTTTGTACCCGTCGAAATCGGTCGATTCCAGCTCAAATTTTCTACGAGGCATTTGAAAAAATCAAATATTATAGAATATAGAATTTTGTTTTCGATTCTTTACTTTTCCGATTCAGTGAACGGAAATTAACATGTGATTGAGATAGAAAAAGAAATTTCTTTTGAACACGATACCAACCTTTAGTCAAATAATCAGTAAAATCAGCAGTGATTCAAATCGTTAGGGGCTGTCTGTTTGAATATGAATCTGAAACATTAATTTTCCCAGCAGCTGTTCTAGATTCAGTTTTTATACCAGTCAACTGTCAAAAAAAAAAACTGGTATAACGCTCCGTTCTATTTTCTGCAGATTTGAACCTCGATTGAATCACGAGATTCAAATATTTTTCAATTGTTTTGGTGTATGGATGCGTCATTTTATCTACGGATCAATCCACTTTACCATTCCGGCGCCTTTCTTGGCAGTAACATAATGATTTCAATTAATTGAAATTTTGAAAAACATGAATAGAAAACTGCTGGAAAATAGAACGAGTGTGTTCTATTTTGCTCCAGTTCAAACTAGAATAGTGGTCGAAAATTTAGAATGAAACTGAATCACTCCTGATTTCATTTCCAGGTGAGTGATTTTAAAACATAAATAAAATGTGTAATCTCAAATTTCCGTGGACGTCTATAGTCTTTTTCTATTTCTGATCATTTTTTCCCCTTTTTCCTTGTTTGTTCTTCATCGTGTTGTGTTCGTTGTCGTCGTTCGTCATTCGTTTGCGTGTTGAAGGGACGGAAAAAAGTGCATAGCAAAAGAAAATAGGTTTTTTCCTTTGCGGGAAAATTGTGAGTTTTTTGAGTGGAAAACTTATATCTAAAATATTCGTGCGCTAAGTTTCAGTACGTTGGCGATTCCGTTTCATCAACAGCGCACTCTGCGGTGTTCAAGTCCGGTTTTGTTTTTGCAATCCGAGAAGCCAAAGTTTGTTTTTTTTTCATCACGGTTGAAAATATTCTTAAATTTTTGTTGATTTTCAGATTATCTCACTGGGTAAATGTGTGGTAGATATCCGCGCAGACAATGACCACATACGCAACCGACAGCCAAGGTGAGTAAATTTGAAGTTTGCACTCGAGAAGAGTTTCTTGAATTCGGTATTCGCAGGGAAGTTTATCCCGTCAACGCAGCGGCCGGATGGAACTTGGCGCAAGCCCAGACGGGTCCGTGACGGTTACGTCCCCCAGGAGGAAGTTCCGCTATACGAAAGCAAAGGGAAATTGTTTGCCCAAAAACCTTCGCTGCCACCGGGAATGTCCCCGGAGATAGCCCAAAAGTCCAAGGAGAAACGTGAGAAGGAACAACGCATCCGAGCGCAACGAGAGGCGGAAGCGAACCGAAGACCACCGCAGAATCCCGTACCGGGATTGCTTATCTTGAATGGCGACAGCAAAATCAACCATCCTCAGCAACGGACCGCCAAACCTACCAAGCCGAAGAAAAAAGCCATCGAACTACCGGATGTGCTGTTGGAGCAGAAACAAAAGGAAGATCAGAAACAAGCACGCCAGCAACAGAAACCGCTAAAGGTATGTACTAGCTTCATCATTGTTCATTAATTTGTGGGTGAGCGTAATCTATATTAATAACTGTGTGAGAATTCCGTGAGGATGTATAAAGCTGGGCCAGTATATGAGAGTAATCAGTTCTCTAAAACCAATAATGCAAAGTGTACCCCAACGGTCAGCGTCTGCTAGGTTCTTATGAATGCTCAAAAAGTAGGGATGCTAATTATGATAATGCAGAGATCTCTAGATGAGATTCTCTACGAATTCGCATAAGTGCTACGAGTAGTTTGGAAGTGTTAGAATCTGAGACGTTATAGTATTATACTGGGGTCAATTTTTACGCGGATTCTGAGATTTACGCGGTTTGGAAAACGGGCAGACCGGAAAAAAAATCCATTTTCGGTATCACCTGTGAAAAAAATAAATAAATTAAGTGTAGTCAGTTTACATGTCAGTTTATTTTGCTTTAAATAAGAAGCGCTGACTGACTCGACTTTTTTGTATTCGTAATTTATTCGTAATCTGACTAATGATCGCTGGGTCTGCTCATATTTTATTAGATGCACAGATTTCTAAGTCGTGTCTCCGATACCATTACCTTTTTTCAGGATCATAAAAACACCAAACCTCAACAACAGCACATTGAAGATGTGGCCACGGCCTTAAATGGCCTGCAGCTAACAAATAGTCATGCCGCCGATGCTCTACAGACTGATCTCAGCAAAAAGCTACGCAAACTGCGTAAGAAAATTCGTGAAATCGAAATCATTGAGGAGCGATTACAATCGAACGATGGGGGCCCCCGGCCTGATAAGGACCAGATCGATAAGGCCAAGCGGAAGCCGGAAATTTTGAAGGAGATCGAGGAGCTGGAGAAGAGCATTGTGAAATGATCTCGTGATCTGCTCTCCAATAGCTTACAGTCGTCATCGTTGTCGTCCTAGAAGTCCCGAAGAATCGCACTGTCGGATCTCCACCAAATGCTCGGTGGTGTACAAACAAATTATGCAAGAAATGCAAAACAAAGCTAGGGAACCGCAATCTTTAGAATCAATAATGTGAACTACTTTTAAGTTGATAGCTTTTACATTTTCTCCTATCCCGACTTTTGGAACAATTGGGATCGCATGCTGCTTATTAAACAACTGTCGCTCAACTTCGATGTTCCTTTTGTCGCGTACTGCTATTTCCGTTTTCGACTAGGTATTTTTTTTTTGAATTGTATATCGCTTTACAAAACATGTTTATTTACAGATGTCATATCTAGCAAAACAGTTTACAAATAGAAATAATATAATTTACCAAAATTGTTCTATTTTAATGTTTTTTACAGAAGGTTTTACTCTTCACATTGGACATTGTTTTAACATGATTAAGTGACACAAACATATTTTTATTTTAACATACCTTAGTTTACAGAATAGAATATAAACTACAAACCTAATGTTTGTCCTATTTTTTCCAAAGATAAATGTGATGATTAAAGAAATGTAAATTCAAAGTAAACCAATTACCTAGTTTGCCTTGCGAGTAAATGAGTGGGATTGCCAATCCGGAGATGGCGATTTCTGTTCGGTAAAAGTTCATAGTCATCGAGCTTTAAAAAATCCAATGGTGGCGCAAACCTGGGACTTACAAAATGTTAATATGTGAAACTGGTTAACTTTGAATTTCTCTAACAACATTTCCGCAAACGACACACACGTTTTCTTTGGATGTGAGCTTCAGCTCACCTTTTGAGTTCAAAATAAGCTGTAAACTAGATAGTGAATTATCGACGGCGTTGAAATAAATGCCTGTTAGATCTTCAGTTCCACAGCGTCAATTATGGTTAGTCTCTTAGTTGCTGGTCATAGATTTGTACCATTTATAACTTTCCACTCATGTCGGTCGGTACTAGACAAAGTGTAGCGCTTTTCGACTAGAAAATATAAACACAACAACCATGAATAAACATTTTCCAGAATAGAGTCTAGAAAGCGAATAAGGAAACCAGAATAGCAGAACAAGTGTCAGTCAAAGTTGGAATATGGAATAAGATCGTCCTAGATCTAGATATGGTAGCGATAAGAATTCGAAACGAATAAGATAGTATGATACGAAAACTGAGGAAAACGTATGCAAATTAACGAT
This sequence comes from Armigeres subalbatus, assembly GCF_024139115.2. Lineage (NCBI taxonomy): Eukaryota > Metazoa > Arthropoda > Insecta > Diptera > Culicidae > Armigeres > Armigeres subalbatus. Next base: position 76,345,390 of record NC_085140.1, read on the forward strand.
AATTAGCGACACTATAAAATGTAGCCGTGTAGTGAGTGACCCTATAGATGGAACGAAAGTTTTAAATTGTTGATTATAAGAAAACGAAGAGTAAAATAAAAAAACTTACACATAACTTACGTCTAAGTGATTTAAGGAAGTAAAAATAAATGTTTGAAACATGAAACTGTCCATTTGGATAGCTTTTTTTTAACTTAAATTTATTTTGAAAGCCATAATCACCGTCTTCGACCAGAGGTCGCACAGACTGAACTGGTGAATCCATTTGGTAATAATATTAGGTAGCCCATGACAACGTGCGGCTTCCAATATTGCATCGAAAGACACGTTGTCGAAAGCACCTTCAATATCTAAGAAAGCACCCAAGCACGATTGCTTTTGAGCGAATGCTTTCTCGATATCGTACACAACCTTGTGTAGAAGAGTCACGGTGGACTTTCCAGATTGGTAAGCATGTTGATTAACCTGAAGAGGCATGTTTGCCAAACAGTCATCACGAATGTGATGATCGATAATACGTTCTAAGCATTTCAGAAGAAATGAGGTCAGACTGATGGGTCTAAAACTCTTTGCTTCTTCATACGAAGCACGTCCTCCTTTTGGGATAAACTTTAAAGTGACATCCCGCCAGGATATGGGAATATACCCAGTAGCAAAACTGCATACTAAAAGCTTTTTCAAAACATGTTTGATATAATCAAAACCTCTCTGAAGTAGAACGGGATAAATCCCATACTCCCCTGGAGATTTGTAGGGAGCAAAACTGTTAAGTGCCCATTGAATCGATTCAGTAGTTATGATTCTACGTGCTTGAGCCCAAGACCCATAGCTACATGAAAAGACATCAGGATCATCCGAGAATGTTATATCGTTATATCGGGGGCAGCAGGGACTTTGTCCAAGGGCTTGACGACCCCTCCCCATGGCCACTGCGAGTTAGACCGGGACCATCGTCCCTAACCCCTAATCCCAAGGCGTCAAGCGACCCGTGTCGAGGGGATGCATGGCCAGGGGGGTGAAATAATAAGCTAGGCCTTTAACGGAGCCTGTGGGGTACCTGGGCACCCTCCACAGTAATTGTCCCTTACCGCGTTATGCTGGGCTCTGGCGTGGTGGACCTCTTTCCCGAGCAACTCGTGGGACCAAAATGGAAAACCAAGTCAATTCTTCAATTAGTGGTAGTAGTGTAGGCGACAACCCCTTCGCAAGAGGTGGGTTGTTCAGGTCTCCGCCTAGGAGGCCAGAGGCAATAGTCGGCAGCTCAGTGCGCAGCGCCAGCGTGGGTCACTCAACCTTCCTCTCGGCTATAAAAACGCCGGAAGGGGTTATTGACGGCCCATGGCTTGTGAAGGCGATGAACCACAAACGCGATGGGCTTTCGGCCTTCGAGGTGGCGACGGAACAGCTGGACGCCATCATCGACTTTGCGTCATCGAAGCATAATATCAGCAAGGACCTCAAGAGGAGCTTGCAGAAACTTCGAAAGTCGATGCTGGACGCCAAGCTGGAGAGGGCGGTCAGGACGGCCAAGTGTAAACCCGTGAAATCGGTGGAGTCGAGGTCTACCCAGACTGAGGCCCAAGGATTCGCGGACTCAGGCAAGGTCGAGTCGACCGAAGGCGTGCCAGCTAAGACGGTGGTGCCAAAGTCTACCCAGACTGAGGCTCAAGTATTTGCAGGTACGTCGGGGTGACTACTCCAACGGAGCAGACACAAAAACGAGGGAGACAGTCTCCAGGGGATGAGCTCCCTGGGGGCCGCTCCAAAACGCGGAGGGTTACTACCCCGAACAAGGGTAGTGGGGCTGGGAAGCTGAACCCCGGTCAGGTACCTCCAAAACCGGGGGAGGAAGGACCTGGAAAAGTCCGTCCACTCAAACAAGACGGTGGTGGGGGTTACGGCAGGCTGAAAGTTCTCAGCCGCACCAGACCAGGAAATAGAGGGAATGACGCCTCCTGGACCCTGGTCAAGAATAAGAGGAAACCGAAGACGTCAAGGGCCGAAAAGAAGGCCCAGGAGAATGAGGGTAGCAAGCAGACTAGGGAAGGCGCAAATCGCTCCAGGGCGATGCCTAGTCATCACGGCGGACGAGGCTAAGTACTCGGATGTTTTGAAGGCGATGAGGAGTGACGTCAAGCTCGGTGAACTCGGCGCCGACGTACGTCGAATAAGACGTACCCGGATGGGCGAGATGATACTCGAGCTGAAGCGGGGCGTCTCGCAAAATGGCGCCGCCTACAAGAAGTTGGCGGAGGAGGTCCTAGGCGAGACGGTCAAGGTGAGGGCACTCACGACGGAGGTGAATCTAAGGGTTAAAGACCTGGACGAGATCACTGAAGTCGAAGAGCTCGTCACGGCACTGCGGCGACAGTGTGAAGTGGAGACGCCCACCGCAGCCGTTCGGCTACGGAAAGGTCCGGCAGGGACGCAGGTAGCATTGGTTCGGCTATCTGCAGCGGACGCCTCCAAGGTAGTCAAGTTAGGGAGCGTCAAGGTGGGATGGTCGGTATGCCCTGTGCGCATATACGAGCAACCCGAAGTTTGCTTCAAGTGCCTGGAACCGGGGCACAAGCAATGGGACTGCAAAGGCCCTGACAGAAGCAATCTCTGCCGACGCTGCGGATTGGAGGGACATAAGGCACAATGCTGCACGAACCCTCCCAATTGTTTGATTTGTTCCAGCAAAGCTGTGAACAGCAAGCACCCCATGGGGGGCTCGATGTGCCCGGCGTTTAAGCGTGCTGCAAAATCAAAGTGCAAGTAAAGCAGCTGGCTTGCTCGGCTTTGCCCGAGTGTTTGGTGTGCGCAGGTTTAGAGGAAACGGCGGAACACGTGTTGTTCGTGTGCTCACGTTTTCGCGCAATGCGTGACCACATGCTTGCCACATGTGGTCTGGACACTACCCCGGACAACCTAGTTCGGAGGATGTGTAAAGACGAAGTTGGCTGGAACGCCGTTTTATCGGCTATCGCCCAAATCGTCTCGGAGCTACACAGAAGGTGGCGCGTGGACTCAAGGATGGCTAGTTCAGGCGCAAATAAGAGGTGGTCCAAGGGATCGGAGTCGGCTTCATGGGTCATACCGGTGGTCATGCTCTGTGGTCGAACTCGATCCTTTTATCGAACAAGTGGCCGCGCGAAGAACAACATGGTATCGTCGCTTTCGCGGCGTCGGTCAACCGGGCGGGTTCCGAGCCCGAGGACGGAAAGGGGTCCTCGTCAAGGCTGGGGCAGGCGTAGGCATCGCGTCGGCAATTCCCTCTGTGTGTTGGCGAATAGGCCCTATCGCAGAAAGGTCAATTTGGGGTGCACGCGGCATCATCATTCTTGATACCAGTCGTGCAGAGGGAAGCAGGCGCGAAGTCGACCCTGCCCACCTTCCGAGGACATAGGGCGTGGTAAGGCCACCTGGAAATCCGGCAATGCGCTGGCACGATACCATACACACTCAGTTTTTATTTCTGCAGCTCGGCAAAAATCCGCACAGCCGTGCGCCAGCAAAATAAATAACTGATATCCCGGCAAAAATGGCGTTTGTTAGCTGATTTTCGGCAAATTATTTGCTGATTATCAGCAATTTTGACAGAAATCTCGGCAAAAAACATGTTTGCTGGGGCACGGCTGTGCGATTCTCGGTAAAAGTTTAACATTTTGCTGAGATCCCGGTAAAAAAAAATAAGTGTGTGGTGTTCTTCTAAAAAAGCGAGTCACGATGTTCGATGCTGCAAGGACACGCAGCTAACCTCGAGGGTGCGTCATGCACTGGCCCCCCTTTGAAGCATTACTTTCTGGTTGTACCGAAGGGACGATGGGCTTGGCGGCAATGGAAACGGTTTAGCTGGTCGGGGATGCAGCCCTGCCTCCCTCATTGGAGGTGGCCCCTAACCCAGCACTTCCTGGTCAACCCAGGATGTCTGTTGAGCAGATTCCCCCTCCATTGTTTAGGAAGAAAAAAAAAAAAAAGGATATGGGAATATACCCAGTAGCAAAACTGCATACTAAAAGCTTTTTCAAAACATGTTTGATATGCTCAAAACCTCTCTGAAGTAGAACGGGATAAATCCCATCCTCCCCTGGAGATTTGTAGGGAGCAAAACTGGTGCCCATTGAATCGATTCAGTAGTTATGATTCTACGTGCTTGAGCCCAAGACCCATAGCTACATGAAAAGACATCAGGATCATCCGAGAATGTTATATCGACACATCCAGGAAAGTGCGTATCAAATAAGTGCTCTAACGATTCTTCATCAGAAGAAGTGTAGTCGCCATTTGGCTTGCGAATTTTGCCAACTTGGAAATCCTTGGACCTCGCAAGAACTTTATTCAATCGACTGGCTTCACTCAAATTGGAAACATTTGCACAAAGGTTTTTTCAGCCGGATCGTTCAGCAGATCGTAGCGTTGCGTGCCAACTTGAAAGAATCCGTCCCTACTGAATGGCGTCTGTTCCAACTCCTTCTGTACTGCTTCCTTAGCTTAACACGTACGTCCCCAACCCCCATTTTATGACAAAACTCAAAATTCAAAACCACGCTGCTCAGCCAATTTCTAACGGATTTTCAAGCAATCTTCTGGAATCGATCACAAAATTCCTATAGTTTTAGGAACCGAGGTCAATTTTTTTGCTATGGCCATGGTTCCGGAGATATTCCGGGGAGTACTGGGGTTACCTCCCTCCCGGAAAAAATGGTCACTGGCAGATCGACTTCGAAATCCATCGTGCGACATGTCAAACTTCATGATTTTGCAAAACAAGTACACTGGAGTACATTTCAACGACTTTTGATCGAATTGGCCACCCACCGGGTGCTTCCAGGGCCTGGTTCCCTTGGGGAAGTGGTCAATATCTGTCCAATATTGGAACCCATCTTGCGACATATCAAACTTCATGATTTTGCAAAACAAGTACACTGGAGTACATTTCGGCGACTTTTGATCGAATTGGCCACTCTCCGGGTGCTTCCAGGGCCTGGTTCCCTTGCGGAAGTGGCAAATATCCGTTCAATATTGGAACCCATCTTGCGACATGTCAAACTTCATGATTTTGCAAAACAAGCACACTGGAGTACATTTCAGCGACTTTCGATCGAATTGGCCACCCTCCGGGTGCTTCCAGGGCCTGGTTCCCTTGGGGAAGTGGCCAATATCCGTCCAATCTTGGAACCCATCTTGTGACATATCAAACTTCATGATTTTGCAAAACAAGGACACTGGAGTACATTTCGGCGACATTCGATCGAATTGGCCACCCTCCGGCTACTTCCAGGGCCTGGTTCCCTTGGGGAAGTGGCCAATATCAGTTCAATCTTGGAACCCATCTTGCGACATGTCAAACTTCATGATTTTGCAAAACAAGCACACTGAAGTACATTTCGGCGACTTTCGATCGAATTGGCCACCCTCCGAGTGCTTCCAGGGCCTGGTTCCCTTGCGAAAGTGGCCAATATCCGTCCAATCTTGGAACCCATTTTGCGACATATCAAACTTCATGATTTTGCAAAACAAGTACACTGGAGTACATTTCGGCGACATTCGATCGAATTGTCCACCCTCCGGGTGCTTCCGGGGCCTGGTTCCCTTGGGGAAGTGGCCAATATCCGTTCAATCTTGGAACCCATCTTGCGACATGTCAATCTACATGATTTTGCAAAACAAGTATACTGAAGTCCATTTCGGTGATTTTCGATCGAATTGGCCACCTTCCGGGTACTTCTAGGTAGACCTGTGCGCTGATTGATATTTTACCGGCGGTGGCGTGATAGATCATTTTCAGGCAGCGGCGGCGGCGTCACGCCGTTAGTGATCAGCGGTGGAGTGGATCGGCGTAAACCAGTTCAAGCGCCAAAATTTCTTCAGAAATTCATCAAGGAATTCTTCCAGAAGTTCCACTAGTTTTTTTTTAAAGATCGTCAAGAAATTCCTTTGGACATTCCTCCGTAGGTGCCTCTGGGAAGTTACTCCAGAAACTCCTCTTGGATTTCGTCTGGAAGTTCCTTCAGGAATTCCTCCGGAAGCTCTTCTAGGAATTCATCGGGAAGTTCCTCCAGGAGTTCCTCCGGAGGTTCCTCCGAGAATTCCTCCGGTAGTTTCTCCAGGAATTCCTCCGAAGGTTTCTCCATGAATTCTTCCAGAAGTTCCTCCAGGAATTCCTCTGGAAACTGGAATTGACCACCAAATTTCTGGAGGATTTTCCGGATGAATTCCTGGAGGAATTTCCGGGGGAATTCCTGGTGGAGCATATTGGATAAATCCTGAAGGAACGTCCGGAAGAATTCCCGGAGGAACTTCGGCAGGAATTCCTGAAGGAACTTCCGGTACGAATTTCCGGAGGAATTACTGAAGGAACTTCCAGAGGAATTACTAGAAAACTTCGGTGGAAGTATTGGGGGATCTTCCGGAGGAATAAATGTAGGAACTTCTAGAGGAATTGCTGGAGGAACTTCCAGAGGAATTCCTGGAGAAACTCCCGGAGGAATAACTGGAGGAACTTCTTGGAGGAACTTCGGGAGGAATTCCTGGAGGAACTTTGAAGGAGTTGTAAAGAACTTTTGGATGAATTTCTGAAAGAACTTCAGAAGGAATTCCTGGAGGAATTTCAGGAGAATTCCTGGAGGAAATTCGGAGGAATTCCTGGAGGAAATTCTGGAGGAATTCCTGGCGGGCTTTCTGGATAAATTCCTGGAGGCAATTCCGGAGGAATTCCTGGAGGAAATTCGGAGGAATTCAGGAGGAAATTCGGAGGAATTCAGGAGGAAATTCCGGAGGAATTCTTGGAGGAAATTCGGAGGAATTCTTGGAGGAAATTCGGAGGAATTCTTGGAGGAATTCGGAGGAATTCCTGGAGGAAATTCGGAGGAATTCCTGGAGGAAATTCGGAGGAATTCCTGGAGGAAATTCCGGAGGAATTCCTGGAGGAAATTCCGGAGGAATTCCTGGAGGAAATTCCGGAGGAATTCCTGGAAGAAATTCCGGAGGAATTCCTGGAGGAACTTCCGGAGGAACTAAGGAAAGAATTCCTTGAGGGATTTGCGGAGGAATTCCTGGAGGAACTTCCGGGGGAATTCCTGGAGGAACTTCCGGAGGAATTCCTGGAGGAACTTACGGAGGAGTTCCTGGAGAAACTTCCAGAGGAATTCCTGGAGGAACTTCCGTAGGAATTCCTGGAGGAACTTCCGTAGGAATTCCTGGAGGAACTTCCGTAGGAATTCCTGGAGGAACTTCCGTAGGAATTCCTGGAGGAACTTCCGTAGGAATTCCTGGAGGAACTTCCGTAGGAATTCCTGGAGGAACTTCCGTAGGAATTCCTGGAGGAACTTCCGTAGGAATTCCTGGAGGAACTTCCGTAGGAATTCCTGTAGGAACTTCCGTAGGAATTCCTGGAGGAACTTCCGTAGGAATTCCTGGAGGAACTTCCGTAGGAATTCCTGGAGGAACTTCCGTAGGAACTTCCGTTCCTGGAGGAACCTCCGTAGGAATTCCTGGAGGAACCTCCGTAGGAATTCCTGGAGGAACCTCCGTAGGAATTCCTGGAGGAACTTCCGTAGGAATTCCTGGAGGAATTTCCGTAGGAATTCCTGGAAGAACTTCCGTAGGAATTCCTGGAGGAATTCTTGGAAAAGCTTCCTAAAGGAACTTCCAGACGAAATCCGGGAGGAGTATCTGGAAGAATTCTCCAGAGGCACTTATGGAGAAATATCTGGAGGAATATCCAGAGGAATTTCTTGACGATCTTTTGAAAAAACTCGTAAAGGAACTTCTGGAAGAATTCCTGGAGATACTTCTGAAGAAATTTTGGCGCTTGAAACTGGTTCACGCCGAACCACGCCGCCGCCAATCACCAAAGGCGTGATGCCGCCACTGGCTGCAAATGATCTATCAGGCCACCACCGGTAAAATATCAATCAGCGAATGGAAGTACCCGGAAGGTGGCCAATCCGATCGAAAACTACCGAAATGGATTCCAGTTTACTTGTTTTGCAAAATCACGAAGTTTGACATGTCGCAAGATGGGTTCCAAGATTGGACGAATATTGGCCACTTCCCCAAGGGAACCAGGCCCTGGAAGTACCCGGAGGGTGGCCAATTCGATCGAAAATCGCCGAAATTTACTCCATTGTACTTGTTTTGCAAAATCATGAAGTTTGACATGTCGCAAGATGGATTCCAAGATTCAACGAAAATTGGCCACTTCCCCAAGGGAACCAGGCCCTGGAAGCACCCGGAGAGTGGCCAATTCGATCGAAAATGGCCGAAATGTACTCCAGTGTACTTGTTTTGCAAAATCATGAAGTTTGACATGCCGCAAGATGGGTTCCAAGATTGAACGGATATTGGCCACTTCCCCAAGGGAACCAGGCCCTGGAAGCACCCGGAGGGTGGCCAATTCGATCGAAAGTCGCCGAAGTATACTCCAGTGTACTTGTTTTGCAAAATCATGAAGTTTGACATGTCGCACGATGGATTTCGAAGCCGATCTGCCAGTGACCATTTTTTCCGGGAGGTAACCCCAGTACTCCCCGGAATATCTCCGGAACCATGGCCATTGCACAAAAATTGACCTCGGTTCCTAAAACTATAGGAATTTTGTGATCGATTCCAGGAGATTGCTTGAAAATCCGTTAGAAATTGGCTGAGCTGCATGGTTTTGAATTTTGAGTTTTGTCGTAAAATGGGGGTTGGGGACGTACGTGTTAACAGATGCCTTCGGTATATAATTCGGGCCTGGTGGCCTCACAACTGGATCTCAAACAACGAGCTCCATCGTCGTTGTCACCAGAGGCCGATAGCAACAGAAATTCAGGATCGGAAGTGGGGCTGGGTCGGCCACACTCTACGTAGGGGCGGAAACGAAATCTGTAAACAAGCATTAGACTGGAACCCAGCGGGACATCGCAGCAGAGGCAGACCCAGAGGCTCATGGCGGCGAAGCCTCAATAAAGAAATAAAAGAAGTCGACCAAAATCTAACCTGGCAACAGAGCGATAGCCGGGCAACGCTCAGGATGGAGATCTTTCAAGTCGGCCCTTTGCACCACCAGAGGTGTACAGGATCCATAAGTAAATGAGTCGGGTGGTGTTTGACTCGCGCTTGATTTGAACTTTGGATGAGATCTAAGAATTTGAGTTTTTCCCAACACTGTTATCGATATCCAATATCAACACAGTAAAGGTTATCTTCTAACTGGAGTAGATTTTCCACAAGATTTTTCTCCGCATAACATTTAAATGGAGTGATATTTTGGATGTTTCGTGTCGAAATACAAGCAATTACGCAGCAGGAAATACATAGAGGCAAAATCTGCTCACAAGATTCCCATGGTAAAACATACAATAGAAATAATGTAGTCTGAGTCACAGAACATTTTATTCTTGATTTCTATGATCCATATGATTGTCTTATAAAACTTAGTATTAGTCAAAATTATAAATTTGAAAAATCTAATAATTTCTTTTAAAATACTAAGCAATGACTAAAAATGTATTCTATTTTTCTGTATTTCGCGGGATATTATCTAGAAATAAGCTGAATGCGGGATGTTTCACGAGACGCTTTTCAGCGCGGGACAAATGGTGAAAACGCGGGACGTATGGTCACATTACATTACAGTAGTCGAATAGCATGCTTATTAACTCTAGTTTTGTAAGTATAACATAAATTGTGCTAAACGTATGTTGTTTTGTTTTTAACACAATAAAAACAAACTACTGCAATAATAGGACGCAGTTGCCTATCGTTGCGATATTTTTTGAAGGTCAGTCCTATTGTTACGGTATTGCCTGCATTTCTTATGGAGGGAGAGCGATACCACAACAATAGGACCTTAGCACTATCGCAATCAGTGGTGCGAATTCTCAATCTCAGTGACTGAAATTTGTTGGATATTGATACCATTCCCTCTTCACACTCACTTCCTAGCAGTGAAAACTGAAAATGTTTAGCAGCAACAATCAAAGATAAAGTAAACAATTCGAATATTGGGTACATCTTCTATGTATCACTAGAGATACTCGTTCTGTCAGAGCATACATGTGAGTACACAGCCCATGATAATTCAGATATTCGACGGATGTCCTAAGGATATTCGCTCGGCCACGACCAGGGCACCGACATCCAATTTTTTCACTATGGATTTTGACAGGTTTGCCTGTTCGTTCTTTTTTGGGGGATAAATTTATCCCCCAGTGTCAAATTACCCCAATACTGATTTAGTTTACAATAGTATGTGCACGAATTTTTAATGTTTTCGTTTTTACAGGAGAATATTATGCAAAACGCCCATACCACTCAATAATGCAACATGATACAATCATGATTTAATAGAGAAAAAAAGAAACAAACTATAAATTAAAACTATTTTAAACTCGATTCCTGGCTTTAAACTTTAGAATGTTCAACTTATTTGCTCATTTCTTCAGAATGCTACTTGCACAAGGTACTATTTATGCCTTTGTTCGTTTTATATCATGTTCACCCTCGTATTGCGAGAAAAGAGAAAAATTCTAATTTTGCGGAGCAAAGAAGAAGAAGCAGACTGAGTGTCGGAAACTTCAAAATGGCATGCACTGTACGAAAAGTGTTGATATTTCTTGATATCAAGAAGATTCGAGGAATCTAAAATGTTTCAAAATAACATAAATATATGACAAAATACCTTTAAAGTACCCTAAAACTTGTTTAAAAATATAGCGGCATGTAACACTCGTTTAAAGTTGCATATTCTCGTTGATTTCAATAATCAACATTCACACCAAAAAAATAAACCAAAAATTTTTACCGTGTAACAAGTGATTTGACGTTTGCGGAACAGCTTTCCGACAGTCGACCGTCGGAACCCGGTTCGAATTTTTCAATCTTCTCGCAATAATTGTTTATGTTGCATTCGCAGTGCACTCGTATTGGTGACTTAGAAAAGATGTGACAAAGATGGCGTAGCTTGTTATCCCCGTGGCCACGATACTCTCTTCTCATTGCACACGCAGCCCGCACTGACAGTCTATTCAGTTCACTTGCTGCTGTGTGAATGCGACGGCCTATATAAATGCATGGGTGAATACTATCACTTGAAAGACAATGACAGGAAATTTGTGCCGAATGATCATCAGCTTCAGCCCGCTGGCTGTTGGCAAATCGAGTTTGCTAAGCTACTCCTGCTTTGTTGTTCTGACTGAAAGGCACCGTCATAGGCAAAGAGGAGCAGAGAAAAATACAAAACAAAAGAATCACACTCAGCAGGCATTGTTGATAAATTGCACCACTGAAATAGGCTCAAAGGACGCAATTTGTTAATCAAAAATGTTGATTTTTCATCATTTTGAACGGGATTTTGTCAAACAAAAAGTGTTCTAGTGGTTAATTCGAAGAGTTTTAGCGGATACACAATTATTTTTGATTCTAGTATATCCAGAATGGACTATTTCAACACTACCGCAACATTAGGACATACCACAACGTTAGGACGTTTTACCCTACGTTCCCATTGCGTTGCAAATAAATATATTTGCGTTTGGTTTCATGCCACTTCTGATACTGCTTATTTCTCCATTATTTCGGACATTTTTGAGGATGGTGTCTTCTAGGATTGTGATATCCTCCACTGAAAGCCAGTCGAGTGGCATCAGCGGCGATGCGGCCGATGAGTCATGTTAATTCCATAGTTAGAGACTCAAAGTCCATCCAACTGGGAGCAACTATTCGCCTTCTTGATTCAATTGACCTCCGAGCAGTTTGCTCAGAGACACAAATTATTATGGCAAATACCATCCATTTCGTATAGCTACGTAGTCCTACGTCAACTTTGCGTACAGCCCGATTGGGCTGCACCTTTGCGTTTTTATCACAGATAGGGTTAAGGCAGGCATTTTCGTCTTATCGTCATAGTCTCAAATATCAATAAAATAGAAGCTTTTTTTGCCAAATTCATCCGCACCCAATCGTAAGCTTAGGCGAAACGTTCTGCTATAGTGGAGTTCTAGCAAAATAACGTTGCTTTCATTGATTTTAGCCCCTATGACGATGGACGGAAATACCTGCCGTGTCCCTAGTTGAGAACAAGCAAATCAAAACAGTAAATTCGATATTCATTTGCGAAATCAAATCAAGGTCACTATGGTTGAATCATGTTGATCACAATTGGGGGCAGCAGGGACAGTAGGGACAGCATGGACCATGTCCAAGGGCTTGACGACCCCTCCCCAGCTGTCTGCGAGTCAGGGAGAACTGCCTAGGGCGTGGTGGGATTTAGCAGTGGGCTCTGCTAAAATCCCTCCCAAAAAACCACAAGTGCCCGTAAGCAGACTCTATCAAAGCGACTGTGTGCCGCTTCAAAAGCACAAGCCCAGGGAGTGCCATTGGCACATCAGGATTGATCCCAGTAAGATCCTGATTATGGTATACTGGTTGCATGTTATTGGTCTTGTTTTTGGATATTGAGATATTGTGAACGCAAGGGCTGGTAGTCTGGTTATTCTATTCTCTTAGTAAGGCCGGGTGACACCGACCTGAAACGGCGAATGGGCTAATGGCCAGGCTGTCTTCCGTCCCTAAAACCATGGCAGGCCTTGTGGCACGCGGTACAATCCTGTGGCTCAGCTGGTAGCTGAGTGGGAGTAGGCTCAGATGCTCCTTCCTGACTAGCGCTGATCTGGCTCTGAACACGAAAGTGTCAACCCTCGCATGGCCTCCTGCATGCCGCAAGGTATGTATAGATAACCATGGGATCGCGAAGGCGACTACACCAACAGGATTCGACAGCAGCCGCAAGGGGACCCAACAGACATGAGTTTCCCATTAAAAATTACAAAACGACGAAGGAAGGAGGTGAGGCGAATGGCGACAAGGAGAATCCTTTCGCCAGGCGCAGTGGCCTTGATCGGTCACCCCAAAGATCGCCGGGGGAGGCGATGGCGGAGCACGTGGTGGGTCGGAAGAGGTGCCGGTGGATGTTAAGATGGACGGCCCCACTCTGACCAGTCATTAACTCGGTGATGACTAACCACGGGGAGGATGGAGTCCAGACGATGGAGGTGATTACGGACGTTTCGGACGTAATCATGTCCTTCCTGGACAACCGAGTGAATTATAGTAAGGACTTAAAACAGGCCGTACTAACCCTCTGCGCTCTAGTCGTGGAGGCGAAGTCGGAGTGGAAGTCCTTGCTGGAAGCCAGTAAGGAGGCGGAACACAAGATCCGTCTTCTTACTGAAGAAAAGGAATTGGCGGTTAGCCAAGCCAAGAAGGCCTCGAAGGAGGCCGAATCGAAGATTCGGCTCCTTGCAGAAGGGAAGCAGTTGGCGGAGAGCCAGACTGCAGAACTTAAACGGCGTATGGCTAACAGCGGAGCAACTCCTAAGCTTAGTAGGGTCACGCAGGAGGCGGACCTGAAAGTAGCTAATAAAGCCTCGGCACGGACCGCAGAAAAGGTCCGAATGGAGACCGAGAGGAAAATGGTACCTCCACCTAGGAAGATACCAGAGGACCGCCGGGAGGAAGATCTACCATGGACAAAGGTAGTGAATCCTAAAAAGGAGAAAAGAAGCCGCCAGCAGGTCGCAAGGAGTGCGACCAAGGGAAAGGATCCAGCCACCGCCAAGAAGGGTAGAGCCCGTGAGGAAAAGGGTGCGCCTTCTAGTGGGAGTGGCAAGCGGAAGGATAGAGGTGAAGCGATCATTGTCAAGGCTGACGATAAAAGCTACGCCGAAGTCCTAAAGACTATGAGAGGCACCGAGAAGCTCTCGAGTCAAGGCCGGGATGGCAACGGCATCCGAAGAACGCGCAAAGGCGAGATGATTCTCGTCTTGAAGCGGGATGCTACTCGGAAGAGTTCCGAGTATAAAAAGTTGACGGAAGAGGTCCTGGGTGACAGGGTCCAGGTTAGAGCCCTGTGCCCAGTCCTGAACATCCAGTGCAAGGGCATGGATGAAATAACCGAAGCCGGAGACCTGGTAGACGCACTGAAGGATCAGTGTAATGTCGAGATCCAGGAATCCGCGATTCGGTTACGCAAAGGCTTTGCGGGAATGCAGGTTGCCTCATTCCAAGTACCTATGGCTGAGGCCAAGAAGGTGCTGGATAAGGTAAAACTGAAGGTGGGTTGGTCGGTGTGCTCGCTGAGCACAAGCCAACCCAATCAGGCCTGCTATAGGTGCCTTGGCCACGGTCATAAGTCCTATGACTGTAAGGGACCTGACCGTAGTAAGCTGTGCCGTAGGTGCGGAGCCGAAAACCACCAGGCTCGCACCTGCCAGGCTGCACCGAGATGCCTGATCTGTCCTACGGGGGCAGACAACAGGCATCTCACCGGTGCGCAGAGCCTGTCCGGCCTCTAGAAGGGTCCAGACATGCAAGTAACACAGCTAAACTTGAACCACTGCGAGGCGGCCCAGCTGCTGCTACAACAGTCGGTTATCGAGTGTAAAGCTGATGTTGCCTTGCTGTCCGACCCATACCGCATCCCTGCTGGAAACGGCAGCTGGATTGCGGACAAGTCCGGTATGGTGGGAATCTGGACTTGTGGGCGCTACCCCATCCAGAAGATAATATCTTCGCCTAACGATGAGGGTTTCGTCATAGCAAAGGTAAACGGTGTTTACTTTTGTAGCTGCTACTGTCCTCCTAGATGGAGCATAGAGCAGTACACCAGGGTAGTTGATACTCTTGCGGCGAAGCTAACTGGCCTTAAACCAGTAGTTGTAGCAGGTGACTTCAATGCGTGGGCAGTGGACTGGGGTTCCCGGTTTACTAACGCTAGAGGTCATATCCTGTTAGAGTCACTAGCGGTATTGAACGTAGTTCTGCTGAACGAAGGTCAAGTGCCAACGTTCAGAGGACCGAGCGGTGATTCATGTATCGATGTCACCTTCTGCAGCGCAGGATGGACTGAAGAACCGAGATGGATGGTCCACGAGCGTCATACTTCTAGCGACCATCAGGAAGTACGTTTTATGGTCGAGTATACCCGGAGAACTACGACGAGAAGAGGTGGTGCAACGGATCCCGGATGGCGCACGTCACAGTTCAATCAAGAGCTGTTGGTGGAGGCGCTGCGCTGGGAGAGTAGGACTACAGGACTAAGCGGTAACGACCTGACGGAAGTACTTACACGTGCTTGCGACGTGGCGATGCCAAGGAAGACCCAGCCCCAGGAAATCGACAACCAGTGTACTGGTGGTCTGACACGATTGCAGATCTTCGTAGAACCTGTCTTAAAGCTAAAAGAAGGTTGCGACGTGCTAGAACAGACGCTGAGCGACTCGATAGACGAGGGTATTCCGGACAGCGAGCAGAGCCCTGAACTACGAGATTAAATGTAGCAAGCGAGCCTGCTTCGAACAGCTGTGCAGGATGGCGAATGACACCCCGTGGGGCGATGCATAAAGGATAGTGATGTCTAGGACCAATAGCACAGCTCCTGAAAGATCCCCAGAGCTGTTAGCCAGTATAGTAGAGGGACTGTTTCCGACACATGAACCATCGGACTGGCCCGCTACACCGTACGAGTCAGTCGACGTGGTACCGCTAGTGACTAACGAAGAGCTTATCGTAGCCGCAAGAAAACTTAAGCTCAATAAGGCGCCAGGCCCGGATGGTATTCCAAACCTGGCCCTTAAACACGCCATTCTTGCCAATCCAGATATGTTCAGGAGCTGCCTCCAGAGATGCATGGACGAAGGAAACTTCCCAGATCGATGGAAACGGCAGAAATTGGTGCTATTACCGAAGCCTGGCAAACAGCCGGGGATCCTTCGGCATACAGCCTACTCGACACATCTGGAAAGCTGCTAGAGAGGGTCATTCTGAATAGATTGTCGGCTTATACAGAGTGTGCTGGTGGCTTATCTAGCAACCAGTATGGCTTCCGTTCTACCATCGAAGCAATTCGAGCGGTAACGGATACGGCCAAGATAGCGAGAGGTTTAAACAGAAGAGGTATTAGGTACTGCGCGTTGATTACACTTGATGTAAAAAACGCGTTTAACAATGCTAGCTGGGCAGCAATTGCTGACTCCCTGCACCGATTGAGAGTTCCGGATTACCTGTGCAGGATACTGAAAAGCTATTTTCAGAATAGGGTGCTGTTATACGACACTGATGCCGGTCGAAAGTCGATCGTAGTGTCAGCGGGTGTTCCACAGGGATCGATCCTCGGACCGGTTCTGTGGAATATTATGTACGATGGAGTATTACGCCTAAGTCTCCCGGCCGGAGTGAAGATAGAAGGCTTTGCGGATGACGTAATGCTAGAAGTAGCAGGTGACACTCTCGACGAAGTTAGATTGAAGGCTTCATACGCGATTGGCAGAGTGGAGGAATGGCTCAACTCGAGACGGTTATCCCTTGCACACCACAAGACGGAAGTCGTGGTAGTGCATAACCGTCATGGGTTGCAACAGGCTAGGATAAGAGTAGGGACCTGCACAGTTAACTCCGTGAGGTCTCTCAAGCATCTGGGCGTGATGATCGATGATAAGCTCAATTTTACGAGCCACGTCGATTATGCATGTCAGCGGGCTTCATTGGCGATAAAATCTTTATCACGAAATGGCAAAGAGCATGGGACACCGCAGTCAAAGGTCGTTGGACCCACAGACTGATTCCAGATGTGTCCAACTGGGTTGATAGGAAGCATGGTCAAGTCAACTTCCACCTAACACAGGTGTTGTCTGAACATGGCTGCTTTAAGAAATTCCTACACAGGTTTGGCTTCGCAGATTCTGCGGAGTGTCCTGAATGTGTAGGTGAGGTAGAATCGGCAGAGCATGTGATGTTCGCATGCCCGCGATTCGAGGTAGAACGCAATACCATGCTGCTTATTAGTGGTATGGATACAACCCCGGACAACCTCGTCGAGAGGATGTGCCGGGAAGAAGCTATATGGAATGCGGTGAACACAGCATCTCAACAGATCATGTCGAAACTGCAGCGGTGGTGGCGTCTTGAACAAAACCAACGAGTGCAGTAAGGGCACCTGTGATGCAGTGAACACCTTGCTCACCCCGACAACCAACATGTCGCGGGTGGGCTGCGGGGACCTCAGTATGTAGATATAGAGGTCATTGCGGTTCACGCGCGGTGGTTGTTGTCGGGGTGCTCGTCTCCAACGTGAGATTATGATACGGACCGTTAGGTTACTATCATAGTTTGCGATCGACGGGTGGTGAGGTAGCCACCCTTGAAGTCGATGTTGTGTGTATTGACGTCAAGTGCGTTAGCATAGGCGTGAGCGTTCTCAATAGTCCCCCCCTGATGTATTGCTTAATTGCGGGCCGGGGGTACGGACTGGCGAAAGGGTTTTGGTTTTAGCGGGTCGGGTAAGAGTTACATGACATACCCATCCCCACACTACCTGAGTACCTCCTCAGGTGTCCGGTTGCAGATTTCCGTTTACCCTTGCTCAAGAAAAAAAAAAAAAAAAAAAAAAAATGTTGATCACAAAAGCTGAGTGGGATAACAGCGCCTTCTGCGTACTATTACTTATGCTTATTCTGTTGTACGAGGTGCCCAGGAATCAAAGAACGAACGCCTTTTCAGTAAATATATATTTGCCAATCGGCATGCAATTTTTAAAAATAATACGGGGTGGGGTAATCAGTTATTACAGCAAGGCCTTCGATTTTATTAAAAATTCTACACTTTACATTACTGGGAGTTCGTTTAAAAGAAGCATTTTTTCTCTTTATTTAGGGTATTTTTTTAAACGGCGTTCAAAATAATCTGTCGTACATACCTACGCTAACATTCCCATCAATACCCAACCTCGGAAGGCTTGATACGCAGGATAACGGGGACACTCGTACACGGAAGAATGGCCACCTCAGTTACGACGGCCGTCACTAGTTCCGGCGGGGTCACGTCGTAGTGCAAGTTGAGCGGCGTCAGATGACTGATCGATTCCCACTCGGCCAACGGATTACATGATCGATTCTCCCGAGTGCCCGAGTTCAAAATCAGATCGTTCGGATTGCCTACAAATGAAAAAAAAATGTTCGTATGAAAATGTTTGGTTAAGCATCAACAACGGCTCTCACCAATTTCATTATAAACGAATGCATCCGTCTGAACACGCTCGCTAAACTTGTGTGTTTCGCAGCACACAAGCACCGGGACGTTGTAGGACTTGGCCACTAGCGCAATCTGGGCCGTTCCCACGCGGGACATCACACATCCGTTGGCCAGCAGGGCATGGGCGCTGAGGAGTACCTTGGTCACCTCCGGCATGACGTAGCTGATGGCGTTAATAAGTACGCAGGTACAGTCGATTCCTTGGGCCACTAACTGGCGGAGCATTTCATGCTCTTGGTTGCGTGGTCGCGAATCCACGATCACCACTCGGAAGTTCTTGTTCCGATGGTTCGCTTCCTCCAGAATGTGTTTAATCAGCGACGAGCAGCCGTAGGTGAGAATGACGTCGCCGTCGTAAATCTTTTCTTGGACCGAAATGCTGATCGCCTCCTCAGCTTTCTCGATCTGATCCCGGACGTAGGTATCGATTGCTTCCTGAAGAAATACCTTTTGCTATAGGGTAAAAAGAGACACATATAAAAAAAGTAAAAAAAGTCCTATTCCATTGGGTATACTCACATCAGAGTCCGAATCCTTGGGGTTCAGTTGCCTGGTGTACATCTTTATGTATTTCAGTGCATTGGTCATGGACACGGAAAAGGGTCGGCACTTTTGCAGAAAAGTTATGTTCGGCTTGAGAATTTCTTCGAACCCACGGGAAAATTCTTTCTCCGGAGGCGTCTCATAATCGTTGATCATTTGCATTAAAGCTTTCAGAAAGGCCAAACAGCGAGCCTTGGATCCGGCCATGACGCCTTCGGCATACTGAAGACCAAGCTTCGTTATTGCGGGATGCAGCTGGCTGGAATTGACAATTTCCGAAGCGGCGAACTTTTTCGTGTAGAGGTGGTTGAATAGTTTGACCATGTGCGGTTGCTGCTGTGGCGAGTCGGTAGCTTTAACGGTTTTCTTCGGCTGTTTGCTAGAGGGTGGAGTAGTTTCTTTTTTCGCCACTGGGGTATCAGCCTTGGTAGAAGATTCCGCACTGGATTTCACGGCAGGGGCAGCCTTTTTGACCTGAACTTCAGCCTTGGCAGCTCGTTGGGCTTCCTGTATGGCTCGGCGTTCGGCTTTTGATGTTGTCGGTTTAGTGGCGGGTTTTGGTTTGGCCAAATCGGGGTTTTTAGATTCGAACTGCGCTTTACGCTCAGCTTTGCTAAGTTGCTTGGTGGATTGAGCTGGTAAACCAACCGCGGGTTGGGCATTTGCTGGTGGATCTGATATGTGCAATTTGTCGAGCTTTTCAGAGAGACTTGAATCCGTACTTGACTTTTGCAACGGCGTGGATTCTTGCAGCCCCACAGGTTTAGGCTTATCTTTCCCTTTACCCTTCGTTGCGGCTTTCGCAGCTTTCTTAGCTTCTCGTTCTGCCATCACTTCTTCACGGGACTTTTCTTCTTTAGGAGAATTCATGCTTTCTTTAGAGTTTTTTGCTGAATCAACACGACAAGGATCTTTTGGGAAAATGTCGTCCAATGCTATATCTTGAATTCCTGCAAATGCGTGTGCTTTTTCTTGGCGTGGTACTAGTTTAGGCGTATGGACTCGATTCACCTTTCGCGGTACCGCATTATTCTCAAAGGTATAATTCCCAGGCGTTGGAAACAAATCTTCCAATCGAATGTTATAAATAACAGAAATTGTTGCTTTGGGCTTTTCTGTGTCAACGGTGAAAGCAGGGAATATTCGTTCAGGTTCAATATTCTGAATTGATCGATTTTTATCGAAATTGTTCCGAATTTTTTGTGCAGATGTTCCACTATTACTGGTAGGTTGTAGTTTCTCTCTCTTTTTTAGAACTTTCCGTGCCTCTGCAGGAAATATTTGCGCTTTAGGGAAAATATCTTTATAAGAAATCGACTGCACTTCTTGATAATTCGTTTCCTGTTTCTTTCCTTTATTGCGCTTTCGTTGGCGTTTACTTGGATTCCTATTCAGCTGACCGGTTTGATCGGTCTGAAGTAGCTGTTGAAAGTTTTCCTTATTTGTTTCTACCTTAGATTCTTTCGGAGAGGCAGCTACCAGCTGAACCGGTTCTTCCTTTGAATGTAGATGCTGTCTTGGTTTATGCTTTCGCGGACGTCGTTTCTGGAAAGTATTAGAAGTTATGGTTAAGGTCAATGTGAAATATGTAGAAATACATTCAGTAACATTTCTGAATAGCTTAATTAGTGCTAGCATGATAATCCATTTTTTATAACAAAATCTAATTTACCTAAAAAATATGAAATAGATGTGAAATGTAGAGGAAACTGTGGGTGTTACAAGACAAACAATAGACAAAACATGTGATGCAGAGAAAGACTCGATTGCTAGAAATTGTGTACCGAGTTCAACATCATCTAGTTGGATCCCAGACTCGAATAACTATTTAAAGAGTCTTTAATTAAATAAATAAAATAATAAATAGTTGGATAGTGTAGACTGTAGAGTATGGCCTAGTAAACGAGATCAGGCTCAAAAAGCTTCTCAATTCAGGGATTTTTGTTGGCGTTCGGGTTCAAGATGCTGTAAAATGGTGATGCAAATTGGCTTTTCTTGGCCGTGTGGTAAGATGTGGTCGATTTTTGATTCCAGGTACGGTCTAGAAAAT
The DNA here is from genome assembly GCF_024139115.2 of Armigeres subalbatus. Lineage (NCBI taxonomy): Eukaryota > Metazoa > Arthropoda > Insecta > Diptera > Culicidae > Armigeres > Armigeres subalbatus. Next base: position 76,366,040 of record NC_085140.1, read on the forward strand.
TTTTCGGGTTGGAAATTTTCTCGACTTCCCTGGGCATGAAAGTACCATCGTGTTAGTCTCGTGATATTCGAATGCAAAAATGGTAACTTGGCTTAGAAACCTTCCAGTTAATAGCTATGGAAGTGGTTAATGAACATGGGGGATGTAATGTCAATAAAAGAACGGCACTTTTGGAAAAGTCCAATCGTCATTTCACGATTCACAGTGATTTACCTCAGCGACGACTTGAAGCTGTTTTAAATCGTTAGCCGTTTCTCGGCCAAGTAAATATCGGCGTCCACCATTACCGACGTAGAATTCCGCTTCTACGGTTGGCCTATTAGATTTCTGGACTGATATCTTCGCCATAAAGGAGCATATAATTGATATCGCATTACCAGATCCATAGGCGAGTAAAGATTTCTCTGTTTTAATCTCTGTTCGGCCGGAGTAATACTCTGAATATAGCCGATTCCAACCAACTTCTCCTGACATCAGCACCAGAATCTTTCATGAACTGTGTGGAGGGTATTCGAGGACGTGATCCCGGTCGAGCTTCTCAAACACGGAAGTGAGCAGCTCCATCAATCAATCCACCACATTATCCAGAAAACATGGGAGGATGAAGAACTGCCTGCCGGCTGGTTGAATGGCCTTATATGCCCAATATATAAGAAAGGGCACAGACTAGATTGTGCCAATTACAGAGGGATCACGCTTCTGAACTCTGCGAACAAAATCCTGTCGCGTATCCTGTTTAACAGACTGAGACCGCTTGAGGAGTCCTTCGTTGGCGAATACCAGGCAGGTTATTGTGAGGGCCGATCAACGACGGATCAGATGTTTAGCCTGCGGATGATCCTTGATAAATTCCGGTAGTACAACTCATCATCTGTTGTTTGATTTCAAAGCAACGTACGATTCAGTGAAGAGAAATGAGCTGTGGCAGATAATGTCCGAAAATGGTTTTTCGGCGCAACTGATTAGACTGATACGTCAGAGGCGTCGCGTCCGCATGTGCAACCTGTGCACTGCACAGGTAGCAATTTTGTCCATAACATTTAAACTCTCGATAGATTTCTTGTCATTCTTATACAAATATATACTTGGATGTGCAAATTTACAATTAGGTATAAATACATAATCCTACAATATGCACGGATTTTTTACAGGCGACATGTGATATGAGGCAACTGAAATGCTGCGATGGGGGCGCGTTGTATTTTACTCCACGATAAATACCGAAACGACGCACCGCCACATGTTGTCCATCACGTGCACTTCCAGCCGAGAACGGTTTGCCATGCATCATCAGAGTGATTCAAATTTTGACTTTTTTGCCCCCCGATGCTTAAACCACAGACAAACAGACGTAACACTAGAGAAATTTCCATCGACCATGACTTCAACGATCAATTTGAATTTGATTGATTGTGCGTTTCACAACTAGAGGCGCTAGCGTCGTAATCCTTCGAGTTTGACATTTCACTCCAGCGCCTTCTGGTGACAATGTCTTACGAAAGATTGTTTCGTGTAACATGCTCGCAAGATGGTGGTAGAGGAATTGGACGATGGATTTTTCAGAAAAATGTCCAAGCTGTTACGTCTGCTTGTCTGTGCTTAAACGATTGCATTTGCCTTTTTATTAACCCACCTAAATTTTTAGCTAATTTGGATGTAAATTGAATGAGCACGCGCGGTTTGAAGTTTGTATGAAAATTGCTATGAAAACAGTAACTTTCATGGAAAACCGTTCCCCAACGCTTCCCTTTAAGCTTTATGAGTATATCGGCAAAATAAGAAATTTTACAAGGAAACAGGTCGTCTTTGTTGCGAAACGATTTGATGCTCACAAGAAAAGTTATTAAGGAAATATTGAATCGTGGGAAATTCAATTTAACACGTAAAAGAATAACATCAATATCAATAATGAGCATTTTTGTTTTCTTCATATCTTTGCTTACCGAGTAGGTACCTACACCGCTTCAAACAGCGCATGTGCGTTTGGTTGAAGAGCGCGCAATCGGAACAAAATAGAAAAAAAGGCGGTGATTAAATAAATTTTCTGCTCTCTCAAAGCGTTCTTCCATGGTGAAAATCCGGTTTTGAATAAGCACATCGGATCAAAAGCGTTAATATTTCATATTGATTGGGATTTTGGCCTATGATGAATTTTTCGTCAAATCCAATATCCAAAATATTTAGGAGCTATTCGTATACCATGTGGACATCTTAGGGAGTAGAGGGGTAGGAAGAATGTCCATGGTTCACAAATTATTATGCATCTCGAGATAAAATATAATACTGCGGCTTCCTGCTGGTTGCTTCTCAGGTAAGCGCGACGGTCACTAAACACAACAGTGTCAATGAAAATCTCCCCCACCGTATGCACTTGCCATGATAAACACTCTCCATGTACTCAGTGACTCCGGTTGCCTCTCACTAATACAATCGAACACTGATGTCATTTCGTGAAAGCACGTGGTTTTGTTCTGAGCGGCAAAATTCTGCCTATCTTATAACACAGCGGCTATCTTGACGTTTACCTTCACAGTCGAGCCTGCGAGTGTAAGACCGCCGCAGTATTCTAGAAAAAGATAAGCGCGACAATAATGAAAAATTGCATGATCAGATCAACGCTGATGGAGGGAAGAACACATCTAAAACTGTTCGACATCTGTCCACGTGGTATGAAAACAGCCCTTCGGAAAAAAAAAGATTCATCAAAGGAATAAACTAAAATAGAATAATCAATAATTAAGGAACGTTTAGATTATAAACTTCATTGTACAGACCCCATTTTTCTGATATGTATGACATGCTAATTACAAATGTGTATTAGCCGTCTAATCATTCTTAACAGTGGCGTAGCCACGGGGTGGTTTTGGACATAAAATCCCCCTAGAGACAAAATTTTTAGAAATTTTTTTTAGAAAGAAAAAAACAATTATTATACATCCATCCATTTTTAACGCTGCCTGCATTGAAGTTTCATGATTGGTACGTGCGTTTGATTACACTCCTCTCTATATCGATCAGCTGTTGTGAATCCTCTCAAAACTCTCACGTGTTTCAACTTCCCGAGTTGAAAGAATCCTTTTTCGGTATCATATTACAGATCAAAATACTTTTTACCAGCAATAATAGATCTAAATTATGATGAAGATATTTGTTAAGTAATTTGACTTGAAATTACTTACATGCAATTATGTTGAAAGTTTAACTAATGGAACATACGATCCATTGTATCTTTCGATTATTAAATGAGAAAATGTTTGTACGATTGTTGTGAATGATGATAAAACTTAATATTCATACACTAATTGAATAATTTATTTGCGAAATTATGAAGAAAATGGTGTATCGAACCATGAAAGGTTGATGCTTGAATCGTGTTTGTGGAAGCCGTAAGGTAGGCAATTATTTTTGGTAATGTACGGCGAAAGAAAACGACTCCCATTCACAAACTACATGACGTTTTAGGTTGTGGAAGGGTACACTGAACCCAAACATCAGCATCTTAATATATGATTTGTCATTCCCTGCGCTTTCAAACAGTATCCTTCCGTTTTCATATGATGAAAATATACGAATGAGCAATCGTCAAGATATCGGATGAATATAATCAATTTTGAGGTTGGTTATATTTCGATTACTGAACGCGTCATCATCTAATTTCAGTGTTGTTCTACGGTGTCAGAATGTCATTCTGTATGCGAATGTATAATTGTTTCCTTATGCCCTATAACGATAATCATCTGATTTCAGTAGGATTTTCTGTTGCATGTATTTATGCCATTGATCTGCACAATATAGACATCGCCTTCATTCGCAAGCCATAATCGCCTTAGAATGCCATCCTAATTGTACTATCGTTCGGGCCAGTAAAAATTTAGTGAAAGTGTTTGATTAGCAGTATTGATAATGGAGATATGGTAAGATAAAAGGAAAAACTATCTTTGAAGAAATATGTATACTAATGGAAGATTTTATACTTTTACAGAAACTGAGAGGTACTCAACCATAATCTTGCATTAAAAATAGAGCCTATCCAAACCGGATACTGCGTGGCAGCTATATATCACGAGATGCACGTTACGGATCTTTCTGGACCTAAAGAAAATATTTAGTTTGTGGGCGCAACTCGTATTTTATGCGGAATGCCAATCGATCAATATTTTTCTAGACTGCTTCTGTTTGTGTCGAATAACGGACATTGCAGCCAAAGTAAGAACGATGCAAAGCACAGTTCCAGCAGCAATTCGAACTGCGGCTGCAATGAAGGAGACGAAAATTTCACCAAGTGCGAGGACGTGCACAAGGACGAGGTTTATCACTAGTCAATATTCGCCGGGACAGTAGCCACGATCAGAAATCGGAAAATAATTATCGCGGATCAAGGACGGCAATGGTCGACTTACAACCTGAAGACGAATAGCTTGCAAATCGGCTGAGTGTGAGAGTGCTAAGCAATACGTATATGATAATTTGCGATCCCTGAAAATCGGAGTCTCGGCTGCTGCCGAATTTATGGAATACCAAGTGATCTACCAATCTGTAATGCCTTCATTTTTGCTGTGTTTAATTTTTAATTTCACATATCGTTATTTGATTATAAAAACATATATGATGATAAATATATAAAACGTTCAATTTATAAGGTTTGTTTTTTCTTCATTACAAGATCCAGATATCAACTAATATTAAAAGTATTCTTCAGCTTGCTTCAAACTGATATATATTTAGCAAAGATGTTTCGATCATTTGAAAACTGTAGTAAATTCATTCGACAATAATCCAACAAACCACCCATGTATGAATTGTAAAAACATATGGTTATTGGATGATTTTCATTTGTATACTTGTCTTTCAACATTGGTGGTAGTCGGATGAGAATCATCCGCAATGTGAATGATGATCGTTGTGGGGCAGGAGTGAATCAGTTTTCAGTCACATTCAGGATGATATTTTGGCTCAGTGTACTTGTCTGAGCGTTAAGGACTTTATAAATTTCAGAACCCTACCATACATGCTGCAGCATTACTAGAGGCTTGGTGTGGGTTGACAATGGTCAAGTTTAGCTTTATGTAATTTTCAAATGAAACTTTACCGCTGAGTGGACTAACCTATTTTTACAAAGATTCTCAGCAACCTAATCGCAAGCATCGGATATTCTATCCGTAGCTTTCGGTTACTTTCTCAAGTACAGGTTATTGGTGAGAATGTTTTAATTTTAGAGTTTCACATATAGGTAACGTAGTGCTACAAATCGAAACAATATATCAAACTGTTCGAACTTGTTGTGATGGATCCTCTGATTTCCCACAGCAAGCAGTCTGTCTAAAACTTAGCATGGTTTCGTAGCCGGTCGCTCCACTAGTACTAATTTATTGTGCCTTACATCTTTCATCACGAACAGGATAACGAAAAGAGCTCAAACAGATGTCATCTACACAGATCTGTCAGCTCGTGCTTTCGTGCTGTGCGGTTCTATTTTCTCTCTTTGCGGAAGGAAGTTTTTAATACTACTTTAGCTAATACTACTTTAGCTATTTTAATTTCAACAGTGCTTCTCAGCGCTATTTGTACCCACTGTTCCCGTTACGATCTTTGGCCTTCGTTTTACGTTGGACCCGTTTGCGGAAGTAAAATTCCGACAAGCGGTGGTAATCCTGCAGGGACACCGTTCTGGGAAAAAAACCTCTTAGAAGGTCACGTATCCACGCTCAGCAATGAGTATTAATAAAAACAAGAGAAAGGGGGAGTCTCTGAATTCTCCACTTCCTTCTAAGAAACAAGGTTTCAAGACCGTCCTGCCAAAGCGCGGAAAAAATAGAAGGAAGCTGGAGACTTCAGATATTCCTTCTAACTCTAATATCGGAAATAATTTTTCTCTTATCTAACTGAGCAATCAGTTCGATTTGATTAATGATTAAATTGAGCAAATCGAATCTACCTCTAGCCCAGGTGACTGCCGCGTTTTGCCGGGATCCTTTGACGATCGCAAACGTCTTCTTCAGTATTTAACTGAGAAGCGCCATACATTCTTCACATACGACGACAAAACTGAGCGATTGTTCAAAGTCGTTTTGAAAGGTCTCCCCAGTGACGACAAATCAAGACTGCTTTTGTAAACAAAGATTCAAACGACGATTTGACGAATCTGATAGCTCTCCCACGCAAACTAACACCATCAATAGGTAGGTGAAGGTTTCCGCTACCTGTTGATGGTGTTGGTTTGCGTGGGAGAGCTACCAGACTCGTCAAATCGTCGTTTTAATCTTTGTTTACAAAAGCAGATAAGTCGTTTTGAAAATTTTGTCTTGAAATCACTGGATGAGATCAAAATTGAAATTTCTGAATTACTTGGATTTTCACCAGTCCAAGTAATTAAGATGAAAAAGAAATCTCGCTCTGGTATTTCCCAGAGGGGTATTTCTCAAGAATTTTATTTAGTTCATTTTAACAAAAGTGAACTAAATAATATGAAAAGTTTGGAAAAGGCCTGCATTATGTCCCATGTCCGTGTTACATGGGAACATTTCCGCAGGCCTGGGGGAAATTTCCAAAACCCAAAAATTGATTTTTGGTGGAACCTCTCACGTTAAGGACGCTTGTCCTGTGAAAGAAGATTCCAATAAATTTAAATGTGCCAATTGTGGGGGCAATCATAAATCCAATTTCTGGGAATGCCCTTCACGCAAAAAAGTGTTGACCTCCCGTGCAAAATTGATGACGGGAAATTCCAATAGGATCCCGGCCGGTCGAGTAATTCATACCCACCACAATCAACTAACAAATTTTGCTCCTACCTCTCAACGGGTAACGAGCAGTTCGTCGAATTCTAATTTTTCAAACACGCCCTCCTATGCTAGCATCGCTGCAGGCAGGCATAACTTTATTTCCGAAAATTTACCGACGATGAATGACTTTCATACCCATTCTTCAACGGGAAATAACGTTCGTTTTGACGACTCAGGTAGCATGTCTGCTTCCGACTTTGATTTTCTTAATGAACAATTGCATCACATGATTGATGCAATGTTCAAAGCAAACACCAAAAAGAAGCAGTTCAGGTTGGTATCAAATTTACTCAAAGAATTGTTATTGGACTTCGTTTTAATGGATCCAAATAATTCTTTGAAAATTTTAAATTGGAATGCCCGCTCTTTAAAGGGCAAGGAAGATGAATTATTCAACTTCCTATCAGTTCATAATGTGCACATTGCCATTATAACTGAAACATATTTAAAACCTGGTCTTTTCATCAAAAGAGATCCAAATTATTTTATTTACCGAAATGATCGTCTTGACAGCGCCTGTGGTGGGGTCGCCATTGTCATTAATAGACGTATCAAACATAAATTATATTCTTCGTTTGAAACCAAAGTTTTCGAAACCTTGGGAGATTCTGTTGAAACAAATTTTGGACAATTCTCTTTTATTGCAGCCTACTTGCCTTTTCAATGCAATGGGCAGCAAAAGAATTGGTTGAAAGCTGATCTTCAAATTCTAACTCGCAACAAATCTAAATTCTTCGTAATTGGTAACTTCAATGCCAAACACCGTTCATGGAATAATGCTCAAAGCAATTCCAACGGCAAAACTTTATTTGAAGATTGTTCTGCGGGATATTATACTATTCAATATCCCAATGGCCCAACTTGTTTTTCATCCACTCGAAATCCTTCTACAATAGATTTGGTTTTAACTGATTCAAGTCAGCTGTGTGGCCAATTGGTAACTCATGCTGACTTTGACTCTGATCACCTTCCTGTGACATTTGAAATCTCACAAGAAGCCATTTATAATCCAATCAGCTCTACTTTTAATTATCATAGAGCTGATTGGGATTTATATAAAACTTATATCGATAGGAATTTTGATGTTGATATTCCTCTCGATACCAAAAGTGATATTGATAATGCTCTCGTATCATTGACAAATCTAATTGTCGAAGCCAGAGGCATGCAATTCCTAAATGTGAAATTAAATTCAACTCTATTATTATTGACGACGATCTTCAGCTACTGATCCGTCTTAAAAATGTGAGGCGAAGGCAATACCAAAGAACTCGCGATCCCGCATTGAAAGTTATTTGGCGAGATTTGTAAAATGAAATTTAAAACGTTTCGCTATTCAGAGAAATACCAATTTTGAGAATAATGTCTCGAAGTTGGATCCCAGTTCGAAACTCTTTTGGAAATTAATGAAAATCTTAAAAAACCTCAAAAGCCAATTCCAGCGCTTAAAGAGGGAAATAAAATTTTATTAACAAATGGCGAAAAGGCTCAAAAACTTGCTCAGCAGTTCGAGAGTGCCCATAATTTTAGTCTAGGTCTCACTAGTCCAATTGAGGATCAGGTTACACGGAGCTTCGAAGACATTCTCAATCAAGATAATGTTTTTGACCTTTCGTTGGGAACTAATTTGGATGAAGTGAGATCTATTACTAGAAAATTGAAAAATATGAAAGCCCCGGGTGATGATGTTTTTTTTTTTTTTGTGTCTTTATTAAGGAGACTTTCAGCCCAAGGCTGGCTCGTCTCCGAGAGGGTGATGATGGTATTTTCTACATACTTATCAAAAAACTTCCTCAGAGCTCTTTATCCTTTTTGGTTAATTTATTTAACAAATGTTTTCAATTGGCATACTTTCCAGATAAATGGAAAAACGCCAAAGTTGTTCCAATTTTGAAGCCCAACAAAAATCCAGCTGAGGCTTCTAGTTATCGCCCAATCAGTTTGCTTTCTTCAATAAGCAAACTGTTTGAAAAGGTTATTTTGAATAGAATGATGGTTCATATTAATGACAATTCTATTTTTGCTGATGAGCAATTTGGTTTTCGCCATGGGCATTCAACCGCCCATCAGTTATTAAGAGTAACGAATTTAATTCGGCTCAACAAATCTGAAGGATACTCGACTGGAGTTGCTCTTCTTGATATAGAGAAAGCATTTGACAGTGTTTGGCATGAAGGTTTGATTGTAAAATTGATGAATTTTAATTTTCCTCTGTACATTATTAAACTGATCCAAAATTATTTATCAGATCGCTCACTGCAGGTAAACTATCAGAATTCTAAATCTGATAGATTACCTGGAATGGCTGGTGTCCCCCAAAGGCAGCATACTGGGGCCCATATTGTATAACATTTTTACTTCTGACTTACCTGATTTACCACCAGGGGGTCAAAAATCTTTGTTTGCAGATGACACGGGCCTCTCAGCCAAAGAGCGAAGCCTTCGTGTCATTTGTAGTAGATCGCAAAAAAGTTTGGATATTTTCTCCACTTACTTGCAAAAATGGAAAATTTCCAGATGCTTCCAAAACTCAGCTTATAATTTTCCCACATAAGCCGAGAGCTTCTTATTTGAAACCTTCTAGCAGATATATTGTCACTATGAATGGGGTTCCAATTAATTGGTCTAGCGAAGCCAAATATTTAGGACTTCTGCTGGATCAAAAATTAACTTTAAAAAATCACATTGAAGGCCTTCAAGCCAAATGTAACAAATATATTAAGTGTCTATAACCACTCATAAACAGAAAATCAAAACTTTGTCTTAAGAACAAACTTTTGATTTACAAACAAATTTTTAGACCTGCCATGTTGTATGCTGTGCCAATATGGACTAGTTGCTGCAATACCAGAAAGAAGGCACTTCAGAGGATTCAAAATAAAATTTTGAAAATGATTCTGAAGTTGCCTCCGTGGTATACTGCCGTCATACGCATATTTGTCCCGTTTGCTGGGATTTCCTATGTACATGGGACAATTATGCGTAGAACGGTAGTATAGTACCAATGAACTTCATAGAATTTCTAATATTGAGACATTGCAACAAATGTCCAACAAAATAATTTCCAATTTTAGACAAAAATCGTTGCAATCTTCTATTGCAACGATTAGCTCCTTGTACCCTTAGTATAAATTAGGTTAGGTTTAGTTTAAGTTAAAAACATTGTAATTCCTACATGGTTCAATTAAACCAGAGGAAAAATCCTAACTGCCAGAGGCAATTGAAATGTATTAATAATAACTAAAAAGTAACATAGCAAATAAGGATGATAGTGTTAAGAAAACACGGAACACCTAGTCTAAGAGATGAATGCATGTATTAGATAATTAGCAAATAAAATCAGTTAAAAAAAACAGATCTGTCAGCTGCTTTTGATAAGCTAAACCACTGCATCGCTATCGTCAAATTAGACAAGTTAGGAGTAAATTGGAATGGTTATGATCATATCTATCCGGCCGCCAACTAACGGTTGCTATCGGCGACTGCAGATCAGATCCCTTCGTCGTTACATCGGGAGTACCCCAAGGAAGCCATTTGGGTCCGTAGTCTTCCTACTATATTTCAATGACGTGAATTTTGTACTCGAAGTTCCCCGCCTATCGTTTGCTGATGACCTGAAAATGTTCTTGCACATCCAATCCGTCGACGATTGCTATTTCCTTCAACGTCAGTTAGAATCCCTTGCCAATTGGTGCAACGTCAACCGTATGATAGTCATATTAGGCGTAGGAGGAGCAAGTAATAACAACAACTAGTCCGTCTGGTTGATTAACAATTAATGATTATTTATTCATAACGAGTTCATGGCTAGCTAAGTATTTAAGGTCACTCCTGACGGAATCCAAAGTGCTCGCGTTTTCGGGGGCACACCACTCGATACAGAGGTGGCGCACAACTGTCATTTTTGTTGATTTAGCTTTGCTGAGTCGCAGCATGCGTGAAAAACGCTTTAAAAGACCGGTAGTTCTCTACGAACACGAGACCTGGACGATGCTCGTGAAGGACCAGACCAACGCGCACTGGGAGTTTTTGAAAGGAAAGTGTTGCGTACCATCTATGGTGGGGTGCAGATGGTGGACGGTACGTGGAGGAGGCGAATGAACCACGAGTTGCATCAGCTGTTGGGAGAACCATCCATCGTTCACACCGTAAAAATCAGAAGACTGCGGTGGGCCGGGCACGTAGCTAGAATGTTGGACAGTAATCCGGTGAAAATGGTTCTCGACAACGATCCGACGGGAACAAGAAGGCGAGGTGCACAGCGGGTAAGGTAGATCGATCAGGTGGAGGACGATTTGCGGACCCTTCGCAGACTGCGTGGTTGGCGAAGTGCAGCCATGGACCGAGCTGAATGGAGAAGTCTTTTACGTGCAGCGCAGGCCACCTCGGGCTAAGTCTGATAATAATAATAATACCGATAGATACTCATTGGTATCATCTAAAACGATTGTTGGGGTATCTGATAGAACGGATAGAACAGTCTACATTTCCCTGGTCTACCAACAAAATAAAGATGCAGATTCATCTAATCTGTTTGAAACATGTGATTTATAAAGAATAATTTGAATTATTCAAAATCGCAACATGTGGTGTGGCAATTTTGTCGATATGTTTTAAAACCGTTGTCAAAACAAAACAATATCTGTAAAATGCGACTTTTTTAGTTTTTTTTATGAGATAAAGCAAAGCTGTCTAAATTGCAACTAACATGCAAAATTTGAAAAGGTGGTGCAAACATATTTGTGCCAAGATGTTAGGAAATGAAGTAAAAAAACCAAATCAAAGAAACTACACTACATCAATACACAGCCGCGAGGACACCCATCGTGTTCTGATACCTGTTTCGGAGAAGCTCCTGTGGTCTCCATTCTATCTGGATCGAAGGATTCCCCTTATCAAATGTGTTAGTAATTCGAAGGGAAAACAACTATTTGCCAAGTGCGACGAACTACACTAAAATTAATCAATCGCTAGAAAAAAAAGGGTGATGCAATTAGTTAACGTTGCTGTTGTTTTTTTACTGATCTAAGATTATGGATCAAACAATAAAAAAATATACTGGACTAGGGCCTTTCACTTTTACTTTGTCGCGTTTTCGGCTACATTGCTTTTGATCGCCATGAAAATATGGTTCCAAATATACGAGTTTTACCTGCTTATTGGAGTTATTCTAGAATCAACTTTTGAATTTTTCACGTATTGCTATTTTACCTGTTCCACCAATTCGAAATCTCAACTAAAAGCACAAACTTTAGCACAAAATAATTATCAAAAAAAAATATTTTATAAAACGTTGTCCGTGGTTCGCTTCGAAATCTCGGAATCGCATCACAAAAAATTGACGTTTCAATATTTTTGTTTTGATGACGTTTCGGAGCGAACGTTCTACACAGAAAACCAAAACTAACGAAAAGTGAACTGTTTTCACTCAAAACCGTACTTTGGGCCGGATCAATAACCCAATTTTGCGTAAAATGACTTTTCTAGCACTGTGTGAATTATATTAGTTCACTGTTGATTTACCGAGTTTATGGAAAAATGAGAAAAACAAGAGATCTACTGTGATTCAATTCTCGAGATCTGTCACCGCACTTCAACACTTCGGCCGTCGTCGACGTTTCGCCACGTATTTTTTTGTGTGTCTAAACAAAAGTTCTGCAAAGCCGGAAAGTTTCAATTAAAATCGTTAAATTCAACCCTCTGTATAGTCCCAAACGTAAGTAAAATTTGATTCAAGCATTTTTCTCTAGAAGAGATTCATCTTCATCTAAAAAATAAATTTCTTTCAACAGTAAAAAATGGATTCCATGATTCGATACATCTCGCCGGTGAATCCGGCCGTGTTTCCGCACCTGGCCAGCGTACTGTTACTCATCGGTACCTTTTTCACTGCGTGGTTCTTCGTTTTCGAGGTCTCGCGGCCGAAGCTGTCCGGCGGCAGTGGCAAGGAAGGTGTGATTTTCAAGGAACTGCTCATTTCGCTGTTCGCCTCGATCTTTCTCGGATTCGGGGTGCTGTTCCTGCTGCTGTCGGTGGGGATCTACGTGTGAATGCCATTTTTTGAAGGCGGCTCCGGCACCGAGAGAACTTTGTCAACAAACAACCTCCAGAAATCTATTCCGTAAGTTACGAACTATCTTTTATGCCTGTAACTTCGATGCAAAATGTTTTCTCCCTCGAGAGAACTGAATCTTGAGCGCGATCATGAGAATGTGGAAGGAAACAGAAGAGGGATTTACTGATAAGAATTTTCAATAATAACCTATTAAGCTTAGTGGGACTGTGGTGTCCAAAACTGAACATCAAAGAGTTGAAACATATCTGGTAGGAAAATTGAGAAATCATGAAACGGGGGGAGCAATTCGAAAATTATATCAGAACAAATGAAATTTGAATTCCTTCCTTTGTCATGTTGGTCTGTGGATAACGAAGAAAGTGGTAAATAAACCTTGTTTAAGCACTAAGCCGAGGTGAGGAAATTGGCAACGTTTCCCATTTTTATCTCCCACATTTTTTAACCTACTCAACATATTCCATCTGATCCGCGTTGAGGAAACACTGATCCTTACTACTCAAAATGTAGTAAACTAGAAGTTGCTAGTTTTTATTTCTACGACCCATTTATTTGCCAAAGCTTACTCGTCGATCGAAGCAGCTCAGACATGGATATAACTTCTGTCTCTGTGTATAATTACTATCATACTTCTACTTATGTGTACTATACTGCCGTTATACGCATAACTGTCCCATGTACATAGGAATCACAGCAAACATGGGACAAATATGCGTATGGCGGCAGTATACACCCCGAGTGGTGCAAAGAGCTGTCTTGACATATCTCCATCCTGATCGATGTCCAGCTATCGCCTTAACCTGTTGCCAAGAGAAATTTCGCTCGATCTTTTTTATGGAGGCTACTTTGCAATGTCCAGCTGGGCTCCTGTCTAATGCTTTTTCATAGATTTCATGCCCGCCATCACGTGAGGTGGCCGATAAAGCCATACTCCCGTCAATTGCTGTCGATCTCAACAGAACTGGAACACGTGACCCACTAAATTGAATATTTATCCTCAAGTTTAAAAATCAATGGGAAAAAATTCTACGTTTGTTCATAATCACGGAAGAGGCTTCCGTAAAAAAATCTTGGGAAATAATGAAGGCATCCCTTCTTTTAAAACTGATCAATTCCCTCTAGACTAAACGAGAAATAATAAAAATGAGATTTTTCAAAACTGATTAATTCCTTCTGGACTAAACATCTCCAGGACTCCAAACTAACTTTCGTTTTGGACTGCCAAGCAGAGCTTAAAATATTCATCTTCATGAAGCAACTTCAGTCCGAATTTTGACAAACATCGCATGAATATTCAAAACATAGAATGACATAGTCAGACGACTACTCCTCGAACTCATTCATTCGACTGTCACTGAATGTGTTTACTATGTGCAGAAAAAACCATAATTAGCATTGTTTCTGTTGATGTTTACCGCTGAAAGTGCCTCGCGGATGAAAATCGGATTTAGTCCTGTGTGATAAATAACTTTACTCATTTGAAACGTATTCAGGTTTCTGATAATTTATCAATTTGTAAAGTGTGCATAAATATTCAATGACTAATATTCAACTGAATATTGACTGTCCAGAGCCGACTATGAATGTGTTGGAAGTGAACTGACAAATGAAGAGAAATGGACTTCACTAAAAAATTTCGATTATTTTACACTCTGCTGCCAAGCCCTGTTCCAACGCGGCTTTCCAATCCAAAACCAAATGTATGGGGCTCTTAGATTGGTCAGTCTGGAAGAAGTTGATCTGGTACAGCGCTCCAAGCAGTCGTATGCAGAAATGGTGAAGTCGCAAGACACATCCGCAACTGCAAGTAAGTGATTTTTATGATGTCATTTCCATAGACGAATCGGACTCTGACGTAGTATTCTGCGGAGGTACACGTACCCGAAAAGAGGAAGAAACTGTCTTTCCCGGGATTGCGCCGTAAGAAACAAAAAATCATCCCTAGAAGCTTGCCGAAATCTGATGGTAATGGGGGATTATTTAAAATTCCGAAGCAACCTGTCTATATTGCTCCTTTTGACCCATGTTGCAGTAAGACGTTCCCGCCATAGCCTAAAACTGATGTTACAAAGAAACAAGGAATATCTCTGAACAGAAAACTGCTACTCGCACTTCTAAGCTAAAAATCTCGTCCAAGAGAGGATTGATATCCTTTAAGGACCTTGTGGATCGTATTTTGAACTTATTCAATATTCCGAATTCATTGAGGCCTGATAGGGATGAATGACCGCCTGAGTTAATATCCCTCAAAAACAAACCATCATCATCATCATTATTGAGGCCAATCATTGACCTCTTTATTCGGACCGTTGAAAGTTATCTGAAGCAATTAACTGTTTCATGGCCCCTTCTTGCAGCAATTGTATCTTTCGATGGATAATACGGCCAATACCGAAGATACAATCATTGTGCTGCAGTGGAACTGTCATAGTCTGAAACATAAATTGGACGTGTTTAAGTTTTTAATTCGCAACTCCGATTGCGATATATTTGAACTCTGTGAAACATGGCTTTCTTCTGAAGATGAAATCAACTTCCAAGATTTTAACATTATTCGCCAAGATCGGAATGATCGTTATGGTGGCGTTCTTTTGGGAATCAAAAAATGTCACATTTTCTACAGAATTCCCATTCCGACTGTTAATGGTTTAGAAATCGTCGCTTGCCAAGTAAATGTAAGGAATAAAGACCTTTGGAATAAAGACTTAATCGTCGGCATCTTTGGAGCGCAGTCTCTCTTTTATCGTCCCCAGTTTCAATACTGGGTGATATGAATGCACATGGTATTGCATAGGGCGAAACTAGAGACGATAACAGAGCGCCTATTTTCTATGATTTGTGCGACGATTTCAACTTGAATATTTTGAATACAGGCGAAGTAACTCGAATAGGACCTCAAGGTCATGAAAGTCGAATAGATCTGTCTTTATGCTCTAATTCACTATTATAGAATTTATATTTTCCCCTTTTCTGATTTATAGAAAACTCTTTATTTCAATAATCTTGACGCCGGCCTTCTCTCTTGCGTCCGCATCGCCACACGTCCTCCATCCAACCCCCTTACCTCTTTCCCTTGTTCTCTCCTCCCCAGCACGCTGCATCGTTTCTTTCAGTCTCTCCTTTCTTTCAGTTTCCGAAGGGATAGGACCCTACATCCCACCTATCATTTCTAATTAATGTGGTATATAGTCTTTGAACCTTTTTGGCTCCAACCGCCTTCGTTTAAGTGGCACTTCTTGATTACCGACGTTCGGTGTTGTATCGGTTTTCGAGTCACATCCACGTAGCCTTTCCAAAGGTACGTAGTCTTGTTGTGCGTCCACCGTCATATCTTTTTGCACCTTTTCTGCTTCGTGTGTATTGCTTCCGTATTCAGTTTCAACTTTTTTTAGATGCGACACATTGCGCTTCAACTCTTTTCCAGAGACAGTTGATTTTATGACATATTCCGACCCCGTTTTGCTCAATACTTCATACACTTCTGGAGAAAATGCTGAGCACAGCTTATGTTCTTTCTTCATACGCTTCACATAAACCTGGTCTCCAATAGATATAGAACTGTCATGAGCATTACGCCTGTTGTCCGCGTACTCCTTCCCTTTTGCTTTGTACGTTTTATCACGATCTCTCATTTCTTCATCATCAACAGTGAACTGATGAATCATTGGTAGCTTACTTCGAATTCGACGCCCAAACATTAGTTCCGAAGGAGATCTTCCTGTGACAGAGTGGTTTGTCGCATGATAGGCTAAAAGAAATTTCCTCAATTCCATGCGCCAATCCTTTCCTAGTTCATTAGCTATACGTAATCGTTTTAGGATAGACCTATTCTGGCGCTCAACCTCACCATTGGCTTGAGGCCAATACGGTGTAGTGTTGACAAGCTCTACACCTAATTCCTGACAAAAACCTTTAAATTCTACACAATCTGCGCTTAACTGTGGTCCGTTGTCCGCCCTAATTGACCTGGGGATTCCAAAACGCCCGAAAATAGTTGCGAGTTCTCCGATTGTATCCTTCGCCGTGATTGTTCCCATTTCAGCAACCTCTATAAAGCGACTATAGTAGTCAACAACTACAAGCAAGTGTTGACCATCTGGCAACGGCCCTAAGAAGTCTATCGCTATTTGCTCCCACGGACCAGCTGGCAACTTCTTTCTCCACATTGGTTCTGGTGTATCCGGAGCGGCTACCAACGTGCAACCTCTACACTTCTTGACTAATAACTCGATATCTCTATCTATTTTAGGCCACCATACTGCTGACCGCAAGGATGATTTCATCATGTGAATACCTAAGTGTCCCTCATGTGCGATTTGCAAAACCTGATTACGAAGCGACTCAGGCATTACAATACGATCCGTTCTCATCAAGACATTACCCACTTCGCACAACTCATTCGCAAAGAGGCGATACTCTATCGGAAGCTCATGATGTTTTACATTCTGAAGGCATAACATAACAGTTTGGATGGTGTGATCAAGCTTCGTTGCTTCCATGAGCTCTTCCCAACTAATGGCTGCCACATTTGCTGAACACATTGCTATTTCTCTGATCATAAGTTCTTCAAGTTGATCGAATGCAACAGGTTGTAATGTGCCTAATCTGGATAGTACATCCGCGACGTTTTGTTCACCAGGAATGTGAGTAATCTTATAATCAAAACCTTGTAAACGGAGCACCCATCTTTCGATCCGAGCACATGGTCGAGAGCGTTGAGTGAAAAGGTACAATAGAGCCTTACAGTCCGTCAATAACTCGAACTCGATTCCATACAAGTAAATATAGAATTTTTCAACGCTCCAAACCAGAGAAAGAGCCTCCTTTTCCGTCTGGCAATAGCGTTTTTCCGTGTCCGTCAGTGATTTGGAAGCGTAACTGATTACACGATGGTCACCTTGTTCGTTTACTTGGATCAACATTGCCCCCAGACCTGTAGGGCTTGCGTCAGCCATTACGAGCGTTCTGTCTCCGATTTTGAAAAATCCCAATGATGAGGATTTAGACATATCTGATTTAATTTGGTCAAATGCCAAGTCATGTTCAGTTGCCCACTTGAAAATAGAACCTTTTTTCGTTAAATCTCGTAGTGGTTTATCGACCGTGGCAAGATTCATCAGAAACCGGTTCAAATAGTTTGCGAGTCCCAGAAAACTTCGAACTTCATTGGAATTCAGTGGTTTACGGAAGGATAATAGTGCTTCGATTTTGCTCGCTGTTGGAGTAATGCCTTGTTTGGTTATATTATGTCCAAGGAACTCCAGCTCGGTAACCCCTATTACACACTTTTTTCGATTAAGCTGAACATTGTGTTTCTCCAGTCTGGATACAACCTAGGTGGAAAAGAAAAACACAACAGTGTTTAATTTTCAACGCAAAGCGTATTTATTGCCCTTGGTAATCTAGTTCAACATCTGATGAGCTTATTTAATCAAAGTAATATTATCAAACAAAAACAAAAAAAATCACTTATGCATTTATATAGATATTTCTCATACCTTTGCCAGCCGATCATCGTGTTCTTCCTTATCTCGGCCCTCGATATAAATGTCGTCTATGTACCACCATGCTCCTTCGCAACCCGCCAGAATTGCGTCCATTGTCTTCTGAAAAACTTCGGGCGCTGTGACCAGCCCGAATGGCATTCTTTTGAATCTCAAGATTCCGCGATTTGTAATGAACGACATGATATTGCGGGATTCCTCGTCCAGCTCAAGTTGCAGAAATGAATCCTTAATATCTAGCTTGCTTCTAATCATGTTCTCACCAACGCGGGCGAGGAAATCGTCAATAAGCGGCATTGGATGTCTTTCTCGCTGAACCGCTTCATTTACTCTGCGCAAGTCCAGGCAAATTCTTGGCTCACCATTGGATTTTCCCACTACCACGAGGGGCGATACCCACGTTGTCGGTCCTACCTTTTCTTCCACAATATCTCTAGCCATCAGATCGTCAATCTTCTTGTGAACTGCTGCCTCCAGTGCAACCGGCAGGCGTCTAACCGGTTGAAATACGGGTTTTGCTTCGCTGTTCATATGGATATCATATGGTTCATATGGAAGTGGCTTTGGATTCGATAATACCTGATCCACGTTCATTCCGATCTTTAGCACGCCTAGCTTCTTAGCTGTATAGTCTCCTAGAAGACAATGCTGACCTCCATCGACCACGAAAAATTCGGCTTCGGTAACTTTACCACCTATAGCGATGTCTGCCACGAAGGTTCCCAATATGGTCAAAGGATTATCATTTGCGTATCCTTTGAGGATTCTCAGGCTTCCTTTTTCTGATCGCTTAACGTTCACGCTCATCGATTTCAATTTTTCCCAGGTTATTTTTGAAACTAAGTTAGCTTCTGCCCCGGAATCAATCAGCATGTTGAGTTCCACACCACCCAGTAAACACTTGATCATGTTAGAGTCACACCCTGCATAGAATGCATAATATGTTTTCTTCTCTTGACTTGGTGTTTCCGCTTGGATATGATCAATGGCTTTATCACATTTTAGCGCCACCACATCTTCAACAAGTCGGATTTTCTTTGTAGACAACTTTCCCGAATTTTCCGGTAGTTTTGTTCTTCGAAGCCTGCACTGTGATTCGAAATGGCCGATCTTTTTACATGATTTACAAGTTCGACCTCTTGCTGGACATTTCGCATCAGTAGAGATGTGGCCGGTGAGACCGCATTTGAAGCAAGTCAATGCGTCGTTTTTCCCTGATGAACGAAAATCCCGAGCAAAGTTTCTCTTTGGTACCTGATATCTTGTCGTGCCATATGAACGAATTCGGTACGCCCGTTCACCCATAACGGCCTCATTCGACTTTGCTGAAAAATCCTTAACTTGCTGTTCAACGCTTTCCAATAGTCTGCCAAGCTCTTCGATCTCCTCCACTGATCGATCCTTCTGTAGGATTTGCTTGCGTAGCTCATCCGATCGGCAACCTTCAGCGATGGCATCAATCAACATAATATCCAAAACAACCTTTCTACACTTCGTTGGATGCTTCTCAAGTCCACATTCGTCTATTTGCTGTCGTACTCTCAACACAAACTCCGCAAATCTTTCGGCTTGGCCCTGTTTTATCTGTCTCAGTTTATGACGTTCTAGCACGTCTTGTCGAATTGGTTGAAAGTATCGATCGAAAGCTTGAATTGCCACATCGTAGAATGGTTTCTCTGGAGTAACATAGGGAAACTTCCCGCTGTCCGGTAATGTTTTGAAGAGAGCCTGTAACTGTGGTCCACCGAAATGAAGCAGTTTTGAACGCTTTTTCTTCTGCTCGAATATCTCCTCTGACTCGAAATAGCATTCGAGTGCTCTTTTCCAGATTTCCCATTCTTTATGTAGCCTGCTTCTTTCGACCTCATCACATCGAAACTGCGGAATCGCTCGCGTGTTATCCATCTGAATTGGAAAGAAAAGATATTCTTTTAAATAAAATTCCGTTTTTTTTTTTCACCACAGCATCGTCAACTTTTTCTTTTATTTTTTTTTCTTATTACTATTATTTTCCACTACATTTGTTCTTGAATCGAATATTGCTTCTCACATGAGAATATCATTTATTTTCGTGGTTCTATAACTTTTATCCATCTGTCGATTCCCAATCGACCACTTTAACCGGTTCTCAAACCAAAGCTACTTGAAATATGGTTCCCAAACCATTTGCACATGCCGATTCCCTAATCGACTACTTCATTCGATTCCCAATCGATCTTATAACCTGATTCCCAAATCAGTCTTGTCAATTATATTGACTGAATCGATTCCCAAATCGATTATTGCACTGCTGGTTACCTAACCAAAACTTTTAGCCAGCCGCTCTTCTCTTGAAATAGTATTTTTCCGATTTTCCATTTGTCACGCCATTTTATTTTTTTCATTTCGGCTCCTGTCCGCCATTTTTGAAACCCCGCTCATTTCTCGCTAATTTTTTTTTTTCGACGAATAATTGCTTTGATGCATATTTACTTTTATACTCACAATCGATTTTATCCCATCCTCGTCGCCAATTATAGAATTTATATTTTCCCCTTTTCTGATTTATAGAAAACTCTTTATTTCAATAATCTTGACGCCGGCCTTCTCTCTTGCGTCCGCATCGCCACACGTCCTCCATCCAACCCCTTACCTCTTTCCCTTGTTCTCTCCTCCCCAGCACGCTGCATCGTTTCTTTCAGTCTCTCCTTTCTTTCAGTTTCCGAAGGGATAGGACCCTACAACTATCATTAGATTGCACGTGGAAGGTAATCCAAGATCCCCATGGTAGTGACCACATGCCGATAGTCACCACAATCAAAAGCAGCTATCAACGATCAGTGCCAGTTAATGTTCCTTTCGACCTCACGAAAAACGACTGGCAAAAATTTCCATCGGCGGTTAAAATTGGTATTGAATCAACTGATTTTCTTCCTCCTCTGGATGAGTATCGATTCCTTACCGAATTGATTCATAAAAGCGCACTAGAAGCTCAGAAACGACGCGTTCCAAGTACATCTGTCATAAGAAGACCAGCCACTCTTGGATGGGATGATGAATGTACTAAGTTGTATTCCGAGAAATCTGATGCCTTCAAGGCTTTTCGTAAACACGGAAGATATGAACTTTTCGAAGAGTATTTGAGGTTTGAGGGAAAGCTCAAAAATCTTATCAAGGCTAAAAAAACGTAGCTACTGGCGACGTTTTGTCGAAGGACTATCACGAGAAACCTCAATGACAACACTTTGGAAAACGGCCCGCAATATGCGGAACCGCATTTCCACCAACGAGAGTGAAGAATACTCCAATCGATGGATATTCAACTTCGCAAAAAAGGTCTGTCCAGATCCGTACCAGATGAACCGCTATTTCGAGAATCATCGCTTGATCCCGGTTCTTTGGTTGGACCATTCTCAATGCTGGAACTATCTATGTCTCTTCTTTCATCAAACAATTCTTCTCCGGGATGCGATAATATCAAATTCAATCTTCTTAAAAACCTCCCAGATATCGCTAAAAGACGATTACTTGACCTGTACAACTGTTTCATGGAGTACAACATTGTGCCCCCAGAATGGCGACAGGTCAAAGTTATAGCTATTCAAAAGCCTGGGAAACCGGTTGTAGGTCATTTGGCCTAAAGTTGTTTGGCCTAATGACGTTTGGCATAAGGCCGTTTGGCCTAATGGTCATTTGGCCTAAAGTCGTTTGGCCTAATGGTTGTTTGGCCTAATGGTCGTTTGGCATAATTTGAAAAACGTAAATTATTCTTTCTAGTAAAATATGTGAAAATGTTCACATTACTATTATTGGTGTACAACAACATTATCCGATAGTCATCGTCAGTCACATACGATATGTACACTCCCGGCCAAAAGTTTGGGTTCGCCCTCTAAAAATATAGGCAAAAGTTTTTGGTCGTATTTTCGCCGTCTTACATCCGATTTCGGGTATTGTTAGCTCGATACAAAGAATTTGAGTAGATCTTACACCGTAGGTATTTTAAACTAACAATTTCCATTTTTTTATGTTCTAAAATATTACATTAAGATACTCATTTGTCTTATTATTATGTTGTAAAAATATGTTGATTTTTCTCTAAATTGAGCCCACAAATTTCGAAATGAAAAGTGATATGGAACCCAATTTTAATCATCTTTGAGGGGCATTGATGATTTTCGGCGGAAAATTTTTGTTTTATTTTAAAAATCAAAATGTTTACTCAAGTGCATAGTATGCATTGGCTAAAAGTTTATTATTATTATTATTATTATTATTTTCTTTATTAGGGAGACGGCTGGCGGCCAAAAGTTTAAGTTCATTCACTATATGGCCATAAGTTTGGGTTCACTCTGCTGATAAGCGATTTAATTCAATTTTAGCCGAATATTGCCTGGAGTACAGTTTTTGATGTTTTGTTTGGAAACTCACTTTCTTCAATGTATAATTTGCCTGAAAAATAATATTTTGGATAAAGATTTTGATTTTTAAAAATAAAACAACATGTTTCCGCCGAAGAATCATTAATTCCCCTCAAAGATGATTAAAATTGGGTTTCATTTCGAAATAAAATTCTGTGGGCTCAATTTTGAGAAAAATCAACATAGTTTTACAACATAAATAAAAGAAAATGAGTATCTTAATGTAAAAAGGGTCACAGTGTGGCTAGCGTCACAAAAGTGAAGAAATGCTAAAGTATCATAAGAAAACAAAACCATTCGATTTTGGCAACATAAATGTTCTGAACGTGATGCCAAAATCGATTGGGGTTTGTATTTTGAGTTTTACAGTTTTGACATTGTATAGGAAACATACAATCTTTATTCTATGGTTGACACCTTCTTTAAAGCATGTGCTTTCCTTTCAAGTTTTACTGCATGTTGCTTTGGTATTGCATATGACAAGTATTTTCCAAAAATGCTGCCTTCTTTAAAGCATCATCAGTTCTTTCAAGTTATACTGTTTTCATATGTCGACATTGCCAAAACATCTGATTCATTGTTTTTTATACCTTCCTATTATAAATTCCTGGATTTATTGTATTATAAAAGTGATTTGCAATATTTTAACGTTAGTTTGTATTTCGCTTTTTGATCACTGCACATGGCTTTATTTTGCACCTACAAAAAGAATTTCATATAAACAATATATTTCAATCGTTTACGCCTATATGTACCTATTATGCCAAACGACCATTAGGCCAAACGACCATTAGGCCAATCGTCCATTAGGCCAAACGACCATTAGGCCAAATGACTTTAGGCCAAACGACCTTATGCCAAACGGCATTAGGCCAAACGACTTTAGGCCAAACGTGGCACAATCTGGGAAACCAGCGTCTGATCACAATTGATACCGACCGATTGCCATGCTATCGTGCATGAGGAAATTATTGGAGAAAATGATCCTTTCAAGAATTGACCATTGGGTCGAGCAAAATGCATTATTGTCAAATACTCAGTTCGGTTTTCGAAAAGGTAAAGGAACAAATGATTGTCTAGCGTTGCTCTCTTCAGATATACAGCTGATCTATGCGCACAAGGAGCAACTGGCTTCAGTTTTCTTGGATATTCAGGGCGCCTTTGATTCAGTTTCCATAGAAGTACTGTCGGAAAATCTGCACAGTAGTGGTGTTCGAGCCCAATCAGGGTGGGTCGAACTCACAGTGGACTGTACGGAAATGTTTACAGGGGAACACTTCACTACGGAGGCAATTTGCAAAGCTATTGCTGGGGACAAAATTCTTCTCTTCGGTAGGGCTTTAAAACACAAGAAAAACTGTCAAATCCACTAAAAACTATTTATTGTTAATCTGCCAAATACAATTTAAAAACGGCTTGCTGCTGTGCCACTTGGACGCGATAGAACTTGGTAACTTCACGCTACCGATGCTGCCGGTTCAACTCAGGGCGCAACAGACGTACGTTGTCAGAGCTACGGTAACAAAAGAGATGAACAGATCGCGTGGCACTCGTTGGTTGGTGAATCATGTAATGCTGTTTCGCTCGCTTCCGTCGGGTGACGGAACATACTCCCCCGATTGAGGACACTCAACTGTCGTAGCGAATTCGGAAATAACCGCATCGTCTTCGATAGGTAAAACGGAAATCTTGTTGATGGGACGACGAAAGGTAGTTCCTCCGGAACGCACGTCGACAGCTCGGACCAGGTCATCATCACCGAGATAGACCGCTGTAATACGGCGCATTTTCCAATTAAGAGGAGGTTGATTCCGGTCATGGAGAAGGACAACCATACCCTCCTTTATGTTCGGTTGAGTGCGAAGATTTTTTCTTCCTGGGTTGCAAAGTGTTGAGGTATTCCCGACTCCAAGCACGCCAGAAATGTTCCCACATGAGCTAGAGATGTTGCCATCGCGTTAAACGATTGACCACGACGTCTTCCAGAGAAGGTTCGGGTACAGCTGTGAGCGGTCGTCCTATAAGATAGTGCGCCGGTGTGATCACCAGCGGGTCTCCAGGGTCGTTTGAAATGGCAAATAGGGGTCGCGAGTTCAGCACAGCTTCAATTTCAATCAAGACGGTAGTTAACTCCTCGAACGTCAACCTTACATTACCAACAATGCGCTTGAGGTGAGTTTTCGCAGATTTAACTGCGGCCTCCCAGAGGCTGCCGAATTCTGGTGCTTCTGCCGGAATAAAACGCCATTCGATGCCACGGTTGTGGCAGAAGCCTTGAATGTCCTCTCTACAGTTTGTTGGTTGCGAGATTGTTGAAACAGTTGGTTCAGTTCGTTGTGTGCACCTCGGAAATTTGTTGCGTTATCCGAGTGCAACTGCTGAACCATTCCTCGTCGGCCAATGAAACGCTTCAGGGACGCCAGAAAGGCATCGGTACTCAAGTCGGATACAGCTTCCAAGTGGACGGCCTTGGTTGTCATGCACACATAAACGGCTGCGTATGCTTTGATCAAGGCTGGTCGACGCACCCCTTGTTTAATGAGGAACGGTCCGGCATAGTCCACGCCGGTAACTGCAAACGTAGGCGAGGGTACGACTCTTGCAGCGGGTAGGTTACCCATCAACTGGCTGGTGCTGGTCGGATTGACTCGAAAACATTTTACGCATTTTCGAGTAACCATTCGAATAGGTATAATGAACAGCCAAACAACAGACAGCTACCGCGTGCTTCGTACCGAACAATAACGTGTTGCTCTGTCGAGAGCCGAAAACAAACTCAACCTTATAGAAAATGCAAGTGTTGCAAATCACTCCATTTGACAGTACTGTTTCGGTTGATATCGATAGCTGCAAGGGACGAAAATACTACAACAGCTTTCAAGATGTGTGTTTTCTCTGTCGAGCCATCGTAATTTTTGCCACACGAAACTCTGCCAATCGAAAAACAGACAAGCCAAAGGATCAATCCAACTTTATAATTCAAAATTTGTCGTAGAATAAATTCTTGATTGTGATCTTCACATAACTATCCGAGTCATTCCGTCAGACAAAATTACAAAGTTTTTAACTACGCTTGTTCTCACAATTGGCCCCTTTGCTAATTTTCAGCCTTTTTTCCTACTTGCTGCTTGCTTGAGGTATCAATTATTGATTCTATTTGTTTAGGGGAAACCGCCAAATGTTGAACGGCTAATTTTGTCGCCTATTGTTGAACTCCCATAAGAAATGCACGTGCGTTCAACAGTAGGCGAAGAAATCTGCCGTTCAACATTTGACGAATTACCTATTACTTTATCAACTTCCTTCCATTCCGATTTTGAGTAGGGTAATTCGTCAAATGTTGAACGGCTAATTTCTTCGCCTATTGTTGAACGCACGTGCATTTCTTATGGGAGTTCAACAATAGGCGACAAAATTAGCCGTTCAACATTTGGCGGTTTCCCCTAGTATAACAAAAACAAAAATGCTAAGTAGTATATCAGGCGAGCAGCAAATGGTGATCAAAACCGGTCTTAAATAATTATTGTTCCACAAACTCTAGATGCAACCTGCAGCAAACAACACGCAATATTGCAGTCAAACAAATTTTATTATTGTATAATGTCTGCTCCTAGAACACTTTACAGCACAAGACAATCGCAGTGAATAAACATAAAATATAGCAATAATCAATATAGTAATAGTAATAATTCTCGCAGTAATGAGACGCTTCTGATGTTTGTAATGCACAGTCAGCGATTTGTTTCCGTGAAACGCTGTTTATCCCCCTAAACAAAACCGTATGTACAACCTAATAAACGGTCTTCCTTTATCGATGGCCTTCGTTTACACCTCAGACACTGAAACCCGCTTTCTGTCGACATTTTTGCATCAGCGCTCTCAGCATAAACTGCTTCCGCGACAATTGGCGAACATTTTTGAGGAATACTTCCAGATCGATCACGCCGCTACGAAGTGCCTCACCCATGTAGTAGACTGCATCCTCAATAGCTGCCTCTTCGGCATAAGCGTTCAGTAGCCTATAATAGTAATAGTTCGAACATTTGATTACCTACCCACCTTGTCACTAAATCGTCGTCAATTATACTTACTGCTTATATAGCGGAGCAGTGGTCGTTACGGCTTCATCTACATCAATGCCTTCCACCTTTTCCAGACTCTCGAGCGCTCGCTCAAGCTCCTGATCTTTGTCGTGGAGTACGGCAATGCTTTTCGTCAGCTCTTGTTGGTCACGTTCCAAACGACCGATGATATCGTTGATCTTGCTCTGGCCTTCGTTCAGTTCCTGTTGGGTTCGCTTAAGTGTTTGGATCTCCGCCTGGCACTGGTTCACCTTTTCCTGAATTCTTCGCTTCAGCTTATCTTCGACCGCACTCACGAGAGATGCTTTTATGTGCTCCTCAGTGATTGTACCCGTACCTTGTGACAATGGATTCTGAAATGAAATGCATTACAGAAAAACAAATAGGTATACGCAAATTGTACGCTTCAGTGTTCATACATAGCCCGCGTTGTATCCGGATGCAGTTGGCATATTAGGCGGCATGTACGGGGGATAGCCACCGCCAGTTGACTGCTGACCATACCCACCGTATCCTGCAACTGCCGGTGGATAAGGCGGAAATTGTTGCCCGGGATACGGACAAAAAGGACTCTGCGTGGTTGTTGGCGGTTGTGGCATAAATGTTTCTGTAATGAGACAACAAAATTTATCATTCCAAGAAATTGTCCACCATTGCAATAATCTTACGTGTTGGATAGGGCGTTGCCTGTTCCTTCGGCTGCTGCTTCGGTTTTGAGTACACTGGTGGGAAATCCCCGAACGTAACAATCATCACCTGGATTAGCCCGAGCAGATCGGACTGCATGGGGGTCCAATCGTGAAGGTACGGCAGATAAATTTTCCCATTGTGGTCCACGTACATGGAAACCTTGATGTGCATGTCGGACGTCGGTTTGACGTAGCAAATTGGAGCATAGCGAGGGTGCGTGTCAAGAAGCCAGATGCAAATCGGAATGTGGTAAGTGTTGCCCTTGTACCGCACCGGTATAGTTCCCTGTAGATTGATCAAATGCTTCACTGACCCATCATTGAAAACTGCAAAGAAATCGGATGATAGTTATCTTTACGAATCGAGGCAATAATTAATTAATATGACTCACCGTATTCCTCGTACCGACATGTCAGTGCTTTGTACTGCTTCACACAATCGGCTACGTCCTTTTTAGTAGAAGTGGGATCTATATACTGACCGTTTGTATTAATGCAATACATGAAATTGTTTAATCAATTATATTTTCATCTCTGGACAACTTTCTCGCTTTTATACTCACGTTCACCAGCATTCGACCAATATCTTCCAGTTTTGACATTGTTGTTTTTCAGGCCGATGCTTCGATTTCCACGGGTTTAGCAATTTAAGAACTAACTTAGAATTCCAAAAGTAATTAGGTATTTTTCCGTAAAATCCAAAAAGTATTTTCTTCAGAAACATCAATGACGACGAATGGATTGAATGATCAGCATTGTCATATAAGAAATATTTCAGATGACAGTACTCAGCAGTGCTGCCATCAAAATGTTAACGTACACGGAATTGCGATACAACTCACTTTATGGTTCCTTTCACTCAAATCCGCCCTTGCGTGAAAGAAGCCAAAAATAAGTTAAATGCGAAAAATCCGGTGAGTAATTTGCCTTTACTCCTGTATTGAATTTTCACCCACTATGAAGTTTCACCAACTCAAATTTATGTTATTTTCACTCACTCGAGACTATGATGAAAACAACTCAAATTTAGCTTCTTCCACGGAACAGCACACATTGGGTCGAGGCAGCTCTCTTTGTTTATGATATCATTCTCATGAGAGTGAGAAAACTACCTATTTAATTGAGTTAAAAATTTGAACTTCGTACTCAAAGTTGAGTTCTTTAAACTTTTTTTTTAGGTTTTTTATTTTTTCTGTGTACACGGACAGATAAATCAACCCAAAATTTGAGTTCAATTTACGCACTGGTAAGAATATCGAAAAAAAATATACCCAAATTTGGGTAGTTTTCCCTTTCTTTCCCATGATTGCTATCAAAACAAGAGCAAGATGCAAACACCTCACCGAGGTTGCTCAGCCCAATAACCCAAATTTGAGTAAATTCAATATTCTCTATTTTGGGTTATGATCAAGGTCCGCTTTGGATAAATTAAACTCAGCTTTGGGTAAATTGTTTACATAGGATTAAAGGCAAACTACCTAGTGCCAGAAAAGTCATTTTACTCAAATTTGGGGTATTGGCCCAAACCACGGTTTTGAGTGCAAACAACCCACTTTTGGGTAGTTTTGGTTTTCAGTGTAAATAAAATTATTCTAAAAAACACGCTCATTTTTTTCTACTCAATAGTGAGTAGTTTTGTATTGCCGTCTCTTTTTTTCCCACAGAAATTTTACTCACTTTTTATAAAAAGTGGAACCACTCAAAATTTGAGTGGTTCCACTTTTTTTCAAAAAGTGAGTAAAATTTCTGTGGGAAAAAAAGAGACAGCAATAAAAAACTACTCACCGGTGAGTAAAATCAAAATGAGCGTGAAAAGTAATGATCTGCACGCCCGTTTCAAATCACTCAGAGACTGAGTGAAATTGTATTGCCGTCTCTTTTTTTCCCACGGCACGGAAAAGTTACTCAATTTTCGTAAAAAGTGGAACTACTCAATTTTTGAGTAGTTCCACTTTTTACGAAAATTGAGTAGCTTTTCCGTGGGAAAAAAGAGATGGCAATACAATTTCACTCAGTCCCTGCACGCAAAAAAAAAATTTGCGGTTGAAACTACCATTCCGAGGGTTATTTTAAGCGAGATTTTAAGTATACACAGAAAAAATAAAGAACCTAAAAAAAAGTTTAAAGAACTCAACTTTGAGATAGATTGGTACAGATTTTTAACACAGCATTAGAAAAGTAAATTTACTTCTGTTAATCATTCTCTGACGATAGGAATGATTGCGATTTTCATTTGAGATTTTTCCAGATGAGAACAGTAGGCAAAACTCATAAACTCATAAACTCAAAACTCAGGACAATGGATACTACTATCTATAGTAGAATCTATAGATGAGCGAAAGCTTTGCTGAGTCGATTTTTTTGACCGTGCACACGCGCATATGACGTCACTGCCCTTAACATTTCCATTGAAATCATGACGTAATGCTCGTTTGGAGACACGATTGACAGTTCGTTTGGAGACAGAGGATTTATCTTCGCTCATCTATATATTTATTCCACTATCTATAGTTTGCATCGCTTAATTGACTTATAATTGTACATTTATGGGTAATTTTCCATATTGTCTGGTACAGATGAAAAAGATTTTTGTGGCCATGGTACAGATAAAAATGTGGCAACACTGGTTATTATAAACAAAGAGAGCTGCATCGACCCAACGTATGCTGTTCCGTGGAAGAAGCCAAATTTGAGTTGTTTTCACCATAGTCTCGAGTGAGTGAAAATAACATAAATTTGAGTTGGTGAAACTTCATAGTGGGTGAAAATTCAACACGGGAGTAAAGGCAGAGTACTCACCGGATTTTTTTGCATTTTACTTATTTTTGGCTTCTTCCACGCAAGGTCGGATTTGAGTGAAAGGAACCGTCAAGTGAGTTGTTTCGCGGTTCCGTGTAGATAGTGGAATATATACACGTAAAAAATAACCTTATAATGTTATGGCAAAAAACCATTCGAAAATACTTATACTCTTCATTATGCCACCCAATGAATGCCACCTTTATCAAAAAGCTAATAACATTCATAAGTTTTACAATGATATAGAAATGCTAATATCATCTTCCAAACTTGGACGTACATGTTCATGATAGAATTAGAGGCGGAAGTATAGAATTGATAGTTCCGTTAGGATACGGCAGGCATGAAGAATGTTTTTATAGAAGTCGATTTAAAAGCGAGCGGAGGGCAATATTTGTGATGGCACATATCACACTATATATATCAGCTTCCACACTGATATTCTTCCCTCCCGCCTCCCCCTTCATACACTAACAAAAATCCACACATTTTTATTGGCAAAAATCTAAAGAAATTTACAAATAAATTTTATGTGTGCATTAATAACCACCCGCTATAGGAGAATCCACATAAATATCATTAGTTAATAACGGGTATGTGTGTTTCCACATATATGCTATGCGAATTCACATAGCCGTTATGTGGGAAATGCTATAGTCAAAATTTATGTGTGCCACTCATAATGGATATGATTGGATTTTTGTCAGTGTACGGGAGCTTGGCAGAAGGAAGGTCGTGTGATATGTGCCATCACAAATATTGCCCTCCGCTCGCTTTCAAATCGACTTCTATATTGCCTGATTTTCTCAAAATTGCACGCGGCGAACCCTTTATGAAAGGTACCGCCGCGCCTTCTGCACTCCGTTTCCCGCTCGGAAACGTCTTCTAGAAATCTCCCGTGATATCTCTGAGACAAAAAAATGAGTCTCCTAGATATTTTTGGTCGATTTCTAGAACCTGTCAGACCTCAAATCCGCCTCAAATGCAACAACCGTTTAAACCGGTGTCTACCTCAAATTTTAGACGAGTAGACCGTTTGAACCGGTAGGGATATGACAGGTGTGGTCTCTTAGATATTACCTCGATATCTTCTAGACTCGAATACCACGGGTCTTCTAGACTTCTCCTAGATGTGGGTACCATATTGCTTCTTCTTTTTCTTTTCTCTGTTATTATTATTTTTTTTTGTTTTTTTCGGCTTGTTTACATTACAATCTAAAAAATAACTTTCTGAAATTTAAACACACATATTTTTATTTTTTTTATTCGTAAGTTATAATAAATAAACGTTTTATGAATTGTCCGCTTCAATGACAAAGCTATTTCGAGAAATATATGTGGATCTGCTGGGATCAAGTGGCCGCAGATCCGACTGTTTTGTGAGCATGGTGATCGATCGTTATCCCCGAAGAAAACAGGCCAACCTAACGATACAGATACCGTATATCACATTCTGCGGCAAGAATATGACACTGTTCCAGAGCCAAAACCGTTCGCAGCGGCTGGAATGTTCGTGGGTCCCACACTTGGTCCCACAGTTCCGTGTTCGTCACAACTTTTGATCCTGGTTAATGTGATGGTTATGATGGTTTCGAGCGTGACGGAGTTCCCGAGAGGTTCTATGGTTTTAAAAGACGTCAAAGCTGGAACAAGGAGCGAGGCCGGAAGCTGAATGGAAATTGATGTAATTTTCGACGGTCGACAGCGGCTTGGTTCTGCAAGAGGGTGGGATTTGGAACACGGGTGTCCAACATTGGTTCGTAGCCATCAGATGCAGCTGCACGTTGAAATAAGTTTTCGTCTACCCATTTTTGTGAATGTCGGCCAGGAAAGTGTCCGGTTTCGCTTACCCGATCAGGTATTTCTGTAAGAAACATTTACGTTTTGGTCATATGGGTATGATAAAAGTGAACATTTGCGGATTGAAAGCTAGAGCATAATACTCACCAGAAATTTCCCGATGATCTGAATCATTTTTGATACATGCCATCGCCCATATGAAATCCGCATCGGTGACCGTCGTCTTTAAGCCTTGAAGCTCATTAGAAATATTTAGCAGCACTATAGGATTCCGTTGTTCGATCCCGCTTTCCCACACTTTTTGCTGTTGCTCCTCGGGGGTTCTTATTCGACATTAGTGTTTCGTCCGATCTGATCGATTGATCATTAGTTGAGAAAGGTTGAGAAGTGCCTTTGTCCACCTTCCGATAATTTAAACGGCGAGTTCCGACTGAAAGTTAAAATTTATCTTGGATTGAATAAAAAGGCCGATCAAGCACATGCGCGCGCGAACTATATTATGGAAAATTTTTGACAGCAGAACCGCTTCGATTCTCAGCACTCAGCAGTGTGAGTGTACACACACAAATGATAAGACTTAAAAAGGACTTGGTTCGTGCCCAAGATGAAAATGAATCTTGACTAAGATGGTTTGCATCTTATCCAGGTAGATTCCTGTTCTCTGTTAGATTTATTTCCATGCGGGTTACTTGATTCTTATGGGTGAATAGCATTGCGGTGTATCGTTTGGCGCGGCCGTACCTTTCGACAGTCATTCGCCGCGTGAAGTTTTGTGCAAGTACCCATTTGGGAACATTACAAACGCCGCGCAGTGTATCATATCCAGAAAATCGGACAATAAAAACATTCTTCATTTTTTTTCACATTCTTCATGCCTGCCGTATCCTAACGGAACTATCAATTCTATACTTTCGCCTCTAATTCTATCATGAACATGTACGTCCAAGTTTGGAAGATGATATTAGCATTTCCATATCATTGTAAATCGTTTAACTTCACGTAGAAGTAGCACACACGAAATCATTAATTTAGTGATTCATAAGTTAATGAAAAGTATAAGTTTACGGATGTATGTGACTAATGCGATGTTTAAGTTTTTTCTTATATATGCCATTAAGCGCCTGCTTTGGCAAAAAAGTATTAGAAATATTAATGATAAACAATATTATTTTTTTTTACGTGTAGATGAGCGAAGATAAATCCTCTGTCTCCAAACGAACTGTCAAACGTGTGACGTCACGATTTCAATGGAAACGTTAAGGGCTGTGACGTCATATGCGCGTGTGCACGGGCAAAAAAATCGACTCAGCCATGCTTTCGGTCATCTACACACTTTTATTTCTGCAGCTCGGCAAAAATCCGCACAGCCGTGCGCCAGCAAAATAAATAACTGATATTCCGGCAAAAATAGCGTTTGTTAGCTGATTTTTGGCAAAATATTTGCTGATTATCAGCAATTTTGACAGAAATCTCGGCAAAAAACAAGTTTGCTGGGGCACGGCTGTGCGATTCTCGGTAAAAGTTTAACATTTTGCTGAGATGCCGGTAAAAAAATTAAGTGTGTATAGATTTTACTATAGATAGTGGAGGAGTGGAGACCGGAGGAGTGGAAGGAAGGGGTTACATGCCCCATCTACAAGAAAGGCGACAAGCTGGAGTGTGAGAACTTTCGAGCGATCACCATCCTTAATGCCGCCTACATAGCGATATCCAAGATCATCTTCCGTCGTCTGTCACCATTAGTGAATGAGTTCGTGAGAAGTTATCAAGCCGGCTTCGTTGACGGCCGCTCGACAACGGACCAGATCTTGACTGTACGGCAAATCCTTCAAAAATGCCGTGAATACCAGGTCCCAACGCATCATCTGTTCGTTGATTTCAAGGCGGCATACGACAGTACACAGAAAAAACAAAAATTGTTCAATTAAATATTTTGAACTTTTATTTCGAAAGGTGTTTCGATTTTATTGAAATGAAAGTAAATTTGTCCTCTGTGAAAGTTTTTCGTTTGATTTAAAAGTATTCTTTACCTTAACTGAGAGCACATTCAAAAGTTCATCCTTTCAAACAGAAAACTTTTTATCTGTCAAATAAAACAGGACTCAGCACCCGCTCGTTCCCGGAGCAGCTGCTGTCAAAGAAGTCCCATCTGATTTCGGCGGAAAAGAAAACATTATCTTTTACCTGAAATAAAAGAACGGCTACTCTGTTGCCCTCCGACTGATAAAGGCCGATCGTTATCATCGAAAACATTCTTAAGGTAGGTGAAAAACAAATTTAAGTATTCGGGGCCAAATGCCTATAGTTGAAAGGACCAGCAGTAAATATTATATGCATGTTTTTTGCTTTACAGAACAGAAAGATTAATGGCTAGCAGAACGTCAGAATGCATACAAATGTCACGAAAATCAAAAGGTAGGTCACAAATACCCTTATTTACTATATAAACAAAGGCGGAACATGCTACTTTACGGATGAATACTAAATTATAATTATTATTGCATTGTTTTCATCAGGCAAAATCGATGGAAGCCTATTTCGACAGAAACCTGCTCCAGGGAAAACCAGATGGTCCATCAGCGCAGCATAGTACCAACCGCCTTATTTTAAGTTGTATGTATTTGATTGAAAAAGACATTTTATATTGATTTTAAATAAAAAAAATGTCTCGGAGAAAGTTAAGAAATGATTTCATAAATGAAATAAAAATTTAAAAACAAAATTAAATTGAATTTTATTCTTTTTTTTATGAAGAAAACATCTTTTTATTTTTCCAGTGTATAAATTTTGTTTTGACAGTTCTACAATTTTGTTTCAAAAGTACAAACTTTTAATTTCAGAACGGCTTACAACTTTTGATTCATGGTTGCCGCAAAAGTCACAGTACTTTTATTTTGAACATTTGCAACTCTCTACGAAAAAGAACCAATGAAACTTTTTATTTTTACCAACGGTTTTTTTAATTTCAATAGTGATTTTTCTTTCTGTGTATAGACCGCGTAGAGCTATGGAAAATTATGGACGAGAACAGCTTCCCTGGGAAGCTTACCGCAGACTGATCAAAGCTACGGTGGATGGTGTGCAAAACTGTGTGAAGATTTCGGGCGAACACTCCAGTTCGTTCGAATCGCGCCGGGGACTAAGACAAGGTGATGGACTTTCGTGCCTGTTGTTCAACATTGCGCTAGAAGGTGTCATGCGGAGAGCCGGGAGTAACAGCCGGGATACGATTTTCACCAGATCCAATCAATTTATTTGTTTCACGGATGACATGGACATTGTCGGCCGATCATTTGCAAAGGTGGCAGAACTGTACGTCCGCCTAAAACGTGAAGCAACAAAAGTTGGACTGTTGGTGAATGCCTCAAAGACAAAGTACATGCTTGTGAGCGGAACAGAGCGTGACAGGGCCCGCCTGGGAAGCAGTGTTACGATAGACGGGGATACGTTCGAGGTGGTCGAGGAATTCGTCTACCTCGGATCCTTGCTAACGGCTGATAACAATGTCAGTCGTGAAATACGAAGGTGCATCATCTGTGGAAGTCGGGCCTACTATCGGCTCCAGAAGAAACTGCGGTCAAAAAAGATTCGCCACCGCACCAAATGTGTCATGTACAAGACGCTAATAAGACCGGTTGTCCTCTACGGACATGAAACATGGACAATGCTCGAGGAGGACTTGCAAGCACTCAGGTATTCGAGAGACGGGTGCTTAGGACCATCTTTGGCGGTGTGCAAGAAGACGGTGTGTGGTGGCGAAGAATGAACCACGAGCTCGCCCAGCGCTACGGCGAACCCAGTATCCAGAAGGTAGCTAAAGCCGGACGGGTACGATGGGCAAGACATGTTGCAAGAATGCCGGACAGCAATGCCTGCAAAGATGGTGTTCGCTTCCGATCCGGCAGGTACGAGACGGCGTGGAGCGCAGCGAGCGAGATGGGCAGACTTGGCGAGCGTGGGGCGTTTACGAGAATGGAGAGATGCGGCTTCGAACCGTGGCGTGGCGTCAAATTGTTGATTCAGTGTTATCTGTTTATATGTAGACTAAATAAATGAATGAATGAATAGATAGTGGAAAATATGGATGAGCGAAGATAAATCCTCTGTCTCCAAACGAACTGTCAAACGTGTCTCCAAACGAGCATGACGTCACGATTTCAACGGAAACATAAAGAACTGTGACGTCATATGCGCGTGTGCACGGGCAAAAAAATCGACTGACTGTCACTTGAACTGAAACAGTGGTGAATTTGGCTGAAACCATGGTAAAATTTACTGAAATTCCATGGTTGGTTTGAAAATAGAGTGTAGTCTATACGAAATAGTAGTTTCTACCACGGATTTTTTTTCAGTGTGAATAGCATTGCGGCACCCAAAAAAATCTGCACGTTGTTTCCACCTGAAAAAGTACGTAGATTTTTTCCACCTGAAGTTCACGTAACTTTTACCTGATTTTTCGATAAAATTTTCATTCTACGTGAAAATCAGGTAAGTTTTACCTGAGTTTTGGATACGTAAGGACACGTAAGTTTCACCTGAATTTTTCTGAAGCATTTGCAGCTACGTGTGCACGTAAAATGTACCTGAAAATTCAGGTGGAAACAACGTTTAGATTATTTGGAGTGGGTGTATCGTTTGGCGCGGCCGTATTGTCGGCGTAGCACCAAGTTAGAATTCGGAAGTCGGGACTTCCGAACCGAACTTTCTTCCGAAGTTTTATTTGTCAAACTAATTGATGCGTTGTTTAGCGCATCTTTAGGCGAATCCAGCGCACTACTTCCGAAGTTGGGAAATTTGCCTGTATCTGGAGAAAAATCCAACTTCGGTATAAAAAGCGGTATAAATTTATTCCAGATAGACAATACCCGGATAAAAAATATAATTGAAAAACCATACATTTTACTGTTACATCACCATTTATTACATAATAATTACCATTAAATGTAATGGAAATTTTACAGTAAAATTGCATTAGAATTTATGGTTTTGCACGATAAAATGAATGGTAAATGGGACTTTTACAATAAAAAATAGGGGTTGTTATGTATCTTTACAATAAAAATTTCGAAAAATTTCCATACAAAATTCAGAGCAAAACAATTGACTTTACGGTTCTTCAATTGGATGATTTCTTTGGACGAAACAATAGAAAACGTTGTGATTTTAATGTTTTTCCTTACTTTTTTTTATTGTTTTGCTATAGAAGTACAATACCCAAGTAACACCAAGCATTACAATATTGCACATATATCAATCACAAATCGGCATGCTAAATGCTAATTGCATTAGATCAATTTTAACTATGTGAAGTTACATTTATTTATCAACTGTCAGACAACGATACTCTAAATCAGCATTACGAATGCACCGATGCATTACTGATGCTTTATTTCAACATATCAAAGTAATGAACCATTAATTTGGTCTTATAATTGCCCTTTTCCACTTTAAGTCAACTTTTAGGGCTGTGTTTTTTACAAGCATATATAGCTTCATGGTTACTTGGGTAGATTTTAGAATTAATTTATTCCAGTATTGCAATAAAAATACAATACAATTTAATGGTTTACAATTTATTTTACTAACAGAGAAAAAAATCCACATTTCTGGTGAAGTTCAAAAAATGATTCACATCTTTACAAACCATTATTGCACTTTGTAATATTGAATT
Source organism: Armigeres subalbatus (assembly GCF_024139115.2). Taxonomy (NCBI): domain Eukaryota; kingdom Metazoa; phylum Arthropoda; class Insecta; order Diptera; family Culicidae; genus Armigeres; species Armigeres subalbatus. Next base: position 76,403,840 of record NC_085140.1, read on the forward strand.
AATATTGCAAAGTGTAATGCTGTAAATCATTTTATGCGTCTCACAAGAAATGTCGATTTTTCCGTGTTAATAAAGTTAATTGTAAAACAAAAAATCATATTGTAAATTTCATTTAAGTTTAATTAAAAATTATTCTGATTCAATTTTAGTCAATCAAAAATTAACTTCAATGTGTTGATATACTGAGTGTTTGTATTATTTTATTAACTAAGTTTTTCGGATCTTATTTAATATTCTTATTTGATTTTCGCGCTTTTCTGTTTGATTCAGCATAAAAAGAAAGATAAGAGGCGAGAATACAAGTTACTCATCTTCTTATTCATTACTAGAGATGTCGTAAAATTCCGAATAATCGATTAGTAACTAATCGATTACTCTCGATCCTTGTCGATTATTGAATCGATTAATCGTTGGATAGTAATCGATTCAAAATTAATCGATCAATCGAGGTAATCAATCCTATTGCGACATCCTTATGATGTCGTAAAATCCTGATTAATCGATTACTCTCGATTCCTCTCGATTATTGAATCGATTACTCGTTTGGTAATAATCGATTCAAATTTAATCGATTATCACATCGATGAATCGATTTATCGAAGTAATCGATTAATTTGCGACATCTCTATTCATTACCAGCAAGCCTAAAGATATCTCGCTTAACTTTTCAAAAGGTCCTAAGTAACATTTTTTTCACGAATTAATTTGAATAGCGCAATCAATAGAAAAACATGAAAGCTTTTGATTGCAGTGCTCAAATTAAATCATGAAAAAAATGTTACTTAGGTCCTTTTGAAAAGTTAAGCGAGATATGGTAGCAATGATACGGTGTCACACGTTTGACTTCCACCCGATCGCTCGAGAAATTAACCTGATTAAGTTTAAGAGATGAGCCAGCCTCGGGCTGAAACCCTCTTTAATAAAGACAAAAAAACTGTGCCCGCTGTTATGGTCGAGTGCCAGCAAGCATATTTCGATAATTCCTCTTAAACTTGCCCTCTCTTATCATCACCGGACCAGCTGAAGTATTGTTTCACCACTTCCTTGGTTTCGTCTGAGCTGGCATCCAGTTTCTTCCACTCGTATACACTTTGTAATCCACGTGCCCATCCTCTCGCGCGAGAACCAAACGCCAGAAAATGTGCTGTTGTTGTTGTTGTTGTTAGCACCGTACCAGCTGGAGTATTTTCCTAGTTGAACTTCTGCCAGAAGTAACGAATAGACTTGGCTCATCTTCGTTCGAGTAGCAATACTTGAAGTCGTCAAAGTTGTACCTGGTTGTATGTTCCCTTTGGTAGGACATCGAACAGCTGCTTTTAGTTGAGTTTCTCAGCGAGAACCACCTTGGCGACATCTAACTCTTCAACCGACTTAAATTCATTCCCCTTTTTGGCAAAAGTCGGCTTTGGCTCCTGCTCTTTCTTTTCATACTGCTGCCCAGCTCCTCCGGTCCGTATAATGAAAAATACCCAGGAGGACAGTGCCGGTAGCTGCTCATTGTGGGCTAGGGACAGGAACGACAGTACTTTGGCCTTCTCGAGATCGGTCTTGCCGCGCACTGCACCTTCGCGATTCTTTCGGTCAGAAATTCGCCATTAGTAGTGTCGACGACAGAAACCTATAATAAATCTTTCAATTAACTGACATATGTTTCAAATATTAATTGATGATTGTTTACACTTGTCACTGATTTCTTTCGCAACGAACAAGTAAATAATCTTACCTTTCCGCACAGATAACAGATGTTGAGGCTGGCATCCTATACGTGTGTAAACATCCGCAACCGTTAATTCAAATGTATTTTAAATTGGGTTGTTTAGCAAAGAAAAATATTAGGGTTTTCATTGTTTAAGAGCTTGCTTTTCTGATCTCCAACATATTTTTATTTTGTTTGTAAACCTTTTATTTACATTTTTATACAGCAAACAAAAAGCCATTTAAATCGATAGAATGACACTAACATTCATAGAATGACAGTTGGCCCATGCAGCATAAGAACAAATTTTAAGTCCCATATAAATTTAAAATGCAAATTAAAAATAGTTCAGGGCTCCAAAATTCTGAAAAATTGGGGTTATGCTCAGTTTTTGTGCAGATTCAGAATATGTAAAAACATATATACCCCTAAACAACCCAATTGGGACCGCGTTTGGCAATCGATTGGAGATGGCGCAAGGATCATTGTTATTGAAAACGCAGCCCGATTACGGCTGTCAAATGCATTGGCTGCGTTCGACGGTTGTAATTCAGCTGCATCCTTAGGTACTGCCGCAATCAGTTGAGTAGATGGCAGTAGTGGGCCAACGTATATCAATTCAAAAGTTTACACAGGATTTTCAATAAAATTTGTTCTAGCTTCAATGTCTGTTATCTGTGCTTTCCGATTGGGAGCTTCTTCAGAAAGGATCCGCTCTTGTTGACGACCAACACAAAAACCGACGTGACAGTAACCTTAGCTCCGGTCGAGGCTCCGGTTTTGGTGTTCGAAGGGATCGTTTCCAGTATTTTGGATTGAGCCGCTGTAGATCTACCATCAAACTATCTCGAGATACACAAGTTTCCTAGTCGCCGGACATGATCGTACTTCTGATTGGCAATAATATCTAATAAACATAAACGAGATAAACATAAACTCGGATCGGATACAAACCAAAACATGGTCAAAACGACAGTGCTGCTAGAATGATTTTAATTTCTCTGAATGAAATATATTTATTTAAGAGAGAAAATCAGTTCTTTTTTCTCCAATTGTTTTGGTGTATGAATGCGATATTTTATCTGCGGATCAATCCACTTTGCAACTACGGTGCCTCCCTTTGCAGCAACATAATGATTTCATTTTATTGAAAATCTTTCAAATATGAAAACAACACTTCTGGGGAAACCAGCGACCTTGTTCTAAATATTTTGCCGCAGATTCAAACTAGAATAGTTTTCGAAAATTAGCAATGAAACGGAATCACTTCTGATTTGACTTTATTATTTGACTAATATTTTTATTGTTCGCAATTGTTGATGAAAAATCTGATCAAAATTAAAAATTATTCTATTTCGTTGATCAGAAAATCATTTTTGATGATAAAAATAATATGGTTTTTAAAATACTATAGATTCCAACCCTTTGGATGCTTCAATATAGTATACTCTAGTATACTATATTGAAGCATCCAAAGGGTTGGAATCTTCTTGTGGCGACACCCACTTTTGCATCACATCGTCACTGAATCACTTCTGATTTCACTTTAATCTTGCTCTTAAAGCCCCAAACGCAATACAACGGAACGGCGACGGAAACGGCAAATTTAACAGAAAATATCTACGAACTTTTTTTCAAATAGCCGTAACTGTATTTGACCTTGAAATTTGTCAAATTTTCCATTTCCGTCGTCGTAAAATCAGAAGTGATTCAGTGACGATGTGGTGCAAAAGTGGGTGTCGCCACAAGAAGATTCCAACCCTTTGGATGCTTCAATATAGTATACTAGTATTTTAAAAACCATATTATTTTTATCATCAAAAATGATTTTCTGATCAACGAAATAGAATAATTTTAATTTTGATCAGATTTTTCATCAACAATTGCGAACAATAAAAATATTATAGAATGCATTGTTGACATTAGGGTTCATTGTGGTTTTAAGGTAAGTACAATATATGTGTATTTCCACCGTTAGCAAACTACAATAAATGTACAGTAGATTGTTTTGTTTGACATACAATCTATAGTAGTCTAATGGTTTTAACCATAAAAGGTACTGTAATTTTTTATCCGGGTACCTTTCGTCAGTCATTCGCCGCGTGAAGTTTTGTGCAAGTATTATAGATCCACACTCAGCGAACTGGACTATCGAAATTCATAACTGGCGCCTTATGAATTTTCGACCGCTTATTCCACCAAGAGTGATTCTTATACGCAGTTACCACAGACAAACAGACATAACACTCGCCAATTTTCCATCGTTCACTGATTTACTGGTCAATTCAAATAATCATTAGTTGGCCAATCGATCACTCGTGGCGCGCGCATCGAATTTGCTCTAGTTTGACGTTTGCTCAATATCGCCATCTGGTTCGTGATTTGCCCAACTAACGGAAATCATCAGATGTCGTTAGTGTTTGAACGACGATAAATTTGATGAGGGAATGTTCAATGTGTTATGTCTGTTTGTCTGTGCAGTTACCTTCACAAGTCTTCAAGCGTCGATGGGCGTGTGGTCTACATACCGGCCTCCCGACCCCGACGTCCATGGTTCGAACCCAGTCTGCCGTACTTCACTTTTTTTCAAATGAAAATCACCATTCATAAGGCAACATATTGAAATTCATACCGATTCCTTGTGGCAAATTTTCATAAGGCGTTTGATTGAAAATCATACGTCCATTTTCCTCAGTGCACACTCAGCGAACTGGACTATCGAAATTCATAACTGGCGCCTTATGAATCTTCGACTGATTATTCAACCAACAGTGCTTCTTATACGCAGTTACCTTCCCGAGTATTCAAGCGTCGATGGGCGTGTGGTCTACATACCAGCCTCCCGATCCCGACGTCCATGGTTCGAACCCAGTCTGCCGCACTTTACTTTTTTTCAAATGAAAATCATCATTCATAAGGCAATATATTGAAATTCATACCGATTCCTTGTGGCAAATTTTCATAAGGCGTTTGATTGAAAATCATACACTACTAAAAATCCACACATATTTATTGGCAAAAATCCATATATTTAACTTATGATGTATATCAGCGCACACATAACCATTCTCCACACGAATTACTAATCCAGCTTTCCACGCTCGTTAATGGCGGCTTGTCGGTGTGCAAAAATCAATCGGTCGCTGTACTGTTTGACACTAGCTGGAGGAAAACTCACTGCCGAAAAGGCCTTTTTTCCCTTCCCTCACCCAGGAACGCCAGTGGGCTTTCCTCCAGCTAGTGTCAAACAGTACAGTGACCAATTGATTTTACACACCGATAAGCCGCCATTACCGAGCGTGGAAAGCTGGATAAAATATGTATCCAAATAAACTTTATGTGTGGTCTCGAATTAGCAATTATTTAATTTATGTGTGGTTCTATATCGATTACATTAGGGTGGAGCTATTGCAAAAATGTATAACGGCGACACATATATCTTATATAGATATTTTTGGCAGTGTACGTCCATTTTCTATTTCTAGATTGCTTTGAGAATAGGTCGTATGTGCAAAAAAGAGATTCTCTTTGATCGCGCTCTCTTTCGCTAAAATTTCGGCTAGTTTTGCATGTTTTGCTACATTTCCACTTCAGCATGATAGACAAAGCAAAGCTATTGTCTTTGGAAAGAAATTCGAAGTAAACTTTTGTATAGCTTCGTAATAATGGAAAGAGAATAGATCCAAAGAGAGCTTCTCTTTTGCACATACGACCAAAGCAATCTAGATTTATTTTCTTTAGATTTTTGCCAATAAAAATGTGTGGATTTTAATTAGTGTATAAATAAAAGTATCCTGAGTAAAATCGAACTAGAATTTGGGTTGTTTAATCTAAATGCGTATGTTTAACATTTTGAAATAATTTACGCCCTTTTTCCTGCAAAAGCACAAACTGGTTTTTCACCCGCTCTGCCCGCTCTGCAACTCTGAAAGCAAAGCAAAACATTCTGATGATCAACGCTTTTTCAATGCGTGATTATTCGTGAAAACCTGTGAAAACTAATCAAATTGATGCGTTTATGATCGAGTCCCAGTGTTTGTTTCAAGTTTGTGATAAGTTGTGGTCATTTGTAGAAGATTTCATGATCATTTTAATGTTAAGTGAATATTTTGTGCCCAAAAAATGGATACCGCAGGCCAGGTAATGTTTACAATCAACTTCTGAAATTTATTTAATGGCGCATTTCTATCCATTGATAGATGTTCCTGCTTATTGGAGAAGACCGACATTTGTTACGACAGGGAATTACTTTGATCGGTTCTGCCGAAAACGACCGATACAGCTGCATTCGACTCTCGGATGAGGTAAGTTTAAATTTTGTTTTGGGAAAATGATTTAAAGCTTAGACTTAAAGGGAAGAAGGACTTCTTACGTCCAAACTGAAAGATGGTTTTATTAATAATAATTGGTAATAATTATCGTTCTGAGTATCAAAGGGGTGTTAATGCACTTATGTAAGACTTTGTTAGTGTATTTAGAAACCATATTTTTATACATAAGTCCATATCTCCCATATTAATCCAATCAAATACAAGTGAAGTGTTTGTGGTACACAGTGGGCAAACCTGTTCTAAAATACAATATAGAGGGAAAAAGCAATCCTTCCGGTACTTTGTTTTATTACGGACACTGTTCGACTTTGTATATCGTACAACAAATGTACGTATGAATTAATATGAAATGATTCCTGTTTTCCTTTTACGAAAAAAATATTGTAAGTCATTCAAAAAGCCGCTTGGTGCGGTTTGGCAGAACCTTACCTTGATAAATCTAAAATATCAAGTTCGACTATCCTTGAAGAATTAGACTACCAATAAATTTTATAATTCGGAAACCCCAACTTAATTCACCTAGTAGTGATACTGCCTTTCTTGCGTTTAGCCAATACACCAACTTTATATAGCGCTAATATGGGTCTTTCGCAAATTACGTAACGGGAAATTTGTTGATTTTGGACCACCATCCTCCCGCTCGTAGCACTTTTAGTATGGAAGATTTTTTTTGTGTGGATCGTAATGCTCGGCCTGACCCCCTCCCCTAAAGCGTTACGTAATTTGTGAAAGGCTCCTTTGATTCAATGTAACATTTTCTTTATAACTTCCAAGCGCAACTTGAAACTTGTTGCGAGAAAGTCGATTAAGGATTACTACATGAAAAGTTGTCTAATGTTCTTCTTAACTTTTGTGCACACAAATACACACGGACAGACAAACATTTGCTCAGCTGAGTCGATTGGTATAGAACACTACAAATATGGGTCGCCGAGACTACTATAAAAAGTTTGTTTTCGGAGTGGAACGATAGCCTTTCCATGCAATTTTGTTGTACGAGATAGGCAAAAAGGTATAAATGAACAACATCGCCTGTTCCCGCTCCTGGATTAAATAAATCAGTTGCGTATTAATTAAATTATATGAATTTTGTACATCACTTAAAATAATGTAAATGAGTTAATTTAGGCAGTTAAACTGCGCAAATAATAAAAACATGTTTGAGATGGAAACGGGGTAGCAGTCTGAATTGAGTTCCTCCTATCTGCCAGCATTTCTCGTTGGATAAGAAAATAAATGCAACTCATTGCAAAATTAGGTATATTATTTTTTTTCTGTTCAATATAATTGAGTTCTGTTACAAGTAGAACATAATGTATATTCGTCTTCTTCACAGTCTGTATGTCCCAAGCATGCCGCCGTTCGTTGGTCTTCGACAACACTTGAACTACACGTGATGGATCTATGCTCCCACGGTGGTACACAACTGATAGATAAATCGGAATGGCGGAGAAAGGACATAATCCCGTTGGAATGGTGCCCAGTAGCATCAGGCGATGCGATCAGTTTTGGAACATTCAAAGCCCGCTTTGAAAATGTTACGTCCAAAGTCCGTAGACAGTCGATGTCATTTTTCGACGATTCGGGCGATATCGTTGATTGCAGTTTGGAGGTAAGTGAAAGCAACGATTCATTCATTTATTTAGTCTACATCTAAACAGATAACACTGCCTAGACCGACACCGGAAATGAAACCCAGCCACCCTCAGCATGGTTTGGTTTTATAGCCGTTAATCTTACCGCTAGGCTAAATAGGGCCTCTACAACTAACATTCATTGATTAAAAATTCAGGTTATTTTGAGTTGGGAGACAACATATGTCTTCAATATAATTGCTTAAAATCGATATTTTGATCCTCAAACATGAATATTTTGTATAAAATTTAGCATTGGCGGTAAAAATTATCTTCATGGGTGTAGTACCTACTTACTACATATAATACTAGTTGGTAGAATAAATTCACTATCTTCACTGCCTATGATCGCATATCAGTCCATCTTAGCTGGATTTCCTATTTATATGGAACAAATATGTGACTGTGAGCAGTATTATAAAAGAACTTATCATATTATTAATCCATTCATTCATTTGTGTTTCATTCATTTCGATGTTACAACAGGAACCTCCTCAAATGAGATCTCGAGTGGTTCAATCGAACATATCTGGCACGCTCAACGCCTCAGACCGCAAACTCAGTCAAGTAGTCTCAAGGGAGAAAAGTTTCATGATACCTGCCACGCAGCCCAATGATGGCATCTCCGCAAATGCCTCCTCCCGACAGCAGGTCAATGACAGTCATGTCACCGGTGGGAAAGCAACCGCCGAAGACGACGATGATGATATGTTTTATATCCCCGAAACACAGGAACAAAATCAGGATTCAGCCGCAGATGAGTCGCAGATTATAGCACCGATTGGCAATACACTCGTTCAGAGTGATAAAGAGGATGATGATTTCCTCCGTTTCGAAACCTTGGATGATGAGAATACGGGCGACGGGATGTTTAATAATCCGTACGTGGAGCAATCGCAGAATTTACTTCACAATCTGGATGAATCGTACAAACGGGATATGGCCGGGGAAAACCAGCGCAAATCCATTGTTCCGGATCATTCCGTTGATTCTATTTCGTTCCACGGAAAGGTGCCCATGGATACGACAGATAATGAATTGAGCAAAATCGAGTGGAACGAAACCAAGACAACAGATCAGGGCCAAGATCGCGAGGGATCAGTGACACCAGAATTGGAATTCGATAAACCTGCGACGACTACGGATGTTCGTAATCCAATGCTGGATACTTTAGTTACGGAAGAACCAAGAGTCGATTCTGTTACCCCGGATCTAGAGTTCGATCGAATAACACCTCAACAGGAGGATTTCAGTAGAAATGCCAACAGACTATCATTGGTAAATGCTGATGCAGGCGTAGAAAAGCTGCAAGATGATCGTGATCAGTCAGTTACTCCAGACCTAGACTTTGGAGAGCAACCGAATGAAGAGATGGAGATATCTCTAAATCAAGAGGGAACCAACGATCCGTACAATTTAGCTACACAATCTTACATAACTGACGAGGGAACAAAAAGCAGGATTACATTGCCTCCGGATTCAACGTACGACCTTCTGACTCAGAAAATACCTGACAAAGACTTAAAAGCAGCACGTTCTTTGCGAAAAGTAGCAATTGGGTTGGTAAATTTAAAGCATGACGTCATGAAAAATGTTTCAATCAGGGTCAACAAAAACATCGAACTGGATCCGTTTGATTTGGCCACGCAACCACTTAGTAAAAGCAACGATCCTGAAGATGTTTACGATCTTGCGACGCAGCCCCTTGTATCAACTGCCAACGACACGATACCGTTCCATCTTCCCCACCCACCTGGCAGTGAGTTAAAACGAAAACCTGAGCGTCGATCAAAACGGTCCCAGGAAAGACTGGATCCATTTGGTGTGGCGACCCAACTGCTTCCGTTGCAGGAACCAAATGACATGTACGATCTTCAAACACAGTCACTTCCAGAAAATGAAGAGAATGACACTATTCCGCTGGAAATTGCTGTTCCTTCCCCTCCGGACGAAGCATATAACCTCCAAACTCAACCATTGCAGGGTCAATATTCAGCCTCTAGTCTCGTTGGTGAAGACGAAGATCCTGAAGTTACTCAAAATTTTCGACCGAAAGTCAACAGCACTTACCGGCAGTCACTGTTAGTGAAACAAATCGGGCCAATACCAGAGGAAGAAACAAAAAGTAGTGCCAATATTTCCCCTTCTTCCAACAAGGAAAATCGGAAGGAAGTAAACTTGGCGCGAGATGCTGAAAAGTTATCCGAAATAAGGCTCAAATCGCGAAAAATAGGGCAAAGTAAGACCCAAATGAATAAAAGTCATCCGACTGACGAAGGATTGGATGACGAATACTGTTTAGCAGCAACGCTGCCAATGACGGACGACAACAGCAAAGATTCCGTTGCTTCTGCTGCATCAACTGCTGATGGTAGGCGAGGCAAACGTCCAAATCGGAAACAGGATCCCAAGTCTCTCTTGAAAAAGCTTGATAACTGCAGTGCTGGATCCAGCACCAAAAGTTCGTTACCCTCCGGGCTTGAAACCCCAAGATCAAGTGCCACAGCGAATGAAACTGATACATTTGATTTTAATACGCCGGAGCATCCGTTCCTAGATGTGGTAAAAAAGGAGAAAATTCTTGCCATTTCCGACATGATCACGAGCCGCCCGTCGAGATCTGAGAAATTGGCCAAACGCAACAAATACATATTTGGCGACAGCTCCGATGAAGATGAGGACCCCACGGCGCCTGTCTTCCACAAAGAAGATAGCAAGATTCGCGTTATGAAGTACGATAGGGATGAAACAGTGGTTGATGACACTAAACCCCCGACAGCCACAACAGTGGTTGAACGGAGATCCCATAGGACCAAGAAAAAGAACTCCAAATATTCGGACGATGAAAACGACAAATCTCAAATCAAGTCCAAGGCTGATCAAAAAACTAAAGAAGCAACTCTCCCGCCGCCGAAGCCAGAAAAGGTGGACCAATCCGTCGATTATGCACCCCCAGTCAATAGGAATACCCGGAAGCGTAAAGCAGTCGAAGAGCAAGCCGTTTCCGTTCCAGAGCCACCTCCACAAGCAACCAATGCTAAAGTCAGCAAATCCAAAAAGACTATCACCAAAACGGAACTGAAACAGAAGGCTGGCCCTTCGCCGTCGTCGATAGTAGAAGAAAAGCCTACAGCTTCGAAGCGATCGAAAAGGCCGATCGAGTCAAAGGCCATTGCGGTGTCCAGTGGAGACGAACGATCTGGCCCGTCCAGCTCCGAGTCATCCGGAGGCATTCGAAAGTCTTCCCGGATTGGCAAGCCACGGCTTATGTTCACCAAGATGAGTCCGGAGCCGTACAGACAGATTATCACCAGGGCTGGTAAGTACATTTATGTTACGTATTGAGATTTAAGCATGTTGTTATTCGCCGAAGCCTAAGATTTATGTGCTTTCCGTTTCCAATCTTGTAGCCGCTAGAAAGAGTCAACAGCGCCGTTAAGTGTGGTAGGGCGTAGCGATTGTTATTCGTTCAAATGGATATGAATATCTTAGTACTTATTAAAATGTTAAGTGATGTGCCATTCTTGTAGTTTTTATGCTAAGTTGTTCAAGCTGTTTGAATATGTTTAATGCAAATTGTTGAAAATAAACAAAAGAGTATAAGTGTTTGTTACCTTTCGGTCACTGGAATCTTCAAGAATAATTTATCTACTAATATGTATTAAAACTTAAAACGTACGCTCCCTCCCTGCACTCCACAGTTATGAAACATTTAACGACGTTTCCAACATATAATTACTTCTATAATGCCCCAAAATCCACCAATTCGAGACTGATTTGCGATTTGTGTGTAACATATTTGGGAAACGAACATTGGAAGGCGGGTTCTTGCTAAAGCAGGCATTTCCGGGAAAAACCACCTTGAGTAGAAGGTCATATCAGGCTTATCAGGCTTTTCAACTCAGTATTAGCAGTATTAGCATTTCCTCAGTTATTAATTGAAAGTTTTTCTATGCCCGCCATTGCATGAGTATGTATCTTGTGTAACAAGTACAATGGATACACTATGCTGGGGCCCTCCTTAGCCGTGCGGTAAGACGCGCGGCTACAAAGCAAGACCATGCTGAGGGTGGCTGGGTTCCATTCCCGGTGCCGGTCTAGGCAATATTCGGATTCGGTAGAACCGCTGGTCTACCGAATCAACAATGACTTCCATGATGTCCCCAGCCGTGGTAACAACCCACAAAAAATGTGCTTGGAGGACGCGATTGGGTGCATATCTGTGCTGGGAAAAACAAATTCTCGGAGTACATAATTGAGTTGGGACATCATGAAGGCTTTGGTTGATTCATTAGACCATTTGATTCAAACTCCAGGACAATTTGAAGATCTTAGAACACCTTATATGTCTTGTACTGAGACACAAGTGAAAGACAACTACTCAGAGAACATAATTGAGTTGATACCACGGCTTAGGACATCATGAAGGCTTTGGTTGATTCGATAGACCATTTGATTTAAACTCCAGGACAATTTGGAGACCTTAAAACATCTCATATAACTGGACTTGAAACGCAAGTGAAAGACAAATACTCGGAGGGCATGATTTTGATGATACTGTGGCTAAGGACATCATGGAAGCCTTGGTTGATTCATTAGACTATTTGATTCAAACTCCAGAACGATTTGGAGATCTTACAACACCTCATATGTCTTGTTTTGAGACGCAAGTGAAAGACAAATCCTCGGAGGACATAATTGAGTTGATACCACGGCTTGTGACATCATGAAGGTTTTGGTTGATTTGATAGACTATTTGATTTAAACTCCAGGACAATTTGGAGATCTTACAACATCTCATATGATCAGTTGGCAAGCTAGACACAAACCAAGTTGGTCGCGTTTCTTTATTTCTCTCGCCTTTGTTTGCAGCCTGTGGAAAATGGATGGTGTGCGTAAAAACACATTGGTAATAGATTTTAGTGTGCTATCAGTTCGCCCAGATGCTGGGAAAGTGAAGCAGTTTTTGGAGACTGAAATAAAACTTTAGTATACAGATGTGAAAAGCATACAGTTGCATAACTCTCGCAACTGTATGCTCATCGAAATGCATTCAGCTGAAGTTGTGTCACGTTATCAGACGGAGCACAACTGGAAGCGAATAATGCATTGTGGAAACAGTGAGTTTCGTATTCCTGTTTTCGTTGACTGTGAGGCGGTGACCATTCGGGTACACGATCTCCCGCCATCAGTAAGCCACATTACAATAACCGATTTGATGTTAAAATTCGGAGAAGTTATTTCGATCAGGGATGAAACGTGGAAACACTATTTTCCTGGAATATCGAACGCGGTGCGTGTGATAAGGATGAATTTGCTCCGACACATTCCATCGTTCATCACTATTGGAAACGAAACTACTATGGTAATATACAAAAACCAGCTCAAGTCCTGTATGCAATGTAGCCAACCTGTCCATCGGGGAGCAAAATGTAAAGATTTCTCCACATTTACTGGAAATAAAACTCGATCATCAACCAAGCCATCCGACGAGTTGTTTACACAAGTCGATTTTCCTCCCGTGAACAATTAACTGCAAACATTATCGCCGCCGAACGAATCTATTGTTGAAGAACGACGACAAGAGAAGGAAGACGACTGGACTGACATAGACGAACACACATCGAGCTCATCTGCCGACTACAACACTGAGGTTACACATAAGCGACGGCGTTCAAAAAGGAAGGAATAAAAGGAATCCAAAAAAGTTTGCGGTGGTCAGTGTTCCCCAAGCACGGAACACAACGACAGGGTTGTTTATGTTGCATGCAAAGAAAGAATATTATTGAAGAATAATAAAAGCGGGACGGGTTACACCAGAAATTGGTAATCAAGTTTTTGGCTCTGTAAAGCTGGTTACGGCGAGTGAGCCTTTAAATAAACGTATTAGAAAAAAAAACATATGCCTGTATTTGAGACGCAAGTGAAAGACTAACTCAGGAGATAAAATTGGGTTGACACCGCACCTGGGGACATCGTGGAAGCCTTGGTTGATTCGGTAGACCATTTGATTTAAACTCCAGGACAATTTGGAGATCTTATAACATCTCATATGCCTGGATTTCGAGAGATCTTACAATAACTCATGTAAGACGTAAGTGAATGTATTTAAAAGTATCCAACGATCAATAAATTAAGTGAAATACTAAAAATTTTAGCAAAAATTCTTTTTACGTCACATTCGGTTTATGTCCCCCCCATTAATTGACGTAAAAAGAGGGTTGAGTGTATTAGCTTTATCACTTTATTAGATTCCGTTGAATAATGAAATTGAAAATGGAAATCAATCAGTCAAAAATAACATATGTATTCAAAATAACTAAAGTAGGAGTAATTCAGGAGGAGGGGCCCTCCTTAGCGGTAAGACGGTAACATTTTCTCATTTAGTAAGCATTGCATAATTAATATATTTTTCTAAGCGTTTTTCCGTTTGTTTGTTTTTGATCGTATAGTCGTATGAAGCGATTTATTGTTTATCCTCGCGATGAATGAACAATTGAACACATAATGGCTCAATATTCTTACTTATAAAAGATCTAAGAGCTTTGAACTCCCAACCATTTATGGCATTATATTCAGAGCGTAAAATATTCATCTTCATGAAGCAACTTCGGTCCTAATATTGACAAACATCGCATGAATATTCAAAACATAGAATGACATAGTCAGACGACGACTCCACGAACTCATTCATTCGTCTGTCACTGAGTGTGTTTACTATGTGCAGAAAAAATATAATTAGCATTGTTTATGTTGATGTTTACCGTTGAAAGTGCCTCGCGGATGAAAATCGGATTCAGTTCTATGTGATATATTACTTTACTCATTTGAAACGTGTTCAGATTTCAGATAATTTATCAATTTGTAAAATGTGCATAAATATTCAATGACTAATATTCAACTGAATATTGACTGTCCAGAGCCGACTATGAATGTGTCGGAAGTTAACTGACAAATGAAGAAAAATGGAATTCACCAAAAATTTTCGATTATTTTACACTCTGATTATATTTATCCACTATTCACCTTTGCCATAAAATACCAATTTTCAAAACCCATAAAATCCGTATGAGTCCTCACTACACTGAACGAAAAAATCTGCCAATTACAGTATGACTTTTGCCTCACCCGTGACCCATAACAAAAATCGGATGATTTCCAGCCATCATTCAGTTTTTCGTATTCCGCTTCAATGAAAATCCATATGTTTGTCATCCAGAACGCGATACATAATCATTCAGATGATAATCATACCAAACGAATAAGTGGATGATTTTCATTTAAAAGTCGAAGGCATTAGCATTGGCTAATGAAAATTGTTTCGAATGAGAAGGAAGTTTTTATTATTAATGGGACTTTTCCCTCAAAATATTCAAGAAATACAAAACAGATAATCACATATTCATAATGTTAATTAACATTGTGTCTTTATTAATCTGGATGAATAATCTTCGAGTCTCGACATAATGTTGCGTGTTGAATGATAGGCAAAACTAAATGAAACACACGAGAGTACCTAAACTGTATTTTGGAATGAAAATTAACAAATCATATCGTGGAATGGTTTACAATGGTTCTCAGGCTTTCCGGAGACTGCGGTTCCCGAATTCATTGGCAGATGAATGACAGTATCTAGGAGCAAAATGATAAGTATAATGAAACTCATTCATTTAAATTTTAATACTTATTTAGCCTACCAAAAAAAAAAACAAGTTGAGCACATTGCTACTTTGATGATAAACCTGCAAATTGTGTTCGCAAAAAACACTGTTATGCTCATCGTAGACCGCAGTAAATCGTGAATCGCTCGGAAATAGATCTAATTGATTTGCTTCTTACAAAATGTTTGCGATGGTAGCCTAATGATGCGGACAAGCATTTTTTGACGGCAAGATTTAAGCCTGCAATGAAAAATATTCATGACTGTAGATGATCCCACTTGGCACTGGTAGAATCTATATACATAACGTAATGCATATAATTATAGTGCTGTTTTATCAGTGATTCCTTGTTAATAAAGAAATGAGACTTACCAAATTGGGAAAACATCTTTTCTTCTCACCACCCTTCTGAATTTCGATGATCTAAAGTCATAACTGGATGATTTTTATATGATCCATAAGAAACAGATAATCATACCGCCAAAGTATGAAATTTAATATAGAGTGTGTGTGAATGCAAAATGATCTAATATTTGTCATTTTTGCATTCAAGTTCTGAATTAACGTATACCCAGGTTCGAGCAGAAAATCATCCAAATTAGAGTATCATTCAGTATTAAGAAACATCAAAATAACCATTCACTGAATTATTTTTCATACAATAACTGACGGGTGATTTGGTTCAGTGTAGTGCAGAAGTAGGGGACCAGGGAGCATTATGAACACCCGGGGCAGATTGGACACCCCCAATATTCTTGTTATTATTGGTGCAAACTGAACACTCTATATGGGGGTAGAACTGACACCTTAAAAATTAAAAACGTAACCTCGATGAGGCTGTTATATTGTGTTATTTTAGTGTTATCATGGTGCGGAATTATAAATCGCTATAAAAGTTCCAGTACATGACGTATATACCATAGAAGCATATACAGTCACTCTCAAAATTGAGCGTACAGTATGGATTAGATGAATATATTCGAAAAATCCAAAGGAAATTTAATCGTTGGCTCGGTTGTTTTTAATGCATTTCAATATTCATCCCTTCTTTCAATGTATGCGTACATAAAATTGTTGAAATCTTTTCTCTAAAGTTCATTTATTTGAAAATAATCTCAAAATACGCCTATTAGATGTGACAAAATTGAGCGTACAGCTAATGTTTTTCTATAAAATTTCTTATTATAAACACGATTAATGTATTTTAATATTGTTTTTTCATGATTATATTTATAATAATAAACATCCACTACTCAGTGGCGTCGCGTAACCTCACTTTTTACCTGTGCACTGACACGAAAAATAAAAATTTTGATATTTCTACAGCCCAAATGAAAAATAAAATTATCAGAGTCGTTTAATCTAATCAAAATCTAGTTATTCTATACATTTTCGCACGAAAATTCCTCAAATTCAAGTCCAGTGCACAGGTAGATTGAGGTTAGGGAAACGCCACTGCCACTACTTAAACATTCAATGTTTTGAAATTAAACCACGTTTTAATCAAAATGGCGAACAAGTAAGATGTATAAACAATGTTATTTAACAATTCAATGCTACTGGGCAAAATAGATGCTTTAAGATATGGATTTCACCGGCATCGTGTCTTATATATGATAGATAATCGAAATCGAGCGAGACATACGATAAATTTGGGAAAATTCAGTCGGTAAATGATGAAAACAGATGTAAACATACAAAGAAAACGACAAATGTTGGGAACGGCATATTTCAAATTAAGTATAACTTTATTTAAAAGTCGATGTTTAGGTAGCTTATAAGCTCAGGACACTCATTAATAATAATATTAATAAAAGAGCAGCACACGGATACATTAAAAGATGTCATTTTATATTTGAAGACTCAGTCAACGTAGGAACAAATTTGGTTGAATCATTTAAATTCACCAAATTATCATTAAATAAGCTGCCGAACTCTCAAAAAAGTTAATTTTTACTCGCCACATGGAAATCATCCAATTGTATCCCTTATGGTAACAGATCGTTGAGTTCAATCCAAATTTAATTATGAAATTACGATTTTAGGCTATCTTTTCAATATTCAATCAGAAGTGCTCTACGGGATTGAAAAGCTGTTTTTATGTTCGGTACCTTAACATGCACTGTTATACAACCTGTATATTCTTAAACTACCTTGGTAATTTTAACCTTCTTTTTGTTGCGGCGCACCTTCTGTGTGTAAAATTATTTTTTAATAAAAGGAGATTGTTAGTCACGACGTTAAAGCGAAAGGACGCGTTTTATTTTTCTGCGATTCCGAGAGAAGTTTTATACAGTCCGCTGAAAACCGATGACCATCTTTTTGGTCCTTTAGCAAGCCGGATAGTTCCGGTGTGACCGGAAACGACCGTTGACGGGTTTTTCTACCGGGAAAGACTCGATTCTTTGAAAAGAAAAGTGAACATTCGGTCGAGGCGTCGCGTCGGTCGAATGTGCGTGGTTGCTGCCGACGAGTTCGCAGTGAACGCGCTCTGAATAACGAACATGATAGAACGTGTTCGATTTCCTTTGTGAATGGAGACTGGAGAAGTAAAGTCGATCAGTGACCAACTTTTACACCAGAGAAGAAAAGAAGAATCGCGAGTGATGGAAGAAATGCTAAAAACACTCGTTCATCAGAGAGGGGCGGTAAAAGGGAAATTGTCGCGAGTGAAGAAGGCCGTAGTGCACAGTGACGCTGTTCCAAATCCGAACATTCGAAATGTGCACTTTCTGAAGCAGCACTTGAAGACTGTTGAGAATTGCTACGTTGAGTACAATTCATTTCAAAACCAAATATACGCCCTTTCCCTCCCTGATGAACGACGACGAGAGCAAGAAGACCGGTATGTGGAGTTTGAAGCTCTTTATAATGAGCTCACTATTCAACTGAACACCCTGTTGGACGAATTGATGCCGAAACCGCAGTTACCGCCCCGTCTGCACCTGCGATTGGAAATTTGATTGCGCCTATCGTTCCTGTGATGGCCACTCAGCAGTTCATTGCACCGCTAACCGTTCCGCTCCCTACCTTCGATGGAACCTACGAAGCATGGTATTCATTTAAGTCCATGTTTCAGAACGTAATGGCACGATATGTCACGGAATCACCCGCTATCAAACTCTACCATCTCCGAAACGCCCTTATCGGTAAGGCAGCGGGAGTGATTGACCAGGATATAATTAATAACGGAGATTACGAAGCTGCCTGGACGATTCTAACCGACCGATTCGAAGACAAGCGTCTAATCATCGATAAACACATCGAAGCAATCTTTTCTCTTCCGAAAATCTCCAAAGACAGTTCGATTGAACTACGGAAGTTGGTTGACGCTTGTGTTAAGAATGTCCAGGCCCTGGAAAACCTGGAACTCGCGGTGGATGGTTTGGGGGAACAAATGCTCATCAACCAACTAGCATCAAAAATGGATCGAGATACACGTAAAGTGTGGGAAACAAAACAGGATCCAGGGGAGCTGCCGTCATATGCGGACACCATCGAGTTCTTGAAGCAGCGGTGCAGAATTATGGAAAAAGTGGAAACAAACAATAATGTTAAAATGGAAAACCCGAAGCCGGCACGGCCGGTAAACAAATCGAAGGTTCTAGTGGCAGCAAAAGAACAGCAGTGTGTAATGTGTCACAATGACCACGAACTCTATAAGTGCGAAGAATTTAAGAAGAAAAGTATTAGTGATAAATACAGTGTACTCCGTAAGTCTGGCTCTTGTTTCAACTGCCTCGGCAAGGGGCATCGTACTACTGACTGCTCATCGTCTAGTACGTGTCGTAGGTGCAGCAGGAAACACCATACGTTATTGCATCCGGAAGAGGTCAAGACAGAAGAGGTCGCAAATCCTTCACCAGCAACGAAGCAGCCAGCAGTAAGCAGCGGTTCTCGAACTGAAACGACTGCAAACAACATCGCTCCTGTTGAATCAACGTATAAGGGTCAAAACGTCGCTCTTTGTGTGTCATCAAATCATCCGAACAGGCAAACTATTCTCTCGACCGCTGTAGTATTGGTTTACGGCTATGATAACATTCTCCACCCGTGCAGAACGCTCATCGACTCATGCTCCCAGAATCATTTCATAACCGAGCGATTTGCCGCACAACTGGCACTCGAAAGGCACCGTTCCAATTATCAAGTGAGTGGTCTGAATGGAGGCATTACACGAATCCGTAACATAGTGCGTACTAAGATCAAGTCTCGCGTCAACAATTTCTCGACCGAGCTTGAACTGCTAATTGCTCCCAGGATCACGAATGATATGCCAGAAAGATCAATTGACGTGACGAACTGGAACATCCCAACACACCTTGAGCTCGCCGATCCCAACTTTTTCAAGCGTGGTCGGATTGACATGCTGCTAGGAGCAGAAATCTTCTGGGATCTTATCCGATCGGAACGAATCACTCTTACTAAAAATCTTCCTTCGCTTAGAAACACGGAGCTAGGCTGGGTGATCGGAGGTGTCATTTCCGAAAGTACACCTGTGATTGCTCGAACGTTATGTAACACTGTCCAACGTGATGATTTGACCGATCTACTGAAACGTTTCTGGGAAATCGAAGGTGATGGAGAACAACTACATCGAAATACCACACCAACGACCGATGAGTGCATTCAACACTTCCAAAGCACCTACCGACGCATGCCTGATGGTAAGTTCCTAGTCCGACTCCCATTCAATGAACAAAAGGAAGATCTAGGTGAATCGCTCCAGATGGCAACCCGACGATTTCTAGCTCTCGAAAGACGATTAAATCTGAAACCCGAGTTGAAGGCCGATTATGCTTCATTCATCCACGAATACGAGCAACTCGGGCATATGAAGGAAATCGAAGTAAGCCCGACTGAAAGGCAAGGTTCTTCTTACTATTTGCCTCATCATTGTGTTCTTCGGCCCAGCAGTACGACATCTAAATTGCGCGTTGTCTTTGACGGCTCTGCAAAAACGTCAACCGGAGTCTCTATCAATGATACACTGAAGGTAGGTCCAATTGTCCAAAACAATCTGGTGTCCATCCTACTGAATTTTCGGTGCTACCAATTCGTCTTTATTGCCGATATACCGAAGATGTTTCGACAAGTGATGGTGGATCCAGAAGATACTCCATTTCAGCGCATACTATGGAGGGATGATTGTTCACAGCGACTGAAGATTTTCGAACTACTTACGGTAACCTATGGCTTAGCATCGTCTCCGTTCCACGCAACGATGAGCCTTTCACAACTGGCTGATGACAGCATGGAGGAGTACCCGTTAGCTGCTCCTGTTTTGAAAAAATCATTCTACATTGACGACGCCCTCTGTGGGGCGCGCACTATTGAAGAAGCACAGTCATTATGTCATCAAATGCTGGAATTGCTGCGCAGTGGTGGTTTCGATGCACACAAGTGGTATGCGAACGAGCCCGCCATTCTCAAGGAAATCCAAAGACCTTCTGGGATACTTCCTTTGACGTCGTAGTTGCTGCTGATAAGGTGGTCGTGAAAACTCTTGGTGTAATATGGAACACTGCAGAAGATTGGTTCTCGTTCTGCATTCAACCACCTGAGGAACAAAGCCGCCCAATAACCCGCAAGAAAGTGCTAAGTGAAATTGCAAAGTTTTTCGACCCGCTTGGTCTAGGTGGACCG
This sequence comes from Armigeres subalbatus, assembly GCF_024139115.2. Classification (NCBI taxonomy): domain Eukaryota; kingdom Metazoa; phylum Arthropoda; class Insecta; order Diptera; family Culicidae; genus Armigeres; species Armigeres subalbatus. Next base: position 76,424,808 of record NC_085140.1, read on the forward strand.
GTGGTGACAACTGCGAAACTGATCTTTAGGGAGGTCAGTCTTCTGAACTTAGGTTGGGATGATCCCATTCCTGATGCCATTGCGAAAAGGTGGTTTGCTTTCCGCACCCAACTGTCAACATTGAACAACCTGAAAGTACCTAGATGGATACTTAGTGTGGGACCGAATCTCGTGGAACTCCACGGTTTTGCAGATGCGTCAGATCAAGCGTACGGGACATGTTTGTACACACGTCTTGTTCATCCAAATGGCGCCGTTACGATGAAACTTATTTGCAGTAAGTCCAGGATTCTACCAAAGAAGTCCGGAACCACGAAGCAGATAACGACGCCACGAGCTGAGCTTCTAGCTGCACTTCTTCTTTCACGAGAAGTGGTGAAATTAATCGAGTCAGTCAACATCAGCTTCGAACGAGTTACGCTATGGAGCGATTCACAAATCGTTCTCTGCTGGATTAGAAAATCTGCTGGTGATCTGCAATTGTACGTCTCGAATAGAGTCATCGAGATCCAGAGACTTACAAGTCAGTACCAATGGCGGTACATTCCTACGTACGACAACCCTGCCGACGTAATATCGAGGGGCGAGATGCCACAGAACCTTATGTACCGACACATTTGGTGGAATGGCCCGGCTGCGTTGAATCAGAATGTCGTGAACGTGGTGCAGCCGCCTTATTTACAAGATGACCAGCTACCTGAAATGCGAACATGCTTGAGTCTTGTTGTACCGCCATTAAGGTTGGCGGTATTTGATCGAATTGGTTCCTTCACTCGATTGCAACGATGTATGAGTTTAGTAGTTCGATTCGCCAACTATATACTTTGCGGTCGGAAGATGTTGCAGAAGGGTCCACCAACAGCCAACGAACTTGATAAAGCCTTGAAGTTAATAGTGTGTCTTGTACAAAACGAAGCTCTCCAGCCCGAGCTGCACGCATTGAAAAATTGTGGTACGCATCGTCTACGAAGCTTACAACCGTTTGTTGATCCAGTCGACGGTATTCTCCGAGTTGGTGGTCGTGTGAAGAAGGCGTTCATTCCGTACGATAGTCGCCACCAAATGCTATTACCAGCGAAACATCCTGTAACCGAACTACTGATTCGTCATGAACATTTAAACAACCTACATGTAGGGCAGAGGGCCTTGCTGGCAATCGTGCGTCAACGTTTTTGGCCACTGCAGGCTAAGAACACTATTCGAAAGGTGATTAAACAGTGTATTCCGTGCTTCAGGGCAAATCCGATGAAAACGACACAATTGATGGGTGACCTCCCGTCGTATCGAGTGCAGCCGTCCCCCGCTTTTTTCCACACTGGTGTCGATTACGCGGGTCCTTTTTTGATTAAATCACTCATCCAAGCACGCAAGCCGATGATAACGAAGGGCTACATCTGTCTCTTTGTTTGCCTTAGTACACGTGCCATTCATCTAGAACTTGTATCAAGCCTTACCACCGACGCCTTCCTTGCTACTTTGAGGCGTTTTACTGGACGACGAGGACCTGTCAGCAAAATCTACTCCGATAATGCTACCAACTTTGTTGGAGCTGAGGCTGAGTTGGAGCAATTGTACACATTGTTTGCTACTGAACATCATATCACGCAGCTGACAGAATTTTGCGGAGGCCGGTCTATTACGTGGAGTTTCATTCCACCGAAAAGTCCACATTTTGGTGGAATTTGGGAGTCCGGAGTTAAGTCGGCCAAACACCACCTGAAGAGAGTTATTGGCAATCAGAAGCTGACGTTTGAAGAAATGAGTACTGTACTGGTTCAGATTGAGTTCGTCCTTAACTCAAGACCGCTGACTCCGCTCTGATGACCCAACCGATTTGACTGCCATTACTCCTGCACATTTCCTAGTTGGACGCCAAATGCAGTCTATTCCTGAACCGTCGTACACTAACATGAAGCTTTCAACACTGTCACGGTGGCAATTGGTGCAAGTCATCCAGCAACATTTTTGGAAACGGTGGTTGGTCGAGTACCTGTCGGAGATGCAGAATCGTCAGAAGTGGTTTAAGAGAACAAAAATTAAAGAAGGAGCCTTGGTACTCATCAACGATCCCAATGTTCCGCCGATGCAGTGGCAACTCGGTAGAATAATCAAGACGCATCCAGGAGACGACAACGCCATCAGGGTTGTAACTCTGAGAACCGCCAGGGGCGAATGTAAGCGGGGCGTAACGGAGATATCACTCCTGCCACTGGATCAGGAAGAGAAGATGGATAATTGAAATCTGGAATTTCAACGTGGGGAGGATGTTATACAACCTGTATATTCTTAAACTACCTTGGTAATTTTAACCTTCTTTTTGTTGCGGCGCACCTTCTGTGTGTAAAATTATTTTTTAATAAAAGGAGATTGTTAGTCACGACGTTAAAGCGAAAGGACGCGTTTTATTTTTCTGCGATTCCGAGAGAAGTTTTATACAGTCCGCTGAAAACCGATGACCATGCACCTTCTACTTTTAGAATTTGACTGTGAATGATTGGATTCAATAATATTACTCTTAATGATAGACCTGAGACAATAATCGAGCTTTAAAACAAGTTTAGATTAAAAACATACTAAATTTGAATTATGTCATTCCTAACATTTGTCGTTTTCTCTGTATGTTTACATCTGTTTTCATCATTTACCGACTGAATTTTGACAAATTAATCGTATGTCTCGCTCGATTTCGATTATCTATCATATATAAGATACGATGCCTGTGAAACATACACATTAAAGCATTTATTTTGTCACAGGCATTGAATTGTTAAATAGCAATGTTCTTACCTCTCACTTGTTCAAAACATTGAATGTTTAAGTAGCGGATGTTTATTATTATAAATATAATCATGAAAAAACAATATTAAAATACATTAATCGTGTTTATAATAAGAAATTTTATAGAAAAACATTAGCTGTACGCTCAATTTTGTCACATCTAATAGGCGTATTTTGAGATTATTTTCAAATAAATGAACTTTAGAGAAAAAATTTCAACAATTTTATGTACGCATACATTGAAAGAAGGGATGAATATTGAAATGCATTAAAAACAACCGAGCTGACCATTTAATTTCCTTTGAAATTTTTGAATGTAGTCAACTAATCCATACTGTACGCTCAATTTTGAGAGTGACTGTATATATATATATACCATAGAAGTTGCTGAAAGTGCAACAAAAAAAGGAAATGTTTTGTATAGATTTGGCAATCTCGTTGGCAAGTTGTTCGGTACGACCCATTGGAAGGATTGGCGCTGCCAGCAGGGTAGACTAGAGCATGCTTAGATTATGCAATGTGTGTGGCAGTGAAACAGTACTTGCCGTTTATTATTATTGTGTATGATACGAATTTTTAGACTATTGAGAAATTCGTTGCTAACAGTTCACTTTTCCTCAATCACAGTAACCTGGCATTGATATAAGAAGAAGAATGATTGCCAAAATACTGAAATTGCGATATGCCCTGTCTAATCCAGCTCTGTCCTGATATATTATTGAAAGGACCATGAACATGACCAACAGGGAGTAGATCTATTTGGGCAACACATCTATCCCAATTTTCGACGATCCCCGAAGGTCATATTTCAACGGAAGTACTTGCTGTGAGGTACAAATTTATCGCATTTGGTTGAGATGTGACTAATTAGCAAATGATGGGGCAGTAACCTAAGTATATGTTGTCCATACTTCAAACCAGTGTTGTCTTAGTATTTTATAAGTGTTGCCTTACTATTTCTCAATAAAAGTCAAATTCAATTCAGTCTAAACACAACTAAAATATGTTCGTGTTAATACTTTTTATTCAAATTCAATTTAAGCACATTATGATTAATTATGATTGTTAATAGTGGAAGTAAATGGAAGAATAATAGTCTTTTAACCTTTTAACCTTTTAAGCACATTGGTTTTCACTGTAGAGTTTTTCTTAAGAAGTCAGTCTGGCTTTTAGACTCCGACCACTGCATTCCGACACCAGCAACTGCATTGTTCCTGATTATCAGAAATGCTTTCGCTTCTTTCGTTCTTGTAGCAACATTGAAATTCACGAATGTCTATCCAGTGCAGGTTGTGGGGATAACGCATTTCAATAACCGGGAGGAACTTGATACGGCTTTCTTATGAATGATTTTTCATCCTCCTGGGTTGTGATAACTTTACCTATTGAATAGTTCTTGAAGGTAAAGTTGATGCTTCGCTCTTACAAAAGTTATAAATAAATTAGCTGACACTCAGAATAGAGTCGAGTGACAAGTAGAAATAAACAAAACAAATCCTGAAAATCGATTGTTAATCGAAGTATGCTTACGGTTTTGGAAGAGTGAGGAATTGTGACTGAGAATATAATTTTCGCTCAGTAGTCTAAACAAGTGCAAATTACTCAATACATAAATCATATATTCAATTGCTTTGAAACTATCGAAGTAGGCCTAATGTGAACCACAGTTTAGAGTCATATCATCAGCAATCAAAGCAATCGGGGAATGTGTTGTCCATCACATTCAGTGAACAAACAGTGCGATAAAATGTTCCAAGTGGCTCCCGCTTGCCAACAGACAGGATGAACTCCACACAATGCTTAAAGGATAGACGATTGCAGGGCTGTTACAACAGTCGCGGATTTCGCGATTTTCGCGAATTTCGCGGATTTGCTCTTACAGTCGCGAAAATCGCGGTTCCGTTAAACGTTGTCGCGAAAATCGCGGATTTATATTTACCCTCTCCCTAAAATTCAAAATGTTAATGTTTTTTATATGAGTGTATGCGAAGTAAGCAATGCTTTGGGATCCGAACACATTTATAACACATATATTTTAGTTATTGAATATTGGTTGATATCCAAACAAATCCTAACCTAACAAATTGATCATATAGAAATTCTGGATTTCCGGGAAGCCGAATTGTGTTTAGAAATTAGTCTTTGTTCTCAATATTTTTGAGAGGGATTCCCATGAATGTCGTTGCGAATATTGTAAATTATTTTTACAATTTAGGGCTTGACATTTTGTCTATTTTTCTCTCCAAGCATTGTATCTCTTTTTATAGTCTCAGTCAATTCTTTGATTCGTTTGAGGTCAACTTTCCCGAAGAACCCATATTTTAAAAAAAGTCGAAACAAAAACTAAAAAAGTGTTGCCGGCCAGAATGATTCGCCTGATTTGGTTCAAAATAGCGTATGTTAGGCCAAGTTTGTCAACAGCTCTTTTTTGATTTCTTCTTTTGAATTTTAATAATAGTTAGAGGCGTCAAAAAATATAAATTCTTGGAAAGGTTGATCTTGAATGAAATGAAGAATCGATTGAGCGAAATGTTTGACTGGAGAGTCCAATTACCATCATTGCTTGATTAGATATTTTTTCGGTAAAAAGCGTTTCTGCCATTTAGCGGTCCAAAATTCATCGTTTCTTCGTTTGCTCGTGCCCTAATTTGTCTAAAACTTTTTTTTAGAAGCCTGTTAGTCTTATATTTTTAACCAAAGGTACATTGCTCTAAATATAAAGCTGAGGCTTAAGCCATGAGTGGAATATTTTCAAAATGTCGCTTTTTAAATAACATTTTGCCTCCCACGTGTCAGACTATTTTATCAGCAATGTCCTGTTAGACAAAGTTATAGGACATTTTATACGCTATAAGTTCGATACACCTCATAACTTGATATTCTGTTTTTGAAAAAGGTTTCGGAATATTAGACAAATTTATGCCAATGACATTATACAACACTGCTTGTGCTTGAGTACATTACAGAAATTGAGACACCATGGAAAATCATGGTTGGTTGCAAATCCGACGATCCACTGCTCGCAATAGACGATGCAATCCCTCCGACTGGATACTTGTATGTTCATGAGGAGCAAAATATCGCAAGTCCTGTATTTCTCTCTGCGTTTAGACAGGGAAAGTGAACTGAACAAGTTGTTCGAATTTATTGAACGCGAATTGAACGTCTAAAGGCGATGACATACTGACACGTCGAGCATTGCGGAACACGTCCAAGCACTCGTAAAGCAGAATATCAGCAAGAGAAATTCTTACGTCTTGGACGCGTTCGCGCACGCACACGCGTTAGTATGTCATCGGCCTATACATTTCCGTTCAATTTACTCGAACGAAAATAAAGTTGACTTTTGTTTGTATTGACATTTTCAACTTTTGGCAAGTTCATTGAATTCAACTGAGTTGTTCAATTCACTTGCCCTGTCAAAAGGTAGCGTAAGGATTCTAGTCATCTAAATAGTAAACACATTTCAAGTTATTGCTCTTCAATATTACCATTAAACAAATTGTGATCTACGTGTGACCAACGCCATCTAAACAACCTACTTGGAAACTCGTATCGATGTTAGTTCTAGTGTGTAGAATCCAAACTGGCGGTTTCCCACTTTGGTTCCACCATGGGTTCGGAGTCGTCAACTGTTCTTATCACTCTATATCAAAATTCATGCTACTGAAGGCCTCGAAACCCTTGAATTGACTGTGAAATAGCCACCAACTATTTTGGCTGCATTTGAAAGTCAGTTCTGAAAACAATTAATTGCATATTATTCGGCAACTCGGCCGTACGAAAACCATTTTTTTGTTAAATATCTTGGCTGTGCATATGCACAGCATATGTTTCGAAATGGACAAATTGATATGAAATTTGCGAAAAAGAATCCACGTGTCTTGGAGGGACTCGAACCCTCAACCTCCTACTCTCTAGATAGGCGTGATAACCCCTACACAACAAGACCACTTAAAGGTCACGTTTGCGGAAAAGCCATCAGAATCCGAGTACCAACCTCCACCGCGGTTAGCTCACTTTTTGCAAATTGAATATCTTTCGGATGCTTGATTTGTCCAATCACCACATGTGCTTTACTATTGTATACCCACAGCCAAGCGAGTGCACATTGTTTATTAAACGAGAGGATCGCACTCCATGCCCCCAGGAACTGTCTGGGCGGGACGGTATAGAATGCGAATTCAATCGCACTCTGCTGTGCCAAAGGCTTGCTTGGCTAAAGCATTTGATGAGTTTGATTGCCTTAACGTAAGCGGTCGCGTGTACTCAGACGACTAATGACGGTGAAAGACCGACACTTGATTACAATTAATTGCATATTATTCGGCAACTCGGCCGTACGAAAACCATTTTTTTGTTAAATATCTTGGCTGTGGCGGTGGAGGTTGGTACTCGGATTCTGATGGCTTTTCCGCAAACGTGACCTTTAAGTGGTCTTGTTGTGTAGGGGTTATCACGCCTATCTAGAGAGTAGGAGGTTGAGGTTCGAGTCCCTCCAAGACACGTGGATTCTTTTCGCAAATTTCATATCAATTTGTCCATTTCGAAACATATGCTGTGCATATGCACAGCCAAGATATTTAACAAAAAAGTCAGTTCTGCTTGAACGTATAACGATTTACAAGTTTATTCTTTTGTTAAAAAAAAGTATCTTGGTATGAAACGTCATGTACTTTATTTTCAGTGAAATTTAAATCTATGAACTTTGACATCAAAACTCTATGAAGTGAGAAAGCCTGGCTAGGCTATTAGGAATGCAACGATCCATTAAAATATTTATAAATCATAAAATTATTTTTGATTCGCCATTCAAAACATCATGCGACATAATTTTTCTTCATTTTTTAGAATGATCAAAGCATTGATAGATTAAAAGCAACAGTATTTAAATTTTGCATTGAAATGTGTTTTTACGTGATAATTCGTTTATTTTTGTTTGTCGCGGTTTTGTTTTTGTGGCCGCGGATTTCATTTTGTTAGCCGCGAATTTCGCGAATTGGAATTTGGTCAGTTTGTAACAGCCCTGCGATTGGGAAGGCGTAAAATAGAAAACGACCATATATGACCTCGCTTAAGAAGAGGGAAATAGATTTTCGGATGTTGATGATCCAAACACAATTTTAGGTGTCTTATACAAAAACATGACAGGAAGATGAACAATTTTGTAATATTTTTGTTGGATGATCGATAAAATAGGTTACGATTAGTTGCGACGGCATATAATCACGAGTAAGATCATTTTCTTCATATTTCGTAAGGGTGTCCATACTGCCCCATGGGTGTGTCCAATCTGCCCCGCTACCTTCCCGAGAATAGTAATAAATTAACTATTACAAAATCGTCCTATTTAATTGAAATTGCCTTATTTTCAATACGATTCAAAAAAGAACTGGTAGTTAACAAGTAATAGTATCATGTAATTGCTAGAAATCCAAATTATATTCAATTTAAATCACCTAATATTAAATAAAACCTTAGGATGTCCATATTGATCCTTGTTCCCCTGTATGTATTCGGCAAGTGGCCGCGGGCAAATGCATCAACAATTCCTTCCCTTTCCCTACATTGATCTGCATTCTGGCGTGGCAGGCGCCAGTATTGTCAAACAAATGAGATCACCAGTACTTGTACATTGAAGATGAATGTTAATCCCAAGCAATCATCTGTTGGTTCCCTGTACAAATACAGCTGATCTGGAAATAATGGGGTAGCAACTACGGGCGATCAATCAAGCTCAAGCTGTGGGAAAAAGATTCAAATGGTAGGGTTTTCGACATACAGTTTTCTGCGAAATTATAAAGAATATCAATTATTAAAGGGTAGCCATCTAAACTGAAAGAACAGCCTATGTGCAAAGGAAGGGAAAAATCGTATTGAAATTATAACTTATATAACTGCTAATTATGACTGATGTCAGACGGCTATTATGCCAAATTATTTGATGCCAAACGGCGTACCCCCGTTTTATGCATAGTTATAAGAAAATGTTGCAACGAAACGTAATTTTCAAAATAATTAATGATGAACTGGCGAAAAATCAATCGAACATTATCTTAGCGCTGATGCCCACGTAGCGGGTTTTTAAGCTGCGTGCGCGCAGCCGCGTCCACGCAAGATACCCAGCAAATGGAGTAATGCACACGTATACGTCCTTAGTATCCAAAATTAACGTTTTCAATTGAAAAAATATAAACTGATTAGAATTGGATTGAAGTAACTCAAAACTGTTCAGATTAGTTTTAGATATTTCTATTCCATTCTTGGGATGACATGACGGCTGTTCTTTGCCTCACATATAGGGCACTGCATGGATGCATTTTTTTATCTTTCGTCCTTATGAAAGTTAGAAAACGACAAGGCCAGCAAATGTAAGTTTTGACATTTGGTGGCCTTGTCATTTTTCTTATTTCTATGCAGTGAGAAAGACACAAAGTAACCCGTGCAGTGCCCTATTCAAGAAACATACCGTGCAATGCGTTTAAAAGGAAATTTGATGGGTGAACCGTAGAACATGTTTGAGAAGCATTTGCATTCTTTTTTATTATTAAATTAGTCGACCCGGCAGACGTTGTCCTGCATAGTAGGCAAAAATGCGCGTTGTGAACTGCCCATGGGAGGTTTGCATACAAATCTAAATTCTAGTTTTTTACTCTACCTTATTCGTGATTTTCGCATGAGGAAATATCATATAAACCCGTCGGAAACGATAACCAACATTCCTGCTGAAGGAATGATGAAAATCCATCCAGCCGTTTTCGTGTTATGTGGATACAAACACAGACCATTTCATTTTTATTATAAAGATTTCTCAAAATTCCGATTTTTCTGATATTTTTGACACCTGTATAATTGTAATTCACGCATTTTATTTTCGTTGTTTACATAATTTTATTCCAAAACTTCAAGGAAAATGTTTCGGAATTGAAACCAGAAATGCAAGCGTGTGCAACGGTTTGTTACAAAATGGACTTCTGTTGTATTATTGCTAGATTTTCTTCAGAAATTGATCTTCATGCTACTGTTTTTCCAAAATTTCCAAAAAGGAGGACATTTTAGCCGAAAAGGAGGACATTCGATTTTCAATGAAAAAGGAGGACATGTCCTCCTTTAGGATACCATATGGTCACCCTACTCTACACCCAAAAAAATCTGTGCGTTGTTTCTACCTGAAACACACGTAGATTTTTTCCACAACCAATTGCGTAGAGTCTTCCTGATTCTCTCACAGATTCACATTCTAAGTGAAAACCACGTAAGCCTTACGTGAGTTTTCTGTTGGCTGGTCATGTAAGTTTCGCCTGAATTTTCTGAAGAAGTTACTAGGTACGTGTTCACGTAAAATGTAACTGAAAGATGGAAACAACATCCAGATTTTTTTGCTTGTAGGTTTTATTTAAATACTGGACAGTGCACCTTTCATATGGGAAATCTATCGTGAAATTCGAATTTGTGTGACATATCCGTAATCCAATAGCCAAACATCAGGTAAGTAAAAAATGCTATTAAGCCATCTATCAACTAAGATATTCATATCCATAAACACTCGTTTTCGTGTCCCGTAAGTCAAGATAAACGTAATGATGATTTTTTTCATTCTCAGGTGGCTCAATCGTTGACCAACCAGATATGGCGTCGGTTCTAGTGTCGGACCGTGCCTATCGAACGTACAAATTCCTGTGTGCCATAGCCAAGGGTATCCCGATCGTCGGTCAGACGTACCTAGAGGTAATAAAAACTCACCAAGAGTTCGTCGACCCATGGGACTACATCCTGGAGGATCGCGAAATGGAAAAGCGCTTCAAATTTAACCTGAAGAAGACCCTCACCGTGGCCAAGCAAACCAAAATATTTCAGGATTATTCTGTAATAGTAACACCCAGTACAAAGCCGCCACCGGAAGAGTTACAGCGTAAGTTAAGAGCTTTAAGATAAAGCCAAAAGTCGCAAATGTTCTAAGGATTATTAAAAAGGACGTTTAATTAAACGACATTTTCATTACAGTAATTGTCAGCAGCGCCGGAGGCTCCGTGATCAAATTCCCAGCTCAGCAACCGAAACACGAGGACAAATTGTTTGTCATAACTGATGCGCAGGACAAGCAAATGTTTCCCCGAATTCGCGAGAGGTACCCCACAATTGAGATTATCAGCACCGAAGGCTTTATGCTGTCTATTATGCAGCACTACAAAAACTTCCGTAGCTATCGGCTGGCGTAAGTTGGCGTTTCTTACCTGTTGAGCTTTATATTTTTACAAAACATGCATCTCTGTATACACATTGTTGAATTAAAATCGAACTCAAAGCAGTTAGGATAGTTTTTCTTTTCTAAACGAAGTAAAATATCTCCATCGGGATTTAATTGGTATTTTGAATTTATTTGATCCTCTAGGATACTTCTATGGGCTACGGCTTAGCAACAATCAATCAGTAATTGTACATTTAGCAATATTCATTCGATAATTGTTAGTTCAATAGGGTTGCAATGTAATACAACGATAGAGATACAAAGGAGCAATCTTCAAATGAATACATAAGATTCTGTTTTCACGCAATGCACATTTTTTATTTTGTGTTCATGAATTAGATGAATTAGAGCCATAAAATTAGACAAATGTGTTTTAAAAGTAATAAGAATCTTCTATTTTCATTTTAGGATGGTGTTTCTCTTCAACTTCATAGTCACTTGAAAACTAACCTCTTAAACCTGTTGTAGTAAAAACAATAGTCTTGAAATGTTGTCTCATGTACTCCCATTATCATGTCAAATATTTCAATAATTGTACACGACTCGATTCGTTCTAATGGCTATATAATCGCAAATGTATGATTTTTTAGTTCATTTCCTTTGGGAGAAAAAGATTATCGCGCTGCCATCGGGGGCAACGCTGGCATATTTCCTGGGCCACCACCTCCAACGGCAGAGCCCGGACCCAATAGCACCTGCTTCTGTTGGGTTTTCTGCATCTCTTCCATCTGGGCCCGCTCTACCTCGAACACGACCGGAGCGAAAAGAATCATCGAACTGGTAAAGAATATCCACGAAGCGTTGCACGTGAACTTGTATATGGTTTTAACGCTGGTCACAGAGAAACTCGTTACGGCCCCGGTGACATTCCGCACCGTCTCTGGGAACATTTCGGTGAGACCCCAAAGACGTTCACCGAATGTCTCATCTGGTTCCTAGAAGTGCAGGAAATTAGATAATCGATTAGAGAAGCAAACAATATGTGAAGTGGGTTAACAAGGGTTAACGTACGTCTTTAAGACTATTATAACTGTTATTAATACCAAACGTACGGTTATTTGTACGAACCCCCGAGGATGATTATTTCCTAATCTGTAAGACAGTTGTGGTTGCGAAGCGATCGATTTTTGTAAGTAAAGTTATTAAGATGCTCATATTGATATGTTATTCTTTTACATGTTAACTTAAATTTCCCACGATTTAGTATTTTCTTAATAACTTTTCTTGCAAGCATCAAACTGTTCTGCAACAAATACGATTTGTTCACTTGCTAAATTTTCTATGTTGCCAACGTACTCATATTTTTAAAGCTTAATGGGAAACGTTTCAAAACGGGTTTCCACAAAAGTTACAGTTTTCATAATAATTTTTATACAGCTTAGCTTAGCTTATACTGACTGTACATATAAATGGTTGCTACTCCGTGATTGATCAGAACTGGTGCAAATTGCACTACGATCCAAGTGAATAGTGGTTGGGGTTTACCATCTATTCTGGAAGTGCACGTTTCAGCAGGTCTCAAATGTTGATCAATAACGGCGCCGGCCAAGTCCTTACAGTCAGTTGGGGAAGGGAGGGAATGTTAGTGTGTGGTTATTGTTGCTACTAGAGACCGAGAATACCTCTGCATCTCCACAATTATCACGGGAAGCAAGTTGTGTTAGTTGGGTGGGGTAATCAGTAACATAGATCAGGGATTCACCATGGAAAGTGATGTGACTATGCAACTTCTATACTACAGTATTAGCATTTTCTTGATTTGTTCAATTGTTTATCCTTCGCGAGAATAAACAATCAATCGCTCAAAATGAGCGATTGTTCATTGAATTTCGGATGAGTCGCCCGCGGCATCATTTCTTCAACGCAAGAAAAGTAAAAAAGAAACGGGATTTAAATTGAAAATAAAGTAATAATCACGGCTGTTCAACCAAATTGATAGTAATCGGAAAGTTAATCATGTTATCTCTATTTGACGTTAAATAAGAATGTTCAGCCAGACATATTTTGTTAATTTACGTTCATTTTACATGTCGTTTATTTTGCATTACTTTCGCGCGTGTGTTTGTCGCTTGCCGTGACCAGTATACCGTAATCAGGATCTCACTGGTATTAATCCTGATGGGCTTGTGCGCTTTGAGCGGCACACGGTCGCTTTTCAGTCAATATAAAGTCGTACATGGTGCAATACAAGATGCTAAATTGGAGACGAAATAGATTCATGATATGCATACATGTTGTATGGAGAAGCACCTATATCGCCTCCACTTCAACAGCCTACACGACACCATATACTTCCATGTGTTGACTGGGTTTGATAGGGCCTGCCTATAGACACATGCAGCTTTTTGCAGAGGTTCAACAGAGCCCACTGTCAAACCCCGCCACATCCTAGACAGGCCCCCTAACTCGCAGTGGCCATGGGGAGGGGTCGTCATGCCCTTGGACATAGTCCCTGCTGCCCCTGATAATAATTTTTATACAAACTTTAAACCGTGCGTTCTCCGTCAAATTACAACCAAATTTGCTAAAAATTCTCCTTCTTCTTATTGGCATTACATCCCCACACTGGGACAGAGCCGCCTTGCAGCTTAGTGTTCATTAAGCACTTCCACAGTTATTAACTGCGAGGTTTCTAAGCCAGGTTACCATTTTTGCATTCGTATTATCATGAGGCTAGCACGATGATACTTTTATGCCCAGGGAAGTCGAGACAATTTCCAATCCGAAAATTGCCTAGACCGGCACCGGGAATCGAACCCAGCCACCCTCAGCATGGTCTTGCTTTGTAGCCGCGCGTTTTACCGCACGGCTAAGGAGGGCCCCTTGCTAAAAATTACTACCATCTAAAACTAATACCATCGTTTGAGCATAATGGAGCGAAAAAGTCAAAATTTGAATCACTCTAATAAGCATGATTTACTACCTACGATTGTTACTCCGTTACTGCCAGGCCAGCTGTAATTACAAAGAGAACCAACAGACGATTTTTTGGGACTAATATCACCTTCAATGTGCAAAAACAGGTGACTCAAATTTAAGCAATATCGGCGCCTGCCGTGTCCGAATGAAGATCAAATAAGGAATGGGCAGGAATATGTTGACGTGATACTCGTCATTAATAGAGGCCGGCTAGTCATCTGCACGTCCGCGAGTAATCACTGGAATGTTGGATATATGGGGTAGGGAGGTAGCGAGGTTTGTTTTGGTAAACGTTTTGCCGCGTAGTATGCATCTCAAAGTTAATTGTCTTTTAAAAGGCGATTCAATGCTTTGAAGATATTCGAGCTGACAAACTTATCGTGTTTACAAGTTCACGAAAGTCTCGCGTACTTTTTATGCTCCTCCTTTTCCATTCATTTTCGCGAAAATGGCGTCCAGGGAGCTGCCAGGGCATTTAACGTTGGTCCACAAAGTGCTCCCTTCGCAATGATTCGCCGCGATTACAAAGGTTCCGTGGACCGTGCGCGACATAACCTCTCACAGCCAAGATGCTAAGCGAAAAAAAACGGAAGACTGCCATTCCATGCACAACATAAGACACCAGTTACAGTCACTACTCACAATGGTTTCGGCCTCCTCGCTGATTCCGATGGATTTGATCCGCAAATGCCACAACAGAACGACACACCTGTGCAGCCAAAAAAAGTCCGACTACTCCCAATTAACATTGTACACAAAGGGACCAAGCAAGTTCATGAGTTGCTTAATGTTGCTAATATCCCCCAGCAAGCATATCACATGACGGCAGTAAAAGCTGGCGTGCAACTTATGGTCCACGGCCACCAAGATGGCCAACTTCAGCACCAAAACATTATCGCAGCACTGAATACGGCAAACATCGAGTACTTCTCGTACACTGTAGCCGAAAATCAACCAATGAAGATATTGTCGGCGTAGCACCAACTTAGAATTCGGAAGTCCGGACTTCCGAACCGAACTTTCTTCCGAAGTTTTATCTGTCAAACTAATGGATGCGTTGTTTAGCGCATCTTTAGGGGAATCCAGCGCACTACTTCCGAAGTTGGGAAAGTTGCCTGTATCTGGAGAAAAATCCAACTTCGGTATAAAAAGCGGTAAAAATTTATTCCGGATACACAATAATTCTTTCTGGCCTCCCGGGACTACATCGTGCAGGAACTAGCAGAGGAACTCGCGTTGCACAATGTTGCACCGAAGCAAATAAAAATCTTCTCACTTAAAAGATCAGGTGTTAAAGAAAGCACCCTTTATCTTCTTTTCTTTGAGAAAGGTAAAGTGAAGCTACTTGAACTACAGAATATGAAAGCACTATTCAGTATCGTGGTCAAATGGCGATATTTCACTCGTAAGCCTTTCGATGTGGTACAATGTTTTCGTTGTCAACGCTTCGTACATGGTATGCAAAATTGTAATATCACTCCGCTCTGCGTCAAGTGCGGGGAAAACATTTCTCGGCGGCATGCAAAGTGCGATGTACAAACTGTAGTGGTAATCATACCGCTAATTATCAAGGATGTGTTTCCAGGAAAAACTATCTGCAAAGCCGAGCTCTTGTCAGAGATCACCAGCAGCAACAGCGAAAATTAAAAAAAAAAAAAATCGAGCAGAACAACAACAGCAAACAACGGCCATCACTGGGTGGTGATCAAATATTCACCCCAACCGTTTCAGCTCCAAAAGCAGCTTGAAAGTCGCGCTCATACCAGGGATGCCAGATACAATTTTTAAATGTCTGTGTTAATCTCAGTAAAATGTCTGTATTTGTCTGTATGGGGCTTCAGAGGTATACTGGAAAAAGAAAATGTCTCAAAAGCATACATTGTTGATATAATAATAAAAGTAATTGTAATTCTTTTAGTTTCCATTAGCGATTATCCAGCTGAAATTCAGCGGTTAAGCCCCAAACGCAATACAACGGAACGGCGACGGAAACGGCAAATTTGACAGAAAATATATGGGCTAACTGTCAAATTTTCCGTTTCCGTCGCCGTTCCGTTGTATTGCGTTTGGGGCTTTACACTCCATCTTTCAAGTCCACCCGGATTCACAAATTTCAATTCTGCGTTTTCCGCCTCAGAGCTGCCTTCGCCCTCTCAATGAGTAATGGAAAATCATCAGGTCTCGATATGTTTGGTTATTTCATCATCAAAAACTCTCCCTACTCCGCCAAAATCTGGTTCTGGGGTTTCTCAACCAAGCATGGTCTGATCGAATCTTTCCGGATGAATGGCGGAAAAGCCTCGTTGTACCCATCCACAAAAACAACATTTCCTCTCGAGATGTCACTATGTACCGGCCTATTTATCTGACAAGAGGTGTCTTCAAATCCGTGGAAAGGTTTGTAAATCAGTGGCTGTAAATTAGAAGTCGATAATATGTTCGGCTTTCGCTAACAAGCGTTCTGCCCGGAATACGGCACGGGCACATACTTCGCATATCTGGAAGATGTACTGCACAACGCCTATAACGACGGCAAGCACGCGGATCTAGAACATTACCAATGCCTTCATCAGGACTTCTAACAGTGGCAAGAATGGGGAATTTCCGACAACCTCCTTGGTTTTACCGGAAGTTGGTAGACTCTGACAACCAGCAAATGCGTTCGAGGACACGTCCTCATTCCGCTGGTTGGGTGACTAACCCATCTCCAACAAAAAGATTGTGGATGTTCTCGGAGTCTCCATTGATCGGAGACTCTCGTTCCTTTCGCACTTCCGTGAACTTAAAGTAAATTGTCGAACCAGAGATAACGTGGTTCGGACCTTGTCTCATCCTCATCAAACCAACAAGAGGTTCGAGCCGCCTCAGAATTGTTACTCGCAACACCAGCCGAGGCTGGCATTCTGTCTTTTTGCCACCGTGCGCTGGCGGCCATTTGCCGCTAGCCGGTTTGTTCGCCGCAGCCACTGCTGGAGAATACAAGATCCCTCTCCTAGCTGAAGGGGGCCGGAATCGACACACTACGGCCTGCGGCGAAAATAAATAGTTTGCAATTTCCGCAGGGGTGACAACTCCGTGGAGCCACAGATATTTCCACAACTATGAACACAGGTTTACGGATGGGTGGAGTCGGCATTGGGGTCACTGGGACCGGTTTCAGTATCTCGGACCGCCTCCCAACACGCTCTCGAACAGGACCTTCCTTCCCTTGGATCCTGGGGCACTGCGGAGTGCCAGGCAACAACAAGGCGTGTCTCCTGCATAAAGAAAATCATTTGAGAAAACCGTTTACCTCCGGAAAATTAAAGGGACCACATCGGCGTGGACATAGGTTCCCTATTTTGAAGAACAGCAGATCATCTCCCGGCTCCGAATCGGACACAGACAGCCCTTGCATGATTTCGGCAGGAGCCCTTTCTGTACTATCTGCAATGTCTGTGACGTTAGCAACACTGTGGAGCATTCTGTCAGTGAATGCTTGTAAAATAAAGTTCTTCCACTCAAGTTTCCAAGTTCACCTTCTAATTACTTATAAAATCTTATAAAAAATTTAAATAAAATCGGAGATTCTCAGGTTTTCATGATTTTTTCTGCTTCGGTTTTCCTCTACAGATAGCAAATGTCTGTAAAAGTCTGTAACATCAATCAAAAGTCTGTATAATGTCTGTAATCTGGATGATGTCTGTATGCAAGACCAAAAGTCTGTATAAATACAGACATGTCTGTATATCTGGCATCCCTGGCTCATACTCGCGCGTACTAATCAATTCTACTGAAGAGAGCAGCACAACTGGTCTTTTTACCCTTTCGGAATTTATTTGTCTCTCTAGAGCTCTATTTGCACGCCTCAAAGGATGCCGCAACAAGGAGCAACAGTTCATGGCTCTATCCTAGCTGATGATAAAATATATCTACAATGTCTAATAGCCTATTCAGATTGGGCTATTTATGACTTTGTTAAGTGAGAAGGTATCCAATTATTACGAGGTGTTCAGACTGCAGCAAGATAATATATCTTGACGTTTCCATGTTTCCTCATTTGCACGCTAATACAGGGTTGAATTCAAGGAGAGTTTTAAAATTTAATTTGCGAAATCAAGCATTTGTGTGGCGACAATTGAACATTTTTTTCTGAACAAAGTTTCTACGAAAAAAAATATAAAAAAAATATGAAAAGGAATTTTCGAAGAATATTTGAAGCTCTCATTAAGGATAATGAGCGAAGCTACATTCATTAGTTGGGTGCGCCGTTCTTCGGGGAATCAGACTATTCCTCAATTTATTTTTAAGTTTAAAAAGTATTTTGATTCTGTACTATGATCGAACGGAGATTTGATAGAAAAATTTAGATACTTTTGGGAATTCTCACAAATAAATAAAAAATGGACGATTGGACCAATTTTCAAGAAATATTATCGAACTAAAATGTATTTCCACCAGTATCTCCATGTATGAAGGGCAACTCAGCA
Source organism: Armigeres subalbatus (assembly GCF_024139115.2). Classification (NCBI taxonomy): domain Eukaryota; kingdom Metazoa; phylum Arthropoda; class Insecta; order Diptera; family Culicidae; genus Armigeres; species Armigeres subalbatus. Next base: position 76,443,222 of record NC_085140.1, read on the forward strand.
ATTTTTTTTCAAAAATGGAAACTGAACCATTGCGTTCTACTCGACAATCAATGATACAGCTTCTAACAAAATCGAATCGTGTGAATGTGATATAATTTAAACTGGATTTTGGATGAATTAATGCATTACCAATCCATGTTTTATTTAAGGTTATTCTACTTTATATATATACATCCCATTCAAATTGTACAGTTGTCCCACGTGAAAAATGTTGAAATCCAAAGTATATTAAGCCATTCAAGGAGCAGAATTAAAACAATTTATGAAATCATGTTTATTCATCAAATATATTCGTTTTACAACCATTCCTACGTTTTAAATTGTCTTCCGTATTGGCCCTTGAACTTTGAAAATTTATTCGATTTGTTCTATTAAATCTAGGTTTAAGTTAAATACTTCATGTTAACTCTAGTCATCTGTCATCTGTTTTTTAAGCAATTCATGTTGAATAAGTGGAGAATAAATAATTATCATCATTATTTTTCATCATATAAAATGCTTTCCACAAAACCATCACAATCCGAGTTATTCTTCAGCGCTCAGAAGATTTCCATCGAACATGCATTCGACCCTGCTGCGACAGAAAGAGCATGACTGTCAACTACGAAACGCAATGAAAACAGAGAGAATTTTCTCTCTGGCAAAGAGAGCGTGACGCTTGTCAGTTTTGTTTTGTTGAATTTCTCCCTGCATTCCAGTTAGAACGAAAGCTCTCTCGTAATAATTGTTCGTAATAAATTCTTCATGACTCTTTTTAGCGGGTATCATTTGACAGCGCAAAATGTATGGAATATTACGTAAATAATGACATCATAAAGCGTATTTACCCTGAAACGCCAATTATTATGTCATTAATGGCGTAATCTGAACAGGCTATAACTCAAAAACTATAAATGTGGTTAACTAGAACAGCAGATCTGTATCGAATAAGAAAATCGAATTTTTCGACTTCCTGCTTCGTTTTAAAATCCACGTAGGAATCGTCACCGAAACCGGGGGTGGCATTGTGCATCTCGATTCGAACGTAATTCTATCGAGTCGAACATGTTTGGCATTACGGCTTTCGATTCGATCTCGAAAACGACTCATCGTTCGAGTATGCTCGAAGAGGTACAAGAATAACGAGATGTTTTAGCATTATGGAGACTCGATAGCACACTGAAAAACGACTCAAGTCGAATGAAAATCACTCGTCACCTTTATAGCTTTCGAATGTTGTTCGAGAGTCATTTCTTGCTGAAAGTTTTTCATTATATTTGTTATTATTTCTCTACGGGAAGAGTATAAATCTCGGGTACTTATTCAAAAGGACGTATGTGATTTTGTAAACAAAGATTCAAACGTCGATTTGTCCAATCTGATAGCACTCCCACGCAAACCATCACCACAGACAGGTAAGGGAAGTCTTCGGCTACCTGTTTGTGGTGTTGGTTTGCGTGATAGTGCCATCAGATTGGACAAATCGACGTTTGAATCTTTGTTTACAAAATCACATACGTCCTTTTGAATAAGTACCCGAGAAATGTTTCATTATTGTATCTTGAAGGAAAGAATATCATTAGTATACCTACTTTTATAGTTTCCAGACAATATGCAATCTCTAATAATCCCGAAATCCTCGTAAAAACGACTTCAACTTAAATCGTTTTTTTATTTTTGCAGTTTTCACGTATTTCTTGACGATTTCGATAAACCGTGTGAAAAATCTATGGGGTAAATCTGCGTAAAAACGTATATATTCCAAAATCTACACAGCAAATAATTTTGAAAATTCAACGACGTGTAAAATTGCAGCTTATCTCATCAAATGAATAAACATTCGATATTCTATTAAATTTGATTGCATTTTACAAGCAAGCACCGTTTATATTTATTTCGATTTAAAAGAATACACAGTGGGCGCAGCAAGCCAAAAACGTGCGTTTTTTTTTATTTGCGTGCAAACGGTTGATTTGACATAGGTGGTGTCTTCGGAAGAAAATTTTACCAAAAATTAAGCTATCTTTTGGAAGATTAGGGTGACCTAAAAATTTGCCTGTTAGGGCGATGAAAAATTTTTTTTTTTCATTATCGTTCAAAAAAATTGAGCCGCTACAAAAGTGATAGAGCTTGAAAATACAAACAACTTCGTAGAATATACCAACTCTCAATCTTTTAACGGTAGCGAGTTATGATGAAATTTCAAAAAATCGTATCTAAAACCAGTTTTTTTTAAGAAAACTTTTTTTTCTTATTGTTTTGTTTTTCGACATGGACATGTTCTACAAAGTGAACAAGTATATCAAATCACACGTTTTCCTAAAAATGTGGATATTTCGAAGGTATATTAGAGAAGTTATTCGACTTTTTCATATTATATAATGCAATTTTGCTATGTCCATATCTTTAATTGAGGCAAATAGTGGCAGATCAAACACCAACCATATGAAAGAATAGACATCCAACTACAAAATGCACTTTGTTTTATTAGGAGGAATTCGGAGGAAATATTGATTTAATTTTTGGTAAAATTTTCTTCCGAAGACACCACCTATGTAAAATCAACCGTTTGCATGCAAATAAAAAAACGCACGTTTTTGGCTTGCTGCGCCCACTGTGGAAAAGTGAGATCAATTGAATGTTACGTTTATTTGCATGCTCCAAATATGTGCATGAAAATACATTTAAAATCACAACATATTTTTATCTGTGTACGTAAAAATAGTTGAATTAAATAAAAAAAACGCGCAAGAGATGACCCAAGTGCATCTAACTAACACATAGAAACATCAAAGTAATTTATTATCGAATCCTTTTTTAGCTTTAAATTATTTAGCTTAAAATTGGATCTGTGGCATAAACTCGAATAAATATAATAAATGCTAAAACATTTGATGAGTTTGATTGCTCTACGCATGCGGTCGCGTGTACTAAGACGACTAATGACGGTGGAAGACCGACACTTGATTACAATTAGAGCAATCAAACTAAACAAATGTTTTAGCAAAGCCATGCACAGCCAAGACATTTAACAAAAACAAAATGGTTTTCGTACAGCCGAGTTGCCGAATAATAAAACTTATAATTTGTGTCGCAACTATATCTCAATTTATAAAACATCGATACGACATGTTTGTTTTAATAATGTTTTAATCGGTTTCAACAGCTCAATAAATAATATTGCTTTTATAGTTATTGAGCACGATTTGCTTGTTCATAAATTAACTGCCGAATCATGCCATGAAGGATGCCTTTCCAACAGGCAACATGCTACACGCAGATGAAATTACTCTTATTCTCTTTGTATACTCACATTCGCAATGCGCTGAAGGTTGTCTCTCCAGCGGGCGGCATGATAAACACGGAGACAGCTATCTCTTATTATCTCTGTTTACATTTCGTTTGACAGAACATAATCGATTGAGCTAGTACACCACCATTCGAAATCTTGTACTGCGACTGAATGAAGTCGAACGAAATACATAATGCCGCAATTTTTTCGAAACGAATGCAAAAACGTACGAATCGAGTGATTCGATTCGAGATGCGCAATGTCACCCCTGGTGCTTCATTGCGCATCTCCTTTCGTCGACAGCTCTCGTATGACAGCTTGCATGGTTTGCTGGTTTCGAGTCGAGGTGCGGAATGCCACCCCTGGTTGCGCCCTGCGTCTTCTTTTGTTCACCCCACGTACAACTGTATTCGAGGGGAGGAGTTGTAATTGCTGTCCGAAAAAAAAAATCAAATACGTCACACGGGCACGGCAAATGCTGGGTAAAGCGTACCATTGGTACTTCGCGTACCTGAAGGAATAAAATAGACCCCATCTCGCGGTCCTTAGCCTCTTACCCAGCAACTCCTATACCTACCTCCCCGCGGTGCTGGCCGGGATACGAGCAACCTTAGGGAAGATCGGGTAACCAACCCCGGTGGGAACTATGGTCGTATGCTGACCGGGAAGGGGGGGTTTGCTCCTCTCCGGAGGTTCAAATCTTATTGAGCGTCTGTTCTCCATGTCAGGATCGGCTCACAACAGCGTCTGTTCTCCATGTTAGGGGCGGCTGATCATCGTCCGAGTGCCAGCGAGGGACTCTAAGTGAAACTGTGCACCATGGTCCACCGGAAATAAGGAGGAATGATCCTCCGGAAATTTAGGGGGTTTGGTGTCAGGCCCTGCAAGCCAGCCTTTAAAAAATCATAAGCAACGAACAATCAACAATAGCCGGACCGAAACCATCGGCGAAGACCACTACGACGAAAAAGGACTAGCGATTGGAAACTCGGTTCGTGGAACTGCAAATCTCTCAACTTCATCGGGAGCACACGCATACTCGCCGATGTGCTCAAGGACCGTGGATTCGGCATCGTAGCGCTGCAGGAGGTTTGTTGGAAGGGATCAATGGTGCGAACGTTTAGAGGTAATCATACCATCTACCAGAGCTGCGGCAACACACACGAGCTGGGAACAGCTTTCATAGTGATGGGCGATATGCAAAGGCGCGTGATCGGGTGGTGGCCGATCAATGAAAGAATGCGCAGGTTGAGGATCAAAGGCCGGTTCTTCAACTTCAGCATAATCAACGTCCATAGCCCACACTCCGGAAGCACTGATGATGATAAGGACGCATTCTACGCGCAGCTGGAACGTGAGTACGACAGCTGCCCAAGCCACGACGTCAAAATCATCATAGGAGATTTGAACGCTCAGGTTGGCCAAGATGAGGAGTTTAGACCGACCATTGGAAAGTTCAGTGCTCACCGGCTGACGAACGAAAACGGCCTACGACTAATTGATTTCGCCGCCTCCAAGATTATGGCCATTCGCAGCACCTACTTCCAACACAGCCTCCCGTATCGGTACACCTGGAGATCACCACTGCAGACAGAATCACAAATCGACCACGTTCTGATTGATGGACGGCACTTCTCCGACATTATCGACGTCAGGACATATCGTGGCGCTAACATCGACTCTGACCACTATCTGGTGATGGTTAAACTGCGCCCAAAACTATCCGTCATCAACAATGTTCGGTACCGATGACCGCCGCGGTACGACCTAGAGCGACTGAAGCAACCTGATGTCGGCACTGCATACGCGCAGCATCTCGAGGCAGCGTTGCCGGAAGAGGGTGAGCTCGATTGGGCCCCTCTTGAGAACTGCTGGAATACAGTCAAAGCAGCCATTAACGACGCAACGGAGAACAACGTCGGGTATATGGGTCGAAGTCGACGGAACGATTGGTTCGACGAAGAGTGCAGACAGATTCTGGAGGAGAAGGACGCAGCGCGGGCGGTCGCGCTGCAGCAAGGTACCCGGCAGAACGTGGAACGTTATAGACGGAAGCGGAGACAGCAGACCCGCCTTTTTCAGGAGAAGAAACGCCGCCTGGAAGAAGCGGAGTGCGAGGAGATGGAACAGCTGTGCCGTTCTCAAGAAACACGCAAGTTCTACCAGAAGCTTAACGCATCTCGCAAAGGCTTCATGTCGCGAGCCGAAATGTGCCGGGATAAGGATGGGAGCATCTGAATGGCACGGAGAGTACAGGCAGTGAAAGTCAAGGCAGCGGCGGAGATGACTACGTCAGTTCAGCGGACGATGGAAGTCAACCAGCCCCCGCCTTGAGGGAAGTTAAGGATGCCATTCAACAGCTAAAGACCAATAAAGCAGCTGGTAAGGATGGTATCGGTGCTGAGCTCATCAAGATGGGCCCGGGAAAGCTGGCCACTTGCCTGCACAAACTGATAGTCAGAATCTGGGTTATATGCCCCATCTACAAGAAAGGTGATAAACTGGAGTGTGAGAACTTTCGAGCGATCACCATCCTTAATGCCGCCTACAAAGTGTTATCCCAGATCATCTTCCGTCGTCTGTCACCATTAGTGAACGAGTTCGTGGGAAGTTATCAAGCCGGCTTCGTTGACGGCCGCTCGACAACGGACCAGATCTTTACTGTACGGCAAATCCTTCAAAAATGCCGTGAATACCAGGTCCCAACGCACCATCTGTTCGTTGATTTCAAGGGAGGCATACGATAGTATAGACCGCGTAGAGCTATGGAAAATTATGGACGAGAACAGCTTCCCTGGGAAGCTTACCAGAGCAACGGTGGATGGTGTGCAAAACTGTGTGAAGATTTCGGGCGAACACTCCAGTTCGTTCGAATCGCGCCGGGGACTAAGACAAGGTGATGGACTTTCGTGCCTGTTGTTCAACATTGCGCTAGAAGGTGTCATGCGGAGAGCCGGGTGTAACAGCCGGGGTACGATTTTCAACAGATCCAGTCAATTTATTTGCTTCGCGGATGACATGGACATTGTCGGCCGAAATGTTGCAAAGGTGGCAGAACTGTACACCCGCCTGAAACGCGAAGCAACAAAAGTTGGACTGGTGGTGAATGCGTCAAAGACAAAGTACATGCTTGTGGGCGGAACCGAGCGCGACAGGGCCCGCCTGGGAAGCAGTGTTACGATAGACGGGGATACCTTCGAGGTGTTCTAGGAATTCGTCTACCTCGGATCCTTGCTAACGGCTGACAACAACGTTAGTCGTGAAATACGAAGGCGCATCATCTGTGGATGTCGGGCCTACTACGGGCTCCAGAAGAAACTGCGGTCGAAAAAGATTCGCTACCGCACCAAATGTGTCATGTACAAGACGCTTATAAGACCGGTTGTCCTCTACGGACATGAAACATGGACAATACTCGAGGAGGACTTGCAAGCACTCGGAGTATTCGAGAGACGGGTGCTTAGGACCATCTTTGGCGGTGTGCAAGAAGACGGTGTGTGGCGGCGAAGAATGAACCATGTACGATGGGCAGGACATGTTGCAAGAATGCCGGACAGCAACCCTGCAAAGATGGTGTTTGCTTCCGATCCGGCAGGTACGAGACGGCGTGGAGCGCAGCGAGCGAGATGGGCAGACCAGGTGCAAAACGACTTGGCGAGCGTGGGGCGTATCCGAGGATGGAGAGATGCGGCCTCGAACCGTGCATTGTGGCGTCAAATTGTTGATTCAGTGTTATTTGTTAAGATGTTAACTAAATAAATGAAAATGAACGTCACACTAAATGCCACAACTACATCAATGGAAACTGTTGGCATTTCGATCCCAACAAGTCGCGGATACTACGTTCACTTCATTGCGGCTTACTTTCCGGGAATCAAATCATCATCATTATGTTGGAACAAATACAGGGACGATCTCAAAAGTTTAATGCGTTATAACGAACCGGCGTTTGTTATCAGTGATCTAAACGCAAGGCATCGCCAGTGGAACTGTATGAGAGCAAACAAGGCGATTCAAATATGACGTCCACTACTTTTTGGGATTTCTAGACCCTCTCCCCCCCCTCTGTCACGCTTTTTTGTATACCTAGTACATGTACTGTCGCAAAATCTTAGACCCGCTCCCCCCCTAATACCTGTGACATAATTTTTGAACGACCCCAAAGCAGGAACAATACTCCAAAATATTGTTTCGCAGTATCATTTCCACGTACACCACCCAGACTCTTTCACCTTCCACCCCGTAGGTCGTGGAAGACCGTCGACACTAGACTTAGTTTTGCCAACAATGTAATTGACATGACGAAACCAATAACTCACAACGAACTATCGTCCGACCATCTATCTGTCACTTTCACTGTGCACCTTGACGCCGAACCTACGATGCAAATGCGCTCTTTTCGTTGCAATAGTCGAGCTAATTGGAGAATGTTTCAACAGAAAGTTGATACGAGGCTAAACCTGTTGGACCCTACTTTCGTTGTTCTAGAAAAAAAAAATTCGATTTTGAATTTTTTTTTCCAAGGGGGGGCCTTTGTCAAAAAACAATGTTTTTTGAATTACTCTGGAACGCAATGGCCGATCAATCCAATTCTCAATAGGAAGCAACTAGACCGCAATCCGCGTCGATTGCAACTTGTTACGAGCGAAATGGATAATGCTAAGTACCAAAAAGTGTCTCACATTTTTGTACACACACATACAGACATCACCTCAATTCGTCGAACTGAGTCGATTGGTATATAACAGAAATGATCCTATAGCCTTTACGTATACTTTGTATACGAGGAAGGCAAAATAATCAATGAGCTTGAAAAATTTCTGGAGAGTTTCTGATTCGATTGATAATCTTTTTCTTCAATGGCTCTACATTCCAACTGGAACTGGAACTGGCCTGCTTTTCAACTTAGTATTCTATTAGCATTTCCTCAGTTATTAATTGAAATCTTTTCTATTTCCGCCAATGCATGAGTATGTATCTTGTGTGGCAAGTACAATGGATACACTATGCCTAAGGTGTCAAGAAAGTTTCCAACCGGATTGGCAATCCCACGCCTTTGCTTGCAACGCTACTGGAGACCCTTTCGATTTATAATAAAATCTCGAAAATCCATCGAAAAATAAAGGATCTATAAGCGATTGAACTCTCGCCTAATTTCGTGACGGTCTTGAAATTGATTTTTTTTTATTTGTCAACTTATATCCGAGTCTTCCCCTTAGACATATAGTTCACGTCAAAAGCGTGAAAAGGAGGAGTGGTGGTCTAGAAATCTCAAAAAGTAGTAGTCATATTTGAATCACCTCATACACAGAATTCTGTTTTTACTTGATTTTTTTTTCGGTCGTATTTTTGATCGTTTGGCCTAAAATCCTTAATAATTCATAGAAAAGTCAGGTGATGAACATTTCCAATTAGCGTAAAACTAAGAAAATGTAGATCGTGTAAAAACAGAATCCTGTGTAATTTTTTTACAATTACAATAAGCCATGAAAATAAGCGTATCGATACAAGTTTGAACAAAACAGAATCGGAGATGCAGCAATGCACCTTCTCCCCCTTTTGCAGATGTATGCATAATCATTAGCGAATGGCTTTTTGTCAATATTGTTTTGGGTAAAGTCCGAATTTGACCGTTGACGGGGATTCTAACGATCAATTACTTACGTCATCGTAATCGTCATCCTTTCCTTTGATAGCAGCTGGAGCCGATGCTTTCGTAGTTGTACTTGCTGTTGATTGCGGCTTTGGTGACGGAGCTGCTGCTTGAGGAGGCGGTGCTTGTACGGGTGCTGGTGCAACAACCGGATCCGGTACATCATCTTGCAGCAAATCTTCTAGCTGGAATGATGCAAACAAAAAAAAAACCATGATTTATTTCATTGCATAATCATCTAACACGCACCGGTTGTCAAACGTAAAAAAGATGGCACTACATTGTAATCGATCGATCATGTTTTTTTTCTTTTCTGCATAAAATTCTTACCGTTGCCGTTTTGCGTTCCGGGGTGTCATCCTTGCTATTACCGGCTGATTCCATTCCGCTATCCTTATCAGTAGAAATTTCGTCTTCATCTACTTTTTCCACCAGCACGACCTCTGGATCGGAATCCATTCACACCCAGCTTACTTGATCGGGGAGCTTTGAACTTTTTTTTACACAATCTAGCCACAATTGGCCAGAGGAAAACAACGCACTTAATTATGTTTTTTCGATGTCGGTAGAAAAATCTACATCGGATATGAAAAATGCTCTGTCCAATCTTCGCGCACTACGGCATAGTAAATCCGTCAACCAAAAAACACATGCGAGTTCTTTCTTTTCTTGGCGAAGTGCGAGAATGAAAAAGAAAAAAATAATCGATAACGAGTTCAGGAACCAAAAATCCATATACAAAATTGCAAACATTGCCCTCATAAGAATTCACTCCGTATGTTTAAACGTCGGTAGCATATGTAAACATTGTTCTCATGTGATGTCACGTTGAACGTTTGACCCGCGGTGACAGTTTTGCACGCGCATTCGATTGACGTTTGACACAGAGTCTATTATATAGAGTTGCGCAAAGAGGATCTTCTTACACTTATTCTGAAAGATCTTCTTGTTATTGTAGTGCTGTCCAATGAGCAGCTCGAAGTAGCTCGAAGTTGTTCCCGTCCTGCTCGTTCTTTTTTGTCAACAAACGGGCATGAGCGTGACAGGAACAACTTCGAGCTACTTCGAGCTGCTCATTGGACAGCATTTGTGTTTGCAACTTTCATTTTTGTTCAACCCTTAAAGTGACTTCACGGGAGTGTTCACTGCTAAAGCTTTTTAATTCGATAACCAAGTCACCCACACACTCAACTAAACTATCTTAGAAACATCATAAGCCTCATCTTATGAAGCGTGAAAAAATAATCGAATTTCACTTTCATCGAGCCTCTTATGATAATTATTGGACTGTTATGATATACATTTTTGTATCTTATGAAGTTCATAGCAATTATTTATAGAAAAAATAAAACATAAGAATTGTCTTATGATTTTCATCACTACTCTTCATGTGAAAAACTCATAAGACCAATCTTATGAAATGAGAAGTCAACATGGCGTAATACGTACGCTGAACGCAGATCTCATCGTCGATTTATTTTACACGATACACCATCGAAGTGCGAAGTGTTGATGTTGCACGTCGATAAAATAGTTTAGTTTAGATAATTTAGTTTAGTTTAGAAGATAGTTTAGTTAAGTGTACGATATACACCAGCGTGATGAAATCACATACTTCGGCAGGCGCGCTGTACTTGAACAACTTTGAGTTTCGTCTGTATGTGTGCATTTTGTCGTTTGTGTATTGGTGGATCAGAAATGTAAGTAAATATTTCCGCTTGTTAATGTTTTCTATCATGTTGCTTTCTTTTAAAATCATGATTCATAGTTTACAGAACGACAGCTCATCGATAACTACAATGTTCAACATTTACCACCAACAGATGAAAATATCAACTCATAATATTTACTGGTGTTATGCTACCATCTCGACGGAATATAAATTAAGCGAATCCCGGATTATGAATCCCGGATCCCGGATATGAAATATTAAACAGAGAAAAATTTAAATATATTTAATATGTAGCGAAAAATAAAATAATATGTTGTATAAAATTTTATGATTATTTTTGTATTTTCTTTTCTTTTGATCTTGTGAGAGACCACAACATATATGAAAATCGTGCTGAAAATATGATGATTCTCATATGCAAGAATTATTGATTTTTATAAGATTCCCTTATGAATTCCTCTATGGGCTCCTGAAAAAAAAACTTAGTAGTTTCATAAGACAAACTTATGAATATCATTCTCAGTCTAATAGCACACAGTTCATAAGAAAATCGGATGAAGTTTATAAGTAATTCTTATAGCAAAAAAACATAAGATATTCGCATGATTATCACTAGTTTTCTTAGTTGAGTGCAGAGTACAAACACATGAGTTTCTTGTTGCTATTTTATTGGGGGGTGTATTGTAGTTTTTTGAAGCTGTTTCCAGGACAAATCTAATACATTTCAATTCATGCGTTTTAATTTGCCATAATAATCATTAGGCGATAACAATACTTCCGCCTTACCAACAAGCATTTGTTTATTTTGCTCGATAGGTAGACGGTTTGACAGTTCAATAGGTAGATTTGGCTTCACTCTTTGCGTAACTCTATATATAATAGACTCTGGTTTGACACAGTAAAAAAGATTCGATAACCCATCCCCATAAAAAATATACAGTCTAATCTCCATGAGTCGATATTGAGCAAATCGAGCAAATCTGCACACTGTTACACGCAAAAAAATTGAATGTTATTTATTATTAGGATTTCTAATACTTTTTTGCGAGCGCGCATTTGCGACTTTGTGGACTACCAAACAACACAAAATTTGCATAAATTGCGTTTAAAAATAAAAAGTATTTTAAGCCTTAGTGGTGCATAATACACCGTCTTACCCTATTCACCCGACTCGGTAATAAGCCTCGTTAGATAAACGTACACTCCAAATAATCTAAACGTTGTTTCCACCTGAATTTTCAGGTACATTTTACGTGCACACATGGGGAGAAGGTGGAGCACTGAATCCCTACCCCGACATGTGCTGGTTCTAAAATGTAAACAACAGTGTTATAATTCTTTACCACCTTTTTGTTATGGCGAGGCAATTTTTATGCACCCGTTTGTTTTCCATATTTTATCAAAATCAAACAGTCGATCATGCAGCAATATAAATAACGATGTGGTATATGCTTGAGATACCTGCTTGATTAAAGGGACTCGAAAAAGAATTTATTTGTACACGCAAAAAAATGTTGCGGTCGAAACTACCATTCCGAGGGTTAATTTAAGAATACGCACCGACAATTTTCAGCAGACAACAAATCCGTTTGATTTTACAATACGCGCAGTAAAAATCAACTGTGGCCCTTGTGGAATGTTGTTGCATGAACTGAATCAGTGGTGAATTTGTCCGAATGCGTGGTTAATTCAACTGAAAATTTGTGGTTGTTTTAAAAACATGGCGTAGTCTACAAAATAGTAACCGTTACCACAGATAACAGATATTCAAGCTAGAAAAAAATTTATTGAAAATCCTGTGTAAGCTTTAGAATTTTTATACGTTGGCCCACTACCGCCATCTACTCAACTGATTGCGGCAGTACATACAGACGCAGCTGAATAATAACCGACGAACGCAGCCAATGCATTTGACAGCCGCATTCGGGCTGCGTTTTCAATAACAATGATCCTTGCGTCATCTCCAATCGATTGCCAAACGCGGTCCCAATTTAAAATACATTTGATTTAACGGTTGCGGATGTATACACACGTATCGGATGCCAGCCTCAATATCTGTTATCTGTGCCGTTACCATGGATTTTTGCCTTTCTCGTATACTAAGTATACGGTAAAGGCTATATGATCGCTCCAAAAACAAACTTTTTATAGAAGGCCCGGAGACCCATAGTGTTATATACCAATCGACTCAGTTCGACGAATCGAGGTGATGTCTGTGTGTGTGTGTGTGTGTGTGTGTGTGTGTGTGTGTGTGTGTGTGTGTGTGTGTGTGTGTGTGTGTGTGTGTGTGTGTGTGTGTGTGTGTGTGTGTGTGTGTGTGTGCGCAAAACCACTCAAAAAATGTCACTCATTTTTCGGGCACTTATCCTCAACCGATTTGCTCGCAACAAGTTGCATTCGACGCAGAATCCTATCACATTACTTCCTATTTGAAATTGGGCAGATCGGACTATGGGATCAAAGTTATGGCCAAAATACAAATTCATACAAAAAAATCGCGTAAAAAATGTCATTCATTTTTTGGGCACTTATCCTCAACCGATTTGCTCGCAACAAGTTGCATTCGACGCAGAATCCTGTCCCATTGTTTCCTATTTGAAATTGGCCAGATCGGACTATGGGATCAAGAGTTATGGCCAAAATACAAATTCATACGAAAAAATCGCGTAAAAAATGTCACTCATTTTTCGGGCACTTATTCTCAACCGATTTGCTCGCAACAAGTTGCATTCGACGCAGAATCCTGTCCCATTGTTTCCTATTTGAAATTGGGCAGATCGGACTATGGGATCGAGAGTTATGACCAAAATACAAATTCATACGAAAAATCGCGTAAAAAATGTCACTCATTTTTCGGACACTTATCCTTAACCGATTTGCTCGCAACAAGTTGCATTCGACGCAGAATCTTGTCCCATTGTTTCCTATTTGAAATTGGCCAGATCGGACTATGGGATCAAGAGTTATAGCCAAAATACAAATTCATACGAAAAAATCGCGTAAAAAATGTCACTCATTTTTCGGGCACTTATTCTCAACCGATTTGCTCGCAACAAGTTGCATTCAACGCAGAATCCTGTCCCATTGTTTCCTATTTGAAATTAGCCAGATCGAACTATGGGATCGAAAGTTATGGTCAAAATACAAATTCATACGAAAAAATCGCGTATAAAAGCCACTCATTTTTCGGGCACTTATCCTCAACCGATTTGCTCGCAACAAGTTGCATTCGACGCAGAATCCTATCCCATTACTTCCGATTTGAAATTGGCCAGATCGGACTATGGGATCAAAGTTATGGCCAAAATACAAATTCATACATAAAAATCGAGTAAAAAATGTCATTCATTTTTCGGGCACTTATCCTCAACCGATTTGCTCGCAACAAGTTGCATTCGACGCAGAATCCTGTCCCATTGTTTCCTATTTGAAATTGGCAAGATCGAACTATGGGATCGAAAGTTATGGCCAAAATACAAATTCATACGAAAAAATCGCGTAAAAAATGTCACTCATTTTTCGGGCACATATCCTTAACCGATTTGCTCACAACAAGTTGCATTTGACGTAGAATCCTGTCCCGTTGTTTTAATTGAAAATTGGCCATATCGGACTATGGGATCAAAAATTATACCATTTTTATATGGAAAATCGCTAAAAAAACTCACTCATTTTTCAGGCACTTGTCCTCAACCGATTTGCTCGCATTAAATTGCATTCGACGCAGAATGTCTCATATTTTCTTATTGAAAATTGGCCAGATCTGACTATGAGCTTAGATGTTATGGTCAAATTACTATTTATTGTGAAAAAGAGTTCAAAAAGTCTAGCTCACTTTTTAGCACTTAGACTTCATCTATTCCCCAAGCAACACAAGTTCAACAAATCTGGTTGCAGTAACCATATTGTGACTGAATCCGGTCATATATAAGTTACTGTGATTGATGTGCAACATGTGTGCTTCTCAGGTCGCTCGCAACAGATTGCATTCGACGCAGAATCTTGTCCCATTGTTTCCTATAGAAACTTGGCCGGATCGTACAATTGGGTCAAAAGTTATGGCGAAAATACTAATTTTAAAACTACAAAATAAAATGCCATTTTTTGCTCTTATGCTCATCCGATTTGATTGCAACAAATTGCGTTTGGCGAGAATTTTTTTATGCATATAAACAAACATGAAAAATAAGACCAATCCACATATTGGTGTTATTTGAGATTTTTCCAAACCTTTTGAACGAGCGAGAAAGGCACCATCACCGCTAGGTGGATTAATCTGGGTTTTTTTCTGTGTAGTAACTAACCGAATATAAAAATGTTCGCATTAACGATTCCGGCCTAATAATGGTTTTAAGCTTCGATGCAGAGTACAGAGCTTTGTTCGCCAGTGACAGTGGACAGGCGTATGGGGCCCTTGCGTGCACACGTAACTGCAAATGCTTCAGAAAATTCAGGTGAAACTTACGTGTCCGGTGAATTCTATCCAAAACTCAGGTAGAACTTACCTGATTTTCACGTAGAATGAGAATTCTATCGAAAAATCAGGTGAAAGTTACGTAAATTTCTGGTGGAAAAAATCTACGTACTTTTTCAGGTGGAAACAACGTGCAGGTTTTTTGGGTGTACAACTCTAGCCGCAAAAATCACCTTTATACTAATACTAAGGACACACCTGTGGTACTTGTACCATGGTACAAGAGAACAAGAAAATTATTCCAAGACTATCTTTAATAAAGACAATAATTGGTATGGTACTCATTTCAAGATTCTTGTACCATGGTACTTGTACCACCAGTGTGTCATTAGTATAAAGACACACTGGTGGTACAAGGACCGTGGTATACCACGGTTATGTACCCTAGTACATATTGCACCATGGTTTTCCACGTTGTACCAGCATGGTACAAGGTAACACACCTGTGGTACAACTTGTACCATGGTACGAATACCATCAGTGTGTCATTAGTATTATGCAACTATAACTGCACAAATACTACACTGAACCAAATATTCCGCTCTATATCGACTGCTTGTTGATTCGCTCCCGCCCCTCAACGATTGTCATTCGGTTTTTGGATGATTCGCATTCGCTTGTTTTCGGTTCGGGTGTCGAACATCCATATGCGTATCATCCAGGAAACGAATGATTTTGAAAACACAAAACGAAAGATGTTTCATACGGCTTATGGATGAGCTGAATGCGAGGATCGGATGATGAATATATTATTTTTGTATTAAAATTAGTCGATATTGCAGTGATTTTCAAATGTAGCAATGTTGTAGTTGAAAGGCTGGTGTTTAATTTTTAATTTTAATTGTTTTATTTATTTCATTTATTATGCATTATGGAGAGTAGTTGCAGCAGACGGTAATAAGAGGTTACGGCGACGAAACTTAGCCAGTCTTCACGATGGTGGTACATTTTTGACCCTGGGTATCGGCATTCTCATGTGATGGGCGTTTCCGTAACCGTGTAAGGTGACCGAGTCAACTATAGTATTGTGTAAAGCTTCATTCTAGAAGTATAAAAATACTACTTTTGATGAACCACTTACCTTGATAAACAATTCGATTGTTTTCAGAAACTTAGAGCTCAAATTGTTATAGTTTTACGATAATGTTAAAAAACATTATTTAAAAAACAGAGAAACGCGAGAGAAATTTGATCTGCACTAAACAAGAGAATTTTACAAATGGCGCTTGACCGTATAAAAGCTACCACAATAACGTACATCATAGCGTGGAGTAAATCATTCTCTTTTCGGATGATTTGCGTAATGGGGCGCGTTCGATATCTTGATCATCTGATTCGCGAATGATTCTCGGTCGATGGCGCGCACTGCTGAACATTAGATGACGATTCATTTCAAATCTGATGAAAAAGTAATTTGCATTCCGGATGATTCTCGTTATGAATAATGTGAGAATGTCATTCACTCGAGAATGATATATGCTTGAAGGAGGAGTTAGTTATGACAAGGAGGAATGCTTTTTCATTCGCTAACAGGAGGGTGTTTGGGTTCAGTGTAGATTTGAACTAGAACTAGATTTGAACTACCTGTAGGTAGTTCAAATCTGGTTCTAGTTCAAATATATCTATATCGATGTGCTTCAGTAAAGGTGTGGGCCAAAATCCTATAAGTCTGTATTAGTCGAAAAAATAATTTAAACATTGCCACCCACAGCGGACGAGCGTTGTGAAACGTCACGTCTGTTATAAAAATTGTACCGAGTATACCAGACGTGACGTCACATTCGGTCGCCTTCAGCCATTTTCGGCAGCCCAGCTGAGAGTTTTTCTCTCAAAAATGAGAATTTCCGTTGAACTAATATTACTTTAGGGTTTGGGCCACACCTGTAGCACCCTGTAGTAAAGCACATCGAGTCTATATTCTATATTCTATATCTATATTCAGTCTATAGACTGTTTGATAACAGCTCGTAATTATTATAGACGAATGTGGTAATAATAGAAGTTTTCAAATTGAAAACATTTTAAATGCGAAAAAGGCATCATCACCGTTAGGTGGATTAATCTGGGTTTATAAAACACGTCTGGTTCGTCTGCTGATCAAATTATTTACGTTAAATTTACGCTACGTTTAAACAAGGCAAGGGAATTCAGCAAGTTGCTTGAATCGAACGCGAACTGAACTTGTAAACACCTTAATTCAATTCACTTGAACAAAAAGAAAGTTAAACATGTTCAACTTTTGGCAAGTCAATTGAATTCAATTGAGTTGTTCAATTCACTTGCCCTGTCAAAACGTAGCAAACCCTCTTTTGACGTAAACTACGTCTAATACTAATGACACACTGGTGGTACAAGTACCATGGTACAAGAATCTTGAAATGAGTACCATACCAATTATTGTCTTTATCAAAGATAGTCTTGGAATAATTTTCTTGTTCTCTTGTACCATGGTACAAGTACCACAGGTGTGTCTTTAGTATAAGGGGAAGACTCTAATACAGGGTGTCAAATGAGAATTTCAAAACTGGAGACCGTCACGAAATCATGTAAGATTTGTAACATTAAAATGGTCATTTTGGATGGTCCGTCCTAAAGTACTGCAATTTCTAAAGCCCTCAGTACACTGTTTGTCATGATGTCAAATATTTGTCAAGTTTATCCGGATATCTATCAGACTGACCAGAAATCGACATGGATATCAGGCTGGCTTGACAAATATTTGTCATTATGACAAACAGTGTACTGATAGCTTAAGATATTTTTGATGATGGTCTTAGTGTTAATTCACAGTTACATATTACTCTGCAACGACCGCAGGTGGCTACCAGACGGCCTTTCCGCAAATCTGGAACGTCCATGAATGGTCGTTTTGTGCAGTTCGTCCCAAACCAACGATTTTCTTCTAAATCATTTCTGATAATGACCAGGAAGTTAATCAATGCGTTTTACCATAAAATATTGTATAGAGTTTTCCACCTTCGCCAAAAGTGTAATAATGGCCCAAAAATATATGTACTATACACAAACAAATGAATGATGAATTCTATCATAATAATACTTAAATAGTAATCATTGATGATAATAACTACATCAGGTATTCGAGAGATATTGAATACCAAATCAATACCTTGTCTAAGTTAAGTTTTTCGACAAGTATGATGTGTTTGTAATAGCCATATGAATTCCTGACAATACCTCTATGAGGTACCATACCTACTTGAGGTACACCCGATTCTGTACACCCGGCCGTGTAAAAAAAATCCCATACAAAAATTATGCAAAGTTGCTCCATTTTGCATGATTCGTCGAGAAATCATAAAACTTTTTTTACTTTTTTCGAATTTTGAACTGAAAACTTTTTTTACACGGAACGCATCCCCCGTGTAAAAAAAGAATCGGGTGTACTTACAGTGCACTTTTCCTTACTCGATGTAATGTTTTTTTTTTAAATTTCTTTATTAAACTGATTTTTTTTATTTTTTTTTATTTCTTTATTAAAGCGGCTTGCAGCCCTAGGCTGGCTCACCTCTCAAGAGTAAAATGATTTTTTAATTATAAGTAAACTCGATGTACTGTAAATCTATGTGAATCCTGGCTAGTACCTATGATAAGTTTTTTGATAAAAATAACGAGTGCCCAATCCCAACAAACATTGAATGCTGTTAAAGGTCTTATTTAGCCAAAAAAAAAAGCTATTTCAGCTAAAAAAACTTTGTTAGGATGTGATAGGAACGCAACATACGGAATTCTAATGGAATGTAAGAAGCAAGTTTTTCCTGCATTTCCAATTCTAACAGTTACCGTTAGACTAGTCAAGTTGAAGGTACAGGATTGAAATGGAAACGTACGGAAATCCTTTCCTGTTCTAGCGTATGCTGTAACATGAGATATAAAGTAGGCGAATGAAATGGGCCTGAGATCGAACCCAAGGCCTCCTGTGTATGAGGCAGAAACGGTAGTTATATGACTATCAAGCACTCTCTTCTGAACACATTGGTTGTCAAATCGCAAATAACTATAAATTACGGAACTTCCAAATCCCACATATCCTGCGATATCTAACAAAACTGGTTGATCCATATATCATCACCCTGCGGATGCAATCCAAACTAAACAGTTCTTCAGAATAATAGTTTTTATCCTCGAACAGCTGTGAAGAAGACGGCCACTTTCTAATATCACAGATCCTGGGTTATATATTCAAACTGGTGGTCTCACATTTACTATCACTACTCTACGGATGAATTTTAAACTTCACAATATTACAACATATTGGTTTCCAATCCCCGAGTAACTTTGTAGAAGACGGCAATTTTCTGAATTCCCCAGATCCCAAGATATGAAGAACTGATATCTCATATGCAGTAGCACCTCCTTGCGAAAGAATTTTGAATTATTCAGTTTTTCAACATATTGGTGTCCAGTCCTCGAACAATTTTGTAGAAGACGGCAATTTTTCTAAATTCCACAGAAAATATCGAACTAAACTGATCTCTCATATACACTAGCGTCGCCTTATGGCTGAATTCTGAACTAAACAGTTTCTCAACATATTGGTTTACAATCCTCGAACAACTTTATAGACGATAGCAACTTTCCAAAGCTAATAGATCCCGAGATATCAAACCAAGCTGATCTCTCATATACAGTAGCGCCTCCTTGCGGATGAATTCTAAATTATTCAGTTTCTCAACATATCGGTTTCCAATCCTCGAACAACTTTGTAGAAGACGGAAACTTTCTAATTCCCATAGATCCCGAGATATCAAACCAAACTAATAACTCATATACACTAGCGCCGCCTTACGGCTGAATCCTGAACTAAACAGTTTCTCAACATATTGGTTTCCAATCCTCGAACAACTTTGTAGAAGACGGCAACTTTTTGATTCCCATAGATCCCGAGATATCTAACCAAACTAATAAGTCATATACACTAGCACCGCCTTACGGCTGAATTCTGAACTAAACAGTTTCTCAACATATTGGTTTCCAATCCTCTAACAACTTTGTAGAAGACTGTAACTTTCTAATTCCAACAGATCCCGAGATATCTAACCAAACTAATAACTCATATATACTAGCGCCGCCTTACGGCTGAATTCTGAACTAATCAGTTTCTCAACATATTGGTTTCCAATCCTCGAACAACTTTGTAGAAGACGGCAACTTTCTAATTCCCATAGATCCCGAAATATCTAACCATACTAATAACTCATATACACTAGCGCCGCCTTACGGTTGAATTCTGAACTAATCAGTTTCTCAACATATTGGTTTCCAATCCTCGAACAACTTTGTAGAAGACGGCAACTTTTTAATTCCCATAGATCCCGAGATATCTAACCAAAATAATAACTCTCGCTTAACTTTTCAAAAGGACCTAAGTAACATTTTTTTCATGAATTAATTTGAATAGCGCAATCAACAGAAAAACATGAAAGCTTTTGATTGCAGTACTCAAATTAATTCATGAAAAAAATGTTACTTAGGTCCTGAAAAGTAAAGCGAGAACTCATATACAATAGCGCCGCCCAAGGGCGTAGCCAGAGGGGGGGCAGGGGGGTGGTAAGATTGAACGGGGACTGGAATGAATTCCCTTAACATGTGCACTTTACAATCCAAACATATTCAGAAATAGGTGGTTGAAATTCAAAAGATTCCCAAAAGCTTTTAGGGTATCCAGGATCCATAATGAAAGTTCAAAACAACTCGAAACATTTCGAGGTCATAAATTCTCCTTAAAATCCTTCTAGAAGCTCCCCTGGGAACTTCTTAATTCCTCCGGGAAGTTATCCACAAATTCCTTTTGAAAATCGTTCGAAAATCCTTCTCATGTAATTGTAATTCCTTTTTATCTAGAAACCCCTCACTAAATTTTTTTTAGGGAATTCATGAGGAAATTCCTTGAAGATTTTTTACTTTTTTCTAAGTTTTACTTCTAGACATTTCTTCGGCTATTCTTCCAGCAAAATCTCCGGCATTTCTTCTGGAATGTATTCTAGAGTTCCTTCAAGAATACGTACGGAATTTCCTCCCGAAATTCCACCAGAAGTTTCTTCAAAATATATGACAGAAATTCTCCGATTTCGCTCCATAATTTCACTTGTAAATCTATATGAAATTCCTTCGGAAATCCTTCAAGGAACTTCTTCAGGCATTTCTCCAGGAGCTCTTCCTTTCATTCCTCCAGGATAAAACCGCCATAAACTTAATAGCGAAATCCTCTAGGATTTTATTCTAGAATTCTTTTCGCAATTACTTCAGAATATCCTTCAAGCATTCCTCTACAAATTTCTTTGAGAATTTCTCCAGGAGTTCGTCCAAGTATTTCCCCGGAAATTCTTCCAGGTATTTTTCCGGGAATTCCTTCAGATACTTCTCCTGGAATTCCCTCAGGAAATACTCCGGGAATTTTTTCGCAGAATTGTCCTAGAATTCTTTCCGGACTTCACTCGGAATATACTCCAGAATTTTATTCGGAAATTAATTTGAGAGTTCCTCCAGGACATCTTCCATTGAGTTCTTCCAGGAATTTCTTCAGAACAAACGCCCGGGAATGCATCCAGTAATTTCATCAGCAATTCATCTGGGAATACTTTCAGGATTTCATCTGGGAGTTTCGGCATTAATTCCTCCTTGTATTTTATCCGGGAATTACTTCTGATATTTCTTCGGAAATTCCTTCAGGAACTTCTCCAAGAATTATTTCAGGACTTCCTTGTGGGAATTCTCTCGGAAGTGCTTGTGGGAGTACCTCCGGGAGCTCCTCCAGGAGTTTTACCAAGTGTTCCTCCGGGAATCCCTCCAGGAACTTCACAGGGAATTCCTGGATTCGAGGTGAGCCAGCCTTGGACTGAAAACTTCCCAAATAAAGATAATAATAATATTTGAGGTTATGGCTTTCAGTCTTCTTCTGCTCAAAAACGGGTTTTACGTTTTTATCCGACGTTTCGGTTACATATATTGTACCTTTATCAAGTAGTTAACTAAGTCCGGTTTTATTGTTACATTGTCTTGTCTTCTGATAATTTCTACGGGAATTC
Organism: Armigeres subalbatus; assembly: GCF_024139115.2. Classification (NCBI taxonomy): domain Eukaryota; kingdom Metazoa; phylum Arthropoda; class Insecta; order Diptera; family Culicidae; genus Armigeres; species Armigeres subalbatus. The sequence continues at coordinate 76,465,338 of NC_085140.1, forward strand.
CTCCGGAAATTACTCTGGGAATCCCTCTTCTGAGGTGTATCACCCGGAGTATCTCCCGTAAGAACTCTCGAAAGAATTTCAGGAGGAACTCCTAGAAGAATTCCTAGAGGACCTCCCGGAGGAACTCCCACAGAAACTATCGAAAGAACTTCGGGAGGAATTTCCATTTAAATTTCTGAAGAAAGCCTAAATGATTTCCTGAAAAAAGCCTGAATGAGTTCCTGGCAGAGCTACTGGTGGAATTCCCGAAGGAGCTCTCGGAGGAATTCTCGTAGGAACTTCCGGAGGAATTTCTGAAGAAACTCCCGGGAGAATTTTCAAAGGAACCCCCGGAGGGAATGCCAGTGATACTATCAGAAGAATCTTCGGAAAAATCGCGGAAAATTCATCTTATAGACAAATCTCGTCTTGCTGAAACCTTTGTAGGGGTATATAGCTGGACCATCGTCATCGTCAGAGGACATCCCGGAGAATTCCCTGAGGAGCTCCCAGAGAAATTCTCGGAGGAGCTTTTGGGTGAATTTCTATATAAATTCCTGAAGAAAACTAAATGAATTCCAGAAAGAAAGCCTGAATGAATTCCCAGAGGAAATTCTGGAGAATTCCCCGGAAGAATTTTCAGAGGAACCTCCGTAGGAACTGCCGATAGAACTACTGGAATAATTCTCGGAGGAAATCCTGGAGGAACTCTTGGAGGAATTGCCGGTGGAACTCCTGGAAGAATTCCCGGAGGAGTTTTTGGAGAAACTCCTGGAGGATCTCCCAGTGGAAATCTTGATGTTTTCACCGGAATTCTTTCAGGATTACTTTGGGAATTAATCTAGGAATTCCTCCGAAAATTTCATTTTCGGTATAATTTCTGTATAAATGTTCGGTGGAATTCCAGGAGAAATTCTTTGAAATTTTCACAAGAAATTATTTGAAACTTTCAGGGAAAATTTTATGGAATTTTCACAAGAAATTCGAAGATTTTTTGCGAAATTCTCAGGAATGCTTACTGGCAGTTCTGCGGAATTTCCACGGAATATTCTTAGGTATTTCACGGTTCAATTTTTCAGAAATTTTTATGAGAAACAGCAAGAAGAATTATCGGAAGAATTCCCTGCAGAACTTATAAAGGAGCTCGTGGAAGATTTCTTGGAGTAAATAATGGTGAAATTTTTGGATTAATTCCCGGCGAAATTAATGGTGAAATTCCTGAAGACATTGCCGAAGAAGTTGCTGGAGGCATTCCTAAAGAATTCCTGATAGAACTTCGGATAGAATGACTGGAGCAATTGTCGAAGGAATTCCTGGAGGAAGCTTGCATATTGTTTTTTTCTGCCTATTTGATAATAAATATTATTTCAGAGCGGATTTGTTTAGAAATTCAAATATCATTATTGTTGTTTAATAAACGCAAAACGCGAACGTTGCATTGTGGGCATGAATGCGTCACGTTTACTAACGTTGCGTTCTAGTACAAAACGCTGACTTCAACGCCCAGCGCAACGTGCTATTGTGATCCAGCCTTTACTGTTGATTGATTTCGTTGACGGATTTCGTTTCAAAGTTTTTGGAACTTAGAAGGAAATAGTGCCAAGCACTAATCTTTTTCTTCTTCTTCTTATTGGCATTACATCCCCACACTGGGACAGAGCCGCCTCGCAGATTAGTGTTCATTAAGCACAGTTATTAACTTCGAGGTTTCTAAGCCAGGTTACCATTTTTGCATTCGTATATCATGAGGCTAACACGATGATACTTTTATGCCCAGAGAAGTCGAGACAATTTCCAATCTGAAAATTGCCTAGACCGGCACCGGGAATCGAACCCAGCCACCCTCAGCATGGTCTTGCTTTGTAGCCGCGCGTCTTACCGCACGGCTAAGGAGGGCCCCCACTAATATTCATTTGTTTTCATCACTAAAGGCCGGTCGCAATGCTGTTGGGTTTTGTATGGCGTGTTTGGAAATCAAACTACTTAGGCTTTGGTCCGATTCGTGAATTAAAATCAAATTAAACTTAAAAGTGACAGTTCGGAAATTATGAAATCCCCCGCTCATAAGAATGGCTGGTGCTACCCAGCAAGACCAACAAAACATCTATCAAAAATGATTCAATATCTGTCAAAAGTAATCTTGCTCTGCGAGCAGGGTTATTTGGAAATTTTTGAAATGTCACTTTTAAGTTTAATTCGATTTTGATTCACGAATCGGACCAAAGCCTTAGAACTAAAACTAGCAGTTCGCAACGCAGAGTTGCAGTTTTATTTTTCGAGCACTTTTTGAAACTGATTTGCAACTGCTCGACTGGTTTGTTGCAAACAGGCTTCCAGAGCGCACATTACGCATCGTGAGCCACATCAAAATTTGTCGCACGATCACAATTAGTTCGTGTGGGTGAGGTGAGACATTTACGGTCTCTCTATATTTCTCTACGTCGCATCTCACGTACATGACAAATCCGAGCGTTATGCGATTTCTTTACGCATCGCTTTCTTCCAAGAGTGTGCATCATGCTACTGTTTCACATGCGACATATCATGAAACACAGCTCATGAGGCGGTCACATGTGCTGCCTTGAGCTGTACGTCTGTACCAGCTTTGTATTGTTTTGATGAGCTTTGTCAATTCGCTTTGTAGTACAAGGAAGAGAACCGAACGAGAGCGTTAGTGTGTGGATGTCGTGTATCCAATCATTTGAACCAAAACGAAGGTGTCTGGCGTGTCATTGACTATTGTATTTCCAATTACATATTTAGTGCATAGAAACATTTTACTACAGCACACTTTACTTTACGTGAACACTTAGTTCATGAAAATACTAATAGATTTACTCTGAATGGTACTCTTAAACCTTAATTTTATAACTGTAATTCGCACCATTGCATGGTTTGAATTACAGACAGTATCTCCTTAATATAATATTAATATATTTGCCCAAAATTACACGCCCCCTCCTCCCTCCATAGGAAACGACGCACCCTGCTCGATTCTTACGAGGAGATAGCATTGCGGCGTTTCCTATGGTGCAGTTGTTCCTTTCGAATATAAAAAACGCTGCTTGGAATTTTGTGCAAACGCTCTTTTAGAAACATTACAGAAGCTGCGCGGTGTATCATATTGATAGCATCATTTAATACTAAGTTCAAATATGAAATGCCAAATATGAATGCAAATATGAAATCTATAAGGATGCAAATTTGAAAACCTTTTGGCCATCTTGCGTTGGTTTAGTAACGTGAAATGTGGGGAAATCTTCTAAATTGTCGAAATCAAAATTGGATTTTTTTTTATTTTTAAAATTGAATCAACATATAAACAAAATACTATGGCCACAGACAAACAGACGTAACAGCTAGAACATTTTTCTGATAAATCTATCGCTCAACTCTTCTACCACCATCTTGCGAGCATGTTACACAAAACGATGTTTCGTATGACATCGTCACCAGAAGGCGCTGGAGTGTAATGTCAAACCCAAAGGATTACGACACTAGCGCCTCTAGTTGTGAATTGCGTAATCAATTAAATTCAAAGTGATCGTTGAAGTCATGGTCGATGGTATTTTCTCTAGTGTTACGTCTGTTTGTCTGTGCTATTGCCATGCGCTTGCAATGCTCATATCGGATAATAATACTAGATACTTGTCTCCATTAACTAGTTTAAACCACGGTATATTTTAATTCAAACCACTTAGAGAGGGAGTAGCCTACAGCAAAGGTGACAAGAAGCAATAAGATACCCGACTTCTATGATTTTTCGGAGACATGATAAGCGCCGCAAGCGAACAAAAACCGAACCCCTTGAAAAAGACACAATCCTCGTGTCGAAACTTCGGGTAAATAAAAAAAAAACTCGTTGTAATAATTGCAAGACTAAGTAGCCGTTCAATAAATATAATCTTTACTTAAAGTAGTGGAATAAAATGGAATAGTACAAACAAACGCCTTATGACAAATAAATACATTTCTCTGAAAGCTTAACATAATTTTCTTATCAAGATATTTCCCTATAGGGGGATCAAGTCTCCCACAAGTTTTGAAAATGCCAAATTTTCTATCTTTCTGAAAAATCAATATTTTCATAACTTTCATGAAAAACTAATTTCTTTCAATGATGTTTTTTAGCTATTCAAAAATTAAAATTGCTATAAAATTGCTTATCATGTCCATATAAATGCGCATACAATTATGCATGTTACATCAAGAAATATTTGAAACAAAAAGTGGGGATCATGTGTGTCCAATTTCCCCTACTGGGTCAGCTACCCAATTTACTTTGGTATTTAATTTGATCAAGTTATCCGTAAATCCTTTGGGTTCTTTCTAAAATTACGTAACGCTAAATTTGGTGATTTTTGACCCCCACCCTCCCCCTCGTAACACTTTTTGTATGAAAGGTTTATTTTTTTTGTATGGATCGTAACACTCGGCTTGACCCCCTCCCTTCCGCTGCAGCGTTACGTAATTTGTGAAAGGACCCTTTCCGTATGGGCAGCGTACATACATTGCTTCACGTAAAAACTTATGGTCGGATTTGTCTGTCTATAAATTTAGCCTACCAATTCTGCAAGCATTACTCCTTTGGAAGTAAGTAAGCGTTAGAATGTGTCGGCATGTTTTCGCGTTTCGGGAGTGAACTCTGTGGTATCCTACTAGAAGCGTTTGGAATGTTAAGCTATACAAGTCCACGGAGATGTCAGATATGCGTGTATACGAGAGACGGATCCAAACATTCGGTAGTGTTTTCGACTTTCGTTGATTGAGAGATGTATAAATACCTAAATATCACAAACTCGTCAAATAATCTTTGGTTTGAGCTGGTCGAATGAACTTTGAGGTATTACTAATCTTCAATAAAATATGTTTTAATGGAAGAGCTTCATATAAACATATAAATTTTGTTTAGTGTTATGGCTATGTATATTGTCCATGTTTTTGTGACAGCCTTCTTCAATTCTGAACATTACCTAACCACTATTGAAATTTATACTATAATTTTAGCCACTTGTCAGAAGATCTATTGAAAATTTGTTATAGTTCAACGCGGTTCAACAGGAGGAAATCAATGAATTCCAAAGTACATACACAACCCAGCCCTGAATAAATCTGCCGAAAGCTAAATAAAAGTTAAATTAATCGTATTACAATGTTCTGTGGGATTGTTCTTTAATATGGCAACTGCCATTTTTGCAAATCATGTTAACATCAAACCCCATGTTTCCTTTATATCAAATGCGCTAACGAATGCAGCAACCAAGGGCAAACTCCGGAGGGATGTCTTGTCGAATTCAATATTACAACAAAGGAACATCATATTGAATTTCCGATTGAAATTCTAGACCAAATGTAATTAAAATTTGATTGATGTACGATAAGGACAAATGTAAGAACTATATTTTAAATACATTTCCGAAAAAACACAAAAAGTGAAATAAACTTGTAAATACGTACTTCAGATTTTATCAGATTTTAGTTACATTTTGTCTTAAATTTGTCATAAGCATTTTAAAATTATCCCCCTATGTGTACCGTGGGATCTGTAAAAGTTAACACCATTGGTTGTCTTTTTCTTATCTTTACTTGTATTCGTCTATATTGTCCATACATTCATAACAGTCCCATTTAAATAAGAAATCATGCAAACATGGGACTATTCAACCGTCTGAAACGAGTTTACTACTCTCCATTTAATTCCACCAATTATTTTCGATGTCTTTGCAGATGCGTATTTCGACCACAACTGTGTGGTCGAAATACGAATCTGCAAAGATATCGAAAATAATTGGTGGAATTAAATGGAGAGTACTTAACTCGTCTTAGACGGTTGAATACATTCCACAAAAGAGCTTAAAATATTTTTCGGATGGGACTATTATTAATTTAAGAGCACCTGGCCGTGTTAAATCTGTGTTTCTACTTTTCCTCTGGAAACAGCGTTCTCTCGGATCTCATACCGTATTTTGTGCTGTACGCTTGATACTACACCAACATTCTCCCATTCATCGATGTAGTATCCACGCGGAAACGAAAATAACGAAGCAAAATAGACAAGCACATGAGCTGTCCCAATGCGCTATTGCACATGTGCTTGTCTCACAGCTATCTCAAAACTTAGTACGGTGAGCTGGAGATGCGATGAGACTTTACTTCATGGGGCACATCGGAAAACGAAGTGCATGCGACAAAGCACACTTGTGCAACTAAAATTGTGTATGCTCTGTTGTTGCGTCTCTCAGAAACAAAAAATAAATGAGCCGAGCTGTCGCACCGCTCACGGTCTCATTTGTGTATGTGTGAGATTTTTGGAAGCCTGGTTGCAAATAAAACCTGATTTGAAACTTGAATGAAACTGAGTTTCAAATTTATTTAATTGTGTTTGTTTGTTTGAGATGATGGACAAACTCATTGTTGTTCGTATGCGATGTAAAAACTACCGCGAAAAATGTTAGTTTGTTTTATTTTTGTTTTATGAAAAAATAAAACCAAGTTGCATTTCGTTTACAACTCTGCGTTGCGGGCACCAAGTTGTAGTTCTATTTTGACAGTTATAAATTTTATAACATCAAGCAGTACCAAACTGAAACTGCAACTTCAGCATTGGAACCGGCCTAAAACTACGATTTAGAAGACCCAAAAAAGTTGCCCCCCTGCTCGAAATCCTGGCTACGCCCATGGGCCGCCTTACGGCTGAATTCTGAACAAAACAGTTTCTCAAAATATTGGCTTCCAATCCTCGAACAACCTTGTAGAAGACGGCAACTTTCTAATTCCCATAGATCCCGAGATATCGAACCAAACTGGTATTTTCATATACACTAGCGCCGCTCAGTGGGAATTCTAAATCAATTTTTTTTCTTGACTCATAGGGCCGCATGGGATTATAGATGGATTTAGAGTTTTTTTGGAGTTTCTAGAGTTTTTAGAATTCTTATAAGAAACATTGCGCCATTTATTAAGAAGATGAACTACTTCCACCGGTGTTCCGTTGGTTTCGGATCTCCCGGAGGACCAGTAGAAGATCCAGTGGACTTAAAAAAATGTCCCCTTTATTATTATCCCGAAAAAATCACGTTGATATCATTTGAATTGGCTTCATTATAACGGATTTTAGGACTGTTGTACTTTTTACAACACGCGAGTTCTCGAGTTATGAAAGTTGAAGCGGGTTGCGGAAGGTTAATAGGTCCGTTATCTTTCAATAGATTTTAATGATTTATATATCAATCGATTCGTAAACTTTCCACCAATTTGTCAGTAGTATTGAAACTATCCAGTTTTCCGCGAGCGGTAATGGCCGCCAGCTTGCATGCGGGTCAGTCTCTGATTTGACGTTTCTGGAGGTCAACTGCACCCACCGCTCCGAGCATTTTGACCAATGTTGCATATAAGAATGTGCTGATTCGGCGAATTCAAGCCTTCTTATATACCACATTGATCAAAATGCTCGAATGGTGGGTGCAGTTGACCTCCAGAAACGTCAAATCAGATACTAACCCGCAGGCAAACTGGCGGCCATTACCGCTCGCGGAAAACTGGATTGATTATCAACGCTAAACTATTGAAAATTTTAGTTCTTTCATGCATCGTGCATCCCCTATACAGCGCGTTCCAATCCTTGGTAATTGCCTACTTTTAGGGTATTATCTATTATTGAACTAGGTTGTATGAATGGGGTGGCCCAGCCGCTAGACAGTGGAGTCCCTACTCCTTCATAGAGTGGGAGATGCATCTAAGGCCCGATGCCCACGTAGCGTCTTTTCAACGCTGCGTGCACACAACGTTAAAAGGACGCATGTGTGCATCGGGAAAAAGCGGTAACGCAGCGTCGCCGCACCGATGCACACCTGCGTTTTTTCAGCGCCACGTGCACGCAGCGTTGAAAAAACGCTACATTGGCATTGGCCCTAAAGCTGGGTAGTATTGTCGTGGGATGGTTCCTTCCAGGAGGGTGAAACGTCTGTCATCCGCGGTACAATTGCACAATTTTTTGAATAGAAATTCTCTCGAAAAGGTTCGGACTATTTCACCGAACATCACAATAATATTCAGTAGAAAACCTGGAAGAGGCCGTAGGCTTCCTGATGGGCAACGTACACGATGGCTTTTTGTAGTTGAAGAGGATCTGAGGGCATTGAACGTTCAGAGCGAATGGAAACGGCTGGCTCAGGATCGACTTCAGTGGAGAAAGATACCCACCAGGTGTTTTTTTACGCGGTTCGAATTCATCAATTTCTTGGCCTGAACTAATACAGCTTTTTAAATACCGGCTGAATTTTCTTTTATTTCATTCGGTGTATGCTCAACCAGGAGGAGCTGTATGGTTTGAAATAGAGGAAGGAAGCATAGCAGAGCATGAATCCTTGTACAAATCGTAGGTGGAAGTGCAGAGATAAGCATATCCACCGTCATTGTAGGTAAATTCTGTCACAATCTACAATTAGGTAGATCCGATTGTCCTTAAAAGTGTTTGGGATAGCGTTAAAGTTGTTTTGACAAAAAAAAATTAAAAATGAGAAACAATCAGATTTGATTTTTATTTGTATATATATATTTGGATAATATCTATTAAATGAAGAATGAAAACAGAAACTTTACATGGATCAGTTGCCTATAGAGTGCACGTGTGCAATCTAATCTATACTCACCTGCAGAAATAATCTTTTTCTAAAAAACTTAAAACTGCAAATAAAATTAGGAAAAAAAAAGGTTGCCTTCTTAAAATTTGTTTATGCAAAAGCTTTGAATCGCGTTGTATTTAAACACTATGAATATTTAGTTTCTTTTCGGTGAATTCCTCAATTGGGCTTTGTTTATTCGGTTGCTGTTCCACAGAACTATCAACTAGCTCTGGGTGCATAAATCTGGTATGAATCTCAAGCTGTTCTTTCGTGGGGAAAATCAGGCGACATTTTCTACATTTAGGATCATGAACCTTAACAAGTTTCAAGTGAGCTGCCAACTTGGAACGTCTTCGGAACTTTTCCCCGCAAACATCACAAACAAACACTTCCTTGTGGACTCTCTTCGTGTGTAATTTAAGTGATTGACAATTTGCAAACTGCTTTTCACATTTCGTACAGGGATATGCGTTGGTCACTGCATTCGACAACTTCGTGTGCATCAGTTGGTGCTTCACAAAATGTTTGCGTAGTTTGAAAGACGACCTGCACAATTGGCAAACAAATTTATCTGTCTTCTTGTGGGACCTCAAGTGCTTCATAAGGTTATCGTAACTGTCGCATGAAGCCGTGCACCGGTTGCACCTGAAGACGTGCTCTCCCTGGTGCGCTAGGACGTGCATTGGAGTGGTTTCAGTGGCACAAAATGAGCAGAACTTTAGTGAACGTCCATCTTCGTCCTCTTGCTTTACGATGCTTTTTCCTCCTTTGCTGTTAATCTTTATTCTTTTTTGTAGTTTCTGTACGTTTGATGTATCTGTTGGGCTGTTAACAAAATCGATGGGAGCTGTTACTCCTCTGATTTCTGGTATTTCGATTTTAATTTCCCCAACAGCTACTGTTTGTTCATCTTGAGTTCGATCAGAGTCCAATCGCTGTGTTGAAGATATCGGTTCCGTTTCTGTATTATTTTCTGAATTCGAATCCTCAGCTATAACAAAACTATTTGATCGCTGCAGATGTTCTTCCGACTGTTTGTGAATCGCTAACTGTTCCTCCGAGCTGAATTCCAACTCACAGTGCGTACAATAATGTTCATCGTGGTGGGCATCCCTTTTGTGGCGCACTACACTCGAGCTAAGTGCAAAGGTAGCATCACATTGGTCACATGCATAAGATCCCGAGAGTTTTGTTCGCTTGACATTTTTCAAAGCTGTGCTGACAGTGCAATGCTTTTTATTCACATGAGTTCGTAGTTTACTGGGGTGGTCAAATGTAGCAGGGCATATATTGCATAGGTACGTCCGTATAGTATGTTCAACTTGATGATGACGCTTCAAAAGATAAGCATGAGTGAACTGTTCATTGCATTGCGAACAGGAAAACGTGTTATTCTCGACGTGAGAAAGTATATGTGTCTGCAAACACTGAGGATAAATGAACGCCTTCTGACACAGCTTACATTTATAGGTTGCCGATTTTGAATGAACTTTCATATAATGAGTGTAGGCTGCAATATATCGAGCAAATATTTTTGGGCATTCCGAGCACTTGAATGTTCCATCTATCTGGTGAAGCTTAAGATGTAGTTGAGAGACTTTTTTTTTGCAAATCTTGCAAAACTTGCGCTTTTGTCTTTCTCGAACAGCAATGGTTTTCTTATTGGCCTGGACTTGTAAATCAGCTTTACCAACATCATTCAGATTCATTGAATCATTGTTGTGCCCAACTTGATTTGCCATTTCTTTCTGTACTGAAACAATATGGCTAGCTACCTTATTGGTAGCACCTACATCAGGAACATCTGGTACGATCAATTCAGCTCCTTGGTCTTCTACATTGTCTACATCCGGTACGGCTTTTGTGATAAAAGTTTCGTAGAATAATCGATCGTTGCTGATGCACATTTCTCGGAATGTTGCGAAATCTTCCAGATTGGATTTACACTCCAAACACAACGATGCTGGTGCATTTGGGGTGAAGGTTATCTAAATCAAAAGAATTCTATGTTAGAAAGTAATTTTCACATTTTTCCGACTAAAGTATCATTTTGCCATTGTTGTTTCATGAGATTGAAAGTTGGGAACGCAAACATTGATTTTCCTATTGATTTCAGGAAAAAATGGAACTATTCATGGTGTTTTTGGAATGCCATTAAATTGTTAGTTGGTTCGGTTGGGAATGGTTCATTTAATTGGGAAATTTGCAAGAAAAATCAATGTCACATTTGCGTCTCTCGCATTACATTTTCTGAAGACTCTTACGTATACGTGTGCATTACTCCATTTGATGCCGGGTATTTACCTTGCGTGAACGCGGCGTGCGTGCAACTTAAAAAAACGCTACATTGACATCGGCCCTTAGATCATATTCCGAACACTAGCTTTTAAATGACCATTTTAGCTTAGTACTAGTAATTCTTTCCATAGGATCCTAAATTCGTTTGTAATCTTGATCATCAGTACGGAAAACCGATGAAAAACTCAATTTTAGGACACTTAAACGCCAGTGTTCGGAATTTGAGTCAACACGGTATTATACGTCTTGCCTAAATACTACATTTGATGCTGGTTACATTGCGTGGACGCGGCGTGCACGCTACGTTAAAAAGACGCAGGTGTGTATCGGGAAAAAGTGGTAACGCGGCGTTGGCGCGCCGATACAAACCTGCGTTAACACTGCGTGCATTTGGCGTTGAAAAGCTACTTCGTGGTCATCGGGCCTTAGTGTCCATTTGATGCTTTAGTCGAAATGATTCTGTATTTTAAATAATTATTATATGTTGCACTTTTTAACAAACCTTCAAACTTGTGAGCTCTTCGATCCATTGGGGAAGCAATTTGTTGTCGCCATCAAAGATACGCTCACTCCTTTTTCGTACGGTCAAGCATAGTCGACAAATAATGAAAACTGTTTTACTGTTGGTTAACGAATTCATCGTAGTTTTTTCCTAATTCCAAAGATTTATTGCTGATTCGGCAGATTTAATTTATATAATATAATCAATTTTATCTATTCTCAACCACTGTTTTTAGTAAGAGAAATAGTAATTAAAAATTTGCAATTTTTTTACAAAAACCTGACAGAAACCACATCAGTGCGATGTTTTCGATGTTTTGGTTTGACATTAGTATACACGGTAAAACAAGAAAAATCAATTTTTGAAGTGCTTGCACGCTAATCTCGAACAACTCTCTGCACTGAAATTCAAAACAATCCAAAATTGGGTACTTTTCACTCAACTTGACATCTAAGTGCAACTACATATAGTGCAACCACTCAAAATTGAGTTTTTCGTAAAACTTAATTTTAAGTAGTTTGATGAAGGTATAAATTTCAGTAAAAATTACTACATTAGAAAGACTTCGGTTTGGATGAAAAATACCTACCCAGGTAACCACTAAGCACTTTAATAAGCCTTATTTAAATCATATAACAACATTTCAGTGCCTAAAAGCTGTATATATAATTTTCAAGTGCTAATTAGCAGTATAAACTTTAGGCAGTAAAAAAAGCCGTATATCGGTATATAACGCTTCGATATGAGCCCTGTGGATTCAAGCCGAATAAGGGAAGTTTTATTACCAATTTAGAGCTACTATCTATGACGTTTGGGTAGAATCAATAACAATAGCACCTAGAATGTTATAACCTGTCTCTTTTACTCGCATTAGAAATATTTGTTTTGTACTGTCGTGTATGTCGTGCTTGTCAATTACATATGATAGGCAATGATAATAATATCGGCATCATATTGCATACAAAATGCCAGTCTGCCAGATAAATGCTTAATGAGCAGTGAATTTATTCTACGGCAATACCTATAGGTATTTATTAATATTCACCTGAAAGATACCTTTCAGATGGGTTTCCCTAATATACAACAAAAAATTTATCTATAAATAACAGCAGATTGTATCATTTTCAATGCTTTCTCGCCCTCGATACAAAGGCAGATGAGATCCTTCTGCTTTTTATCCCTTCCCAGCCATACATCCAAACAGATCCGTGGTGGATCAGATGGTAAACTATGGGACCAACCTAAATCAAAAGCATCCAACACCAGTTCAAGCGTTCAAGACCGGAGTTAAATCTAATTAGCAAAAAAAATCATTGAATCCCCAAAGGGAAGAAAAGAGAAAGAACGCATTAAAATGTAAATAAATATTTTCCATTTCATTTTTTTTCGTTCCGTTCCAACTCGTCTAAAAATTTTGACATTTTGGCATTGGCGTGGAAAAATAGGTAGGGGCAAGCACTATATCAGCCAAATAATTCGCCAAAAGCGGCTTTTGAGCAGCACTAATGCATAATTTAAGTCTTATTAGCACTGTTGACCAGGTTTTTAATGCGACTATAGAGCCGAAATAAAATCGATTTTAACGGCTTAATGGTTACTTGGGTAAAATTGAGAAATGATTTTTTTACGGAAAATATATTATTGCGCTTTTTGCACTTTATAAGAGTTTTGTGAGATTTTTTTTTCTCTCACTCAATACACTCAAAAAAGTTTGATTTTCCGTGTATAATATATGTGTGTGAGTGCTCAATCTGAAAACAAACAGACGTCAAATCGTGGCGGGAATCGATTTAGTGTACATGTGACTCACAAGTAATGGGTTATAATTGGGTAAATTTCAGTAACAAAAATCGATCAACCCGAAATGAGAGTGAGTGTGAGAAAAAGAAGCGGGCAAGAAGTAGAGGCCTTGATAAGAGAAACGCGGATAGACAATATGACTCTGCCAACTAGAGGTGTGCGCCGGTCCGATATTCGTCGGCGGCGGCGTTTGTCAGAATTTTGGCCGGCGGCGGCGGCGTTTTCGGCGTGACGCCGAAAGCCATTTTACCCGGCGGCGGCGGCGGCGTGAATCGGCGTGGCGATTTTTTTCATTACGTTTTTCTAAGATTTTTTTTTGCATTTTTTCGGCATATTTTCAAGACATTCAAAAACAGATTTTTTTATTTTCGCATGAAAAATCTAATGAACTTTTCCAGAAAAATCTGGAGGAAAACCAAAATTTGGAAAATATTTTCGAATTGTTTGAAGTTTCGAGAAATCTTTGGAATTACCAAGAGAAGCTCTTTTGAATTCCCAAATAAAATTTGGAATTTCAGCAGAAAATTACATGAGAAACTTCATAATTTTTACAAAAAAAAAAGTTCCTTACTTCTACAGGAAAAACTTCGGAAATTTATGAGAAGGTCTTGTTGAGTTCCTATTGAGTATTCTTCCAAATTTGTACAGAACATTATTGATAATTGTAGTAGAGTGCGGCTGGTTGAATGGGTGTTTTACCGTTGGCTTTCTCAATCTACAATAATAAAGACGGCTTGTTTGGCATGGCCAACGATAAAACAGTCAATTCTTAAGAATTTCCGCGGGAGACTCTAAGGAGTTTTCGAGAAAACTTCTCTGGAATGTTCAGGAGAAATTCTCCGTAAGTGTTATTAATTAACGACTGGTAAACTTGTTGCATTAAAAATCTGGCCCATAGACTGAGAAAGCCAGATCCTTAATGCATTCTCCGTAAGTTTAACGGAAACTTCTTTTGAATTTCCGCGGAGGATTGTTCAAAACGATTCAACGAAAAATTGTTCAAAATTCTTGGAATTCTACGGGAAATACTTTGTGCAGAAGACGTTCGATAACTGCAATTCATTTAACTGCAATGCTTTTAACTGCATTTCGAAAGTTACATCAGTTTTGCAGTTATCGAACAGTTAAGCATCAAAACTATGTCAAAGTCGATGATCACTGCATAGCGGTGAACAATCAGATGCACTTCTATTATGACGACGTCTACAATTGTTTGACGTCTAGAATGCGTCATGTTACAGTTATCGAACGACTAGTGTATTGTCCGTAAGAAATTCTTGGGAAATTCCATTGGCCGAAAGCCGTATGTCCGAACTGGTAATTTAGCCGAAAAAGTCGTTTTCCCTAACAGGTCGTTTTGCCGAATAGGTCATCAACCCAAAAATGCCGATTGGCCGATATGGTCGTTTGACAGAATAGGTCACTTGTCCGAAAATATCGTTTAGGCCAACAGGTCTTACGGCCAAATGTCAATAACTGAATGGATAATTTCAAGACAAAATTTTCAAAACGACTTATCTGCTTTTGTAAACAAAGATTCAAACGATGATTTGACGAATCTGATAGCTCTCCCACGCAAGCCAACACCATCAACAGGTAGCGGAATCCTTCACCTACCTATTGATGGTGTTGGTTTGCGTAGGAGAGCTATCAGATTCGTCAAATCGTCATTTGAATCTTTGTTTACAAAAGCAGATAAGTCGTTTTGAAAATTTTGTCTTGATTTAGTCCATAATATCCATCCGTTTGGCTTAATGACATTTACGTTGAAAAGACTGTTAAACGAAATTTCGTAACACCTCTACTTTTAAGTCGATACTAACGTTTAAGCCAAAAACCATCTAATAAAACCCCATTAAGCAGAATTGAACGTTTATCCGAAACTGTTATCAGGTCAAAAATGGTCCGACCAAAAATGTATTTTTTCCGAAAACGACATACAGCCGAAATGGACATTCAGCCGAACTGGTAATTTGGCCGAAAAAATCTTTTATCAAATAGATCATTTGACCGAAAATGGTGTTTGGTAAGAATGGTAATTTGACCAGAAAATGTCCTTTCTGCAAAACAACTTTTCTGGCCGACCAGCATTTTCTGTCAAATGACCAATTCGGATAAACGTCTTCTTTGGCAAAATAACCAATTCAGCCGAACGACACTTTTCGAAAAAGGTTGCCGAAAGGACATTTAAGGTCCAAATGACTCTTTCTGTCAAATGCCATTTTTTTACCAAATGGCCTTTTTGGTCAAATGATGTATTTTCGGTCAAACGACTTTTTCACCCGAGCGGCATTTTCAGCTAAATGACCTGTTAGGGTAAAATTTTTTTACAAATCCGTCCAAATTTTCCTTTTAGCTGTACATCGCTTTCGGTCAAACTACATTTTCGGTCAAACCAATTTTGATCTGATAACAGTTTCCGTTTTGCTAAATGGTACCTGGCTAGATGTCTTTTGGTCTAAAGTCTAGTATTGACCTAAAAATAGAGAGGCCACGAAATTTTGTTCAACGGTCAATTGTCAAAAAGACCATTTCGCCAAACAATTGGCCATTTCTGACCATATTACCCGTTCAGTACGAGGTTCAGTCATTGAAATTTGGCCGTATGACCCCGTTTGGCCATTTCTGTCAAAAAACTATTTCTGCTAAATGGCATTTTTAGACAACGATAGTTTCGGCCAGACGACCTGTTAGGGCAAACGGCTTTTTCTGCCAAATTACCAGCTCGGCCGTCTGTCACTTTCGGTCTTATTGGAGAATACTCAACAGAGACTCAATAGGAACTTTCTGTGAATATTCTGAATATTTTCCTGTAGAAATTTGGAACAACTCCCCGGAAAAACTCTGTAGAGCTTCTCATGTAAATCCCAAACAATTTTCCTTGGTAATTACAAAGAGTTCTCGAAACGTGAAAGTAGTTCCCGTGGAAAATCTGAAAATAATTTTCAAATGAATATTCTGGAAAAACTTGAAGAATTTTTGGGGAAGTTCATCAATTTTTTGAGGCGAGATTCAAAAGATTCTCCAGTTATTGTCGTGAAAATATCCTTAATGACCAATTCAGCCCAACGACACTTTTGACCGAATGTCCATATTGATCAAATTGCCCTTTCTACCAAACTACTATTTCAGCCGAAGGACAAGCTCACGATTTTTTTAGCCAAAGGAACTGTTCGACCAAATAAGATTCTCGGCCAAATATCTGCAGGCTACATAGTCTGAAAACATAATGAGAGCATATAGAATATTTTGATTTTGACAAAATGATTCACAATTGGTTTTCAAATATGTATAAATCATCATGATTGATTATATATTTTGATCTCATGTTGCTGTAGATTACTAAATTAAATGATATGACATCAAAATGTGTACTTATTTTGCTATCGGAAACCAATATCAAATTTAGTTTTCGATTTCCTCTCATCGACAGCAGAATAGTTTTTGATTTGATGTCACGGTAAGCTGATTCTGCTAAACGCTTTGTTATTTCAACCGTTAAAACGACCAAAAAGATATCAAATTAGGTGAACATAATCGATGAATACACAACATTAAAACAAGTTATCGATTTGCTCTTAAGCTTTGCTCGGGTAGGCTTCTACCAATTAATATTTTCGGTTAAACGATTCGGCCTAACAGCTTTCAGTCTTGTAACTTTCTGCCGAACAACTTTTTTCTATTCAAAAATTCAATTTAAATTAGATTTTAATTTTTTCATTTTTCGCAACACGCTTAGTTTTTACGGAGAGCTCTTCGAAGTTTTAACAAGGTATTGTAAGGAATTTTCATGGAAATAATTGGTATCCTCACGAAAAATTCTCTGAAGTTTCAACGTAATGTTGTAGAGATCTATCAGCAAATTGTACGGAAAATCCAATGAATCTTAGGAGTTTCCACTGAAAATTTCAATCGGCGTGAAAAATTATAGATCAGCGGCGTGGCAAATTTTAAATGGCAGCGCGCCGATGCAAAAATGTCGGCGGCGGCGGCGTGCCAAAAACTGCCGGCGGCGGCGGCGTGGCGCGGCGGCGCACACCTCTACTGCCAACACTGCACGGAAGAAATAAACTACCCAATAGTGAGTTTAATTCACCCAACCTCGAACATCCGTACGGGAAGCCAAAATTGAGTAAGTAGGGTCGAAGTAGTTTGCCTTTACTCCCATGTTAAAAAAGTACCCAACGGAAAATTTATTGACCCAAATTTAAGTTTAATTCACTCAATTTCGACCTCAGGTAATAAAACTCAACATTGGCTTCCCGTATTGAACTGGCGTCGGTGGATTGTTTGGCTCTTTTGTTTTTGACAACAAAAGAAAGAGTGGATGAAAGCGAAGAGAAAAAATAACTCAAAAGTAAGTTTAAAAGTACTCAATTTTGGGTACTTTTTTTCTTCCGTGTGCAGTCAATCTTCTTCATCAAAGACCAACACATGAAAAGAAATGGTTTATGTAGAAAAAATCTCACAATCCGCTATTTAATGTGTCCGCATCACATAACAATAGAATCCAACACGCAGAAAAAAAGATTGTAAATTTAACAAAATATTGGGTTGAACTCAACAAATAATTTTGTTATCTCAGGGCTTACAAACATTTTTGTTGAATTCAACCCAAAATGTGTGTTGATCTAAGCACACGTGATTGTTGCCTCTTAATTTGACAGATTTGTACATTCAGCAAACATTTTAGTTGAATTGACAATCAGTTTTGTCAAATCAACTATCGGTTTTGTTGCACCGGATATTCTAGGTTAGGTGCATGATTACAAATTTTCAACTTTCGCTAATTTGAATAAAGTTATGTGGAAATAAGATTATGAGTTTGTTTTTTATAAGTTTTTTTATTTTGTTATAGGGAAATATTTTTAATAAAAATAACCATGAAAATGTCTACCCGATTAAACATGCAGTAGGGGCTCACAGCGTGGACGTCGTGTTTCTAGCTAGAAAAACACAAAAAAAATTAAATACTCTTTTAAAACATATTAATATGCACTTACCTTGTTGATAGATTAATTTCTTTATTCTTTAGTGGATCCAAATTAAAATCAAATACCTGTAAATAAATTATTTACAACTATTCCTGTACACAAATTCTCAACAATTAGTTTTCCCTATTATAAAAGAAAAAACATGAGAGTTTTGTAAATATTTACAAGCTAAATTTCACACGTTTAGGAAAACATACCCAAAATCAACAAATTTGTTTGTTGAAATAGATAACATTATTGTCATTAAGATCTAATTTAATTGTTATTGCGACAAAACAACATTGTTGCTTCAACAAACAAAATGAGTTGAATTCAACAAACAATATTGTTGATTCAACTAAGCGAAAATTCCATGCGTGAATAAATAATGCAATTTTATTTCATAGTCTACACGCTTAAATAAGATAACCTAAAATTAGGTTTTTATTTTACCTAAAATTCGGTATTGTATGTTTACTACAAATATCGGTAAAAATTAACGATAATTAACGTTAGTTTTTACCGACTTTTAGGTATTTGACGTTTTCTGACGAGGACGTTATTTTTTACCTCAAAATAGTTCTTTATGGACTTCTTTATGGTTCTTTGGCGGCCTCTCCCTGCCCCGAGCTTCCGGATTTTTATTAATCAAAAATAAAGGTAAATGGACGATTCTATAAGGAGACGGCTTTTGACCGCGGGCAGCAGGGACTATGTCCAAGGGCTTGACGGTCCCTCCCCAGGCCATCTGCGAGTTGTGGGGCTTGCCTAGGATGTGGTGGGGTTTGACAGTGGGCCCTGTTAAACCTCTATAAAAAGCTGCATGTATCCGCAAGTAGGCCCCACCAAAGCGACCGTGTGCCGCTCAAAGCGCACAAGCCCAAGTCCTGGTGTTAGGTGGGACGCTAAACAGCCCTGACGCGACGGCCCTCCGACGAGACAGGAGGTTTGCGCTGGCCCAATAAGCCGCCTAGAAAACCAATCATTACGAACAATATAAGAGATAATGCGACTCGATATAATCGGCAAAGACTTAGGCGACGAATACAGGATCACGATTGGAAGCTTGGAACATGGAATTGCAAGTCGCTAGGTTTCGCAGGTTGCGACAGGATGATCTACGATGAATTACATCCCCGCAACTTCGACGTCGTGGCGCTGCAGGAGATTTGCTGGACAGGACAGAAAGTGTGGAAAAGCGGGCATCGAGCGGCTACCTTCTACCAAAGCTGTGGCACCACCAACGAGCTGGGAACCGGCTTCATAGTGCTGGGTAAGATGCGCCAACGCGTGATTGGGTGGCAGCCAATCAACGCAAGGATGTGCAAGCTGAGGATTAAAGGCCGTTTCTTCAACTATAGCATCATCAACGTGCACTGCCCACACGAAGGGAGACCCGACGACGAGAAAGAAGCGTTCTACGCACAGCTGGAGCAGACATACGATGGATGCCCACTGCGGGACGTTAAAATCGTCATCGGTGACATGAACGCACAGGTAGGAAGGGAGGAAATGTATAGACCGGTCATCGGACCGGATAGTCTGCATACCGTATCGAATGACAACGGCCAACGATGCATAAACTTCGCAGCCTCCCGCGGAATGGTAGTCCGAAGCACCTTCTTTCCCCGCAAAAATATCCACAAGGCCACATGGAGATCACCTAACCAAGAAACGGAAAACCAAATCGACCACGTTCTAATCGACGGTAAATTCTTCTCCGACATCACGAACGTCCGCACTTACCGCAGTGCGAATATTGAATCCGACCACTACCTCGTTGCAGTATGCCTGCGCTCAAAACTCTCGACGGTGTACTACACGCGTCGAAGTCGGACACCGCGGCTTAACATTGGGCGGCTACAAGATGGTAGACTAGCCCAAGAATACGCGCAGCAGCTGGAAGTGGCACTTCCAACGGAAGAGCAGCTAGGCGCAGCGTCTCTTGAAGATGGCTGGAGAGATATTCGATCCGCCATTGGTAGCACCGCAACCGCTGCACTTGGCACGGTGCCCCCGGATCAGAGAAACGACTGGTATGACGGCGAATGTGAGCAGTTAGTGGAAGAGAAGAATGCAGCATGGGCGAGATTGCTGCAACACCGCACGAGGGCGAACGAGGCACGATATAAACAGGCGCGGAACAGACAAAACTCGATTTTCCGGAGGAAAAAGCGCCAGCAGGAAGATCGAGACCGTGAAGAAACGGAGCAACTGTACCGCGCTAATAACACACGAAAGTTCTATGAAAAGTTAAACCGTTCACGTGGTGGCGGCAGCACTACGAAGAACACCTGAATGGCGATGTGGCAGACGAAGATGGCGGTATGGTGATGGACCTGGGAGAACGCGCGCAGGACATAATTCTACCGGCTCCGGATCTCCAGGAAATCCAGGAGGAGATTGGCCGGCTGAAGAACAACAAAGCCCCTGGGGTTGACCAACTACCAGGAGAGCTGGTAGTTGGGGTTGACCAACTACGGTGGTGAGGCACTGGCTAGAGCGCTGCACTGGGTCATTACCAAGATTTGGGAGGAGGAAGTTTTGCCGCAGGAGTGGATGGAAGGTGTCGTGTGTCCCATCTACAAAAAGGGCGATAAGCTGGATTGTAGCAACTACCGCGCAATCACATTGCTGAACGCCGCCTACAAGGTACTCTCCCAAATTTTATGCCGTCGACTAGCACCAACTGCAAGGGAGTTCGTGGGGCAGTACCAGGCGGGTTTTATGGGCGAACGCTCCACCACGGACCAGGTGTTCGCCATTCGCCAAGTACTGCAGAAATGCCGCGAATACAACGTGCCCACACATCATCTATTCATCGACTTCAAAGCCGCATATGATACAATCGATCGGGACCAGCTATGGCAGCTAATGCACGAACACGGATTTCCGGATAAACCAACACGGTTGTTTTACAATGTTATGACAACTCATATGTGAATATGTACGTTATGTGGAAGATATTGATTTGAAAAATGTATTGGAGGGAACCACTTTCCCTTCGATGGGACTCGAACCCATAACCCTACAGTACACTAGACTGGTGCTTTAACCAACTAAGCTACGAAGGACCTCCGTCGGCCTTCGCAACCTAGCGGCTACTGAACGAGCTCGAGATTTCCAAATTGGACGCATAGTCAAATCACTCGCAATCCATTTCTCAAGCCAATACTTCCACATGTGTATAGTACACGTCCACATTAGAGGAGCGTGAGTATTTAGAATGTCTGGCGGCTGTACACATTCTTCATCAGCAACTGTACTGATTGTAGTATATCAGTGGAATTGACAGAAAAAACGAAATCGTTCATTTATTATTAAACAGTAAAATTATCTGCAGTGAACTCTTAATTGAATTTTAGGTTCAAATTTGTAAAATTTAAAAAAGAAATCGAGTTTCATTTTCAGAAGCGCCCAATGTTATATGACGACATATGGTGAAAGAACGAAACGTCAAACGTAGAAAGAAAAGCATACCCGAACAATTTACTCTTTAGCTGTCCATCACTATCGCGACATGTACTTCACAGTCATAAAGATGGGTATTCGTGCCATGACTTATTCAGTTTATCGACCGATGCAGACCACGCAGGAACGAAGCAGGACAGCAGCAGATCTCCACTCCGACGACGAGCAAGCGGGTGGCACCGCCCTCTGTCTCCCGGAGTGTTGAGTTGAACCAGCAGCCGGAGGACCTCCATTTCAGCAGCGATAAAGCGGGTGGCGCCGCAGTTCACTGCTGAAGTGTCGAGCTGGGCAGACTCCGCTAAGGTGGTGAGTAAGCGGGTGGCACCGCCCTCTGCCTACCAAAGCGTCGAGTGGCGGATCAGGACGATAGGTCACGACAATGGCGTAGCCGGTAGCACCATTTTACGGTAAGAGACAAAATTGAAAAAAAAAAAAGCAAAGTAAGCCAAAAATAATTTGAAATTGATGTGAACAAAAAAAAGAGAGAGAGAGAACTTAGCCTCCGGTGGAGATGGACGGAGAGCAAAAAAAGTAATGAAAAAAAAAGAACTGCTTTCCGGTGGAGATAGACGGAAAGCATGGAAAAAGCCTCTGGTGGAGATAGACAGAGAGCTGTAATGAAATGGAAGTAAATGGCTAAAAAAAAAGAGATTAAAAAAAAAAGAAAGAATACTTAAACCCCGGTGGAGATAGACGGAGGTTAGAAAAAATGTGTAAAGTTAAACGAAAGACTACAACTCTCCTATGGAGTAAGACGGAGAAATGGAAATAGACTAAGAGCTATTTTTCGGTACAGATGTACGGAATAATAAAAAAAAGAGAATAATACCTAAATACATAAATGGGCATTGGGTGGCTCTAAATGATTGTGGATTTTGAACGGACTTGATTCAAAAGATTTCGTAAGAGTATGTGTATCGTTTATATGTCATTAGAATTTCGACTGCATCTAAAAAAAACAAAATCTGCATTGAATTTAAAAAAGTTATCGGAATTGATTTATTCTTGAATTGTACTCAATTTGAACGGGATTTGCAATTAGTTATATAAGCATTAGATTTTGCTTTAAATATATTTGGGTCCGATTTTCCTGAGATCGAGCAATTCAATCAAAATTTTACTTTCATTAGAATATCAACTAGGTGTGGATTGAACTTGAATTTATTTTGATGGAATTATTGTGGTATAGGATATAGATTGCATTGATTCAAAAGTTTGGATTCGTATTAAGAGACTGAACATTAATCAAAGCCAGAAAGGTTGTAGAATAAACTTGGATTGAATTATTTTATTATTTATTCAGACTAAGGCCGAAGTGGCCTGTGCGGTATATAAGAGTCTCCTCCATTCGGCTCGGTCCATGGCTACACGTCGCCAACCACGCAGTCTACGGAGGGTCCGCAAGTCATCTTCCACCTGATCGATCCACCTTGCCCGCTGCGCACCTCGCCTTCTTGTGCCCGTCGGATCGTTGTCGAGAACCATTTTCACCGGGTTACTGTCCGACATTCTGGCTACGTGCCCGGCCCATCGCAGTCGTCCGATTTTCACGGTGTGAACGATGGATGGTTCTCCCAACAGCTGATGCAATTCGTGGTTCATTCGCCTCCTCCACGTACCGTCCGCCATCTGCACCCCACCATAGATGGTACGCAGCACTTTCCTTTCGAAAACTCCAAGTGCGCGTTGGTCCTCCACGAGCATCGTCCAGGTCTCGTGTCCGTAGAGGACTACCGGTCTAATTAGCGTTGGATTGAAATTGCATTGGAATAAGACGGGTTTTTGGAATAGATATGAATTTGTTTGGTTTGTAATTGTGTTTTGGTTGTAACTGGGTTAGATTGAAATAATGTTTGATTATTGATTATTTTTTTTCCAGCACACATGAATTGTAAAAGGATCGGTCCTGGTTTGCAATTGTTTACAACTTGCATCAAAGATGGATTAATTTCATAATGTATTCCTGATGAGTCTGAATCAGAATTGAATTTGGGTTGAATTTCGATTGAATTAGTATTGGATATAAGATTTGAATCGAAATGCGATTTCAATTTATTTGTAATTGTATATGAAGCAGAATCGTATTCGTATTTAGATTGAATTTCAATTTTGTTTTGTAGTGTCGAGCAAAACATGAATATATTGGATTCGATCTGAATTTTAATTGATTTGAGGGTAGATTGGATATGTATTACACGTGGGTCTTATTTGGATCATTTTGTTTTGGGTTTGGATTATAATTATTTTGAAATGGATTTGAATGGGCTTGGATTTTAATTGAGTCTGGATTGAAGTCAGATTACGTGTGAGTTGGATATAAATTAAAATTTTTGTGGATTGAAATTTGTTTTTTGTAGTATTTAATAGCATGGAATTGGTTTTATTCTTAATATGCAGAGTATCAGGATTGGATTAGAATAAAATCTGGAATAAATTTAAATGAATTGCTTTGTGTTAATTTTCCTAATAAATAAGGATTGGATTTTTATTGATAGTGAAGACATAAGATTGCTTGTCCGGAAATAACTGCTATAGTTGAATAAGAATAAGAAGTGATGAATATGTTTAGATTGGATTGGAGCTGTTTTTTTGGAAGATTGATTTTTGATTTTTTTTAATGGGTTTGAATATGATATTACATTTGGTTGATTAAATTTTGAATGGATTAAATTTCATTGAATTTGATGAGCTCAAAAAAAAAACATAAATTTGAAACAATTTCAATTTTTTTATTTATTCGATTTGTTAAGAATTTTTGGAGCTAGAGAATGAAGAATTAATCAGAAGAATCAATCAGCGTAATTGATTAGTAGAAACAAAAATATGAAGAATAAATAGCTATGAGTAATTGATTTTTAATGCTAAAGTCCATTTTGTTGAGTTACTTAAATATTACTTGGTGGTTTTGGTTTTGATTGATTTTTTATCAGATTTAGATTATTTAAGGATTTGGATCTGGTTTGTGAATAATTTAACTTGTATAAGAATTGGGTTAATTTAATAAAATGTTGGGTTTATATCACAATTGATTGGATTGGATTATAATTGAATACATGACATTTGAATTGAATTTAGAATCATATGTACACATTCATACAAGTTTATATTTGGGTTTTGTTTAGATATAATTGAATACTTAGCTAAACATGAATGTATTAGGATAGAATTTGGTTTAAGGATAGGTTGGATGTGTATGTGAAGTATGTTGTATTGTATTTTGATTTTAGTTGTATCATATTGGATTCAGATTATGTTCGGAGTAGATAAACATTAAGTTGGGAATAGGACTGGTTTATTGCGGAATTGATTGAAATTATTTGACGGACTAAGTTCATTGTCATTAGATTTTGTTCGATTATGATTGTATTGAATTTTATTGAATTCGGATTTATGTTGAACTCAAACAGAAATATTAAGAACGGGTTGTGTTGTTAGTCGTTTTCGGTAAGAAGAGTTTTGGGAGCTATGAGATAAAGAATCTAATTACCGTTATTGGTTGTATTGAAATATAAATTGATTGTTGTTTTATTACTTTGATTTTGAATGCAAGTCTGTTTTGTTGAATCACATAACTGTTATTGCATTTTTTTTGCTGAGACACATAGACAAAAATGGTTCTTAAAATACACTTATTCAATGAAAAGTATGCACGTTTGACAATTTGCTGAGAGTAGAGGTGAAGGGAAATGTAGTATATCAGTGGAATTGACAGAAAAAACGAAATCGTTCATTTATTATTAAACAGTAAAATTATCTGCAGTGAACTCTTAATTGAATTTTAGGTTCAAATTTGTAAAATTTAAAAAAGAAATCGAGTTTCATTTTCAGAAGCACCCAATGTTATATGACGACATATGGCGAAAGAACGAAACGTCAAACGTAGAAAGAAAAGCATACCCGAACAATTTACTCTTTAGCTGTCCATCACTATCGCGACATGTACTTCACAGTCATAAAGATGGGTATTCGTGCCATGACTTATTCAGTTTATCGACTGAAGCAGACAACACAGCAACGAAGCAGGACAGTAGCAGATCTTCGATCCGATGACGAGAGTAAGCGGGTGGCACTGCCCTCTGTCTCCCGGAGCGTTGAGTTGGACCAGCAGCCGAAAGATATCCAATTCAGCAGCGACGAAGCGAGTGGCGCCGCAGTTTGCTGCTGAAGTGTCGAGCTGGACAGACTCCGCTAAGGTGGTGAGTAAGCGGGTGGCATCGCCCTCTGCCTACCAAAGCGTCGAGTGGCGGATCAGGACGATAGGTCACGACACTGATCAAGTGAGGTTGTGTAAGCTATTTGCCAGTCGGTCGTCAAGCTCAGACCCGACCGCATTGCGTAGGCAAGAGCACGCAACTCAGGTTCAGTTCAATATCACTGAAAGAAGCGACATAGTAACGCATACTATATCAAGGGTGATGTCAAAAACATTTTACCACTTGATTTCTGCAGAATGCAAAATGCTTTTGAAACTACTGAATCGCGATTGATTTTACCATGCCGTTTTCAAAATTGGGAAGTAGTAGAATGAAATATGTTTACGTCATGGGCACTAGAACACATGGCACACGAATAAAGTGAAATTCACCATGGGTTGTGGTTTCATACTACTAAGAATGGTAGAAATAATTTCTGTGTAATCGATTTTGACGTAGAACTACGTCTGTCTTTTCTATATTGGGGTACACTTTACGATTGCAAAAAATTGAAAAACGTCACGAAAATATGATAGACTTTGATCGTTAATATCTCAGCCGTTTCTCCATGGATTTCCAATTTTCTTGGACCATTCGATCAAGGAGGAGTCAACGCTTCATACCCGATGTACACTGAAGTCGTTTTTTACGCGGTTATTTTTACAGACATCGCTTTTTATGCGATTTTTTTCATTCGAATTTCTGGATTTCCGCGGTTCATTCAGACATATTTTTGGATTTACGCGTTCTTTTACGTTGTTTTAATTTACGCGGCCCATTTCCTCCGCGTAAAAACTGACTCTAGTGTGTTATAATATCTATGTATGATAATATTTATTATTAAAAACTTGCTAACAGTTTAGCACTCGGTTTCGGTGAATCAGTCAATCTCGTAAGTGCAACGCAAACTTCTTCTTCCATAGCATTACATTCCAACTGAAACTTGGCCTGCTTTTCAACTATTCTATTAGCAATCTATTAGCATTTCTTTAGTTATTAACTGAAAGCTTCTTATGTCCGCCATTGCAGGGCTTTTAGCTGGTGCAGTTCGTTTCTGCTAACTTAAACGTGCGTTTTCGCTCGAAAGCTTGGGGCGTTTGACGCCAGCTTCTTGCTTACGTATATTGATGCGAATAGAGGAGCTCGGAATCTTCGGATATACCCCGTTAGGCATAAGTACGTTAGGAATAAATACGTTGGGCATAATTATGTTAGGCATGATGGACGTCAGGCATAACATACATTATGCCTAACGTCGCAGACGCGAATCTTCTTCGCTGCTGCAGTGAATGCGTTCTGGTAAACTTTCTTTGGCTCGTTTTTGCTGATTCTTAGGTGTCTGCAGGAGTAAACGCTAAGTCCGACGCAACTCACGTGAAGGAATAATAATTATTATCAATAAACTGTCAAACTTCTTTGTCGCGACTCCGACTTCCTGCATAGAATGACCACCAAACGCCGTTGACAGCCCAGCTTTCGCGATGGGCTTTTTTTTGTAATGAGCCACCAGGGGCTTAGACAGACTTAGTGATGGGTGCTTAGTCTCTGTTCCAGTTTGCGTCGGCGAAGGTTGCAGTTGTACACTATCAGCCAGTGTTGTGCTTTTCAAATTTTAAACCAAATGTAATTAAATGTAATACCAATTTAATGTCAGCAATGAAGTTCAATCGGATGTTTGGCATTGTGTTTTGGTGTTATGTAGGAAAATAAGTTCAAAAGTAGCATTTACCAATGCTTCGAATCGAAATACAATTATCGAACGATTCTTACTCTCTAACGAGTTCTTATCAATTGATAACTTGAATATGACGAAATAAAGATCTCTAACACACGTGTTTACTCAACGATAGCTTTATTCAGAATGATAAAAAGGCGGGTAACAGAGTTTCAAGAATGGTGCATATAAAAGGTAGGACAATTTGACATTCGGATTACACTCTAAAACAAACTCAATCAACTATTATTATTTACGCTGCTGTCTGTTTCACAACACCCCCTCTCAGACCAAGCGTGAAGCAATGTTTCTTGAAATAGCTAGCAGGAAGGCTCTTGGTGAACATATCTGCAACCTGTTCCTGCGTCGGTATGTACTGCACTCGTATTTCACCAGATTGAATACACTCACGGATAAAGTGGTATCGTATATCCAAATGCTTCAATCTTTTCTGGTCACATGGTTCGTTGGCGATGTGGATACACGACTGGTTGTCTTCATATAGCTTTGTAGGATTGCGGCAATCGATTCCTAGATCCTTCAATATATTTCTTGTCCATATTGCATCACAGGCGGCGTTACTTAGCGACACGTACTC
Source organism: Armigeres subalbatus (assembly GCF_024139115.2). NCBI lineage: Eukaryota > Metazoa > Arthropoda > Insecta > Diptera > Culicidae > Armigeres > Armigeres subalbatus. The sequence continues at coordinate 76,493,490 of NC_085140.1, forward strand.
CGCCTCTGTAGATGACAATGCGACGGTCGTCTGCTTCCTTGTAGTCCACACCCAGACAACCAGAATGCATGCATAATAGAATTGTTTTTCTGTTATGCGATACCTATGCACACAAATTTCATCGCTTACCAGTCGCTAAAACGCTTTTTGCGTACAAAAGTGGAGGCGATATATGTGTATTTCTTATCCGACGTTGAACGGCAGTGTATGCGATATGCACGATTTTTATGCGAGTTTGTTCGTTATACATTGCGATGTAGTTTGTGATAACAAACTCTGTTTGACAGATAATCCGATTTCATTTGAGTTTGTTTGCAGGAATATGCGATGTCAACATATGAAGCTGGAATAAACTCGCAAAATAGCCTACTGTGCGGGAAAGTTTATAAATGAACTGATGAGCTTCGCACCACAATGCGATTTAGATGAAATTTGGATCGGTAAACGATTTTAATCGTACATTCTTATGCGATGTGTGGTTGTCTGGGCAGTATTGAATTCCCAAACACCTGGAACAAACTTCCGGATGTTGATCTGCGGTCATTGATGTCGCTTCCCCAATCGGCATCGGCGTATCCAACTAGAGGCTCCGGGTTCTCATTGCGTCTGTAGACCAAACTGTAGTCCTTCGTTCCTTGTAGGTAGCGCAGTACCCTTTTTAAATGTGTCCAGTGAGTGTCTGTTGCACGGCTTTGGAAACGACTGAGGAAATTTACCGCTGAACTGATATCGGGGCGCGACGAAAGCATGAGGTATGTTAAACATCCGACAAGCTCCCGATATGGATGCTGCGTCACCGGATCTGACATGTTCTACTCCAACTTGAGGTTGACTTCCAAAGGTGTGGACACCGGTCTACAATTATTCATACCGAATCGCTTCAACAAGGCGCTGATGTACTGAGTCTGGTTTATAGTCAATGTGCCTTTTTCCAAGTTTCTCTCAACTTTCAAACCAAGGAAATGGTTGAGTTCATTCATGTCATCCATTTCAAACTCTTGGGTTAAGCTACGTTTGATCTCTTTCAGTTCGTCCAATGAACTAGTTGCCAAAATAATGTCATCGACATACAAAATCAGATAGGAGACCAAACCATTTTGATTACGAACGTACAGGCAGCTGTCGTGTTGAGAACGATTGAACCCAAGATGTAGCATAAATTTATTAAATCTTTCGTTCCAGCTACGAGGTGCCTGTTTTAACCCGCACAGAGATTTGTTTAGCCTACATACTTTTCTCCCCCTCTCAAATCCTGGAGATAGGCGCATGAAAACGGTTTCAGAGAGGTTACCGTTTAAAAATGCAGTACGCACGTCCATTTGATGTACGTGAAGGTTCTTTTGAACAGCCACCGCTAATAAAGTACGCACAGTACTTATGCGAACAACTGGTGCGTACGTTTCTTGGTAATCAAACCATGGCGTTGGGAGCAGCCTTTCGCCACTAAACGGGCCTTGTATCTATCAATACTTCCATCGGCCTTTGTATTTGATTTTAAATACCCACTTACTTGGAATGACACGCTTCCCAGCAGGAAGGTCCACAAGGTCCCACGTGTGGTTCTTTTCCAACGACTGCATCTCGTCCTTGATCGCCATTTTCCATTCTTCCCAATCCTCTCGCTTACGCAATTCTTCAATGTTGTCCGGCAACTCTTCCACGTAGTTTTCAGCATTCAACGCGAATGCTACGCACACTTCATATTCTGAAAGATGTTTCGGAGGCCTGCGTTGTCGATCACTTCTTCTCAATGGTTCACTTTCTTCCTCCGCACTTTCGTATTCTTCATGTTGATCTTGTTCTTCCTCAGAGTCTTCATCACTTCGGTTCTTCGTTTCGTCCACGACTTCAAACCTTTGTCCAGATTCCGGTTCCGGTAGGCGGTCGGAAACCAAATTATCGTTCGTGTACACTTCCGGGTGAATGCTTCGCTTCACTGGAAGCTCTTCTACCACAACATCACGACAAACTATAACTTTTCGCTGTTCCGGGTCCCACGCACGGTAACCGTGAAAACCATAACCGATCAAATAGCACACGCGACTTTTGACGTCCAATTTGGAACGTTTTTCTTTCGGGATATGACAAAACATTTTGCTTCCGAACACTCGTAGTCTTGATACATTTGGCTTCCGTCCGTACCACATTTCATACGGCGTTTTCATAACCGCTAGCGCACCAGTCGGGGTCCGATTAATGACGTGAACCGCCGCCTGTACCGCTTCCGACCACAACATTCGATTAATGCCCGATTCATCCAACATTGCACGCGCGCGTTCGAGAATCGTTCTGTTCATATGCTCCGCAACACCGTTTTGTTGCGGCGTATAAGGTACACTTGGTTCCATTACGATTCCTGATTCACTGCAATACGTCATCAGTTCTTCGTTTATATACTCGGTTCCGTTGTCACTACGAAGTCTCGCGATCTTCCGCTCAATATGTGCAGTAGCCATCGCGGCATACTTTTTGAACGCACTTACTACATCACTTTTTGCTTTTAGCACGTACACTGCCGTAAAGTGCGTGTAATCGTCTATAAATGTCACAAAAATTTCTTTGCATCCCAAGATTCCGGCTTGAACGGACCACATACGTCCGTGTGAATTAACTCCAAGGGACGAGACGAACGAGCTCTAACACACTCTTCGAAAGGTAGCTTCGACTGCTTACCCATCATACACGGTTCACAGATTTTCACATTGTCAGTAGCTTGCAAATTTCCTTCGATCCCTTCGATCATATCATTTCGGATCAGTTTCATTAGGCCAGACTTACCAATGTGACCGAACCTATGATGCCATAATGAAAGTTGACTTTCTGAATCACCGATCATGGCAGAAGACACTTTCATAACATCCACTTTTAGCTCGTACAATCGACCCTTTCGTTCCGCAGTACACAACACTTTTCCGTTCTTCATGATTCGCGCACTATCTCTTCCGAAAACCACCTCCATTCCGCGTTCCGCAATCTTTTTTTTACGGAGAACAAGTTGGTATACAAGCCAGGAACAAACAAAACGTCGTACACTGTGCAGCATAGCTGCTTCCCGTTCACCGTTGCACTCATTTTGACGTCGCCGACTGTGCGACTAACCAGTGACACACTCGACTTAGCAATATTTATCACTGTCGGTACTCCCGAGTTTCGCATATTTATGAGACAGCTTCTGTCATTTACCATGTGCTCCGAAGCACCGCTGTCGAGCACCCAACGAAAATCACTACCAGCACTATGTAAAGCATCTTGTTCTAGGCTCGCGACAAAAGCGATATCATCGTTTTCCACTTCAGCCCTGTGCGCTCCAGGCCTATTCTTCTTCTTCACTTGTTTGCGATCATTACATTCTCGATCCGGCCATTTATTTTCAGGACAGTCCACTCGCTTATGACCCGGTTTTCCGCATGAATGACACTTGAATGGGAACTTAGACCCTCTTCCGACAAAAGCCGTTCCCGGATCCAAAACTTTTGAATTTCCACTTAACTGCCGTTTTACATCTTCACTGAGCAGTCTCGATTTAACAAAATCCATAGAGCACTGTTGCACCGGAAGCGTTTCCAGTACGGTAATCAACTGTTCGTACGACTTTGGCATTGATTGCAGCAAGAAAAATACCAGAACCGGCTCATCAAACTTAATGTTTGCCGATTCCAACTCCCGCACAACGACAAAATGTGCTCTTCCATAGAACGACCATCACTGTACTTTGCACCGGTCAACTGCTTCAACAAGAAAAACACTCCCGAAACACCTTTTTGCTCGAATGTTTGCTTCAGCACTGCCCAAATAGCCTTTGGTGACGTTTTTCCACGAATATATTCCAGTTGTGAATCCGCAATTTTGTGAATTAACACCGATTTACACTTTGCGTCTTCTTTCTTCCGTTTTTCTCGCTTATCTTCTTTTTCCGCTTTCACTGCCGCAGAATCAGTCGGATCATCCGGATAAAACACTTCCTCTTCCAGTCGCTTTTCGATACAATGCAACAACCCCAACTCTTCCAGGTATGCCTGCATACGAAAGCTCCACGTCGAGTAATTTCTACCGTCGAACAAATACACTCGCTGTGTACGTTCATCTTCCATTTTGCCGAACGAAAACAAAATGGCGTCGTAATCAGCAAATACTACCGCCGAACTGTTTCCACTGAAAAATTTTCGCCCGCGTTCTTGATTCCACTTGCGACCGAAAGCACTTTTATTTTCCGCTACTTTTCGCGCATCGATTTTCCAATCGAAAAGATTATGGAAAAATTCTCGTGACTGAGGCCATAACCTGACGAAATAAAGATCTCTAACACACGTGTTTACTCAACGATAGCTTTATTCAGAATGATAAAAAGGCGGGTAACAGAGTTTCAAGAATGGTGCACATAAAAGGTAGGACAATTTGACATTCGGCTTACACTCTAAAACAAACTCAATCAACTATTATTATTTACGCTGCTGTCTGTTTCACAACAGAATATGTGAACGCTTTGATCGTGAACGTGTTGTTCATCCTCGATTATTTGAAAATTTTATTTTTATCTTCCTTTTCAAATGTTGGTCCAAAAATTATATACATCACCGCAGTTTTCGTAATGCTCACTCAATCTCAGCTCATAGGATAAACAACAAAAGCAGATTGAAAAACGCTTGGTTTGGTCTCATCGCATAGAATAGTCGAAAACCTGTACATTACATACAGCTACGTAGTTCAACGTCACCTTTGCGTACAACCCGATTGGGCTGCACCTTTGAGTTTTTGTGTGATGTTTCATCAGGAGAAATATAGGACAATCAATCTTTATTTTAACATATTTCTTATTGATTAATAATAATAGACTCCATGCTAAGGATTAGTAACGCACGACAAAAATCGCGGAGATTCCTCGCCAAACATACATACATTGTCATGGGATATTTCATCGGGTATTTCTTCTCCGATGGTACAATAAAGAAACAATTGATGAAAATATGTTTCTGTTTGATGAGCAGGATGGTTATTCTCGGGTTATTCGGCTCTGAAATATAAATAAATGTGCGATAGAGTAGAGTGGGGCAAGAGTGCGCGTGGGGTAAGAGTACGTTTTCGATTTTTTGTAGTAATAAAAAAAGATAAACTAGCAGCACTGCATCAGTTTGGTAGGTATTCTGACCAACTATTTTCATGTGTAATTGTAAACGATTTGAATAAACAACAAGGGAGATATGGAGTTAGATAACTTTTTGGTCATTTTGCTAAAAATAATTGGATTTCCGCAACTAGTATTTCATTACCATATATACGTTCAATCAGGTGAACATTATACCATTTCGATAACCTATTGTATAGAGTACTTTATGGTACAGAACACCAATCCGGTTGGTTTTCCAAGAAATCAAAACCATTACTTGAATAATTTTTGGGACTGTGGGTAAAAGTACGCAGGAACCGGTGGGGCAATAGTACGCATATGAATCTTCGTTATGATGTCAAACCCGTATCTCCGGCCAAAATAAGACTTCTTCCAAAGCGTAAAGATCCACAACTAAGAAAAAAGGGACAGAATTAGAATTTATCACAAGTTTTCAACCAAAGTTGAAGTAATTCGGTGCTAGACAGAACTTACAGAACAAAGAACAGAAGCGAAATAATGAAATTGTATTAGGACTTGTTGTAAACCTAAACATAGTACGAAAACACAATTTCATCTAAATGATAATTTCATTTAATCAAAAGAAACATTCATAAATTACGCAACGTTTAGCTGGAAGGGGTTGTGAGATGTGTGACGATCCATATTATTTTTAGAGGATTCATACAAATAGTGTAAGATAGGGGGGGGAGGGGTTATGAAATTGCCAAATTTTACGTTACGTGATTGGTGGACTTTCTTTAAGGAAAATGCCTTTGTATATGCCACGCGAAACCTGATATATATTTTTACCTCTGTAGTTTTTTGTATATATAAAAAACAATGGTTTTTCGATTGTACGTGCACATTTTTAGTAAAACCTTCCCCTGTAAGTATTACGTATTCTATAAACATTCCCTAATATATGCTCATTAAACATCAATTAAATGTTATTAACTCTTATTTGTGTTAATATATACTTAAAGCACATGATTGGATAAATGCGTACTCTTACCCCACCCGATGCGCACTTTTACCCCACCGATGGGGTAAGAGTGCGTTTTTCACTTGTCTTGCAATAAGGGTTCTACTAAAACGAATCTCAATTATTTCAATATTTTTTCCACTGTGTAGCATAAAGGAAGAGTATATGAATCATCGACACTGATTTGATGTGCAGAAGCTTGCTTCATACGGGCCACATGATCGATTGAAAACTAAGTGCGTACTCTTGCCCCACTCTACTCTACAGTTTTATTGTGAAATACAAATAACCTGTAGCTTGGAATACATACCAAGATTATTTATCTACGGCTTCTTCGGCTGGATCTAGCTTATGTTTTCTGGGACAAAATCCGCAGGAACCTTTTAACAAGGGTCAATATGATTGCGGCAAATGTATAGAAACCATGTTCATTATTTGGTTGATTGCTGGAGGAAGAGGAATTTACGGAACTTACCAGTTTCTAGTTTAATGGAGATGCCGTAAAGTGGCAACTAAAAACAACAAAAATCACAAATCGCATTAAGGCTAGCGGGAACTGCATTGTATATTTAGATTTACTATGGGTGTTCTAGTACCTGGTGCAGTAACCTTCGCTGTGGTTGAGAATAAATGGAATTATGATTAATTTTACTACTACATTGTGGCATAGGGGCCTTCCTTAGCCGTGCGGTAAGATGCGCGGCTACAAAGCAAGACCATGCTGAGGGTGGCTGGGTTCGATTCCCGGTGCCGGTCTAGGCAATTTTCGGATTGGAAATTGTCTCGACTTCCCTGGACATAAAAGTATCATCGTGTTAGCCTCATGATATACGAATGCAAAAATGGTAACCTGGCTTAGAAACCTCGCAGTTAGTAACTGTGGAAGTGCTTAATGAACACTAAGCTGCGAGGCGGCTCTGTCCCAGTGTGGGGATGTAATGCCAAAATGAAGAAGAAGAAGAAGACATTGTGGTACATGGTGTAAGTAACGGCTAGCTCAGGGCTACTCTTTGGTTCAGGGCCGGCTTTCACGTACTTGGAGGACTCCAGATATGCAAAGTGGACATCGACACATCAAAGGACAATCGCATAGAGACGGACTTGCATGCATACCTAAGGCTCATAGTCTGATAAATAATAAGAAATTTGAGATTTTCATTTTACCTTTTTTTTTTATTCAACGTGCATAGGAAGGGTAGGGGGGGAGAGGGGTAATAAAGGGAACGATGCGGCCGATCAGCTACTGTTGGGGCCCTTTAACATGCGACGGGGAACGAGATTGAGAGCATTGACATACCTGGATCTTCGGGCAATGTACCGATCGAAGAGGTGCTCACGGTAGGGGGAAACCACATCGGTAGCAGTCGTTGACGAGCGGGGGCGAACCCAGCCGGGCCTCGCCAAGATGCCACCTCCTTGTCGTCCGATTCCCCGCACCTAGACCGTGTATAGCCACCCGAAATGACGTGGGGGACTCGGGTATCTATCTGCACGCTCACTTTCGGTATTTTCGATGACTTGGCAATTCTTCTCCCGCGTTCTCGACGATACTCTGCTTGAATCCTCTGAGCTCGGCCACCGGTCTAAATTTCGTCCTGGCTGCTATTACGCTGGTCAGCGTTCAGTGCTCACGGTAGGGGGAAATCACATCGGTAGCAGTCGTTGACGAGCGGGGGCGAACCCAGCCGGGCCTCGCCAAGATGCCACCTCCTTGTCGTCCGATTCCCCGCACCTAGACCGTGTATAGCCACCCGAAATGACGTGGGGGACTCGGGTAACTATCTGCACACTCACTCCGAAACATCGGGGGTTGGATAAGGCCCGACGACGCTTTCTGGTAACTTGCTGCTGTCTTCCCTGGAGCAATGCCACTAGCTTCTAACACACGCGGAACAGGTGTCTTACACGTGGGTATATGGCTCTGGAACACTGGGGTCACTGGTTGGTGGCGCAAACACGGCTCACCCATTCTCTGGACCAACCAGAAGGCTTCTGTTGGGTCGGAGGAATATAACTTCTTCCGAACTATCTGTACGAACCCTTTAGATTCCGATTTCCCAAATGCTTAGGACCACTACTCCTTTTCCACGACACACGTTGTCTCTTTTTATCAAATCGCGGCGTTAAACACCAAACCGTCTGACTTGCTTCGTGGTTCTTCTCCAACTCCCCGTTCATCGGTTATCGTCCAACCTTTCTGCCCATTAGCTCTCATCTGCCTTTCGTTCTCTCTCATTCCCCTGACCGTCGACTCCCGATGATTCCGGAAATGGGTAAACGTTCCCATTCCAATCCGTTGGGGATGCTAGCCGTGCTCCCGTACACTCAGCAACCGAATTAGTAACTAGTTAGAATAGGTTTAGTATTATTTTTTTGTAATGACCCCTAAAAAAACTACACAAGCGCGTTTTACGTTTTTTTAGTTGTGTCTAATTAAACTTCATGCTTAGTTTTACAAATTCAATCAGTTAGTAGGTTAGTGCATATGTGTTAAACAAAATTTAACAATTTTTCATATATAGTATAAACCAAAAGCAAAATCGAATATAATTCAAATGATTTGTTTTTATTTAAATTTAAATTAAATTGGAGCCTTCCTAAAGACTAATTACGACTTGAATTTCAGGGTTAGTAAACAAAATCTACACTCAGAAATAGAAGTAACCCATGAAAGGTTTGAAATTAAACCTTTTTATTATTAATGAGATTTATTTTTGATTAGTATAAAATTTATACTATCGATTATATAATTTAAACTAAACCGGTATAACGTGAACATATGCTTTGTTTTGCATTCTGGCTTTAGTAAAATTTTCTTCTCGCGCGTGATGAAATAAGTTCGTAACTTCTCGTCGCGTTTTCTAACTCCATGTTTTTGAATAGGAGCTACATATTTGAAAATCATCGAGAAAATGTGAGATTCTGAGTTTAGTGTAAAATACCTATTTGTGTGGATTTTCATTGTGATTTTCATATTTCCTAGTAGATCTGCTATTTCTGGAATCCAGAAGTCTCGCCAGAAGCGAAGAAATTTTGCATCATGAAGTCTGGATATTGTAGTGGCAAAACGCAACCTCGAACGCCACCAAAGCGCTCTTTACCGGAGGAAGTTCCACGTCTCTATTCACACTGCCACTGGAATGATAAAAATTGAGCCTCAAACACAGGAACAAAAAACAAAACTAGAGCCACAAACATGCAACGCTAGCGAATAAAACAAAAGAAGATCGGCGATGGCGCTCAACCTTAAGCAAGGGGCATTGCCGGAGAACTCGGAAACAGCTTCAGCTAGGGAGGCATCCATTCCTGCACCGTTCATTAGCATCGGCGAGTGCCAGTCGACTGTTTTTTGCAAGGCTACCTGGGTAAGTTATTTACATTTATGTGATCTATGGACATTCAAGGTAATGATGATGACTATTCTACGGTTGTAGGAAACCAGCCGTTCCGAGGAACGCACTTAGGTTGGGTGGAGTCGTGATGCCGACACTTTTCTGGATAAATCGTAGAAGGAGAAAATGGTGTGATCAATTTGTTTAATCCCACACTCGACGCTACATCTTCCGTTGCCAGGACTAAACCGACTCCCGATGTTAATTTCAAAAATTCAATTTGAAACACACTTGCAGTTTTACCTCAACTACACCCGTGCGATGTAAGCCCTGTTGATCCGCCTAGATGGAATGTAATGAGTTACACTTACGATGTTGATATTTTCTGTCTGGATCATATAGTTTTGTATGACTCTCGGGAAACTTCGCATGATAATCATGGATCGCTTCTGGGACATTATGGAATGGTAAGAAGCGAAACGGAGGATTTCCATAGCGAGCTGCGATACGAAGGATTTCTTTCTGCTCCAGGAAGGCAGTAAGTAATGGTGACTCAAAGTAGGCCGACGTGCTCCTCAGAGCAGCTCAAATAGCGTGTAACATGTTATTCCGATACCTGTGGCTCCTCTCTATGTCTGGGCATATTTATTATAAAATGGCTATTCATAATTAATAAAAAGACATATTGTTTTGGATTTTGATATAAATTATTTCAATATTGATATTAGAAAAAAGAAAAACATAACCTAGAAATTCTGGATAAATATTTATGCTGCAAGATAATCTAAATAATAATAAAGCCAAATTATACTAAGTCTCAATTTGTTTAAAGTTATACTAACGCGGTATTGTTGGATCAAATACAAGTTTGGGGTCAACCAGGCGAATAGCCAGTTAGAATGACTTTTAATCTATTTAGTATAGATTTTTCTCAGAGTGTAGCTTTCTAATTAAGGTTAATATTTTATTGGGAAAAAACACACATATCAGCCTTTAGGTGATTGTTCAAGGTCAATGACCGGTAACAATTATTCCCCTCCCCGAATAAAAATTCTCAGAATGGGAATTTTGTCAACTTTAGTCTCAGTTTTACCCTAACTCCATCACTGGTCTTCATCCTCGATTTGTTTTTGAATTAAGCCTTAGTCTGGACCTGTTTTTTTTTGTTTCTACATGGTTTTTTTTTCTTTTGAACATATCATTTTATTTTGCGAGATTATCTTGGAGTTCTGTTTTAACAATGTTCTATTCCTATAGTCCACCCAAAAGTTGTTGCAATCAACCGGTGATGAGAATTGCAATTGATAACAAGCTTAGGTTGGCGAAAGGGAGTATCATACTCGCCTAACGTACTTTATTTATATTCTATTGAACCCTATAATTAACCTTTCTTAAAACGCAGTCATTACTGTCTCATTCATCTCCATTCATTGGGTACCCTCGACATTCATTCATCCTCATTCATTCCTTAATATCTAACTCAAGCTCTAATTCAATCTCATAGACAACGACTGTCTTCGAGAGCATCACCCAGACGAAAACTACAGTCTAGTGTGATCTATTCCTAATCAGTTTTTTTTCCCAGAAACTAGAAGTTTCTGAAGGCCTACTGTAGGAAGGATGTGAGGCAAAATCTTTCGCCTCAATCCACTTCTTGATGTGAACGCACGGTATCAGAAGTATTGCCATATGGAGCGTACCTATACTACTTTACAGTATTATTGTGTTATTCTACTACCTATTTCATTAGTAAACCTATTCGCTCATCAGTTGCAGATAAACCATGTAAGTGAGAACCGATCGTCTTGATGCTCCGTTGTTTATAATATCAACAATCTAATTTCTCATCGATCTGGCATATTCCACCTTAATCGATTAAGCTAGTTGTCTCGGTAGCGAGCTCGGATCAAGTTCTAGATAGACGTGAAACTCAGTAGCGCGGATTGATTGCAAGAGTATGGGGGACTGCATATATTACATCTGGATTGATTGAAACAACCAAGATTGCTGCAAATTGAAGATTGGTATGGAGTCCTTTATCCGGGCTTAATGTGCACTGCTGGCCACACTCCCAGGGATTTACCATCTAAATCTACCAATTCATATGAAGAGGAACCTTTTTTACTCTGGATGCGTGCCGGAATGAACTGCTGACCCAGTTTAGAATTATAATTTTCCATGGCACTCGAAGGCTTCATATTGCGCCGATAAACTAACTGGCCTATCTCAAAGGCTTTACCAAATGCTCGGTGTCTTAGTTCGTACCGTTTTTGACCTTCCAAGTGTGCTTGTTTAAGTTTTCCTCTCACGAGCTCACATATTTTGCCATGTAGGTCTTTCTGATGCGCTTCTCGCTCTCCCGGGGTTTCCTCAGATCCTTTCTCCATCATGTGGTGATCGGATCCTCGGCAAAACATATCATAGCCATGGGTACAGAAGTATGGTGTCAAACTAGTAGCCGTATGTAGGGAGGAATTAAGGACAGTTTCAATTTCGGATAGACGAGTGTCCCACAATTTTTGGTCATTCTTTACGTACGTCCGAATGGCGGCATTCACAGTGCGGTTGACCCGTTCGACCGGATTGGCCTGTGAATGGTATTTCGAGTTCAGCCAGTGTCGTACGTCAAATCGCGATAGTAAATCTCGGAATTCACGAGATAAAAAACAGGATGCGTTGTCCGAAATGACCACTTCCGGTACGGAATTCCGAAAGAACCAGTGGTCTCTGAGAACTGTGCAAAGAGTGGTACTATCTATTTTTCGGAAAGGCCACAGCATGACCCATTTGCTGAAGAGATCCACCACCGAAAGGATATATTGATTCTGTTTCTTACTCCGTGGCAAAGGACCAATATAATCCAGTGCAATAATTTGCCACGGGTGGTTGGTTATGCGCTGCTCACCTAACGGGGGAGCAAGAGCTATGTTGGGCGCCTTGGTTTCCTTACACGTGATACATTTCTGTACGTGTTCGCGAATTTCGGTGGCCATTTTTGGCCAATAAAACTGTTGCCTAATTCTGGCAATGGTTTTGTCGACACCTAAGTGTAACGCTTCGTCATGATGGTTTTTTATTATTTGTGACCGTTCGTTCGGATCGGGGATCAGTTTCCAGTCAAATCGAGAATCATGTAGCTGATCTGTGCTCGAAATAAACTTGTAGAGCTGTCCTTCCCGGATCTGGTAGTCTACCATCTCTTCTGAAGAATCCATAACTTTCTCCAAGGTATTATGGTACCAAGTTACAGCAGGATCCTCTACATTGGACACTGCATTGACAGACTCTCTGAGTGGGAGGATATTCTCAGCCTCGGCCGTAATTGGCACGCTGCGGGACAGGGCATCGGGAACTATGTTCTCCTTACCCCTTCTGTGTTTGATAGTCATGTCATGTTGCTGTAAGGAGAGACACCATCGACTACAACGGGACGCGGTTTTCCATTTACTAGACATGATGTGCGTTAGCGCAGATGAATCAGTCAGTAGATTGAAATGTGACCCTTCGATGTACCCTCTGAATGCTTCAATGGACAAGAGAGCAGCCAAGGCCTCCTTCTCACACGCATGGTAATTCCTCTGAGGAGTTGTCATTTTGTGTGAGAAGTAGGCAATGACTCTCTCTTGCCCATCTTGCAATTGAGTAAGTACACCTGCCACCGCCACGTCACTCGCATCGGTCTGAATGGTGAACTCTTTGGTAAAATCTGGAGGGGTTAATATCGGTGACGTTATTAATTTTTCTTTCACCTGGCAAAAAGCATCTTCAGCAGCCTCGTTCCAACCAATCAGTTTAGACTTGGTCTTCAAGAGGTCTGACAGGGGTGCGGTAATTCCACTGAAATTGTCAATAAATCGGCGATAATAGTTGGCCATTCCTAGGAAACGGCGCAACTTTGTTATCGAGGTTGGTTTGTCATACTCCACAATGGCCCGTACTTTTTCCGGATTAGCACGTAGACCATCCGTTGACAGCAAGTACCCTAGGAATGGCAACTCTTTAACGCCGAATTTTGACTTTTCCAGGTTGATTGAAAGGTTAGCTTGGGATAGCCTTCGCGCCACCTCTTGCAGTAGCCGCAGATGATCCTCGAACGTCTCCGTGACGATGACGATATCGTCAAGGTACACGAAGACGTTCGGTTCCAGTTCACCATGCCCCAATATCCGATCCATCAATCGGGAAAGGGATGCGGGGCTGTTAACCAACCCAAAGGGCAATCTGGTGAACTGAAACATCCCCTTGCCCTGGACGCTGAATGCCGTGTACCGCCGAGAGCTTTTTTCCAATGGGATTTGCAAAAAAGCTTCCGTCAAATCTATGGTACTTAAGTATCTAGCTCGGGATAATTGGCTTAAGATGCGGCCGGGATGGGGCAAGGGGTAGGCGTCCCTTACGGTTCGTTCATTAATTTTTCTGGCGTCTAGACATAGGCGCACTTTTCCTGTTGGTTTAATAACAGGAACAATATTGGAAGACCAATCGGAGTGAGCCCTTTCTAAGATACCAATTTTTAGCATTCTTTCGAGCTCGACTCCTACTTTTTCTTGGATTTTTGGAGACAAGGTATAAGGGTATTGACGAACCGGAGGTTTTCCCCGCCATTCATCTGCTATTTCTATCCGATGTTCGGCTAGGGGCGTGACCGATAGCTTGTCAGGTTCTGCCACTTTGAATAGTGACTTAATGTGTTCAAGTTGTGTCTTCTGTGTCTCCGTGAGAAGAGCAGTAGGTGTGTCAGTCAATTGAACTTCTTCGATCGCGCAACTTTGCACAGTCGGCCAGATACGGAATCTACGCCAAAAGTCCATTCCTAAGATACAGCTGGCTGATAGTCGGCGAACTACCACTGTTGGGATAATTTTCACCTGGCCTTTAAAATTGAACGGGATTGATAATTTGCCGAGCACTACTAGTTCTGAGCCATTAGCGGAACAGATTTTAGTGGGCCTATCTAGTGGTTGTAATTTACTACAATTGAGTTTTAGGAAGATCTCTTCACTTATCAAAGTGAGCTGACTTCCTGAATCTAATAAACCTTTTGCCGGTAAGCCATAGATCTTAATTGTGACATAGGGTCGATTATCATGAAATTCTGATAAGGAAATAGTAAGCGATTCCTGCGATTCGGAACCATAACTCTCCTCTGACACGGGCTCCCACATTTCAGACGGAGTTATGCCAATGGGGTAAGTATTTACGCGCTGCTGTTGGGATTCGACGGTCGGCGATTTTCGACCGTCTGAAGTCCGTTTTTTCGACAATACGGGCAGTTCTGAGTTTCAAACCCTTTGAAACCGCAAACTAAGCAAATACTCCCTCTATAAGTGCGACACTGATCTAGACCATGGTTAGTTTGCCTACAGTACAGACATTCATTGCTACGAGGTGGTCGATAACCATCAACAAGGAATTGTAAGGTTCGAGATGGTTTTGATGGTCCCTCACGAGGGTTTTCTTGTTTTCCAGACTGATTTGTGAATAACAAACCCTTTGTATCCGCTTTGTTAGTCCCTTCCTTGTTCTGAAAAGGCTCTTCCCTTACTTTGGGAGGGCTCTTATCCCGCAGCTTAGCAAAAGGCTTTGATTGGGATTTGCTTCCCTCGCGGTTCGGTGTCCCAGAAGAAACAGCGTTGACCGACTTTTCAGTCCCAAATACCTTGGCGAAAAGTGAAAAATTGGACGCATCTATTTGGTGCCCTGCATCCAACAGTTCCGCTAGGTTTGCAATCGGTTTCCACAAAAGGGCTTTTTTATAATCAGTTCGCATGTTTCTTCTTAGAACATCTAATTTTTCACCTTCTGCCATTGGATGGATCATAGAACGAAACATCCCTTCCATATCGTAGTAAAAATCCTGAAACGTCTCGTTACGTTGCTGACGCCTCTGATACACCTTGGACCTCACTAGTGAGTCCAGTTCGGGATGTGCAAACGACCTTCGGAGTTCGTGGACTAGATGAGTCCAGTTGACTAATCTGCCTGCCGATCTGTTTGACATATACCAGTTTAAGGCTGGTCCTGTAAACAGGTGAAAGGCGGAATCGAAAAGTTCCATCTCCGAAACGTGTTCGGACAAGGCTAATTGGGACACCAAGTGCAAAAATTCATTTAGTTTCAGTCCCTGGTCAGTTCCAGCATACTTGTCCACTTTCCATTTGGAAACAGGCAGAGATTTGCGGCTAAAGGCGTAGTTATTAGCATTTGCTGGAGCGAGCGAATGGAACGGAATTATATTGCTACTGTTCGATGCAATGGATGGCCCAATGGCTGGGTTTGTATAATATCCACTACTATTCACATACGAAGGAAATCCTCCTGCAATATTCCCCGGGGCCATTCCGGAAGAGTAAAGGCTATTGAAAGTTGTCGTTGGCATGGAAGGTATTCCCTGAATCGTAATATTTTGTGCAGAATTCTGTGGAGAAATCTGCGATAAAGAACTAGATGTCGTCGCCATCGAGGCGTACGGCATGAGCTTCCATTCGGTACCAAATTGGTTATACTGGTACGGAAATTGATTGAGACCTAAAGGCTTTTCCAATGAAACTAAATTCTGGCGGGAATAAGCATCGTGAGAGATTGGTGATTGCCAACTGTATGGTCCAATTGACGATGCCACCCTGGGCGCGGAGTTCGATAGAGTAGGATTTGTTTGAGTATTAATAATGGGATAAGTTGGCAACGAAGCGTATTTCCCCCCTTGGCTACTAGAATTCATTGACTTATAAACTGGTGCGCTCCCACCAGCATTAAAATTTGAAATAAATCCGGCGGTCGATCCTATGAAGGACTTTTGAGTCGTTGGTATCGGCTCCAAACCTCCAATGCTTGGTTTTGGAATTGTACCAGTGTACGTTACCTGTGGTTGTGCTCCCGGTGCATTCCTATTCCCCACGATTGATTGAGAGGCTTCTGGCGTTTTCGTGCCTCGCAAAAGATACAATTCGCTTTCTAATTTGAGCAATCCGTTTCTCACTTCTTCTGGGTTTATCTTTCCCGATTCTAATAGTCCTAAACGGACAAGCGAACCTAAAATATCGGCATCTGTGCCTGAAAGACTAAACTCGTGACCCGTCTGAGTGGTTCCTACAGGAAACGTATTTGTCATTGAAACGGAGTTTGGAATGATCGGTTCTTCAAACAAATTCTCGAGCCCTATGTCTAAAGTTACACTGGATCGATCATTCCGTTTGTTGTAAAAAAACTGGTTTAGATAAGTTAGAATCTTGTTTAGAATAATTTCAATGTTTTCTTGCAAGTCGGGACCTGAACATTGTCTGAGCAATCGTGCTCGATTACCCAAGTGTAACAAAACGGATTGGCATCTTGGAGGAAGATCTTTGGTCGTGCCTTGCAAGGTAACCTCAAATTCTCTAAGCTTCCCCTCACATGTCCTCACCTCTTCGAGTGGGTTACGCTTGAATGTCCTGTCACCTGCATCCCCTCTTTCCTTTTCGTCCTTCAGTTTCTCTCTTAAAGCTCGACGTTTTCTTGACATGGAGCCCTCTTGACCGAATAAAATATCGCGAATTTCTAGTTCATACTCTAGCTCATCTTCATTCAGATGATCTACTCTGATGTCGTAGAAGAATTTAGATAAATTATCTTCAACAACTTCCACAATCTGATCACCTCCAGATGCCATTTTGAAATGCAAAAATAATCCAATGAAACTTTAAAAAACAAACCTCAAGCTTTTTATATACACCTTATATCTACAAATTCTCTAATTAGCTATTTGCAAAACTATGGACTAAGAAAAAAATTAAATGTAATGAAAATTCAACCAATTCACTCGCAATAATAATAATAATATTCTAAGTTTAAAAAAAAAAGCATGAATTATTATTTTGGAAATATATTTTTTTAACCACTATTTTTTTGTTGTTCATGTCGTAATCTGCCCATTATACGCTTCTCGCGTCGAAACGTCGGCGCGGCTCCTACGCTTCAATTTTACTCGAAGCGGAGCTGATCCTCGAGTTGGCTCCCACGCTTCGATTGCCGGGGGCGGTGCCACCCGCTTACCCGGATCGAAGCGGAGCTGATCCTTGCGTTGGCTCCCACGCTTCGATTGCCGAGGGCGGTGCCACCCGCTTACCCGGATCGAAGCGGAGCTGGTCCACACGTCGGCTCCCACGCTTCGATTGCCGAGGGCGGTGCCACCCGCTTACCCGGATCGAAGCGGAGCTGGTCCTCACGTCGGCTCCCACGCTCTACTAAATAGAGCGGAGCGGTAGCTCCTTGTTCCGCGTCCGTCGAAAAAGTGACCAGTTCACTGTTATGCATGCGCTTTTATACTTCAAGAACATGTAACGTTAGTGATGTGGGCGTCGTATGTTATTATCCGTTTGTTTATTTTCAGTTTGAGAATCGTATGCAGTTGAACCAAATTTAGCTCAAAAGTTTTAGGTTCGTATGCAGATGAGAAGTTTTATTGAATATTATCTATATTTTCTTTATTTCATTATTTTTATTTATTTTCGAGTTCTTTGTTATCATTTTTGAACAAATGAAATTTTCATTCAACCTGGTCCATATATATATACTACAGTTCAAACAGACCAATCCTTATTCACACACAACCCATTCAATGAAGACGTAGTTCAAGCGTCACGATAAACCACTGGAAACCTTTATCGTGAGTCTCCCCAAGTACATGCAAAATTTTTGGAATTCTGAGAATTACGAAAATTTTGTTTTTGCGGATCGCCAATTGTAAGTAACGGCTAGCTCAGGGCTACTCTTTGGTTCAGGGCCGGCTTTCACGTACTTGGAGGACTCCAGATATGCAAAGTGGACATCGACACATCAAAGGACAATCGCATAGAGACGGACTTGCATGCATACCTAAGGCTCATAGTCTGATAAATAATAAGAAATTTGAGATTTTCATTTTACCTTTTTTTTTATTCAACGTGCATAGGAAGGGTAGGGGGGGAGAGGGGTAATAAAGGGAACGATGCGGCCGATCAGCTACTGTTGGGGCCCTTTAACATGCGACGGGGAACGAGATTGAGAGCATTGACATACCTGGATCTTCGGGCAATGTACCGATCGAAGAGGTGCTCACGGTAGGGGGAAACCACATCGGTAGCAGTCGTTGACGAGCGGGGGCGAACCCAGCCGGGCCTCGCCAAGATGCCACCTCCTTGTCGTCCGATTCCCGCACCTGGACCGTGTATAGCCACCCGAAATGACGTGGGGGACTCGGGTATCTATCTGCACGCTCACTTTCGGTATTTTCGATGACTTGGCAATTCTTCTCCCGCGTTCTCGACGATACTCTGCTTGAATCCTCTGAGCTCGGCCACCGGTCTAAATTTCGTCCTGGCTGCTATTACGCTGGTCAGCGTTCAGTGCTCACGGTAGGGGGAAATCACATCGGTAGCAGTCGTTGACGAGCGGGGGCGAACCCAGCCGGGCCTCGCCAAGATGCCACCTCCTTGTCGTCCGATTCCCCGCACCTAGACCGTGTATAGCCACCCGAAATGACGTGGGGGACTCGGGTAACTATCTGCACACTCACTTCCGAAACATCGGGGGTTGGATAAGGCTCCGACGACGCTTTCTGGTAACTTGCTGCTGTCTTCCCTGGAGCAATGCCACTAGCTTCTAACACACGCGGAACAGGTGTCTTACACGTGGGTATATGGCTCTGGAACACTGGGGTCACTGGTTGGTGGCGCAAACACGGCTCACCGATTCTCTGGACCAACCAGAAGGCTTCTGTTGGGTCGGGAGGGAATATAACTTCTTCCGAACTATCTGTACGAACCCTTTAGATTCCGATTTCCCAAATGCTTAGGACCACTACTCCTTTTCCACGACACACGTTGTCTCTTTTTATCAAATCGCGGCGTTAAACACCAAACCGTCTGACTTGCTTCGTGGTTCTTCTCCAACTCCCCGTTCATCGGTTATCGTCCAACCTTTCTGCCCATTAGCTCTCATCTCTCTTTCGTTCTCTCTCTCATTCCCCTGACCGTCGACTCCCGATGATTCCGGAAATGGGTAAACGTTCCCATTCCAATCCGTTGGGGATGCTAGCCGTGCTCCCGTACACTCAGCAACCGAATTAGTAACTAGTCAGAATAGGTTTAGTAATATTGTTTGTAAACTACACAAGCACGTTTTACGTTTTTTAGTTGTTTGGAATTTAACTTCTTGCTTAGTTTTACAAATTCAATCAGTTAGTAGGTTAGTGCATATGTGTTAAACAAAATTTAACAATTTTTCATATATAGTATAAACCAAAAGCAAAACCGAATATAATTCAAATGTTTTTTTATTTTTAATTTTAATGAAATTGGAGCCTTCCTAAAGACTAATTACGACTTGAATTTCAGGGTTAGTAAACAAAATCTAGCTTTCTAATTAAGGTTAATATTTTATTGGGAAAAAACACACATATCAGCCTTTAGGTGATTGTTCAAGGTCAATGACCGGTAACAATGGCCATAGTAAAATTAAACGCGAGTGAATAGTTACTGTTACTAGATAATTATTTTCAGTGATAGGTTGCGAAGGCCGACGGAGGTCCTTCGTAGCTTAGTTGGGTAAAGCACCAATCTAGCGTACTGTAGGGTCATGGGTTCGAGTCCCATCGAAGGGAAAGTGGTTACCTCCAATACATTTTTCAAATCAATATCTTCCACATAACGTACATACATATTCACATATGAGTTTTCATAACATTGTAAATTAACGTCCAAGTCGGGTGGTTTAATCCCCGGAAATAGGCAATTAACTCTGATTGAACTAACACGGTTGATCAAAGCGACGATGGATCGGGTTATGTGCGTAGTTCGAGTTTCAGGGGCATTCTCGAGTCCCTTCGAAACCCGCAGAGGGTTACGGCAAGGTGATGGTCTTTCGTGTCTGCTATTCAACATCGTTTTGGAAGGGATAATACGAAGAGCAGGGATTAACACGAGTGGTACAATTTTCAATAAGTCCGTCCAGCTATTTGGCTTCGCCGACGACATAGATATTATGGAACGTAACTTTGAGAAGATGGAGGAAGCCTACATCAGACTGAAGAGGGAAGCCAAGCGGATCGGACTAGTTATCAACACGTCGAAGAAGAAGTGCATGATAGGAAGAGGTTCAAGAGAAGACAATGTGAGCCACCCACCGCGAGTTTGCATCGGTGGTGACGAAATCGAGCTGGTAGAAGAATTTGCGTACTTGGGCTCTCTGGTGACTGCCGAAAATGATACCAGAAGAGAAATTCGGAGCCGCTTAGTGGCTGGAAATCGTACATACTTTGGACTCCGCAAGACGCTCCGATCGAATAGAGTTCGCCGCCGTACCAAACTGACAATCTACAAAACGCTGATTAGACCGGTAGTCCTCTACGGACACGAGACCTGGACCAACGCGCACTTGGAGTTTTCGAAAGGAAAGTGCTGCGTACCATCTATGGTGGGGTGCAGATGGCGGACGGTACGTGGAGGAGGCGAATGAACCACGAGTTGCATCAGCTGTTGGGAGAACCATCCATCGTTAACACCGCGAAAATCGACTGCGGTGGGCTGGGCACGTAGCTAGAATGTCGGACAGTAACCCGGTGGAAATGGTTCTCGACAACGATCCGACGGGCACAAGAAGGCTAGGTGCGCAGCGGGCAAGGTGGATCGATCAGGTGGAAGATGACTTGCGGACCCTCCGTAGACTGCGTGGTTGGCGACGTGTAGCCATGGACCGAGCCGAATGGAGAAGACTCTTATATACCGCACAGGCCACTTCGGCCTTAGTCTGAATAAATGAATGCAATGTTCAATGTGTTATGTCTGTGCTATGTATAAAGTGCAATATCACAAAATAAAATTCAAAATCGAAATATACAAATTATACAATATAAGAAAAGTCCAACTTCGTACTGTTAACCTTTTTAATTGAATCACAGAGAAATTGAATTGCTCCTAGAATTTTTGAGTAGAGTTAAAAAAATATCTTATGCTTTCCCGTGCATTTTTTTTTTCAAATAGCATCCTTCGACTTCTTCTTCTTCTTCATGTACCCTTTAATCGCCAATTGAGTTTGGTAAACCTTGAACCGTGAACCAACCTTTGAATACATTGATCAAGTAAATCCACAATAAATCTGCATCGGAATTTGTCTTGAAACGATTTTGCTGTACATCTGAGGCCAGTATGACGGATTTATGTAAGCAGTTCGCAATGCAGAGTTAGTTGGCTCCTGCATATGTAATAATTTATACATTTGTAACGTTTTGTACCAGATATGAAACACCAGCGGAGAACAACGTCGGGTATATGGGTCGAAGTCGACGGAACGATTGGTTCGACGAAGAGTGCAGACAGATTCTGGAGGAGAAGGACGCAGCGCGGGCGGTCGCGCTGCAGCAAGGTACCCGGCAGAACGTGGAACGTTATAGACGGAAGCGGAGACAGCAGACCCGCCTTTTTCAGGAGAAGAAACGCCGCCTGGAAGAAGCGGAGTGCGAGGAGATGGAACAGCTGTGCCGTTCTCAAGATACACGTTCTATCAGAAGCTCAACGCATCCCGCAAAGGCTTCGTGCCGCGAGCCGAAATGTGCCGGGATAAGGATGGGAGCATCTTGACGGACGAACGTGTGGTGATCGAAAGGTGGAAGCAGCACTACGAGGAACATCTGAATGGCGCTGAGAGTACAGGCAGTGAAAGTCAAGGCAGCGGAGGAGATGACTACGTCAGTTCAGCGGACGATGGAAGCCAACCAGCCCCCACCTTGAGGGAAGTTAAGGATGCCATTCAACAGCTAAAGACCAATAAAGCAGCTGGTAAGGATGGTATCGGAGCTGAGCTCATCAAGATTGGCCCGGAAAAGCTAGCCACTTGCCTGCACAAACTGATAGTCAGAATCTGGGAAACCGAACAGCTACCGGAGGAGTGGAAGGAAGGGGTTATATGCCCCATCTACAAGAAAGGCGACAAACTGGAGTGTGAGAACTTTCGAGCGATCACCATCCTTAATGCCGCCTACAAAGTGATATCCCAGATCATCTTCCGTCGTCTGTCACCATTAGTGAACGAGTTCGTGGGAAGTTATCAAGCCGGATTCGTTGACGGCCGCTCGACAACGGACCAGATCTTGACTGTACGGCAAATCCTTCAAAAATGCCGTGAATACCAGGTCCCAACGAACCATCTGTTCGTTGATTTCAAGGCGGCATACGACAGTATAGACCGCGTAGAGCTATGGAAAATTATGGACGAGAACAGCTTCCCTGGTAAGCTTACCAGACTGATCAAAGCAACGGTGGATGGTGTGCAAAACTGTGTGAAGATTTCGGGCGAAGACTCCAGTTCGTTCGAATCGCGCCGGGGACTAAGACAAGGTGATGGACTTTCCCTGTTGTTCAACATTGCGCTAGAAGGTGTCATGCGGAGAGCTGGGTGTAACAGCCGGGGTACGATTTTCAACAGATCCAGTCAATTTATTTGCTTCGCGGATGACATGGACATTGTCGGCCGAACATTTGCAAAGGTGGCAGAACTGTACACCCGCCTGAAACGTGAAGCAACAAAAGTTGGACTGGTGGTGAATGCGTCAAAGACAAAGTACATGCTTGTGGGCGGAACCGAGCGCGACAGGGCCCGCCTGGGAAGCAGTGTTACGATAGACGGGGATACCTTCGAGGTGGTCGAGGAATTCGTCTACCTCGGATCCTTGCTAACGGCTGACAACAACGTTAGTCGTGAAATACGAAGGCGCATCATCTGTGGAAGTCGGGCCTACTACGGGCTCCAGAAGAAACTGCGGTCGAAAAAGATTCGCCACCGCACCAAATGTGTCATGTACAAGACGCTTATAAGACCGGTTGTCCTCTACGGACATGAAACATGGACAATGCTCGAGGAGGACTTGCAAGCACTCGGAGTATTCGAGAGACGGGTGCTTAGGACCATCTTTGGCGGTGCGCAAGAAGACGGTGTGTGGCGGCGAAGAATGAACCATGAGCTCGCCCAACTCTACGGCGAACCCAGTATCCAGAAGGTAGCTAAAGCCGGAAGGGTACGATGGGCAGGACATGTTGCAAGAATGCCGGACAGCAACCCTGCAAAGATGGTATTCGCTTCCGATCCGGCAGGTACGAGACGGCGTAGAGCGCAGCGAGCGAGATGGGCAGACCAGGTGCAAAACGACTTGGCGAGCGTGGGGCGTATCCGAGGATGGAGAGATGCGGCCTCTAACCGTGTATTGTGGCGTCAAATTGTTGATTCAGTGTTATCTGTTTAGATGTTAACTAAATAGGTAAATGAAATGAATGAAACACCAGGGTAATCGCCCTCACTTAGGCAATTTGTTTCGTTTTTTATTATTCTACTGTTCCTCTCCGTTTTAACAACGCTTCGTGGTGGCGATTCTTCCAAGAGGTTTGTTTTAAACGATGTCCTTGCAGTATTACCCACCGCTTATCGGAATTTTACTTCCGCTGACTGGTCCAACGTAAAAAAATAAATAAATAAACTAAAAACGAAGGAATGCACACTCAGTTTTTATTTTTGCAGCTCGGCAAAATCCGCACAGCCGTGTGCCCAGCAACATAAAAGACTGATATCCCGTCAAAAATGAGGTTTGTTAGCTGGGTTTCGGTAAATTATTTTCTGATTTTCAGCAACTTTGACATATCTAGGCGAAAACGTGTTTGCTGGGGCTCGGCTGTGCGAATCTCGGTAAAAGTTGAACAAATTGCTGAGATCCCGCTAAAAAAATTAAGTTTGTGGGTCCAGGCAGTACAAAGAAGAAGTGATGAACTTTGTACCATCTTAAAAATCACTTTAATAAAGAAAAAAAAAAAAAAAAAAAAAACAGTACAAAGAAGTACCAGTTGAAATTAAAACAGCTTTACAACCGCACATCACGAGAGTACACCAGAATTCGTTCATATGTTTTCTCCTTCTCGGAGACGCTTGCGTTCATCTAAACAAATTATATATATGTCTTTTGTCAATTTCTTTTCATCATCTCCATATGTTTCGAGAGCGCTATCTAGCTTTTTCCTCATACCATCGAAGAATCCATTGCTGTGCCGACCACGGTGAACTGGTCGTTTTGTGTTTAAATCTTGACGGGCTTGCTCACTGTCGGGACACGCCAGCAGATTGATCGGCTCGTCGATGTTGAACCCACTCTTCCTGATTGCCTCATGGTTCCGCAGAGAATATGGGATGAGGTGATGTATCTGTTGTCTCCCCATGCCTTCATCCATTGTACTGGATTCCTCTTCGACATCTTTTTCAACAATTTTCGAATATTTTTCTCTATTTGCATCGTACTGTTGAATAAGTTCTACCAGTTTTTTCGTCGTCAACCGTCCACCGCTTAGGGTACGGTCATGTGCAATACTTTCCAGTTCAGCTTGTTTCTGGAACATTTTCTCAGCCTTATCAGGGTTCGATTCGATTAGTTGTACAATTTTTTCGCGCATATCTTCTGCTCTATGGATCTGTAGATCTTTTTTCTCGGCAGAACTTAGCTGAGATACAACTGCATCGAAGGCACAAGAATTCATTCCTGAGGGAGTTACATCGCTCTTGCAGTTCAGTGGACTAAAATGTCCCACAGAATGGTCCTTCGAAGGGGTGTACTTTATCGCCATAGGCGTACCGGGAAGATTATCTCCTACGATGTATATCAATGTTTTACCTGTCTCATCGAAGAAGTGGATTGGTCTATTTATTGCAGCGGACATTAAAGCCAAGCTTGTGCTATCTTGCGGATGATCACCACTTTTTATTGACTCAATTTTTTTCAGTGATTCAGGACCAAGATCTTCATTGCGTTGTTCAGATTTATCCTTAGAGGCAGTATTGGCAAAACTATCTGACACATCACGATTATCACGTTCGGTTTTAATCGTCTTTCTAAGATTCGATACTGATTCTTCCATACCTTCAAAAATCTTTTTGGTTACGGCTGTTGTAGCCTTGCTAAGAGCAGGATTGATTATGTTTTCTTTGATAGAATTTGCCATTTTGCTTGTGATGGTTTTACCAAAAGCATTGGCTAGCGATTCAGGAGTGGATGGTTCTCGATAGACCGATTTCAAATTTGTGACTGTGGCAGGTCGATCGTTTGAGCTATAATATATGTCATCTTTTGCCTGATGCACAAGAATATCCGAACTGTCGTAATCCACATTGACTACTTGAACTATGTTCTGATTATATGTCTGATTTTGATTTTCACTTTTCGGTGCTTTATATGTAACAGCGCTAGCAGTTGAGCTGCTCGTTTCAACAATCTGATTGATGGTTTTTTCGTGAGAGGCCACTACTTTGTTAAATTTTTCAATAAAGTTATCTGTATAAGTTAATAAAGTAATCATACATTCGGTTGCCCCTTGAATTTGCATGACAGCTCCAGCGTATGGTATTGAACCTTCTGCTACACCCTTAACGAATTGTTTGAACATATCCCTACATATGTTGATTTCTTTATCTTTGAGTAATTTATTTCCTTCATCCAAAAACCATTGCTTCCAAGAGCTATCACTGTTCAGCTCGTCTTTTTCTAGTGCTTTCACAATTAATGCATTTGAAGCAAGGGCTCTTATCAATGCTTCGTTTACCTTTTCACTGATCACTTTCTCCAAGTTTTCCATCAGTAACTTATCGCTGCAGTACTTGCCGGCTTCATTCAGGCATTCCTTAACAATACCTTTTCCCATCGACAGTGCCACTTCTTTTATTGCCAAGTTTACTCCACCTTTTGGTACAGCAATTTTATCAATGAGTAGATCTTTACATGTTCTGGATACATCTTTCACTGCTGATTTCATGTTTTGTATCGCTGCTTTGCCGGCATTTTTAAATGATCCAACACCCAAATTTTTAGCACTGGAAAGCGATCTTCGGATGGAAGATATGCCCGAGCAAACAACAGACACAGCTATGCTGACTACTTTTTGTGCCGCCCAGGCCACCCAACTGAACGATCCTTTGATGGCTGCAGTCGTGGCTGCGATTAGATCCGCTACTCCTTCAGCAATGAATCCCGTACCTAACGCTCCTCCGGTGCTCCATGCTATCATGCATCCGACGCCAATTTGTGTGATACCAATTATGGCGACTGTTATAATGCTACCCCATGGTCTTGGCAGCTTCTCTTCAACCGTGAACAGATTCTTCAAACCATTGCCATTTGCCTCGCGCACGGCTTTGGCGTGATCTTCGTTTGCCTCTGAGAATACTTCATATAAACTTTTGAGGGTCAGTTTGACGTTGTTGTTGTTCCCCTGAGCCGTTTTGATGGCTTCGCAAGCCTGTTGAATGAATTCCTCTTGTTGGCTTAGAATGTCCAGTTGGTGTTGTACGTGTTGTGAGGTTTTATCAAGGCATTCGTGCTGTCCAATTAATGTATTGAACGTCAAAAGGTTTGGACGATATACAGATTTGATAAGGTTCTCTGCTTTTCTCAACTCCCGTAGTGCTTCCTGTTGTTTACTTCCCCTATTTTCAGCATAAGAGAGGAGAGCTTGTGCCTTGCAGTAACGAGCATTCACAGAAAATACAGGATCTAGATCTATTGCTCTGTCATAGCATTCGACAGCTTTCTCAATACGCCGATTGCACAGTTGATCATTTCCTTTCAGGACGTAGAAAAACGGGTTATGTACTATCTTGTCATTTTCAGCATCGTGTCGAACTGGATCTTCAAACTGTTCTTTGAAAACGGCTGCTGCTTTCGTAGCCGATATCTGCTGGAAATCAGAGTGCTTGCTTTTTAACCAAAGACCCCAGCATTCTTCCAAAGCTTTTCTTTCATGAGTACCCCATCCGTATCTTTTTGCCAGTTCACTAAGCTTTATTTTAATGTTTTCATAGTTTTTAAAAGCACTGAGCTCATTTGATGACACTTTAGATAAATTATTGGAACAGTATTTCTCCCGAACTTTCCGAATGTAGTTTTCTGTGAAAATAGACGATGCATTAGCCACTTTGATATTCACGCCATCATGAAGATTTTGTTTATCTTTCTCGGTTAACTTTGCTTGCTCGTTCTTGGTGAGCTTCTTGAATGCCTTTTTTACTAACTCTTTTCGTCTTTTTTCGGTCCACATTGCAGCCTTTTGTTCAATTCTCCAAGGATTTAAATGATGCGCCGAATAATCTTTCCATCCTTCATGAAGCATATCCCAAGTCTGAATTTTACTCGACTCCTCCATGCCAGGCAATAGACTGTTCTCTAGCAAGCAGAACTGCTCAAATAAACAGTCTTGAATTAGCATCTTATTGGCGTCATCGATCGCCGACGTGGTTGCTTCAGCCTCATGGACTCCACGTACCCGCTTAAGGACGTCCATCGAAGTATTGTTTTTATCTAATACAATCAGTTGGGCCATTCCTCGCTTTCCTTCGCGAGCCGTTCGCCCCACATTTTGCATTTCGACGCGGAAGCTATCTGGCAAAAATGTCACCAGCACATACATTCCTCCATGTTCTTCAACATTTGTCGTTGTCTTGAGATCCATTCCACGACCCGCAATGTTTGTGGCTATGATTATCTCTTCTGAATCAATCGTTTGCTTCTTGAAGTTGTTTTCCTCTCCCGTGTAAATGAACACCTTTTTTGGATTGTGGAGCTTCTTCAACATGTTAGCAAGGCTCCGAACTTCATTGATGTATTTGCATATGATAAGGACACCTCGTTTATTTTGTGCATGGTACAGAGCGTTCTCTTTAACACTTTGGTACCATGTCGCTCGGTTAGACATAACCAGAGGAGCAAGCTCTTTGCAGCGATATCCAGACGATTCGTTATTTGGGATATCAATGGTCTTGTACGGTGGGATTACAAACATATCCGTGCCGTACACGGCATTTAAAAATTTTAGAGTGGATTTCTCTCCGAGCGTTCCAGTCATTCCGTAGATGTTAGAGCCGTATCGCTTGAAAAAATTTACATTGGAGATAAAGTTTGTGGATATGCCTTCCGGATCCATTCGCAGACCCTCTTTTAGTTGCAGAAATTGCGTCAGACCGTCACTCCAGATCATATTCGTTTGAAGATCACCCGTTTCTTTGAAGTTCACCGGAATAATTTTCCCATCAATAACGGTATAGTGTGCGTCTTTCTGGTAAACCCATTTAGCTGCTATAGCATTTTCCACCCATAAAGGGATTTGATTTAAAGCAAAATTTCTCAAATGCTTAGGAACTTCTATAATGGGATAACGATTATTCCATGCATGCTTCACAAGAGTTTCACGCAGCTCTTCCAGTTTTATTTTTATGTTTGCGTCGTTCTCGTTCTTTGATGACTGTTCTGCCATGTCCATTATCTGTAGATTTATTGTTTGATAATCGTCGTACTCTTTTTGTTCATCATCATTTAACTTCCGCAACAGTTTTCTCAAATGCTCTTCGGTGTGTTTAACGATAAAATCCTTTTTGTCGTGTACTTCGGTGCTCACAGCTCGCCAATGCTGCCCAGAGTATAGCGTAAACTGATTTCCGATTGCCTCAAAATCTTCTGTGATAAAATACACCGTACCTTCAACCTCTACCATGTGAATGTAAATAGTGTGGATATGTTGCCAAATGACAGCCAAGGGAACTTCAAGATGAGTCATACCGGGATTCTCATTGGACAATCGCACACTATGCGTACGACTGTCGAACAACATGCTGTCCACCTCATCCACTATGACCACATTATGCTTTCTGTTTCCGCGACATTCGTTTCCCAGAAATTCAGTTCGCAGTATATCGCCTTGGAAATCTGAAGCCGTTCCGTAAACAATATCACATTCATAAACCTCCGTCTTTTTCTTATCACCACTATTTTCGTCTACCGTGAAACCAAACATTTCGAAGAAAGGTCGTTGTTTCTTCACTTCAGGAATAGACAGCTCAGTGGATGACGTAACAACATCGACCTGGACACCTTTGAGCGCATGAATCACGGCCAGCATGGCAACGATGATGGACTTACCCTCTCCGGTGTTGACCTGGATAAGGCACCCACAATCTTTATTTGCATTCAGCAGCATAATTAATGACAAAATCTGGGAATCTCGAACCATAAACTTGTGACAAAGCTTAACGGCTCGTATTGTGGCTGCTATTTTATCTTCTAGTGTGAACTTATCGTAATTTTGCTTAACGCGTGCAGCCCACTTTCCAATTCGATTCGAGTTGAACAATGAAAACCGACCGGTACATTCTGATTTTACAGCTTTGAAAGCCTTCCTAACATCGTCTAGATTGATATTCTCAAAGTTATATGTACATGCACCCATACGTGTTATTAACTCATCAGCACTATGTTCAAAGCTTTCACCATATATGGTAGAAACAATGAATTTGTCTACTTGTGCAATCCACGTGTCGGCTTTTTCTTCAGAATTGAGAATTCTACTGACTTCAATCCATACTTCTGGTGTTGTTTGATATGTTAATACATGTTCTAAAATGGAAGCGAATGCGGTCATATTTGATTTCAAAATATGCTTATTAGATGTAATTAAGTTAATAAGCGTGTTGGTCGATTCTTTTCGTAAAACTACTGCTATTGTCGAATCCAATTTACGAGCGATTTCTTGTGATAATTCGAATACTTCATTAATTAGTATTTGGTATTGGAGTTCTCTAAGCCAAGCTAAAGCACAGTCTTTACCATAGGTTTTAGTAATAATATCCATAATAGCAAAATGAGAAATATTTTCTTTTTTGACCGTGTTCAAAAAATCGTAAACCGCAGGTTGATTTCTTTCTTCAGAGATGGCATTCAGAACCTGCAAAGTCATCAAACTATTCCAGGGTATACTTACAAGCACTTGAACAAGCTTGGTATATACATCGTCTTCACTATATTGTGGAATCTTGGATTTGATCCAACATCGCTTCAAATGTTGGTACCAAAATTCGCTTCTTCTACACACAATTTCTAATCCTTCGGAAGGAACCTTGCTTAGCATATATAAGATATCATTTATGTGCATTAAGTTGAATTTGCGGATCATCTGTTCCGTACGCAGCGCCAACAATATTTTTTGACGATCCTGTCGATCAAACAACTTTTCTATTGCCAACCAATTGATCCTAAACATTTCAAGCAGTAATGTATCTGTTGGTCCCTCAGGATAGACAGTGAGTTCAAATATTAGATTTTTTTCATCATCTTCTGACATGTAGCCTAACATTATTTTATGCCATGACTCAGGAACGGGTTCATCGTTGCAACAATTTTCAAAACAAAATTTTGGTGATCCATCACTTAACTTCAATGATCCAAAAAATGTGCTACCAGTATCCACTCTATGTTCATAAATCGATGCCGTAGTCTCTATAGGACCTTCCTGTTGTACATATATTGATTCCTTCAGCTCCTCCCTATCATTTAACTCATTTGTTTCCTCTTCACTCACACAACCCGACTCGTCATCTCGCACAGCTAAGGGTTGCTGCAATACTTCCTGTAATTTTGACTTTATCGATTCCCTTTCCCGTTGCTCTCTTTGCTTTTTCTCTTGCTCACGCTGTTGTCGCAATCGTTCCTGCCGTTCCTGTTCTAGAATCGCTTCTCGTTCGCGTTGCATCCTGTGCTCATGTTCACGTCGTTGACGCTCTTGGCTTTCACGTTCCATCTTTTTCCGTCGGGCGATCTGTTCCTGCCGTTCCCTCTCCCTTTCCTCTTCCTCTCGTTTTTGTTGCAATCGTTTCTGTCGTTCCTGTTCTTGCTTTGCTTCCCGTTCGCGTTGCAACCTTTGCTGTTGTTCACGCTCTTGGCGTTCACGTTCCATCTTTTCCTGTCGAGCGATCTCTTCCTGCCGTTCCCTCTCCTCTTCCTCTCGTTGTCGTTTCTGTCGTTCCTGTTCTTGCTTTGCTTCCCGTTCGCGTTGCAACCTTTGCTGTTGTTCACGCTCTTGACGTTCACGTTCCATCTTTTCCCGTCGAGCGATCTCTTCCTGCCGTTTCCTCTCCTCTTCCTCTCGTTGTTGTCGCAATCGTTTCTGTCGTTCCTGTTCTTGCTTTGCTTCCCGTTCGCGTTGCAACCTTTGCTGTTGTTCACGCTCTTGGCGTTCACGTTCCATCTTTTCCTGTCGAGCGATCTCTTCCTGCCGTTCCCTCTCCTCTTCCTCTCGTTGTCGTTTCAATCGTTTCTGTCGTTCCTGTTCTTGCTTTGCTTCCCGTTCGCGTTGCAACCTTTGCTGTTGTTCACGCTCTTGACGTTCACGTTCCATCTTTTCCCATCGAGCGATCACTTCCTGCCGTTCCCTCTCCCTTTCCTCTTCCTCTCGTTTTTGTTGCAATCGTTTCTGTCGTTCCTGTTCTTGCTTTGCTTCCCGTTCGCGTTGCAACCTTTGCTGTTGTTCACGCTCTTGACGTTCACGTTCCATCTTTTCCCATCGAGCGATCACTTCCTGCCGTTCCCTCTCCCTTTCCTCTTCCTCTCGTTTTTGTTGCAATCGTTTCTGTCGTTCCTGTTCTTGCTTTGCTTCCCGTTCGCGTTGCAACCTTTGCTGTTGTTCACGCTCTTGACGTTCACGTTCCATCTTTTCCCGTCGAGCGATCTCTTCCTGCCGTTTCCTCTCCTCTTCCTCTCGTTGTTGTCGCAATCGTTTCTGTCGTTCCTGTTCTTGCTTTGCTTCCCGTTCGCGTTGCAACCTTTGCTGTTGTTCACGCTCTTGACGTTCACGTTCCATCTTTTCCCGTCGAGCGTCCTCTTCCTGCCTTTTCCTCTCCAGTTCTTCTTGCTCTCGTTGCTGTCGCAATCGCTGCTGTCGTTCCTGTTCTAGTTGTTTTAGTCGTGCCTCTTCCCGCTGTTGTTGTTCACGTGCTTCTTGTTCTCGCTGTCTTTTTTGTTGTTGCTCCTGCCGTATACGTTCCTGTTCAGCACGTCGTCGTTCTTCGCGCTCTTCCTGTGCACGTCTTTGATCGGCCTGTCGTTCAAAACAGTTGTGTTCCCCTCGATGTGTGCAACAGTCATAACATCTATTATTGGGACATGAGAAATGGCACATATTACAACAATAAACCGGGGAGCCATCACAACTAAAAGCGTGTCCCCCACCATACAATCCAGCTCTTCCGATATGAAGCACGAATGAGTTATTCACACGCAACAGCTGAATGTGCGACGGATGAGATAGTGGGAAACTCTCCTTCCTGAAATATTGTGAAGCGTATGGGTTGCCGAACACAACTGGAACATGTTGAATTTGATAACAACGGGGAATCGATGAATTGAGCACAGCAGCTTGAATGCCATGGTCAGTAGAGTAAACAACTGCGCGGTACCCTTCCTTGGTTTTAATAAGAATTTTATATTCATGTTGGGCCATTCGATCCGCTTTTTTCTCGGTTGTGTTAAACTAGAAATTGAAATAATGCAAAATGATAAAATGTAATAAGAAAAATTCATAGCATGATGATGTAATGCATGATGACGTAAGTTTGACAGTCTGGTAGGTCATGACGGAGCTTGTTTACAACTTCCGGAAAAACTGTTTTGCGTTATAATAAGAATATTGATTAGAGGCCTGAATAAGAGAAACGCGGATAGAAAATATGAATCTGCCAACACTGCAGTCAATCTTCTTCATCAAAGACCAGCACATGAAAAGAAAGAAATGGTTTATGTAGATACAATCTTACAATCCGCTATTTAATGTGTCCACATCACATAACAATAGAATCCAATGAACAATGCAATTTTATTTCATAATCTATAAATGACTTGCATATTTTATTGCAAACCAATGAAAAATTAATTAAATTTTGCTTTTTCTAAAATGGTATAAAATCGAATTTAGCCGTTTTCAGTATTTGAGCCATCATATTGGCTGCTTGACAGGTCTCCTGCTCGATTGGCTGCTGTTTTTTGACGGTTCGATTGGCGGCACATACCTATCCGCGTTTCTCTTATTCAGGCCTCTAATATTGATGTCTTCTAAGATTGGTTTACGGTAGGAATCAAAGCATATCACTGGAATATACGGATTAGAGTAGAGTGGGGCAAGAGTACGCACTTAGTTTTCAATCGATCATGTGGCCCTTATGGAACAAGCTTCTGCATATCAAATCAGTGTCGATGATTCATATATACTCTTCCTTTATGTTACCCAGTGGAAAAAATATTGAAATTATTGAGATTCGTTTTAGTAGAACCCTTATTGCAAGACAAGTGAAAAACGCACTCTTACCCCACCGGTGGGGTAAAAGTGCGCATCGGGTGGGGTAAGAGTACGCTTTTATCCAATCATGTGCTTTAAGTATATATTAACACAAATAAGAGTTAATAACATTTAATTGATGTTTAATGAGCATATATTAGGGGATGTTTAACCGATTCGGTACGGATTTTTTTTCACCTTATTTCTACATAAATTTTGGACGTTCCGCTTCAAAAACGGATGCAAACCATATAAAAGTAGAAATATGGGAGAAAATATTTTTTTGAGATATTCTAGGGCTTCCAAACCTTTCTTGAGTTCATATCTTGATGTATCTATGTAACAACCAAGCGTTTCACAGGATTTAATTCCTCATTTGAAGTTGCCAAAGCTACTTGAGACATTATTACACTATTTTTTATGAAATCGCAGTGATATCAGAACATCTACGGTACTCCAAACTATTCTTGAGTTTATATCTTGAAGGTCTACAAGATCAACAGAAAGATTCTTAGGTTCCCGAGCTTTTGTGTTAGTTGGAGAAGCTCCATGAGACATCATTACACTAGTACATACAATTCACAACATTCCCAGAATATCTACGGTACTCCAAACCATTCTTGAGTTCAGATATTGGAGGTCAATCGCTGGAAATGGACATTCATACCGTTACCATCTTTTATCCTATACTAGTTGTAGCGGGTAACTGTTAGAATTCGAAATAAGCGAAAAAGTTCGTTTCTGTATATACCCCACCCTTTCATTACTATCACATTGGCAACCCGTTGAACAAGACAAACATCTGCCATAGAACCTAACCCCCAGATTCCAATAAAATTCCGCATGAACTCATGGAGAATGCAAAGGTGTGATTGATTGAGTGATTGCATAATTAATTTCTGCTCATCCCAAGCTCATGCTCGATAAACTCTTTCATTGAAAACATATTTGATAGGCGTACTGGTAACTAGTAAGTGTTATCAAATATTTTTTCGTGAGATGTTCCTATTTTTATGTTAGGGGGTCATTCACAAAGTTCGTCACATACTTACGGGAAGAGGGGGTCTGAGCAGCGTAACGATAAAGACAAAAAACAAGAGGTTCAATACAAAAAGTTTGTATTTGTAGAAGGAGAGGGGTTGAAAGTGTTTTTTTTTGTGCGACGTACTTTTTGGAACTTTCCTAGATGTCTCTCACCATACAATTTTGTGGCGGTAACATCATGCTGCTCTCCACGCATATACGTTAGCGCCTGGATGTTGGCAGCGGCGGGTAGTAAACCAACCACTGCTGGTGATTCATTAGTTCTAAACGACAGTCAGACGTATTGCGGATAAACAGCTGTGCAGTCAAAATGGAAACTAGTGACCGGAAACGCAAAACATTACCGTTGGAAGAATCAATAGTGGATTCGACGGAGGAAGATACGGACGAAGAAAAAAATAGACATATGTGATGCAGATCATGCTTCGTAAGATATGCATAAAGCCTTTATGGTGGGACTTGGCATGACTTTTTTATTTTACTTACAGTGCAGCCGAAGAGGTGGACGAAGACATTGAGAAATTTGACACGTCCTCGTGGAGTTCATCCTTCAAAAACTTCAGTCCCCTAAGAAAACTTCCGGTGGATAGAGAAATTATGATTTCGAATGAAGTTGATAAGAACTCCTCTGAGCTCGATGTTCTGATGGCATTTCTTCCACAAAAGTTTTGGGATGTTATAACCGCACATACAAACGAGAGACTTGATATTTTCTCGAAGAATAAGGGTAAGAAAAATCACGGCTACGCCGCAAGAACTACAAACAGTATTCGGTATATGCCTTGTAACCTGTTACAACAAACTTCCGCACATTAAAATGTATTGGTCCAAGAAACCTTCTCTTGGTAATGACCTAATCAAAAGCGCAATGGCTCGAGATCGGTTTCTATGCATTTTTTCGAAACTTTACTTCAATTCACCGGAGAAACCGGAAGGCGTCAGTAAGCTGTTTTATCTTGAAAAAGTGTTGCCAATGTTCAATTCATCATTTCAAAGAATGCGATCTAACAGTGTTCACCAGTCCATCGATGAAATGATGGTGAAATTCCTTGGTCGTTTATCTTTCAAACAATACCAGCCTCTGAAGCACATCAAGCGTGGAGTAAAGCTTTGGGACCGTTGCGATGCGTTAACTGGCTATGTGTACGAGGTCCAGGTTTATTGTGGAAAAGATACAACAACGAAATCAGAGGGTACACTGGGGGAGAGGATTGTGCAAGGACTGCTGAAGTCCATTCCGAGGGATGAAGTCGACTCCATTTGTTTGTGCTTCGATAGATTCTTTACATCACTCGAACTGCTACGAAAGATGCCATGCTGCGGCGTGGGAACTATCCAGAAAAACCGTAAGAATTTGCCAAAACTTAACACTAAGCTGGATAAATATAGTTCCGAGTTCCAGCACACAGCGGATGGGATTACGCTTTGTCGTTGGCAGGACACGAAAGATGTGCTCGTAGTCAGCAATTGCCACTCAAGCAACATTACAACCGTGAAGCGTACTTCTAAAACCGGTACAAAAAATGATGTCAGTTGTCCTGAAGCGATATCATTCTATAATAAGTACATGGGAGGAGTCGATCATGCCGGTCAAATGGTTACACTATACGATTTTGATCGAAAAACAAATAAGTGGTGGCGTCGTGTGTTTTTCAAGCTTTTCTTGATTGCAGTTTTTAACTCTTTTGTTGTTTTCAAAGAGTTGAAAGGAAACGATAAGCTCTCCTTTATCGATTTTCTTGTTCCATTAGCAGAACAACTAATTGCGAAAGGAACCGAAGGAATCGAAAGGCAACGAGGAAGACCATCGAAGAGGAAGTCACTGGGTAAAGATCATCTTATTATCGTCGGGGATATAAGAAGACGTTGCGTCAGTTGTACAGCAAAAGGTTTCGACCTCAAGACTGATACACGCTGTATAGCTTGCGATCAGCACTTATGCAAGAATTGCTTCTATTCTTACCACGTGAACATGTAATGCAATAAAATATAACATTGAAAAGTTTAAGTTTTCAACACTCATCCTAGTTATTTGTTATGCTTATTTTTGAGTAATGATGTGAATATGATTTTATTATTATTATTTATTTATTCAGACTAAGGCCGAAGTGGCCTGTGCGGTATATAAGAGTCTTCTCCATTTGGCTCGGTCCATGGCTACACGTCGCCAACCACGCAGTCTACGAAGGGTCCGCAAGTCATCTTCCACCTGATCGATCCACCTTGCTCGCTGCGCACCATGCCTTCTTGTGCCCGTCGGATCGTTGTCGAGAACCATTTTCAGCGGGTTACTGTCCGACATTCTGGCTATGATTTTATTATACCCCAGTAATGTGATCGTAGGGAGACATCGTAGATCTTTCTGAACTCGATGGCACTTTGGGGTATCGTGGATGTTCCACGAATTCTGTAATGTGTCTATAATCTTGTAATGAAGTCCGGTGGACCTATTCCAACTCATAAAAATAGTGAGTACATCGTAGATCTTCCTGTTGATCGATTTGAACATTAAGTACTGAACTC
Source organism: Armigeres subalbatus (assembly GCF_024139115.2). Lineage (NCBI taxonomy): Eukaryota > Metazoa > Arthropoda > Insecta > Diptera > Culicidae > Armigeres > Armigeres subalbatus. The sequence continues at coordinate 76,530,612 of NC_085140.1, forward strand.
AAAGACAGTTTGAAGTGTCGTAGATGCTCAACGAATTATGTAATGTGTCTATAATGGTGTAATGAGATCCCGCGCAGCTATTACAACTAATAAAAGTGGTGAGGACATCATAGATATTCTTGTTGGTCGGTTTGAATATTGGGTTCTGAGCTCAAAGACAGTTTGGAGTGTCAAAGATGTTCAATGATTTATGTAGTGTGTCTATAATAGTGTAACGAAGTCCCGTGGAGCTATTGCAACTCATAAAAATAGCGAGGACTTCGCCGATCTTCCTGTTGATCTATTTGAATACTAGGATCTGAATACAAAGACAGTTTGGAATGTCATAGATGTTTAACGAATTCTGTAGTATGTCTATAATGGTGGAACGAAGTCCCATGGAGCTATCCCAACTAATTAACATTGTGAGGAGATTGTTGATCTTCCTGTTGATCGATGTTAACATTAAAATCTGAACTCAAAGACAGTTTGGAGTGTCATAGATGCTCAATGATTTTTGCAGTGTGTCTATAATGGTGTAAAGAAGTCCCATGGAGCTATTCCAACTCATAAAAATTACAACGTATAGTGGGCTTCGTGGCCGTGCGGTTAGCGACGTCAATCGCATAAGCGCATGTGCTGTGGAGTGTGGGTTCGATTCTGCCCTGGTAAGGATAAAACTTTTCGTGATCGAAAAATTCTCCACTGGTCCACTGGGTGTTATGTGTCCTGTCCGTTGTCTCATGCTAGGTGTTAAGTGTTCAGTCTGTACGACCTCTGGTCGAAGACGGTGCTCCTGTCTTTTAAAATAATGAGGACTTCGTAAATCTTCCTGTTGATCTATTTTAATATTAAGATCTAAACTCAAAGACAGTTTGGAGTGTCGTAGATGTTGAACGAATCCTGTAGTATGTCTATAATGATGTAACGAAGTCTCATGGAGCTATCCCAACTCATTAACATTGTGAGGACATCGTAGATCTTCCTGTTGATCGATTTGAACATTAAGAACTGAACTCAAAGACAATTCAAAGTGTCGTAGATGCTCAACGAATTATGTAATGTGTCTATAATGGTGTAATGAGGTCCCGTGCAGCTATTACAACTAATAAAAGTAATAAGGACATCATAGATATTCTTGTTGATCGGTTTGAATATTAGGATCTGAACTCAAAGACAGTTTGGAGTGTCATAGATGTTGAACGAATTCTGTAGTGTGTCTATAATGGTGTAACGAAGTTCCGTGGAGCTATTACAACTCATAAAAATAGCGAGGACTTCGCAGATCTTCTTGTTGATCTATTTGAATACTAGTATCTGAATTCAAACACAGTTTGGAGTGTCGTAGATGTTGAACGAATTCTGTAGTATGTCTATAATGATGTAACGAAGTCTCATGGAGCTATCCCAACTCATTAACATTGTGAGGACATCGTAGATCTTCCTGTTGATCGATTTGAACATTAAGAACTGAACTCAAAGACAGTTTGGAGTGACATAGATGTTCAATTAATTCTGTAATGTGTCTATAATCGTAGAATGAAGTCCCGTGGAGCTATTCCAACTCATAAAAATAGTGGGGACATCGTAGATCTTCCTATTGATTTATTTGAATACTAGTATCTGAATTCAAAGACAGTTTGGAGTGTCGTAGATGTTGAACGAATTGTGTAGTGTGTCTATAATGGTGTAACGAAGATTCGCGGAGCTATTCCAACTCGTAAACATTGTGAGGACATCGTAGATCTTCCTGTTGATCGATTTGAACATTAAGAACTGAACTCAAAGACAGTTTGGAGTGACATAGATGTTCAACGAATTCTGTAATGTGTCTATAATCGTAGAATGAAGTCCCGTAGAGCTATTCCAACTCATAAAAATAGTGGGGACATCGTAGATCTTCTTGCTGATTCATTTGAATATTAAGATCTGAATTCAAGAACTGTTTGGAGTATCGAAGATACTGAAATAGATTGGGAAGTCGCTGAAAAGGCGAAGAATTTTATCATAACGCATTATAGATTCGAACATTCAACCAGAATATGGTGAAGCATGTTTTTTATTACCTAGAACATCGAAATCAAAACTCAAGGATATTTTGGATGCTCTAGGTCATCCTAGTGCCCATATCCTGACATGTTCAATATTTTTCCTGGGTGGAACAGTCAATTTTGAACATTTTTGCTGAAGAAAGCGAGGCTCTATCTCTTAAACCTGATTTTTGACAGCTGATTTTCGTCTTGGGTCATATATGACCCATCCGTACTGAATCGGTTAAAGATCACGTAACTCTTAAAGGGGGAGGGGGTCCTAAAAATGTGCACTTTCATACGAAAAATCATTTTTTTGTATATACAAAAAACTATAGAGGTAAACATATATATCAGGTTTCGCGTGGCGTACACAAAGAAATTTTCCTTAAAGAAAGCCCACCAATCACGTAACGTAAAATTTGGCTATTTCATCACCCCTCCCCCCTATCTAACACTTTTTGTATGAATCCTCTAAAAATTATGTGGATCGTTATACATCTCGCAACCCCTCCCAGTTTAACTTTGTGTAATTTATGAATGTTTCTTTTGATTAAATGAAATTGTGTTTTCGTACTATGTTTAGGTGTACAACAAGTCCTAATACAATTTCATTATTTCGCTTCAGTGCTTTGTTCGCTAAGTCCTTTCTAACACTGAATTACAGTCGGGATTCGCTGGTTGGGATCTTAATACTTGGGTCACCTCCGCTGGTTGGGCCATAGCCCAACTAAAAAGCAACCGTACGTCAAAATTCAATGTAAACACGGAAAACGGGATTGGGCGTCACTGGACATCATTTGTGATGTTCAAGTCGAAATACACGTGTTCAAATGGCTGTCAGTTGACCCAACTAAAAAAACCGAATTCGTTAGTTGGGCCGAGGTCGTGGCCCAACCAGCGAATCGCGACTGTACTTCAACTTATCCTAAAAACTTGTGATAATTTCGAATTCTGTCCCGTTTTTCTTAGTTGTGGATCTTTACGCTTTGGAAGAAGTCTTATTTCGGCCGGAGATACGGGTTTGACATCATAACTTGAAAATTCATATGCGTACTCTTGCCCCACTGGTTCCTGCGTACTTTTACCCCACAGTTCCAAAAAATATTCAAGTAATGGTTTTGACTTCTTGGAAAACCAACCGGATTGGTGGTCTGTACCATAAAGTACTCTATACAATAGGTTATCGAAATGGTATAATGTTCACCTGATTGAACGCATATATGGTAATGAAATACTAGTTGCGGAAACCCAATTATTTTTAGCAAAATGACCAAAAAGTTATCTAACTCCATATCTCCTTTGTTGATTATTCAAATCGTTTACAATTACACATGATAATAGTTGGCCGGAATACCTGTCAAACTGATGCAGTGCTGCTAGTTTATCTTTTTTTATTACTTCAAAAAATCGAAAACGTACTCTTACCCCACGCGCACTCTTGCCCCACTCTACTCTATGGCAAATGTTGGGTAATCCATATCTGAAGGAATAAAATAGACCTCTATTTCGCGGTCCTTGGTCTCTTACCGAGCAACCTCCATGCCTACCTCCTCGTCGGGATACGAGCAATCTTAAGGAAGATCGGATAATCAACCCCGGTGGGAACTACCCAAGTAACCAATTTTTTTTAAACAGTACGTTTTTCGCTTAATCAGCTCAGTCAGCTTGCTCAGTCAAGCGAAAAACGTACTTTTGAAGGAACTTTTGGTTACTTGGTTATGGTCGTATACTGACAGTGAAGGGATTTGCTCCTCTCCGGAGGTGCAAAACTTACTGATCCATGTTAGTGTTGAAGGAATAATGTCTTACCCCTTACATTGATACGTAGGCTGACCAGATTATTCCGGTGAAAAAACGGGACAAACGCACTTACAAAACGGGACATTTCAAAAAACCTTGTGACAAAATTCCAGATCTGAGGTATTTTCAAAATTTATAGGCTTAATTTTCATTTTCCTTGTAAGAAGTTCGAAAAAAAATTAGAGTGAATGATTCACCAACATATCTTTACACCAACATTAAAAAACAAATGTGGAATTCAATTTTTTTATTTTAATCCGCTCTTAAACATGCGTTATTTTATTACAGGCCAATATCAAAAATCTTTTCCAAATCTGAGCAATTGAAAATAACAAAAAAATAGTCAAATCCCGTAAATCCCGCCCCTTTAAAAAGCATGGAGGACCAAATCTCGTTACACGTTTTCCGCACTGTAAATCAGCCTTAAAACTGGTCTGGGCATTGGAGAGAAAAGCAGAAATAATTAAAAAAAAAATATCAAAAGACAAGTACGAAAAGAGCAATAGTGATGGAAAATCTGCGGATGAGAATAACAAGAATCTTAACAAGGAAAGAACATTAATATAATGTAATTTTAATTATTTCCCTGAATGTGAATGAATGTCAAAACTGTAATCAATTCACAATCCTTTTTGATAGTAATTGATTTAAATGACGCTAAAAGTAGCATCTGGAATCTTGCCCATTGATTTTATACCCATGTGCTTCCAAAAAGGCGGGACTCATGCAATTTCGTCGCGAAAAGTAAAACAATTCCTGACTTATTTTTAGGTTGGTTTACAGCTTGGTTTGAAACCGGATAATTTCGAAAAATTCAGAAAGGAATCGTTCAAAAATTACGTCCATCGCTTTTCGGTATTTTCAACGCACCTTCCCCCCCCTGTTATCACAAGCTGTCACAAATCACTGAACGCCCCCTGTACGTACAGCTGTACTTTATAATAATGGTTGGTTTTCTTCGTACATTATTTCCACAAGAAACAGTAAAGGCTACCTTACACCTCGGGAAAGTTTTCCGCCGGATATTGGTCCCCGTGCATTTTTAATGGGGCCGGGATTTTAATTTTCCGCACCCAAATCCCGAAAACATCGCATATGTAAAAATGCATGGGGGAAAATTCCGCGAACCAAATTCCCGAGGTGTGGCTACCTTAAGAATTAACTCCCTCTAATAGCAAATTTAATTTTTTTGGGCTAATCAAATTGTTTCTAAAATGTTATTAGGTACTTTTTCTTGTTGGACGTAACACAAGACGAGACCCCCCCTCTCCACCTGTCACAAACTGTCACAAATTCTGGACCCCCTCCCCCCTCAAACCATGGACGTAATTTTTGAACAACCCCAAAGATTTTGAATGATTCTTAATGTTTCGAAAAGAATCAAACGATTGAAAAATATGCGGTAAAGCAGATTTGAAAAAAATAGAATTGCCTACTTCACAAGAAAAAAAAAACGAAAATCAAAATATTGAATTTGTTTGAATAATATTTTGGAGCACTTTGGAACAATCAATGAAAAACGGGACAAATTAAGGATTTTCTAGATTACGACGGGACAGCATAATAAGGTCTTAAAAACGGGACTGTCCCGTTAAATACGGTACGTATGGCCAGTAGGGCAGTTCACATTTCAAAAATGTTCGAAAATTCCAACTCCCATAGAGTAGAGTGGGGCAAGAGTGCGCGTGGGGTAAGAGTACGTTTTCGATTTTTTGAAGTAATAAAAAAAGATAAACTAGCAGCACTGCATCAGTTTGACAGGTATTCTGGCCAACTATTATCATGTGTAATTGTAAACGATTTGAATAAACAACAAGGGAGATATGGAGTTAGATAACTTTTTGGTCATTTTGCTAAAAATAATTGGATTTCCGCAACTAGTATTTCATTACCATATATACGTTCAATCAGGTGAACATTATACCATTTCGATAACCTCTTGTATAGAGTACTTTATTGTACAGAACACCAATCCGGTTGGTTTTCCAAGAAGTCAAAACCATTACTTAAATAATTTTTGGGACTGTGGGGTAAAAGTACGCAGGAACCGGTGGGGCAAGAGTACGCATATGAATCTTCAAGTTATGATGTCAAACCCGTATCTCCGACCGAAATAAGACTTCTTCCAAAGCGTAAAGATCCACAACTAAGAAAAAAGGGACAGAATTTGAAATTATCACAAGTTTTTAGGATAAGTTGAAGTAATTTGGTGTTAGAAAGGACTTAGCGAACAAAGCACTGAAGCGAAATAATGAAATTGTATTAGGACTTGTTGTACACCTAAACATAGTACGAAAACACAATTTCATCTAAATGATAATTTCATTTAATCAAAAGAAACATTCAGAAATTACGCAACGTTTAGCTGGGAGGGGTTGTGAGATGTTTGACGATCCATTTAATTTTTAGAGGATTCATACAAATAGTGTAAGATAGGGGGGAGGGGCGATGAAATAGCCAAATTTTACGTTACGTGATTGGTGGACTTTCTTTAAGGAAAATGCCTTTGTATACGCCACGCGAAATCTGATATATATTTTTACCTGTGTAGTTTTTTGTATATATAAAAAAACAATGGTTTTTCGTATGAAAGTGCACATTTTTAGGACCCCCTCTCCCTTTAAGAGTTACGTAATCTTTGAACATTCCCTAATATATTCTCATTAAACATCAATTAAATGTTATTAACTCTTATTTGTGTTAATATATACTTAAAGCACATGATTGGATAAATGCGTACTCTTACCCCACCCGATGCGCACTTTTACCCCACCGGTGGGGTAAGAGTGCGTTTTTCACTTGTCTTGCAATAAGGGTTCTACTAAAACGAATCTCAATAATTTCAATATTTTTTCCACTGGGTAACATAAAGGAAGAGTACATGAATCATCGACACTGATTTGATATGCAGAAGCTTGCTTCATAAGGGCCACATGATCGATTGAAAACTAAGTGCGTACTCTTGCCCCACTCTACTCTATGTCTATTAGCATCATTTTGATAATATAGGAGTCCTGGCAAAATTTCAGGCAATTCGGTGGCCATTTAGGGGTGGCGCGAAGTCAATTTATGTTTATATGGAAATTTGTATGGGAAAAACTTAAAATTTATTCAAATCCCCCTACAACTCTTAAATCGTGATGAATTCAAATAAACATCCCCAACCTCCATTTTTGGAATCTATTTGAGCTCAACCAGTGGGTAACTCATTAATTTTGATTTATATTTCCACTGCTACGTTGAGGCTAATTACACCATTTTAGCCATTTATCCCATATTCACACTGTCAATAGAACCGTTCAATCCACTCATAACTAATGTATTACCCGGAGGTCTCATTTATATAGATTCCAAAAAGGGAGGTTGGGGATGTTTATTTGAATTCATCACGATTTGACAGCTGTAGGGAGACTTGAATAAATTTTACGTTTTTCCCATACAAATTTCCATATAAACATAAATTGACTTCGCGCCACCCCTAAATGGCCACCGAATTGCCTGAAATTTTGCCAGGACTCCTATATTATCAAAATGGTGCTATTAGACATATGGGAGTTGGAATTTTCAAACATTTTTGAAATTTGAACTGCCCTAATGGCCAGCCTATTGATACGACATGGACATATAGCGGGTAATAGACCAGTGCATGATGACGTAGGTTGACAGTTCACAGAGCTTTTTCACCGGGACTTCGCCTCTGGCGAAGCTTCCGATAAAATTGTTTCGTCATTTTATTCGCATGTAGATGTCCTTTGCGATTGATTTCATGCTGAATGCAAAGAATATCATTGAAATATTTGGATCGCAGCAATTTTAAACTAAAAATATGAATTTTAATTTTCTCCTCATCGATTTTTCTTCTAACACCTTGTAAACAAGCTCTGTGAACTGTCAAATAAGTGAGGTTAGATCAAGATCTTGCATTGGTCTATGGCTGACCCCTCGTAGAATGTTTGTTGACGTTTGGTTGGCGCGCTTGTTAGTATTTCGGTTTTTGATGTGATTTAAAAAGTACTTCGTATATCCAGTTTGAGATCGAATAAATAAAGTGCGGTTTCTGATGATAGCTTTGTTTAGTTTCATTTAATAAACGCGTATGTGTTCCTGTGTTCTCTGCTGAAATGCGCAAGATATGAGGCTGCTTCAACAGGTTATGGTCCCAGCTTAGAAACGGAACGAAACGAAGTGATTTGTGATCGTAAACTAATATGAACAGTAGTGTGCTGCAGTATTAAGTACCGTAGAAAAACATTAGTAGTGTTTTTTGTTTGTTTTCAAATTAAATTGTTTGTGAAGAGAAAGTGATCTTAAAAATGAGTGACGCCAAAGTAACGATGGAGCGTCTGAATAACTCCAACTGGGCCAGTTGGAAATTGGAATCGCAGAAAACACCTGGATTTCGAAGGATGCATCTGCTCGGGCGATCATCGGTTTGGCACTCGACGATAATCAGTTGACTCATGTTATTGGGGCAGAGACGGCACATGAAATGTGGTCAAAGTTGAAAGGGTATCACGAGCGCGGGTCACTATGCAACAAAATCCATGTCTTGAGGAAGTTGTGTTCCTTGAGATTATCCGAAGAAGGTGACATGTCGAAGCATTTGATGGAAGTTTCAGATTTAGTGCACAAATTACTTGGCATGGGCGAACAGTTGGGAGATCACTGGATATAGGCTGACCAGATCATTTCGGTGAAAAAACGGGACAAACGCGCTTACAAAACGGGACATTCAAAAAAGCCTTGTAATAAAATTCAAGAGCTGTGAAAATTTCAAAATTGATGGGCTTAATTTTCATTTTCGAAATTTTAGAATTATGAATATTTTAGAGTGCATCATTCATCACCATAACCTTCCAACACAGAGCTTCCCAAACTTTTGGGTATGCGACCCACCTAGCAAAATTCTATATGTCTCGCGACCCACCTATGAAAAAATGCATTTTACCATTTAGTATTAGGCATTAATTGAATCAGAATGTCATCTGTTTCGGCTTCTTCCACATAAAAAATATTCACGTTACCTTACATGTACAAATGCAAAAAATGACAAACATGATATTGTTTGTCAAAAAGTTAGCGTTTTTATTTTACTTCATTAAGAGGACAGCTTTTAGACATAAATGTTTTCTAAAATAGCGTGGTGATGAATATTTAAAACAAAATGCTGTTTGAACTTGAAATTATGTTCCTGAAAAAATGATCAAAAGGTTCGGCATTCGAGCTGCAATTAATATTTGTTCTACGCGACCCACCAACAATCCGCGCGACCCCCCTGGGGGTCGGGACCCACAGTTTGGGAAACCATGTTCTAACAAATTACGGACAAAACCACGAAGGAAAAGAAAATTACGCAAATCTCAATATTTAAAAAAAATGAGATTTTTTTTTTATTTACTCTTAGACATGCATTAGGGACTCAACTATCGAACAATATCAAATGAAAATAACTCACAATTGTAAAAGTACCCTGCCTAAAGGCTACCTTACATCTCGGGATAATTTTCCGCCGGATTTTGGTCCCCGTGTTATTTGAATGGGGCCCTGATTTTGATTTTCTGTGCCCAAATTCCGAAAACATTGCATATGTAAAAATACATGGGGAAAAAATCTGCGGACCAAGTTCCCGGAAAATCAAAATCCCGGCCCCATTTAAAACGCACGGGGATCAAAATCCGGCGGTAAGGTAGCCTTAAGGCCGATTTTGTGCATTGGAAGTCTAAGAAAGAATAGTTTTAAGAAAAAAAAAAATCAAAAGACAAATGCAAAAAGAGCAATAGGATGGGATTATTGGTTTCGCGTGCCTAATCTCTTTTTCATGAATATAAGTGGGAAAAAATCTTTTTGATAATTGATAAAAAGTAATTTTAATTATTCCCATGAATATGGTTGGCGCATGAGAATAAACGTGCTCATGTGCTCCCAAAAAAGCAGGACTCATACAATTTCGTCGCAAAAGATAAAAAAAAATCCTGGGCAATTTGTAGTCTGGTTTACAACTCGTGCTCTAGGAGATTGCCGCTTGATTATTTTTTAAATCTTGCCGAATTTCTAATTTTTCATAACGGAATCCCGTAATTCTTGAAAGCGAAATTTGAGACAAGCCCCTGATGTACAAACTACCTATAAAGTACGTGCGGACCTTAAATCTAGCTTTTAATCCGACCATATTTTCCCTCGGTTTGAAACTGCCTTAAACTCGATTTCGTTCAGTTGGTTTATAAATTATTTTTCCCTGTCGTTTTTTTACAGTGGATGATTTCGAAATATTCAGAACTATTCAGAAAAACTTTGAATAAATTTTAATTGTTCGAAAAGAATCAAATCAATCATTTGATGTAAAAATATGCGACAAAGTAAATTTGAAAAAAAAAAATGAATTCGGAAAATTCAAAAAGGATAATTGAAAATGAGCCTAATTTGAAAATTAGAATGTCTGTCCCTGCGCTTTATTTTATTAACGATGAGGCGTAGCCTGATTTTCAGAAAATATGTGCATATCAAGTTACTACCACTGATGAAATTGGCCAAATTGTAATGCCTCCGGAACAAGCAGAAAAAAATAATTTAAATGAAACTGCATGAAATAAATTGCCCGGCACATGTTGTCATCAACTATGAAAAATCTAAAGAAAAATCCATCAATGGAAAATACAAAACGGCATAGATAGTATTCTTCTAAAAACAAAACTAATAACATAACATCTAACACTTTTTTTGTGGGTTTCGTACAATTTATTTGTTGAGAGATGATCCAGCCGAGGGCTGTTAATCTCTCAAATGAAGACATAAAAAACACTTGTTTGAATAATATTTTGGAGCTCTTTGGCAGAATCAATGAAAAAACGGGACAAATGAATTATTGGCAGTGGCTGATTTGCTACTCGCCGCTATCACATCAAGGCGCTATAGTATATGCGCAAAATAGCCAGCATGAGTTAACCACCAGGAATTTGTATGGCGAAAGACATCTAACGCGGGTTTTCTCAACAGTAGGAGCTTTTCACGAAAAACTATTTGGTACCAGTTATGCAGTAAGGTGTCCGCTACTACGCCTACCAAATATTAAATTGCCTATTTTCGAAATATTAAACATTAGATGCCTTTCGCCATACTGATTTACCAAAGTTAACTCTTAGTGTGCCGCTGTAAGCACGCTCAAAGCAGGCGATTCATTGAGGATTTTTTAGATTACGACGGGACAGCACAAAAAGGTCTGAAAAACGGGACTGTCCCGTTAAATACGGTACGTATGGTCAGCCTACTGGATAGTGACGATATTGCTGTCGAGTTTGCCAGAGACGTACAATCCGTTGATTACACTGTAAACTCGGCATTACTCATTAATTTGGTAAAAATATCCATTATTTTACGACATATGGAGCTGTCAAAATAATGGGTATTTGTAAATTTCTCATAGTGGGTAAATTATGTTCATTATATACTTCCGAATATTTACCCATTAATGGGTGAAAATATAATTCTTGTACTTAAAACATTCTGCAGTTGAAGTGGAAGCGGCACCGACAATGACGTTGGAATCGAGGTTGTAATGAGGTAAGTTTTAAATATTTTCTTCTTGATAATGGATTGAATATATTTGGAATCTTTTGATATTACGTCGTTTACTCGTTTTACAGTGAATTATTTGTTTTACACCTCAAGTGTCCTGCAAATTCTTGGGCAAATTGCTATTTCCTGTGCCATGATCTACCCGGCTGCTAACGGGGCATTTTCTGTAGCACCTTGTTCGCTGGACTCAGCACCGATGACGCTGAATCGAAGCAGTTCCGGCGACTGATGGCATGATGGGTCTCGTTTCACAAAGGCATCTCGGATGGCGTCTCGAAAGGGTGAGCATTAAATTGATTTGTTTAAACTTGTTATGCCTGATTTCAAATGAAATTTCAGCTCCAATAGAGCCAGCGAATATTTATTCTGGCCGGATTTGGTTGGTCCGGCCGTGACCCGGCCGATTCGCACGGATTTTGGCACCTCGTTTTCCCACACGGCCTGCCACCTCAGTAAAGGACAAGGAACAAAGTGTCCATTCGCTGGATCAGCTACAATACATCTTTAATTTAAATCGAGAATCATTTGAGTGGCTACAAAGTGCACTTTGCATGCAAGAAAATAAAAATTGTGTTTATTTTTTAAATAACTCAATAATAAATAAATCTATTCAACTAATTCGATTATTTTACTTCATTTTTATCAAACTTCCTGATTCATTACTTGTCTAAAACTGAAAAAAATAGTGTATAAATTTTACCCACCGCAAGATTTCGAAAAATTTCCTAATGGGTGAAATTTACCCCTGGTTTTGACGTATAAGCGGTTTACTCATTAATGAGTAAACGCTGTTTACTCATTTAATGAGTTGAACTATTTAACTCACCCCCCTGGCGTCCTATACTATCACAAGGGGTTTGACAATAGCCACCATGTCCACGGACGGTAGCTCATTACCGTCCGTTGTTATTGTACGAAAATAAACATCATGTGTTTTGTTTACTATTTGTTTTGGTTAAATCTAAAAATTGTTTTCAAAATAATTTGCAAGATTTACATCTTTGACCATGGGAATTATGTTATTTGATGATAAAATATAATAAACTTACGAATTGGAGGGAATCTACAGGTGAAATCAAGCGCTAAACGAAATCATTTTTCGTAATTTGTTCTCCCACTCCGAATCAAACAAAAGATATTATTATTGTTTATACTGTGTTGAGCATCACAGTTGAAATGGTCCCGGGATGCAAATCGAACAACATTCATTAGTGAAATTGAAATGAAATAAATGGTGTGCTGAAAGATGTTTTAGGATTATATTTTCATGCCCATAATAGCAGGTATTAATTTTGAACAAATTGAAAAAGTGTAGCCAACAATATTTTGGAAAAAAATCCAGTTGCTTATAAAAGCACGATTCGGGAGAAGTACTTTTCAAAATGTATGCTAGACATATTCATGAAGATGTTCGCTACGCTGAGAAGCATCTCTTGCCACGGGGCTGATTTAACTTCATAATGGGTACTTTTTCACCCATTAAAGAGTACTTTGGTGGCACAGTGCACGGACAATCTCAGAAACTCATTAATGAGTAAAATTTCACTCTTTTCGTAGAATAAGTGGATCTACTCATAAAATGAGTAAAACATTGTTTACTCTTCACGCATAGAAATTTAGCTTAGTTGATTCAACAATATTATTTGTTGAGTACAACTCATTTTGTTTGTTGAAGCAACAATGTTGTTTTGTTGTAACAACAATTCAATTTGGTCTGACTTACAATAATGTTATCTATTTCAACAAACAGTTTTGTTGATTTTGGATATGTTTTCTCAAACGTGTACATAAAATTTAGCTTGTAAATACTTGTAAACACACATGTTTTTATGATAATTGTTTAAAATGTAATTCACAATTTGTGTTGTGGAAACATTGGAAATAAATAATTTTCAAGTGTGTAGTTCCAATTTCAACCCAAAGAAGAATGAATCTATTAATAAGGTAAATGCCCAACATGTTTTTTAGAATTTTAAAATTTATTGTTTGTGTTTTTTCAGCAAGGAACACGACGACTACGACGGCTATGCTGTGACTTCCTTCCGGCTGTTTATTTTCCGTGGAAATTTCTTTAAAATGTTTAGCTTTCTATTAAATGAAATGCATAGCGTATAATAAACAAAATCTATAATCTTATTGCACATGCTTTTATTCCAATCAATTAAAAATGTACAAATTGAAAATAATAATCTTGCACCTAACCTATAATATCCGGTGCAACAAACACGTTTGCTGATTTAACAAAACTGATTGTCAATTCAACTAAAATGTTTGCTAAATGTACAAATCTGTCAAACTATGCGGGCAACAATCATGTGCGTTTGAATCAACAAACATTTTGGGTTGAATTCAACAAAAATGTTTGTAAGCCTTGAGTTAACAAAATTATTTGTTGAGTTCAACCCAATATTTTGTTGAATGTACAATCAATTTTTCTGCGTGTTTAATGAGTAAACGCAATTTGTGTCAAAAAATGGGGCTTTTTTCTTTTTGATTTAGAACTTTGAATGGGTATATTTTACCCGCTTTGGGAATAATTTTTGTTTTCGTCGACCGATAATTTGAATAATTCTTCTCACTTCAAAATAAAAAAGCAAACGAAACTATATAAACACGAGATAAACACAATAAGTTTATTTATATGTCACATGAATGTATTTTAATTAAAATATGTTTTTTCCAAAGGGAACGACACAAGTCTTTCCAAGCCGAAAACGACGGCATATCCTGAGCGAATTTTTGTCATTTTTTCCTAGGTTGTGCCGTGTTTTTCTTGAATCTTCGACGCGGGAATCCGAGTGTCGTTCCGCTGATGGGTTTTCGTAGAAAATTCAGCAATAGGATCCGTGTTTAACTGTGTCCATCATGTGGCTCCCGTGACACCTGCATGCTGAATCAAGTTATATCTAAAATGAGGAATCAAATCGAAGTGAAAAACAAAGTGCATACTTACTTTTGCACGTACTAGCTCTCCCATGTTGTCAACGGTTGTAATAATAAACTTGAGCAACTCAAATCAAATTTAAATTATATATTTAATGTACAAAAAAATTTACTTTTTGTTGGGCTCGAATTTATCTCTTAAGTATTTTTTCACCCATTTCGGAGTAAAAGATAATCATTTTCAAACAGAAACAACATTCTCAAAATAGGTATTTTTTACACATTTCAAGTTGTCAAATTTTCCCCATTTTCTGACAGCTACACACTTGAACTAAAAATGAGTACTTTTTTACTCATTAATGTGTTTCTGTGTTTATCCGTGTGTACGGCTTTGGAAGGCCAATCTGAGACAACATTGAAGCTGGACTACGTTAAAGGGAAATTATTGGATGAATGGTGACGTAGATGCGAGATGAAGGAAGATCATGTTCGAAACGACTTGGCACTCAGGGCAACAAGACAACTAAGAGAAACTCGAAGTGACCATTTTTTTAAACGAGAGTGTTACTACTGCCACGAGGAAGGACATATTCGTCGAGATTGTCCAAGACTTACAAAAGTTGGTGGAGGAGACAGGCGAGGAGTAGACGGTGAAAGATCGTCAATTGCAGGAGGCAGCTGGAAAGCAAACGATGTTCGTAGTGTATGCTTCAATGCGACTACTAATAGGGTAAATGATGTATCTTGGACAAGCGCAGGACATTCATTAGAAAATATATCGAGATTGAATAGTATAAACCAATTGAAAACCACTAGGTTCATCCAAATACATAACCTATGATTAGTCTTGTGTCTCCATTGCCCAATTTTTGAGTAAATTACGTTTACTAGGTGTAAACTGTGATATACTGCGAACTGAAATATTTTCTTTTTGGACATCAAATATATAATTTCGACATGGCAAATGCATATATTTTGGACAGAGTCATTTTCTCCTTATTTAAAAATGGCCACCTACAGATCTCAATGGTATGACTTACCTACACGTATCCACAATCATTTAACCCTTAAATGCGCAATGTTGTTTTAAAACAACAAACCGAAAATACGTTCAATGTTAATAATTTCAATGGTTATTAACGTTAAAAATATTTCCGACGATTTCTAAAAAAGTCGCCTTGCACCTTTAAGGGTTAAATGCATTTATTTGCTTAACTGACATAGATTAAACCAGAAATTAACATTGTTTCGCAATAATATCGATATCATTGAAAACAGCCTGAAAGTTGGCAATTAATGGTTCATCCATGTACTGTACATGGGGTGACCAATAAATGTCTGATGCATAAAAACATAACTTCACTTTGGTCACTCCTTTTTCATCCGTCTCAAGTTCATGTTAAGCGATTGGAATATGTTAGTATCTCAATTACAATCAAACTTTGGCCGCAGGACCTCAAGATTGCCGTTTGAACCAATTTAAACGTGTTTCAGGTGCATGTTACGAAGAGTCCTATAATGCATGTTCTCCTGCATACTGGCGTCCAGCAGGCACTTTGGTAGAAAGCTTTACATTTTAGATAATTTTAACGATAAATAATAGTTGATTTGTGAACTCTCATCAGGAGCCGCTAGAGTTGAGGTAAAAGTATGCAATGATCATACTTTCGATAAAAAAATTCCTACACATTATCTAAAATTGATCGAAGAAGCTCAGGCTTGTCCAAAATATGTACATGTCCAAAATATATCATTTACCCTAGAACGAATGGATGGATCATTGATAGCGGATGTTCAAGGCATATGACAGGGGAAATCGGACGATTGACGAATGTCGTACCTTGCAAGGAAGACGTTATTGTTGCTGATGGTAAGAAGTTGCGTGTGGAGGCTGCTGGCACAAGTGAGTTTCTTGGCTATGAAGAAAATGTCGGAGAGATTCACGTTAAGCTGAGAGTGTTTCCTACGTACCGCAGTTAGCAGTAAACGTGATTTCAGTTACTCAAATGGTGGATGCGGGGTATACGGTTACATTTGGTTCGAGAAGTTGTGAAATACGTATGGGCGGCAAAGTAATGTTGGCCGGAGAACGTCGAAAAGGTCTCTACTACGTGAAGGAACTATAATCAATGGTTATATCAATATAGTATCGTGAAAGCAGGGTCTTTAATTCGTGCGGTGAAGGAATAACGGTGTTTTGCTTCAGGAGGAGTAAGTGATGTCGACATTAAGGGTCTGTCTCATTTGGAGAATTAAACTTAAAAGTGACAGTTCGAAAATTAGCAAATAACCCGGTAATAAGAATGGCTAATGCTGCCCAGCAATTCCAATAAGACATCGATGCAAAATGATTCGATATCTGTCAAAAGTAATCTTGCTCTGCGAGCAGGGTTATTTGAGAATTATTGAAATGTCACTGTTAAGTTTAATTTCAGTTTAATTCTCCAAATGAGACAGACCCTAAGGAGGAGTGTTGAAGGAATAATGTCTTACCAAAAGATATTTTAGTTACTAGATAAAGATTGTCGCTTCGGTTCCCTTTGTTCTGCTGTCCGAAACATGTGTGGTACATACCTGTCAAATCGTATGGATTTTTCTTCTTTGACATTTAGCTCCCCTATCCTCGCCAGCAAAAGATGTTCCGGACAGCGACGACAGCGACAATCTTTATCTAGTAACTAAAATATCTTTTGTCTTACCCCTTACATTGATACGACATGGACATATAGCGAGTAATGGCTGACCCCTCGTAGAATGTTTGTTGACGTTTGGTTGGCGCGCTTGTTAGTATTTCTGTTTTTGATGTGATTTAAAAAGTACTTCGTGTATCCAGTTTGAGATCGAATAAATAAAGTGCGGTTTCTGATGATAGCTTTGTTTAATTTCATTTAATAAACGCGTAGGGGAAACTGGACACACATGATCCCCACTTTTTGTTTATGATATTTCTCGATGTAACATGCACAGATTTGCACGATTCTTGATGGACTTGATGAAGAATTTAATAAGCTTTTCAAAAACGTCATTGGAAGCAATTATTTGTTCATGAAAGTTACCAAAAAATCGATTTTGCCGAAAGATAGAAAATTTGGCATTTTGAAAACTTGCGGGAGACTTGATCCCCATATAGGGGGAAATTGATCCCTTTATGAGCTGAACATGTTTAGGTTCTTCCAAGTCTAATGAAAGGTTGAATTGGTCTAGCCTCAAATCCTAACAATTATTTTTAGTCTGTCGTAATGGCAGTCGTGTGAAAATTAAATATTGTTGGTATTAAGCAAGGCAAGTAATTTGATTCTCGAATAGAGTAATAGTGACAAATATAATGTCTGTTATAGCAACAAAATTGGCATGGTGATGATGATTTATCAGGATTTATGGTCATATCACGACAACCATAATGTTCCCAAGAGGATCTCTCTTTGTGATTGATACAGTTATGATACCAAAAATGGTTGATCGATTCATAAAAATATCTTTGTAATTTTAGAATTCAATTATTCTATTAAATCTCTGAAAATTGGCCACACTGTTAATGCCATGGTCAATGGTAAACATCCCTGAGTACCTGTTTTGGGACCAACAAAAAAAGACTGTGATACATCGAGATCGTCAGACTACTACCAATACCACAACCGTGATCATACCAGGATGATGACTTTATACATCAATATGGTACTGTCACGCATCATCGTTTGGTACTGTCACACATCATCATTTTTGTAGTGCGTATTATTATTACACAAATGCGATTTCTCTTAAACGACTGAAAAAAGTTGTTGAATGAGCCTATTATTAAAAATTCTTTAAGAAGACAAATAAATGGTTATGTAAGCAAACTTCTCCTGCTTCAAACGAAAAAAAAAATAAACCAGATCGAACAATACTAATTTTAAGCCCTGTGATTTGTTGAATATTTTCAAAGCTTAATTTACACTTTTTTTTTATTGAAAATAATGATAAAATGCATTTAATAAAACTAATCAAAACTAAGTATGTTCAACTACACTTTGTTCAGGGTAATGAAATAAGGCTATTGAGAAATTCAAATTGCGCGTGTATCGTCTGATTGACAAAATTCAAGATAAATTAAATTTATTTATACTTTTTAACTAGAAAATAATTTTTACAGATCAATTAGTTACATACAATACAATAATATGCGATGGTATACAACAAACGCCTTAATATATGCAATATCGGGATCAAGTGTGTCCAAACTGTGGGGGATCATGTGTGTCCATTAGACTGGCCCAGATTACTATGGGGAGAAAAAAATGTTGTCGAATTCCACGGGGCACCCCCCAGAATTGTGTCTTTGGGTGAGAAAATCAATCTCTGAAAATTTCAGCTCAATCGCTTGTTGCATAAGCTGGCGCATTTGATTTCAAGTTTGTATGGGGATTTCAGCCAAAATGTATAGGAAAATACACCTCCGTCACTCACTCGATCTGGAAATTGGTTCTGATTGCTTGATTGACCTCAGAATTGCAAAAACGGCAGTTGGTATGCTACAGAACAATTTCACAGAACATTACATGATGATTAAATGAACTTTTATATAATTTTCGGCTGAATTATTAGGAGCTGATTTGTGTATTTTTGGGTTTTTTGATCAAATCGCATCAGCCGAAACCCATATAAAAGTTCATTTAATCATCATAAAATGTTCTGTGAAACTGTTCTGTAGCATACCAACTGCCGTTTTTGCAATTCTGAAGTCAATCGTGCAATCAGAACCAATTTCCAGATGGAATGAGTGACGGAGGTGCATTTTCCTATACATTTTGGCTGAAATCCCCATACAAACTTGAAATCAAATGCGCCAGCTTATGCAACAAGCGATTGAGCTGAAATTTTCAGAGATTGATTTTCTCACCCAAAGACACAATCCTGGGGGGTGCCCCGTGGAATTATACAACTTTTTGTTTCCTGGGCCAGTCTAGTGTCCATGTTGAGTATTTATCTTGTTTTATTTTTTGTATTCAACGGAAAATAAGCAATAGTTAATTGTATGAATTTATTGAATTCTACAATAATAAAACTTTGTCCAGTAAAAATTAGGTACTTTTTGGTTGGACATTAGGGTGGTTCAAAAAATCGATTTTGCTCCACAGTGCTCATCTGATTCTTTCAAGTTTGCATGCAAATTAGTATGGGGAAATTATTTTTTTCATTATACTGTTAATGACACTTCCCCATTAAGCGCAGGTTAAAAGAAAACCTACAGAGTTAAAAGGAATACTCAACAGCTTTCACCCAACGAAAACCGCATGTTGATTAAGCGCCCCAATAATTAGTAATCGAATTTAAACTATACCGTAGTTTTCTGGAGCTAATTGCATAACTCACCAACAGGCAACATTGCTGCTCGTGGCGCGAAAGATAGCACACACAAATTCAGGCTACTATGTTGCACTGCACATTTCAGTGATGCCCTCAAAGAAGTTTAACGATCATGACTAAAGATTCGCAACCTGTCTTAAAATCGATTACTAATTATTGGGGTGATTAATCAACATGCGATTTTCGTTCGGTGAAAGCTGTTGAGTATTCCTTTTAGCTATGTAGGTTTTCTTTTTACCTGCGCTTAATGGAGGAACGTCATTAACAGTATAATGAAAAAATAAATTTCCCCATACTAATTTACATGCAAACTTGAAACGGCTTGTGCTAAATCAGTTTTAATCCAAATGAGCTCAAATTTTCAGAGGACACTCAGAACATGGTAAAGAATCAGATGAGCACTGTGGAGCAAAATCGATTTTTTGAACCACCCTATTGGACATATTCAAAGTAATTAAACTTTTCTGCTTTGAAGAAAAAAAGGATTGAGAATGCTTAAATAATAAAACCTCTCTAAAACCCATATACACAAAATAACTAATATCAAATGTTACTCAGATTCAATAATCTATCTAACGGATCCGTTTGCACATATCACTGGTATAAAAATGTGATTAGTTTTCGAGAAAACAGGGGGGGATCATGTGTCCCCGGGGATCATGTGTGTCCAGTTTCCCCTATGTGTTCCTGTGTTCTCTGCTGAAATGCTCAAGATATGCAGCTGCTTCAACAGTTAGGAGCGGCTATCAACAGCGTCTGTTCCACATGTTAGGGGTGGCTGACCATCGTCCGAGTGCCAGCGAGGGACTCTTGCAAAACTGTTCACGCACCATGCTGCATCGTGTCAGGATCGAGAAGGCAGGTAGCGCAATCCCAATAGTGAGTTTAATTCACCCAACCTCGAACATCCGTACGGGAAGCCAAAATTGAGTAAGTAGGGTCGAAGTAGTTTGCCTTTATTCCCATGTTAAAAAAGTACCCAACGGAAAATTTATTGATCCAAATTTAAGTTTAATTCACTCAATTTCGACCTCAGGTAATAAAACTCAAAATTGGCTTCCCGTATTGAACTGGCGTCGTTGGATTGTTTGGCTCTTTTGTTTTTGACAACAAAAGAAAGAGTGGATGAAAGAGAAGAGAAAAAATAACTCAAAAGTAAGTTTAAAAATACTCAATTTTGGGTACTTTTTTTCTTCCGTGTACAGATACCTTCTTCTTATTGGCATTACATCCCCACACTGGGACAGAGCCGTCTCGCAGCTTAGTGTTCATTAGGCACTTCCACAGTTGTTAACTGCGAGGTTTCAAAGCCAGGTTACCATTTTTGCATTCGTATATCATGAGGCTAACAGATGATACTTTTTTGCCCAGGGAAGTCGAGACAATTTCCAATCCGAAAATTACCTAGATCGGCACCGGGAATCGAACCCAGCCACCCTCAGCATGGTCTTGTTTTGTAGCCGCGCGTCTTACCTCACGGCTAATGAGGGCCCAAGAAACCAAGTTATCAAGAAAGGCAAAAGTAGAGCAAACGGATTGATTCAACGGCAACAAGCCCGGCAACTAGTAAAGGACAACGATTGGAAAGTCGGATCATGGAACGTGAGAAATTTGAATATACCCGCACGTGTTGGGCTCCTGCCACGTAAGCTGCAGATGGTCGGCGTGAGTGTGGCAGCACTACATACTTGATTTTTTTACCGGATTCTCAGCAATGCTCGGGTACTTTTTCAAAACGGCGTATGTCGCAAATTGTAAACAAACCAGTTTTCAACAGCATATGGTATCAAATTCATCTAAAAATGTGTAAACTAAAAATCCACACATATTTATTGGCAAAAATCCATAGATTTAACTTATGATGTATATCAGCGCACACCTAACCATTCTTCTCGCGAACTACTTATAAAATATATATCCAAATAAACTTTATGTGTGGTCTCGAATTAGCAATTATTTAATTTATGTGTGGTTCTAAATCGATTATATTAGGGTGGAGCTATTGCAAAAATTTATAACGGCGACACATATATCTTCTTCTCTATATAATAAAAATGAAATGGTCTGTGTTCGTATCCGCATAACTCTAAAACGGCTGGATGAATTTTCTTCATTACTTCAGTAGATATGTTCGTAATCGTTTCCGACGGGTTTATATGATGTTTCCTCTTGCGAAAATCACGAGTAAAGTTGATTAAATCGTGAAAACCCAAAATAAAGATTCGTATGGAAATTGCGAATGGACAGCTCACAATGCGCATTTCCGCCTACTATGCAGGACAACGTCTGTCGGGTCAACTAGTCTTATATAGATATTTTTTGGCAGTGTATCTTCAAAGCTACATGAATATCTGTCAAAGTTGCTGAGAATCAGCAAATAATTTGCCGAAATCCAGCTAACAAACCTCATTTTTGACGGGATATCAGTTTTTCTCCAACAGAACGATGCGTTTCGATATCCAATGCTTGACAGTTGAAGGAGTTGCTGAATAGTACCATCAGATGCTGGACGAGCGAGTAGGAGATGGCGAAGTCAACAGATTGTGGGAAAATATCCGCACGAAGCTGTGACTACAACAGCGCAGGAAGTGTTAGGCATTACACAGCGCGCTAACGAAATGGTTGGTTTGGTGAGGAGTGCCATCGAGTGACGGACGAGAAAAATGCTGTTAAAAGCGTACCATTGGTACTTCGCGTACCTGAAGGAATAAAATAGACCCCTTCTCGCGGTCCTCAACCTCTTACTCAACAACTCCTATCCCTATCTCCCCGTGGTACTGGCCGGGATATGAGCAACCTTAGGGAAGATCGGGTAATTAACCCCGGTGGGAACTATGTGTAGTATAAGCATCGAATTATAAAAAATAATAATAATAATAAATTCTGTAAAGTTGAATTTTCAAAAGAATATTTTCTCCGTGTTCTTATTTCGATAAATATCGTAAGCAGAGTCTATTATATATAGAGTTACGCAAAGAGTGAAGCCAAATCTACCTATTGAACTGTCAAACCGTCTACCTATCGAGCAAAGTAAACAAATGCTTGTTGGTAAGGCGGAAGTATTGTTATCGCCTGATGATTATTATGGCGAATTAAAACTCATGAATTGAAATGTATTAGATTTGTTCTAGAAACAGCTTCAAAAAACTTCTATACACCCCCCAATAATGTAGCAACAAGAAACTTATGGGTTTACACTCTGTGGGTGATTTATTATCGAATTAAAAAGCTTTAGAAGTGAGCACTCCCCTGAAGTCACTTGAAAGGCTGAACAAAAATGAAAGTTGCCAACATAATAACAAGAGCATCATTCAGAATAAGCGTAAGAAGATCCTCTTTGCGCAACTCTATATAATAGACTCTGATCGTAAGCTATCAGAAAGTGGAATCGCCCAATTCTATTTTGTGCAAATGTCAAAACAAAACAGCAACAAAAAAAGAGAGAGGGAAAACCGAACAACAGATACATTGTCGCATGCATGTGCGACGCTACAAATTTTGCAGACAGGGGGTATAAATACAAGTGCGCATGTCATACTTCGCTCAATTTTACGACGGACACAGCCAACAGCTAGCAGTCCTGCAGATTACTGGTCAAGGGACCAATTGGTAAAAGAGACGGCACTCCAGACTCGCAGTAGCCTCGCTCTCTCTGGTTCATCATCAGCGTAAACAGACGGCAGCAGCCCAGCAAATTACTGGTCAAGGGACCAACTGGTAAAAGAGACGGCACTCCAGGCCCCCAGTCAGTGGCCTCGCTCTCTCTGGTTCATCATCAGCGTAAACAGACGGAAGCAGCCCAGCAGATTACTGGTCAAGGGACCAACTGGTAAAAGAGACGGCACTCCAGGCCCCAGTGGCCTCGCTCTCTCTGGTTCATCATCAGCACCCGCAAGAAACGGCTCTTCAGGCCCGCAGTGGTTTCGCTCTCTCTATGCATTCACCTGCAGCATCGTCAAGAATGGACGGTCTAGATTGGACTGTAGAAAATATGGCGGGTCGCGACACTATGGTCGTATGCAGACAGGGAAGGGGGGGTTCGCTCTTCTCCAGAGGTTCAAATCTTACTGAGCGTCTGATCTCTATGTCAGGATCGGCTCACAACAGCATCTGTTCTCCATGTTAGGGGTGGCTGAACGTCGTCCGAGTGCCAGCGAGGGATTCTAAGTGAAACTGTGCACCATGGTTCACCGGGAATAAGGAGGAATAGAAATTTAAGGGGTTTGGTGTCAGGCCCTGCAAGCCAGCCTTTAGAAAAACATAAGCAACGAACAATCAACCAGAGAGTACGGACCGGAAGCATCGGCGAAGACCACTGCGACGAAAAGGGACTAGCGATTAGAAACAGCCCCCACCTTGAGGGAAGTTAAGGATGCCATCCAACAGCTAAAGACCAATAAAGCAGCTGGTAAGGATGGTATCGGAACTGAGCTCATCAAGATGGGCCCAGAAAAGTTAGCCACTTGCCTGAACAAATTAATAGTCAGAATCTGGGAAACTGAACAGCTACCGGAGGAGTGGCAGAAAGGGGTTATATGCCCCATCTACAAAAATGGCGACAAGCTGGAGTGTGAGAACTTTCGAGCGATCACCATCCTTAATGCCGCCTACAAAGTGATATCCCAGATCATCTTTCGTCGTCTGTCACCATCAGTGAATGAGTTCGTGGAAGTTATCAAGCCGGCTTCGTTGACGACCGCTCGACAACGGACCAGATCTTTACTGTACGGCAAATCCTTCAAAAATGCCGTGAATACCAGGTCCCAACGCATCATCTGTTCGTTGATTTCAAGGCGGCATACGACAGTATAGATCGCATAGAGCTATGGAAAATTATGGACGAGAACAGCTTCCCTGGGAAGCTTACCAGACTGATCAAAGCAACGGTGGATGGTGTGCAAAACTGTGTGAAGTTTACGGGCGAACACTCCAGTTCGTTCGAATCGCGCCGGGGACTAAGACAAGGTGATGGACTTTCGTGCCTCTTGTTCAACATTGCACTAGAAGGTGTCATGCGGAGAGCCGGGTGTAACAGCCGGGGTACGATTTTCAACAGATCCAGTCAATTTATTTGTTTCGCGGATGACATGGACATTGTCGGCCGAACATTCGCAAAGGTGGCAGAACTGTACACCCGCTTAAAACGTGAGGCAACAAAAGTTGGACTGGTGGTAAATACGTCAAAGACAAAGTACATGCTTGTGGGCGGAACCGAGCACGACAGGGCCCGCCTGGGAAGCAGTGTTACGATAGATGGGGATAGCTTCGGGGTGGCTGAGGAATTCGTCAGATCATTGCTAACGGCTGATAACAATGTTAGTCGTGAAATACGAAGGCGCATCAGCTGTGGAAGTCGGGCCTACTACGGGCTCCAGAAGAAACTGCGGTCAGAAAAAATTCGCCACCGCACCAAATGTGTCATGTACAAGACGCTTATAAGACCGGTTGTCCTCTAGGGACATGAAACATGGACAATGCTCGAGGAGGACTTGCAAGCACTCGGGGTATTTGAGAGACGGGTGTTTTGAACCATCTTTGGCAGTGTGCAAGAAGACGGTGTGTGGCGGCGAAGAATGAACCACGAACTCGGCCAACTCTACGGTGAACACAGTATCCAGAAGGTAGCTAAAGCCGGAAGGGTACGATGGGCAGGACATGTTGCAAGAATGCCGGACAGCAACCCTGCAAAGATGGTGTTCGCTTCCGATCCGGCAGGTACGAGACGGCGTGGAGCGCAGCGAGCGAGATGGGCAGACCAGGTGCAAAACGACTTGGCGAGCGTGGGGCGTATCCGAGGATGGGGAGATGCGGCCTCGAACCGTGTATTGTGGCGTCAAATTGTTGATTCAGTGTTATCTGTTTAGATGTAGACTAAATAAATGAATGAATGAATGAACCACGATTGGATATATTACATGCGTCCATTGGATATGTTCAATGTTTCAATCCCTTGCCGGCGATTTTACTTGTGTTTGAGTCAGCATTTTGGAAGTAACCGTATTGGAACTAGATGAGTAGGGGAGGAGGTTCGGTTGTGGGCACCGTTCGGTTATTAGCACCCCTACGTATCTTTTGACAGATAACAGATGCTGTCATTCTGACAACCGTTATTAGTTTGCTATTGTAACATAATGTTTTGTGCTCAGAATCAAACCGGATGGGGATCTCTACTTTGAACTAGGAAAAAATCAATTTTTTTTACAAAAAAAACAACACGAAAGTTTTTTTTTTGCCGTTTTCAAAGTGTCATAAATTGAAGTGATTTAATTCAAAAAGTGAGTTCCAATGCATATTTATACAGTAAATTTAATCTATTTTGAGGCTCAATGACGATTACCATTAAAATTTTAGCGCAAATTTTTTGACGTAAACTACGTCTAAGGGGAAGACTCGGATACAGGGTGACAAATGAAAATTTCCAAATTCGAGACCGTCACGAAATCATGTAAGATTTCAAACGTTAATAGCTCCTTTATTTTTCAATGGATTTTCGAGATTTTATTATCATTCGAATCGGAAACTCTCCAGCAATTTTTGGAACTATTGATTATTAATGTAAAAACATTGAAAATTCCAATTCTTTACCAACCCAGTAAAATTTCAGAGTTTCGTTACGACCGCCATCTGGTGCCGTTGGCTCTTGCGCTCTACTTTTGTGCGGCGATTCGCACAAAAAGTACAACAATAGAACCAGAGCAATGACCGCGGTCGGAGCAAAAAATAGTGTTTATGGAAAAGTGCTGCAGATGCTGGACATGTAGAAGTATGCAAGAGGTGATCATTAAAATTGATTATCATCTATAGACGAATCCAAGTAAAAATAAGAAGAAGACACACGACGGTGTTAACTTTGACAGATCCTACAGCACAGCATAGGAAGATCATTTTAAAATGCTTATTATAAATTCTAGATAAAATGTAATTAAAATCTGATTGATGTATGATACGGAAAAAGTTCCGAACTGTATGATAGATACATTTATGGAAAATATTCAAAAAATTGAGATAAGCTTTCAGATACGTAATTCAGAACTTTTTCCGTACCGTACATAAATCAGATTTTAATTACAATTTGTCTAGAATTTATTATAAGCATTTTAAAATGATCTTCCTATGCTGTGCTGTAGGATCTGTCAAAGTTAACACCGTCGTGTGTCTTCTTCTTATTTTTACTTGGATTCGTCTATAAATAAGATTGTCTTTTTAATTAGGCAGCACCCCTTTAAAATAACACTTCAAAGATCACACAACAGTCGGAGAAAGTAAAGGCATCATCACCACTGCGGAATAATAAATTTGGGGTTTTTAAATAAAAAATTTTAATTGTCATATCAATAATTTTCATATACAGTGAACTCTCCCTTACTCGATATTGAAGGGACCATCGAGTTAGGGAGGTATCGAGATAGGGAACACATTTATATTTGGCCGAATGCCATTATACCGAACAGTTAAAATTTGTTTCCTTATTAAGTGAAGTGAGAAGAGAGATGTTCGAAGTGAATGTTGAACAGCCAGAACTGAGAAGCGAGAAATGAGATTGTTTAAATGAGTACAGAGTAGTGAGAAGTGAGTACTGAGAAACGGAAGTGAGTATTGAGTAGTGAGATGTGTGCAGTAACATGTGAGTAGTGGAAAGTGAGAAATGAGAAGTGAGAAGAAAGTGGTGAGAAGTGAGTTGTGATAGCTGCTTAGTGAGAAGAAGGATGTGCAAAGTGAGAAAAACAGAAGCAAGGAGTGAGAAAGAGAGGATAATTATGAGGTGAGAAGCGAGATGTTAAGTTGTGAGTGAGTGGAGAGATATGAGACAGGAGAAGGAAGACAAAAAAAAAAGAAGAGAAAAAAAGAAAGGAGGAAAAAGATAGAATATCGTTTTTCACTTTTTGTTTCCGGTTCTCACTTCTCACTTCTCACTTCTTATTACTACCTTCTCATAACTTACTTCTCACTCCTAATTTCTCACTTTTCACTTTTCACTACTTACTTCTTACTTCTCTCTTCACACATTTGGCTTCTCATCTCCCTTTACTCACTTCTCACTTTGCACTATGCACTCCTCACTATTAATTTCTGACCTCTCACTTCGCACATCTAATTTTTACTTCTTACTTCTCACTTATAACTTCTTATATCTGACTTCTGACTTCTCATTCCTCACTCATCACTTTTCACTTCTAACTTTGCAATTCTCACTTTTCACTTCTCGCTGATCGCTTCGATCTTCGTGCTCTAAGCTTCTCACTTCCCACTACTCACCTCTCACTCTACTTTTCTCACTTTGAATTTCTCACTTTCAACTTCATTTCCCACTTCTCACTTCTCACTTCACACATCTCACTTCTGACTTCGCACATCTCATTTTTCACTTCTTACTTCTCACTTATAACTTCTTATATCTCACTTCTGACTTCTCATTTCTCACTCATCGCTTCACTTCTCACTATTCGCTTCGATCTTCGTACTCTAAACTTCTCAATTCTCACCTCTCATTTCTCACTTCCATTACTCATCTCTCACTTCTTACTTCTCATTTCTCACTATTAATTTCTCACTTCTTACTTCGCGCCTCTCACTTCTCACTTCTGACTTCACACATGTCATCACTTCTCATTTTTCACTTTTCATTTCGCACATATAACTTCTTATATCTCACTTCTGACTTCTCATTTCTCACTTATCACATTTCACTTCTAACTTCTAACTTTTCACTTCTCACTTCTCCCTTCATACTTTTCACTTCTCATAACTCTCTTCGCACTCCGAATTTCTCACTTCTTACTCTGTATTTTCCACTTCCCACTACTTATTTCTCACTTCTTACTTCAAACTTCTCACTTCTCATTTCTCACTTCTCACTTTCCATCTCTCACTTTTAATTTCTCATTTCTAACTTTTCCTCTCTCACTTCTTATATCTCACTTCTCATTCTTCACTTCTAATTTCTTATTTCTCATATCTCATTTCTCACTTCTCAATTATCACTTTTCACTTCTAACTACTAACTATGTCGTGCATGTTTCTGACAACATCGAGTTAGCGAGGTGAAAATTCTTTGGAAAATTACTTCGACTTAGAGAATATTGAGTAAGGGAGATATCGACTTACGGAGGGAGCGCAATATGCTAGATTCAAGGGACATTGAATTTCATCGAGTTAGGGAAAATATCGAGTTAGGGAGAGTTCACTGTATTGAGTTACGCTATTCGAACAAATGAATTGGTGTGAAATCGAACATGATTTGCGGAAAAACTACACATTATACGCGGCAAAACGTTTACCAAAACGAACCTCGTTACCTCCCGACCACACATTGAAGGTTAGGGACACGGCAGGTATTTTCGTCTGTTCGTCATAGTCTCGAAAACCAAAAAACCAAATCGTAAGCTCAGGAGAAACGTTCTGCTATAGTGGAGTTCTAGCAAATGTACGTTGCTTTCGTTGGTTTTAGCCCCTATGACGATGGACGGAAATACCTGCCGTATCCCTATTATTCTCAAATATCATCTGTTGGTTCTCTTTGTAATTACATCTGGCCTGGCAGAAACAGAGTAACAACCGTGGCAGTCAATCATGCTCATAAGAGTGGTTCAAATTTTGACTTTTTCGCTCTCATATGCTTAAACGGTGGCATCAGTTGTCTTTATAGAACTTCCCTAATTGTTAGCAGATTTGGTTGTAATTCGACTTAGCACGCGCGATTTGAAGTTTGAGAATTACTATGAAAACAGTAACTTTTTTGGAAAACCGTTTTGCAATGTTGCTCATTAATATATAAAAATATATGAGTACGTTGGCAACATAGGAAATTTAGCGAGCGAATAAATCGTTTTTGTTGCGAAGCAATTTGCTGCTAATATTAAGGAAATACTAAATCGTGGGAAATTCAATTGAGCACGTAAAAGAATAACATATCAATAATGAGCATTTTTGTTTTCATTATAACTTGCTAACGAAATCTATCGGTTCGCAGCAATAACTGTCTTACAGAATGGGAAATATTCTTCGAAATCTTCGGGTTGATTATATTTAGGAGGAGATCCTCCAGTGCCGGACACATAAGTCATTTCACAAAAAAAAACTCGAACTATCCGGATTATGTTTCCTTTTATACCTTATACATAAAATATGGCCGTTGATGATTCTTACAAGCTATATTTGATCATTTGAACACGTTTTACGACGATAAATTTTGGAGAAAAATTTCACGGTTCAGAAAAATGTTTCCTAGCACCTGATACTATTCCCTAGCAGCACAATCCGAATCGATTTGATTGCACCAACTCAAATGTAACTAAATTTGGTTGTGTAAGGGTCACAGAAACATTTGTGCAACATGTGTGCTAGTCGGGTTGCATCAAATGTTCAAATATTGTTCAAATGTGACTAAGTTCCTGTTACATGAGTAAAGACATCATTCGGAATAATCATATTTTTCACGTGCCTCAAGCTGTAAATATTAAAAATTGTTAGTAGAGCTTATTTGACTCTTCAGCTAATTTTTTTACATCTTAATCCAAATTCTAACCGTTTTGAATGTCCTCTTCAATTTTTGTTTCTGCTAATTTTTGTGGCTTTCGCAGGAAGAAGAAACAATTGAATTGAAGTAAGTGTAACCAAACAGGTGTAAAAAATGGCTATGAAAAATCTCAATGTCCGAACACCACAATTACATGGTACATCTAATAAACCATCATCATTATTCAAAATATGGCTAATATGGACCATCTTCACATAATCAAAATGCAATGCAATGCATGCAGTAACGCGAAACATCAAAATTTTAAGCATTTTTATTCAATTTCAAATTTTGTACAAAGCTTACTACATGAAGATCTGATATCCCATGCCATTAAAAGCCTTTTCAATAGCTTCCTTTTGTACTTAATAAGTTGAAGGAGGGAGCTCTGCAAGTTAAGAAGTGTCCGGTATTGGGAGGTGTCCTACGCTGGGGGATGTCCCCCTAAATAGTTAATAAGCCGCCTCACGAAACGATCTTTCACATACGGGGCGATTTCCATACAAAATACAAACTACAAACAAAATTTCAATCACTCTAAGCTCTAAGCAAATTATTTATTATCTTATGATCTGCTTTACGTAGTTTACGTCGGGCGGTCGTATCTTGTATATAACCCTTCTGATTTTTTTCTTCATTTTCATTGGTTCGATTATGGGCACCCTTATTTTATGGACAAATCATTAAATATCGTTTTAGTTGTCTCCTAACTTATTGCAAATGACGTTTTATGCAGTTTTTGCCTTTCTCGTATACTAAGTATACGGTAAAGGCTATATGATCACTCCAAAAACAAACTTTTATAGGAGACCCGGAGACCCATAGTGTTATATACCGATCGACTCAGTTCGACGAATTGAGGTGATGTCTGTGTGTATGTTTTTTTTTTTTTCTTCCTAAACAATGGAGGGGGAATCTGCTCAACAGACATCCTGGGTTGACCAGGAATTGCGGGGTTAGGAATCACCGAGGGAGGCAGGACTACATCCCCGACCCGCCTCGGTACAACCAGACCCGACTCGGTACAACCAGAAAGTAATGCTTCAAAGGGGGGCCAGTGCACAACGCACCCTCGAGGTTAGCTGCGTGTCCTTGCAGCACCGAACATCGTAACTCGCTTTTTTAGAAGAACACCATGGTATCGTGCCAGCGCGTTGCCGGCTTTCCAGGTGGCCTTACCACGCCCTATGTCCTCGGAAGGTGGGAAGGGTCGACTTCGCGCCTGCTTCCTCTGCACGACTGGTATCAAAAATGATGATGCCGCGTGCACCCCAAATTGACCTTTCTGCGATAGGGCCTATTCGCCAGCTCACAGAGGGACTTGCCGACGCGAGGCTTACGCCTGCCCCAGCCTTGACGAGGACCCCTTTCCGTCCTCGGGCTCGGAACCCGCCCGGTTGACCGACGCCGCGAAAGCGACGATACCATGTTGTTCTTCGCGCGGCCACTTGTTCGATGAAAGGATCGAGTTCGACCACAGAGCATGACCACCGGTATGACCCATGAAGCCGACTCCGATCCCTTGGACCACCTCTTGTTTGCGCCTGAACTAGCCATCCTTGAGCCCACGCGCCACCTTCTGTGTAGCTCCGAGACGATTTGGGCGATAGCCGATAAAACGGCGTTCCAGCCAACTTCATCTTTACACATCCTCCGAACTAGGTTATCCGGGGTAGTGTCCAGACCACATGTGGCAAGCATGTGGTCACGCATTGCGCGAAAACGTGAGCACACGAACAACACGTGTTCCGCCGTTTCCTCTAAACCTGCGCACACCAAACACTCGGGCGAGGCCGAGCAAGCCAGCTGCGTTACCTGCACTTTGATTTTGCAGCACGCTTAAACGCCGGGCACATCGAACCCCCCATGGGGTGCTTGCTGTTCACAGCTTTGCTGGATCAAATCAAACAATTGGGAGGGTTCGTGCAGCATTGTGCCTTATGTCCCTCCAATCCGCAGCGTCGGCAGAGATTGCTTCTGTCAGGGCCTTTGCAGTCCCATTGCTTGTGCCCCGGTTCCAGGCACTTGAAGCAAACTTCGGGTTGCTCGTATATGCGCACAGGGCATACCGACCATCCCACCTTGACGCTCCCTAACTTGACTACCTTGGAGGCGTCCGCTGCAGAAAGGCGAACCAATGCTACCTGCGTCCCTGCCGGACCTTTCCGTAGCCGAACGGCTGCGGTGGGCGTCTCCACTTCACACTGTCGCCGCAGTGCCGTGACGAGCTCTTCGACTTCAGTGATCTCGTCCAGGTCTTTAACCCTTAGATTCACCTCCGTCGTGAGTGCCATCATCTTGACGGTCTCGCCAAGGACTTCCTCCGCCAACTTCTTGTAGGCGGCGCCCTTTTGCGAGACGCCCCGCTTCAGCTCGAGTATCATCTCGCCCATCCGGGTACGTCTTATTCGACGTACGTCGGCACCGAGTTCACCGAGCTTGACGTCACTCCTCATCGCCTTCAAAACATCCGAGTACTTAGCCTCGTCCGCCGTGATGACTAGGGCATCGCCCCTGGAGCGATTGGCGCCTACACTAGACTTCTTGCTACCCTCATTCGCCTGGGCCTTCTTTTCGGCCCTTGACGTCTTCGGTTTTCTCCTGTTCTTGACCAGGGTCCAGGAGGCGTCATCCCCCTCTATTTCCCTGGTTTGGTGCGGCTGAGAACTTTCAGCCTGCCGTAACCCCTTACCACCGTCTTTCCTGAGTGGACGGACCTTTCCAGGTCCTTCCTCCCCCGGTTTTGGAGGTACCTGACCGGGGTTCAGCTTCCCAGCCCCACTATCCTTGTTCGGGGTAGTAACCCTCCGCGTTTTGGAGCGGCCCCCAGGGAGCTCATCCCCTGGAGACTGTCTCCCCCGTTTTTGTGTCTGCTCCGTTGGAGCAGTCACCCCCGACGTACCCGCAAATACTTGAGCCTCAGTCTGGGTAGACTTTGGCACCACCGTCTTCGCTGGCATGCCTTCGATCGATTCGACCTTGCCCGAGTCCGCGAATCCTTGGGCCTCAGTCTGGGTAGACCTCGACTCCACCGATTTCACGGGTTTACACTTGGCCGTCCCGACCGCCCTCTCCAGCTTGGCGTCCAGCATCGACTTTCGAAGTTTCTGCAAGCTCCTCTTGAGGTCCTTGCTGATATTATGCTTCGATGACGCAAAGTCGATGATGGCGTCTGGCGCTGCGCACTGAGCTGCCGACTATTGCCTCTGGCCTCCTAGGCGGAGACCTGAACAACCCACCTCTTGCGAAGGGGTTGTCGCCTACACTACTACCACTAATTGAAGAATTGACTTGGTTTTCCATTTTGGTCCCACGAGTTGCTCGGGAAAAGAGGTCCACCACGCCAGAGCCCAGCATGACGCGGTAAGGGACAATTACTGTGGAGGGTGCCCAGGTACCCCACAGGCTCCGTTAAAGGCCTAGCTTATTATTTCACCCCCCTGGCCATGCATCCACTCGGCACGGGTCGCTTGACGCCTTGGGATTAGGGGTTAGGGACGATGGTCCCGGTCTAACTCGCAGTGGCCATGGGGAGGGGTCGTCAAGCCCTTGGACAAAGTCCCTGCTGCCCCGTGTCTGTGTGTATGTGTGTGTGTGTGTGTGTATGTGTGTTAGGGTGTCCCAAAATTGGACAAAGTCTGGGATTTTGGGGGCTCAACCTTCAAATGAAAGCTTAGGGTAAAACAAAAGAAAAATTGTTCTACGACAACTCTGGGAAATGACGTTTAGGGGTGGCCCCGACGCGTTTTATGAAAAAAGTGCATTTTTATAGGTAACATCGAAAATACCGGTATATCGGAAAGAAATTCGATGAAACCCATCCATTTTATATTTTTTACATTTAACTTAGGGTCTATACTTTATGGTAAAACTTTGATACCGCATGTTTTGGGTCTATATATTTTTCACTGATGCTTTAAATTCCCAAAAATGATGAAGTTTTCTTAATATTTTTTTATTAATGCATCCAAAACTGGTATCAATCATGATGCTTTCGAAACTAGATATACATAGAAAGATGGGGAATTTTATAACGAATATTTTGCTAAAAATAGCAACCTTCTATCTCTATCCGTTTAAAAGTTATTCACGATTTACTGCAGCTTGGAAAAAGACTTTTTGAAATTTCGGATCATAATACCTGGATCATGTTTAAGTAAAAAAACGCCTACTTTTCCATACCAACCAAATGAGCGCTTTAATAACCAATATAGTATTCATATGAGTTGCATAAAATTGATTTTAATACTTATTTGAGTGTTATAATGGAAACCCAACGATGGACCAGCAGCAGTCGTGGGCTTCGTGGCCGTGCGGTTAGCGACATCAATCGTCTAGACGCATGTGCTAGGGAGTGTGGGTTCGATTCCCGCCCTGGTAAGGATGAGACTTTTCGTGATAGAAAAATTCTCCACTGGTCCACTGGGTGTTATGTGTCCTGTCCGTTGTCTCATGCTAGGTGTTAAGTGTTCAGTCTGTACGACCTCTGGTCGAAGACGGTGTTCCTGTCTTTTTAACATGACTGACTACAAATTGTTCAGTTAGTCTAGGTGAGTGCTCAAATAGATGAATATGGTTTCAAAACTACCCATAGGTAGGTTCAGTTTTCGTGTCATGGTTTGTCGAGCTGTGCAATGTTTCTCGATAACATGGAAATTAGTTGTTTTGTGACCATCTTGATTTTTTGCAAGAACGATCATGTGAAGCAAATCCAACTAGATCATTTTGATATCGATTTGTCATATTTTACGCCATATTGAAGCTCATTTTACGTCATTGCAAAAAATAGTGTGTGCAACTAATTGCAAAACTCGATTTTATCAGCACTCGTAGTATTTATCTCATTCGGCAAGTCTCGTTGGATAAACGTACAACCATGCTGATTAAATCATCTTTTTGCAACTAGTTACACAAATTACTATTATCATTATTATTTTATAATGCATATTGAAATATTTGGCATCTACCATCTACAGAATCTCTGGAAATAAGAACAATCTACACTAATTACGAACTATTTTGCCTACCAATACTGAATACAATGATAAATTGATTGCATCGATAAATCGGGACCAAAATGATCCAGCCGGATTAACTTCACATGATCGTGCTGGTTAAAAAATCAAGTTGGTCAGAAAACAATAGATTTCCATGTTATCGTAAAACATTGCACAGCTCACCAAACCATGAAACGATAGCTGAACCTACCTATGGGTAGTTTTGAAACCATATTCATCAATCTATTTGAGTACTCACCCAGACTAACAGAACAATTTGTAGTCAGTCATGTTACTGCTGGTCCATCGTTGGGTTTCCATTATAACACTCAAATAAGTATTAAAATCAATTTTATGCAACACATATGAATGCTATATTGGTTATTAAAGCACTCATTTGGTTGGTATGGAAAAGTAGGCGTTTCTTTACTTAAACATGATCCAGGTATTATGATCCGAAATTTCAAAAAGTCTTTTTCCAAGCTGCAGTAAATCGTGAATAACTTTTAAACGGATAGAGATAGGAGGTCGCTATTTTTAGCAAAATATTCGTTATAAAATTCCCCATCTTTCTTTGTATATCAAGTTTCGAAAGCATTATGACGGATACCCGTTTTGGATGCATTAATAAAAACATATTAAGAAAAATTCATAATTTTTGGGCATTTAAAGCATCAATGAAAAATATATAGACCTAAAACATGCGGTATCAAAGTTTTACCATAAAGTATAGACCCTAAGTTAAATGTAAAAAATAAAATAGATGGGTTTCATCGAATTTCTTTCCGATATACCGGTATTTTCGATGTTACCTATAAAAAATGCACTTTTTTCATAAAACGCGTCGGGGCCACCCCTAAACGTCATTCCCCAGAGTTGTCGTAGAACAATTTTTCTTTTGTTACACCTTAAGCTTTCATTTGAAGGTTGAGCCCCCAAAATCCCAGACTTGGTCCTATTTTGGGACACCCTAATGTGTGTGCGTCTGTGCGCACCCACGTACCAAAATGTAGCAAAAGTGTCACTCATTTTTCGAGCACTTATCCTCAACCGATTTCCTCGCAACAAGTTGCATTCGACGTAGAATTGTGTCCTATTGTTTCCTATCGAAAATTGGCCATATCTGACTTTTGGGATCGGAAGTTATGGCTAAAATACTTTTTCTACGGAATAATCACGTAAAAAAGTGTCACTCATTTTTCGGGCACTTATCCTCAACCGATTTACTCGCAACAAGTTCGACGCAGAAAAGTGTCTCATTGTTTCCTATTGAAAATTGGGCAGATCGGACTATGGGATCGGAAATTATGACCAAAATACTTTTTGCCTTTCGCGTATACTAAGTACACGTAAAGGCTATATGATCGCTCCAAAAACAAGCTTTTTATAGAAGGCCCGGAGACCCATAGTGTTATATACCAATCGACTCACCTCGACGAATTGAGGTGATGTCTGTGTGTATGTGTGTATGTGTGTGTGTTTGTGCGCACCCACCCAAAAAAAAATGTCACTCATTTTTCAGGTACTTATCCTTAACCGACTCGCAATAAATTGCATTCGACGCAGAATACTCTCCCATTGCACATTGGTCCAGGTAGCATATAAAACGGTAATAAGTTGTTCAAGCCGAACATAGCAGAGATAGAAAAAAACTTTGTTCTACAAAGTTGCTCCTAACGGTGAGGGGCTTTTTGAGGTTTTCATAAAAATTAGGTGGGCCACATTTGAAAAAATTAAATATAGAACTTTTTCATTTGAAGAGATACGGCTATACAATGTTCCGCGAAGTTATAGTTCAGCCAGATTCCAAGAATTTTGCTAAAAAAATTATTTCTCTAGCTCTTAAATTGACTGATTTAGAGCAATTTTCCCAAGTTTACTTAGGGTGACCCATAAAAAACAGTTTTTTTGCTCTAACTTTTTTGTTTCAAATTTCTCAGCAATGTGATGTTCAGACCACTATTTGTGCTTTGCAGGGCGCAACTTTTCATGTTGCCATATCTCATGCAGATCAAAAGTTATTGAGGTTTTTCTTCGAAAAAACGTTTTCTTCTAACGGCTGTATCTATGAATGGCGCAAACATTTTTTCAATCTGTTTTCTCGACCTTATTCTACTACTTTCAGGCTTCATTTCAGGGTGTTTAAATCGAGGGGATAATTGGAAATAACCCCATATTATGGCAATGAAAAATTACCGTTTTTTTCCATTTTCAAGCACTTATTTGCTATTTTTAAGTGTTTTGCTTCCATGGCTTACTTCGTGATATGGCAAACGCCACACCATTTTGTTATAGAGCCTGAGCAGAAGCTAATATCTTGAAAACAGCAGTTCTTATGAACTGGATATGAATAAGAGGTAACATGACAAAAAATAAAAACAAAAATTAATATCCAAAATAAATACTTTAGGCATAACATTATCAGATATTTTAATACAAAACAAAAAATAATTATGTTTTGCCTTTGATATTGTAATAACAACATATGTTATGCCTTGAATAGTTTGTATATTACTTTTTAGTATTTCGTATCTTATACATGTCAGTAATTTTCGTTGAGACCGAGCCACTATTTGCACGAGGTCTTTGAAAATGTCCAAATTTATGTTCATTAGAATGCCTTCGGCGAGATTATTAGGGATCCGAGTTAAATTTTTCAGAAAGATGGACCCCTCGTTAGTTATGGACGAAATCACTTTTATGGACCCCTCGATTTTTGTCAATTCTTGATTCACCAAAACTGTCATAACTCAAACATTTCTCAACCGATCTTATGGATCAGCATATCGTTGGAAAGAAGAAGAGTGTATCCTCAATTTGCAATAATAACAATGGGGCAGCCATATTTGATTTGGCTGCCATCTTGGATTTATTTTTTAAACTATTTTTCCGCTAGATTTGCAATCACCGATTTTGAATATCACCACATCGATGGAAATCTTAGCTTATATAGAGCTTTGTGTTCAAAAATCTCAGGTGTATGTTTTTTCTATCAAAAGTTATGTACGATTCACCAAACTATTTTTTAAGGCCCATCTGACGAAAGAACATTATTTATACAAACAATATGAGACTACGACATCAGTTCATTGATTTCATACACTATTCTACGCCAAATATATTTTGAAAATGAAGAGCACATCTACAGCAGTAATTTATTTGGAAGGCTCAAAACTGTAATCCAATACCAAATCCAATATGGCTGCCCCATTGTTATTATTGCAAATTGAGGATACACTCTTCCTCTTTCCAACGATATGCTGATCCATAAGATCGGTTGAGAAATGTTGGAGTTATGACAGTTTTGGTGAATCAAGAATTGACAAAAATCGAGGGGTCCATAAAAGTGATTTCGTCCATAACTAACGAAGGGTCCATCTTTCTGAAAAATTTAACTCGGATCCATAATAATCTCGCCGAAAGCATTCTAATGAACATAAATTTGGGCATTTTTAAAGACCTCGTGCAAATAGTGGCTCGGTCTCATCGAAAATTACTGACATGTATAAGATACGAAATACTAAAAAGTAATATACAAAATATTCAAAGCATAACATATGTTGTTATAACAATATCAAAGGCAAAACATAATTATTTTTTGTTTTGTATTAAAATATCTGATAATGTTATGCCTAAAGTATTTATTTTGGATATTAATTTTTGTTATTATTTTTTGTCATGTTACCTCTTATTCATATCCAGTTCATAAGAACTGCTATATTAGCTTCTGCTCAGGCTCTATAACAAAATGGTGTGGCGTTTGCCATATCACGAAGTAAGCCACACTTAAAAATAGCAAATAAGTGCTTGAAAATGGAAAAAAAACGGTAATTTTTCATTGCCATAATATGGGGTTATTTTCAATTATCCCCTCGATTTAAACACCCTGAAATGAAGCCTGAAAGTAGTAGAATAAGGTCGAGAAAACAGATTGAAAAAATGTTTGCGCCATTCAAAGATACAACCGTTAGAAGAAAACGTTTTTTTCGAAGAAAAACCTCAATAACTTTTGATCCTCATGAGATATGGCAACGCTAAGTCCATGAAAAGTTGCGCCCTGCAAAGCACAAAAAGTGCTCTGAACATCACATTGCTGAGAAATTTGAAACAAAAAAGTTAGAGCAAAAAAACTGTTTTTTTGAGGGCCACCCTAAGTAAACTTGGGAAAATTGCTGTAAATCATCTTGGCTGTGCATATGCACAGCATATGTTTCGAAATTGACAAATTGATATGAAATTTGCGAAAAAGAATCCACGTGTCTTGGAGGGACTCGAACCCTCAACCTCCTACTCTCTAGATAGGCGTGATAACCCCTACACAACAAGACCACTTAAAGGTCACGTTTGCGGAAAAGCCATCAGAATCCGAGTACCAACCTCCACCGCGGTTAGCTCTTTTTTGCAAATTGAATATCTTTCGGATGCTTGATTTGTCCAATCTCCACATGCGCTTTACTGTTGTATATCCACAGCCAAGCGAGTGCACATTGTTTATTAAACGAGAGGATCGCACTCCATGCCCCCCAGTAACTGTCTGGGCGGGACGGTATAGAATGCGAATTCAATCGCACTCTGCTGTGCCAAAGGCTTGCTTGGCTAAAGCATTTGATGAGTTTGATTGCCTTTAACGTAAGCGGTCGCGTGTACTCAGACGACTAATGACGGTGAAAGACCGACACTTGATTACAATTAATTGCATATTATTCGGCAACTCGGCCGTACCAAAACCATTTTTTTTTTGTTAAATATCTTGGCTGTGCATATGCACAGCATATGTTTCGAAATGGACAAAATGATATGAAATTTGCGAAAAAGAATCCACGTGTCTTGGAGGGACTCGAACCCTCAACCTCCTACTCTCTAGATAGGCGTGATAACCCCTACACAACAAGACCACTTAAAGGTCACGTTTGCGGAAAAGCCATCAGAATCCGAGTACCAACCTCCACCGCGGTTAGCTCTTTTTTTGCAAATTGAATATCTTTCGGATGCTTGATTTGTCCAATCTCCACATGTGCTTTACTGTTGTATATCCACAGTCAAGCGAGTGCACATTGTTTATTAAACGAGAGGATCGCACTCCATGCCCTCCAGTAACTGTCTGGGCGGGACGGTATAGAATGCGAATTCAATCGCACTCTGCTGTGCCAAAGGCTTGCTTGGCTAAAGCATTTGATGAGTTTGATTGCCTTTAACGTAAGCGGTCGCGTGTACTCAGACGACTAATGACGGTGAAAGACCGACACTTGATTACAAATAATTGCATATTATTCGGCAACTCGGCTTCTATACCGTCCCGCCCAGACAGTTACTGGGGGGCATGGAGTGCGATCCTCTCGTTTAATAAACAATGTGCACTCGCTTGGCTGTGGATATACAATAGTAAAGCGCATGTGGAGATTGGACAAATCAAGCATCCGAAAGATATTCAATTTGCAAAAAAAGAGAGCTAACCGCGGTGGAGGTTGGTACTCGGATTCTGATGGCTTTTCCGCAAACGTGACCTTTAAGTGGTCTTGTTGTGTAGGGGTTATCACGCCTATCTAGAGAGTAGGAGGTTGAGGGTCGCCTATCTAGAGAGTAGGAGGTTGAGGGTTCGAGTCCCTCCAAGACACGTGGATTCTTTTTCGCAAATTTCATATCAATTTGTCCATTTCGAAACATATGCTGTGCATATGCACAGCCAAGATATTTAACAAAAAAAATGGTTTTCGTACGGCCGAGTTGCCGAATAATATGCAATTAATTGCTGTAAATCAGTCAATTTAAGAGCTAGAGAAATATTTTTTTTAGCAAAATTCTTGGAATCTGGCTGAACTATAACTTCGTGGAACATTGTATAGCCGTATCTCTGCAAATGAAAAAGTTTTATATTTATTTTTTTTCAAATGTGGCCCACCCTAATTTTAATGAAAACCTCAATAAGCCCCTCGCCGTTAGGAGCAACTTTGTAGAACAAAGTTTTTTTCTATCTCTGCTATGTTCGGCTTGAACAACTTATTACCGCTTTGTATGCTACCTGGACCACTGTGCATTGTTTCCTATTGAAAATTGGCCAAATCGGACTATGGGCTCAAGAGTAATGGCCAAAATACTATTTTTATAATGCACGAGAAAGGCACCATCACCGCTAGGTGGATTAATCTGGGTTTTTTTAAATTATTTAGACATAATTGATTGAAATAATGAGTTCAATTCATATTTTTGTTCTTTGGGTATGTTTAGTTATAATATCCACACTTGTTGGAACAAATCGTTGACTGATTTTCTTGCAACAAGTTTCATTCGACGGGGGGAATCCTGTCCCATTGTTTCATATTGAAAATTGGTCAGATCAGACTATGCGATAAACATTTATGGTCAAAATATTAATTTTTGTAATGAATGAGAAAGGCACGGTTACCGCTAGGGTG
Source organism: Armigeres subalbatus (assembly GCF_024139115.2). Taxonomy (NCBI): domain Eukaryota; kingdom Metazoa; phylum Arthropoda; class Insecta; order Diptera; family Culicidae; genus Armigeres; species Armigeres subalbatus. The sequence goes on from NC_085140.1 coordinate 76,572,151, forward strand.
ATTAATAGGTTTTTTTTTGACTGTGAGGTATATAAATAAAACGTAAATCAATGAAAAATAGAAACCCATTTACCTGAAGTGCTATTTTTGACTTTTTTATGTGATTTTTTTAAATATCCTCCCTAATGCACAGATGGAGGCATCATCACTGCTAGGTGGATTGGTTTGATTTTTTTAGTGCCTCCTGGCCATTAGAATGAATAAATTATTCATTTTCTTTAAATCTGGGTGGTTTCTATTCATGCTTCTTTATTTTTACCTGAGTTTCCAAGGGTGTCCACAACCGAACCACAGAATTGAAATGTCCAAATGTGTATTTTTTTTTCAATCCAATGAAGTAGTAAAGTTTATTAGTCTAGTTTTCCATTGGTATACAAATGTCGGCATAAGATCAACTAGAGCCAAATTTATGGATCAAAGACAAAAGGGTGCCCATAACCGAACCTCTTCACCAATCTTTTCATGTCTTTATTTTATACTTATTAACAAATTTTCGTCCATTTTGAAAGCTGAAGACTTAGATTCCAATAAACCCACAAATTTCCCGCTTCTTATGCATAATACTATATAAAAGTATACCCAGTGACAATTCTTGGTAAATAACGTATTAAAGGGCCACTAGGGGGATTAATCTAGGGGCCCTCCTTAGCCGTGCGGTAAGAAGCGCGGCTACAAAGCAAGACCATGCTGAGGGTGGCTGGGTTCGATTCCCGGTGCCGGTCTAGGCAATTTTCGGATTGGAAATTGTCTCGACTTCCCTGGGCATAAATGTATCATCGTGTTAGCCTCATGATATACGAATGCAAAAATGGTAACCTGGCTTAGAAACCTCGCAGTTAATAACTGTGGAAGTGCTTAATGAACACTAAGCTGCGAGGCGGCTCTATCCCAGTGTGGGGATGTAATGCCAATAAGAAGAAGAAGAAGGGGGATTCATCTGTTTTTTTAACCGCTATAATAAAAAGATTAAAAACAATATTTTGTGAACGAACCCTAAGAAGAGTATTTATCCTAAATTGGTCACGACATAATAGGCAAAGCGCTTTCTTTTCGATGGCTATAATTAACACTCTGTGAGACTTGATCCTTTCTATTTATATGCGGAGAGAACCGTGACGGATCGCGGATCTCGGATCTCTCGTAAGTTTTCGTTGACATAATTTTTTCTGGGTTTTGTAAAGTTTGAAACATATGGGGGAAAGAGGAATTTAATATATTTCACCTTCTTTCTCGTTTCAGAGAGCGAACAATGGCGCTTAAACCTAGGATAATTAGCCAGGGCAAGTCTAATAGCTTCGCCTCATCCCCGGAACATCATCAGTGGAGTGACATAGACTTTTTAGCATGGTCACTCCCAATGTCTATTTAAACTTATTTAAAATTTCATCATTTGCTTATGATGATACTCCTAAACTATATCCCCTACCAACCATCCAACTCCTTGACATCTATGAGGGCGTCGGTGAGTTGCTGGCCTCTCGTTAAGTAGATGTCATATCATCATTTCCTCCCCTTCCCTAGTAACGGAGAAGATGGGCGTGGCCAGCAATAATAGCTTTCATGCTTTATCATTCTGGACCTCCAATTGGTTTTTCATTAAATTCCAAATGGAAATCCATAAGCAATTAGGGTATGATAGTTAAAGAATATACATGGCAGCGATCAATCTACGAAATACTCCGTTACAACGCAACGCATAAAGCATGGACGTTAAAAAAGGCGGACCGGATAGCTTTCGGGGTTTTCGAGCGAAAAGTGTTGCGTACAAATACTCGGAGTGAAACTAGAAAATGGTGTGTGGCGCAGACGCATGAATCATGAGCTGTATCAAGTATACAAAGAAGAAAATATTGTGAATCGTATAAAATATGGCAGACTTCAGTGGGCTGGTCACTTAGTACGAATGTTGTAAGAATGAATGGAGTAAACAATATTCAACAGAGAAGCAGATAGAGGCCGGCGAGTAATAAGGAAGTAGAGTAAAAATTGGACACGTGTTGGTTGGATATATTCAAAGTTATTGAACTTTTTTTTTCTTTTGTTGAAAAAAGAATTTGAGAACGCGGTCGAGACGAGCCAGCCTCGGGCTGAAAGTCTCGATAACAAAGACAAAAAAAAATTGAGAACGCTAAAATAATAAAACCTTTCTTAAACCGATATACATAAAGTAACTAATATCAAATGTTACTCAAATTCAATCATATATCTAATAGATTTCTTTACACATATCAGTGATTATAAAATGTGATTAGTTTGTGTCCCCGCAATCACATGTGTCCAGTTTCCCCTACTTGCGTCAAGTATTTTGTTATATGTGTCGTGATTTCTGGTTCTTGATTCACAAAATGCCAGAGGTTTGGAGTCTCTTGATAAGTCTTGTTCCTCTTTTAATTATGGATTCTTGATAATCTGTTCTTGATATTCTCCTTTTCTTCAAACTTGATCCGTTCGTCATGCCATCCGTTGTAAGAATGACCTCTGGCCCCGTTGACACCCGCCTTTTATACAGTTTGGCGTTGGCAACGGTTATGTGTTGTTTGTTATACTTAACCCCGCCTACCATGATCCATTTAGTCGAATTTCTAGAAATTGTGATGCAAACACCGAAAATACCATAGAGTGGCGGATTAATTTATTATTTATTGTTGAACGAAATAATGTATCAATTTGAATAATGTTGTATTTATTGATCAAGCCTTATTCTCTACAATACTCTCATCCTCTACTCTTTAATACAAAGTCTGCGGAAAATTGGAATTCAATTTACTGAATATTGTTTGTATTATAAACATATATATTGAAAACTCAGTGTATTTGAATGACGAACTCCGTTGTAATTATCTTAAACAGCATAGAGTTGAGTTTAATTGACTGTGGCTCAAAGCTATAGAAGTGTGATGACTGAAGGTACTGATTTATAAGTCCTAATTACGAGGAATTATCAAATAAGTACTATCAACTAAAATTTGATCATACAAGGTCAAATTTTTTATGTTTACAATATTTGTAGGGGTTGAAAAATAATCTGACTATTTTCGCCCTTTCTATGCTTGCTCCTGCCACTGTCGTGTTAATGTTTTCTCTTATTACTTGGTAGAATGAATGTCAAAAAGAAATGTCTACCCTTGTCATTTCTGTTTAAAAGTTTACCGTAGAATGTTTAAAGCTTAGCAATTGTGAGTGCTATCCAAATCCTATCTGATTACAAAAAAAAACAAAGTCAGTTAAATACCAATTCCATTCTTTATTTCATTCAAGTTTAATTCACATTTAAAGCAATTCGAAGTCAATCCAAATGCAATCTGAATGTATTCCATTTTTTAACTCAATTCAAAATGAGCCCAAGTTCAACTCAAGAACAATATTATTTCAATCTAAATCCCATCAAAAATAAAACCAATCTAAATCTAATCCCATAAAAATACAATTTGGAATAATTATAAATCCAATTGTACTCCTTATTCAATTCTAAATCAAATGTAATGGACAATTCCAATTTTAGTTCATGTTCCATCCGAATCCAATCGAAATCAAATACAATCCAATACCAAATCTTAGTGTTGTGCAAATTCAATCGAATTTCAATTAAGGTACAATAAATATTCAAAATATGTTTCATTCAATCAAAATCAATTTAATACAATTCTTTCAAATTTAAATGTAATTAATTTATTTTTTTAAATCCATTTCCATAAAGCTCTATCCATTTTCATAAAAATATAGTACAAAGCAATTGTAATTTAATTTTACTTATTTGCAATCCAATTCGTTTGCCTAATTGCCTCCAATTGTAAAAAAATATTTATTCACTTTATACTTGATTCCTTATCCCTCAAATACCTCTGTTTTTCATAATTTTGCGTGATTTCTGTTTTTTTTTCAGCTACAATTTATCAATATGGTCCTCAATTTTTCCTCCATTCCTTCCTTCATTTTTTTTATTACAAACGATAGCGTAACAGTCAAAATTACATGGACCGATCGTATTAAAATTCTGTATTATGGAAAGCCTCAAACGCAATTCAGTGTCAATAAATTTGAAATCATTGTAAAAGCACTAATAAGCTGAAACTAAGCCCAGGCGATCATCTATTTACATTATACTTGTATTTTTTTAATCACTATTTTTCTTCCAAAAACACCAAACGAAATTTCTGCTATTCCCATATTTACATTTTATCAAGTTTCAACTTAAATTTTTCCGTGACTCGGCATTTTAAAACGGAGAATAGCAGGTTAAACACAACATAAAGCAATGGTATTGTCACTGGGTGTTAAATTCTATAACCTTGATGCTCTTAAAGATGTATTATTCACTTATTGCTGCTGATTCTGATACAATTAAACTCCAATCCTAAAATTAAACCAATACAATTGGATTTAAACCAAAAGCCTTTTAAATTCATTCCAAATGTAGAAGTGCAATTCAATTTCATTTCGATCCTTATCCAAATCCCTATCCGATGCAACATAAATCCTGTTCGAATCTTATCCAAGTCCAAGTAAATCAACTTAATCTTTAATTAGTTGAACTCCATTCGAATTCTAATACTAAACCAACACAGAACCATTCCATTTTTAATACTAATTAAAATTGTTTCCAATTAAATTTGAATAGAAATGAATACAAATATAGTCTAGATTAAATCCATTTTCAAGAGAATAAAATCGTAATTCAAGCGTTTCCGTCGTAAAACTAGTCTAATTTAAAAATGTTTCTTTTTTTTTTTTTAATTCAGAATAATTCATGCCAAATCAAGTTCAAGTCTAATTTAATTTTAATCTATTTTAAATCCAATCCAAATCTGCAATACAAATATGGTTCAATCCAATCCATTTTAAAATTTGAACCCAAAAAAATCAATATTGAATCACAACAATTTGTAATCTATTCCAATCTTGATTAAAGTCGAAATTAAAATCCAAATGAACTTCTTCATTACTAAACTTAAAATAAATCCTTAGTTATTTTTGTTTACATTAATCCAACTCTAGTCAAATTCAAGTTTAATACAATCTGATTTTCTGTTTAATAGATCTGTTCTATGTTCATTTGGCTGGTTTTCAACTAACTGTTCTATATGCATTTCCATAGTTAATATTTGATATCTGTTTTATGCCTGCCATTGTTTGAATATGCATTTAGTGTGCCAAATACCATGAATATACTATGTCCCGGACATCAAAAAAAAAATTCCCACCCGAAAGCTTTTTAGGTCGGTCAAAGAATCGAACTCACCATCTTTGAAATTGTAATCCTACGCTTTTGTTCAATACGAAATTTAATTCATCTTAAATAGAATAAAATTGTATTTCAACTCAATTTCAAATATTATCAAATTAAATACAATTTAATCTCAATCTGAAAAAAAAAATCATGAATACAGTTGAAAATTATGTCGAATATGATTCAAACATTTCCAATGTTCAATAGAATTTTAACTTAATTTGTTTCAAATATGACATAGTGGAAAACTTTTTTTTTTACCTTTCATTGCACACTTTCTGATGATATTTGATACTGTAGATCTGTGCATAATTTCAATTTCCAGAATATTGAGCTAGCAGGGTTCACGAAATAACATGAAATAAAACTTAAACTCATTCTTTTTTTATGTTCCGCAAAACCATCACGTTCATCCAAATTTCATAATCCAAAATGGTTGCTTGCTGTTGCACCTCGCGATATTTGAGGGCACTACAGCAAAAGGTATGTTTCATTATTGGCTTTACACGCAAATATCACTTTCTAAAGTGCCCTGCCTCGACTGCAGTTCCAAAGTGTCATTTCTTATTACTCTGATTCATCTATCAGAAGTCAATTGATTCATCGGATGCTGCCTCGACTACAGCTCCGTGTTATGTACTGTTCAGTACTCCTGATACTCTACCTTAGCTATCAGAGATCAATTCTAGATGCTGAATACTGCCTCGTCTACAGTACAGCTATTTTCTACATTTCGCGTTCTTCTGATACCTACCGATTGGGAGCTAAAGTTCTGCTACCGTCCACGCCATTGTCGTGATTTCTGGTTCTTGATTCATAAAATGCCAGAGGTTTGGAGTCTCTTGATAAGTCTTGTTCCTCTTTTAATTATGGATTCTTGATAATCTGTTCTTGATATTCTCCTTTTCTTCAAACTTGATCCGTTCGTCATGCCATCCGTTGTAAGAATGACCTCTGGCCCCGTTGACACCCGCCTTTTATACAGTTTGGCGTTGGCAACGGTTATGTGTTGTTTGTTAAACTTAACCCCGCCTACCATGATCCATTTAGTCGAATTTCTAGAAATTGTGATGCAAACACCGAAAATACCATAGAGTGGCGGATTAATTTATTATTTATTGTTGAACGAAATAATGTATCAATTTGAATAATGTTGTATTTATTGATCAAGCCTTATTCTCTACAATATGTATTAGCACTTGCACTTCAGTAAATAAGGAAGCCACGAATAAATAAAATAACCATTTCCTAGATAAAGTTTCTCCAGTTAGCCTTGCGAACAAAGGCGTAGGATTCCCATCCGGAAATGGCGAGCGATTTCGATTCTCGGTCCGGTCTATAGGATGTTTTCGGGTTTGAAACTTTCTCATCACCCTGGGCATAGTGTATCCATTGTACTTGCCATACAAGCTTTCAATTTAAAACTGAGGAAATGTTAATAGAATACCAAGTTGAAAAGCCGGCCAAGTTCCACTTAGAGCCATAGCAAAAGAAGAAGAAGCTAACGTTCCGTTCTTCACTGTAACCCAACATGGACAATCCTGAAAATCTCATTGATGGAACCTGTACTTGCGAAATCGAAATAATCAGGAACGAAGTTTTTTTTTTAATTTTAAAACTTTCGGCGTGGAAACTTGTGGTCGAATCCACGTTTTTACTCTGCACCCAATGCATGAAGATTACGTTCGATACGTCGTCGTGAACATGATGTTCATGAATTCCTTGATTTTCAGACGTACAGACGGCTAATTTAAATGCGTACGGTTACCTGAACGGAAGTTGTGAATTTTTGTTTCCGGCTTTATCGCTTTTAATTCTAACACCCTGTAAACAAGCTCTGTCAAAAAAGTGAGGTTAAGTTAAGAGTTTGCATTGCGGTCTATACAGTAACTCTCTCGCTCCGTGATGCTAGCGCTCTCGAATTTCTCATTAGTATTCTCAATCAGCCATGTACTCTTGTACTTCCAAGAAATAATGCTGAAAATATTTGCTTCTCTTCGGAATTACCTATGATTCATGTTTTTTAAACAAGCGCTTCGTCGAAGCAAAAGATATTTTAGTTACTAGATAAAGATTGTCGCTTCGGTTCCCTTTGTTCTGCTGTCCGAAACATGTGTGGTACATACCTGTCAAATCGTATGGATTTTTCTTCTTTGACATTTAGCTCCCCTATCCTCGCCAGCAAAAGATGTTCCGGACAGCGACGACAGCGACAATCTTTATCTAGTAACTAAAATATACTCAATCCAGTTGAAACCCGAAATTGGGTGCTGGCGAAGTTGGATTTTTCTCACAATCCGTACGTTAAACCTAACTTCGGAAGTGGTGCGCTGAATAGCGCTTCGCGATATGAAAACAGCGCACCACTTCCGAAGTTAGGTTTAACGTACGGATTGTGAGAAAAATCCAACTTCGCTATTCCCCAATTCCGGTTTTCAACTGGATTGAGAATATCTTTTGTCGAAGCGATTATTAGCCATCACATGATGTGATGTCGAATTTTCTGTACACGATAAATAAATCAGCAGTGGATGAAATAAATCAGCAGTGATAAATGTCACTCTGCTCTGCCATCAATATAATCACTTATTGTATTCGTATGATAAGTACTTACTCTTTAACATAAACCACAGAATTAGATGCAAAAATAGCTTTCACTTGTCGGTTTTATAATATGATGTATTATTTAGTTTGCCAGATAGAAAGGTAGATAGCGTCAAGTGTACAACTTGCGCGGAGTGTTGGCGTTCAACTGAGAAACCGGTGGTTGGCATAAAGCTCGGCTTCCAACGGTGAGTTAATGGCGTTCACGCGAAACAAAGTTTGCCTATGAACCATGTGCGCGCGCGCAATCAATTAACTCTCTCGTCTCGGGATGCTAGTGCTCTCCTTTTAGTCAATGGCGCTTTATCTCTTCTAAGAAATAGTATTTATACCTTGTATAAGGTACGGTGGGGTTAGATTTCACTTTACATTGCGGCTTGTTGTTTTTCTAGGTCGATTTTAGGTCGAAACACGTCCAATTGGTGCATTGCTAAGTGGATTTTGTCTACAATTTTCAGTTCAGCACTAAAAATATTGATTAGTTAGTATTTTATTAGTCTGATTATAACTACTGGCAAGGAAAATTATTATATGTATTAAGTATGTAGTAAGTATCGTTATGAATGGCCATCGAATTTCAACGAATCGAGTCAGCTACTGAGAGGATCCAATGCAGGAAATGCCTCCACTGGAAACCGTAAGTTCTGGATATTCTTTACCAAAGTGGCCAAACATGTTTCCACCGATGTGATGCACGAAATGGTATCGAATGCTTTGCAATCAACTGATCAACTAGAAGTCGTGAAGCTAGTCCCGCGATGGAGTAACTTAGATGATCTGCGATATGTATCGTTCAAAGTTGGTGTGAACTGGAAGGATAAGGAAAAGGCGCTATCGAAGTCAACATGGCCAACGGGATTATTATTTAGGGAATTTGTAAATATTATTTTAAAATGTTTTGTGAGCGTTGATTAACTTATCTCGTAGTTTATTGTGAAACTGTTTAATGTTTGTTATTTTAAATTAATGTGATTTATTCGATGTGAACTGTATTAGCATAAGTAATAGACCTCTTCATGTTTTCAAAAAGTATCACAAATTCAACCGGTCAGCCCAGAATCACAATTCTTATGCTAAAATAAGTCCTCTATCAAATTTTCAGCTTATTCGGCTAAAATTTCGAGGTGGCTCAAGTTGATTTAGTGTTTTTTTGGCTCTTTTCAATTTTGGAAAAAAATCTAACAAGATATATAAGCGTTGAAAACTATCGCAACAACCTCTATACGGAAGCTTTCGGTGTGCTTTACAAGTCTTGTGAACATTGCGATTCGTTCCGTTCACGTTTTGTCCATGTTAAAGTGGTCTTTAAGCTTTTAAGTGCATAAAAATACTGTTTCCCCCAAAAATCGTTGTTCTACAAAATTCTTGAATTTATGACGAATAATTGCTAATTTATTATATTATTATTCCTCTTTTTCCCCTAAAAATTTTGCCAATGTGCGATTTACCGTTAAATTCTTAAAAATCAGAAGCTGAACATTTGTCATAAATTTGCACGCTGAGATTTCTTCAAACAAGTTGTTCGAACAAAACATAAATTAAATCATAATGATATTTGATGCTTACAACAAACGACTTTCAAATTTTGGATTGATTAGATTTGGATTAAATTTGATTGGATTTGAATTTGTATTGGATTTAGACTTGATTCGAATGAAATTAGGATTAGATTTGAATTGAATTTGGACTGGACTTTGATTGAATTTGGATTGGATTGGTTTTGGTTTGGATTTGGATTGGATTGGTTTTGGTTTGGATTTGGATTGGATTTGGATTGGATTGGATTTGGATTTGATTGGATTTGGATTGGATTCGAATTGGATTTGAATTGGATTTAGATTTGAATTGGATTGGATTTGGATTGGATTGGATTGGATTTGGATTGGATTGGATTGGATTTGGATTGGATTGGATTGGATTTGGATTGGATTTGGATTGGATTTGGATTAGATTTAGATTTGATTTGGATTGGAATTAGATTGGATGAGTTTGGATTTGAATTTGGATTTGGATTTGAATTTAGATTGGATTTTGATTTTATTCGGATTGGACTTAGATTGGATTTGGATTGGATTTTGGATAGATTTGATGGATTTTGGTTAGATTTGGATTGAATTTTGATTAAGTTTGGATTAAGATTGGGTTTGGATTTGAATTCGGATTGGATTTACGTTGGGTGTAGATTTTAATAGGATTTGAAATGGATTTTGACAAAATTTGTATTGGATTTGGTTTGGAATTTGATTAGATTTGGATTAAATTTGATTGGATTTGAATTTGTATTGGATTTAGACTTGATTCGAATGAGAGTTTGATTAGATTTGGATTGAATTTGGATTTTATATCAATTGGATTTGGATTGAATTGGTTTTGGATTGGATTTGGATTGGATTTTGGTTAGATTTGGAATGATCTTTGATTAGATTTGGATTTGAATTGGGTTTTGATTTGGATTTTGATTTGGATTGGTTTAAGCTTTTATTCGGATTAGATTTGGATTGGATTTGGATTGAATTTGGATTTGAATTGGATTAGATTTCGATTAAACTTGAATTGGACTTCGATTGAATTAGATTTGAATTGGATTAGATTTTGATTAGATTTGGATTGGGTTTGAATTGGATTTGAATTGGATTTGGATTTGGATATGATTTCGATTTGCATTATATTTGATTGGATTTGAATTTGTATTGGATTTGGATTTTATATTAATTGGATTTGGATTGAATTGGTTTTGGATTGGATTTGGATTTGATTTGGATTGGATTTTGATTGGAATGTATAGGATTTGGATTGGATTTTGGTTAGATTTGGAATGATTTTTGATTAGATTTGGATTTGAATTGGGTTTTGATTTGGATTTTGATTTGGATTGGTTTTAGCTTTTATTCGGATTAGATTTGGATTGGATTTGGATTGAATTTGGATTTGAATTGGATTAGATTTAGATTAAACTTGAATTAAACTTCGATTGAATTAGATTTGAATTAGATTAGATTTTGATTAGATTTGGATTGGATTTGAATTGGATGAATTGGATTTGGATTTGGATATGATTTCGATTTGCATTTGGATTTGCATTATATTTAATTGGATTTGAATTTGTATTGGATTTAGACTTGATTGGAATGGGATTTGGATTATATTTGGATTGAATTTGGATTGGACTTTGATTGGATTGAATTTAGATTGGATTTGGATTTGATTGGATTTTGCTTTGGATTGGAGTTGGATTTGTATTTTAATTAGATTTGAATTTGGGTTGGATTTAGATTTTTTTCGGATTAGATTCGGATTGGATTTGGATTGGATTTGGATTAGTTTTGGATTAATCTTCAATTGAACTTTGATTGGATTTGGATTGTATTTAGATTGAGTTGGATTTGGATTGGATTTAGATTGGTTTTGGATTGGATTTGAATTGGATTTGGATTGGATTCAGATTGGATGTGGATTGGATTTGGATTGGTCTTGGATTGGATGTGGACTGGGTTTGGATTTGGATTGGATTTGGATAGTGTTTAAAATGGATTTTGATTAAATTTATATTGGATTTAGGTCGAATTGGATTTGGATTACAAATTGATTGGATTTGGATTAGATTTGATTGGATTTGAATTTGTATTGGATTCAGGCTTAAATGGGATTTGGATTAGATTTGGATTTTATTTGGATTGGATTGAATTTGGATTGAGTTGGATTTGGATTCGATTTAGATTAGATTCAGATTGGTTTTGGATTGGATTTGGATTGGATTTGGATTGAATTTGGATTGAATTTGGATTGGATTTGGATTCGATTTGGGTTGGAATGTATTGGATTTGGATTTGAATTGAATTTTGATTAGATTAAACTTGAATTAGATTTGAAAGGAATTGAACTTGGATTGGATTTGGATTTGAATTTAGATTGGATTTAGATTTTATTCGGATTGGATTTGGATTGGAATTAGATTGGATGAGTTTGGATTTGAATTTGGATTTGAATTTAGATTGGATTTTGATTTTATTCGGATTGGATTTGGATTGGAATTGGATTAGGATGTGGATTAGGATTGAGTTTGGATTGGGATTGGAATATATTGGATTTGGATTTGATTTGGATTGGATTTTGGTTAGATTTGGATTTGATTTGGATTAGATTTGTATTAGATTTGGATTAAATTTGAAAGAATTGAATTTGGATTTGGATTGGATTGGGTTAGTGTTTGATTTTGGATTGGATTTTGATTTGGATTTAGAATGGATTTGGATTTTGATTTGGATTGAATTAAGATTGGATTTGGATGGGATTGAAATGGATTTAGATCAAATTTTTATTGGATTTGGATTGAATTCGGATTGGAATTTGATGAAATTCGGATTGGAGTTGGATTAGATTTGGTTGAATTTGAACTCGTATTTGATTTGGGCTTGACTCGAATAGGATTTTGATTAGATTTGGATTGAATTTGGATTGGGATTTGTATTGGATTTGAATGGGAATTTGGATTGGATTGGAGTTGGTTTGGTTATTTATCGCTTTTTCGGTTTATTTGTAAATTCAAATATGCAAAGATAAGAGACTGAAAAATTAGTGAGACTTTTGCCACATTATTTTGGGTGTGTGCGTACAGACATACATACACACACACACAGAGCGGTTTCCAGAAATGCTAGAGAGGATCATCTCGGGGATCATCCTCAACAGGTTGTTGATACGCACGGAGGGTGCGGATGGTCTATCGAGTAACCAGTTTGGCTTCCGAAAGGGTAGGTCGACCGTAGAAACTATCTTGTTACCAAATCCGCGTAGATAGCTATCCAGCGTAAGAGGAGGGGAGTTCGCTATTGTGCAGTAGTGACTCTCGACGTGAGGAATGCATTCAATAGTGCCAGTTCTGCAGCTATTTCAGATGCGCTCATGCGTCTTGGAATTCCCGAGCACCTACCCAAGATTCTCGGAAACTACTTCTAGAATCGAGTACTGGTATACGACACGGAGGCGGGGCGGAAGTGCGTTGACATATCCTCAGGGGTTCCGCCAGGTTCCATACTGGGTCCGGTGTTATGGAACGTCATGTACGATGGTGTCTTGAGGTTGAAGTTCCCGGTGGGCGTGGTAATCGTCGGCCTCGCTGGAGGTCTACGGCGCATCGATCGAAGAGGTGGAGTTGACTGCAGCCCACTCGATCGCAATTGTGGAGGAGTGGATGAGTTCCAGGAAGTTAGAACTGGCTCACCACGCATGCAGGCGTGCCTCCACAGCTATAGTGGCATTGTCCCGGATGATGTCCAATAGCTCTGCGGTTTATGCCAGCAAGCGCAAGCTTCTGGCTAGCGTTGGGCTGGCCATATTGAGGTATGGGGGTGCGGCTTGGGGCACGGCCCTGGGTATTAACTGGTACAGCAGGAAGGTAGAAGTGACGGATGGGCTCATGTGCCTAAGAGTTGCGAGCGCGTACCGTACCGTTTCGCACGATGCACTTTGCGTCATCACCGGTATGATGCTTATTGACACCGTGATCGGTGAAGACATACAGTGCTTCGAAATGCGCGGCACGAGAGGCATCCGTAGGACTGTCAGGTTGACCTCAATGGTAAAATGGCAGGGGGCGTGGGACAGTTCCACTAAGGGTAGGACACATAGGTTGATACCGGAGATCCCAAATAGCACACGCAACATCTTCCTAAAAGCATATTGTTTCTATTCAGTTTCATTAAAGGCATTGGAAAAACATGAAATCACGAAAAAGTTGCATCAAGATGTCAAAAGCGTTCGAATTGTGATCAATGTTTCATCAACATTGCAATGTAGGGACACGGCAGGCATTTCCGTCCATCGTCGTAGGGGCTAAAACCAACGAAAACGACGTAGATTTGCTAGATCTCCACTATATCAGGACGTTTCTCCGTAGCTTACGATTTGGTACGAATTAGTTTGGCAAAAAAGTGTCCCTTATATTGGTTTTCGAGACTATGACGAAAAGACGAAAATACCTGCTGTGTCCCTAGTACGTGTTTGACATTTGAAAACAATCAACCAAAGAATACTGCACTTCATGTTGCAAACACGAAACAAAATCATTAAGTTGCATATTTTTTACCATGTCACTTCCATGCGTCTTTAAAAATTTAATTGTTTGTTTAAATTAAGTTGCAGAAAAGTTGAGTATGTCTTCAAGTTTAATTGAGCATCGTTCAACGTTTTGACTACTTACATTTTTCCTGTGATGGTGCAATCAAGTAACAGGAAACTCTAATGCAAAACTTCACAACCGTATGGATTTTATGGTGAATCAATGTGCAGTCCATTCGAAGTGTTGAATGGTGTTGTGGTAGATGAAGGACTATCAATCACAAGATCCATAAATCGAATCCAGTTTTATATTTTTATTTTATTTTTTCTGCTGTAGTATTTTGTAACATTATTGCAATTTTACTGCAATCGAAGGATGTTTCCGTAGGCTCCACCTCTTGCGCTTTTTAGATTGCAAGAGAGTTATCTTTGATGGCACATACGCAAAGATTGTTTCTTTCGGAATAGTTGCAACACAGTGAAATGTTCAGTAGTGAAACAAGTTGTGCTGCTTGGGATAAGTACACGGGTCAAGAGGCGCCATGGGGAAATTACTTTCCACCTGACCCAGGTCCTTACAGGCCATGGTTGCTTCAGACAGTATCTACACCGGTTCGGACACTCGGCCTCGTCCGGCCACTCGAGGAATGGCTAGTTCAGGCGCAAATGAGAGGTGGTCCAAGGGTTCGGAGTCGGCTTCATGGGTCATACAGGTGCCCTGTAGTCGAACTCGATTCTTTTATCTAACAAGTGGCCGCGCGAAGAACAACATGGTATCGTCGCTTTCGCGGCGTCGGTCAACCGGGCGGGTTCCGAGCCCGAGGACGGAAAGGGGTCCTCGTCAAGGCTGGGGCAGGCGTAGGCACCGCGTCGGCTGTGTGTTGGCGAATAGGCCCTATCGCAGAGAGGTCAATTTGGGGTGCACGCCGCATCATCATTATTGATACCAGTCGTGCAGAGGGAAGCATGCGCGAAGTTGACTCTTCCCACCTTCCGAGGACATAGGGTGTGGTAAGGCCACCTGGAAAGCCGGCAATGCGCTGCCTTGATACCATGGTGTTCTTCTAAAAAAGCGAGTCACGATGTTCGGTGCTGCAAGGACACGCAGCTAACCTCGAGGGTGCGTTATGCACTGGCTCCCCTTTGAAGCATTATTTTCTGATGATATGGAAATGCTAATATCATCTTCCAAACTTAGACGTACAGAAGGCAGAAGGACGGTCGTTCTTCATGCCTGCCGTATCCTAACGGAACTATCAATTCTATACTTTCGCCTCTAATTCTATCATGAACATGTACGTCTAAGTTTGGTAGATGATGTTAGCATTTCCATATCATTGTAAATCGTTTAACTTCACGTAGAAGTAACACACACAAAATCATTAATTATTATTTTCTGGTTGTTCCGAAGGGACGATGGCACATAACATAAGTGGATCTTCGAATAAAATCCAATCCAAAAGTTGACCCCCTTTTGATGAGCCAAAACTGTTATAATTGGGAACGGGAACATCGTTCTGTCATTTTCAAGTGTAAACAAATACCATATGATCAGAAAATTATAACACTTTTTTCCAAGACTACAAAGAGCAAGATCTGTAGCCGAAGTATAATGATATTTATTTTTCTATCATTAATTTTTGCATTGTTTTAAAATGACGGATTGCATCCAAAAGAAGGTCTCTCCTATGCTGTTAATAACCAATTTATATTTGATGAAATCTAATTTGATTTATTTGTAGAGTAAACTTCTATTTTCAGGCGCTTTTTGATGAAATGTTCGTCTTTTATTCATTTTAACTTATTTATCATAAGAAAATAAAATTCCTCTGAAATATTTTTGAGATTTTAATATTTTTGAGTCAGCATGGTAAAAATGTAGATTTTATTCATCATGTATAGAAAAGTATATTCCTTAGAACTGTTCTATATTGGGAACGAATCTTTATATATGCAGTCTTAGGTTTTTTCGTAAGGATGACGAGGGATACTCCAATGTTTGTCTACGATGCGCAACAATCACAAAATAGATAGATTAGAAGCAACATTATAAATTATCAATCGTACGAAAGCAAGCTCGCTTATCATAATGCAGAAGGGCATCGCAACTGTGAGGTGTTTCCAATTTGGATATCATTTTAAATGAAAATGTGATGATTCAACTTTGAAATCAAGATAATCTTTATCATGCCATGAAGCACGTAATCTTAGTAGATTATTACGATGTACGATATTAATGTTATCTCTTTTCATGGCATTCTTTTCATTATTAGAACATTGCTTTTGGGTTGATAGATGATTACTTTTTACCAAAAGTAGAGCAACTTCAACGACATGTAAAAAGGAAACAGAAAACACCAAAACTGTGCATTGAACATTTAACTGAGGGTAAATCTAGGTGAGGCATCACCTTTCTAAAATCGACATTTCTTCAAAATAATCCGATTAATGAAACTTTACTTGTTGTTATTGATAATTTAAGGAAACATAGTGTAGACGACTTTTGAAAGACAAAAAATCAGTTACATACAGGTTAGAAAAAAGTCAAATTCGGATGCGATGCCACACTGCCAAAAAATATCTATATAAGATATATGTGTCACCGTTATAATTTTTGCAATAGCTCCAACCTAATATAATCGATATAGAACCACACATAAAGTAAATAATTGCTAATTCGAGACCACACATAAAGTTTATTTGGACATATTTTATTAGAGCATCATTATCGGTCGCGAGCATTTTAATCACCCGCACAGCGCTTTCATTTCCGTTTCGTCACTCGTTTCCGTATCGGTCACTATTTTCGGCTCTCAATTTGGTTGCTGTATTCCGTACCGGTGACGTTTGACAGTTGACAGTTCATCAAATAGCAGCGCTCTTATCGCGCTACCAAATTTGGTCACCTGTCAGTCGCGCTACTGTTATAGCAGCGCGTTTAGTAGCGACCGGTAAAGTGTCAAGTGATGATACTGCGCTGCCAAACGGCTTAAACTCACCACCGGTAATCTTGCTCTTAGTAGTTCGCGTGGAGAATGATTATGTGTGCGCTAAATGTCAACCAAACACCAAACAAATTCATCGTTTACTAGTTAACAGCCCGAGCGCGGCGTAAGAATGGATTTTGTTCGAGTTTGTCGAATCAATATCAATACAATATTAAATCAGTTACATGCCTTTAACTCCTTTCTTTTCTACTTTAATATTGTTTTCCCCAATCTCCAATTAATTATAAAAAAACAATTGCAGCTCCTGAACACCCAACGCCACTAGGGACAATCTTTTGTATAATTCCAACGCGAATCGTATTCATATATACAATATACTCAATCCAGTTGAAACCCGAAATTGGGTGCTAGCGAAGTTGGATTTTTCTCACAATCCGTACGTTAAACCTAACTTCGGAAGTGGTGCGCTGAATAGCGCTTCGCGATATGAAAACAGCGCACCACTTCCGAAGTTAGGTTTAACGTACGGATTGTGATAAATATCCAACTTCGCTATCCCCCAATTCCGGGTTTCAACTGGATTGAGAATATAAGTCGCGTGACCCCTTGTTAGATCAAATACTGTTATACTATCTTTTGACGTTTCGATGTTCCGTATAACAAATAAAAAGTGTTATCCAGCTTTCCACGCCCGGTAATGGCGGCTTGCTGCTGTGTAAAAATCAATCGGTCACTGTACTGTTTGACACTAGCTGGAGGAAAGCTCACTGGCGTTCCTGGGTGAGGGGAAGGGAAAAAAGGCCTTTTCGCCAGTGAGTTTTCCTCCAGCTAGTGTCAAAAAGTACAGTGACTGATTGATTTTACACACCGACAAGCCGCCATTACCGAGCGTGGAAAGCTGGATAAGGGCATCTTTAGTAATGTTACAGTTAAAGTTATATTTATTTCCCGAGTTTTAGATTTTATAACTGTCAAAGATATAAAACACGAAATGCATCTTCAGTAGCAGTTATAAGCTGCACATGTTTTATACTGGAAAACGAAAAAATAATCTTCCGAGGCCAATTCAAATATCAAGATGTTATGATGTCGATGAAATAGTATTTTTTGTAGCTGATGACGTCATCTTGTATTGTTTTGAACGAAATAAAACTCGCGTAAATTCTGTTGCAAATTCGTGCAAAAATACAACTGAGCAGTATTCCAGTTATAAATTTCCCGACGAAACTGTTCGAATTTTTAAAACTATAACGTCTGTTGAAGATGGGATTTTTACAGTTTCAATTTCATTTTCTAACTCTCATACAGTTTATAACTCTACTAAAGATGCCCTAAGGGTACAACTTTTGCTACCCGAGTTACACATATGTTATGTGACGATGGGCTTGGCGGCAATTGAAACAGTTTAGCGGGTCGAGGATATAGTCCTGCCTCCCTCGTTTGCTGATGGAGGTGGTCCCTAACCCCGCACTTCCTGGACGTCCAACCTAGGATGTCTGTTGAGCAGATTCCCGCTCCATTGCTTAGGAGAAAAATAAAATACACACTGTAATTAATCAATGTGAATGATATTTTTTCAAGGATCAACAGGGTATAGCTTTAAGTTTGTTCTATGTTTATAACAGGTCTGTTAAGAAGAGGGGGAGAAGAATGTAGTAGATGAGATCAGGTCTTAAAATATTGAAAAAATAATTCACTTAAATGCATTGTGATATTAGCAATCAATTAATTTCCAATTAGAACATGTTATTTTGTAGTGTATTTCTTTCAAACGTGTAGCGAGCTACCTTAGATTCTAAAACATTTTGATTTCATCCACCATGTAAACATTGTCAAGATGATCGAGTGAAAGCGAAACGAGAATCAGTTTGCTGAGTATATTTGCGACGAACGGTCGAGACTAGACATCTCTTTCGGGTCACGACAGGCAGGAGAGGATAGCTAACAGAATGTCGAACTTCTCAGCATGGTCGCAGCATGCTTACTTTTGTAGTGAGTTGAACATAGTGAACACAGTGAACACAAGATGATTCTGTGGACTATTCTTGTGATGAACGGTCGCTCAATCTTTTGTAGCAGAAAATTTTAAGTCGCTCAAATCTTTACAGTCGGCAAAATTTCATCAGCGGTTGGAAGAAAATCTCGGAGATACGACATGTCGCAGTCGGCAGGTAAATATAAGGGGAAGTTACAGATTCTTGGGGGTTTTCAATGTGTGGAAATTGGCCGTATTACTACAAGGTTATGGCCTTTGAACTAAAAGGGAGCGAGTAGGCTTCCTAAATAGAAAAAAAAATGGAGCGTGTAGGACTCCAACAAAAAAAATTAAAAAAATAGGAGCGAGTAGGACTCCAACAACAAAAAAAAAAGAAGAAGCGAATAGAATTTAAAAAAATATATACATATTTTATGTATATGTTTATATATGCATCTAGTAAATGTAGAGCGTGTAGGACTCTATATTTTATGTTGTTTATTTTAGGAAAGTACGTGCGAGCTCCGCAGCACAAAAACGATAAAGTTAAAGCTAAACACCTAGCAAGAGAAGCGGCTGGAAGAAAGGTAATAGATGATAATTTGGCTCGTGAGCAAGAGTAGGAGAAGGAGCGTAGTAAACCAAAGGGTTTGAGCAGAGAGCTTGCTGAAGAAAAGGCCACTAGTGCGCGGCTTGCAAGTGAGCTGGAAGTATCACGGAAGGAGATCGAGGAGTTAAAGGCGATAATGTATGCAAGAGATAATCGGGTGATGGTTAGTCCCAGCTCAGATTTTGGTGGACAACCCGGTTTCAGCAGCACGCGTCGTCAGACCGGAGTGACCCAGAGTGTGGACGAGTCGAAGTTCCTTTTTTCTTTGAATAATCTATCGATGGCTTCTATAAACGTTCCTGAATGCAAAGCGCCGGAAGGAGAGGACATTCACAGACAAGTATTCGAGCAGTGGAAAGATTTGCTTTGTGACTCTCTGAAGCTGGCAGGAATTGATGACGAGTCGACAATGTTCACTGTGTTCCGAGTAAAGGCTGGTACTCGTTTGCTCGGTATCTTCCGGAATACGAAATCGTCTACAGACGCTCCGGATCCAGACTCACAGCCATTTTCCAATGCCATGCATCGCCTGCGATCGTATTTTGGTTCAGGGTCGGATGTCATGCTGATGAGGCGCAGACTTGCTCTAATGGTTCAAAAGCCTGACGAGTCTGATCTCAGTTACATCACGAGAGTCGGAACAGTCGCTCGCTTATGTGAATTTGACGATGGAAAAGAATTTGAGGAAATTGTGGCAACGGTTGCGGAACACGCAAGGTATCGAGAGGTCAGAACTGCAGCACTGAAAATGCTCAGTCGCAAAGGAAGCTATACAGATCTCGTTGACAAGATTCGTGAGCTGGAAGCCATTCGGTTGAATGAGGAATATGTAAACCAAAAGATGGGAAAACAGTCACAAGCCTTGATTGCTTCGGTCGCTTCATATGGGCGGTTGTCGTCCTTGTTCCCATATGAAGCGACCGAAGCAATCAAGGCTTGTGACTTGAGATATTGAAAATGGAAAATGGAAAAGCTGTCGAACTGATGCGACGAAACAAATTGTTTGACTGTCATATGACATATCAAAAGCATCACGGTCTACCGATAACAAGGTAGGCGCGTTAGAAAAGTGACACGTCCACAGTGACGCATATTTTAACGCCACATGTTAGAGTACAAAAGTAAGCATGCTCAGACCGTAGAGCATCGTCTCAGTTCAGCTTGTGCGAAGATAGTAGTGACGACACATGTTTACGTTCAAACTGAATGTTTACATACGTGCTGAGCCTGCCTTGTTTTTTGTATGCCGTGAAAAGCATCCTATGATTGAATCAAAACTAATAAAGAGATCATAGTAAACCTGATTACTTGTATGGGTGTGATATCATTTTATAACTGGCTCCATCCATATACTCCGACCAAATCCTGTAATTCAGGTAACCAACTCCATCGGAAAGAAAAGCTATGTTAACTAGAAAATATTCCCATTTATTTGCTTTTGAATTGTTTTTAATTAAAATCAAAATATTGGTGCAATCTTGATGAAATTATAACATATAAAGAAAAAGTATCGAGTTTGTACACTTTTTGACTATTTACTAAAACTGCAATATCTCAGCCCCAGGACAACATTTCTTGGATATTTTTTTATGAAAATATTCGTTATAAATAGCTCTTTGTAGTATGTAAGTTTTTCCGAACGAGAAAAAAATATTTTTTGTGTTGGGATGAAGTAACTTCGAAATTCGTCAAAAAAATGTGTATTTTTCGATATTTAAAAAGTTCTGCAGACTGTAAAAACGTACAATACCAAAAACTAAATCATGTAAAATATGGGCAAAGATCCACAGAAAAATAAACAAAAAAATAAAACGAATGGGTGACCCTGAAAAAAATTGTTAAAGGACCCAATATTTGATTTTTTACCTTAAAAAGGCTCATTTTTCAAAAATCGATCTGGCGCGACCTCTAAACGATTTTTTAGAAATTCGGTTTGTTCTACAAAAAATATCCAGACAGGTATATCTTTTATTTCAGGGTTGACCACCATGACTTTTCGAATATCGATTTTTTTTGGGACACCCTAATATAGAAGCTTTTGTTTCGTTTTACAGAGAAAACACCGACCACCTTTCCCTACAACATCATGTCGTGCTACATTTAAGAATCGTTGCAGATGCACAACGTAAATGAAATGGTGGAGCAAGAAGGTATTGATCAACGTGACAAATATAATAAGTTACACTAATAGGGCGTCAGAGACATCGATATGCTTAATTTAAAATGAGTTATCTGATCCATCTGTTTGGTTCGTTTGATGTGCATGTGAATTAAATGACTGATTAATTCGTACGTTGGGGTTAAATTGCAGAGTGATCAGTTTGTTCTGAATGCCCAGTTGGTGTTGTACGTGCTGAGAGGTTTTATAAAGGCATGCGCGCTGTCCGATCAATGTAATGAACATCAAAAAATTTGCACGATTTACAGATTTGATGGGGTTTTCTGCTTTTCTCAACTGCTGTAATGTTTCTTGTAGCTTACTTCCCTTATTTTCAGCATTAGAAAGTCGAGCTTGTGGCTTGCGGTGAGGATCTTTCACAGAAATTACAGAATCCATTCCGATTGCTCTGTCATAGCATTTCGCCTGACCACGGCCCGGAATGTTTGTGGCTATAATCTTCGCTCGAGTCAAATACGATACACCGAAGACGGCCTTACTGTTGAGATCGAATTACGTATCTGTGAAGTTAAAATAAAGTAATGGAATTAAAAGGGATAGTACTGACTCGACTTATGATAAGTGCATATATTGCAATAAAAACACTTCAAATTTTCTTTCAATGGAGGAGCCTAGGCGGAAAACTATAGGGGAAGTGGGGGTAGCACGCCCATAGGGGTTAAAACGCGCCACCCCTGAATAAGGTTAAATATCCCCATTTTGATTATTTTCAATAGTCTATACGATAAAGCAATGAAAAATATTGCCATTGGATACATATATTTCATGATTTTTCTCTAGTTATACATGAAAAACTCGAAAAAACGATTTTTGCGTGTTTTGATGCAATTCTAGCTCGGTGGAATTTAGTCTTTCTGTCGCTGTTATACATTGATAAATTAATAATTGAGCCATGAGCCATGCTGCTTACTCGTGTTCTTTATGTTCCACACGAAATCGTCGTCAAAAATGGTTGCAAAACGAGTGTATGTGCCTTCAAACTTGAGGTCGGTGTGGGGCATTACGCCAATGATCATTTCGTATGACCGAAACAGCTGCAACATTCGGTTAATTGCCTTAATGTAGGCAATTAAAATGACAATCAGTACGATAAGCACATGCGCGTTTTAACCCATCCACTGGCGCATCTCACCCCGCATGGTTTCAAAATCACTTTTCGGGTGCTTTTTAAAAATCAAATTTCTGTGCAATAAAATGGACAATTAGATATCTGTTATCGGTAGTCAGTCGCAGATATGCTGTTCTTCAGTATGCGCTGATGAAAACTGGCTGAAATGGTGGTTTTCATTGATAAAAATGGCATTTTCCTTAACGTGGGCGTCCTACCCCCAGTTCCCCTACCTAAACTTGTGCACTTTTCATTGCCTTCGGAGAATCACTCGTCATGCTGTCACTTCTTCTAATTGGCATTACATCCTCATCTGGGTCATTGTCGCCTCGAAGCTTAGTCTGAATTGGCCTTCGATGGAGCAATTTCAATGTTTCATCTATGCTATTGATTACAAACTTTATTAAACTTTGATTCTGGCGGACAAAATGATGCAGAATCTTTGCGTTTTCTAGATAGTAAAAAAATTAGCGCAAAGGATAGTTTTCAAATGTTCAGAACATCTCCTATGTTCGTGGAGCAATGTAAGATTGGATTGATACACCCAACCAGAGATTGCAACATTTTATTGCAATCTCGCATTAGTTTCGCGTCCAGTTTGCCATAATTTGCGACATATGCACAGATTGTATTAAGTAAACGGCAGGCCCTTGCATTAGGTTTCCGGTCACGAGAAAATAAGAACTGGTTATGTGTTAGTGTCTACATTGAATCTAATTTTACACTCCCCCATCGAGGAGTGAAATGCGGTATACTTCGACAACCTAAAAAAATTCGGTCAAAGACGAGTATTGAACCCGAACCCTCCACACTTAGCAAACTTAGACTGACGCGCTAACCATCTGGGCTATTTACCTGATGAGGAACGACGCGACCAAAAGCAATCATAATCCACGTTTCATACTATGCGGATGTGACTAGTGGAAGGGTAACAGGGATAGCAATGAGTGATACGAGTGGAATAAGCACCATGCATATTTGCTTCCTTTTCCGTCATCAAGCTAAATGGAATCGGGAAGATTGTGTGGGTTAAAGTTATATTGCTGTACACGATTCATATACTTGTTCTAGGAGAAGCCAACGAGATTCGTTTGGATGTATTGATCGAAACCAAATAAACTGACTTAACGCAAGGAGCTGTATTAACAAGTATGACATTCTCTGATCGGTTTGAATGCGAGATTTGATACAAAATGCTTAATACAAAGAATGTCACACAGAATTGTTTTGGGTGTAAGAAAGACAGAATACTGGAAAAGTTTCTGCGCCCGTACCGGTTTTATCAAAATCGGGTTGTTTATTACAAAGTTATGCTAACATGAATTTCCACAAAATTTTGCCTATCAAAACCTTTTTGTCCAACTCCTCTACATTTCTCCCGCTTTGTATCATAGGGCAATAGCATGAATGGGGAAGGGTCGTTTGGCCGAAACCCATTTGGCCGACAGGGTCACAAAACAAAAATAAATTAGCACTTTTAAAAGCAAAAATAGCAATCATAAAAGAAGAATTTTCCATAAAGAAATTTCCATATATAAATCAATATTGGCAATAAACAATTCCCTTCGATGGGACTCGAACCCATGACCCTAAAGTACGCTAGACTGGTGCTTCAACCAACTAAGCTAAGGTCTAGCGTACTGTAGGGTCATGGGTTCGAGTCCCATCGAAAGGAAAGTGGTTACCTCCAATACATTTTCCAAATCAATATCTTCCACATAACGTACATATTCACATATGAGTTTTCATAACATTGTAAATTAACGTCCAAGTCGGGTGGTTTAATCCCCGGAAATAGGCAATTAACTTTGATTGAAATAAACAATAACCAAATTTTACACAAAATAAGTATTCTTTTTTCACAAAAAAAAACACTTTGAATTTTTCATGGAAAATTCTTCTTTTATAAGTTGTTTTTTTGTTTTGTGGAAAATTTTTAATTATTCATGGAATTTTTGCATTATTTGTGAAAATTTTATATTTATTTATTGTTCATACATTGATTTCTTTATTGGCGTTTTCCTAATTTTTTATTTAAAATTTCTAATTCATCATGGAAATTTTATTTTGCTGCCAATATGGAAAACACAGACGTTGTCCTACGTCAAAACGCAAGAATTTTGTCTTCTTCTAAAGTATCTTTTTGTTCAGGGAGAGTTACGTTTTCAATACTTTATTTAGGTGATTTTTATTTTATTACATTTTTGGTAGGATTTATCGATTTTCGATTATATTCATTTGAGAAACAAATACGGATAAAAAATTGACTCTTTATAAAACATAGTGCAGATCAATTTTGGAAAAACTAGTATGCAAAATGGCTTTTTGTGACAAAGTCTACAAAGTCTAGAAAGTTTCATTGAAATCTAAAAGAGTGCTAACATTTGTTCGGGTTGGCGCGAAATCCATCATTCAAATAGATGTTGAATAATGGTAGACCGAGAAATTGATAAAATCTATCTGCGTAAAAAGCGACTTCAGTGTATGGATTCGTATGCAATTTATCAATTCAAAATCAAAATGATATCAAATTTGAATAACAAATTCAAACTCAATTGCTATTCAAATTCAATTCTCAAGTCGAGCTCACGTGGAAAAGTTTCCATTTTCAATCTATCGGAAACAAATCAAATCCCGCAAAGGGAAATACGAAAGCACACATTTCGTTAGTTGATATCAGTTGATATAAGTAATAAGCGGCAGCTCACTTTGAATAAAAAGAACTAACTGGCTTGTTTCAATCCTATTTCTTTCATTATTGATCTGATGAATTTCCGGAGCTATCAGTGTAATATGTTGGCACATCAATCCTAATTTATCGTTCAAAAAGTCGCAACGAAAACCGTTATGCATAAGGGAATCACTTATCAATTGGCGCACAATTGGTGGTCAGTAGGGGAGACTGGGTAGACTTGATCCCCTTTTCTGATTTCCGATGTATCACAACCAAAAATAAATAAACATAAGCGATTTCCGCACAGACTCTTTAAGAAATATAGTATTTAACTTTACTGATGTATGACAGTCCTTAAATTATTGTTGTTATTGATACATAATCGATTTTTTGGAGTGCTGTCAAAAATCGACTTTAAAAATGTTTGGGGGAAATTGATCCCTCTCCAAGAACTTGCTTTGATAAAATTAGAAACGTGCCCTCAGATTTTTTAAGCACTTTTCCTTCAAAATACGTCGAATTTTCGAATTGCTGTGCGTATACATGAACGATTTTTGTTATTGAATACGACAGCACATGCAATTTTATAATTTGGGGAGACTTTATCCCTTTCTATGAGATCTACGCAATAATTATTTTTCCTGCCAACCCTTCATCAAATCCATCAAATCTGCAAAAAATTAGAAGCCTAAGTACGGTTTTAATTTTTTGAATTTTTCGCTAAATTTTTGTATGGGTGACTAACGGGGGATCAAGTGTCCCCATATTGAGGCAATAACTTCAAATCCAAATATCCTAAAACTTTGATGGAATGTTGACATTTTCAACAGTACAGATCAATAAGCATATTTATGGCTTGTTGATCTGAAAAAACGAAAGACTTTGGTCATTGTTATGAAAAGTTGTTCAAATTTTGCGTGGCCAATGAAAAAATCTTTGAGGAGGTCAAAGCATACAAACCGCCCTGCAGAATAAATAAAGCTGTCAATCCAAAAAATAACTCACCACATAAAGGTCATTTGTCTAGAGGTTCTATACTAAAAAATACGCTAGAACAAAACTACTTTAGTTCTCGATAAAACAGAGGGTGATCAAGTCTCCCCGGGGATCAAGTCTACCCACCTTCCCCTACACATACCTACATCGCTTCATGATGCAAGCGCTCGCGAATTCCCAATACTATTCTCTGACAGTCACGTTCTTACTAATTTGTAATGTTTCCAAGAAATACTAAGTTTGTCATTTATTTCAATGCTATAGGTGTATTTCATTTCTTTGAAAATACCAATGACTCATTCTTATTACCCATCCTCGTTTTATTGTCGAAGCGATAATGCATCAATAGTGTTATGCTTTTTATTTGAAGCATCCGTTTGTCTGAAATAAGACAAACCTAAAGCAGCCCAGCAGTAGCCTTTTTACACGAAGTAAGATTTAAATGAAAAATATGAAATATGATAAAATGTTTTTCACTGTATTAGCACTTGCATCATCACTATATTATACCAATAGTAAAATCACAAATCTGTCTATTCTTATGAATTATACTCACCTTTAAACATAAGTCACTGCATCAGATTAAAAAAATGGCATTTATCTGCTGGTTTCTATTGTGATAATAATTTGTAAATTAAGCTAAGTAACATTAAATGTACAACTTATGCGGAGTGCTGGTGTTAAACTGAGAAAGCGGTTGTTAGCACAGGTATGGCTTTCGATATAGTGAGCTAATGGCGTTCACGCGAAACATCTTTCGCCCAATAGAACCATCCGTGATCGAATAACTCTCTCGTCTCACGTTGCTGATGTGCGTCCTGCTTTGAATTGTTAATCTTATCACTTCCAAGAAGTAGTATTTAAGATACAGTGGGGTAAGTGGAAAACGTGTAGAATAATGCGTTGAAAAAGTAAGACATAACATATTTCAACAAACCATATACTAAACATTAATTCACTTGTCAAGTTTGTCTTTTGTACAAGTTGTGTGGCGGTCAATAAATGTGAATATTTTACAAATACAAATATTTCTATTGAGTGTAGATAAACAAAAAAACCAGATTAATCCACCTAGCAGTGAAAATGCCTTTCTCGCGCATTATAAAATGAAATAAGAATAATGCACTCTATGTAAATATTGCATCATTTTCAGAAGTGTGTTTCTGTGTATTGATCATTATCAAAAGCCTTGTATCTTTTTGTATTTTTCTTTTTGACCCTTCCTTCGGCAGTGTCTATAATTTCACTTTTGACTTTGTCTATAAAGAAATCTTTTAAATTATGAAATAAAATTTCTCGCTTAACTTTTCAAAAAAACCTAAGTAACATTTTTTTCATGAATTAATTTGAATAGCGCAATCAACAGAACAACATGAAAGCTATTGATTGCTGTATTCAAATTAATTCATGAAAAAAATGTTACTTAGGTCCTTTTGAAAAGTTAAGCTAGATTTATGGTATTTGAAGCAAATATTGAAAATATAATTATGTATAACAAATGTAATGATATGGAAATATTCTTATTTGACATGTACTAACAAATCTGCTCCGAAAAGTAAACACGTATTAAGTACATAGTTGGAAGAGTACCACGATGGCAGACAATATGGCACAGGATCTTCCACGGGTCAACCCCACACCTCCCGAACTCCTCTCCCACCAACATTCGAATGCATCCAACAGCATTGAACAAAAGTTTAATATGCAAATTACTAACCTGTTCACAGCTTATTTTATTACTTCCCGTGATAATGAACATACTTCTCCAAAGAGCTCTATGTATTTCGGCTCGAATGAGCATAAGGGATGCACTGCTGGCGAACATGAGTCGATTCACGATTTTTCGTGCCACTGCTTTGTTATTGAACAAGATGAATCGGAGCATGCGCTTGTTCGTAGCCTCTGGAGAGTAAGGTGCCTCGTCCGACAAAGTTGTTCGGGATTCAAAACAAAGACGAATAAACTTGCTCTCCATGCGCTAGCGACTAAGGTTTGTGGGAGAGTGTAACGCTCAGCGATTAACTAGAATCGTAAGTTGTAACAAGAGAGGAGTAAGCTTGTTCGCTGTTTAAATGAGAGAGCGACAAAGATGATAAACTGGCAATATATAGTTTACAATGTGAGCAGGTTTAATTTCAAACTAATAATTTAATGTGACTCATGGGTCGATTTCAACCAAATTTAAACTACATATTCTCTACATCATGAAGCTAATCATTACATCTTTAGATAATGGAGAGGATTTAGGCGAAGGGATTATTTTTTTTACCAGTTCATTTATTTGGTAGGCTCAGTCGTGTGTGACACTTTGCGGAGCCGCAATTCTCAAGTATGATATTTTACATGGTATATCATCTTATCTTAACAGTTAGTTGGGAGGGGACATAGACCATAATACTCGTGGCGACTCAAGGTTAAAAAACTTAATACAGGACGGACGGGGTAGGGATTTGGGTTTAGGTTATTTCAGCTGCTCATCCGGGCGTTTGACGTTGAACGTTGAAAACGATTTTGCGTGGCGTCGTGCTCGATTTTGGTTCGTCAGGGAGCATCTTCCGAATGGCCAGAGCTTCGGGGTACATGATACAGAGAAACAGAATCGGACAAGCAAAAAAAAACTGAGAAAGAGAAGAATATAGGCATTAAACTTTGATGTCAGCCAAGCAAAGGAAGGCATAGATGGCCTGCATATATATCACATCGCGATCTCCCAAAACACCTCTTATATCCCGGAAGGGTTGTTTACCTCGGGCCACAAGGGTATCCAATAGTTGCTCTCTGGAGGCGTCATTTTCCGAGCAATACCAAACTACGTGATCGATGTCATCGTAACCGGCTCCGCACCTACATAGGTTGCTCTCGACCAGGTTTATTCTGTAGAGATGTGTGTTTAGTGAATAGTGATTGGACATAAGCCTCGACATCGTGCGAATGAAGCCTCGACTTAAGTCCTCACCTCTGAACCACGCTCGCGCAGAAACTTTAGGAACTATGGAAAATAGCCACCGTTCAAGTTCATTGTGTGACCAAATCATTTGCCAATTTTGAAGAGTACTCTGACGGACTAATGGGAAAAACTCGTTATTCGAGATTTGTCTATCATAAACTTCACCTTCCTGTGCGCCCACCTTTGCTAGCGAGTCCGCCTTCTCATTGCCATAGATTAGACAATGGGATGGGACCCATACAAAGGTAATCTTGAATGATCTTTCGACCAAATCACGCATCTGCTCTCTTATAGTTGTAAGAAAGTAAGATGCGTGCTTAACAGGTTTCATCGACCGGAGTGCCTCGATAGAACTAAGACTATCCGAGAAGATGAAATAATGGTCTACGGGCTGATTGGAAATTATCCCCAAAGCGAAATTAATTGCTGCCAGCTCAGTAACATAAACCGAACACGGTTCCTGAAGTTTTCGGAAGGTGGTTGAACTTACGTTGAAAACACCGAAGCCAGTGCATCCGTTAATGCGAGAACCATCAGTGAAATATCTGTTATTGCAATTGACATGTTCATATTTTTCAGAAAAATGGAAGGGATAGATATTTGTCGAAGATGATCTGGTATTCCTTGAATAGCGTGTTTCATGGACAGATCGTATTCAATTGAGGAACTGTCGTTGACGAAGTAAACTCGAGGTGGATTATAACATGGAAGACAGAGATCTGACGATATGTAGTTGAGATAGACTCGCAGATATCTTGAACGATGAGCCAGTTCAAGCATATTATCGAAGTTTTCTAATACAAGTGTGTTACTTGTTCCACATTTGATCAGTATTCTAAGTGAGAGCTCCCAGTAACGGTGCTTTAAAGGAGTGACTCCAGCAAGCACCTCCAGGCTCATGTTATGCGTTGAATGCATACAGCCAAGGGCAATACGCAAACAACGATATTGAATTCGTTCCAATTTGATCAGGTGGCAATCAGCTGCTGAGAGGAAGCAGAAAGAGCCATACTCTAAAACAGAGAGAATAGTCGTTTTATATAGTTTGATGAGGTCTTCCGGGTGAGCGCCCCACCAAGTTCCAGAGATAGAACGGAGAAAATGGATCCTTTTTCGGCATTTCTCTAACAAATAATCAATATGGGTTTTCCAGGTACACTTGGAATCAAACCAGACCCCAAGGTATTTAGAAGATAAAGATTGGTTTATGTCATCTTTCAACAGCTTTAGTTTCAGTTGAGCTGGGTACCGCTTCTTAGTAAACACTACCAATTGAGTTTTTTGCGGAGAGAACTCGATCCCTAAATGTCTGGCCCAAACAGTCAGGTTATTTAGGGAATTTTGCAATGGTCTTTGCAGGACATTTGCACATGAACCTCTTAGGGAGATCATGGCATCATCTGCAAGTTGTCTAAGCGTGCATTGTCCTTCCAAACAATTGTCAATATCTTTAACATAGAAATTGTAAAGCAAGGGACTTAAACATGAACCTTGGGGAAGGCCCATGTAGCTATTTCTGGAAGTTGTCAGAGTGCCGAGAGTAAAGTTCATATGTTTTACTGACAACAAATTGTACAAGAAATTATTCAAAATAACGGGTAATCCACTACTGTGCAGATTTTCCGACAGTACTTCTATGGAAACAGAATCAAAAGCGCCCTTAATATCCAAGAAAACTGAAGCCAGTTGCTCCTTGTGCGCATAGGCCAGCTGTATATCTGAAGAGAGCAACGCTAGACAGTCATTTGTTCCTTTACCTTTTCGAAAACCGAATTGAGTGTTTGACAGTAATGCATTTTGCTCGACCCAATGGTCAATTCTTGAAAGGATCATTTTCTCCAATAATTTCCTCATGCACGATAGCATGGCAATCGGTCGGTATGAATTGTGATCAGACACTGGTTTCCCAGGCTTTTGAATAGCTATTACTTTGACCTGTCGCCATTCTGGGGGCACAATGTTGTACTCCATGAAACAGTTGTACAGGTCAAGTAATCGTCTTTTAGCGATATCTGGGAGGTTTTTGAGAAGATTGAATTTGATATTATCGCATCCCGGAGAAGAATTGTTTGATGAAAGAAGAGACATAGAAAGTTCCAGCATTGAGAATGGTCCACCCAAAGAACCGGGATCAGTGACTGATTCTCGAAATAGCGGTTCTGCTGGTACGGAATCTGGGCAGACCTTTTTTGCGAAGTTGAATATCCATCGATTGGAGTATTCTTCACTCTCATTGGTGGAAATGCGGTTCCGCATGTTGCGGGCCGTTTTCCAAAGTGTTTTCATTGAGGTTTCTCGTGATAGTCCTCGACAAAACGTCGCCAGTAGCTACGTTTTTTAGCCTTGAGAAGATTTTGAGCTTTCTTTCAAGCCTCAAATACTTTTCGAAAAGCTCAGAACTTTCGTGTTTACGGAAAGGCTTGAATGCATCAGATATCACGGAATACATCTTAGCACATGCATCATCCCACCCAGGAGTGGCTGGTCTTCTTATGACAGATGTACTTGGAACGCGTCGTTTCTGAGCTTCTAGTGCGCATTTGTGAATCAATTCGATAAGGAATCGATACTCATCCAGTGGAGGAAGAATATCAGTTGATTCAATACCAATTTTACCGCCGATGCAAATTTTTGCCAGTCAATGTTTTCGTGAGGTCGAAAGGAACATTAACTGGCACTGATCGCTGATAGCCGCTTTTGATTGTGGTGACTATCGGCATGTGGTCACTACCATGGGGATCTTGGATTACCTTCCACGTGCAATCTAATGATAGTGAATTAGAGCATAAAGACAGATCTATTCGACTTTCCTGACCTTGAGGTCCTATTCGAGTTACTTCACATGTGTTCAAAATATTCAAGTTGAAATCGTCGCACAAATCATAGAAAATAGGCGCTCTGTTATCGTCTCTAGTTTCGCCCCATGCAATACCATGTGCATTCATATCACCCAGTATTAAAACTGGGGATGATAAAAGAGAGACTGCGCTCCAAAGATGCCGACGATTAAGTGAGGCATTTGGGGAATATACACTGAAGCTATGCAAAGGTCTTTTTCTTTACATTTACTTGGCAAGCGACGATTTCTAAACCATTAACAGTCGGAATGGGAATTCTGTAGAAAGTGTGACATTTTTGATTCCCAAAAGAACGCCACCATAATGATCATTCCGATCTTGGCGAATAATGTTAAAATCGTGGAAGTTGATTTCATCTTCAGAAGAAAGCCATGTTTCACAGAGTGCAAATATATCGCAATCGGAGTTGCGAATTAAAAACTTAAACACGTCCAATTTATGTTTCAGACTGTGACAGTTCCACTGCAGCACAGTGATTGTATCTTGTATGGCCGTATTATCCATCGAAAGATACAAGTCCTGCAAGAAGGGGCCATGAAACAGTCAGTTGCTTCAGATAACTTTCAACTGTTGGAATAAATAGGTCAATGATTGGCCTCAATGAATTCGGAATATTGAATAAGTTCAAAATACGATCCACAAGGTCCTTAAAGGATATCAATCCTCGCTTGGACGAGATTCTTTTCTTGGAAGTGCGAGTAGCAGTTTTCTGCTCAGAGATATGCCTTGACTGATGTTTCTTTGTAACATCAGTTTTAGGCAATGGCGGGAATGTCCTACTGCAACATGGGTCAAAAGGAGCAGTATAGACAGGTTGCTTCGGAATTTTAAATAATCCCCCATTACCATCAGATTTAGGCAAGCTTCTAGGGATGGTTTTTGTTTTCTTACGGCGCAATCCCGGGAAAGACAGTTTCTTCCTCTTTTCGGGTACGTGTACCTCCGCAGAATCATCCATATCGGCTACGTCAGAGTCCGATTCGTCTATGGAAATGACATCATAAAAATCACTTACTTGAACGGCAGCTGAAATAGCAGCCGTTGCGTTGGCAGTTGCGGATGTGTCTTGCGACTTCACCATTTCTGCATACGACTGCTTAGAGCGCTGTACTAACGAGCGCTTAACTTTTTGGGTGCGCTTTTTGTACACCGGGCATTCTTGAAAACCATGGGGAGGGTCCATGCCACAATAAGCGCACTTTGTAACTTGTTGTTGGCAGGACTCCTCCCTTTGCTTTTCAAAACATTTGCCACAACGGGGCTTGTTGTCGCAAAACTCGGCAGTGTGCCCCAACTGTTTGCAGTTGGTACAATTGAAAACTCTGGGTACAAAAAGACGCACCGGAAACAACATATTTTCGATATCTATGTACATATTTTGGGAGTATCGAACCGGCAAACGTTACCCGTAGCGAACCTGACTTCGAATATACTTTTTTACCATCTACCATAGCTGCTGAATGCAATTCCTTGCAGTCCAGAATAACCACGGTAGACTGCTGGGCATTCTTTAAACGGCCTTTTCCTGCAAGTACATCCTTGCAAGTCAGGCTCGCTGCGTTAATTACGCCTTCAATCTCGACCTCCCGCGACGGGACATAAACCAAATATTCCACATTATAGTACTGGTCTTTTGCGATAGCATTTGCATCCTGGTATGTAGGTGCGGTTACACGTAGTTTGTTCCGATTGATCTGATGAAAATCAGTTTTCGGAAAACGACGCGTCAAGTCACGTTTGATTCCTAAAAATCAATACTTTTCACTTTCTGCCGGAAATAAACAACCCAGGGACCAGGTGATGTGGCCTGGTAAAATCGCGTGCGAACGACATTGTCTTTGGGAGGCGTTTCGCCTCCACTCACTTCATCCATGTATCAAAGATAAAAAAACTTAAATAAATTTATTTAAGAAAAAATATTTTTTGGACCAGGCTAATGCCCACTCTTTTCTGCACTGTCCGATTCTTTCTGTCGAGAAAAAAGTGTACCCAACTCCACCGCATGCAAACAATACAAAGCGAATAGGTACTTAGCCGTTTTGTTGTTGCCTTTGTAGGTGCCTACGAACGTCGTCGTACGGGGATGGATGATGCTCTGTCCGAATGCTGATATTCACGGCGCTGTAATGATTACCGGTTGGTAATTTACCAATTACAGCCCGCTTCCTTCTGGTCGCCAGGAATTCACCTTGCGAAACTTCGGTGCCGTATATTTGGCAAAGTAAACTTGAAAAAGCACTTTATCGAGTTCGCGTGAAGAGATCCAAACTAAATGCGTCTGACTCGGTCCGATGCGACACAGGGAATGAAGGGATTCTTTTTTAGAAAATCATTGATTCACTATTGCTTTTGAAAGCATTTGTCGATTTCAACAACATTTGAAATACATCATTAATATGAAGAGGATTATTCAGGCGTTGAGTGGGTTTTTAGTAGAGCAAGATGCAATGAATAAAGGGGTCATTTAGTAGAATGTGAGGGTCTTTTTCGAAAACGAATTTGTAATTCGGTATCACTTCCAAACGTATGAGTCGATTTAAACTAGCTAAATTTGGAACGCATGGGGCAAATGTACCGATGTTTGCGGCCTTAGTGCCTAATTTAACAAACCCGGAAAAAACATATTCATTATTTGGATCTGAACTTTCAGCTACAACAGTTGATTGTTGATTGATGTTTTTGTAGCATATTATTAGCCATAACCAAAACCAGCACAGTGGTCTTAAGGGCCATCCACAAAGTACGTCACGCTTCTAGGGGGGAGGGGGGGTTCCGAACAGCGTGACGACTCATACAAAAATTTTAGAGGTTTAATACAAAAAGTGTGACGAAGGAGGGAGGGGGGGGTGAAAATAGCCAAATTTTGCGTGACGTACTTTATGGATCTTCCCTTATGATACATATTCTCTTTCCTTTGGAGGCAATATTTAGGGAGGGGGTGTCATTTTGAAAGGAGTAATATGAGACAAGAGGTTTTATTTCGAATGCAAAGATTTTAGTGTAACTCGTCAACGCATGTATCGATTTTAACTGAGTTCAGAGCACATTTTCTTTTTAATAAATTCAGGGTCATTTATAAAAAGGGACATTGAAGCTGGCCTCACTGTTGGATTGAAATACGTATCTGTAAGGTTACCATCAAGTGGTGGAACTAAATGGGATAGTTCTTTCTCGTCTTATAACAAGTAGGACAAACTTTCTATTTCAGAAAAACGGTTCAGAAGGATGTAGAATTTTATTCGGGAAAGAGGTGGATATGCTGCCCATGATTTCATAGTTGACGTAACAGCCATTGCACTTGCGCGTGTATTTTGAATGATTCCAGGACAAACAACACAAATTTAAAACATTTCAATCCGTGAGCACCTAAATGAGGTTTGGAACATGCAACGTATCGATGTTGCAGATGTTGAATTAACCTAGTAAAGACGTAATAAGCTGAGATCGCTGAAATTTTGAATGGTTGATGCGTCAACTATTGAATCATGGGCAGTATGGAAGGATGGTTTTATTTAGAAAACAAAGAATTAAGCGTTAATTCTCAACGCTCGATTTCAACCAGATTCGGAACAAAAATTTTTGGAGGTATTATTTAAAAAAACTTTTGAACGCAACGGTCGATTCCAGCTAAATTTAGAACACATTTTCTGTCTATCTTTCGATTGATTTCCAGCTATCTATATAAAACACATTTCTTGAAGTTTGTAATTTGGAACAATTTATTTTATATTGTTCAAATGTTGTTTGAGAATTCGAAGAAAGTGTCGCAGTTTTTCATTCAATTTTTACATCCTTCAAACTATAGGTCTAAGTTAGAAAGAGAAAACAATGCTTGAAATGTGCTGTTTTTCATGGGTAAAAATCTCTGTTCGATTTTATGTTTTCCAGAGCCACAGGAATAGCAAACGGAAGTAGACATTTCTAGCTTAACTTTTCAAAAGGACCTAAGTCACATTTATTTCATTAATTAATTTAAATACTGCAATCAAAAGCTTTCATGCTGGTCTGTTGATCGCAAAATTCAATCCTTTTGAAAATTTAAGCGAGATTTATTTCAATTTCACCTGAACTGCCGTAATTTTAAAAAGCGACGAATGCGTCAAATTACAACCTACAACCATTTCTGGAGAATTGCGTAAACGTCCTTTTTTCAGAAAGAAATTGTTTTAAAATAAAGTCGTGTAGCAAATATGGAACAACGCTACTGAAAAATCAGCACGCCCTTGCTCTCATTACGGTTTTTGAATCATTGTTTCTAATGTTGAACGAATTGGGTAACGTTTTAAAACCATACTCTCTCTCATGTACCGGTGACATTTTTGTAGTTTCGAAGCATACTTATTTAACATAACTGCAAAAATATGTTCAGAACTAGTTTTCAAACATTGCAATTAATTAACACTCCGCTTGAACAATCGCCGAAAAGTAGGCAATTTCCTATGTTGAAGTGATCATTTTCACTTATTTTTTCCGATTTTTATTCTTGAGCTTTGAGTACTACCCGTCTGAATAGGGCGAGGCACGATTTTCAGCCTTAATTTTTATGCACAAATTACCTTTACCTAATTTGACGGTACAACATTTGTTAAAAACCAAGAAAAGCATTTAAATGGCAAGATAAAAGCAAAGTTACACCTCTAAAACGCATTGATTATATCATTATTATAGCGGTCGTACACTAATTACGTAAGCACTTATGAGGGGAGGGGGTCTGCTATTCTCTTACGCTCCATATATATATATAAATGATTTGTATGGGAAAAATCGTACTTGGGGGGAGGGGGGTTGAAAAACCCAGAAAAATTGCTTACGTAATTAGTGTACAGCTCCATACCAGTTTAGACTCAGAAACTCACATAAAACCGCTCGGTTCTATTTCATATAGATTTGAACTATGAGTGAATCACGAAATCCAAATGTTTTCAATTGTATGGGTGTATTTGGCAATTGTTTAAGTGCGTCATTTTTTTTTTGAATAAATCCTTCTTCTTCTTTGTCATCTTCTTCTTGTCTTCAATGACATTCCATCTGGAACTTGGCCGGCTTTTCAATTTAGTATTCTAACAGCTTCTCAATTATTAATTGAAAGATTTGCTTTGTCTGCCATTGTATAAGTACATTGCGTAGAAGAAGAATAATACAAACCATTAGAAACAAGTTGTGCGGAAAAATAATAGAAAAATATCACAAGTATATAATTGACTTATTCAAGACAAAATTTTCAAAACGACTTATCTGCTTTTGTAAACAAAGATTCAAACGACGATTTGACGAATCTGATAGCTCTTCCACGCAAACCAACACCATCAACAGGTAGCGGAAACCTTCACCTACCGTCCGGTGATGTTGGTTTGCGTGGGAGAGCTACCAGATTCGACAAATCGTCGTTTGAATCTTAGTTTACAAAAACAGATAAGTCGTTTTGAAAATTTTGTCTTGTATTGCTCTTTTCACAATCGTTTAGCTTTCTGTGATAATCCTTCTCACTCCGTTTTTGAACTTCGCACTGTCAAGCGCTTTGAGACGACGATGAAAACAAACTATTTTTTATTGTTGACTATCAAATTTGCTGACTGTCAGATGCAAGGCCAATCTGAATAAGGTATTTCAAAATAAATATTGTACACGGAACCGCGAAACAACTCACCTTACGGTTCCTTTCACTCGAATCCGCCCTTGCGTGGAAGAAGCCAAAAATAAGTAAAATGCGAAAAAATCCGGTGAGTACTTTGCCTTTACTCCCGTGTTGAATTTTCACCCACTATGAAGTTTCACCAACTCAAATTTATGTTATTTTCGCTCACTCGAGACTAGGGTAAAATACCCAATAGTGGACCCCCTAGTGGCGGAATTTTGTTTTTCCTGTCATAAGGAGTAGAAATTTTCAACATAATAACTCTGCTTGATATCTAATAACAAGTTCTGCATCTCCTCTTCACGATACATACATAAAACACTCAAATACACGACGTTATTCGTTGAAATTAACATTTTAAAGTCCGACTAAATTCGCCCTATAGTAGACCCCCTGGGGGTCCATAATAAGAAATTGCTTCCCTATAGTCGACACTTCATTTGATTTTCATGTTTCGTTTCGGGACGTTCTTCTTTCCTATTGTGGACCCCCCAAAATATTCCTATAATGGACACTCTTGTGTTTATTGTTTATATAATTGTTATAAATCATCTAATTTTACTTTCCATAGCATTTCCAATGCATGTAATCAAATCATAGGACTGTAAGGTAGGTTCTCCCGATGGAATTTCATAGCAAAATATTTACATTGTGCTGTAATAATGCAAAAACGGCTGGAGGGTCCAGTATTGGTTGGGGGTCCACTATTGGACACTTTACCCTATGATGAAAACAACTCAAATTTGGCTTCTTCCACGGAGCAGCACACGTTGGGTCAATGCAGCTCCATTTGTTTATAATATCATTCATGAGAGGGAGTGAGAAAACTACCTAATATTGAGTTAAAAATTTGAACTTCGTACTCAAAGTTGAGTTCTTTAAACTTGTTTTATAGGTTCTTTATTTTTTCTGTGTTTGCAAAATTAGATAACCTTACTTTGCAGTAACCTTGACGCACTGCGAAATCGTGTGCGAGATTCGACTGTGATAATAGTGCTGTCCAATGAGAGCTCGAAGTAGCTCGAAGTTTCTCCCTGTCCTGCTCATGCCCATTTGTTGACAAAAAAGAACGAAAAGGACGGGAACAACTTCGAGCTACTTCGAGCTGCTCATTGGACAGCACTAATAATTTATCCAGGGTAAGTCTAAATAGGAGTAAATGTCGCAATATTTGTTTTCTAAAAAATCACCCACGCTCTTGCCACCTAACCCACACGTCTCCTTTATAATCGTTTGCAAGAAATGATATTTAAATTTGGGTGAAATGCGTTCCAAATTCATACTGAATTCTGTACCCTTCATTACGAAATAACCCACTAATGACATCCATAATTGTCTTCATAAAACAAAGAATAATTAGGGTGGGTATACCAATTGTCGCCATACATAAGAACAACTATTTTTTTAAAAATAAGTAAAAGGCATGTGGATGGAATTCATTTATCAAGCGAAAGGTTTTACTTCCTGCTCCTGCTGTGAAAACCACAATAACATTTGTTATAAGCATCAAAACTGATTAATCCATAACAGGAACGCATGCACCAGTTGTGGCACTATTCCTAATTTTGGTTCCTTATTTGGCAAATCCCATTGTTTTCTTATGGGATTGGCCAAATAGGGACCACTAGTGCGACAACTGGTGCAAAGGGCGTCAAAAATAAGGCAAAAATTTTTACAATTATTCTTTGCTTGTTTTGGAGGAGATCAAAGGTTTTATCGTATCATATTAATATGCTTTATCGATATGAACTTGGTTTGCGGTGATTTGATTGGCCATTTGGCATATAAAGCACTAGTGCGACAACTGGTGCTATAGCCACAACTGGTACATCTAGCCTATACCCAATTTAGTTGAAATCGACCTATGCGTGTAAAAGAAAACAATCTAGCGCTTAGTTTCATAGGGGCGTAACTGTATTGATCGATTTCTTTTCGTCGATGTTTTCTTTTTATTATTGTAGAGAATTGCGCTAGTATGTCGATGATTTAATGGTAAATAATCACGGTTGTAGCTTTTAAAACAATTGAGTTATTAACAAAATATAAAATCGATTTAGAGAAATCGATCAATACAGTTAGGC
The DNA here is from genome assembly GCF_024139115.2 of Armigeres subalbatus. Lineage (NCBI taxonomy): Eukaryota > Metazoa > Arthropoda > Insecta > Diptera > Culicidae > Armigeres > Armigeres subalbatus. The sequence goes on from NC_085140.1 coordinate 76,612,050, forward strand.
CCCTATGAAACTAAGCGCGAGCAATGAATAATATACCTGTTCATAGCTGTTCGCCATTTTCAAAAGTATTCCAGATTCAAAGTGCCACCCCTCTATTTCAATGAGTATCTTAAATGGAGTCTCCTGCTCCTGACCAATTTTCAGCCAAATCCAAGGAGATTTGGAGGTGCATCAAACGAGATTTGTGATTTTTCAGACTTTTTCGTAAAAATATCGTCTGAGTGCCTCAATTTAACTCCACATAATAAAAGGATTAGTCGTTGATAGCTTCTTCCTGACACTACCACATAGCCCACTCTAGATACATACCAGTGGATCGAGCATACTGGATGACATTGCTCATAAATCATTTTTATCATTTTAATCACTTTGTTTTAGTATGGGGGAATGGTCTTGCTTGACTACCCTATTCAAATGATGAGTATTTTATGAAAACTGCATTATTACATGCCGAAGCTTATTTTTCAGAATAAAGTGATGTATGGACGAAACTTCCGCAACACTCGAAGGAAATGAAAGGAAAAACTGAATTGGGCACATATTGAAAATTTATACTACCCCCAGAAGCACCTAAAATTATTTTTCTGGTTTTAAGGCATTTTTTCAGCAAAATCTAATAAAAAGTCATAGAATAAGCACTCTAAACATCCTAGTATCAATGACAAAGTGGAAGATAATAGTCTAAAGAAGCTATCAACGACTTAACCTTTTATTATATGGAGTTAAATTGATGCATTCAGATGATATTTTTACGAAAAAGTTTGAAAAATCACAAATCTCGTTTGATGTACCTCTAAGTCTCCATGGATTTGGCTGAAAATTGGTCAGGAGACTCCATTTAAGATACTCATTGAAATAGAGGGGTGGCACTTTGAATCTGAAATACTTTTGAAAATGGTGAACAGCTGTGAACAGGTATATTATTCATTGCTCGCGCTTAGTTTCATAGGGGCGTAACTGTATTGATCGATTTCTCTAAATCGATTTTATATTTTGTTAATAACTCAATTGTTTTAAAAGCTACAACCGTGATATTATTTACCATTAAATCATCGACATACTAGCGCAATTCTCTACAATAATAAAAAGAAAACATCGACGAAAAGAACAGATGGTGAACAGATCTAATGAATATATCTTACAAGCTTGTATGAAATCCACCTGTGTTCAGAATTTAAATTTAATATTCTTTGTTTTCTAAAAAAAAGTCCTTTAGGTGGAAATAACCGTAAATTCCATTAAATATTGAATGTGTATTTTAAATTTGGTTAAAATCGATCCATGCATTCAAAAGATACAGTGCATTCTATATGATTCCCCAAATGTACTAATCGCCCAAACCCGCACTTGTTCGTAAAATGAGCAAGACGAGATTGCCTTTATTCGCTAACTGTAACATTCTCCGACAAATGTTTACTCCCTAAGTATAAAACTAAGCGAACAAGGCTAAATCGCTGGAGACCACGACAAAGGATTAATCTTATCTGTAACAACTTATGACTAAACGACTCTAGGATGTAAGAGAGTCGCTCGCATGGCATGATTAACTTTGCTCTCGTACGTTTTGTTCTCTCTCTGTTACGCTTAGCGAGTAACTGGTGGTCGCAAATCAGAACGAACAAAAGTTACTCGAGTGGGGTGTTACTCTCTTGTTCTTTGTCGCTAGAATTTCTTAGCATCCCTGAGCATTAGCATTAGCATTGAGCAATTCGCACAATTTCGTAGGTGGTACAAGCCAAGATTATTGTATGAGAGTAGCATCACTTTCATCCGTTACCACAGATATTGATTTGGGACTAATCACTATCTCTTAGATGGAACCAATGTACTCTCCAATAGTCGGCTCGAATTATATCATAAATCTGCAGTTTCGTGCCAATTTAATAGCCGTTCGCGATTTGGTGGGTTTATCACTGCACTTCACTTCTTCTCAAAGGGCATTGAAAAAATCAAGTTTTTACACACTTCTCCGCACATGAGTAGCCCGAAATGTTGATAGAATGCAAATGAAACATCACTTTATGAAATCAGTCACTTGTTTGAAGCAAAAAATATTAATTAATATAAACTGCTATTTTTGCTCGAAAAAAACGACTAAAAACTGATCGCGGAGCGATTGTAAACACCGGCACCGATAGCAGCAAGCAAATAATTTGGGGTGGTTCAAAACTGATTTTGCTCCGCCAGGCTCAGTCGATTATGTTTATATTTTGGGTGCCGTTCGATGGTTTGGGCTGGTTTGAATAGGGGCTTACCGTGTACAGGTCGTTTCAAGTTTGTATGACAGTTGATATGGCGAGGTTGAATTTTACATTATTCTGATTCTGATTGTGGCACTCCGGCATTGGGCGATGCGCAGTGATGCCAAGGTGGAAAAAAGTGAAAAAATTGAGTTGAGCGTACAGCTTCGAAAGTATTTTTATAATTTTTCATAATGTTTGAAATATCTTTCCTCAAAATTTCACGAATATTGGATGAAAAATGCACGGGGTGCATCATGTTGATCCAATGGCAAATCAAGGATGCTTTTTAAATTTGCATGTAGCAATGTAGCATGTAGAGTAGAGTGGGGCAAGAGTGCGCGTGGGGTAAGAGTACGTTTTCGATTTTTTGAAGTAATAAAAAAAGATAAACTAGCAGCACTGCATCAGTTTGACAGGTATTCTGGCCAACTATTATCATGTGTAATTGTAAACGATTTGAATAAACAACAAGGGAGATATGGAGTTAGATAACTTTTTGATCATTTTGCTAAAATAAATTGGATTTCCGCAACTAGTATTTCATTACCATATATACGTCCAATCAGGTGAACATTATACCATTTCGATAACCTATTGTATAGAGTACTTTATGGTACAGAACACCAATCCGGTTGGTTTTCCAAGAAGTTAAAACCATTACTTGAATAATTTTTGGGACTGTGGGGTAAAAGTACGCAGGAACCGGTGGGGCAAGAGTACGCATATGGATCTTCAAGTTATGATGTCAAACCCGTATCTCTGGCCGAAATAAGACTTCTTCCAAAGCGTAAAGATCCACAACTTAGAAAAAAGGGACAGAATTTGAAATTATCACAAGTTTTTAGGATAAGTTGAAGTAATTCGGTGTTAGAAAGGACTGGACCGGTGTTAGAAAGGACAAAGCACTGAAGCGAAACAATGAAATTGTTTTAGGACTTGTTGTACACCTAAACATAGTACGAAAACACAATTTCATCTAAATGATAATTTCATTTAATCAAAAGAAACATTCATAAATTACGCAACGTTTAGCTGGGAGGAGTTGCGAGATATGTGACGATCCATATAATTCAGAGGATTCATACAAATAGTGTAATATATGAGGGGGGGGGGTGGGTGATGAAATAGCCAAATTTTACGTTACGTGATTGGTGGACTTCTTTAAGGAAAATGCCTTTGTATACGCCACGCGAAACCTGATAAATATTTTTACCTCTATAGTTGTTTGTATACATAAAAAAACAATGGTTGTTCGAATGAAAGTGCACATTTTTAGGACCCCCTCCCCCTTTAAGAGTTACGTAATCTTTAAACATTCCGTAATATGTGCTCATTAAACATCAATTAAATGTTATTAACTTTTATTTGTGTTCATATATACTTAAAGCACATGATTGGATATATGCGTACTCTTACCCCACCCGATGCGCACTTTTACCCCACCGGTGGGGTAAGAGTGCGTTTTTCACTTGTCTTGCAATAAAGGTTCTACTGAAACGAATCTCAATAATTTCAATATTTTTTCCACTGGGTAACATAAAGGAAGAGTATATGAATCATCGACACTGAATTGATATGCAGAAGCTTGCTTCATAAGGGCCACATGATCGATTGAAAACTAAGTGCGTACTCTTGCCCCACTCTACTCTATGGCGAAGACATGATGTTGTTCAACCTGATTTTTAACTATTAGCACGCAGTAGGGTGGTCGGTATTGACCTTTTTTGTCAAATACCGGTATTCGGTATTTGATGGAGTCAATACCGGTTACCGGTTTTTGTGAATACCAGAATACCGGTTTTTGTGAAAGTTACAGGTAGTAAAAGAAAAGCTTTTGATTTGGACTTTTGGATGAAAAACAATATTTGTTGACAAACTTCAAATGTTAAAATCATTGCCTGTTGAGCTGGGCAAAGCGAAACTTAAGTAGACATTACATACTGAGCGACTCATCTCCCAATCCGCATTGGATTTTGTTAGCAATGTTGCCAACTACTGAGAATGTCCTCTCTGGTTCAACCGAAGTAGGATGAATGGTTCCAACACCGTCAAAAATCAGTGTCAAATACATGCCCGTAATCCCTTCCGATTCATAGTAGGAGAATTACTTTCGCAAGGATCCTAGCGACAACGTATTTGCCACCAGCAACGCAAGTGTTTTGCTCTGCTACAGTCTCTTAACAAGTTATTCTTTAACCGGTAAACCAGAAAAAATATCCATAGAGGCATCTTCTTCGTACCGATCGTCGTATGGTCGTTGTCTCAGTTTCAACGATCGCATCAGGAATGATTAGACACTTCAAGATCCCATACGCTTGCCTAATCAAAGTAGCTCTGGATGACTCGAAGAATATGTCAAAACTACTTCTGATTATTGCTTCACGGCAGAATTATTCAGAAAAGCAAAAAGATCGGCGTATTTGGATCGTCTTTCTTGGATTCATTCCTTAAAAGCATGGAAATAGTGGCGGAAATTTCGGTATCTTGATTTGATAATTATTTCAACGTAAATTGGAACGCCACGTTGACTTCATATAGAATGCAGAACTCACAGATCAGTAGTTCCACAACAGCTTGAACAGCACAATTTCATACATTGCGGAAAAATTCTCGGCAATATCAACAATGTTCATTGAAGAAAAAGTCATTCACAGTTTGACAGATGGCTAAGAGAATGAAGCAACAGGTATGATTAATGACGATGTTGATTGATTTTTGTTGTAGCGTAAACGTCCTCAATGATACTTACTTGGGCAAAATTACTCATGGGCGCATTTAATTGTTGTATTTTTTTATCGATGAGTCTTTATTGCTTAATATTTGTCCCATCTATGCAGGATTTTCTGTTTATATAGGACATATATGCGATTACAGACAGTTGAGCTGATATAAGTAGGTGAAAATTATTCGAGATTTTTTATACTGACAGCAAAATTTGAAATACCGAAAATACCGGTATTTTCCAACTCTTATACCGGTATTTTCGGTACTCAAAATTGGCCGGTAATACCGGTATTACCGGTTTTGGTACTACCGGTTAGACCACCCTATCACGCAGTCGCACGCATGCCGAATTGGGCTTATTTCAATGCTTATTTATTCAGCTTTTCGGGGATATGATTATTGTTTTGCGCAAATCTGCGCAAATAGCATTTTTCTTCATAGCATTCGTGAAGTAAACATAAGCATTATCACGCCGAATACAGTGATCAGAAAATCGTGGGAACTAAATTTCCAAACAGCTGTATCTCAACACTGCCAAAAATATCTGTATAAGATATATGTGTCGCCGTTATAAATTTTTGCAATAGCTTCACCCTAATATAATCGATATAGAACTACACATAAATTAAATAATTGCTAATTCGAGACCACACATAATGTTTATTTGGATATATATTTTATTAGTAGTTCGCGAGGAGAATGATTATGTGTGCGCTGATATACATCATAAGTTAAATCTATGAATTTTTGCCAATAAATATGTGTGGATTTTTAGTAGTGAAGCGTCTTTTGACCAATTTTCACAATTATTCTACGGATGTTTTACCTATCTCATCTAGTTTCATCATACTGGTGAGATAGGTTTCTAGGGATGCTCAATTTTTTCCTAGAGGTGCGTGAGTAAGGATGTTTTGTGTGTGTGTGTGTTTGCGCAAAACTACTCAAAAAATGTCACTAATTTTTCGGCCACTTATCCTCAACCGATTTGCTCGCAACAAGTTGCATTCGACGCAGAATCCTGTTCTATTGTTTCCTATTTGAAATTGGCCAGATCGGACTATGGGATCGAAAGTTATGGCCAAAATACAAATTCATACGAAAAAATCGCGTAAAAAATGTCACTCATTTTTCGGGCACTTATCCTTAACCGATTTGCTCACAACAAGTTGCATTCGACGCAGAATCCTATCCCGTTGTTTCCTATTTCAAATTGGCCATATCGAACTATGGGATCGAAAGTTATGGCCATAATACAAATTCATACGAAAAAATCGCGTAAAAATGTCACTCATTTTTCGGGCATTTATTCTTAACCGATTTGCTCACAACAAGTTGCATTCGACGTAGAATCCTGTCTCATTGTTTCCAATTGAAAATTGGCCATATTGGACTATGGGATCGAAAATTATACCATTTTTGCCTTTCTCGTATACTAAGTATACGGTAAAGGCTATATGATCGCTCCAAAAACAAACTTTTTATAGGAGGCCCGGAGACCCATAGTGTTATATACCAATCGACTCAGTTTGACGAATCGAGGTGATGTCTGTGTGTGTGTGTGTGTGTGTGTGTGTGTGTGTGTGTGTGTGTGTGTGTGTGTGTGTGTGTGTGTGTGTGTGTGTGTGTGTGTGTGTGTGTGTGTGTGTGTGTGTGTGTGTGTGTGTGTGTGTGTGTGTGTGTGTGTGTGTGTGTGTGTGTGTGTGTGTGTGTGTGTGTGTGTGTATGCACAAAACTACTCAAAAAATGTCACTCATTTTTCGGGCACTTATCCTCAACCGATTTGCTCGCAACAAGTTGCATTCGACGCAGAATCCTGTCCCATTGTTTCCTATTTGAAATTGGTCAGATCGGACTATGGGATCAGAAGTTATGGCCCAAATACAAATTCATACGAAAAAATCGCGTAAAAAATGTCACTCATTTTTCGGGCACTTATCCTCAACCGATTTGCTTGCAACAAGTTGCATTCGACGCAGAATCCTGTCCCATTGTTTCCTATTTGAAATTGGTCAGATCGAACTATGGGATCAGAAGTTATGGCCAAAATACAAATTCATACGAAAAAATCGCGTAAAACATGTCACTCATTTTTCGGGCACTTATCCTCAATCGATTTGCTCACAACAAGTTGCATTCGACGTAGAATTCTGTCCCGTTGTTTCCTATTGAAAATTGGCCATATCGGACTATGGAATCGAAAATTATACCATTTTTTGCCTTTCTCGTATACTAAGTATACGTAAAGGCTATATGTTCACTCCAAAAACAAACTTTTTATAGAAGGCTCGGAGACCCATAGTGTTATATACCAATCGACTCAGCTCGACGAATTGAGGTGATGTCTGTGTGTGTGTGCGTGTGTATGTGTGTGTGCGTGTATGTGCGCACCAAAAGAGCAAAAAGTTTAGCTCACTTTTTTTGCACTTACCCTCAACCAATTTACTCGCAACAGGTTGCATTCGACGCAGTATACTGCCCCATTATTTCCTATTAAAAATTGGCCGGATCGGATTATGGGCTTGGAAGTTATGGCCAACATACTTTTCCTCATAAAAAAGCGCGTAAAAAAGTCTAGCTCACTTTTAATGCACTTACCCTAAACGGATTCCCTCACAACAGACTGCATTCGACGCAGTATCTTATCCCATTGTTTCCTATTAAAAATTGGACGGATCGGACAATGGGTTTGGTAGTTATGGCCAAAATACTTTTTATCATAAAAAAGCGCGTAAAAAAGTCTAGCTCATTTTTAATGCACTTACCCTGAACGGATTCCCTCACAACAGGCTGCATTCGACGCAGTATACTGGTAAAGTATACGCAGTAAATTGGACGGATCGGACAATAGGCTTGGTAGTTATGGCCAAAATACTATTTTTTACCGCACGAGAAAGGCATCATCACCGCTAGGTGGATTAATCTGGGTTTTTTATGAAAAAATCGCTAAAAAAATGTCACTCATTTTTCAGGCACTTTGCCTCAACCGATTTGCTCGCATTAAATTGCATTCAACGCAGAATGTCTCATATTTTCTTATTGAAAATTAGCCAGATCGGACTATGGGCTTAGATGTTATGGTCAAATTACTATTTATTGTGAAAAAGAGTTCAAAAAAGTCTAGCTCACTTTCTTAGCACTTAGACTTCATCTATTCCCCAAGCAACACAATTTCAACAAATCTGGTTGCAGTAACCATATTGTGACTGAATCCGGTCATATATAAGTTACTGTGATTGATGTGCAATATGTGTGCTTCTCAGGTCGCTCGCAACAGATTGCATTCGACGCAGAATCTTGTCCCATTGTTTCCTATAGAAAGTTGGCCGGATCGTACAATTGGGTCAAAAGTTATGGCGAAAATACTAATTTTAAAACTACAAAATAAAATGCCATTTTTTGCTCTTATGCTTATCCGATTTGTTTGGAGTGCGTGTTGGCTCTTGTTTCGAACAGCAGAACGATCGCGCGATTTGCCGAAATTTTGTGTTTTGCATTACGCGGCCGGTAATGAGTCTCGTTTCGACCGTCTTCCAATGCAGTTGGTTTTTGCGCTCTACTTTTGTGCGGAGATTCGCCTAAAAGTAGAACAATAAAACCAGTGCAGTGACCGCGGTCGAAACAAATGTGTAGTGTATAAAAAAGTGCTGCATATCCTGAGGACGTGCGCATGTTCGTGCTTGCTAGGGCTGATCGATTGTTATCAAGGGCAATGCCCTTTCTAATATTGCGATCAAGCCTATGTAAATGTTCAAACATGTTCAGCGTCAGAATTATTGAGGAGAGGTGAGGTTTTGAAAACCTGTAAATGTATTTAAACACGCATGCACCCACACAAAAACACACACACACTCACATATATACACAAATACATACATACACTGATGGACATGAGTATTCGTCATGTTTTCATAATAAACTCTATTAAAACACGACAAATGCTTTTGTCTATTAGTGTACAGATATAAACACACATACACATTCATATACACACATACAGATATACACAGAAGGTGGCGCGTGGACTCGAGGAATGGCTAGTTCAGGTGCAAATAAGAGGTGGTCCAAGGGTTCGGAGTCGGCTTCATGGGTCATACCGGTGCCCTGTGGTCGAACTCGATCCTTTTATCGAACAAATGGCCGCGTGAAGAACAACATGGTATCGTCGCTTTCGCGGCGTCGGTCAACCAGGCGGGTTCAGGAGCCCGAGGACGGAAAGGGTCCTCGTCAAGGCTGGGACAGGCGTAGGCACCGCGTCGGCAAGTCCCTCTGTGTGCTGGCGAATAGGCCCTATCGCAGAAAGGTCAATTTGGGGTGCACGCGGCATCATCATTCTTGATACCAGTCGTGCAGAGGGAAGCAGGTGCGAAGTCGACCCTGCCCACCTTCCGAGGACATAGGGCGTGGTAAGGCCACCTGGAAAGCCGGCAATGCGCTGGCACGACACCATGGTGCTCTTCTAAAAAAGCGAGTCACGATGTTCGATGCTGGACACGCAGCTAACCTCGAGGGTGCGTTATGCACTGGCCCCCCTTTGAAGCATTACTTTCTGGTTGTACCGAAGGGACGATGGGCTTGGCGGCAATGGAAACGGTTTAGCTGGTCGGGGATGCAGTCCTGCCTCCCTCATTGGAGGTGGCCCCTAACCCAGCACTTCCTGGTCAACCCAGGATGTCTGTTGAGCAGATTCCCCCTCCATTGTTTAGGAAGAAAAAAAAAACATACAGATATACATCATACATAAACACGTACACGATTTTTATTATATATTAGGTACATATATTATTGGAAGCGTTTGGTACGGGAGGTCCACGCTTTCTTCCTTTCCCCTCGATTCCAAGCTATTAAGTGACTTTAGGTATTCCTGAAGTAAGGGGCCCTCCTTAGCCGTGCGGTAAGATGCGCGGCTACAAAGAAAGACCATGCTGAGGGTGGCTGGGTTCGATTCCTGGTGCCGGTCTAGGCAATTTTCGGATTGGAAATTGTCTCGACTACCCTGGGCATAAAAGTATCATCGTGTTAGCCTCATGATATACGAATGCAGAAATGGTATCTTGGCTTAGAAACCTCGCAGTTAATAACTGTGGAAGTGCTTAATGAACACTAAGCTGCGAGGCGGCAATGTCCCAGTGGGGGATGTAATGCCAATGAAGAAGAAGAAGAAGAAGAAGAAGAAGAAGAAGAAGAAGAAGAAGAAGAAGAAGAAGAAGAAGAAGAAGAAGAAGAAGAAGAAGAAGAAGAAGAAGAAGAAGAAGAAGAAGAAGGTATTCCTGAAGTCGCTCAATATCCAGGAGTCATCTCTGCGGTATGTACATACTGCGTAGTTGGTCTGGCCATATGAAAAGAAAAATGACGGAATTCAGAAACCGTCATTTTCCAGGATGCTTTCAAGTATTGGCTACGCAAGTATGATATTAGATTAGATTAGATTATGCTCATCCGATTTGTTTGCAACAAATTGCGTTTGGCGAGAATTTTTTTATGCATATAAACAAATATGAAAAATAAGACCAATCCACATATTGGTGTTATTTTAGATTTTTCCAAACCTTTTGAACGAACGAGAAAGGCACCATCACCGCTAGGTGGATTAATCTGGGTTTTCTTAAATAACATCAGACCTCCGCGTTTTAAGTCATTTGGCATCAAAAACAAAAATTCGATTTTAGACTTTTCCTTGGAAAAATGTTCATGGGTGAAAATTCAAAACTTTGATAGATTTTAGGCACCCCTAAATCATGTCCGATTGAGCTCAAATTATGCATGGGGTCATATTTTGGGTTAATGAAACTTGTGAGTAATGTCGTTTTTTGAAATTCGAAAATGTCATTTTCATTGACACCTTACACACTCAGTTTTGAATTCTGCATCTTGGCAAAAATCCGCACAGCCGTCTGCCCAGCATAATAAAAACTGATATCCCGGCAAAAATGAGGTTTGTTAGCTGATTTTCGGTAAATTATTTGCTGATTTTCAGCAATTTTGACAGAAATCTCGGCAAAAAACATGTTTGCTGCTGGGTGCTGCGGATAGAACCGCTTTTCTGCGCTCAAGCGAGTAGAGGGATATTTTGAAATCACTCCCATAAACAAAATTATTTTGCAGTTACTCGGCTGTCAAACATTTCCCGCTCTCGAATTTCTCTTTCCACGCTAAATGAGGGCGCACAAATGCGCTAGACTCTACATGACTTAACGATTGTTTACATACATTCATACATACAATCAGCTGCTGAATCTCAAGAAATTTCGTAAGGAGTGCTTTTTAGTTGCATTCCTACTAATTTCCACTCGAAATAGGGGAAATGTTTCGATCTCCATCTCACTGTACATATATCCATCTCATCGCTAAACAAAGAAATACGGCACCAAATTCGTCGCTTCTTTTTGTCAACATGCGTGCTCACTGCTGTAAAAAATCACAAAAATAATAAACAAACCAAATTCCTTTCCATTGCTTTGTTTTTGATGGGATTGAAATAGGAGCTATGGGATGAAGTGGCGAACCGTTCCCCTATAATGTGAGAATATTTGTTACAAAGGATACAAAACTCAAAAAAAGTTAATTTTTATTTTTTCACCAAATAATAACAAAACTTCTCAATATTAGATCAGAAACGAACATAATTACAATCTTCAATGTTTGGCTCCGGCACAATAGCAAATTTTGGCTTCAGTTTGACAACCAAATCGATTCTATCCGCACCACCCAGGTTTGCTGGGGCACGGCTGTGCGAAACTCGGTAAAAGTTTAACATTTTGCTGAGATCCCGGTAAAAAAAATTAAGTGTGTAGTGTGCGTATGTGTGCAAATTCTGAAATTCACTACCATACACAGGAAAAAATAATGAAAAATAAACGGCACGTAAAACTTGACATGCGGAAAGTTACGCTACACGGAAGCTTGGAAGTACCCATTAAAGGGGTTTCATTCACCCATTTTTTGATCAAGTACTGAATTGTCAAAAAATGGGTATTTTTTCAATAACATAAAAAGAGTTCAAAAACCCCATTTTAAAATAACTTGTACAGTAACAATAATGGGTAAATAGTGCCCTTGGGTGTTTATTGAAACGCGGCCATTTTTTTCTTTCAAGTTGTTTGTGATTTTTACAAGTCGTAAAGAAATCTAATTTAAACTTCCAATTCAACATATACGTGGTTGAGAAATGTTGGAAAACTACCGAAGGTAAGTACTTGTGAGTCTTATTATAAAGTTTATTTGAAAAATAGTCACGAAACGATTTAAAAATGGCATACATTTTCTTTGTTGCAGACATTTCATGTTGTGCAGCGGCTCTTGCGTTAATATTGAATGATGCTGCTTATGGATTCACCCGAGGATTTACCGAAAAATATGTGTCCCGGGAACGTTCAACCATTCGCCGATGATTTTGAATGATATGAGATTCTTTTGAAGTGTTACCGGATGAAGAAGCTCTCCGGCAGTAGCTGCGCGGTAGCTGTGGGAAATCATCTTCTGGCAGGAGAAAAGCGTCGATATGTAATTTTGCCTTGAATTTTGCACATGAAATAAATATGAAATATGTTGTTTATCTCAATGGTCTCTAGTTGTTTAAATCCATTATGAAATCTGAACAAATCACAAGAACAGAAATTTTTTATAGCCATTGGTTATTTTTACCCATTTATTGCAGTGAAAACAAGGTGTCAAATTTACCCATTTTGTGAAGTTTGCTTCAAGTACTCATTAATGATTAAAAGCGATTTACTCATTAAATGAGTTATGCCGCTTTTCTTCATAATGGTACGAAAGTACCCATTAATGGGTACTTGAAGCCTTCCGTGTGATATGGCCCTTTTCCTAACAATACACTGATAATAATTCTGTGGTAGAATTATCATCGTAGATCTGTTTGTTATTACTATTCATAAAAATTGTATTCCTGAGCATGATGCATTTTTATCAACCCTCATTGTGTTTAAGACGACCATGGATTATTTACTATTTTAACAACTCAGCATAGTCAATTTTAAGTCACAGTGTTTTTGAGAAAAATAATTTCTCTGTCGCTGATTCAGTAAACATGGAGTATTGATAAAACCACTCCGAGGAATTGAACGGATTATTTCATATTCATTTCGACTGTTTCATAGAAAATTAAATTCTTTTATTAATTTAACTTGGTGTTATTCAGCATAAAATTGAGCATATTATGGTAAGTTGGTGAAATACATGTGTAAACCGTCAACAGCTACATAAGAATTGTAAAATTATTACAGGGAGAAATGTGAGATAATTACTCTTTGACGAATGCACGCAAAATTTTTGGAAGATGACTCCATTGGACTACAAAAACTGGGACACCAAATCTGCTAGAACGGATACTCGCAATTACATGAAAATGCATTCCCGCTGTATTCTACTGCACACCGCCGAACAGAGAATGAGCTGGAAAATGCTGCCGCCTGCTTACCGTGGTCCCAAGAATTATTCCGGACCTACCAAAAGGTTACTTTATATATACATCGAGATATACATAACATCCGGAGGTTGTCAGGAAAAGTGCCGCGAGTGCCAATTACATTTTTTTTTGTTTTTAAAAACGTCAAGTGTTTTCGAAGTAAATGGCGTATATCAAAATGAAATATGAACACAATATATTGATTCAGCATCATGTTTAAGAATAAAAATAATTGTGAGACTCAACATTTGTTTTACTAAACAATATTATTTTCATACAGCGTCATATGCACAGTAAAATATTAAATATTTTTGCGGTTAAATTTACCATGTGCACGACCGCTTGCTCATAGTAGAATTGAAAATAACATTGTCAAATTTGTGACTGTGCGTTACTCAAAACAGCATAGTAAAATTAACACCAAATTGCAGTAGTTTCAAATATGAGCTGCGTTCTGCACAAATCTAGTGGTTAAATGTTTTTAATTTTACCCTCGATATAGTAAGCGTTACTATGGCGCTTCTTTCAGTGTATTGCTTACAACTTGTATGCAATATCGACGATTCACGTCAAATATTGTATACATTTAGGCTACTTCTCGTGTGGAAGATAGGAAGCTTGACGTACAGTGCGTTATCATTCGTTTTGTCGTCACTCAACCCATGAATCTCGCCTTCTGGTAGGTATTTGATTTGTTACTTAACACGTTCAATCGCCATGGGAAGATGAGTAGTTTTATCTAGCTTTAAATAGTGGAGTCTGCAAATATTCCTTTATGATTAGGGAATGGTCAAAATCTCACAGCAGGTGGATTAATGATTGGTTTTTGTTGATTTTGTATTTTAATTATTTTAATACCCGTAATAATACAAATCTACATGTCGGTTATCGGAGTAGGCTAAGCACACCGCCGGGGACCAGCTGAGTAGATCGTGGCGTGCGAAAGCATCGGCTCCGGGTCGTCGGGGCACCATTGAACCGGATGTTATCTCCACCCGGAATCCTTGGATTGACCTCGGCACTCGTCCGGTCACCCGTTGAGACGGGTCGTCGGTTACGGGGGAGCTTCCGACGTCGGGGAACTCCTCGTCGGAGTAGGATTGATCCACCACCGGGGACTATCCGAGTAGTCGCGACCAAGGCGTGAGCTATATGGCTCATCGGTTAAGCAAGAAGCTGAAAGGCGCAGTGCATGGGAAATCGGTTAATCGGAGTAGGCTAGGCCCACCGCCGGGGACCAGTCGAGTAGATCGTGGCGCGCGACTGCACCGGCTTTGGGTCGTCGGGGCACCACTGAACCGGAAGCTATCTCCACCCGGAATCTTTGGTAGTAGTAATACAGAAGTAATACTGTAAGGTAGTCCTGGGGAGGACAGGGCATTAGAAGAGAGGGTAACTCAAGTAACCCTGGGTTTAGTGGGTCCGGCGGTCTAGCCTTCTGCCTTCCGCGCCAACCCCACTCCCTGAGTGATCATTTCAAGTGTCTGTATGCAGATTTGCCTTTATCCCTCTATAAAAAACACGCGCACACACATACAGACATCACCTCAATTCGTCGAGCAGAGTTGATTGGTATATAACACTATGCGATAGGTCTCCGAGCCTTCTATCAAAAGTTCTGTTCTGAAACAAATGCTACAGCCTTTTTGTATACTTATTATACGAGAAAGGCAAAAAAATATCAATAAATTTGAATGAAAAGGTTAAGTGAGAAAGGTTGGAACACCCTCCTGGATTTTAGGTTAAAAGGTTACGCCAAAAATGTTGGTGCCCTACCATTACCAGAACTCTGGCGCCGCCAGTGTTCATCGGGGATAATCATGTCGAAAACTGTGAAACTTGCAGTTTCATTTCACCAGGACTTGAATGTAATGCGCTTTCAGGCCACTGTCAAACCCCTCCACAGCAGCGTAGGCAAGTCTTACAACTCGCAGTGGCCAGTGAAAGGGTCGTCAAAGCTCCATGTTAATCCAGAACAGCGCTACGTCAAATCGTTTATGACGTCAAACGCCAGGATAATAAATTTTAAAAGGATGTTATTGTAAATATCACTCGCCTATAAAATAAATGATTCCAATAATTACTACACAGTACACATTTTACACATTTGTTCCTAATGAGTTATTACATAGGAGATTTATTCAGTTTTATTCCACATTAAAGTTCATCATTTTTTTGAGTTTGCGGCACTGCAACTGGCATTCCATCATTGAAATCAATCTGATTCCAGAAATCTTCGTCACTCAGTTGCCGCAATAGCTTCTCTTTGCTCTTGGGATAATTCACCTCCAGAAAACGTACCATATCTGTCTTATCCATACGCGGTACGTCGTAGTCGCCGAACTTGGGCACGCTGTTTTTGGCAAAACCTTCATACATTCCCACAAAACGCCCGGCCATCAGCAGTTCCTGTTCCGTGTACGGAACAGTCTCACGCCACTCAGTGTTGAATAGCAGCAGCACATCTTCACCGTGCGCTACGCCATAGTTCTTCGTTGAGTTCGACAAATACTCACTGATAGCGTATTTTGTTTTATATGCATCGTAGTAAAGGTAGATGGGAGTATGAACTTGCATCAGTTGCGCTGAGCGAACCACTCCGGCAAAGTATAAACGATTCGAAATAATCTGAAATTGATTATGATTTGGATTAATTGTGCTATCGGTTCGCGCTACACACAAAGCATACTCGAATAAAGTCGCGAAAACTGCTATCGCTGAGTTTTCGTTTTCCCAGATATCGCTTCTTGATTGTTTGGCTTATCTCATCACGGCGTACTTCGTCGTTCTGCATTGAGGTGCGGTAGTCCAATATGCTGGGCAATAGTTCGTTCCAGTTTTTGTTGATTGAGTCCAAATATTCCCGATTGCTGATAAATTCTGCTCCCGGATACAGACCTTCGGCCTCGTTTACCGATAGTAGCAAGGGCACATGATAGAATTTTCCCGTGCGCATCAGTTTGTATGGATGATCCGCCAAAAATGGCCTTGGATTGTTCTTGGACTGCTTTTCAATGACAACTCCAAGTGGTGAAAATGGATTGTACAAGAAATTAAATAAAGGAGACAGCGCTCGTACAATGTCTCGAGCCGGTTTCTGTCTCAAACATTTCAGCATATCCTTGCTGGACTCCGTCGGGCAGCTTACAGTTGCCGCGATTTGTTTGGCTTTCTCTGCGGAATTTTCTGCTAATACCCAAGGATTCAACGCCGATCCACTGTGGCCTATGCCATTCTTGAATAAGCCACGGGACATAGGCGAAAGATAATGCAGTTGAACACTGGCTGACCCGGCAGAGTATCCGGAAATTGTTATGCTATCTGGGTGCCCGCCAAAGTTTATAATGTTCTGTCGAACCCATTTGAGAGCCATAGATTGATCTTTCAATCCGAAGTTCCCTGGAATAATATCGTCTTCTGTACTGATAAAGCCTAGAGGTCCCAAACGGTAGTTGATCGTGATCAACACCAAAGGTGTTCTCATCATATTATCGGGACGATAAAAACTCTTTCCGCCGAACATGAATGCTCCACCATGGATGAAAAAAATGGTGGGTAATGGTTGGGAGCTCTCCAACGAAGTTGTGTAGATGTTCAAAACCAAACAATCCTCTTCTCCAGTAGTCCGATCTTCACCTTCAACTAAGTGGCTCCACTGCAAACAATCCGGTCCTTGATCAAGTGCATCTCTTGGTTCATCCCACCGGTCATCGTTCATAACTGGTGCAGCGAACCTAAGCTCATCAAGCGGGGGCTTTGCATATGGTATTCCTTCAAACGCATAATACGCACCACGATTGATGCCTCTTATTGGCCCATTTTCAGTTTGAACTATTACAAACTTATTTTCCGTATCCCCTAGAACTGTAGCAGCGAAAATCAAAGCAAGAAATGCACTCGAAAACATTTTCTCGACTTCAAACAACGAAACACTGATACGTCTTGCCCGGTCGCAAGCACAATTACGACTAATCTTATCAAGTGCATGCCCTTCATCAACTTGCGCTCCGCAGAGATTAATTAGTCGTTTGCATGTGAATATGAGTTGTGGTAGCAGGTAGAGCAACTCAACTGACTGCACTTATGTTCGTTCGAACATGAAGCTGGATTGAAAGCCATAACCGTTCAGAAACAACGAACTGAATAACAGAATAAATTTCTATAAAAAACAATCCGTTCACTGATAAACAAAACGCAATTCGTATTTAAAAAAATCTAACTTTTACGGAAGGGGATAAAAACCAGGAATAAATACATTATTATTTATTCAGACTAAGGCCGAAGTGGCCGGTGCGGCCAATAAGAGTCTTCTCCATTCGGCTCGGTCCATGGCTACACGTAGCCAACCACGCAGTCATCAACTTGCGCTCCGCAGAGATTAATTAGGGGAAATCGCCAAATGTTGAACGGCTAATTTTTCCGCCTATTGTTGAACACACGTGCATTTCTTATGGGCGTTCAACAATAGGCAAACAAACTAACCGTTCAACATTTGGCCACTTACCCTAGTCGTTTGCATGTGAATATGAGTTGTGATAGCAGGTGAGCAACAGCAACAAGCAACAGCATCAAAATTTAAGAAAATTTATAATTTATGATTTTCTATTGAGTTGAAACTTTGCACAGATTTTCAATTTAATCTAAATCGTCATTTTTTTTTATATCAAATTTTCATATTGAGTCACGACTAACTGTTACCGTACAGGGTAACAATGGTCGATGCACTTGCTTGGACAAAAATATGTTATTAAAATTAGGCCGATACAAATATTAAATTTATTTTATGTCCGACAGCTCTTGGAAAACACGAGGGGGGAATAAAAAAGTCCGAAATAGGAATAATTGCATGAAAAATTTGGAATTTTAATGAAAAAGATAGCAAAGAATGTTTAGATAAATTAAAGAATATGAATAGTTGTAATATATTTATGCAGTAATGACCTTAGCACAAACTTTATATTATTTAAAAAATACTGGAACTTATTTCCGTAGAAATTTTTCTTTTTCTTTTTGGGAAAGTTTTTGCTGATGGACTCTAGACTGTTGAATCCATAACACCAACATTTTTAAAGTACGGTTAGAATTATAAGCTTTTGTTTAAGTTATGTATGAAGCTCAAATTGGTTGTACTGGGGCAATGATCAGGTGTACTTTTGAAATCAGAGATGTGTTGTCTGAACATGGATGTTGTATGAAGGTTCGGAATTGCAGACTTCCCGGACTGTACGGAATAGATAGTTTGAAGTAGAATAGGTGAAGCACGTCATATCAGCTCGTCATATCATGCTCACGTTCCTAAAATTATTGAAATGCCATGCTACTTGTTAGCGGCATAGATACAGCCTCAGATAAACCCGTAGAGAGAATGCAATGGACGTTGAACTTACTCATTCAAGAATTATGCGTGGATTACGGGGGTTTCTGTATAATCGTAAGGAGGCCATTTCGGCTCATGCGCTTCCCAATTATTACATGATCTGAGATGTCTTTATTAGGGTCTGTTCACAAATTACGTAAAGCAAAAATCCGAGTTTTTGACCCACTCCCTCCCCCTCGTAACAAAAAGTAACATTTTTGGTATCCCCTCCTTCCCCCGTATAACGCGTAACTGTGAAAATTTTGGAGGCAGATTTTTTTTCCTTCTCTGAAACATGTGGGTTTTAATATTTTTTGAACATTGTTAGAATAAGAACGGCACAAGATTAAAAATCAAGGATATTAAGAATGCACTATGGTCCAGGATACAGATTTACGCGGAAAGATGAATTTTACGCCAAAACTATATTTTTAGAAAAAACTGTTGTTCTACAAAATTGTTCGAAATAGTAAGGCCATCATTATGGTTCTACCAAAAAATAGGGTGGCCATCATATAAAAAATTAGAAAATATTTTTTATTTCTCAGAATATTGATATGTTATGTTCTACAAAGTTGTAGCGCAGCTAATTCCAATCAATTTAGCTAAAAAACTTTTTCTGTAGCTCTTAAGTTGGCTGATTTAGAGCAATTTTACCTAATTGGATTAGGATGTACCTCAGAAAAACAGTATTTTTGATCTAATATTTTTGTTTTAGATTTCTCGAAAAAGTCGTCTTCAGGTGACTTTTAGAGCTCAAAAAAATGCAACTTTTGATGGGTAAATATGCTCAATATCTTTTTCCGATCAAAAGTTATAATCGTTTTTCTGTCAAAATTACATTTTTTTCATAAGTTGATATCTCCGGTTAGGGCAGACCAAAAAAATATGTTCACACGGCATCTAAAAGAGAAATTAATATTCTTTATTATGTCAAAAAATTGGGGATACGTTATTTTTTTATCTCAAGTTTCACCAATTTTACTAAAATCATGTTTTTTCAAATAAATTGATATAACTCGACAACGGAAGAAGATACAGACGATATTCTTATAGCAAAACACGCGTTTTGAAAAGCCACAAAAGTCTTCAGAAAATGACATCCGTGAAGAATTAAACGCGCAGATCATAAATCTTGTTTTTTGAGGGACACCCTAATCCTGGTAAGTAAAATTACTCTAAACAAGTGAGCTTAAGAGCTACATAAAAAGTTTATATAGCAAAGTTGATTGGAGAAAGCTGCGCTACAACTTTGTAGAACATTTTACGTCAATATTGGCAAAAAAAAAAAAATGAAAATTTTCCTTTTTTTTAAAATGGCCCACCCTATTTTTCGGTAACTCTATAATAAGGGCCCAAGTATCCAGAATAACTTTGTAGAACAAATTTTGTCTCTTTAAAGTATGCTTCAGACTGAAAATGCATCTTTTCTCGTAAATCTTGCAATACGATGATAATGATAAAACTTATAAAAAGTGTTAAAGCTGTAGATTTTTTATTTTGCATTTCTTACGAATGTCACTTTCAGGGCTTTTCAAAACGCGTGTTTTGCTATAAGAATATCATCTGTATCTTTTTCCGTTGTCGAGTTATATTAACTTATTTGAAAAAACATGATTTTAGTAAAATTGATGAAAATTGAGATGAAAAATAACATATCCCCAATTTTTGACATAATAAAGAATATTAATTTATCTTTCAAATGCCGTGTGAACATATTTTTTGGTCTGCCCTAACCGGAGATATCAACTTATGAAAAATAATTTTGACAGAAAACGATTATAACTTTTGATCGGAAAAAGATATTGTGCATATTTACCCATCAAAAGTTGAATTTTTTTGAGCTCTAAAAGTCACCTGAAGACGACTTTTTCGAGAAATCTAAAACAAAAAAATTAGATCAAAAATACTGTTTTTGTGAGGTACACCCTAATCCAATTAGGTAAAATTGCTCTAAATCAGCCAACTTAAGAGCTACAGAAAAAGCTTTTTTAGCAAAATTGATTGGAATAAGCTACGCTACAACTTTGTAGAACATAATATGTCAATATTCAAAGAAATAAAAAAAAAATCTATTTTTTTATATGATGGGCCACCCTATTTTTTGGTAGAACCATAATGATGGCCTTACTATTTCGAACAAGTTTGCTTTTTCTAAAAAATATAGTTTTGGCGTAAAATGCATCTTTCTGCGTAAATCTGTATCCTGGTCCTGGACCATAGTGGAATGGAGCAAGTACACCCAAAAAACAAATCTGACAATTAATGTATAAAATCTTGGCATATACAATTCTGTAAGCTTTCTATACAGATATTGTATTAAACAATACAAATCTATAAAATTTCAATTACAACAATTGTATTAAAATCTTCCGGAATTGTATATGCCAAATCATTATACAGTTTCTGTAAGGTTCTTATGTAGAACTGTATTAAAATCTGTCATCCGCTGGTTGGTTGGGTTCTATAGAAACGAAAACAGAATTTGCGACCATGATCTTTCAAATAGTTTAGTGTCGAGAAATACAATATTCGCTTGGTGTTTTTAAGCATATCAGTCCCACTATGAGCTTGATTTCGGTAATGAGTCATTACTAATGACTAACGCGATAACGATAGACATATCATTTTTAAATTGAACTGTTTAAGTACTTTGGCTTGATTTGAAGGTTGATTCGCTGTCTTTTAGAATTAAAAAAAATTACACCAAAATAGCCTGCTTTGAGATAAAAATAAAAAAGTACCAAGACTAACATGGGACAATTTTGGCTAGTATGATAGTGAAGAGGATAGTTTGATGCGTATTCATCGTCTTGATCAAGACATGTCAGCAATAATACTTCAAACAGTGATTAAAAAAGCATTCAAAATAAATATTTATTCGCGTTATGCGTAACATTTGGTAGTACCCCTCCCCTCCCCCACCTTTTGGTGTAACAGAATATAACGCAAGTTCGACCTCCCCCCTCCCCCCAAAAGCGTTACGTAATTTGTGAACAGACCCTTAGGTGTCTGGTTGCAGATTTTGGTTTATCTTACTCCAAGGTACGATACACTGAAAACAACCTTTCTTTTTGACAGTTACAGCTCCACTTGTTTTCTGAAAAATAAAACATTCTTCCAAACAAGTTCTAAAATAAATCTCTATTCCTAAGCTAATCAAAGTTACACAATTCATAGGCTATAAGGCACTAGGATTGGTTTCTTTCTCAGCCCCATCAGACTAAGGCCGGAGTGGCCTGTGCAATACATAAAAGTCTTCTCCATTCAGCTCGGTCCACGGCTGTACTTCGCCAACCACGCAGTCTGCGGAGGGTCGCAAATCGTCATCGACCTTGCCCGCAATGCACCTCGCCTTCTTGTTACCGTCGGATCGTTGTCGAAAACCATTTACACCGGATTACTTTCCGATATTCTGGCTACGTGCCCGGCCCATCGCAGTCTTCCGATTTTCGCGGTGTGAACGATGGATGGTTCTCCCAACAGCTGATGCAACTCGTGGTTCATTCGCCTCCTCCACGTACCGTCCGCCATCTGCACCCCGCAATAGATGGAACGCAGCACTTTCCTTTCGAAAACTCCCAGTGCGTGTTGGTCCTCCAGAACGTTGGGATCGTGTTTTGTCATTTGGGTACGGCGGCGAACTCTATTCGATCTGAGCGTTTTGCGGAGTCCAAAGTAAGTACGATTTCTGGCCATGATGCGTCTCCAAATTTCTCTGCTGGTATCGTTATCGGCGGTCACCAGTGAGCCCAAGTACACGAATTATGCAACCACCTCAATAGAAACTCGTGGTTGAAACCCGTTGAGCTTCTGTTTTTCAGTCTGATGTAGGATTCCTCCATCCTCTCAAAGTGACGTGTCATGATATCAATGTCGTCGGCGAAGCCAAATAACTGGACGGGCTTGGTGAAAATCGTACCACTCGTGTAAATCCCTGCCTTCGTATTACTCCCTCCAAAGCGATGTTGAATAGCAGACACGAAAGACCATCACCTTGCCGTAACCCTCTGCGGGTTTCGAAGGGACTCGAGAAGTCCCCTGAAACTCGAACCACGCACATCACCCGATCAATCGTCGCCTTGATCAAACGTATCAGTTTATCCGGAAATCCGTTTTCGTGCATTAGCTGCCATAGCTGGTCCCGATCGATTGAATCATATGCGGCTTTGAAGTCGATGAATAGATGATGTGTGGGCACGTTGTATTCGCGGCATTTCTGCAATACCTGACAACTGGTCTGAGGTAGAGCGTTCACCTATATATTCCGCCTGGTACTGCCCCACGAATTTTCTTGCAATTGGTGTTAGTTGGTGGCATAAAATTTGGGAGAGTACCTTGTAGACGGCGTTCAGCAATGTAATTGCGCAGTAGTTGCTACAATCCAGCTTATCGCCCTTTTTGTAGATGGGACACGACAACTCTCATCCACTCCTGCGGCAGAACCTCATCCTCCCAAACCTTGGTAATCACCCAGTGCAACGCTCTAGTCAGTGCCTCCCCACCGTGGTTAAACAGCTCTCCTGGTAGTTGATCAACTCCAAGGGCTTTGTTGTTTTTCAGCCGGCCGATCTCCTCCTGGATTTCCTGGAGATTCGGATCCGGATTTTGCATGTCCTGCGCGCGTGCTCCTAGGTTCATTACCATACCGCCACCGTTGTCTGCCATATCGCCATTCAGGTGCTCTTCGTAGTGCTGCTGCCACCTTTGGATCACCTCACGCTCGTTTGTAAGAAGGTTCCCGTTTATGTTTATGTTTAACTTCTCATAGAACTTTCGTGCGTTATTAGCGCGGTACAGTTCCTCCGTCTCTCCATGGTCTCAATGTTCCTGCTGGCGCTTTTTCCTCCGAAAAATCGAGTTTTGTCTGTTCCGCGTGTATCGTGCCTCGTTCGCCCTCGTGCGGTGTTGCAGCAATCTCGCCCATGCTGCATTCTTCTCCTCAACTCTGATCCGGGGCCACCGTGCCTAGTGCAGCGGTTGCGGAGCTTCCAAAGGCGGATCGAATATCTCTCCAGGCATTTTCGTCCAGAAGATCCAGCTGTGAAGAAATCGTTCGTTGAAGATCTTAGGACTTAGCTCGGATAGTGGATGTTCTGGAAGGTGGCAGCGTAGAAGATAAGTGGGCAGTGAAGAATGCTTTTATCGAAATCGGCTAGAAAAACTTGAGTGAGCTGCTCACTCAGCGAATAGAATGTATTACAGATGTAACCCGACGGAAAATTGAGGAGCGTAGAGAAGCAAACGGTGAGGAAAGTGAAGAATCATATAAATAAATTAGAGTCCGTCAACGGTATGTATTACTGTGGGAGTTGGGCACTACTGCAGACAGACCGTGACCGATGAGGAAAGCATGGCTGCAGCGACCGAAGGTTTTTGCTCTTTGACTTGGACAACTGAAGTGTTGGTTCGCTAACTTCGAACAGCGCCTTCAAGTCTCAGCCAGTGTTCTCCAAAAACTATGACGCTCGATTATGCTGAGTCGGTTCAAAGGCCTTTTTTACGGCGGCTCACCATCGAAGTCAGCAGGACCAGGTGGTTGATTGTCAACGGAAACAGCCTCCCAAACTTTGCAGTAGCCTGACGATCGGAGGATTTAAATATCTTGACAGTCTGATATCAGCAGATAGCGAAATTGGGATCGATATGAAACCATGAGCTGGGGATAATTTTGCGAGTTATTGAAATATTTGGAAACCCAATCGGATTGATCCACGTACCAAAGTTCGAGTGTACCACTCTCGATCTTGAAACGTATTGAGTATATAGGCAAATATAACGCAGATGTTTAAAATTTACAATTCGGAAGACCATTCAGCTGGATTTCGTGTGCCGAGCAACATAAAAGCCATCGAATACCGATAACAATATGTAGATGTTCGAGAACATTGGTGGAAATGGTTAGGCCACATATTTCAAGGGAGCTTAGACGGAATCTGTAAGCAAGAGTCCCCTCAATATGCGTGACATGATAGGATATAGAATATGTATGCCGATTAATATATATGCTGTTATTTCCATTGGAAATACTCTTGGTGACAAATGTATGGTCTTTAAATGACATATTTCGTACCAAGATGAAAACAGTGATGCACATGTTCAAAATTTAAAAAATAAATTCAAATCACCAAGAAAAATTTTTTTTTCGCCCTCTCGATATTTTTGGAAAATTGAAGGGGGGGTGACATAAAATAAATTTAATATTTGTATCGGCCTTAACAATACAAAAAGCATTGTGAAACTATTGCATTAAGTACCCCAAAGGTAGAATAGATATTAAGTGAAATACTTATAATGCCTATTCTACCTTAATCGTGTAAATACTAAAATTCATCGTATGCGATATTATCGGCGTAGCACCAACTTAGAATTCGGAAGTCGGGACTTCCGAACCGAACTTTCTTCCGAAGTTTTATCTGTCAAACTAATTGATGCGTTGTTTAGCGCATCTTTAGGCGAATCCAGCGCACTATATCTGAAGTTGGGAAAGTTGCCTGTATCCGGAGAAAAATCCAACTTCGGTATAAAAAGCGTTATGAATTTATTCCGGATAGACAATAGGGACACGGCAGGTATTTTCGTCTGTTCGTCATAGTCTCGAAAACCAATAAAAGAGATGCTTTTTTGTAAAACTCATATGTACCAAATCGTAGGCTCAGGAGAAACGGTCGGCTATAGTGGAGTTCTAGCAAATGTACGTTGCTTTCGTTGGTTTTAGCCCCTACGACGATGGACGGAAATACCTGCTGTGTCCCTACATGGCTCACATCTCGCCCTCGAACACGGCGATGGCACCCCGTCTGGTGAAGCAAGAAATGGAGGAGAAAAGAGAGGAGGAGGAGAGTGGAAAAAATTAGACTAGACGAGGAGTCGTGGAAAAGACACCGAAGAAAGAAGACCTTTTTCCGTAGTGAGCAAGTTCCCCAGAAAGTTTTTTCCCGAAGTCGGCACGTTTTGCCTTTCTCGTACAACCTTCGTTGTACCGAAAGGCTATCATTTCACTCTGAAAACGAACTTTTTACAGGAACATCTGATGGTAAAGTTTCTTATACCATTCGACTCAGTTTGATGAATCGAGGTGATGTCTGTGTGTGTGTATGTATGTGTGTGTGTATGTTTGTGTGTCTGTATGGTCACTTTTTCAACCTCAAAAACTCACATGATTTTCATGTACTTAGACTTAACTGATTTTATCGCAACAAGTTGCATTCCGCAGAGCCACTCTTCTAATTTCATGCTATTTAATTTCATCAAGATTGATTATTGCGTTCGCAGCTGACAAGGAAAATGGTTTAGGCAGTTTTCCATTTTTTCCCATATAATCGGGACTACGAGCATTGAGCAGCTACCATGCTATAATATAAATTACGTTCGCTCGATGGGTTAGAAACCTCGCTACGGCAATATCGATAACGCTAACGCAACGAGCAAAGCTTTTCAAAGCTTGTAATGTGGAACGTGTTGAACACGAAAACTAATCGACGAACAACGTACGCGCTTTTAAGTTTAGAGCCGACGCGATGATGTTTATTGCCATTATACTCGATGTGCTTCAATAAAGGTGTGGGCCAAAGTCCTTTATGTCTGTAGTAGTCGATAAAATAACGTAAACATTGCCACCCACAGTGGGTGGGCGGGATGAAACGACACGTCTGTTATAAAAATTGTACTGAGTATGCCAGACGTGACGTCACATTCGGCCACCTTCGGCCATCTTCGGCAACCCAGCTGAGAGTTTCTCTCTCAAAAGAGCGAATTTTCGTTAAACAAATACTACTTTGGGGTTTGGCCCACACCTGTAGTAAAGCACATCGCATTATACTTTATCGGAGCATTCGCACCAACACAGTTGTAAGTTTCATCGTTGGCAACATAAATTGTACTCGATAACGACACGATTAACTGCTGGTTTCGTACGCTCGTGGCCATGGTGGTGTTTGCATTTGTTTTGTGTCATACATTGGGAGGGGAAAAAGAGGGGTTTCATTCAGAGCATAAAATATTCATCTTCATGAAGCAACTTCAGTCCGAATTTTGACAAACATCGCATGATTATTCAAAACATAGAATGACATTGTCAAACGACTGCTCCACCAATTCATTCATTCGACTGTCACTGAGTGTGTTTACTATGTGCAGAAAAAAACATAATTAGCATTGTTTATGTTGATGTTTACCGTTGAAAGTGCCTCGCGGATGAAAATCGGATTCAGTTCTATGTGATACATTACTTTACTCATTTGAAACGTGTTCAGATTTCAGATAATTTATCAATTTGTAAAATGTGCATAAATATTCAATGACTAATATTCAACTGAATATTGACTGTCCAGAGCCGACTATGAATGTGTCGGAAGTGAACTGACAAATGAAGAAAAATGGACTTCACCAAAAATTTTCGATTATTTTACACTCTGGTTTCATTGATGCTTCAACATGCTGTTATTGTGAAGTTTGGGTGATTTCAAGGGCAACTTTGAATATAGTTTTCGTTTTATACATCTCCTTTTTCCATATTATATTATGTATGCGGTTTTGTTAGTCTTCTATTTATATTTGGGAATCGTTCAAAAATGGCATCGGGGCCTTGGCGAAGGGGGTGGGGGTATCGTTGGTGAAATAATCTTAAATGTATTTGACGTCATATTCTAGTCGGCCTTGAGAATAATTGGCTTAATTTTCACTCCGAAATCGAACCTTTTATAGAAGTCTTGGAGACCCATGATGTTATATACCAACCCGACCAGTTAGTCAAAAAAATTATATCAATATGTGTTACAAATAACAATACTGGAAATAATTTCTCTGTCAAAAATGGATGAAAGAAAATTTCACGATCGTCATAACTTGATTATAACATAATGTATTATGCTTATTTTACAGAAAAACAAAATTGCCAACATTTTTGGTAGATAGGAATTGAAAAAAAAACGATTTAATCAGTATATCTTGATGTAATCGAGAAAGGCATCGTCACCGCTAGGTGGATTAATTTGTTTTTTTTTTCTAAAATTTGGCCGAGGAAGTGGTGGCCTTGAACTCGGGTGCGAGACGCACGAAAGCTGCCGGTAGTTTTGCCGTGAGATCCATGTGTGCACTACCCTACCTATCCGACCTGAAATCCCGGGTGCCACGTGTATCGACGAATTGTTAGATTCGAACCCTGGGAAAGCTGTAAGCTGTGAGTGGCCGTTTTCTTGAACTCCCAAAACGGAGCACTGTCCGCTGGGTTCAAGATTAGATAGTTCGTACTGGGAAGCGGAGCTATTTGATCGGAGAAAAGCAGCCTTCGAACAGTTGAACCGGTTTCTGCACGGGGACGGCCGCCATTGCTTCGACACCCTGGAAACCACGAGGCGCAAGTTCGTTTGGCCGAAAGAACCGCAATGCGAGGAGGCAAAACGCTTGGAGGTACGAAGCGTCGACACCGGATTCATCGGCGAGTTCCACACATCAAGTCAAGCTCAAATCAAGCTATTCCTACCCAACTCCACAAGGTTGCCAAGCATTCGTTGTCGTATCGTCGACCGTTCATTTTCATCGCTGTGGAAGTAGTCGCTAAGAACGTTACCAGCCCGCTGCCCGCTTCCGCCGGACGGAACTCACCCTAAGGGAACCGAATCATCGTCCAATCCCAGACAGTCCAGTTCAACATCGCGGAAGGGAGCCGAAGAGGACTATCGATCTACGGCACGCTCCCTCCGGTTACTACCCGCACTATTCATCGACAGTTCAGCGATAGCACCGAAGATTGACAATGTCGAGGGCAATCTACAAATCCTACCCCGCCTGAAGTGTAATCCCAACATACAAAGATATGTCGCTTGTCCACGTCAGCCCAAAACAACACCATCTATCGGCCGCAACGCTATACTAATCCAAAAACACTAACCTTAACCAACTAAAATGATAAAATAATTAAAAAAAAAGTATAAAATGTACATCTCATTCTTTTTTCCTGATCATTGAAAGGTTCTTGGTGCATGCAAGTCCGTTGGTTTTCCCTGTACCGTCCACTTCAGCTACATCTTGGTCTGTGTGTCCCTTGAGCAGGTAGTAAGCCGACCCTGAGTACCAATTCCTCAAAGGTGAGCTAGTTTGGGACGTGTGGACATAACTCTTCAAAAGGGTGTATGTGAAAATGGTTCAAAAATATTCAAAAAGCTGCACAGCAAAAACGGAATGTTCGATTGTTATGATTTTGTTTCAGCAAAGTTAGACAACTAAATGGTGATTCTCAAGAAAATGTACACCGTAAAAAACATTTTTTTGCGTTAAAAAATGTAATTTTTGTCACAAAAACTCAAATATCTCAAAACCCTATCTTTTTACGAACGATTTTTTTAGGGAAAACGGTCCATTAGCTATCTATCATAAAAATTTGGTAATGGTAAACTAATAAACAAAAACTTAATTCACCGAATAGTGATACTGCCTTTCTCGTATTTAGCCAAGACACCAAACTTATATGGTGCGAATATGGGTCGATGTACCATTTTCTTTATAACTTTTAAGCGCAACGGTCGATCGTTATGAAATTCAATAGTGATCAACTAGAGTTTGTCGTCCGTCGAATGCAACTTGTTGCGAGGAAATCGGTTAAAAATTACTATACGAAAAGTCAGCTAATGTTTTTCGGTTTTCGTGCACACACACTCACACACATACACACACACACACACACACACACATACACACGGACAGACAGACATTTGCTCAGTTCGACAAGCTGAGTCGATTGGTATATACAGGGGTTAGACAAAAGGTTTTCCGAGGGTATGTTAAAAATGCATATTTTTTACTGCTTGTCATTTCATGTGATGTTTACTGTCATCATATGTTATGCTTTACCCAGAAACAAGAACTAATATGCTGACCAATGCTGGCTGCAGATCGAAAATCCGTTAGGTATTCGCAGAAATATGGCCAGTTTCGTGAAAACACCCTGAACAAATGTCACTTTCGCAGAACTTCCGGAACCTGTTACAAATTGGCCAAAGAGTCTTACAGTCCTCAAAATATATCTCTAATAAAGATCCTATATTCATCGTCTTGGGAAAACATGAATTTTGACACCCATATATGCATGGTTCCAGATGGTGCCAAAACCGGCCCCTCCTGGAAGGCCCATGGAACCTGCTATAAGGGTGGCAGTGGACACTATCATTCTGGAAATGTTTCTGTAATCATCGTCTCGCAAAGCCATGAAGTCAGATACTCATATTTGCATTATTCCGATCTGTTATCATTTCATCATGTTCCCGGTACCGTTTTTACGGAAATGGCCGTATCTCTGTGTAGTTTAGATGGATTCTCGATCTACAGCCACCATTGGCCGGCATATAAGTTCTAGTTTTCGGAGAAAGTATAGAACATGATGAAAGTTAACGTCACATAAAATTACAAGCAGTGGAAAAAATGCATCTTGAACATACCCTCGGAAATCCCGGAGAATTTCCGGTGACCAAGGACCAATCTCAGGTTTTGAAAGAGGACAGTATACTAGAAGAGTGTCCGCTTCTGATGGTCCTGGTTTTATCAAAATCGGATTATTATATGCAAAGTTATGCTGATTTGAATTTCGACTTATTTTTACCTATCTCAACCTTTTTGTCTAACCCCTGTACATGTGCATGATAGAATTAGAGGCGAAAGTATAGAATTGATAGTTTCGTCAGGAACTAATAACCGGGACGTGAGTGTCCCGAAGAACCGATTAAAAATTCATGCAACCCAGAAGAGCTGACGAGACCAGCACCGCCAGAGGCGCTAGTGTATTTTACTCACATTTCGGTAAATTTATTTGAAAGTGTTTTGGGAAGTGTAGACTTTTTTGCTGTAAGTTTTGACAGATTTTTTGACAGACTCATCCTTGAGGTTTTATTTATTTACGTTTTTCGTTTTCCCTCATAAAACATTTGATCCGTGAACATATGCATAGTGGCGCTGGTGAAATTATTCAAACCGGAATTTCTGGCGCGCGAACAAGACCACTGCTACATGGCATGAACCATCTACTGTACCAGCTACGCCAAGGATCGTTCTGATTTGAATTTCGGAAGTGTGAAGTGCTAGCCACCGAGCTGTCGATAATGCGGGATCAACATTTAAACCATGACGAATACCTATACGGTGATGCGAAATTACTGTAAGCCTCGCTGCAGGCGAGCTACCAGGGAAGGTGAGTCATATTTTTTAGTTTGGATTTGGCCATCTTATAGACCGAGGAAGCTGAGTTTTTAGCCTAGAAAATATTTCGAGGCTGCTTTTGAATAGTCGCGAATCATGAGTATGAAGTTTATGATTTTAATAATCCCCCACACTCGTGCAGATTTTGGATTACCACATATTAATGCTGTCCAATGAGCAGCTCGAAGTTATTCCCATCGCTCTCATGTCCATTTGTTGACAAAAAAGAAACAGTAGGACGGGAACAGCTTCGAGCTGCGCATTGGACTATTGTAATTGTAATTTTATCGAGTACGATATCCTGTTGGTTTAAATTTTATATTAAGGCAAGGAAGCGCTAGTGTATTTTACTTATCATTACTATTTATTAACTACATCCACAACCCATCTAACATACACTTTATTTTTTTGCAGCTTTAACGTCAACCAGCAATCCACCCTAGAGGAATTCAGCTGTAATCTGATTAGAGATGTCGTAAAATCCCGATTAATCGATTAGTTACTAATCGATTACTTTTGATTCTAGTCGATTATTGAATAGATTAATCATTGTATAGTAATCGATTCAAAATTAATCGATTATCACAACGATGAATCGATTAATCGAAATAATCAATTAATTTTCGACATCCTTATGATGTCGTAAAATTCTGATTAATCGATTAGTAATTAATCGATTACTCACGATTCATCTCGATTATTGAATCGATTAATCGTTGGGTAATAATCGATTCAAAATTAATCGATTATCACAACGATGAATCGATTAATCGAAGTAATCGATTAATTTGCGACATCTCTAAATCTGATAAATCAGTCGTGCAACCAATCAATTTGGACGCAACCCGACATTCTGAATACAATCATCGTTGCAGTTAATCAACAATTCTCTTTGATTTTTCAAAATGGATAACTTTGTCGACGAAAAAAAAGGTTATCCCTGCTAGTGCTGCTCTATTGGAACAATCCACAAGTATGCGGATGCGGCCAAGGCAAGTATCGTCATCAGTGAACTGACCTTAGACGAGACTCGCAGCAAACTGAGCAGAAGCGCACGGCTAGCCCATTAGTAGGCATCTCCAAACAAGCTGCAGCTAAGAGGACAACTTTAAGCCACCGGTGCCCTCCGAGTCCGACCACTGCTGACCTAGTTTGAACGGTTCGAAGTAGTGGTGCCAGCGTTATTGACAGTCCTATTAAACTAGTCGAATTCGGCACACCGTCCCTTCAAGTAGCCTGGTCGAAATGTTCCAATGGATCGACACTGTTTGTGTCATGTTCTACAACCGCAAGGTGCAAAGCTATGAAACTCTAAACGTCTAAACCTTCACCCACTGTAAAGTGCTCTGACCATCATCGTTCGCAGTGGTTCCGAATAAGATCCTAGAACCAAGGGCCTCATACGCCTGTCACTGGCGAACAAAGCTCGTGTACTCTGCATCGAAGCTTAGAACCGGTGTTAGGGCGCAATCGTTAATGTGAACATTTTTATACTCGGTTAGTTACTGCAAATAATTTCTTTTTCGAGTCCCTATAATCAAGCAGGTATCTCAAGCATACCACATCGTTATATTGCTGCATGATTGAGTGTTTAATTTTGATAAAATATCGAAAACAAAAGTGTGCATAAAATTGCCTCGCCATAACAAAAAGGTGGTAGAGAATTAACACTGTTGTTTACAGTTTAGAACCAAATCCAGATGTCGCACATGTTGGGGTAGGGATTCAGTGCTCCACCTTCTCCCCCTGCCTAGAACACTCCATTGTAATCCATAAACATTGAAAAAGAAATCTCAATCTTCTTCTTATATACATAAAAATGAATTTCTGTCT
Organism: Armigeres subalbatus; assembly: GCF_024139115.2. NCBI lineage: Eukaryota > Metazoa > Arthropoda > Insecta > Diptera > Culicidae > Armigeres > Armigeres subalbatus. The sequence continues at coordinate 76,644,817 of NC_085140.1, forward strand.
GTCTGAACCTTATAGACTCGGAAACTTCTGAACCGATTGGCGTGAAAATTTGTATACAGAGGTTTTTGGGGCCGGGGAAGGTTCCTAAGATGGTTCGAGACCCCTCCCTCATTTGGAAAGGGGGGCTCCCATACAAATGATACATAAATTTCTTCATAACTCGAGAATTAATCAAGCAAATAGAACCAAATCTGGCATGTGGAGGTTTTGGAAGGGAAGATATGTTTCTAGGGTGGTACACAAACCCCCCCCTTCTGGAAAGGGGGGCTCCCATACAAATGTAACAGAAATTTCGACATAACTAAATAACTAATCAGAGTGTAAATCGATTTCAGGCGAAACGAAGTTCGTCGGGTCTGCTAGTAGAAAATATGTAAGGGCTTTTGACTGGAGTTCTTACGTGAAAGCTTTGCATATGGAACTTTTACAAGTTTCTGAAGAAAAATCATGTTTTTGAGAATGCCAGAATCCTTTTCCGAATCCCATAAAAAATCTAGATGGAATTTCTGCAGGATTCTTTTTGTATTTCTACTATATAGGGGAGGACGGGCAAGAACAGCACGCCATAATTTGACTTCTATTATGATGATTAATTATTTTAGAGCGTCTTAGGGGAAATGCTACAAGGTTAAAAGACTATTATTCATCCATAAAAAAGTTAATAGTGGAAGTAAATGGAAGAATAATAGTCTTTTAACCTTCTATTATGACTTTTTCTCTAAATAACCCCCCACACTGTTAAATTATAGTCCGACAAAAGACTTGACTAAAAAAAATATTATAAAAATAAAATGAATCTGTTGGTGAAAGCTTGGATTTTCTTATATGATATCTGCATTTGAAAACAAAGTTTTTTAAACTTTTTTTTTTTAAATAAAAATCTTGGTCAAGTTCATTCATTTATTTAGTTTACATCTAAACAGATAACACTGAATCAACAATTTGACGCCACAATATTGTGTATCCGGAATAAATTTATACCGCTTTTTATACTGAAGTTGGATTTTTCTCCAGATACAGGCAACTTTCCCGACTTCGGAAGTAGTGCGCTGGATTCGCCTAAAGATGCGCTAAACAACGCATCAATTAGTTTGACAAATAAAACTTCGGAAGAAAGTTCGGTTCGGAAGTCCCGACTTCCGAATTCTAACTTGGTGCTACGCCGACAATACACGGTTCGAGGCCGCATCTCTCCATCCTCGAATACGCCCCACGCTCGCCAAGTCGTTTTGCACCTGGTCTGCCCATCTCGCTCGCTGCGCTCCACGCCGTCTCGTACCTGCCGGATCGGAAGCGAACACCATCTTTGCAGGGTTGCTGTCCGGCATTCTTGCAACATGTCCTGCCCATCGTACCCTTCCGGCTTTAGCTACCTTCTGGATACTGGGTTCGCCGTAGAGTTGGGCGAGCTCATGGTTCATTCTTCGCCGCCACACACCGTCTTCTTGCACACCGCCAAAGATGGTCCTAAGCACCCGTCTCTCGAATACTCCGAGTGCTTGCAAGTCCTCCTCGAGCATTGTCCATGTTTCATGTCCGTAGAGGACAACCGGTCTTATAAGCGTCTTGTACATGACACATTTGGTGCGGTGGCGAATCTTTTTCGATCGCAGTTTCTTCTGGAGCCCGTGGTAGGCCCGACTTCCACAGATGATGCGCCTTCGTATTTCACGACTAACGTTGTTGTCAGCCGTTAGCAAGGATCCGAGGTAGACGTATTCCTCGACCACCACGAAGATATCCCCGTCTATCGTAACACTGCTTCCCAGGCGGGCCCTGTCGCGCTCGGTTCCGCCCACAAGCATGTACTTTGTCTTCGACGCATTCACCACCAGTCCAACTTTTGTTGCTTCACGTTTCAGGCGGGTGTACAGTTCTGCCACCTTTGCAAATGTTCGGCCGACATCCGCGAAGCAAATAAATTGACTGGATCTGTTGAAAATCGTACCCCGGCTGTTACACCCGGCTCTCCGCATGACACCTTCTAGCGCAATGTTGAACAACAGGCACGAAAGTCCATCACCTTGTCTTAGTCCCCGGCGCGATTCCAACGAACTGGAGTGTTCGCCCGAAATCTTCACACAGTTTTGCACACCATCCACCGTTGCTTTGATCAGTCTGGTAAGCTTCCCAGGGAAGCTGTTCTCGTCCATAATTTTCCATAGCTTTACGCGGTCTATACTGTCGTATGCCGCCTTGAAATCAACGAACAGATGGTGCGTTGGGACCTGGTATTCACGGCATTTTTGATTTGCCGTCCAGTAAAGATCTGGTCCATTGTCGAGCGGCCGTCAACGAAGCTTAATAACTTCCCACGAACTCGTTAACTAATGGCGACAGACGACGGTCAAGTACACTTCTTATATGTCATCAAAGAATGTTTTAAGGCAATTTAAAATATTCACAGTGAAATGTTTGACCATGCTTAATTAAATATACTAAGGACACACCTGTGGTACTTGTACCATGGTACAAGAGGACAAGAAAATTATTCCAAGACTATCTTTGATAAAGACAATAATCGATACGGTACTCATTTCAAGATTCTTGTACCATGGTACTTATACCACCAATGTGTCATTAGTATTAGATTAGAATAATTCTAGCATGATTTTTTAAAACGTCGTATGTCTAAATGAGAGACTCTTTCATTACGCTCTTTTTCACTAAAATCGAAGCTAGTTTTGCATTAATGCTGTCCAATGAGTAGCTTGAAGTTGTCCCCGTCCTGCTCGTTCTTTTTTGTCAACAAACGGACATGAGAGGGATGGAAATAACTTCAAGCTACTTCGAGCTGCTCATTGGACACTTGATTGGACAGCACTATTTTTTTCAATATTTCCACGTAAAACTAAATTTCATAGAAATGTTTTCTGAGGGTATTTGGCTCATCTGGTCACATTACGCGATGCCCTGGAACGTTGGTTCCCTGGGGGAAGTGGCCACTTTTTGATCAATTCCGAAACCTGTCTTGCGTCTTATCGAACTTCATGATTTTGCAAAACAAGTCCATAGGAATGTGTTCTGAGGGAATCTGGTTCATATATGGTTACATTTGAATGAAATACTTCGGTTATTCTTAATGGAAATCCTATATAATCCTATAGGTAATCCGATAGAAATCTCTCAAATTATGTAGTGAATCCCTTTGAGATTCCAAAGCAAAGCATACAGGGATTCAGAATTAAGCCTTATCTTCCAGAAAAAAAATCGGAAGGATTTCCTGCAGAATCCCGGAACGATTCCATGCAGAATCCCGGAAAGATTTCCTGCAGAGTTTTGGAAGAATTCCCTGCAGAATCTCGGAAAAATAGGCTGCAAAATCTCGGAAGGATGGGATGAAAAATCTCGAAAGGATTTCCTGCCGAATCTCAGAATGATTCACTGCAGAATTCCGGAAAGATGCCCTGCAGAGTTTTGGAAGAATTCCCATCAGAATCTCAGACGGATAGGCTGCAAAATCTTGGAAGGATTCCCTGCAGAAACCCAGAAGGATTCCCTGCAGAATCTCGGAAGGATTTCCTGCAGAATCTCGGAAGGATGGACTGTAGAATCTCGTAAGGATTTTCAGCAGAATCTCGGAAGGTTTCCCTGCAGAGTTTTGGAAGGATTCCCTGAGACTCCCGGAAGGATACCCTGCAGAATCTCGGAAGGATTCCCTGCGGAATCCCCTGTGGAATATCGGAAGGACTCCCTGCGGAATCCCTGAATGATTCGCGGAATCTCAGTAAGGCTCCCTGCGGAATTCCAGACGGATTTGCTGCGTGATTCCGGAATAATTCGCTGCGGGACCCCAGAAGGATTCCCTTCGGATTTCGAAAATAATTCCCGAAAGCATTCTCTTCGGAATCCCGAATAGAAATTGAAAATTAAAAAGAAATAAGTCAGTTCAATTCTATAGACCAAATCAAATGGATTTCTACTTATATATATAAATATTTATATGGTCATTCATACCTAGTATACTTTAGTCAGGAACTAAAAACTAACTAATAATCCCATGGGAATCAAGAAAGGTTTGCCGTTGGAATCTCGAAGGGTTTGCCGTCGGAATCCCGGAATGATTCCCATCGGAATCTCGAAAGAATTCCCGTCGGAATCCCGAAAGTATTCCCGTACAAATCCCGAAAGTTTTCCAGTAGGAATCCTGAAAGTATTCCCGTCGGAATCCCTAAATGATTACCCTTGGAATTCCGGAAGGAAACCGTCGTTCCGGAAAGATTACCGTCGTCGTCCCGAAAGGATTCTCAATAGAATTCCCGTCAGAATCTGGAAAAGATTTCCGTCGGAATCCCGAAAGGATTCTCAAAAGAATTCCCGTCGGGGTCCGGAATGGATTCCCGTCGGAATTCCGAAAGTGTTCTCAAAAGGATTCCTGTTGGAATCCCGAAAGGATTTCCGTCGGAATCCCAAAAGTGTTCTCAAAAGGATTCCCGTTGGAATCCAGAAAGTTTTCTCAAAAGGATTTCCGCCGGAGCCCACAAAGGATTTCCGTCTAAATCTCGAAAGGATTCCCGTTGGAATCCCGTAAGTGTTCTCAAAAGGATTCCCATTGAAATCCCGAAAGGATTTCCGTCGGAATCCCAAAAGTGTTCTCAAAAGGATTCCCGTTAGAACCCAGAAAGTTTTCTCAAAAGGATTCCCGCCGGAGCCCATAAAGGGTTTCCGTCTAAATCTCGAAAGGATTCCCGTCGGAATAAGTATTACCGTCGGAATACCGAAAGGACTCTCAAAAGAATTCCCGTCGGAATCTCAAAGGGATTCCCGTTGGAATTTCGAAGGAATCCCTAAATATTTCCGTCGGAATCCTGAAAGTATTCCCGTCGGAATCCCGAAAGCATTCCCGTCGGGGCCCTCCTTAGCCGTGCGGTAAGACGCGCGGCTACAAAGCAAGACCATGCTGAGGGTGGCTGGGTTCGATTCCCGGTGCCGGTCTAGACAATTTTCGGATTGGAAATTGTCTCGACTTCCCTGGGCATAAAAGTATCATTGTGTTAGCCTCATGATATACGAATGCAAAAATGGTAACTAGGCTTAGAAACCTCGCAGTTAATAACTGTGGAAGTGCTTAATGAACACTAAGCTGCGAGGCGGCAATGTCCCAGTGGGGGATGTAATGCCAACGAAGAAGAAGAGAAGAAGATTCCCGTCGGAATTCCGAAAGGATTCTCAAAAGAATTCCCCTTCGGAATCTCGAAGGGATTCCCATCGGAATCCCGAAATATTTCCGTCGGAATCCCGAACTCCCTTCGGAATCTCGAAGGGACTCCCATCGGAATCCCGAAATATTTCCGTCGGAATCCCGAAAGTATTCCCGTCGGAATCCCGAAAGCATTCCCGTCGAAATCCCGGAAGGATTCCCGTCGGAATGCCAGAAGGATTCTCATTGATATCCCGGAAAGATTACCGTCGGAATCCTGAAAGGATTCCTGTTGGAATCTCGAAAATATTCCCGTCGGAATTTTGAAAATATTCCTGTCGGAATCCCGAAAGGACTCTAAAAAGAATTCCCGTCGTAATCTCGAAGGGATTCCCATCGGAATCCCGAAAGAATTCCCGTTGGAATCCCGAAAGAATTCCAGTCAGAATCCGGAAAAGATTTCTGTCGGAATCCCGAAAGTGTTCTCAATAGGATTCCCGTTGGAATATCTAGTTTTCTCAAAAGGATTCCCGTAGGAGCCCACAAAGGATTCCCGTCGGAATCCTGAAAAAATTCCCTTCGAAATCCCGAAAGAATTCCCGTCGGAATCCTGAAAGTATTCCCATTGGAATTCCGAAAGGATTCTCAAAAGAATTTCCGTCGGAATCTCGAAAAGGTTCCCGTCGGAATCCCGAAAGGATTCTCAAAAGAATTCCCGTTGGAGTCCCGAAAGGATTCGAAATATCGAAGGGATCCTCATCGGAATCTCGAAGGGATCCTCATCGGAATCCCGTCGAAAAGTTTTCCGACAATATGGCAGAAGGAATGGTTTCCATTTCACCGGAGATCACTTGAGCGGAAGAAGGTTGATCCGGTGCTTCCACCGGCAATGAATGAACTTCAAGGTTAATGCTTTTGACAACTTGTTCATTAACTTCAGTTGCTTCGGAGGGTTCAGTTGATTTGGGTTCGATTGCTTCAATAGCGGGTTGTGATCCAACAATCGTTTAATTCTTTTCTAAGAAATTATCCAATACGGGTGTTGTATTATCCTCGACAGCCGACGACACAGTGCTAAAAACGGAAACTGCACTCGAAGCGGAAGGATCATCCGCTTTCGCTGGCGGATTCAGGTTCACAAGATTGGAACAATTCCATTGAAGGAAAAACTGACACGACATCAGATTCTAAGAGCTCTTCGGTTGTAGCCCCAACTACGGCTTGAACCTACTCGATTTCAGTTTTTGTTTGGAGAACTTCAGCCGACGATGGAGGTTTGTCGGTATCAAGAGATTCCTGAATTGGTTCATTTTCAGTAGTAGCTGTTCTGTTGGTAGAGGTTCGTCCAGCTTCCTTTGTTCGTTATCTACAACAGAATCGACTGCAGTGGGTGAAGGCTCTTCAGCAGGGGCATCAAGAGAAGTAGTATCGTCGGAATTAGGCTGTACTTCGGTTGAAAAGAAATGTTTTTCAATAGGAACTGTAGCACCGTCTGTTGTCCCAGAGTCGTCTTCACCACTCCCGTTCATTTCTGCTGGTGCTGTTTCTTCCGGTTCTGAATTATTGATATCGTTATCGATTGGTGCCAATTTGGGCTCATCATCGGACACTTGTTTCTCCGTATCTTGTTCTTCCTTCGCTTCCATTGTCGGAGCTACTTCTTCTGCGTGGGCCGGATTTGTTATATTCACTGCGGGTCCGACGGTTGCAGTGCCGGCATGAGCTGCCATCTCGTTTGATACGATTCCAAACGCCTCGTTATCTATTTCGATGCCCTCATGAACTTCCAAGCCGTTGACAATAGAATCAAGCGAATCGCCATTTTCGCTGTCTGACCTTCTTCGTCCCGGTTCCTCAGTGCTGACCACTGTAAATAAAAGTAAATTTAAACCAAATGTTATGCCTTGCAGGTGTCACCAACGGAACTATAAAATCTAATCCTAGAACTGTCAGAGATCTCCGACGTAGCCGTTGCCGGAATCCCGGACGAAATGGCAAAACTTCCGAGGGCTTACCGTCATTCTAAAGCAAGGACAGTCGCGTACTGACACGAAGATTATGGACCACGTGAAGGATAACCTGTAACCTGTAGGCTTCCGTTATGACAATAAATAAATTACAAATTGCAAAGAACAATATCAGTTAATAACTAATAGAATTAAAATCACTTTTACGACATTCAAAGCAAAAGAGAAACAACTTTGTTGTACGAGAAAGACAAAAATAATATGGAAAATATTTCAGCTTCTACTTTGACAGATCTCGTAAAAACAAAAACATCAATGCTGTCAATCGTGCACGGTGAGAAAAATATGCAAAAAACATGACAACTGACAGCGTTGTATAGTGTCTTTTCAACTGTATACCTAGAACTCTACACACCGATGGAGACTTCAAGCGCAACGCGAAAAAAATCCAAGTGCCGCGTCCCGGTTAATTAGTTCCTGGTTTCGTTAGGATACGGCAGGCATGAAGAATGTTTTTATAGAAGTCGATTTGAAAGCGAGCGGAGGGCAATATTTGTGATGGCACATATCGCACGACCTTCCTTCTGCCAAGCTCCCGTATGAAGGGGGAGGGAAGAATATCAGGAAGAATATCTCCACTGGCAAAAGGAAGGTGGTTTGACCTGAGAGAGAGAAGACAGCTCGTTTTATTTACGTTCATCCTAATGTCACCGCGATCCAGTCACTGTGAACCGAAAAAGTAAACACTGCGATGGAACTTCAAATGGTCGTAACCAAAATTATGTATTTGGCAATTTATGTTCGCAACTTTTCTTATATCTGTTACAGTGAATTGAACACGTAATTATCCATGTGAATGATCCCGTATTATGAGATATAGGTTTTGTTCTACGTTAGGAAGTTCATAACCATTAAGGCTCAAATTACCGTCATCCAGTCATTGACGAGAAAGACAGCCACGTGCTCGTTCCACCCCCCAGTAATAAAACCACCCATCGAGGAGAAAAAGCAGTCTCCTGCTGGACGGGGGAAGTATTTTTGTTTCAAAACTGCATCATCCAATAGCGAAGCTTCTTATGGATCCTGTACACCTCCGGTGGTGCAAAGGGCCGACTTGAAAGATCTCCTTCCTGAGCGTTGCCCGGCTATCGCTTTAACCTGTTGCCAGGTTAGATTTCGGTCGACTTCCTTTATTTCTTTATTGAGGCTTCGCCGCCATGAGCCTCTGGGTCTGCCTCTGCTGCGATGTCCCGCTGGGTTCCAGTCTAATACTTGTTTACAGATTTCGTTTCCGCCCCTACGTAGAGTGTGGCCGACTCAGCCCCACTTCCGATCCCTAATTTCTGTTGCTATCGGCCTCTGGTGACAACGACGATGGAGCTCGTTGTTTGAGATCCAGTTGTGAGGCCACCAGGCCCGAATTATATACCGCAGGCATCTGTTAATGAACACCTGCAGCCGTTAAGTGTTCTCCACTGATACACACCATGTTTCGCTAGCGTATAACAGCACAGATTTCACGTTAGAGTTGAAAATTCGTATTTTGGTGCGTTCACTTATCTGCCTGTTTTTCCAGATATTTCTTAAACTCGCAAAGGCAGCTCTTGCTTTCTTGATCCGTGCGCCTATGTCGATCTTGGTACCGCCGTCTGACGCCATTTGGCTACCAAGATATTGGAAGCTTTCAACATTCTCCACTGGTTGCCCGGCTACAACGATTTGGTTTTGTTGACGTTGATGACTAAACCTGCCGAAGAGGAGCGCTCGGCAAGGTCGTTGAGCTTACTCTGCATATCAGAGCGCCGTTGCGCGAGGAGTGCAACATCATCCGCCAATTCGAAGTCGTTTAGGTGCTCCATGGTTATAGGCTGCCATAACAGCCCGCGCGGTGTGGTTCACGGTCAATCGCATCTATCAGAATCACGTCGTTTACGATGAGGAATAGTAACGGAATAGATTCTTGCCTCACACCAGCTACGACCCGGATAGGGTCGGACAAGACCCCATTGTGCAGCACTCTACACGAAAAGGCCTCGTACTGTGTCTCGATGAAGCTGATGATTTTCTCTGTAAGCCCCTTGCGTCTCAGGGCGCCCCACATATTCTCGTGACTAAGACGGTCGAAAGCTTTTTCGTAGTCAATGAATACCACGTAAAGGGAGTCTTGGAATTCGTTGACCTGCTCCAGAATGATGCGGAGCATGACAATATGGTTCACACAGGATCTTCCGGCACGGAATCCGGCTTGCTGCCGCCGGAGAGTCGCATTGATCTTGTCCTGAATCCGGGTTAGGATAATTTTGCATAACTTTGAGAACGGTACGCAGTAACATAATGCTTCGCCAGTTATCGCATACAGTCAGGTCACCCTTTTTGGGCACCTTCACTAAGATACCTTGCATCCAGTCGACCGGGAAAGTTGCGGTGTCCTAGATATTACGAAATAAACGATGCAGTAGTTGAGCGGATGTCATGGGGTCAGCTTTGAGCATCTCGGCTGATATGCGGTCGACCCCTGGGGCTTTATTCGATTTCATGCTTTGGATGGCTGTTTGAATCTCTGGCAGTGATGGAGCTTCGGTATTGACGCGTGTTATACGTCGGATCCTAGGCAGATCATACCGAGGTGGTGATGGCCTGGCTGGCACTTGAAAAAGTTGTTCCAAGTGCTCGAACCAGCGTTTCAGCTGGTCAGTTGGGTCGGTCAATAACTGATCATTCGCGTCTTTCACAGGCATCGTTGCATTTATCTTCGCCCCGCTTAAGCGTCGTGAGATATCGTAGAGGAGGCGAATGTCCCCGGTTGCGGCGGCTCTCTCTCCTTCGTCGGTCAGAGAGTCTGTCCACGCTCGCTTGTCCCGTCGACATAGCGTGCAATAGCGAAGACATAATTACATCCGGTGGATGCTGGTGGGCCCTCCTTAGCCGTGCGGTAAGACGCGCGGCTACAAAGAAAGACCATGCTGAGGGTGGCTGGGTTCGATTCCCGGTGCCGGTCTAGGCAATTTTAGGATTGGAAATTGTCTCGACTTCCCTGGGCATAAAAGTATCATCGTGTTAGCCTCATGATATACGAATGCAAAAATGGTAACCTGGCTTAGAAACCTCGCAGTTAATAACTGTGGAAGTGCTTAATGAACACTAAGCTGTGAGGCGGCTCTGTCCCAGTGTGGGGATGTAATGCCAATAATAAGAAGAAGAAAGATGCTTCATTTGGTTGTATTTCGCTTTAGTTTTCAAAAAAAAACTGCCTTTTGCAACATTTTTTACCAAGAGGGGATATCGACGATTTACTCTCACGCACTCTGAAATATAAGACAGCGGCACAGTTTTTCTCGTCGGCCTTTGTTCACCGACGGCAAGCATTTTTCTTCGTGAAATTCACAATGTTCACTTTTTGAACGGATGACACGACACGACTTCTCGCACCAAGATGTGCGCGGTCAATGCCAATGACTCCACTTCAAGTCTGCTCATAATGTCCTCACGTAATGTCCGTAAACCGATCCTGGCCGTCCTCAATCCGGCTCTAAGGACCAAAATGTATTCGCGCGGGAAACGGATCCGGTTTCGGACACTTCCAGAAGCTGTAATTAAACACTCGCTTAACTGAATCGCGACACTTTATTCCGTGCAAAAACTTAGAATTTTCTTTCGGGTATGAGCGACGTGTATTTCCCGGCGGTCTGGTTGTAACTAACAACAATTTATTTATTGGGATCAGCTGTCTACTGAGATATCAGATAAAACTCAAATTGCCCTTATCTCTTATCTCCTGCTATGTGCATCTTAAAACGAAACAGGCCAACTGATACCGCGTGATAGACACGGATCAATAGATTTCTGCCTCTGCGCTCTCTCGTGTTAACCCTTGCTTGACCAGGGACTTTTGAGGAGTTTTTGTTCATTCCAGACGAAGCACGACAACGACCACCGGCGGAAGCGTCGAAAACAATTTAGCGGGGTCGGAAGGAGTTACTGCCAAATTTATTTATAGCAGCCGCCTTTATGGCGAACGTGGAAAACTGGATTGAGGCAATAACTATAAATCCAAATATCCTAAAACTTTGATGGGATGTTGACATTTTCATCAGTACAGATCATTAAGCTCATATTTATGGCTTTGTGCTGTGAAAATATGAAAGCATTTGGTCATTGTTATGAAAAGTTGTTGAAATTTGGCGTGGCCAATAAAAAATCTCTAGGAAGGTCAAAACATACAAACCGCCCTGCAGAATGAATAAGGTTGTCAATCCAAAAACTAACTCACCACATAAAGGTCATTCGTCTAGAGCAGCGGTTCTCAACCTGGGGTACATGTACCCCTGGGGGTACCTTCGCTGGCCCTAGGGGGTACCTTGGACAAAAATGCGTAATGGTGGACATATTACAATTTCAATCAAAGTTCATTGATAAAGTTTTGATAATTGTGTATTTTCTATTTCAAAACTTTATTAAATTATATTATTTTTAAAATTTATTTAATGCGATCAATAAATCCCAATTAAATCCTGCCTTCCACAACCAAACGAACAAAACGTCAAATGAACAAAATGATTTTTTTTTTCACTAAAACTCGCCTTTTACGCCTCTCGAAAGCCTTCTTCCAAGCAGCTTGGAGGCTTCCTTTCAAGAGGCTCGGAAGCCTCCTTTTAAGTGGTTAGGCTGCCTTCTTTTAAGAGAAGCCTCCTTTCAAGAGGCTCGGAAGCCTCCTTTCAAGAGGCTCGGAAGCCTCCTTTCAAGAGGCTCGGAAGCCTCCTTTCAAGAAGGCTTGGAAGCCTCCTTTCAAGAGGCTCGGAAGCCTCCTTCAAGAGGCTCGCTAGCCTCCTTTCAAGAGGCTCAGAAACCTCCTTTCAAGAGGCTCGGAAACCTGTTTTCAAGAGGCTCGGAAGCCTCCTTTCAAGAGGCTCAGAAACCTCCTTTCAAGAGGCTCGGAAGCCTCCTTTCAAGAGGCTTGGAAGCCTCCTTTCAAGAGGCTTGGAAGCCTCCTTTCAAGAGGCCCGGAAGCCTCCTTTCAAGAGGCTCAGGAAGCCTCCCTTTCAAGAGGCTCAGGCCTCCTTTCAAGAGGCTCGGAAGCCTCCTTTCAAGAGGCCCGGAAGCCTCCTTTCAAGAGGCTCAGGAAGCCTCCTTTCAAGAGGCCTCAGAAGCCTCCTTCAAGAGGCCTGGAAGCCTCCTTTCAAGAGGCTCGGAAGCCTCCTTCAAGAGGCCTGGAAGCCTCCTTTCAAGAGGCTCAGAAGCCTCCTTTCAAGAGGCCCGGAAGCCTCCTTTCAAGAGGCCCGGAAGCCTCCTTCAAGAGGCCTGGAAGCCTCCTTTCAAGAGGCTCAGGAAGCCTCCTTTCAAGAGGCTCGGAAGCCTCCTTTCAAGAGGCCCGGAAGCCTCCTTTCAAGAGGCCTGGAAGCCTCCTTCAAGAGGCCTGGAAGCCTCCTTTCAAGAGGCTGGAAGCCTCCTTTCAAGAGGCTCGGAAGCCTCCTTTCAAGAGGCCTGGAAGCCTCCTTCAAGAGGCTCAGAGCCTCCTTTCAAGAGGCCTGGAAGCCTCCTTTCAAGAGGCTCAGAAGCCTCCTTTCAAGAGGCTCGGAAGCCTCCTTTCAAGAGGCTCAGGCCTCCTTCAAGAGGCCTGGAAGCCTCCTTCAAGAGGCCCGGAAGCCTCCTTCAAGAGGCTCAGAAGCCTCCTTTCAAGAGGCCTGGAAGCCTCCTTTCAAGAGGCTCAGGAAGCCTCCTTCAAGAGGCTCGGAAGCCTCCTTTCAAGAGGCCTGGAAGCCTCCTTCAAGAGGCCCGGAAGCCTCCTTCAAGAGGCTCAGAAGCCTCCTTTCAAGAGGCTCAGGAAGCCTCCTTCAAGAGGCCTGGAAGCCTCCTTTCAAGAGGCTCAGCCTCCTTCAAGAGGCTCTGGAAGCCTCCTTTCAAGAGGCTCGGAAGCCTCCTTTCAAGAGGCCTGGAAGCCTCCTTCAAGAGGCTCGGAAGCCTCCTTCAAGAGGCCTCGGAAGCCTCCTTCAAGAGGCTCGGAAGCCTCCTTCAAGAGGCCTCGGAAGCCTCCTTTCAAGAGGCCTGGAAGCCTCCTTTCAAGAGGCTGGAAAGCCTCCTGTCAAGAGGCCTGGAAGCCTTCTGTCAAGAGGCTCGGAAGCCTCCTGTCAAGAGGCCTGGAAGCCTCCTGTCAAGAGGCTCAAGCCTCCTGTCAAGAGGCTCGGAAGCCTCCTGTCAAGAGGCCTGGAAGCCTCCTGTCAAGAGGCTCGGAAGCCTCCTGTCAAGAGGCCCGGAAGCCTCCTGTCAAGAGGCCTGTAGGCCTCCTTTCAAGAGGCTGGACGCCTCCTGTCAAGAGGCCTGAAAGCCCCCTGTAGGAGGCCTGGAAGCCTCCTGTCAAGGGGCCCGGAAGGCTCCTGTCAAAGGCCTGGAAGCCTCCTGTCAAGAGGCCTGGAATCCTCCTGTCAAGAGGCCTGGAATCCTCCTGTCAAGAGGCCTGGAAGCCTCCTGTCAAGAGGCTCGGAAGCCTCCTGTCAAGAGGCTCGGAAGCCTCCTGTCAAGAGGCGCGGAGGCCTCCGGTGGAGAGGCGCGGAAGCCTCCTTTCAAGAGGCTCGGAAGCCTCCTGTCAAGAGGCTCGGAAGCCTCCTGTCAAGAGGCTCGGAAGCCTCCTGTCAAGAGGCTCGGAAGCCTCCTGTCAAGAGGCTCGGAAGCCTCCTGTCAAGAGGCTCGGAAGCCTCCTGTCAAGAGGCTCGGAAGCCTCCTGTCAAGAGGCTCGGAAGCCTCCTGTCAAGAGGCTCGGAAGCCTCCTGTCAAGAGGCCCGGAAGCCTCCTGTCAAGAGGCTCGGAAGCCTCCTGTCAAGAGGCTCGGAAGCCTCCTGTCAAGAGGCTCGGAAGCCTCCTGTCAAGAGGCTCGGAAGCCTCCTGTCAAGAGGCTCGGAAGCCTCCTGTCAAGAGGCTCGGAAGCCTCCTGTCAAGAGGCTCGGAAGCCTCCTGTCAAGAGGCTCGGAAGCCTCCTGTCAAGAGGCTCGGAAGCCTCCTGTCAAGAGGCTCGGAAGCCTCCTGTCAAGAGGCTCGGAAGCCTCCTGTCAAGAGGCTCGGAAGCCTCCTGTCAAGAGGCTCGGAAGCCTCCTGTCAAGAGGCTCGGAAGCCTCCTGTCAAGAGGCTCGGAAGCCTCCTGTCAAGAGGCTCGGAAGCCTCCTGTCAAGAGGCTCGGAAGCCTCCTGTCAAGAGGCTCGGAAGCCTCCTGTCAAGAGGCTCGGAAGCCTCCTTTCAAGAGGCTCGGAAGCCTTCTGTCAAGAGGCTCGGAAGCCTCCTGTCAAGAGGCTCGGAAGCCTCCTGTCAAGAGGTTCGGAAGCCTCCTGTCAAGAGTCTCGGAAGCCTCCTGTCAAGAGGCTCGGAAACCTCCTCTCAAGAGGCTCGGAAACCTCCCCTCAAGAGGCTCGGAAACCTCCTCTCAAGAGGCTCGGAAGCCTCCTCTCAAGAGGCTCAGAAGCCTCCTCTCAAGAGGCTCGGAAGCCTCCTCTCAAGAGGCTCGGAAGCCTCCTCTCAAGAGGCTCGGAAGCCTCCTCTCAAGAGGCTCGGAAGCCTCCTCTCAAGAGGCTCGGAAGCCTCCTCTCAAGAGGCCTCGAAGCCTCCTCTCAAGAGGCCTCGAAGCCTCCTCTCAAGAGGCCTGGAAGCCTCCTCTCAAGAGGCCTGGAAGCCTCCTCTCAAGAGGCCTGGAAGCCTCCTCTCAAGAGGCCTGGAAGCCTCCTTTCAAGAGGCCTGGAAGCCTCCTCTCAAGAGGCTTGGAAGCCTCCTCTCAAGAGGCTCGGAAGCCTCCTCTCAAGAGGCTCGGAAGCCTCCTCTCAAGAGGCTCGGAAGCCTCCTCTCAAGAGGCTCGGAAGCCTCCTCTCAAGAGGCTCGGAAGCCTCCTCTCAAGAGCCTCGGAAGCCTCCTCTCAAGAGGCTCGGAAGCCTCCTCTCAAGAGGCTCGGAAGCCTCTTATAAAGAGGGGCGGAAGTCTGCTCTAAAGGGACTCATTAGCTTAAAGGAGCTTCCCTTCAAAGGGCTCGGAATTATGTTTTCAAGAGGATTGGAAGCCTACTTTCGAGAGGGGGTACCTCAAATCATGCGAAAGTTCGAAGGAGTACCTCTCAAGAAAAAGGTTGAGAACCGCTGGTCTAGAGGATCAATACTAAAAAGTACGCTAGAACAAAACTACTTTAGTTCTCGATAAAACAGGGGGTGATCAAGTCTCCCCACCTTCCCCTATAATATCCCACAGAGCATATATACTAGAGTGGGGCGCAGTTGAATGGAAAATCGCAAACTTCGTCCGATCAAGTGAGATCAAGGTTTTTCTGAACCGTTCTAGGACCCCAATCAACTGTGCAAAATATGGGCGCTATTGGTTGCAACCTCGCATGCCGCATCGCGTTTTAAATTTACATGGAGATTAGTATGGGAAAACGTACTTTTTTACATTTTTGCTCTTAGCGGCTTCAATTTATCATCAATCACGTGACTCAATACGTTACCATATAGTCTGGAAGATGTCGAAAGACTTGGCCGAAGAAGGTACGTAGCTAGAAGGTCTACAAAAAATATTATTACGTTTCGAAAATTGATTGTTCAAACCATATGCAAGAAATCAATGTTTCTGCCAGCACTACTGGACAACCTATGGTTATCGACGAGCAAAACCCATCTTCCTTCTTGTCGGATTTCTTTCTTTGTAAAATAATTCCGGATAGCTCCCATTAGCTCTAAAGCCCCATAAGATCAAATATTTTGAAATAACACTCAGTTAAATTATTGGTCTACATAGTACGGCAGTGCAGGCAGAATAAACGATTTTTGGCATATGGTTTGAACACTCAATGTTCGAAGCGTTATAACTTTTTGGATGGACGTTTCAGCATCGTGCCTTCTTCAGCTAAGTTTTTCGACATCCTTTGGGTTATACTTTAACGCAATGTGCCACTTGGTTTACGATGAACTGAATCCTCTAGTGGTAGAAATGCAAAAAATATACGTTCTGCCATACTAATTTCCATACAAACTTCAAACGCGATGCGAAAGGCGAGGAAGCAACCAATCGGTCCCAAATTCTGCGTTGTTCAGGACCCAGAATGGCTTCGGAAAACCATTGATTTGAAAAAATGACCATGACGCCCCACTCTAATATATACAAAGATAGAGAACTAGAAAGATTCAATTTTGATTGTTACGCCCTTTTCAAATGTTGGTTTCCAAATAATAATCATAACATACAGCTAGGTAGCTTTGCGTACAAACGTTTAAAACATGAAAACTTTCGTGATCTTATACAAATCCTTGTTTAAGAAGCTTACACTTTTCGTATAAGACCTTAGTAATTTAATGTACCCATGCAAAGTTGTTATACAGCTTTTGGAAGGCTTTGAGCATAATTGTTAGAAAATCTTACGTGTATCTTTCGTGATACTTTGGGATTACTTGAAATCTTATACCTTGGACCCCCGATAATTTGAACGGTACCTCATTCAAATTAACGGGATTTATTTTTAATTTGAAATCTGGTTACTCTATGTGCATCAGAAAAACTGGTTTCTGGCTACTCCCTTTGCTAGTTTGTTTTGATTCTGCGTTCCGTTTCACAATGTTCCTTTATTCAAATCCACGTGCTAAATGACTTTTGAACCATTTTTAATTTGAATGATGTTCAAGCGAACACCGTTTAAATTAAAAAGTGTTCAGATTAAAAACGGTCATATTACCGGGGGGCCACGGTAACTGAATGTTCTAATCGGCGAGTGTTGAATCGCCGTCTCACTCTCTCTTCGCACCGCCGAATCCGATCAATGTGCTAATCGGATCTCGCTAATTAGAAGGCGAGGATCAGACGCGGTGTCACTAAATAATGCGTTTGTTCCGGAAATCACTCCATCTCCATTTTTGGCTGATGCAAATGGGGTCGAACCAACAGGAGTTTCAAGAGAGTGAGTGATTGAATATATCTTCCAATTAGAAGACGAATCATTCATTTTACTTTTGGCTATCGGATAAATGACTTGAGGTGTATTTTTTTTATTTAACATTATTTATTTGATTTATAAGTATTAACCAATCTGTTACTATTCCTTTTTGTAACACTGTTTTAATTTGTTACGATGTTGTTACTGTTTTAATAAATTTGATGTCATGTTTTCAACACTGTTCATATATTATCCGCTTGTAAGCACACGAAATTCAATGCCGTTATCATCAAATTAGGTTTGTCTATACCTACGCATTTTGCTTTTTTTTCTTGCGTCTTTGCGGGTGCTTCCACAAATATTCTTACTTAATGCCACTTTTATCTTACTTACTGTACAATAATCATTAAAATCAAGTAAAAACGATCGTAAAACTAAGATATATGTACTGTAAAAACTATTTGGCAAAAACGCTGCACTAATCCAAAACAATGACAATGGTCGATATATTGTTTTACTGTGTTTTTGTAGCACAAAATTTATATTTTATGGTAATGATGTGCCAATATGTTTTATCGACTACATTTGTCGTCACTTTATTGTGTATTTTTTTTAAATCATGGCTTCGCAACGCTTTGACTGATAAAAAGGCCTCGATATTATTTCTTCATTTATTTTGTCCTTAAATGTTTTGCTTACGTTTGTTAATTGGTTTCGCCTTGCTTCTCGGATCGCAAGATGTGGATCAGGAGATTGGGTGTCGGTTTCATTATTATTGGGTGCATGGCATTAATTTGGTAAACGGACTTGCGTTGGACAAGTGAAGGAAATCGTTATTCAGGCTAGGTTTGAAAAAAGTACTTAAAAAGTTAAATTATGGTTAGAATATACAAAATAATACCACTGATCAACAATTACAATAACCGTTCACGAAAATATGTGTTTGATGATTAATATAGTTGTTTCTTGTGTAATGTTTCTGCTTGATGTGTAAGATCTTTCATTGTAAGCTTTTAACGATTTACAGTTTAGTTGCGTTCTCCCCACGTGGTGTGGTTTGATTTAGACATTCAATAGAAGCTGGTAAACGTAATACACGTTAGGTTTACTACAGGAACGATTTTTTTTATCCAATATGACAAACAGTGAAACAGTTATTATGTCTTTTGCTCATTCGTTTGCATCTACATTTACGTTTTGTCGTATCACGGGAAACAAAAAAGCTTGCGGTATGGTATTAGGAATCAAAACTAAAAAATCCTTTCGATATAGGATGCGTAATTGTTGTCATTGGCGTGGCCAGATGATATATTTTACGTGGTGGAATTTTCGCACAATGGCAGCTGATCAAGAGCAGGAAATACGTTGGATATGGCTTGGGTTATTGGTCGAAGCAGCCTCAACGCTATGCCACTTAACCGTCAATTTAGTAAGTAGGTGGGATCTACAATAAACTAACTGGATTCTGGCAGATTTACCTTATGTGATGCCAGCTTTTTAGGGGTTCTAGCTCATGTGTTATTGTAGCTGCTGGAGATTGTGCCTCTCATGTCGGGAATTCTCATAGAATAGTTTTTTTTTTCTGAATTTTCAGTTGAAAAAGGAAATGTGCTTTCTTGTGCTTGTGCATTTGAATGACTGATAAGGGTTTCATATCTTAAGTAAATCTTGAATCTGCTTTCCAACCGGGTTGTAGTTCCATGCTGTTTTCCATAGAGGACGTTTATACGAAGCACTGGTTTATATAAGTTTTGATCAATGTTTCTTGTATAGCTCTCGTTTTGGTGATTTGTGTATCGAAATATTTGCTTTAAAACAATTGCTCTAAAAAATATTTTCTGCGACATCCGTTGGTTCGCTTTTGGTTACTCCACATTTACGCTTGTGTATAATAATACAATTATATTTAATGATAAATCTCGGTATTTACTGTTTGTAGCTTGCTTGCTTTTTTGTTAGTTTTCTCGTTTACTTGTATAAATCAGTCAATTCAATAAGTTTCCATTTTTGCATTTTATTGTTTTCAATCCCTTTTCTACCACCTCGCTTGTCTGTGATTTCTCTGGAAGCCTATCTCGCAGTAAGCTTATCTTTTTTACTTATCATTTTTTTATCGTCCGTAGCATTTTTTGACTCGTGATTTGCTTCTTTCTATTTGCTACTAAAAGGGCAACAATGCGCATGTATAAAAAAGCATTCAACTGCTAAAAATATAGATAATTTCTAAACGATTATCTTCTTAGTGGTAATCTTTTATGTTTGATTCATACTCTGCTTGTTAGCAACTAGGTACACCAAGGTCTGTTTTTACGCGGATGGGTTTTTGTAATACATTTTTTCATCTTGACTTTCTTTCGAATTAAATGAATTTATTTGAAGTGTTCATAGACGTTATATTTGTGTTCCGGTTAAGCAATTAGCTTAATTCACATGCCCCTTTATCTAATTCATGCGTAGTTAAGCAGCAGGCATTTTATTACCTTTGTATCCAAGTTTCAAAGTGCTCGCGTTTTCGGGGGCACATCACTCGATACGGAAGCAACGTAAGTGTCATGTGTGTCCAAATTAGTGAACCCGAACATGAGTTTCATCAAGAAAATGGGAAGCAACAAAGGACAATCAGCGATATGGACAATGAAATTGGTGAACTCGTTTCTGTTTTTAATTACTTATTACTTTTTCTTTTGATTTTTAACCTCAAGAACATTTGAATAAATTACTGCTGTAGGCATATAATTATTCATTGTTTCCCACGCAGAGATATGTTTGAAGGGTTTTCCGTAGTCTTTTGCCGTTTTATGTCATGCAACACATTCTATGTTATTCATACATTTGAAATTTGTCGATCTTTTTTTCTGCATAGATCTTTTTAGATCTGTGAATAACTTTTCTCGAACAAAATCGATTTTGTGGATTAAAATAAATTTGACATTTTGTATTCGAGTTTTACCAAGATCTCTCGATCTTACAGCTGTAGGGGAAGATTTCATTTCATTTTCAATTTGTGTCGGGTCTCACAATAAGTTTGAAGCAATAGGTTGATCCGATGTTTCGATGGAGTAATTTCCGAATACAACTAACTTTGATTCAACCAAAGCACAGACTGTTATTGGCTTTCCTCAATATTCCTATTTTCTCGATAAAATTTTCTGTGATTGTAAAGTTACATATTGGTTTTCGCTTATTACTAAGGGCATATATTAATATGAGTACATAATTTCAATTGGGATCGCATAAGGGGAAGGGAAAATTAATATATTTTATATTCTTTCTCGTTTCAGAGAGCGAAAAATGGCGCTTAAACCTAGGCTAATTAGCCAGGGCAAGTTTAATAGCTTCGCCCCATCCCAGGACAATTAACAATGGAGTGACAAAAATTTCTTAGCATGGTCACTCCCAACGTCTGTTTAAACGCATTATATCATTTGCTTATGATGATATTCCTAAACTATATTCCAACTACCAACCATCCAACTCCTTGACATCTATGAGGGCGTCGGTGAGTCGCTGGCCTCTCGTTAAGTAGATGTCATATCATCATTTCCTTCCCTTCCTTAGTAACAGAGAAGATGGGCGTGGCCGGCAATGGTAGCTTTTATGCTTTATCATTTTTGACCCCCAATTGGGTTGCTATTAAATCCCAAATAGTAATCCATAAGCAATTGGGGTAAGAAAGTTAAAGAAAATACATGACAGCTATCAGTATGCAATCTACGAAATACTCTGTTACAACGCAACGCAACGCAACGCACATCACTCGATACGGAAGCAACGCGCAACTGTCATTTTTACTATTTCACGCATGCTGCGACGCAGCAAAGCTAAATCAAACAAAAATGACAGTTGTGCGCCGCCTTCGTATCAAGTGGTGTGCCCCCGAAAACGCGAGCACTTTGAAACTTGGATTCCGTGAGGAGTGTCCATAATCTTGTTTCTCGACCGCTGGGGCTTTATTCGATTTCATGCTTTGGATGGCTGTTTGGATCTCTAGCAGTGATGGAGCTTCGGTATAGACGCGTGTTATACGTCGGGTCCTAGGCAGATCATGCCGAGGCGGTGCACAGTGTTTTCTAACCCAAGAATTCGTGATCGAAAATGTTTTGGCCATGAAAAGTTGATTTTAGAGTCTCAGTGACTTCGGAGAAAAGTTTCAGTATGTTAAGCTCCATATTTTGGAGAAATTTTTTTTGACTAATCCCCCTAAAAGTGAGATGGAAATTCTTCTTCTTCTTCTTCTTATTGGCATTACATCCCCACACTGGGACAGAGCCGCCTCGCAGCTTAGTGTTCATTAAGCACTTCCACAGTTATTAACTGCGAGGTTTCAAAGCCAGGTTACCATTTTTGCATTCGTATATCATGAGGCTAACACGATGATACTTTTATGCCCAGGGAAGTCGAGATAATTTCTAATCCGAAAATTGTCTAGACCGGCACCGGGAATCAAACCCAGCCACCCTCAGCATGGTCTTGCTTTGTAGCCGCGCGTCTTACCGCACGGCTAAGGAGGGCCCCTCTTCTCTTTCCTCTGATTATGAAGATACATCATTGGTGTCTTCGAGAAAGTTGTAGAAAAAGTTTCTACGATAAATTTTGCTATATAAACTTTATTTCTATCTGCTATAGAAATCGAGATATGGGTCGTTATTTATGAACGACCACCAAAAATCAGGTTTTTCACGATACTTTCGTCAATATATTTTTTAGATTTTTCAAATGTTCTACAAAGATGTCCGTCACGATGAAAAACATGAACCTTTCGAAGACAGTTTCATTTTATTTTCAATATTGACGAAGTTATTGGTGATTTTTGGTTCAAAAATGAGCATTTTGACATTAACTGCATACATTTAGGGGCAAAATGGGGCAGCATTTTATTTAGGTAATGGAAAGTATAACTCATGCACTAATGGTTGCATTGCAACATATATGTGACAGAGCTTGACATAAGTGCCGTATGGACATCTTTTTCTTCTTCTTCTTGTTATATATCAAAATGAATTGGTCTGTATTGTGCATAACTAAGAAACGGATGGTAGATTTTCTTCATTCCTTCAGCAAATTTGTTTATCTACATGTCCGACGGATTTACAGAATATTTTCTCATGTAAAAATCTCGACTAAAATTGGGAAAAATTTGAAAATTAAAATTTGTATGGACATTTTGAAAAGGTAGCTCACAACACGCATTCTCGCCTACTGTGCAGGACAACCTCTGCAGGGTCATCTTTACACTTACGCCAGACCTATAATTTAGCAAAATACAAAATTTTCTAAATGATTATTGATGGATGTTTTACAGAACTGACATGAATTTCAAATTGCGCGGGAAGAAACAACGCGTAACTAAAAAAAAATCACCAAAAAGTCACGTTTACAGCAACCCGCGTAAAAAGCGACCCTGTGTATTTGGTACAATTGCATTATTTTAGAAATCACCATACAGCCAGGAATGTTAATGAGAGGAACTGCAGTATCGTTTAAATCAGTATTCTTTATTGAATGGAAACTATGGTTAGTGACGCCTCAAACATCATAAGTTTAAATATAAGTTTATGTAAACAATTCAAAGGTACTTGTTTTACCTATTTACTTTTCGAAATGTCCCGGAATAATAAAAAGCCGGTTTGCTACGTCTAAAACATCACAATATTGCAAAACAGGTTAACAGATTAGATCATTTAGATCCAAATCATTTAGAACTCTCTAGAAATACCAATATCCCGATATATTGGCATTTCTCTGTAAAATATATGTCGATTCGATAATATTTTTCAAAATTTGGACATTAAGACAAGACATAGGTCTGGCGTAAGTGTTATTATCATGAACTAGATGACCCGGCAGACATTGTCTTGCACAGTAGGTGAGAATGCGTGTTGTGATCTGCCTATACAAAATACCCATACAAATTCTAATTTGAATATTTCATATTTTTTCAGTTCAAGTCGTGACTTTTACATAAGAAAATATTATGTAAACCCATCGGAAATTGTGATGAAGAAATTTGAACTCAGCCGTTTCTTAGTTATGCGGAATACAGACCAATTCATTTTGATATATAACAAGAAGAAGAAGAAAATATCCATATGGTACTTACGGCAAGCTAAGTCACATATATGTTGCAATGCAACCGTTAGTGCTTGAGTTATACTTTCAATCTCCTAATTAAAATTCTGCTCCATTTTGCCCCTAAATGTATGCAGCTAATGTCAAAATGCTTATTTACAAACAAAAAATCGCCAATAACTTCGTCAATATTGAAATTAAGAAGAAACTGTCATTGAAAGGTTCATGTTTTTATTGCGACGGAGATCTTTGTAGAACATTTGAAAAATCTAAAAAAATATATTGACGAAAGTATCGTGAAAGAACTGATTTATGGTGGTCGTTCATAAATAACATCGACTTCTGTAGCAGATAGAAATAAAGTTTATATAGCAACATTTTTCGTAGAAACTTTTACTACAACTTTCTCGAAGACACCAATGTCGAATCTTCATAACTGGAGAAAAGAGAATTTCCATCTTACTTTTAGGGGGATCAATCAAAAAAATAATTTTTCCGAAGTATGGAGCTTAACATACTGAAACTTTTCTCCGAAGTCACTGAGACTCTAAAATCAACTTTTCATGACCAAAACATTTTCGATCACGAATTCCTGTGCGGTGCGGTGGTGGCGGTGGCCTGACCTGTGCGGTGGTGGCCTGGCTGGCACTTGAAAAAGTTGTTTGAAGTACTCAAACCAGCGTTTCAGCTGGTCAGTTGGGTCGGTCACTAACTAACCATTCGCGTCTTTCACAGGCATCGTTGCATTCATCTTCGCCCCACTTAAACGTCGTGAGATATCGTAGAGGAGGCGAATGTCCCCGCACGCTTAAAATCAATAACACAGATATATGTTTGCTTCACACAAAACGGACCTAATGCAGAACAACACCTAGATGAGCGACAGTTACACAGCCGCAAAAATAGCTCGTGTGGTTTTATTGAAGCTTGGATTTCAATATTTTCAACAGTATTTGGTTCCTCATGAAACAAGGAATCTGTACAAACGTTTACATGTTAAAAACGACCGTTATCACGACCGTACGAGGCATTTTTTCGGGGGCAGCAGGGACTATGTCCAAGGGCTTGACGATCCCTCCCCAGGCCATCTGCGAGTTATGGCGCCTGCCTAGGATGTGGTGGGGTTTGACAGTGGGCCCTGTTAAACCTCTATAAAAAGCTGCATGTA
Source organism: Armigeres subalbatus (assembly GCF_024139115.2). Taxonomy (NCBI): domain Eukaryota; kingdom Metazoa; phylum Arthropoda; class Insecta; order Diptera; family Culicidae; genus Armigeres; species Armigeres subalbatus. The sequence continues at coordinate 76,669,050 of NC_085140.1, forward strand.
TCCGCAAGTAGGCTCCGTCAAAGCGACCGTGTGCCGCTCAAAGCGCACAAGCCCAAGTCCTGGTGTTAGGTGGGACGCTAAACAGCCCTGACAAGACGGCCCTCCGACGAGACAGGAGGTTTGCGCAGGCCCAATAAGCCGCCTTTAAAAACAACTATTACGAACGACCTAGGCGACGAATAAAGGATCACGATTGGAAGCTTGGAACATGGAACTGCAAGTCGCTAGGTTTCGCAGGTTGCGACAGGATGATCTACGATGAATGACATCCCCGCAACTTCGACGTCGTGTTGCTGCAGGAGATTTACTGGACAGGACAGAAAGTGTGGAAAAGCGGGTATCGGGCGGCTACCTTCTACCAAAGCTCTGGCATCACCAACGAGCTGGGAACCGGCTTCATAGTGCTGGGTAAGATGCGCCAGCGCGTGATTGGGTGGCAGCCAATCAACGCAAGGATGTGCAAGCTGAGAATTAAAGGCCGTTTCTTCAACTATAGCATCATCAACGTGCACTGCCCACACGAAGGGAGACCCGACGACGAGAAAGAAGCGTTCTACGCACAGCTGGAGTAGACATACGATGGATGCCCACTGCGGGACGTCAAAATCGTCATCGGTGACATGAACGCGCAGGTAGGAAGGGAGGAAATGTATAGACCGGTCATCGGACCTGATAGTCTGCACACCGTATCGAATGACAACGGCCAACGATACATAAACTTCGCAGCCTCCCGCGGAATGGTAGTCCGAAGCACCTTGTTTCCCCGCAAAAATATCCACAAGGCCACATGGAGATCACCTAACCAAGAAACGGAAAACCAAATAGACCACGTTCTAATCGACGGTAAATTCTTCTCCGACATCACGAACGTCCGCACTTACCGCAGTGCGAATATTGGATCCGACCACTACCTCGTTGCAGTATGCCTGCACTCAAAACTCTCGACGGTGTACAACACGCGCCGAAGTCGGACGCCGCGGCTTAATATTGGGCGGCTACAAGTCGGTAGACTAGCCCAAGATTACGCGCAGCAGCTGGAAGTGGCACTCCCAACGGAAGAGCAGCTAGGCGCAGCGTCTCTTGAAGATGGCTGGAGAGATATTCGATCCGTCATTGGTAGCACCGCAACCGCTGCACTTGGCACGGTGCCCCCGGATCAGAGAAACGACTGGAATGACGGCGAATGTGAGCAGTTAGTAGAAGAAAAGAATGCAGCATGGACGAGATTGCTGCAACACCGCACGAGGGCGAACGAGGCATGATACAAACGGGCGCGAAACAGACAGAAATCGATTTTTCGGAGGAAAAAGCGCCAGCAGGAAGCGATCGACCGTGAAGAGACGGAGGAACTGTACCGCGCTAATAACGCACGAAAGTTCTATGAGAAGTTGAACCGTTCACGTAAGGGCCACGTGCCACTGCCCGATATGTGTAAGGACATAAACGGGAACCTTCCCACAAACGAGCTCGAGGTGATTCAAAGGTGGCGGCAACACTACGAAGAGCACCTGAATGGAGATATGGCAGACAACGGTGGCGGTATGGTAATGAACCTAGGAGCACGCGCGCAGGACATGCGACTTCCGGCACCGAATCTCCAGGAAATTCAGGAGGAAATCGGCCGGCTGAAAAACATCAAAGCTCCTGGAGTTGACCAACTACCAGGAGAGCTGTTTAAACACGGTGGTGAGGCACTAACGAGAGCGCTGCACTGGGTAATTATCAAGGTTTGGGAGGATGAGGTTCTGCCGCAGGAGTGGGTGGAAGGAGTCGTGTTCCATCTACAAAAGGGCGATAAGCTGGATTGTAGCAACTACCGCGCAATCACATTGCTGAACCCCGCCTACAAGGTACTCTCCCAAATTTTATGCCGCCGACTAACACCAATTGCAAAAGAGTTCGTGGGGCAGTACCAGGCGGGACTTATGGGTGAACGTTCTACCACAGACCAGGTGTTCGCCGTACGTCAGGTATTGCAGAAATGCCTGCGAGTACAACGTGCCCACACATCATCTATTCATCGATTTCAAAGCCACATATGATACAATCAATCGGGACCAGCTATGGCAGCTAACGCATGAAAACGGATTTCCGGATAAACTGATACGGTTGATCAAGGCGACGATGGATCGGGTGATGTGCGTAGTTCAATTTTCAGTCCCTTGGAAACACGCAGAGGGTTACATCGCTTTGGAGGGAGTAATACGAAGAGCAGGGATTGACACGAGTGGTACGATTTGCATGAAGTCCGTCCAGTTATTTGGTTTCACCGACGACATTGATATCATGGCACGTAACTTTGAGAGGATGTAGGAAGCCTACATCAGACTGAAAAGTGAAGCTAAACGGATTGGACTAGTCATCAACACGTCGAAGACGAAGTAAATGATAGGAAGAGGCTCAAGAGAGGTCAATGTAAGCCACCCACCACGAGTTTCTATCGGTGGTGACGAAATCAAGGTGGTTCAAGAATTCGTGTACTTGGGCTCACTGGTGACCCAGGGAGAGAAATTCAAAGACGCATCATGGCAGGAAATCGGACGTACTTTGGACTCCGCAAGACGCTCGATCGAATAGAGTTCGCCGCCGTACCAAACTGACAATCTACAAAACGCTTATTAGACCGGTAGTTCTCTACGGACACGAGACCTGGACGATGCTCGTGGTGGACCAAAGCACGTAGCCAGAATGTCGGACAGTAATTCGGTGAAAATGGTTCTCGACAATGATCCGACGGGAACAAGAAGGCGAGGTGCACAGCAGGCAAGGTGGATCGATCAGATGGAGGACGATTTGCGGACCCTCCGCAGACTGCGTGGTTGGCGAAGTGCAGCCATGGACCGAGCTGAATGGAGAAGACTTTTATGTATTGCACAGGCCACTCCGGCCTTAATCTGGTAATAAAAAAACTTAACATAACAGATAACTTTATTAACTCCAGATGAAACGTTTCAGACTCTTATAGTCTACATAAAGCACTTTCCAATTATAAACTACCAGCAACATATTTTTAATGGAAATATTTTAACTTCAACCAATTTTAAAATCAGTAGTGAACAAATGTTAAATATTATTATGCATGCATTTTCAGCGATATTCCACAGAATTCCAACGTGAATCATTCTTTACAATTGTGAATACTTTATTGCAAAAATAAATAACTGACCGAACATTAGTTTCTATAAGGACCGAATACAAGATGCTTAATTGTCCAGTGATTTTTTTCCTTGAATTGAATTTGAGAATCACAATTGAAGCCACTAGAATGATACCGTTAGCTGTATGACCACAATGTTTTCAATTGAACAAATTCTAAACTATTTAGTTTGCGACTAAAGAAGTTAGTTTTAGGTATTTCTATTCCATTCTAGGCATGGTAAGGCGGCTGCTCTTTGCCCCACAAATTCAAGCAGCATACCGTGCGATACGTTTAAAATGCAATTTGATGGGTGTTTGCTTGTAGAAAATTTTGAAAAGCATTAGCATTCTGTTTGCCTAATCCATTTCTCACAATTCCGATGCTTCTGATATTTTTGAAACCTGTATTACTGTAACTCACGCATTTCGCTTTCTATATTTACATTAATTTTATTCCAAAACCCAAAGGTAAATATTTCAGAATCAAAACCAGAAACGCAAACGAGTCCAATGTTTTGTTACAGAACCGACATCTGTTGTATTATTGTTTGTTAAACTAGAATTTCTTCAGCAATAGTTATTCATGAAATCGTTTTTCCAAAATTTCCAAAAAGGAGAACATTTCAACGCAAAATGAGGACATCTGGTTTTTAATGAAAAAGGAGGACATGTCCTCGTTAAGGTTACCATGTGGTCACCCTAGACCTGTAAAACATAATAAAAATAATTTATTATAGATTAGGGACGGGAAATATTGTGGAGAATTATCGAATTATTATCAAAAATGTAAAAGCAACGTATTGATAATGATTTAGTGAAATAACAAAAAAATTAGAATTTCAAGTAAAAATAATGAACAATGTTGAACTTCAATCGCAGACAATCGACAATCGAATTTCTCTTTTAGTAATAATTATTATTTCTTATGATTTTCATAAGTCTGACTCCACGACACTACCCATAATCCTATCACTCATAATGCCATTACTCCGAACGCCATTAGTTTTTTCAATGAAAAAAAGTTAATTAATAGAAGTTTATTTAGTTATTAATTAATTCATGGAAATGTGTTTAACGACTTATTCAATAGCAGGGCGACTCCAGTCGAGTAAATTACACAATTTTTACGAGAAATTTATCGTAGATCCATACTTATTTTTCGATCCGATAGTTCTTTTACAAGGTTCATCGTGTTGAATTCGCGATTCGTTTCATCAAACTAGAACAATTTGAAAACAGTACAGAACGAAAAATTCTTGCTCCATAATATCCCGTTACATATCATGTGCTACCTTTGAAGACTGTTAAAGCCGAAGTGAGAATTTCGTAGTACATTCTTATGCTCAATGCAGGGAGCTGGAGGAAATTTCAGCCGACTTCGACGGGGCTTGAGACGGCTCGCGAACATGCATTTTGACAGAATAAAGGCGTGGAAATGTTGCTTCTGAAGTTTGCGGAAAGTCGGCGATTAACCTTACTGTGACAAGAAGGGCATGGCGACAAGACCCTAGAATGAGAGGATCTCTTCTGTTCGTCGAATATGCTTGTTCCGCAAGGGGCAGTTATAGTTTCGTTATATCTTGTATGTAAATGATTATTTAAAGGAGGTTTTATCCAGAGCTTAAAATATTCATCTTCATGAAGTAACTTCGGTCCGAATTTTGACAAACATCGCATGAATATTCAAAACATAGAATGACATAGTCAGACGACTGCTCCACGAACTCATTCATTCGACTGTCACTGAGTGTGTTTACTATGTGCAGAAAAAACATAATTACAGGGTGGCCACTCAATTTCCATTTTGGAATTCCCGGTTTTTCCCGGTTCAAATTTTGGAACTTTCCCGGTAGAAGTGTATCGAGAAAAGAAATGATCGAGGGATGAGGTTTTGCATTAATTTGACAAATCAATATGTGGAACAACCACACTTGCTTTACACGACATTTTCGTTTCGTTTCGTTTCGATCGTATTTCTGATCATGTGACTTAAATTCACCATCAAAATGTATGGAATTGTATAATAATACATCCTAAATAAATCGAATAGAACAATATGGCAATGTATTGATAATGCGCCTGTTAAGCAAACTCCCTGCCTTATACGAAGGAGGCCAAGGGTTCAATTCCAGATCGTGTCAATCTCTATCCTATAGGTACCTTCAACTTGACCATTCTAGCAGTCACTGTTAGAAGTGAATAAAAGCTTATTTCTGCATTCATTCTTTCATTACTATCACATTGGCAACACATTAATTAAGAAGAAATTCTGGTAAGTGATAGAAGCATTGCTATCAATTATTTTTCACTATAATTTTGACATAAACTATGTCTAAGGGGAAGACTTGGATACAGGGTGTAAAATGAAAACTACAAAATCGGGGACCGTCGCGAAATCATGTTAGATTTGTAACATTAATAGGTCCTTTATCTTTCAATGGATTTTAAAGATTTATATATCAATCGAATCGCAAACTCTCCACTAATTTGCCAGTAGTATTGAATTTTGAGTATCAACGGTAAGCTATTGAAAATTTTAGTTCTTTCATGCATCATGCATTTTCTATGCCGCACGTTACAATCCTTGGTAATTACCCTCTTTTAGGGTATTATCAATTGGGTGTATGCATGGGGTGGCCCAGCTGTTAGACAGTGGGGTCCCTACTCCCTCATAGAGCGGGAGATGCTGCTAAAGCTGGGTAGTAGTATCAATGGGATAGTTTCTTCTCTTCTATATAGAACGGAATAATTGGTTCAGTGCACTATATTTGATTTTACGTAGTTTACGTCAACCGGTCGTGTCTTGAATACAACCCCAACAATATTTTTATTCGAAAAATAAACGAGCTCATTTTATAAATTTGCTCCAAATTTAGATTTAAATATCAAAGATTTTTCAAACATAATATTTTTTCGGGAAAACATTAATGCGTTCTCCAGAAAATAATAACAACTACCGAAAAAAAGAAAGTCTAACAATGTGTTATTCAATGTGAGTTCAAGGCATTCGTATTCCGTTGTTATTTACTTGCTCAAATTAACGCCTTATCAAGCAAAAAAATAACATGATTTAGAAACTTGAGATAGGATTGATTTGAAAAATTTTAAACGATTTCAAAACGTTCATACTTAAAATCGGAACATTATTCAAAAACGAAACAGCTCAAGAAATATTGTTTCATATTTCTTGGAGAATTTCAAGGCGGATTTTAAAATGCTTGATGTTTTTGGGGAAACCATTTTATAAGAAATGGAGTACAGTCAAACCTCAATGAGTCGATGTTCTGTAACTCGATAACGACTCATGGAAGCAAATTATGCCACATTAAAAATATTTGCTGGGTTACTGTGATGGTTCCTACAGAAAACTTTCCAACAATTTCCTGTTCTGCAATTCGATTTTTCCATGAGTCGTTGGTTCCTTCGATATCGATTCATGGAGGTTAGACTGCACTATGGTCCAGGATACAGATTTACGCGGAAAAGAAAAAACTGTTTTTCTACAAAATTGTTCGAAATAGTAAGGCCATCATTATGGTTCTACCGAAAAATAGGGTGGCCCATCATATAAAAAAAACTAGAAAATATTTTTTTTATTTTTCGGAATATTGACATGTTATGTTCTACAAAGTTGTATCGTAACTTATTCCAATCAATTTCGCTAAAAAAAATTTTTTTTAGAGCAATTTTACCTAATTAGATTAGGGTGTACCTAAAAAAACAGTATTTTTGATCTACTTTTTTTGTTTTAGATTTCTCGCAAAAGTCGTGTTCAGGTGACATTTAGAACTCAAAAAATGCAACTTTTGATGGGTAAATATGCTCAATATCTTTTTTCTATCAAAATTACATTTTTTCATAAGTAGATATCTCCGGTTCTTCTTCTTATTGGCATTACATCCCCACACTGGGAGACAGAGCCGCCTCGCAGCTTAGTGTTCATTAAGCACTTCCATAGTTTTTAACTGCGAGGTTTCTAAGCCAGGTTACCATTTTTGCATTCGTATATCATGAGGCTAACATGATGATACTTTTATGCCCAGGGATGTCGATACAATTTCCAATCCGAAAATTGCCTAGACCGGCACCGGGAATCGAACCCAGTCACCCTCAGCATGGTCTTGCTTTGTGGCCGCGCGTCTTACCGCACGGCTAAGGAGGGCCCCACAATATACACAGATATCTCCGGTTAGGGCAGACCAAAAAAATATATTTACACGGCATTTGAAAGAGAAATTAATATTCTTTATTATGTCAAAAAATTGGGGATATGTTATTTTTTTATCTCAAGCTTCATCAATTTTACTAAAATCATGTTTTGCCTTTCTCGTATACTAAGTATACGGTAAAGGCTATATGATCGCTCCAAAAACAAACTTTTTATAGAAGTGAAGAAAACTTTTTATAGTGTGTATGTGTGTGTGTGTGTGTGCGCAAAACTACTCAAAAAATGTCACTCATTTTTCGGGCACTTATCCTCAACCGATTTGCTCGCAACAAGTTGCATTCAACGCAGAATCCTATCCCATTGTTTCCTATTTGAAATTGGCCAGATCGGTCTATGGGATCGAAAGTTATGACCAAAATACAAATTTATACGAAAAATCGCGTAAAAAATGTCACTCATTTTTCGGGCACTTATCCTCAACCGATTTGCTCGCAACACATTGCATTCGTCGCAGAATCCTGTCCCATTGTTTCCTATTTGCAATTGGTCAGATCGGACTATGGGATCAGAAGTTATGGCTAAAATAAAAATTCATACGAAAAAATCTCGTAAAAATGTCACTCATTTTTCGGGCACTTATTCTCAACCGATTTGCTCGCAACAAACTGCATTCGATGCAAAATCCTGTCCCATTGTTTCCTATTTGAAATTGGCCCGATCGAACTATGGGATCAGAAGTTATGGCCAAAATACAAATTCATACGAAAAATCGCGTAAAAATGTCACTCATTTTCGGGCACTTATCCTCAACCGATTTGCTCGCAACAAGTTGCATTCGACGCAGAATCCTGTCCCATTATTTCCTATTTGAAATTGGTCAGATCGGACTATGGGATCAGAAGTTATGGCCAAAATACAAAATCCTACAAAAAAATCGCGTAAAAAATGTCACTCATTTTCCGGGAACTTATTCTCAACCGATTTGCTCGCAACAAGTTGCATTCGATGCAGAATCCTGTCTTATTGTTTCCTATTTGAAATTGGCCAGATCGAACTATGGGATCAGAAGTTATGGCCAAAATACAAATTCATACGAAAAAAACGCTTAAAAATGTCACTCATTTTTCGGGCACTTAGCCTCAACCGATTTCTTCTTCTTCTTCTTATTGGCATTACATCCCCACACTGGGACAGAGCCGCCTCGCAGCTTAGTGTTCATTAAGCACTTCCACAGTTATTAACTGCGAGGTTTCTAAGCCAGGTTACCATTTTTGCATTCGTATATCATGAGGCTAACACGATGATACTTTTATGCCCAGGGAAGTCGAGACAATTTCCAATCCGAAAATTGCCTAGACCGGCACAGGGAATCGAACCCAGCCACCCTCAGCATGGTCTTGCTTTGTAGCCGCGCGTCTTACCGCACGGCTAAGGAGGGCCTCAACCGATTTGCTCGCAACAAATTGCATTCGACGCAGAATCCTGTCCCATTATTTCCTATTTGAAATTGGCCAGATCGAACTATGGGATCGAAAGTTATGGCCAAAATACAAATTCATACGAAAAAAACGCTTAAAAATGTCACTCATTTTTCGGGCCTTTAGCCTCAACCGATTTGCTCGCAACAAATTGCATTCGACGCAGAATCCTGTCCCATTATTTCCTATTTGAAATTGGCCAGATCGAGCTATGGGATCGAAAGTTATGCACAGATAGAAAAAAATTGTTGAAATTTACAAGAAAGTGATGCAAATAAAAAGAATGCCAAAAAGAGCGTAAATTTAAACGATATTATCGCGTGAATGTATGCGTTCTGTATTGCATTATGTCACTTTTTATATGATGTATGCTGGAGAGACTAACATAATGCTATAGAAATTGCATACATTTAGGGTGTACTTGTTGGAAAATATCCATGTGTGCCCAAAATAGGGTAACTTTCCATGTCTTTATTTTTTACGCGCTTCTTAGTTTTCATTATATTGTTCTGTGTGGCCAAAATACAAATTCATACGAAAAAATCGCGTAAAAAATGTCACTCATTTTTCGGGCACTTATCCTCAACCGATTTGCTCGCAACACATTGCATTCGCCGCAGAATCCTTTCCCATTGTTTCCTATTGAAAATTGGCCAGGTCGGACTATGGGATCGGAAGTTATGGCCAAAATACAAATTTATACGTAAAAATCGCGTAAAAAATGTCACTCATTTTTCAGGCACTTATCCTCAACCGATTTGCTCGCAACAAATTTCATTCGACGCAGAATCCTATCCCATTGTTTCCTATTTGAAATTGGCTAGATCGGACTATGGGATCGGAAGTTATGGCCGAAACATCATTTTTGCCTTTTTATACGATAAGGTTGTATGTTCGTTCCAAAACCAAACTTTTACAGAAGGCCTGGGGCCTGTAGCATAATCGAAATTGTACTAATAATATTAGTAGAGTAGCTTGTAACTTGTATTTTTCTGTTGCAAGAATGAATTTACAAGGCTAATATTACAAGTAAACCGCACTAATAATATCAATGGAATTTACAAGTAACTGTTGCATAAAGAAAATACAAGTACAAATTATTAGCGTTGGCTTGTAGTTTCTTTTACAAGTATGAATGGTGCTGTAATTTAATTTACAAGTAGCTTTTATTTTATTATTTTAGCCGTGCAAAGTACTTATGCATCGTTTTATTGTTTTTAACGACTTAACAGAGAAAGAAACTATTATTCTAGTTGCTTCAAATTATCATATAATGAAATACTGTGCAATAAGAATAAATTTCTCGTTTCGATATAACACAGTGAATAATGAAACAAAACTACTCAAAAGTGGGTTGTTTTAGCTCAAATCCGTACTTTGGACCAATAACCCAATTTTAAGTGAAATGAGTTTCCTAACACTTAGTAGTTTAACTTAATCCACTCAAAACATATTAACCAAAGCTGAGTTTAGTTTACCCAAAGTTGACTTTATTCATCTCAAAATTGAGAATCAGGGCTTGGATGAATGAAGCAATGAAGATGAGGACCGATGCTTCAGCACCAGATATACTCCCGAGGAAGGTAGCTTCATGAGAGAACAGTTTCAAAGTGCTTAGTGAAGAATGCTTCCTCGCTCTATATGGCACTGCTGTACGAAACAGTTGGAGAGTGAAATCAAGCACCCGCTTGTGCAGAGAATATTTAACTCTCTTGCCTCACTTCCACTGAGTTGCGCGTTTCTGTTGGAATGAATGTGTAAAAGAGAGGTATATAATGCAGGCTATCTCTTTCCCGCTAGTGGTTTTGTATTTACACAACACTCACTAACATATGAAACACTGCCGATGAACGAAGGAAGCATCCTCATTTCACGCTTCCTTACTGAACGATGCCTCTTCGGTAGTACCCGGCTTGTGAAGATGCCACGTTCAAAACTCCCCTCTTTCAATGCATAAAACGAATGTTTTGTAATTGCCTCTTCCCTTGTTCGTGCAGTAAGCAGCACGTCATCGAAGGAACATCAATCGGTGTACCGAAATTAAAACCTCACTGTGGGCTAAAAACGAAGCATTCGTTCGTTTTTGAACGAATTTTCCAAGGCCTGTTGAGAATATATTAATTTACTGAAATTTATATTATTGTTTTATTGTAGTATTATTGTATTATAATACTAAACAATCTCATTTAAGACCATGCATATTGCTTTATGTTTAACAACATCATGGGAAACAAAAGAAAAACGGAAAAACTACCTAAATTTTGAGTAGAATTTATTACGATATTTTCATCAGTTAGTAAATAGTTTGAACAAAAAAAGAAATCGTCCAAATTTCATAATCGCGAATTATAAGCAAAACCTAAACTCGCATAAGTCTCACAATACACGTAAATTAAACCCTCTTCAAAAACCCACAACAAACAAGTCTAGCGGGATTCGATTAGTCAAGGAGCATACGTTCGCGTAACTTACAAATCGCCCTAATTAAAACTTAAGTCAATCCCAAAGACCACGTAAAAACGACTCCAGTGTGCATTGGCTTCCTTAAAAATGCCAATACCACGAAGCCGGCCTAAACCACGGAATCAATAAATTTACAGAGAGTGTTCCGTGCATACCTATCGCAGTCAAAATATATATTCTATTTATCCACAAATTTGCAAACAAACGTATACAAATCGTTTACCTTCGCATTGACAGAGAACTGTCGGATGAATTTTGACAGGTAAATGAACCTGACCTCAACCTCAACCTCAACCAACCAAATTCAACCTTACTAATAATACAAGTACTAATATTATTAGTTGGCAAAACATTATTATGCGACGCAAGTTACAAGTACTTTTAATTTGTTGACTTGTAACTTGTAACTTGTAGCTAATATTATTAGTCTGATTATGCTACAGGGCCCTGGAGACCCATAGTGTTGTATACAAATCGATTCAGCTCGACGAACTGAGATGATGTTTCTGTGTGTGTGTGCGCGCACCAAAAGTGCGAAAAGTTTAGCTCACTTTTTTGGAACTCAACCGATTTAATTCCAACAAGTTTCATTCGACGCGGAATCCTGTCGTATTGTTTTCTATTGAAAATTTGGAAGATCGGAACATGGGCACAGAAATTATGGCCAAAATATACTATGTGTTATAAAAAAGCGAGTAAAAAAGTCTAGCTGACTTTTAATGGACTTACCCTCAACCGATTTACTCTCAACAAATTGCATTAGACGCGGAATCCTATTCTATTATTTTCTATTGAAAGTTGGCCAGATTGGACTATTACCTTAGAAATTATGGCCAAAATTCTTTTGCCTTTCTTGTGCAACAAAGTTGTACCGAAAGGCTATAATTTCTTTCCGAAAACGAACTATCGGATGCTTCCACACTGATGCACTTCCCTCCCTCTTCATACGGGAGTTTGGCAGAAAGACGGTCATGAGATTTATATCATAACAAATATCAAATATCAAATATCCCTCCGCTCGCTTGATGGGAATGACATTTTCGTTTTCTTTTGTGCAGTCGGACTTCAGTTCAACTAACATCCTAAAGTGATATCCTTAAAATATATGACTGGGTAAAATAAAACAGGGGTATGAACGTCAAAAACATTGGAAAAGGAAATAAAATGTCGAAATTCTTATTAATATTAGCATATTGTAGATCAAGCTGAAAACCGAACCGAGGTCTCGCGACAATCGCATTTTCTCGCATTTCCGGAGTAGTGCGAGTAGTATAGTGCAGTAGTAGGAGTAGTAGTAGGAGTAGCGCATCGCGAGTAGTGCGCAACTGTGCCATAGTCGGGCACCACTCGCGATGCAGTTGCGACATCCGGGAATGGGACAAAATATGATTTTCGGTTTTCAACTGGATCTACAATATCTTTGCCGTAATCTGATTTTCATAGAACGGACAAAGAAATTTGTCTTTTTTACTCCTAGCTACTAGCTCATCTATTTTCAAGCACACACATTTTACGAAGGTCGAGAAAGGCACCATCACCGCTAGGTGGATTAATCTGGGTTTTTTTAAATAAATTAATATAACTCGACAACGGAAGAAGATACAGACAATATTCTTATAGCAAAACACGCGTTTTGAAAAGCCCCAAAAGTCTTCAGAAGATGACATTCGTGAGAATTGATTTGAATAAGCTGCGCTACAACTTTGTAGAACATAACATGTCAATATTCTGAGAAGTAAAAAAAATATTTTCTGTTTTTTATATGATGAACCACCCTATTTTTTGATAGCACCGTAATGATGGCATTACTATTTCGAACAATTTTGCAGAACAAAATTTTTTTCTAAAAAATATAGTTTTGGCGTAAAATTCATCTTTCCGCGTAAATCTGTATCCTGGACCATAGTGGACTGTATTGCTAATGGTTTTACAGACCACCATGTCCGAAAAAAAATCTTAAATTGAGATATTTTTCTAAGATTCCAGTTTGATATCTAAGCTTTGGAATAATTTTTGATATTTTGGAAATTTTGTAATGCTGATATTTTTTTTAAATAATCAATCAGATTTATAGACGGTAAATGTGTTTTCTTGAATAGAAACAATTTAGAAGTTTTAACTAAGAAATATATAACACTAAGCAGATTTAAGAGCTAATGTATTTGTATCTCGAGAAGAAAGATGGGATACGTGGAAGGATCTTAGAGGTATAAGGGTTACCTACCGGTTATGATTTCTTCAAACTTTGAACTGAAAAAAATATTCCTGAAATTTCTGAAATCTGTTACACTTGAGATTACTTTTTATTTATTTACAAGGTCTAAAAATCTCCAATGTGAATATGTACATTATGTGGGAGATTTTGTATTGGAGGTAACCACTTTCCTCCGATGGGACATAAACTCATGACCCTCAATACTGAGGCCAAAATCTATGTAGTCCTGAAATTCCAGAAAATCGGAAAGAAATTTTATTCTTTTTAAAAGACTGATAAACTTCTGTAAACATAATTCTTGAGTTAGGACGTGATTTCTACGACCTAAAATTGTCAGCTTTAATCAGCGTCAATCAAATTCCCGGTTATTTCCCGGTTTTCCCCGGTTTTATCTGATTCCCGGTTAATTCCCGGTTCAGTGGCCACCCTGTAATTAGCATTGTTTATGTTGATGTTTACCGTTGAAAGTGCCTCGCGGATGAAAATCGGATTCAGTCCTGTGTGATAAATCACTTTACTTATTTGAAACGTTTTCAGGTTTCAGATAATTATCAATTTGTAAAATGTGCATAAATATTCAATGACTAATATTCAACTGAATATTGACTGTCCAGAGCTAACTATGAATGTGTCGGAAGTGAACTGACAAATGTAGAAAAATGGACTTCACCAAAATTTTTCGATTATTTTACACTCTGGTTTTATCTCTACTGTTCGCCTTATACCGGGTAAACGCGTTCATTAAAAGAAGACATCATCTCTAAACAAGGCAATCACATCTCTATTTGCCTTAAAGGGAGCAAACGAGTTCATTCAAAAAAGACATTATTTCCACTGAACACCCTATGTTAATTGAAATAAGGTGTTAAGGTTGCCTCACACCTCGGGAATTTGGTCATCGGATTTTTCCCCACATGTATTTTTGCATATGCGATGTTTTCGGGATTTGGGCACGGAAAATCAAAATCCCGGCCCCATTTAAAATGCACGGGGTTAAAAATCCGACGGAAAATTTCAAAAACACCACCCATATGCCTTTTAATTATATTTAAAAAAAATAGTTGTTCTTAACTATGGTGACGATTGGTACACCCACCCTATTTCTAGAAAGGTGTCAAACGATTCGCCGTGAACGCGTGTTTTTATGTTCGAGTAAAATGCAATTTATGTTAAAGTTGCTAAAATTTATCCGTAAACTATTATCGTAGAGCTATCTCGTGTTTAAAAAGAGTGCCATAATCGGCAAAACAGAAACCATCCGAGCAAAAACGATCTTGGTGTAAACATACATAAAGCAACATTTAGGATAACCATCTAAATTTATGCTACTTTGTATTTTGGATCCTTCTGGCCGTATTTTCTTTATTTATGAGCTGAAACTCATCACTGTCTACAGAGAAATGGTAGTTTTAATGAAATAAATTTGTTCATCTAGGAGTGCATTACAATGCGCTACGCCACAAAATATGTAATGCCTAAAATGTACACTCAACCCTCTTTTTACGGCAGTTATTATACATCACTCCATTTTACGGCACGTGACGTAAAAAGAATTTGAAACATTATTGACATCCAAAAGTAAGCCTATATGAAGGTATTCTTAGAAACCCAAAGAACAAAGTAGATGTTTTGTATATTCATCATTTGCCTTCAACAATTGTTCCGTTCCAGGTCATCCAAGAATTTACTGGAGTCTACACGCGTAACCAAGGACCAAAGGTCTACAAGCGTAGCGAAAGAGCTGTTATCTATTGTAAAAAATGGTTTATGCCCTATTTGATAGATTAAACCAAATTCCGTTCCAGATCACACAAGAATTCCCTGGAATATAGGTCTTGAGGTCTACCCGCGTAACCGATGGGCTGTTATCTCTTTTTTTAAATGGTTCATGCTCCATATGATCTATTAAACCAAACTCAATATGCCTTAAGCAGCCGTTCCTTTCCTGGTCATCCAAGAATTCATCCTAAATATGTCCTCCAAGTATTTGTCTTGCACTTGCGTCTCAAATGTAGGCATATGAGTTGTTCTAAGATCTTCAAATTGTCCTGGAGTTTGAATCAAATGGTCTACCGAATCAACCAAGTCTTCCATTATGTATCCAGCCACGGTAACCACCCAATTATGTCCTCCAAGTATTGGTCTTTCGCTCGCGTCTCAAATCCAGGCATATGAGAAGTTCTAAGATTTCCAAATTGCCCTTAAGTTTGAATCAAATGGTCTGCCGAATCAACCAAGGCTTTCATGATGTCCCCAGCAGCGGTATTAATCCAATTATGTCCTCTGAGTATTTTTCTTTCACTAGCGTCTCAAATCCAGACATATGAGATGTAGTAAGATCTCCAAATCGTCCTGGAGTTTGAATCTAATGTTCAGTCGAATCAACCGAGGATTCCATGATGTCCCCGGCCGCGGCATCATCCCAATCATGTCCTCCGAGTATTTTTATGTTCAGTCGAATCAACCGAGGATTCCATGATGTCCAGAGGTGCGGTAATAACCCAATTATGTCCTCCGAGTATTTTTCTTTCACTTGCGTCTCAAATCCAGACATATGAGATGTAGTGAGATCTCCAAATCGTCCTGAAGTTTGAATCAAATGGTCTGCCGAATCAACCGAGGCTTCCATGATGTCCCCGGCCGCGGTATCATCCCAATCATGTCCTCCGAGTATTTGTCGTTCACTCGCATCTCAACTGTAGGCATATGAGTTGTTCGAAGATCTCCAAATCGTCCTGGAGTTGGAATCAAATCGTCTGCCGAATCAACCAAGGCTTTCATTATATCCCCAGCTGCGGTATCAACTCAATTATGTCCTCCGAGTATTTTTCTATCATTTGCGTCTCAAATCCACACACATCGGTGACCTCGTGGAAGCCTTGGTTGATTATGCAGACCATTTGATTCAAACTCCAGGACAATTTGGAGATCTTAAAACATCTCATATACATGGACTTGAGACGCGAAAGACAAATACTCGGAGGGCATGATTAGGATGATACCGTGGCTGGGGCACCATAGAAGCCTTGGTTGATTCATTTCACCATTTGATTTAAACTCCAGGACACTTCGGAGATCTTACAATATCTAATATGCCTGTATTTGAGACGATAGTAAAAGACAGATACTCAAAAGACAAAATTGGGTAGACCATTTGATTCAAACTCCAGAACAATTTGGAGATATTCAAACATCTCATATGCCTGGATTTGAGACGTAAGTGAAGACAAATAATCGGAGGACCTAATTGGGTTGATACCGCAGCTGGGAGCACCATTGAAGCCTTGGTTAATTCATTAGACTATTTGATTCAAACTCCAGGACATTTTGGAGATCTTACAACACCGCATATGTCTTGTTTTAAGACGCAAGTGAAAGACAAATACTCAGAGAACATAATTGAGTTGAAAGCACGGCTTAGGACATCATGAAGGCTTTGGTTGATTCGATAGACCATTTGATTCAAACTCCAGGACAATTTGGAGATCTTAAAACATCTAATATCCATGTACTTGAGACGCAAGTGAAAGACAAATATTCGGAAGGCATGATTGGGATGATACCGCGGCTGAGGACATTATGCAAGCCTCAGTAGGTTCGGTAGACCATTTGATTCAAACTCCAGGACAATTTGGAGATCTAACAACTTCATACATGCAAGAATTGAAGACGGAAGTGAAAGACAAGTAATCGGAAGACAAAATTGGGTTAACACCGAGTCTGGAGACATCATGGAAGCCTTGGTTGATTCGTTAGATCATTTGATTCAAACTTCAGGACAATTTGGAGATCTTATAACATCTCATATGCGTGGATTTGGAGAGATCTTACAATACCTCATGCAAGACGCAAATGAATGTATTTGAAAGTATCCTCACGATGAATAAATTGAGTGAAATACTAGACATTTCAGCAAAAATTCTTTTTACGTCACATTCGGTTTACGTCCCCCCAATAAGTGACGTAAAAAGAGGGTTGAGTGTACTATACATAATTTTTTTAATCAAAATTGCTAATAATCCTACGCATGATTTTTCCCCTGATAACGCTTGCTTATCGACTTGCTAGAAGCTTACCTCACCAACAAGAGCCGATGAATTTCGGCATAACACTGACAATATTAGGGTGCCTGAGGTCCGAATTGATGGACATTTGTGCCAATACAAGTTTCGAACTCTGTTCTGTTTATGCAATTCGATTGAATCAATATTCAGCAAGAGAGCTAAACACATTCGGTTATCCTAAACGTTGGTCAATGTGACTATATTTGAAAGTGGGAAAAATCTGAGATGAGATGAGACGAGATGACTCGTATAGGTAGCTTAATTTCAAACCATGTGATTTGCGCTAGACTTTAACCTCACAAAATGAAATCGAACGCAAGCAGTATGAAGAGTTTTGTTCCTCTAAAATTAAGGTGGTGAGGCCATCAATTATTCCAAGACGAAGCACGTGGCTGCGGTTTGACACAAAGGCAGACCTTGTGGCGTTGAGGTAGTGCTTACTTGCGCAGTGTGTTAATGACAATTTTTATTAAATTAAAAAAAAGCATTTCTTCGTAAAGAACGCCTTCTGCTGGTTTCGTAATCAGCTTATCTAATGTTACTCGCGAACTGGGAAAAATGAAGATGTCCAGGAGACCAGACGCGTCTGGAAAAAATTGGAGGCACATCGCCCCAAAACCGACAAAGTTGGAGCTCTACAATACGCCAGATACCAAAGATACCAAAGATCATCCTTGATATGAACTGATGGACAAAATAAAAGCTTTGCAATTACCGAACGTCTATACTGTATCATCATCTCAACGCAGAGAAATTTCCTTACACTTTCCATCAACGGTTCGCTTTTCCGCTGTTGCCCAAAGATCAAATTGACGTATTTCACTCTAACGCATTATGTGTGCTGAATATGCACTTGTCACCACTTTATAAATATTGTATGATTTGCAAGAATGTTCATGGTGTTAGGTGTGTTTGTTTGGATGTGTGTCTTACAAATAGATATTAGTTCCAATACATTTTGATTTTCTTTTCTGTTATGTTTTAGTAGCAGTAAACGTATATGCTTTTCCCACGTTTGTTTTCGTTTGTATTATTTTGCTTATTTTCGTCAAAGTTCAAATTTGTAAATCATAAAACTAACTATTGGACGAAAAATTCAACCCATGTGTCGATTCCTGCCTTATTTGACATCAAATTCAAGAGTATATTCGTAAATATAGTTTTTAAAATGTCGAAACATCTGTTCCTTTTTGTAGGTCCTTCCTCAAATACTATTTTCTACTATTTCAACATGTCTATTTCCGTGTATTTTCCAATTTGAGTTTTTTTACTATCCTTCATTCTCATTTTTGGTGTAATACAACAACAACAATCAAACAAACAAAAGGATGAAAGAAAATGATTAGAATTGTTCACTAGTCTACTGGCTTGCTTACGGGCTAAATACATTTTATAGATGTAACTCTCAATTATAACAATATGCACATAGATATCTAGACATCTGCTTAGTTTTGTTTCTTTTTGCTTGCGATGCTTGCTGTGAGTACCACGGCCAGTTTCACTGTGCAGTTGCCACATGACATGAAACAGTAGTGTGTGTTGTATGTTATATTGTAGTTTAACTTCGTCTTCTGGAACGATATTAGTAACCTACTGGGTAAATATAGAACGCAGAAATATCTTATGAGGGATTAAGCTGGATAGAGAATTTAAAATTACACATCACTCTTAACTGTTACACTCTGAAAAGCACTCATATTCTTATTCTCTTGCAACCAATCGCCAATTTCACTGCCATTCTCTCATTAGCATTTCTTTTTCGAAGCCATTGACTGCTGACTAGATTGCTGCTCGTAAGATATTTCGCAACCCTGCACTGGAGCTGGTTTCATTCCATTCCGGAAACCATACGACAGAACAAGCTGCCACTTTCGCTTCTGTTTCCATCCGTGTGAACATGTCATGATTTTACAGTAGCAATCGAGCGAATTCTGAAATGAGTAAAGTAGCATAATTAGAAAATTGTTTGGCTCTTATCTTATAATAATGGTTTCAGTTTATAGATAAGTCTTGTCTGTTAAAATATTCTAATCAAGAGGTTCCTCTAAACTGAATCAAACTCCGCTTTTAACACAATTTTTGGGGAAAATTGGGCAAGATGGCCAACCTAAGCGGTAATCTTTGTAGAAACTCCTTCGAATTCTGCTGATTTGTTCATTTGACATAATTATTAATAAACATTGATTAATGACGTTTCAGTATATTATAACCTGATTTTAAAAAAGGTGATTTCATGATGTCTATATTTATCATATGGCGCGACATGGCCACCCCCACGGGGCAAGACGAGCGGGGAACAAAAATTTTATTAAAAGTGTGCTTAATTTTTTCACGGGTGACACATTCCTTGCAATTCTAGGGAAAATGTTCAAATGATCTTTTGCTTAAAAATGTCGTATTACATGTTGATTTGTTGACCTCTGGCCTTATGACGATATCTGAATTTTCCTAAAGCTATTTTTTTACGATTAAAACCATATCCGTTGTTTAAATCATCTCTAGTTCAGGAAGAAGCTATTTTGATGATTTTTGAAATGCTTTTAGGGGTTTAGGCGACTCTTAATCCTGGAGATGACCTTGTTCCTAATACAGTTGGCAATACCGCCCGAAGTCGTCGTATATCCAAAGATTTATATCCTATCGATCATAATTACTGTGAATCTCCTCAAATTATTAATGTAGATAGGCTATAGTTATATAAAAGTCTTGTTAAATATCAATTTTTGCTGAATAATGAGTAATTCTGGCTTCAAACCTCAAATGATGTAACTACAAAATTATAAGAAAATTCGAATTTCAACTAAACCATCTTAAAACCAATATTTCAAGAACAAGTGAGGTTGTCAAAGTGCGTTTTTCAGTCAGCCCTCTTTCATTATTGTTAACCATCCCTCTGAATAATAATGTGGATATAACCCGAGCAAAAATGAATAACTAATTGATAACAAATTCTATTATCCGGTTATCGAACATATTGATAACTGAACTTGTTATCATTTTGGCTGAATTAACAGCCAACATAACAAAAATGATACCAGAATTTTGTTCCTGAAATAACTGCCTGAAAACAAATTAGGTTATCACTGATACCAAATTGATAACACATTTTGCTATACATGTTATTCACTCAAATAACTAATTTAGTTATTATTTAGTTATCAGCCATCACTGTTTTATCGACCAAAATAGTTAAATCTTCTTTGCCGACTTCGTTACGCATAGATAAAAATGTTGGCATTCACTGGGATTCGAACTCGAATCGAATGATTGTATGGCGTCGTCTCTAGGCACTCACCTAATTACGCTTTCTTGAGGAGCAGGAGAGAAGAGCACTACGCTTTCTACTATCTTGCATTTACTGAAGACTATTTATAATCAAATCATGATACCATATAACAGTCGGCTGGATAGAGTGCAAAGCAGAATAACTTATTAATAACAAACTTAATTATCCAGTTATATTGATAACTAGAATAATTATTGTTATCATTCTGGTTGAATTACAAGTCAACATAGCAAAAATGATAACCGAAATGAATTTCATTCAAAATAGCGAATCGGCAATCAATTAGGATAAATACGGTTCATCGTCCTTTTATTTAATACATTTTGTTTTCAGTTGTGACCAATTAAATAATAGGCTTAGGTTAGTTTTTCTCTCTTATATTATCAATCATTAGGTTGCTAGCAGCACCATGCTGTAAATCGATTTCGGTTATAGGTTTTATTCAAACTAAACCACAGCCTTGATTTTCACAGTGAAATATTTCATGTTTTCATATGCATATATAAACATAAACACTGCTGATCCCAGGAAGAATTATTCCGTGAAAAAATGTTGCTATTCGGTGGATCCAGGACCGGACAGTTTTCGGGGGACCGGAAATGTACGAAAAAGGTTGATTAGGTTACATAAGGTTATGTGGGAGCCCCCCATTTCGTATGGCTACCTAGTCCACAACGCGCATTTTCGCTTACAATGTCTGCCGGGTCGACTAATTAAACATATTTTTTGGCTACTGTGATGGTCCATTCAAACACCTTCCAAAGGATTTTCTATTTCACATCTCGATATTCCCATGAGTCGATCGTCCTTTCAACATCGACTATTGGAGGTTTGACTGCAGATGATCTTGCTCGTTAGGTTTAAACTGTCAGTAAGTGAGTAATTACTCTTTGGTTGAGCACATCAATTAATCGATTAAAGTGCAAGCATAATTGTTTTCTCCACAACACATCAGAACGTTGAAATTTCTTGATTATCCGACACTTCCAGTTAAATTTTCCGCTTCCCCATATACATAAGCACTGTGGATCCCAAGACGAATTATATTGCGGTTAGTCAAGACTATTCATCGTTCCTGAATGAGCACATGCCCTTGAATCATATGTTCCAGGAGCTGCAAGGCCATTTTAAGTACTTATCAAACTACAATGCTTGGTTCTCAGATACATATTTCATTATTCAACAACACCTGAAATGAAAGTAAAGTTAATAAGCATAGTATAAAACAGATGGGAAAATTTCAACTTTTGTCGAAATTCCTATGTTGAAAGAGAAATAAACAAATCAGTAGATATCGTTAGGAGACCGCATCGTGCTTTCGTGCTGTGCGGTTCTATTTTCTCTCTTTGCGGAAGGAAGTTTTTAATACTACCAGAAGCTATTTTAATTTCAACAGTGCTTCTCAGCGCTATTTGTACCCACTGATCCCGTTACGATCTTTGCAAGGACCCGTGCCTTCGTTTTACGTTGGACCCGTTTGCGGAAGTAAAATTCCGACAAGCGGTGGTAATCCTGCAGGGACACCGTTCCGGGAAAAAACCTCTTAGAAGGTCACGTCTTCACGCTCAGCAATGAGTATAAATAAAAACAAGAGGAAGGGGGAGTCTTTGAATTCTCCACTTCCTTCTAAGAAACAATGTTTCAAGAACGTCCTGCCAGAGCGCGGAAAAAATAGAAGGAAGCTGGAGAATTCAGATATTCCTTCTAACTCTAATATCGGAAATAATTCTTCTCCTATCGAACTGAACAATCAGTTCGATTTGATTAATGATGATATTGAGCAAATCGAATCTACCTCTAGCCCAGGTGATTCGATTCATGCGAAGTTTTGTTGCCGAGTTGCCGAGTTTTCTGGCTTTAGGAATGAGATTTTGAGTAACCTTCAGGGTTAAAAGTTTCATTTCAGATTGCCAGCAAGGGTGACGCGTTTTGACGATCGCAAACGTCTTCTTCAGTATTTAACTGAGATGCGCCATAAATTCTTCACATACGATGACAAAACTGAGCGATTGTTCAAAGTCGTTTTGAAAGGTCTCCCTAGTGACGACAAATCACTGGATGAGATTAAAATTGAAATTTCTGAACTACTTGGATTTTCACCAGTTCAAGTAATTAAGATGAAAAACTCAAAGGTGCAGCCCAATCGGGTTGTACGCAAAGGTGACGTTGAACTACGTGGCTTTATATAATTTACAGGTTTTCGACTTTTCTGTTCGATGAGAGAAACCAAAGCAAGCGCAGGTTGAATCTGTTTTCGTTATTTCTAGACCAATATTTGAAAAAAGGCGTAACAGTTACGCCCTTTTCGAATGTTGGTCTAGATTTATCCTGCGCTCCTGAGATTGAGTGAGCATTACGCATTCTGGTCATAGATATAATTATCAAGATGTTGGGGTCAGAGCAAATTAGTACTCATTTTATGATTTCTCAGTCTAAAACCCCGGTGGCTCGTTTTAGAAAATCACATCGTGAAAGCGTTTGCATCGTAATTGCGTTTGGTGGTCTTCCTATGGAGGAAGTCAGAATTGACGCGATAAATAAGTTTGATAATAATTATTTTTCCTTCATGTGAGTTGCGTCGGGCTTTGGACACATAGGAATCTGCAAAAACGAACCGAAGAAAGTTTCCCAGAGCACATCCACTGCAGCAGTGAAGAAGATTGCGAGCTTCTCTACTGGCATCAATAGACGTAAGCGAGAAGCTGCCGTCAAACACCCCCAAGGTTTTGAGAGAAAACGCGCGTGTAAACTAGCAGAAACGAACTGCACCAGCTGGCGCAGCCCTGTAAGTTGCATTAATTTGACTGGCTTGAGGTCTCCAGTTAGCCTTGCGAACAAAGGTTCAGAAACCGGAGATGGCGAGTTCGATTCTCGATCCAATCTAGGATATTTTCGGGTGGGAAAAATTCTCGACACCCCGAGCATAGTGTATCCATTGTATGTGTGTATGTGTATGTGACAACAAGATGTATGTGTGACAACAAGATACATATTGAATACTCATGCAATATCGGGCATATAAAGCTTTCAGTTAATATCTAAAACAATGCTAATAGATTACTTTGAAAAGCAGGCCAAGTTCCAGTTGGAATGTAGTGCTATGGAAGAAGAAGCTTGCGATACACTTACGAGATTGACTGATTCACCGAAACCTAAACTGCTAAATATCTTTATTATTGCTAAATTGTTAGCAAGTTTTCAATACTAAATATTATCATACCTAAGTATTATAACACACTGGAGTCTGTTTTTACGCGGAGGATGTGGGCCGCGTGAATTAAAACAACGTAAAAAACCGCGTAAATCCCAAAATGTGTCTAAATGAGCCATGGAAATCCCGAAATTCTAGTGAAAACAAAATCGCATAAAAAGCGAATCGTGTACAAAAACCGCGTAAAAAATGACTTCAATGTACATCGGCTATGAAGCGTTGACTCTTGCTTGATCGAATGGTCTAAGAACATTGTAAATGCATCGAGAAACGGCTGAGATATTAACGATCAAAGTCTATCATATTTTCGTGACGTTTTTTGATTTTTCGAAATCGTAAAGTGTACCCCAATATAGAAAAGGCAGATGTAGTTCTACGTCAAAAGAAATCTCGCTCTGGTACTTCCCAGAAGGGTATTTCCCAAGAATTTTATTTAGTTCACTTTAACAAAATTGAACTTAATAATATGAAAAGTTTGGAAAACGCCTGTATTATGTCCCATGTCCGTGTTACATGGGAACATTTCCGCAGGCCTGGGGGAAATTTCCAAAACCCCACTCAGTGCCGTAAGTGCCAAAAATGGGGCAATAGAACCAAACAGTGTCACATGGATGCTAAATGAATGATTTGTGGTGGAACCTCTCACGCCAAGGACGCATGTCCTGTGAGAGAAGATTCCAATAAATTTAAGTGTGCAAATTGTGGGGGTAATCATAAATCCAATTTCTGGGAATGCCCTTCACGCAAAAAAGTTTTGAATTCCCGTGCAAAATTGATGACGGGAAATTCCAATCGGATCCCAGATTCGACGGATAGAAATTTTTCAAACGCTCAAATTTCGAAACCAGTTACCGGTCGAGGTTTATACCCATGTCCCAACGGAAAATAACGGTCATGTTGCCGATTCAGGTAGCATGACTGCTTCCGATTTTTTTTTAACTGAACAATTGCATAACATGATTGATGCAATGTTCAAAGCAAATACCATTCCTGAAGCTGTTCAGGTTGGTATAAAGTACACACAAACATGTTATCGGACTCCGTTTTAATGGATCCAAATAATTGTGTGAAAGTTCCAAATTGGAATGCCCGCTCACTAAAGGGTAAGGAAGATGAATTATTCAACTTCCTAACAGTTCACAATCTGCACATTGCCATTAAAATTGAAACGTTTTTAAAACCTGGACTCCCCATCAAAAGTGATCCAAACAATTTTATCTGCAGAAATGATTGTCTTGACGCGCCTGTGGTGGTGCACTGTCATTTATCAAACATAAATTAAATTTCTCTTTCGAAACCCAAGTTTTTGAAACCTTGGTAGTTTCTGTTGAAACAAATTTTGGACAATTTTCCTTCATTGCAGCCTACTTGCCTTTTCAATGGAATGGGCAGCATAAGAATTTTTTGAAAGCTGATCTTCAAATTCTGACTCGCAACAAATCAAAATTCTTCGTAATTGGTGACTTCAATGCCAAACACCGTTCATGGAATAATGCTCAAAGCAAATTTAATTGCTGACAAATTTAATTGTCGAAGCCAGAGGCATTGCAATTCCGAAATGTGAAGTTAAATTCAACTCCATTATTATTGACGACGATCTTCAGCTACTGATCCGTCTTAAAAATGCGATCCCGCGTTGAAAGTTATTTGGCGAGATCTGCAAAATGAAATTAAAAAACGTTTCGCTATTCTGAGAAATACCAACTTTGAGAATAATGTCTCGAAGTTGGATCCCAGTTCGAAACCCTTTTGGAAATTAACGAATATTCTTAAAAAACCTCAAAAGCCAATTCCAGCGCTTAAAGAGGGAAATAAAATTTTATTAACAAATGGCGAAAAGGTTCAAAAACTTGCTCAGCAGTTCGAGTGTGCCCAAAATTTTAGTCTAGGTCTCACTAGTCCAATTGAGGATCAGGTTACACGGAGCTTCGAAGACATTCTCAATCAAGAGAATGTTTTTGACCCTTCGTTGGGAACTAATTTGGATGAAGTGAGATCTATTACTAGAAAATTTAAAAATATGAAAGCCCTGGGTGATGATGGTATTTTCTACATACTTATCAAAAAACTTCCTGAGAGCTCTTTATCCTTTTTGGTTAATTTATTTAACAAATGTATAATAGATAAATGAAAAAACGCCAAAGTTGTTCCAATTTTGAAGCCGGACAAAAATCCAGCTGAGGCTTCTAGTTATCCTTAATCAGTTTGCTTTCTTCAATAAGCAAACTGTTTGAAAAGATTATTTTAAATAGAATGATGGTTCATATTAATGACAATTCTATTTTTGCTGATGAGCAATTTGGTTTTCGCCATGGGCATTCAACCACTCATCAGTTATTAAGAGTTACGAACTTAATTCGGCTCAACAAATCTGAAGGATATTCGACTGGAGTTGCTCTTCTTGATACAGAGAAAGCATTTGACAGTGTTTGGCATGAAGGTTTGATTGTAAAATTGATGAATTTTAATTTTCCTCTGTACATCATTAAACTGATCCAAAATTATTTATCAGATCGCTCACTGCAGGTAAACTATCAGAATACTAAATCTAATAGATTACCTGTAAGGGCCGGTGTCCCCAAGGCAGCATACTGGGGCCCATATTGTATAACATTTTTACTTCTGACTTACCTGATTTACCACCAGGGTGTCAAAAATCTTTGTTTGCAGATGACACGGGCCTTTCAGCCAAAGGGCGAAGCCTTCGTGTCATTTGTAGTAGATTGCAAAAAAGTTTGGATATTTTCTCCACTTACTTGCAAAAATGGAAAATTTCCCCGAATGCTTCCAAAACTCAGCTTATAATTGTCCCACATAAGCCGAGAGCTTCTCATTTGAAACCTTCTAGCAGACATATTGTCACTATGAATGGGGTTCCAATTAATTGGTCTAGCGAAGCTAAATATTTAGGACTTCTGCTAGATCAAAAATTAACTTTTAAAAATCACATTGAAGGCCTTCAAGCCAAATGTAACAAATATATTAAGTGTCTATATCCACTTATAAACAGAAAATCAAAACTTTGTCTTAAGAACAAACTTTTGATTTACAAACAAATTTTTAGACCAGCCATGTTGTTCATTTCATTTCATTCATTTATTTAGTTAACATCTAAACAGATAACACTGAATCAACAATTTGACGCCACAATACACGGTTCGAGGCCGCATCTCTCCATCCTCGGATACGCCCCACGCTCGCCAAGTCGTTTTGCACCTGGTCTGCCCATCTCGCTCGCTGCGCTCCACGCCGTCTCGTACCTGCCGGATCGGAAGCGAACACCATCTTTGCAGGGTTGCTGCCCGGCATTCTTGCAACATGCCCTGCCCATCGTACCCTTCCGGCTTTAGCTACCTTCTGGATACTGGGTTCGCCGTAGAGTTGGGCGAGCTCATGGTTCATTCTTCGCCGCCACACACCGTCTTCTTGCACACCGCCAAAGATGGTCCTAAGCACCCGTCTCTCGAATACTCCGAGTGCTTGCAAGTCCTCCTCGAGCATTGTCCATGTTTCATGTCCCTAGAGGACAACCGGTCTTATAAGCGTCTTGTACATGACACATTTGGTGCGGCCATGTTGTATGCTGTGCCAATATGGACTAGTTGCTGCAATACCAGAAAGAAGGCACTTCAGAGGATTCAAAATAAAATTTTGAAAATGATTCTGATGTTGCCTCCGTGGTATAGTACCAATGAACTTCATAGAATTTCTAATATTGAGACATTGCAACAAATGTCCAACAAAATAATTTCTAAAAATATGACATAGCAAATAAGGATGATAGTGTTAAGAAAACACGGAACACCTAGTCTAAGAGATGAATGCATGTAATAGATAATAAGCAAATAAAATTAGTTAAAAAAAATTAAAAAAAAAGAAAAACGGATGCTGGTCAAAAGTCGATCGTAGTGTCTGCGGGTGTTCCACAGGGCTCGATTCTCGGACCGTTTCTGTGGAATATTATGTACGACGGAGTATTACGTTTAAGTCTCCCGGCCAGTGTGAAAATATAAGGCTTCGCGGATGACGTAATGCTAGAGATAACAGAAGACACTCTCGACGAAATCAGACTGAAGGCTTCATACGCGATTTTCAGAGTGGAGGAATGGCTCAACTCGAGGCGGTTGTCCCTTGCACACCACACGACGGAAGTCGTGGTGGTGCATAACCGCCATGGGTTGCAGCAAGCGAGGATAAGAGTAGGGACCTGCACAGTTAACTCCGTGAGGTCTCTTAAGCATCTGGGCGTGATGATCGACGATAAGCTCAATTTTACGAGCCACGTCGATTATGCATGTCAGCGGGCTTCATTGGCGATAAAATATTTATCACGAATGATGTCCAACAGATCGGCGGTGCATAGTCAAGTGCGTAGGGTGATAGCTGGCGTAGCATTGTCTATCATACGCTATGGCGTACCAGCATGGGCTGTAGCACTAAAGGCCGAGTACAATGTAAAGAAACTGATCAGCGTACACCGGCTGATGTGCCTACGTGTCGCGAGCGCATATCGCACCATATCATATGAGGCGGTGTGCGTAATAGCTGTTATGATGCCGATAGACATACTCCTATAGGAAGATGTGGAGTACTACAACGAAAGGGACTCGGTGCAAGTGCGACCTCCTCAGGTGTCTGGTTGCAGATTTTTGTTTACACATGCTCAAAGAAAAAAAAAGAAGCATACGCAACATCTGCCAAAAAGCACCTTGTTTCTATTCAATTTCAAACACTCCTCCGACCGTGATAGGTTTTACTTACACGAACGACCATGCCTCGAAAGACACTATTTTCAAATAGCTATATCTCAGCCGTTAGTGAACCGATCTGAACAATTTTGGGACTCACAAATTTTCCTGTTCATCAAGATTTGTCTGAGATGTTTAGACCTCCGATCGGACCAATAATGATCTCTGTGGACCTCCAAACGTCGGAGCAAGTCGTGATTTTCATACAAATTGCGTGGTTGGTGCTCACCAGCTTGATGTTCATCCTGATATTAGTTAGATATTTCGGAATCCGAAAGATTTAGAAAGCGGATGTCTACTACAATTTTGTTCAGGAGGCCTAAACCATACAGTCGCAGATCATATTATTTCGGAACTCGTCCGCTTGGCGGCGCTAGTGACATTAGATAGCTCGTTGGGTCAAATATTTCGGAATCCGAAAGATTTAGAAAGCAGCCGTCTTCTACAATTTTGTTCAGGAGGCCAAAACCATATTGTCGCAGATCATATTCCAAGTGCATTGGGATTCATCACACCAAGAACAACATTGTAACTGTGTGACGAAACGCGTTGGTGTTTGACGGCGTAAGCTTATTTTATGCATTAAAATTATTCTGATTTTTACAGGAGCACTTTCAGAAATTTCGTTCGTTCGGAAGTTTCTCCAGGAATTCCTCCGGAAACTCAGCGAATTTCTCCGGTAGTTCCATCAGGCATTCCTTCGGAATGCCACTTTGTGAATCTTACGGATTCCGAAATATTTGACTGGCCGAGTATTCCCATATACACTAGCGCCGCTAAGCGGAAGAGTTCCAAAATAATATGATCTGCGATATTATGAGTTTGGTCTCCTGAACAAAATTGTAGAATACGGCAGCTTTCTAAATCTTTCGGATTCCGAAATATCTAACTAATATCAGGGTGAACATCAAGCTGGTGACGTTTTTTCGAGGAAAAGAATTTAATAGGGTAAAGTATGTATTAGGACCACTCGTACGGGGGTCTTATTTTGGACCACCAAGAGGAATTTGGACTCAGTGGTCCAAAATATGAGCCGTCGAATTGATGGTCTAAAATACCTCCCTTACCCTATAGCCTCTGTATATCTCCCACCAAAAACTGCGATACCTCATAGAGATCTTTCGAATATTTGCTCTGTTATGCCCGAGCCACGGTTGCTGTTGGGTGATTTCAACTCCCATGGAACAGGCTGGGGAGAACTGTACGACGATAACCGCTCATCCATGATATATGACATCTGTGATGACTTCAATATGACTATTTTAAATACCGGAGAAGTTACAAGAGTGGCACCTCCAGCCAAAGATAGTTGCTTAGATCTTTCAATTTGTTCGAGTTCATTATCGTTGGACTGTACATGGAAGGTGATCCAAGATCCCCACGGCAGTGATCATTTTCCAATCAAAATTTCAACATCGCATATGACCTTACGAAACACATCGACTGGAGCAAATATGCGGAGGCGATTTATGATGGTGAACAATATGTTGAGGTGCTTCCACCGCGTGAAGAATACCAATTTCTATCAGAACTAATTCTTAACAGCGCGCTTCAGGCACAACGTTTCCGGATGCCTGACACTTCGGTTCGTAAAAAACATCCCAGTCCGTGGTGGGATAATGAGTGTACAATTCTGTATCGTGAGAAATCCGCCGCGTTCAAGGACTTTCGAAAGCAAGGTTTGGTCGATCTTTTTAAACGGTATATTGATTTTGAATCCCAGTTTAAAAAGCTGGTTAAGTCGCAAAAACGTGATTATTGGCGTAGCTTTGTCGAAGGATTGTCGCGAGAAACTTCAATGAGAACCCTATGGACTGTTGGCAGAAGGATGCGTAACCCATCGTCGGTTAACGAAGATCGTGAAAATTCTCCGCGGTGGATCTTTGATTTCGCTAAGAAAGTTTGTCCGGATTCGGTACCAGTTAAGCAAACCTGTCGTGATACTTTAGCTTACAGAGACGATATGGACCGATGAAGGCCGAATTCTCAATTGCTCTATTATCATGCAACAATTCCGCCCCCGGGATGGATAGAATTAAGTTCAACTTGCTTAAAAACCTCCCAGACGGCGCGAAGAGGCGCGTTTTGAACATGTACAATCGATTCCTGGAGGATAATATTGTTCCGGATGATTGGAGGCAAGTGAGAGTGATAGCCATCCAAAAGCCGGGTAAACCTGCGTCCGATTATAACTCGTACCGTCCTATCGCAATGCTGTCGTGTCTACGTAAGCTTTTCGAGAAGATGATTCTTTTACGGTTGGATAGCTGGGTTGAATCAAATAATCTATTGTCGGATACACAGCTTGGTTTTCGTAGGGGGGAAGGAACGAACGACTGCCTTGCGCTGCTTTCTTCGGAGATTCAACTTAACTTCGCCCATAAAAAGCAGATGGGCTCTGTATTTTTGGATATTAAGGGTGCTTTTGACTCAGTTTGTGTTGGCGTCTTATCTGACAAGCTACACGCGTGTGGACTTTCGCCGACTTTAAACAACTTCTTGTATAATTTGTTGTCAGAGAAGCATATGAATTTCTCTCTTGGTGACTTGACAACCTTACAAATTAGCTACATGGGTCTCCCGCAGGGCTCATGTTTGAGCCCCCTACTTTAAAATTTTTACGTCAGAGACATTGATGTATGTGGAAAATTGCACTTTAAAACAGCTGGCGGGTAATTGCGTTGTTTCCGTTTCAGGGTCAACCGCATCTGAACTGCAAGAACCGTTACAAAATACTATGGACAATTTGTCGAACTAAGCTTTGACACTTGGTATCGATTTCTCTCCAGAGAAAACTGAGATGGTCGTCTTTTCAAAAAAGCATAAGCATAAGCAAAGTTTCCGCTTCAGCTGATGGGTAAAACGATCTCTCATAGCATGTCTTCCAAATATCTTGGGGTGTGGTTCGATTCAAAATGTACATTTGGAAAACACATTGTATTTCTGACACAAAAATGTCAGCAGCGAATCAACTTTATGCGAACAATAACAGGTACATGGTGGGAAGATTGGCTTCGGTTGTACCGGTCAACCATCCTGTCAGTTTTAGAATACGGTAGTTTTTGTTTTCAATCCGCGGCAAAGACTCACATGTAGAAAATTCAACGTATTCAGTACCGGTGTCTCCGCATCGTATTAGGTTGTATGAACTCGACTCACACGATGAGTCTAGAGGTACTTGGAGGAGTACTTCCTTTGACAGATCGTTTCGCTGAACTTTCGCTCCGGCACCTCATTCGCTGTGAAAATCGCAACTCATTGATCATTGAAAATTTCGAGAAGCTGTTAGAACAAAATCCTCAAACCCGTTTCATGAGTATTTACTACTGGTACATGACGCTGGATGTGCGCCCATCTACGGTAGTTACAAATCGCGATAACTTCTCAAACTTCGTCGGTTCTGATGTAGTTTTTGATAAATCCATGAAGCAAGAGCTCCATGGAATACCTGAGTTCCATTGTTTTCAAGCAAGTATGGGTACTCTAACGAAGATAGAAGATTTTTCACAGACGGATCTAAAATGAATGATTCCACTGGTTTCGGAGTTCATAACACATTTCATAGCGCCTCATTCAAGCTCCAGGAACCTTGTTCTGTATACATCGCAGAGCTTGCTGCCATACACTATACAATAGAGTATATTGCCTCTCTATCACCCGACCACTACTTCATCTTTACTGACAGTCTAAGCTCTCTGGAAGCCATTCAGTCTGTGAAGCCAACTAAGCACTCAGCGTATCTCCTGACTAGGATTAGGGAAGGCTTGAGAGCTTTGTCGAAACGCTCTTACACCATCACATTGGCCTGGGTCCCTTCGCATTGCTCAATTTTGGGTAATGAGAAAGCGGACTTCTTGGCTAAGACTGGTGCTCTACGAGGTGATATTTACGAGCGACAAATATGAATTTTTCGCATTGGTATGCCAAGACACCTTGACAAGTTGGCAAAAAAATGGAGGAATGGGCAGATGGGTAGATGGCTACATTCAATTTTCCCACAGGTATCGAAGAAACCGTGGTTCAAAGGGTTGAACATGGGTCGCGATTTCATTCGCGTCATGTGTCGCCTGATGTCCAATCATTATGTACTAAACGCGCACACTTTCCGTATTGGGCTTTCAGAAAGCAATCTATGTGTTTGTGGCAACGGCTATCAGGATATTGAACATGTCGTGTGGGAATGTGACGAACATCGTGAAGTAAGATCTGAGCTGACTGACACTCTCCAAGTCCGAGGAAGACGGCAGAAGCCCGTTAGAGAGGTGCTGGCATGCCTTGATATCGATTACATGCAACTTATTTATTTGTACTTGAAGCGCATTGATGTTACACACTTAGTTTTTTTTTGCCGGGATCTCAGCAAAATGTTGAACTTTTACCAAGAATCGCACAGCCGTGCCCCAGCAAACATGTTTTTTGCCGAGATTTCTGTCAAAATAGCTGATAATCAAAGCAAATAATTTGCCGAAAATCAGCTAACAAACGCTATTTTTGCCGGAATATCAGTTATTTATTTTGCTGGCGCACGGCTGTGCGGTTTTTTTGCCGAGCTGCAGAAATAAA
The DNA here is from genome assembly GCF_024139115.2 of Armigeres subalbatus. NCBI lineage: Eukaryota > Metazoa > Arthropoda > Insecta > Diptera > Culicidae > Armigeres > Armigeres subalbatus. The sequence goes on from NC_085140.1 coordinate 76,702,384, forward strand.
AACTGAGTGTGTAGAGTTTGATTATAGCTCACACCATGTCCATTGTAACTCCTATTCAACTATCAAAATCTCGTCGTAGTATCATTTCCAAAAAAATGCTTATCCTTAACCTTTCTCTACAACAACACCACCATAAATTCTCACAACTCCCTTTCCATCCTATTGAAAAAAAAACTCAACTCAACCGCGAGTGTTTCGGTTTCCCAAACTAACCTAGTTTTAAAGACTCAGAATAAAATTGTAAAAATGTAAAACAAGAATTTCGGCTCCGTTATGCCCTATGGCGAATGAGCCTTACAAATAAACGCAATACCAAAAAAAATCAAGCTGGTGACCACCAACCACGCAATTTGTATTAAAATCACGACCTGCTCCTATGTTTGGAGGCCCACAGAGGTCATAATTTGTCCGATCGGAGGTCTCTCAAATCTTGATGGACGGGAAAATTTGAGAGTCCCAAAATAGTTCAAATCGGTCCACTAACGGCTGAGATATAGCGATTGAAAATAGCGCTCCGACTGTTTGGGAGGCATGGTCGGAGGAGGGTTAAAGAGGCTTTCAGCCCTTGGCTGGTTCACCTCTACGTGGTAATTAATTACCTAAGCATATATCAATCTATTAAATAAAGCTTTTTCAATCATTGATCAAACAATGTGTACATTCGATTATGATGACTCTGCAACAATTGACACACGATTCCCGATCTATAGGGGAGACTGGGGAGACTTGATCCCCTTTTCTGATTTCCTATGTATCACAGCCAAAAATAAATAAATATACGCGATTTTCACACAGACTCTCTAAGAAATATAATATTTATCTTTACTGGTGTATGACAGTCAATTTTTTAAATGTTTTTTTTTTAAATACGCGGAATTTTCGAATTGCTGTGCGTATAGATGAACGATTTTTGTTATTGAATTCTACAGCACACGTGTTGAGAATAGTTGATAGGTTTGTGAAACTGGCAACACTGGTAATTGAATGTATGGAAATGCCATATACTTCCACACGGAAGCAATCAATTTAGATTGTACAAGTTTAGAGTTGTGATGGAATCGGTTGCTGGAATATTGAATTCAAACTAGATTGTAAGTTAATTATATGAATATCATTAGTTCAATTATTATTAACGGAAATATATTCTAGCTTTGAAGCTGTGCAAAATGATCACTGCTTTCAAAACAGTTTATTTCGATCTAGAGAAAAACCGTCACAACAACACGCAATTCTCAAATTTGGGGAGACTTGATCCCCTTTCTATGATATCTACGCAATCAATAATCGCCCCCCCCCCCAACCCGTCATCAAATCTGTCAAATTTACAAAAACTTAGAAGTCTGAGAACAGATTTATATTTTTTTTTATTTTTTCGTCAATTTTTTGTACGGGTGACTAATTGGGGTGACAAGTGTCCCCATATTGAGGCAATAACTTAAAATCCAAATATTCTAAAACTTTGATGGAATATTGACTTTTTCATCAGTACAGATCATTAAGCATATTTATGGTTTTGTGCTGTGAAAAAACGAAAGCATTTGGACATTGCTATGAAAAGTTGTTCAAGTTTTGCGTGGCCAATAAAAAAATCTCTAGGAAGGTCAAAACATACAAACCGCCCTGCAGAATAAATAAGGTTGTCAATACAAAAAATAACTCACCACATAAAGGTCATTTGTCTAGGGGATTTATACTAAAAAATACGATAGAACAAAACTACTTTAGTTCTCGATAAAACAGGGGGTAATCAAGTCCCCCCATCTTCCCCTACCATATACGTCATAATCACCGCTGTCCATTCTTCGATTGAGTGACGTTCCCAAACACAAAAAAAAAATCATAAGAAATTCGGAAAAATTCAGCAAAAAAAAGGTTTTTTTTCAGTAGGGTAGAATACGGCATTGGCAGGGTGCGACAGTTTTTGGCACCCTCAGCAATATTTGCGTTTTCCAGCAAACATACTCTATTTATGAACATAATTTTGATTCAATCACACAATTTCAAGTCTAAGCTTTCATTTGAATAAGTTGTTTGTGTAAAAGTAGCAATATTTCAGGAATTAATCACCGAAACAAATTTGCATCTACGAAATCCTTGCCATTATTGCATTGCCAAAGAAAGCAGCGCACGAAAAGCAAACTGTTACTTACTTTTTTGGATCGCCTGTTTCTCATCTTTATTGCATATGACACGACAATTTAAGTACGTAGACTACTTTTTACACTTTATCACCACTTGATTATCATCACAAAGAGTAAATTTATGCAATATTTGCTCTATGTTTCACTAAATAAAATCGGGCTGTTCGTTTTCTTTGACAGCAGCACACTTCGGAATAGAGCGAGAGAATGTGTTTGTGAGCATATCAAACACACGCTAAAAAGATACCACGCACAATTCTATGTGATTTGATTTTAGCAAAAATACGGACAAAAAAAGTGTTAAAATACAAATGCTTCCATTCAGATTTTTACGCTGACCATGAATTATATCAAAAGTGATAGCAACACCGTAGTATTTTAACCCTTATGTGGCTGACAGGACCGTTTTCCTTTTGCAACTTCAATACTTTCCAAGCTCATAAAAAAACCATTCCCATTCCTACAAAGCGTATTTCAGCCATAAATAATTGCTTACTTTCAGGGTATTATCTATTATTCAACTGTGAAACGTGGTGTAAGCATGGGGTGGCTCCAGCGGCTGGATAGGACAGTGCTGCTCATTATTCAAAATATGAAGACTCACGAGGTGGAATATATTGTTAATATACTACACTACCAGAACCGACGAGCTTTGTTTCACCTAAAATTGATTAATTATATATTTTTTACATTATTTAAAAGACGGTTAGGTATTCGAAATTTGCAAATTTGGATTCCATTTTTTAGATTAATTTTCGATTAAAGCAGAAATGTGTACTTCATTTGTATGGGAGCCCCCTTCCAGAAGAGGAGGGGTCTAATACCATCATAAGAATCTTCATCGTTCCCAAAAACCTCTACATACAAATGTTCATGCAAAGGATATAAATCTTGGCAGCGGACAAAAAGCATTTAACTTCCCTTCTCTAAAATGGTCAACATTATTTAAATAGGTTGAAAATGGTAAAAGTTATAAAAATGTCAATATCTGGGTACACGGGTACCCTATCTGCCATTCACGTCCGTTTTTTGTTGGCCGCATAAGGGTTGAATTTGTTCTACAATGTGTTTTAATGCTTTCGCCTATCTGTCTACATGACCTAAAATTGATCCAAGGCTAAATATTCATGTTTTGTTTTAAGCCAGTTTTGATAATTATAATTAAAATTTGTTCCAAAATTGAGTGAAACGAGATGAGCGTGCGGCCGATAAATATGAATGGATTTTACTACTGGAGGATATAAACAAACAGCATTTGGCAGTTGCTAAAGAGAGCAAACTCATTACTGATAATAGAAATTGCTATGCCAATAGAAGAAACGTTGACCTGTTACTTTATATTAAATTTACTGAGTTTGTGGTAAAAGCTGTTATATTTAGTGAACACCAATCATCAAAGAAAGACCATATAAATGTATACCAGTTAAACCGTACCTGTGTTTTAGTGTAATTATTCATTTTTTTATCATTCAATTTGGCGAATGTTTTAGACTGCCAAGAATAGGTATTTTCCCCTATATGCATTGGTTGGCATGTGTACAAAAATACATATGAGAGAGTTAGTTCTGAAAATGTATTGTAATTTGGTTTCATCTGACGGATGAAACGGAGGTCCTTCGTAGCTTAGTAGGGAAAGCACCTGTCTAGCGTACTGGGGTCGTGGGATCAAAGCCCACCGAAGGGGCGGTTACCCTTCAATACCTTTTCCGAACTAAATCTATCACATGTTGTACATATGCATAATCGAGTTTCAGACATAGTAAAGGTTTTTTTTTTGTTATACGTTTCAGTGAATAAAAAAGCGGTTGTTTTTAAAAGGGGATTATACGATGAATCGCGTGGTGAATTTAACATTCACCACATGTTTTTCTATTCCCATTTCGTACAGTTTTGAAATTAAAGTCGATTGTTCAGCGTGAATAAGCAAATAACCATTGTACCACCACTATGTGGGTAATGGTTCTCTCAGCTCGTGCTCTTGATAGAACACTGTTAAGGTGATTATACAATAAAGCCAGAAATCGGCCATTTTGTAAACCACGTGCTTTTCCAATATTTTTTTTTCAAGAGTACGAGATGAAAGAACCATTACGCGTATGGGTCTGAAATAATGGTAGATCGTTTGCTCAGTTATGCTGAACAATCGTAATTTGAGTTTCGGCACTGTACGAAAACTATTACGCCGGATTTGGGGTTTTGGAAATGTATGTAGATAACCGTGTGGTGAATTTGAAATTCACCACGGGCTTCATTCTATAATCACCACGTGGTACGTGGCACGTGGTTTTCAAGATGTCCGATTTGTGGCTTTGTTAAATAATCACCTTAATGCGCGCACATGCAGGAAGATGTTTGCCGCCAGCATTCATTATGGAACGTTGATGCTCAAAATTTGTTACGCCGCTAATATATAATTTCTCACGACAACTGAACAAATCTGTTTGAATCCAGAACAAGTTGTTTGGATATGTGACAAATGGCGCTGATATGCGATAACCTATAATCTGCGCTACAAGCATGACTATCCCATATTTGCTTGTCTTCATATTTGTATCCGAGTAGCACAAATCAGACGTAACTGGTAACAGCAACTTGATTGTGACTGAATCTGGTCACATATGAGTTGCAGTAACCTATGTCAAACATGTGTGCTGCCAGGGATGAGATAGATATGCTTTTATGTGCAGTAATACTGATAGACGTTGATTAAATTCAAATGTCATCATTAGCTGAAAGAATTTTTCTTCACGGATGTATAACAAAATAAAAAGTGAATCTTCATAACAATCTATTATTCAAAATAGGATCAATATTCAATATAGAAACTTCTATATATTATGCTTCACCTTATTAACCGCACAACTCGTCACATATTTTCGTTTTCATAATTACCTAATTCTTTGCGTGTGCTATCCGTCTAAAGGATCAACTTTTACAGCCGTGTCCTATTATCTACTCTTCTTTTTCATTACACATCTGTCAATTTTATCATAACCATTGCGCTTTTTTTTTCAATATAAAAACTGGATCACATTATTTTTGTAGTATCAGTTACAATCGTTATACTAAGTACAGAAACAATCCTAAACTATAATTATTTAGACTACTTTCTATACTTTCTATACAAGTAGCATCTGGAAGTCGATATTCTTCGCTGTACTTAATGCTAAAAGTATCTGGAGACAATCACTACACTATACAAGTATTATCATACAACGCAAAGCACTCTTATCAGCGGCCTGAATTCGCACCCCCAGGGCTCTAGAGTTGGTTCGCGGGATTTACACGCCAACTCACTGCACGACACTTCCACCCGATCCGCCCGTTTCATTTTCTGCCGGATGCTGTCGGTTGCACTAGCGTGTCGAGATTGTTGAGGAAAAAGTTCTGAAAATCTGGAAGGAGTTCGAGAGGAGAAAGAAGGTTTAACGTGGGATCGCTGTGGGGACACTTGCACAAGATTTTATGGACATTGCCGCGGCAGCGATGTTTTAGAGCGCGAAGCGCACACAGCGACAGCATGTGCGAGCAACGGAAAATCACGGCCTTCTGCTCAGCGGTTTAGGGATGCAGCCTACTAATGCAAATGTAACAAAGAATCACAAAATCTATTCATTTCTGACACTTTGGTACAATTTCTTCGCCTAAGCATAACTCTTAAGCGGTGCTTACCCATAATTTTAAACCTGGTTTAGCGCCTAAACGAAGGTGAAGAAATGGGTCACTATTAGTATCACAAGGGCGTAACTGCATTTATCGATTTCTCTTTATTGATTTTACTTTCCGTTAACGTCGACGCAGAGAAATCGATCAATATATTCACGCCAATATGATAGGACTGAGCGCAAGAATAAGAATAAGTATAAGAAAAGAAGATTTTGTGATTTGAGGCATATTTGAATAATTAGGCACATTCTAATTTAAAGAGGTCACACAAGGATGCCTTCCGTCACCGGGATCGATGGAGCAGGTGGTGAAAATGTGTGTCTTCGTCGCGGGCTTGTTAGCACTAATTACACACGCACAAACTGCTGCTGATGGTTGTTGGTCATCACATCAAACTGCAAGGATTAGCGATGATACGAGAGCACAGAAAACCGCGCACAAAAAGTTATATGGCACAAACAGAATGGAATCACATACGCGAACGTAACTACGCTTAGGCATTACAGGGATGATGTATGAATTTTCACTGAATATGCAAAATCGATGTTGTAGATGAACATTATTATGAGCGGACGAAATATTACCATGGCGTTTAAATATATGTATCCCTAATTCTAGTTAAATGAAGCTTTTGGAAGATGTGGTAAATGGGTCCGTAATGACCCATTTAAAGGTTTTTAAAGGAATTAATCGGTTTCACAAATACAACATGTTCAATGTTTATCTTCGTCTCGCACAAATAACTTAGGAAATAAATAACTGCTTCCCATGTTAGAGGTTTCCTTTGCCTCTTTCATATTAACTCATCAGCGCGCAGCGTGTCAATCGGTGAACACTTGAACAGCAAGCCATGACTCGGCCTCTTCTTGTCAGACCTCCGAGGCGTGCACAAGCACCCACTGAGAGCTACTGTCATCGCATTTCGCTCCGGGGCCACACATTAGAGTCTCGCGGGAAAATCGTTGCAGACGCCACTTTAGTAAATAAACGTCTGCAGCAATGACTCGCCGACAGCCGACGCTCGGACAGGCACTGAAGCTATGATTCCGCTACAGTCGCCAAACAATAATTATTATGCTTTGTTCTATGAAGAAAGTTCGTCTGAAGTCAACTTTCTCGATCACTAATAGCACATAACCGAACTCAGAATCACGCTAGAAAATTTCACTGAAGATTTTTCCAGTTCCTAGCAGTTGCACTTTGGAAACATTTTCTCAACTTAACTTACTTTGAGTTATAATTTTTTATGCATTGCTGATCGGGAAAGCTCAAAAATCTTCTTAAGGCTCTAAAAAGGTAGCTACCGGCGACGTTTTGTCGAGGGACTATTACGAGAAACTTCAATGACAACACTTTGGAAAACGGCCCGCAACATGCGGAACTGAACACGCCGAATACAGTGATCAGAAAATCATGGGAACTAAATTTTCAAACAGCTGTATCTCAAGCGTTTTTTGACCGATTTTCACAATTTTTTTTACGGATATCTTACCTATCTCATCTAGTTTCACCATACTGGTGAGATATGTTTCTAGGGATGCTCACTTTTTCCCAAGAGGGGCGTGAGTAAGGATGATTTTTTTAAATATAAGGGAACTGTACCGATCTCCTTCTCACTGAACATATATGGGGCCATCCACAAAGTACGTCACGCTTCTAGAGGGAGGAGGGTTCAGAGCAATGTGACGAGTCATACAAATATTTTATAGGTTTAATACAAAAATTGTGACGAAGGAAGGAGGAGGATTAAAAATCACCAACTTTTGCGTGACGTACTTTATATATCTTCCCTATTCATCTCATCGGGAAACAAAGAAATACAGCACCAATTTCGTCGCCTCTTTTTGTCAACATGCGTGCTCACTGCTGAAAAAACCACAAAAATAATAAACAATCTAATTTTTTTTTCATTGCTTTGTTTTTGATGGGATGAATATCGGAGCCAAGATTTTTTTATGTACAGGTTATCCGACTTCGCCAGTAGATGGGAATAACCAGCGCGGGGGGAAACATACATTTTCAGTGCAAAACGTCAACAAACGAGCATAAATTCCATACAAAAATCCAAGATGGCTGAGTTGGGGATATTGACAAGCCGGGTAACCTGTATACATAAAAAAATATTTTTTTTTTTTTTGTGTCTTTATTAAGGAGACTTTCAGCCCGAGGCTGGCTCGTCTCCGAGGATAAACAAATTTAGATCGGAGCCATGAGATGAATTCCAGGAGCAGTTCCCCTAGTAAATTTCGATTTACATGACGTACTTCAGTCGGAACAACACTTACAGGTTCAACAAATGTTTTACAGGGCGTCGACTCAAATTTGAGAATAAAATTTGCTGAATTTCCCTGACTTTCCAGACCATTTCTCGAAAAATTCCTGTTGTGAAAAATGTTTTTTCAATTCCTAGCAGTATATGAAAATATCTGCAAGTTTGAATCCTGAAGTCCATACGAGTTTCTGTGTTACTAGAAGCCTAATCACTCCTAGAAGCAGTACCTTAAGAATTTTTAGGAAATCGTAGGTAAATCTGGTCGTTCACAAAGACTCAAGAATCTGCACAGAACTCTATCATGTTATAGACCTCTGGGGCTTTCATCCACCTTCCGGAATTCTCATGGACTCCCTCGAGTCGCAATAGACCTCCAAGACTACTGACGGACTTCTTCAAATCGTTGACGTTTCCATGATCATTTGGGAAACTTATGTGAAATCTTGCATAATTTGACAAGACTTTTGAAATCTTTCCAAGGGGCCGTACACATATTACGTAAGCACTTATGGAGGGACAGGGGGTCTGTCAATATCTTACGCGCCATATAAATAAAAAATCTTTTCTATGGAAAAAATCTTACAAGGGGGGAGGGGGGTCGAAAAACCCAGAAAAAATGCTTACGTAATTAGTGTACGGCCCCCAAACAATCGAAGGAGCTTCTAGAAATCCTTTGAATTCCCTTAAAATTGTTAAAAATTTGCAGATAGTATCGTGGACGTTAAGAAACCTCCATTGGATTTCAAGTATACTTATGGAGTAAGAATTGTTGTTCACTCTCTGTGGGGTTTATGGGCTTTTAAAAATAGTCACGAACTGCTAGCAATCCTCCAGATATTCAAGAACTCAGTACCTACAAGCTTCGGTAAATCCATTCAGCACTTACAGTAGACCCAGGAAAACATTCTAACCACTGCGATTCTTCAAATATTTTGGTCATTATACACTGGTCATGTTTGTAAGAAAGTGGCATAACTATCCTCAAATGCAAGGGGAAGCTACATCTAACCCATTTCTTTTACCGATTTTTAATTGTTTGTCAGAAAAATCAAAAGTGAATCAATCGACTTGTAATTCCAACATTGTTTATTTATAGAAATTTAAATCTGCTATCTGCTATTAACTCGACGTCAGTCTTTTTCAACAATGAAACTTTATAATAATTATCTAATGGAATTTAGTGAACAATTCATGAAGAAATGTTTGAAGATTTCTTGGCATGGTTTCTGTATGAATCCCTTCATGAGGACATTTCAATTCTAATTTGAGTAAACACCATACAATGTACTAAGCTATTGGAGCGGTGTTTTTGAAAAAAAAATCTACTGAGCATCCATCGAGGTAAAAACTATCGAGAGAACTCTTGGAAATCCTGTTGGATTTTTTTTTTTCAGTTTCAGGGAGAATTCTGGAATATTTTGGAAAATTTTCTAAAGGAAATATTCACAGTTAAAAATATGTTGTGATTTTAAATGTATTTTCATGCACATATTTGGAGCATGCAAATAGACGTAACTTTCAATCAATCTTACTATTCTTTTAAATCGAAATAAATTGAAAGCGTGCTTGCTTGTAAAATCCAATCAAATTTAATTGAATTTCGAGTGTTAATAAAATTCTGAATCATCAATCAAAATATTTACTGATAAAATTGGTTGAAAAACATCAAAAGCAACCAATGTAAAATTGAAACATTGCCCTCCTCCTGCAAATATCGGAACAAATTCAACTCGCAACAATCGATTATCCCTAACTGCAACTGAATATGTTCGTATGTCGCGCATCTAGGAAAGAAACAACTTGATGAATGATAACTAAATTAATTGAATTGCGTCCGAGTATGGTTACACTACTAAACAGTACTTAAGTAAACAGTTCAAAGCAGGTAACATCAATTGGGCCCTAAAGCCCTGCATCATTGCAAACGATAAAGCACCGCTCAAGAATACATGAACCGATGTTATCTAAATTCTAATAATAGTCTAAGTCAGTAAAAATTATATTTTTGTGTTTGAGATTTTTTAAGACATTATTTGGGCTGAGCAACATCTATTGCTGAAAAGGCGCATTTATTATTATTTAATCAGACTAAGGCCGAAGTGGCCTGTGCGGTATATAAGAGTCTTCTCCATTCGGCTCGGTCCATGGCTACACGTCGCCAACCACGCAGTCTACGGAGGGTCCGCAAGTCATCTTCCACCTGATCGATCCATCTTGCCCGCTGCGCACCTCGCCTTCTTGTGCCCGTCGGATCGTTGTCGAGAACCATTTTCACCGGGTTACTGTCCGACATTCTGGCTACGTGCCCGGCCCATCGCAGTCGTCCGATTTTCGCGGTGTGAACGATGGATGGTTCTCCCAACAGCTGATGCAATTCGTGGTTCATTCGCCTCCTCCACGTACCGTCCGCCATCTGCACCCCACCATAGATGGTACGCAGCACTTTCCTTTCGAAAACTCCAAGTGCGCGTTGGTCCTCCACGAGCATCGTCCAGGTCTCGTGTCCGTAGAGGACTACCGGTCTAATTAGCGTTTTGTAGATTGTCAGTTTGGTACGGCGGCGAACTCTATTCGATCGGAGCGTCTTGCGGAGTCCAAAGTACGTACGATTTCCAGCCACTATGCGTCTCCGAATTTCTCTGCTGGTGTCATTTTCGGCAGTCACCAGTGAGCCCAAGTATACAAATTCTTCTACCACCTCGATTTCGTCACCACCAATGCAAACTCGCGGTGGGTGGCTCACATTGTCTTCTCTTGAACCTCTTCCTATCATGTACTTCGTCTTCGACGTGTTGATGACTAGTCCGATCCGCTTAGCTTCCCTCTTCAGTCTGATGTAGGCTTCCTCCATCTTCTCAAAGTTACGTGCCATAATATCTATGTCGTCAGCGAAACCAAATAGCTGGACGGACTTATTGAAAATTGTACCACTCGTGTTAATCCCTGCTCTTCGTAGTACCCCTTCCAAAGCGATGTTGAATAGCAAACACGAAAGACCATCACCTTGCCGGAACCCTCTGCGGGTTTCGAAGGGACTCGAGAATGCCCTGAAACTCGAACTACGCACATCACCCGATCCATCGTCGCTTTGATCAACCGTGTCAGTTTATCCGGAAAACCGTGTTCGTGCATTAGCTGCCATAGCTGGTCCCGATCGATTGTATCATATGCGGCTTTGAAGTCGATGAATAGATGATGTGTGGGCACGTTGTATTCGCGGCATTTCTGCAGTACTTGGCGAATGGCAAACACCTGGTCCGTGGTGGAGCGTTCGCCCATAAAACCCGCCTGGTACTGCCCCACGAACTCCCTTGCAGTTGGTGCTAGTCGACGGCATAAAATTTAGGCGGCGTTCAGCAATGTGATTGCGCGGTAGTTGCTACAATCCAGCTTATCGCCCTTTTTGTAGATGGGACACACGACACCTTCCATCCACTCCTGCGGCAAAACTTCCTCCTCCCAAATCTTGGTAATGACCCAGTGCAGCGCTCTAGCCAGTGGCTCACCACCGTGTTTAAATAGCTCTCCTGGTAGTTGGTCAACCCCAGGGGCTTTGTTGTTCTTCAGCCGGCCAATCTCCTCCTGGATTTCCTGGAGATCCGGAGCCGGTAAAATTATGTCCTGCGCGCGTTCTCCCAGGTTCATCACCATACCGTCATTTTCGTCTGCCACATCGCCATTGAGGTGTCCTTCGTAGTGCTGCCGCCAACTTTGGATCACCTCACGCTCGTTTGTATGAAGGTTCCCGTTTATGTCCTCACACATATCGGGCTGTGCACGTGGCCCTTACGTGAACGGTTTAACTTCTCATAGAACTTTCGTGCGTTATTAGCGCGGTAAAGTTCCTCCGTCTCTTCACGGTCTCGATCTTCCTGCTGGCGCTTTTTCCTCCGGAAAATCGAGTTTTGTCTGTTCCGCGCCTGTTTATCTCGTGCCTCGTTCGCCCTCGTGCGGTGTTGCAGCAATCTCGCCACTGCTGCATTCTCCTCTTCCACTACCTGCTCACATTCGCCGTCATACCAGTCGTTTCTCTGATCCGGGGCACCGTGCCAAGTGCAGCGGTTGCGGTGCTACCAATGGCGGATCGAATATCTCCAGCCATCTTCAAGAGACGCTGCGCCTAGCTGCTCTTCCGTTGGAAGTGCCACTTCCAGCTGCTGCGCGTATTCTTGGGCTAGTCTACCATCTTGTAGCCGCCCAATGTTAAGCCGCGGCGTCCGACTTCGACGCGTGTTGTACACCGTCGAGAGTTTTGAGCGCAGGCATACTGCAACGAGGTAGTGGTCGGATTCAATATTCGCACTGCGGTAAGTGCGGACGTTCGTGATGTCGGAGAAGAATTTACCGTCGATTAGAACGTGGTCGATTTGGTTTTCCGTTTCTTGGTTAGGTGATCTCCATGTGGCCTTGTGGATATTTTTGCGGGGAAAGAAGGTGCTTCGGACTACCATTCCGCGGGAGGCTGCGAAGTTTATGCATCGTTGGCCGTTGTCATTCGATACGGTATGCAGACTATCCGGTCCGATGACCGGTCTATACATTTCCTCCCTTCCTACCTGTGCGTTCATGTCACCGATGACGATTTTAACGTCCCGCAGTGGGCATCCATCGTATGTCTGCTCCAGCTGTGCGTAGAACGCTTCTTTCTCGTCGTCGGGTCTCCCTTCGTGTGGGCAGTGCACGTTGATGATGCTATAGTTGAAGAAACGGCCTTTAATCCTCAGCTTGCACATCCTTGCGTTGATTGGCTGCCACCCAATCACGCGTTGGCGCATCTTACCCAGCACTATGAAGCCGGTTCCCAGCTCGTTGGTGGTGCCACAGCTTTGGTAGAAGGTAGCCGCTCGATGCCCGATTTTCCACACTTTCTGTCCTGTCCAGCAAATCTCCTGCAGCGCCACGACGTCGATATGCGGGGATGTAATTCATCGTAGATCATCCTGTCGCAACCTGCGAAACCTAGCGACTTGCAATTCCATGTTCCAAGCTTCCAATCGTGATCCTGTATTCGTCGCCTAGGTCTTTGCCGATTATATCGAGTCGCATTATCTCTTATATTGTTCGTAATGATTGGTTTTCTAGGCGGCTTATTGGGCCAGCGCAAACCTCCTGTCTCGTCGGAGGGCCGTTGTGTCAGGGCTGTTTAGCGTCCCACCTAACACCAGGACTTGGGCTTGTGCGCTTTGAGCGGCACACGGTCGCTTTGGTGGGGCCTACTTGCGGATACATGCAGCTTTTTATAGAGGTTTAACAGGGCCCACTGTCAAACCCCACCACATCCTAGGCAAGCCCCACAACTCACAGATGGCCTGGAGCCCTTGGACATAGTCCCTGCTGCCCCGCATATCAGAACGATTAAACCATCAGGCCAAAACGTCAGGCCCATATATTAACTGTCAAAGGTTGAGTCAAGTGCCCTGCAGTGTTTTGCTAGTGCGCTTGAATCATAGTATTTCGTGCGTCAAACAAGACCGAAAATGTCGAGGAAGCATTTTCCATCTATTTTTAATTTTCAAATTAAACAAAGTTTCTTTCGACTTTTGAGTCGAGAAAAAAACTGATCCATTCAGGATGATTAACTTCATTGAATATCAATTCTTCATTTTTTGACCCAATTACACAAAAATTCGTCTGATATTATTTGCCAAATTACAGAAAATATAATTAAACACTTGGTACATCATACCTCCATGCTAAATAATACGTAGAGATTATATCGCATGATCTAACAATATGACTCCAACATAAAACCACATTTTTATAAGAGCTATTTGGCCCCAACATTGACCATTTGAGAAACGTGGCTTAGGAACGTCTTATATTGATCTCAAATGGAGACTAATGGAAGCCAATTAGATTACCGTGGGGAAAATGGAATGGGTCCATAATAGAATTTTAATCTTCAGACTGAAAAAAAAGTCAGTGTTTGGGTTGCATTTTTCCCTGACCTTATTCGAAATTCCCTGACTTTCCCTAACATTCCAGGTCCAAATTGAAATTCCCTGACTTTCCAGGTTTTTCCAGGTAGTCGACACCCTGTTTTATAACACTATTCTAGCATTGACTATACAGGGTGTCGACTCAAATTTGAGAATAAAATTCCCTGACTTTCCCTGACTTTCCAGACCATTCCTCAAAAAATCCAGATATGAAAAATGTTTTTATTTTCAATTCCTAGAAACGTATGAAAATCTCTGCATGTGTCCGGGTTTGCAGAAATCGCTCTCAAAAAATCTCATCGATAAAAGAGAGGCAAAAACTGTTCCGAATCATAACAAGCCATGATAACAAATTTATCAAACTTGTATACAAGTGCGAAAAAACAAAATCGGATAGGCAGCCCCACAGAAAAATGGTGATTCTCGCTTTGTTTTCGCTCCTTCCGGGTTGGTTACTGCACATCTGTGTAGAACAAGTTGAAATGCATCATCAGAGCCAGTGCTCCCCGCATTTACCTCAAGGGTGCACATGGAAGATTATTAATTACATTTTATGCGAAAGGGGTCCTGATTGCAGTAGCATCAATCATTGTTACCTAAAATGGTACCTCCAATTATTGGTGCAGTGTTCCAATAGTCGCGGTATTTTTTAATTCGTGTTCCTATAGTTGCGAATCCCATTGTTTTCATATGGGACTCGCAACTATAGGAACACTACCGCAACTATTGGTGCAAAGCAGAGAAAAGGAAAAGGTATTTTATTAATACTTTACCAATTTTGATGCAATTCTCAACCTGTTTTCCTGTATTTCGTGTAATGACAGGTCAACAAATTGATAGACTATATGGGTTGCTGCGTTAAATACGTAGATTGTGTAAAAACAACACTACCGCAACTATAGGAGCACCCACGACTATCGGAACTTTTACCCTATAACATCCCGAATCAGTTCTCTATCATGACAGCTTGCGAAAAAAGTTTCTCGCTGTATGCTACATATCGTATATGTATACAGAGATGATAAGTGAGAGACTTGCTCTTTCTCTTTAGGATTCAATCCCTGGCATGTGTGAATCATTGAAGTCCATATGAGTTCCTGAGCTACTGGAAGCCTAATCACTCCTAGAAACAGAACAGTAAGGATTTGTAGAATATCGTAGGTAATTCTGGTCGTTCACAAAGATTCAAGTAAATGCGCATAACTCCTGAAAGATTTTTATATTTCTAGACCAACATTTGCAAAGGGCGTAACAGCCAAAAATTAGATTTGACAGGTTTTTTTTTGAAAAAATCTACTGAACATCCATCGAGGAGTTCCAGGATAAAAACTATCGAGACAGCTTTTTTAAATCCCTTGGGTTTTTTTATGTATCAGTGAGAATTCTGAGATAATTTCCGGAAAAAATGCTCATAGATCAACCAGAATATTTCCTGATAAAATTGTTGTATAAACATCAGCAACAAATGTAACACTGAAACATTACCATTGATAACAACATTATACGCCTCTTGCGTTCAAGCATGATTATGGAGTATCGAGTAACGTTTAATTGAGACCTTCGCCACCTACGTATATGAGGTAGACCATATGATGCTTTTATACACTGTCATTCTCTCTACATGACCATTATTTTGACCACCTAAGGACATGAGGATCGACCAATGACTGTATAAGCCCATTATCAAATGGAAGTTCCGGAAAAGTTTTTAAAACATTACCTACAGAATCTTGTTTGGAGATGATGCCGATACTGTGGAGTGCCGTTCCAGGTCCACAGAGATAGTATTCGTCGTTTTCTTTTAAAAAGTTTCCTAGTTGATTGTATGTTGAACGGTTCTGAACTATGGCCTATTTCAGTAATTTGATTCAGTTTCGACTGCTTTCACGAGATAGTTTTCAAACATTTAAGCATTACATTTTCATCAGAAGGTAATGTGTTATATAAGGTTTGCATTCGATTTGGTTATCAGGATAGATCGCATTATATGAAATTTACCTATATCATAAGTACATCAACATAATTTTATACGGACTGACTCTCGTGATTGATGATTAAGTATATGATCAAATTTTCATGACTCAAACGCTACTAATAACGAAACTGCAAAAAATGCAAAACGACTCCGACACAAAACCACCCAAACTAAATAATCTAAAATATTGAAGGGGATTTTTGAAAAAAAAATGTAACAGGTCTCAACAGTGACCATTTGAGCAACGTGGCTTTGAACCTCTGTTATTGCTTAGAAATTCATAGAATCAAACTCAATTACCATGGGGAACATGAAAAGGGCTCGAAGTAGACTTTTAGTCTAGAGACTGCCAACAGCCACAAAAAAAGCTTTATAGCTTGATAGTGGAGATGGTTGTCGAATGTAACTGCCTCGGAGTATTGTTTATCGGCTATGCAGTCTGATGACCAGCTAAAGCGCAATATTAATTCTGATCCGACGTTTCAGTACCTTTATTAGTCTCTTTTCAATAGATTAAAATTGGTTCAAAGTTTCATTGTCATAAGTGTCCTTAGTTTAGTATATTGCTCGAAATAAAAAAAAAACACTATAAATTATCAATATTGGGTTTGTGATTTTTTTCCCTGACCTCAATCAAAATTCCCTGACTTTCCCTGACATTCCAGGTCCAAAATTAAATTCCCTGACTTTCCCTGACTTTCCAGGTTTTTTCAGGTAGTCGACACCCTGCTATACTATGTGTCAACAAAATGTTTCTTCTAGACATCCCTAGCGACTCCAAAATGACCTCTATACTGATGAAAGATGATATGCAAATGTTGACGATGAAAACTACGGAAACCCGTGCCCATGGAAACCCGTCATGTCCATGTAGATCAGTTGAGGCCAGGGGAATGAAATTCTACTCTGTTTTGCCCAACCCAGATGTTCTAGGATCTCCAAACTGCTTAGAAATTTGGATCAATTAGTCTACCAAGGCAACTGAGCTCGATAGCTATCTGGAATCGACAAAACATGTCCACACAAGTCCTTCGAGCCCACGCGTATGATTTGAGCACAGTTATACCCCAACCAGATGTTCCAGGTTCTCCAAACTGTTATGGAGTTTGGATCAACTGGTCTACCAGGTCAACTGCGCTCGGTACAAATCTGACAGCAATAAGTCATGTCCATACAAGTCAGTAGAGCCCATTTATCAGCCCATAACTCAGTTATACTAATATCAGATGTTCGAAGTACTCTATACTGCTCTGGAGTCTATCAAGTCAACTGCGCTCAATATAACTTTGACATCAACCAGTCATGTCCATACGAGTTCGTAGAGCCTATATGTGTGATTGGCAACTCAGTTTAGAAAGTCTAGAAAGAACTTTCGGAGGAGTTACAAGAGGAACTTCCGGATTAATTACAGAAGGAACTTCCAAAGACTTCCAGAAGTAACTTCCAAAGGTATTCAAAAAGGATCTTCCGGAGGAATTTCAGAAGGAACTTCCGGAGGAATTCCAGAAGAAACTTTCGGAGGAATAACCAAATGAACTATAGCAAGAATTTCAAAATAAACATCCGGAGGAAATCTGGGAAGAACTTCCGGAGGAATTCCAGAAGGAACCTGGAGAATTCCTGGAGGAATTCCTGGAAGAGTTTTCGTAGGAATTCCTGGAGGCATTCCTTTGAATTATCATCCAAGAATTCCTCCGGATATTTCTCTAGGAATTTTTCCGGATATTCCTCCAAATCTTCCTCCAGGGATTTTCCCGGCTCTCGTAGTCCATCACCTTGTCTTAGTCCTCGGCGTGATTCGAACGAACTGGAGTGTTCGCCCGAAACCTTCACACAGTTTTGCACACCATCCACCGTCCCAGGGAAGCTGTTCTCGTCCATGATTTTCCATAGCTCTACGCGGTCTATACTGTCGTATGCCGCCTTGAAATCAACGAACAGATGGTGCGTTGGAACCTGGTATTCACGGCATTTTTGAAGGATTTGCCGTACAGTAAAGATCTGGTCCGTTGTCGAGCGGCCGTCAACGAAGCCGGCTTGATAACTTCCCACGAACTCATTCATTAATGGTGACAGACGATGGAAGATGATCTGGGATATCACTTTGTAGGCGGCATTAAGGATGGTGATCGCTCGAAAGTTCTCACACTCCAGCTTGTCGCCTTTCTTGTAGATGGGGCATATAACCCCTTCCTTCCACTCCTCCGGTAGCTGTTCAGTTTCCCAGATTCTGACTATCAATTTGTGCAGGCAAGTGGCTAGCTTCTCCGGGCCCATCTTGATGAGCTCAGCTCCGATACCATCCTTACCAGCTGCTTTATTGGTCTTTAGCTGTTGGATGGCATCCCTAACTTCCCTCATCCTGGTTGGCTTCCATCGTCCGCTGAACTGAGGTAGTCATCTCCTCCGCTTCCTTGACTTTCACTGTCTGTACTTTCAGCGCCATTCAAATGTTCCTTGTAGTGCTGCTTCCACCTTTCGATCACCACACGTTCGTCCGTCAAGATGCTCCCATCCTTATCCCGGCACATTTCGGCTCGCGGCACGAAGCCTTAGTGGGATGCGTTGAGCTTCTGGTAGAACTTGCGAGTTTCTTCTCCTCACACTCCGCTTCTTCCAGGCGGCGTTTCTTCTCCTGAAAAAGGCGGGTCTGCTGTCTCCGCTTCCGTTTATAACGTTCCACGTTCTGCCGGGTACCTTGCTGCAGCGCGACAGCCCGCGCTGCGTCCTTCTCCTTCAGAATCTGTCTGCACTCTTCGTCGAATCAATCATTCCGTCGACTTCGACCCATATACCCGACGTTGTTCTCCGTTGCGTCGTTGATTGACTGTATTCCAGCAGTCCTCAAGAGGGGCCGCATCGAGCTCACCCTCTTCCGGCAACGCTGCCTCGAGATGCTGCGCGTATGCAGTGGCGACATCAGGTTGCTTCAGTCGCTCTAGGTCGTACCGCGGCGGTCGTCGGTACCGAACATTGTTGATGACGGATAGTTTTGGGCGCAGTTTAACCATCACCAAATAGTGGTCAGAGTCGATGTTAGCGCCACGATATGTCCTGACGTCGATAATGTCGGAGAAGTGCCGTCCATCAATCACAACGTGGTCGATTTGTGATTCTGTCTGCAGTGGTGATCTCCAGGTGTACCGATACGGGAGGCTGTGTTGGAAGTAGGTGCTGCGAATGGCCATATTCTTGGAGGCGGCGAAATCAATTAGTCGTAGGCCGTTTTCGTTCGTCAGCCGGTGTGCGCTGAACTTCCCAATAGTCGGTCTAAACTCCTCCTCTTGGCCAACCTGAGCGTTCAAATCTCCTATGATGATTTTGACGCCGTGGCTTGGGCAGCTATCGTACTCACGTTCCAGCTGCGCGTAGAATGCGTCCTTATCATCATCAGTGCTTCCGGAGTGTGGGCTATGGACGTTGATTATGTTGAAGTTGAAGAACCGGCCTTTGATCTTCAACCTGCACATTCTTTCATTGATCGGCCACCACCCGATCACGCGCCTTTGCATTTCGCCCATCACTATGAAAGCTGTTCCCAGCTCGTGTGTGTTGCCGCAGCTCTGGTAGATGGTATGATTACCTCTAAACGTTCGCACCATTGATCCCTTCCAACAAACCTCCTGCAGCGCTACGATGCCAGATCCACGGTTCTTGAGCACATCGGCGAGTATGCGTGTGCTTCCGATGAAGTTGAGAGATTTGCAGTTCCACGAACCGAGTTTCCAATCGCTAGTCCCTTTTCGTCACAGTGGTCTTCGCCGATGGTTCCGGTCCGTACTCTCTTGTTGATTGTTCGTTGCGTGAGTTTTTTTTTGGCTGGCTTGCAGGGCCTGACACCAAACCCTTTAAATTTCCGGAGGACCATTCCTCCTTATTTCCGGAGGACAATGGTGCACAGTTTCACTCAGTTTCGCTGGCACTCGGACGATGATCAGCCGCCCCTAACATGGAGAACAGACGCTGTTGTGAGCCGATCCTGACATGGAGAACAGACGCTCAATAAGATTTGCACCTCCGGATAGGAGCAAACCCCCCCTTCCCTGTCAGCATACGACCATAGTTCCCACCGGGGTTGGTTACCCGATCTTCCCTAAGGTTGCTCGTATCCCGGCCAGCACCGCGGGGAGGTAGGGATAGGAGTTGCTGGGTAAGAGGCTAAGGACCGCGAGATGGGGTCTATTTTATTCCTTCAGGTACGCGAAGTACCAATGGTACGCTTTACCCAGCATTTGTCGTGCCAGAAATTCCTCCGGATATTCCTCCAGAAATTCCTCCGGATATTCCTCCAGGAATTTCTCCGGATATTCCTCCAGGAATTCTTCCGGATATTCCTCCAGGAATTCCTCCGGATATTCCTCCTGGAGAAAATTCCTTCAGGAATTCCTCCGGATTTTCCTTGAGGAATTCCTCCGGATATTCCTTCAGGAATTTCTCCGAATATTCCTTCAGGAATTTCTCCGGATATTCCTCCAGGAATTCCTACGGATATTCCTCCAGCAATTCCTACGGATTTTCCTCTAGGCATTCCTACGGATATTCCTCCAGGAATTCCTACTGATATTTCTCCAGGAATTCTTCCGGAAACTTCTCCGGAAGTTCCTCCGGAGGAAATCCTGGAGGAACTTCCGAAGGAATTCCTGGAGGAACTTCCAGAGAATTTCTTGGAGGAACTTCCTGAGGAAAGCCTGGAGAAACTTCCGGAAGAATTCCTGGAGAAGTTTCCGGAGAAATTCCTGGAGGAATATCCGGAGAAATATCCTCAGGAATTCCTGTAGGAATATCCGGAGGAATTCCTGGAAGAATACTCGAAGGAATTCCTGGAGGAAGATTTGGAGGAATATCCGGCGAAATTCCTAGAGGAATATTCGGAGTAATCCTTGGAGGAATATTCGAAGGAATTCCAGGTGGAATATCCGGGGGAATTCCTGGAGGAATAGTCTGAGAAATTCCTGGAGGAATATCCGGAGGAATTCCTGTAGAAATACTCGGATGAATTCTGGCGGAGGTTCTGGCGTTATATTTGGAGAAATTTTTGTATTTGTCTTATTTGTCTTATTTCGGGACTGATTTGCGATTTGGGCGTAACTTATTTTGTAAACAAACATTGGAAGGCAAATGCCCACTAAAGCAAGCATTTTGTCAGAAAACCACCATATGCATCCGACAGAATAGGCTTTCCTCTATCAGATAAGGGAATTAGTTTTGAAGTAAATGTTTTGATTCTACGGAATCGATAAAACATTGTTTGTTTACAAAATAAGTTACGCCCAAATCGCGAATTAGTCCCGATTTGTCTAATTTGTCTTATTTGTCTTATTTGTCTTATTTGTTATTCCATTTATTTGTCTTGTTTGTATCTTCCCCTTAATTGTCTTATTTTTTTCAATTCATTCAATTGCATGTTTGCAAAAATGTAAATACGCAGTTTTATAGCGTCACGCTACATTCAAAAACTCACCGCTCTCTGTGCTCATTTCTTGCTGTTCGCAAAGGACAATATGGAATTTGGAAAACTTGATTGAAGTAAAAAGACATTCCTGCGAAGTTTCATGCGGTTACATATACCTAACATTACATCAAAATGATCGTTGAAAAATTTAGAAACTTTTGTCAGTTGGGTTTTTCAAAATTCGGTTCTTTTATATTTCAAATCAATCATTGGAGAGAGGTGTTGAGAAGCGAAAATTCCAGTTGTACAATAGTTCAGTATTGAGACATTCATTCAAATTTGGGAAAAAGTAGGTCCACGAATTTGTTTAGGAACATTCCTTGATGTAATTCAAAGAGATTGTCAGCAGGGATAAGCGAAATCATTTCCCAATTCCGGATTATACACATTTTAGGTCGATAAAAATCACTCTACCGCGAGGGAGCTTCCCTCAGTTCTTAGTACATACAATACTTGCACAAATACCATTCTAATAGAATTATATTAAATCATGATGGTGCCTTTCTCGTTCGTTCAAAAGGGTTGAGAAATATGTAAGAAAAGTTTAAAGTAACACAAATATGTGGATAACTCATATTTTTTCATATTTGTTTATATGTATGCATTATACATTCATCAAATTAATGATTTCTGCTATGTGAATGGGCGACTCCTTGATCTGGCATTCGTCAACGAGAAAAACTTTTCGAGTTACTCGAGCCACCGTTGCCATTGCTCCGTATCGATAATCATCATCCACAAAGCCTTTAGTGTTGACATTTGCAACCGCAGATAAGTGTAACGATGATTGGAATTCAGAAGACCCTTTAGATTTTGATTTTCGACAATGTGACTTTGTATTGCTGAATGCATTAATTTTGCCGTTCGCTGGGACGAATGTCTCTATGGGTGCAATATTAACGAGGCCGTAACAAATTTTTACCAACGAGTG
The DNA here is from genome assembly GCF_024139115.2 of Armigeres subalbatus. NCBI lineage: Eukaryota > Metazoa > Arthropoda > Insecta > Diptera > Culicidae > Armigeres > Armigeres subalbatus. The sequence continues at coordinate 76,724,760 of NC_085140.1, forward strand.
TTTTCCATTGTCCGAGATGTAGTCCTGACGAAACAACGATGCCTACCTATGAGGAAAAGACAGCCTTGGTGGAACAGAGAGCTACAGCATCTCCGTAACCGTTTGCGTAAAAGCTAGGAAGCGATATTTCCGTTCGAGGATGAACAACGCAAAGTTGAGCTGCGTGACATAGAGACCAACATACAACTCTTTGCATGCGCAATGCTTTAGCGGCTATATTCATCGCACGGAAGAAAACTTTAAACGAGATCCAACATCATTCTGGTCGTTCGTAAGAAGTCGGAAACAGACGAGCGGAATCCTCAACGAATTAGTTACCACGAAGCTATTGCTGAAACAACCCTCGAATCAGCCAATTTGTTCTCGTCGTTCTGTCGAAGCGTGTTAAGTAATAACCGATCACCTTCGTCTGAAGAGTACTTGAGCAGTTTGCCTCGATACGAATTGAGTATACCGCCATTCAACTTTTCTCCGGAGGATGTGTCCAGCAAACCTGAGGTATAAATGACTCTAAAGGTGCTGGACCAGATCGTCTACCACCGCTTTTCATCAAGAACTGTGCTGATTCACTTACTCTACCTGCGACTATTCTCTTTAATCGTTCTTTGACGGAAGGTATATTTCCTAGTGCATGGAAATCTGCTGACATCACTCCCGTACATAAAGCTGGCAGTTTGCACAACGTCGAAAATTACCGTGGAATCTCTATTTTGAGCTGTCTACCGAAGGTTTTGAAAGCCTTATCCACGATGCGCTTTACCCACAAGTGCATCATATTATTTCTGAATTCAACATGGATTCGTGAAGAAACGTTCTACCTCTACCAACCTGATGACATACGTGACTTCATTGGTGAAATCGCTTGATAAGCGACAGCAAATCGATGCCATTTATATTGATTTTGCCAAAGCATTCGATAGAATGCCTCACTCTTTGGCAGTAGAAAAGCTGGACAAAATGGGTCTACCTAGCTGGTTGACGAGCTGGGTGCTTTCGTATCTTACGGAACGTAGCGCTTGCGTACGCATTGGCGAAACTAAGTCGGACTCTTTCCCTATAACATCTGGTGTGCCTCAAGGCAGTCATCTTGGCCCACTTCTTTTTGTATTGTTTGTCAACGATCTCTGCATTGCAATTAAATCTCCAAAGCTAATGTTTGCCGATGACTTAAAATTCTTTCGTGTAGTGACATCACTTGCTGAGTGCTATGCTATCCAAGCCGACATTGACACATTACTGAACTGGTGTAAGTTGAACGAAATGGAAGTAAATGTCAAGAAGTGTAATGCGATTTCATTTTGTCGAACGAGGAATGCAACTGTTTTCAACTATACGATGTCATCTGCCAGCATCGCCCGAGTTAACACTGTCAAGGATCTTGGAGTACTACTGGATGAAAAACTCAATTTTGCTCAGCACATTGCAGTAACGACTGCAAAAGCATACGCAGTGCTTGGTTTCATAAAGCGCAATACGCAGCAGTTCACCGTCGTCTATAGTCTGAAGTCACTCTACTGTGCACTTGTACGGAGCATTCTTGAATATGGTGTGCTGGTCTGGGCACCATATCAGGCCGTTAACACCAACCGGATCGAACGAATTCAAAGAAATTTCCTTCGTTTCGCTCTTCGGCTCCTGCCATGGAATGATCCCGTTCGTTTGCCACCATATGAGCATCCTTGCGCCTTCGTACATCTGCCAACTTTGGCTAGCAGGAGGATTCTCTTGTAGCGCTTATGCGTGTTTGACATATTAAGTTCGAAACTTTTGAACTACATCGATCTCAATGTTCCAGCTAGAAATACTCGACGTGCAAAATTCTTACGTCTTCCTGTTCATCGTACTTTTTTCGGACAAAATAATCCAACGTTTGTTGTCGACGTTTTAACGAAGTGTCTGCGAGATTTGATTTTAATTTGTCCAAGTTAATGTTTAGAAATAGGATTAGTGAATAGTTTTATCTGTCTGTGCGACCAGTTCGAAGACTAGTAGAAATAAATAAAAAATAAATAAATAAATATTATACAATTTCTGGCCGAACGCAACTTGTTGCAAGCAAATCGGGTGAACATAAGTGCCAAAAAAAGTGATTTTGTATTGTGGTTATGAAATTTGTATTTTGGCCATAACTTCTGATCCCATTGTCCGATCTGACCAATTGCCAATAAGAAACAATGGAACGGGATTCTAGTTCGAATGCAGTTTGTTGCGAGCGAGTCGGTTGAGGATAAGTGCCAAAAAATGAATGATGGGTTTTTACGCGTTTTTTGTATAAAAAAAGTATTTTGGCCATAGCTTCTGAGCCCATAGTCCTATCCAGCCAATTTTCAATAGGAAGCAATGGGGAAATATTCCGCATCGAATGCAACCTGTTGTGAGAAAATCGGTTGACAAAAAGTGATTGAAAAGACTTTTTCCGTGTTTTGTATGGAGAGGCATCAGTGTGCATCGTCCCTGACGCCAAATACTCGGATATGCAGCCGAAATTCCATGACCCCGAATCCTAAGTCCCGTCCATCTTTATTGTAAACCTCGAGTCACCACGAGTACGTTGGCTTATATCCCTGTCTTACTAATTTAATATTATAATGATATCGATTGTGCATATAAAAAAAAACCGTGGCTCCGTAAAGTGTTATACACGCCTAAGCTTTCCAAATAAACGAAGTTGGAAAAAAAATCTTTGTATTTTGGCGTGATTATATTCAATAGTGATCAACTAGGGTATCTCCCCCGTCGAATGCAACTTGTTGCGAGAAAATCGGTTAAGAATTACTATATGAAAAAGTGACTAATGTTTTTCGGTTTTCGTGTGCACACACACACATACACACGGACAGACAGACATTTGTTCGGCTCGACGGGCTTCGTTGAATAGTTCGATTTTGAAGTGAAATGATAGCCTTTGTTGTTCGAGAAAGGCAAAAATAACAGGTGCTCGTTGCATCAATATTGATAGTGGTGCCCTCGAAAACGCCCTTAAAATAATTACATGGGAGCTGAAGATTGGCGAAAAAATCTCTGATGCTGCTTTCAGGATTTGTCAGCAACATTGAATACCATAACCGTACATTACTTTGAAACGAAATTTTACCTGTCATGTTTCAACAAGCTACATTCTAATCAGTTTGGGTTTTGATCATGCGCTGAGAATATATGTTGCTGTAACTAGCAGTGTTCATACAATACCTCATATATGGCAGAAAGAGAATCTGCGTTACATGGGGGAGGGGGGTATAAAAAATGTTGTTTTTTGTTATAAGGCCGAAGAAGGGGGTAAAAACTCCGATTTTTGCGTTACGTAATTAGTGAACGTCCTAACATGAGCATCATTTAGAATCAGTAAAAGCAGATCCTCTTTGCGTAACTTTACTATCAGAAACTTTGGAGAGAGTCAAGATTTTGTGACAGTGTATATACTTGATGGTTTTTCAAAGAAGCGTGACGGAGGACAGATGGGTTGAATTCTCAAAAAGTAATGGACGTCATATTTGAATCACCACTAGACAACTTCCTTAGAACGAACATCGTTGATGTTGAATCGTAATCGACTCCGATCGATTTACTGAATTTATTGTCAGCAATTAGGACGTAGCTCAGGCGAAACATCACCCATGAATTAATCGAAAACTCAATTTATCAAGCTGATTGACATAGTGTGACATTTGATTTTTGGATGTAACAAATAGATTTTATGATCGTAACAGATTAAAAATTGGCACAATGACACAAACGATATGATTTTTCAAAAATATAGGTCAGATATTTCCTGAAAAAGAAAAACACATCACCGATAGATTGACGAATGAAGATGCAGAATAAAGCTGTTATTATAATCCTATTATTACTATTATTATTGTGGCAAAGAAGAGACACTAGAGAGCATGAACAGAATATTCTTTTAACCTTCCGGGACTCCTATGATTCTTTTGAAGGTGTTGCAATTTCTACAATGGTGCGAGTCCCAGCTGGTTAAAGACAGTGCAGTTTCCTTAGATAATTGCAAGAAAGTAGTAAAACAGTGGCTATTCGTTTGCTAATAAAAGACATTCTCAAAATAGAACCCTCCAAATCAAATGTACAACAGCAGGTAAGTCACTATGCACGGCTAATGAACGAGCTACAGATGAGGACGCTTCCTAATCATTTACAAAGATATACCACCACCAAAACACCCCACCCCCTATCTGTTCCAAGTTCCAAAACCTTACCTTCATAGTTGATCCGACCGTCTTTGTCGGCGTCGGCCAGTTCCAGCATCTCATTCAGCTGATACTCTGTCACATTTTCGCCGATCATGTCCATCGCCGATTTGAGCTCGTCCCGTGTGATATAACCGTTGCCGTCGCGGTCAAACACCCTGGAAAATGATCACCATTACGGACTGTCGGGGGGAAAATACGCGAGCTTATGCATGACTATGCCCACCTGAAGGCCGCTACCAGATCCTGTGTGAGGTCATCGTCGGCCGCCTGGGTGGTGCTGTTGCTACTACTGCTTCCACTGCTGCTGGTATTGCTTTCTTCTTTGAGCGCCTGGATGCGGGCCACCCACTGGAGGAACTCGGTTTCGTCTATCAGTCCACTTCCTGAAGAGTGGTAGGAGAACATTTTGATATCGTATTTAGTAAGGCTTATTATGTAACTGTATTGTAGATACCATGAGGCAAGCATAGGTTTGGACCGAAAAAGAGTCAATAAAGGAAAATATCATCAAAGTGCAATGTTCTTGCATTGTGTAAACTTTTTCGGTGGAACTTGATGTTAAATTCTAAGCCTAGGGAAGTCGAGAAAATTTCTAACCCGAAAGTTTCCTAGACCGGACCGAGCATCGAATCCAGCCACCTTCAGTATGGTCTTGCATCTTACCACACGGCTAAGGATGAAAGGTTTTACCGATTCAATACGGATGGGTCATATATGACCCAAGGCAAATATCAGCTGTCAAAAATCAGTTTTAAGAGCAAAAATGTTTAAAATTAACTGCTCCATCCAGGAAAAATATTGCACAGGTCAGGTTACGGGCGCTACGATGATCTAGAGCATTCAAACTATCCTTGAGTTGTAATTTTTATGTTCTAAGGCAGCGGTTCTCAACCTTTTTCTTGAGAGGTACCCCTTCGAACTTTTGCATTGATTGAGGTACCCCCTATGTTTTTCGCTATAACTGAAAATTATCGTAACTCTTAAAATATATGAAAAGTAGGCCTGAAAACTAACATTTACTTTGAAACTTCTCAATTCAAGTTGATACATCGGGCTTCCTCCAGATTTTTTTTACTATTGAAGGCTTCCGAGCGTATTGAAAGGAGACTTCCGAGCCTCTTGAAAGTAGGATTCCGCGCCTCTTCCGAGAGAACATTCCGAGCCTCTTGAAGAAAGGCTTCCGAGTCTCTTGAAAGGCGGTTTTCGAGTCTAAAAGGAGGCTTCCGAGCATCTAGAAAGGACGCCTCTGAGCTGCAATAAAGTATGCTTCCAAGCCTCTTGGAAAAATAACTCCGAGCACCTTGAAGAGAGGACTTCGAGTCTCTTGAAAGAAGGCTTTTAAACACCTTCAAGAGAGGCTTCCAAGCGTCTTGGAAGAAGGCTTCCGAGCCTCTTGAATGACCTTACGAGCCATTTTATGGAAGGCTTCAGAGCCACTTGAAAGGACGCTTCTGAGTATCTTGAAAGGACGCTTCTGAGCCCTTTTGAAAATACACATCCAAGCCTCTGAAAAAATAATTCTGAGCATCTTGATGGAAGGTTTTCAAGCTCTTGAAAGCAGGCTTCCAAGCCTCATGAAAAGAGTCTTACGAGCCTATTGAATGGCGGCTTTTGAGCCCCCTGAAAGGAGGCTTCGGAGTATTTTGAATAAGCATTTCTGAGCCGTCCGAGTCTCTTGAATGGCGGCTTTTTAGCAGCTTAAAAGAAGGCATTGGAGAATCTTGAATGGACGCTTCCAAGCCTCTTGAAGGGAAAAATCCGAGCCTCCTAAAGGGAGGCTTCCGAGCCTTTTGAAAGGAGGCTTCCGAGCCTCTTGAAAGGAAGCTTTCGAGCTTTTCAAAAGAGCCCGAGTAGTACACTTGTCATACACGAGGTTCTGTAGCTGATATACGACCAAATCAAGTCACATAAGTGCTGCTACAACCAAAGCAGATTTGTGCTGTTAGGGAGTCTTCCGAGCCATTTGAAAGGAGGCTTCGGAGTATCTTAAATGGACACTTCCAAGTCTCTTGAAAAAAGAATTCCGAGCCTCTTAAAGGAAGGCTTCGAGCCTTTTGAAAGAAGGCTTCCGAATCACTAGAAAGGAGGCTTTTGAGCCTCTTGGTAGAAACCTTTCGAGCTTTTTAAGAGAGCCTTCCGAGTCTTTTGGATGAAAGGATGCTTCCAAATCATTTTAAAAAAGGTTTCTGAGCCTCTTGAAAGAAGGCTTTTGAGCCACTTAAAATGAGGCTTCTGAGAATCTTGAAAGGACGCTTCTGAGGCTTTCGAGAGTACGGTTCCAAGCCTCTTGAAAGCAGAATTCCGAGCCTTTTTAAGGAAGGGCTTTCGAGCCTCTTGAAAGGAGTCTTCCGAGCCTTTTGAAAAAAGCTTTCCGAGCTTTTTAAAAGAAAAAGAAAAAGAATTTAAGGAAGAAAGCTTAAACGAAGACTTCCGGGCCTCTAGAAAGAAAGCTTCCAAGCCTCTTGAAAGTATGCTCTCGCCTCTTGAAAGGAGGCTTTCGACCCTGTTGAAAAATACCCTCCGAGTCCCTTAAAAAGATTATTCCGAGGTTTTTAAAAGAACCAGAAAAAACAAGAAATTTCATAGGAAAAAAACTTAAAAGAAGGAGTCCAGGCCTCTTGAAAGAAAATTTCCGAACCTCTCAAAATGAGGCTTCCGGGTCACTTGAAATGAGGCTTCCGGGCCTCTTGAAAAAAAAAGGCTTCTGAACCTTTATAAAGGAGTCCTTCGAGCTGCTTCGAAAGAGGTTTCCGAGAAGCGTAGAAGGATGCTTCCAATTTTCTTGCTTCGAAGCAGCTGAGCTTTTCGAGAAAAAGCCTCAATGTCTCTCAAATGGAGCCTTCTGAATCTGTAAACTCTAGATTTTAGTTAAGAATCATATTCTTAACATATTACTCAACATGCAGTTTTGATCAGGTAGATTGCAAAGAAGATTTTTAAAATTTGTTCATTCGAGGATTTGCCCTTTTGATCTTTTGTCCCACTCTTTTGTCCCACAACCCTCTATCCATTGTACTGGATGTAGAAGGCAGGATTGAAAACAAGGCAAAGTTTCGAAATAAAAAAATACAAAATTATCAAAACTTTATCAATAAGTTTTGATAAAAATTGTTATTCATCCGCCATTACGCATTTTTGTCCGAGGTACCCCCTGGGCTCGGCGAAGGTACCCCCAGGGGTACATGTACCCCAGGTTGAGAACCGCTGTTCTAAGGTATCAACACCATACTTTACCATATTCTTCTTGAATACAGTCGCCTCTTTACATCTTGATATTGAAGGAACCATCGAGATAGGGAGAGATCGAGGAATGGAAGAAAAATTGAAATGAGTACTAGATCCAAAAAAGCTCGTTGCTATGAAAAACGTCAACAAAACAAATGTCATTTCTTATTGTTGATGTGTTTGCTATTGTCCAAAGATGGTCTAGTAGCCTTAAAATTTGAACATATCGACATACGAAGAGTTAATCCTGAACAAAATATGATCAGAACCCATCGAGATAAGGGGATATCGAGATAGGGAGGTTATCGAGATGTAGAAAGCCATAATGTATGTAGATTGAAGGGACCGAGGAAACCATCGTCATAGGGAGAGATATCGATATATAGAACATCGAGATGTGGAGAGTCGACTGTAATTGAAATTGAAACGCTTAATGATAAAATCCTGCACCTGCCCAGCGATATAACAGATCTTTTTTAATATACGATACTCGAAACCGTCCTTGAGCTCAGATCTTAATATTCTAATCGATGAACAAGAAGATCAACGATGTCCTCACTATTTTTATGAGTTGGAATAGCTCCACAGTACCTCGTAACACCATTACAGACACGTGACACATTACATACTTCACTCGACATCTACGACTCTCCAAACTATCCTATCTTAATATTCAGATCGATCATCATGAAGATCTTCGATGTCTCAACTATTTTTATGATTTGGAATAGCTCCACGGGACTTCGTAACACCATTACAGACAAACTACAGAATTCGTTCGAAATCTACGACACTCCAAACTATCCTTGAGTACAGATCTTAATATTCAAATCAATCAACATGAAGATCTCCGGTGTCTCAACTATGCAGCATTACAGACAAACTACAGAATTCACTTGACATCTACAATATTCCAAACTACCCTTGAGTACAGATCTCAATATTCAAATCGATCAACATAAAAATCTTCGATGTCCTCACTAGTTTTATGAGTTGGAATAGCTCCAAAGTACCTCGTATCACTATTACAGACGCACCACAGAATTCGATCAATATTTTCGACACTCCAAACTGTCCTTGAGTACAGATCTTAATGTTCAAATCGATCAACATGAAGATCTCCGGTGTCTCAACTATTTTTATGAGTTGGAATAGCTCCACGAGACTTCGTTACACCATTACAGACAAACCACAGAATTCGTTCGACATCTACGATACTCTAAACTGTCCTTGAGTACAGATCTTAATGTTCAAATTGATCAACATGACAATCTTCGATGTCATCATTGGTTTTATGAGTTGGAATAGCTCCAAGGCACCTCGTAACACCATTACAGACACACCACAGAATTCGATAAATATCTACGACACTTCAAAATGTCCTTGAGTACAGATCTTAACATTCAAATCGATCAACATGAAGATCTTCGATGTCCTCAATAGTTTTATGAGTTGGAATAGCTCCAAGGTACCTCGTAACACCATTATAGACACACCACTGAATTCGATCAATATCTACGACACTCCAAACTATCCTTGAGTACAGATCTTAATGTTCAAATCGATCAACATGAAGATCTCCGGTGTCTCAACTATTTTTATGAGTTTGATTCATTACACCATTACAGACAAACTACAAAATTCGTTCGACATCTACGACAGTCCAAACTATCCTTGAGTACAGATCTTATTTTCAAATGGATCAACATGAAGATCTTCGATGTTTTCAAGTTTTATGAGTTGGAATAGTTCCAAAGTACCTCGTAACACCATTATAGACGCACCACATAATTTGTTCAATATCTACGACACTCCAAACTGTCCTTCAGTACTGGTCTTAATATTCAAAACTATTAACAAGATCTTCGATGTCTCAACTATTTTTATGAGTTGTAATAGCTCATGTATGGTATCGTAGATATTCTGGGAATGTAATGATTTCTCGCTTAACTTTTCAAAAGGACCTAAGTAAAATATTTTCATGAATTAATTTGAATAACGCAATCAACAGAACAACATGAAAGCTTTTGATTGCAGTACTCAAATTAATTAATGAAAAATGTTACTTAAGTCCTTATGAAAAGTTAAGCGAGTTTTGTATATACTTTTAATCATACCTGATTAGTTTATAAACAATATGCGGCACTAGCTGTACAGTATGCAGAAGCCACCAGGCGAGCATTGTGTTCCCATCGTGTTACAAAGAAAGTAATATATCTTGCTTCGATAGTTCGCGTTGATTCGGTCGGATAAAGCGCGATCCTATTCAGTATGCAGAAGCCACGTAGCACATCGTTTCCGCGTTGGATGGATATGAAACACGGTGTCTTTGAAATACCTTCGTATAAAGTACATATTAAGTCGCTTTCAAGGCGACTTTTATCCACGATTCAAATCAAGCGAGAGTCAAATTCTCAACGTTTTTCTTGAGAGGTACCCTTTTGAACCTTTACATTATTTAAAGAAAACAGGCCCGAAAACTAAAGGGATATAGGCAATCAAAAAAAGAGACTTCCGAGCCTCTCCATTGGAGGCTTCCAAGGCACTTGTTAGAACACTTCTAAGCAAGTTAAAGGAGGCTTCGGAACCGAAAAAAAGAAAACAAGCTGCTTGGAAGGAGGGTTTCAAGCCTCTTGCGTCGAAGCTACTGAGGTTTTTTTTTCTTTCGGAAAAGACTTTCATGTCTCTAATATGGAGGCTTACGAACCTTTACCCGAGCATACACTTGGTACAATCAAGTTTCTACATAAACTTGATTGTACCAAGTGTATGCTCGGGTAAAGGTTCGTAAGCCTCCATATTAGATACCGTCGTGCGGGGCTTCTTTTGAAAAATCGGGGGCTACTTTGGACATTTTGAAACAAGAATTATAAAGTAAACTACTCTCAAATTGCCATTGTCACCATTCGGGTGTCTTGTTAATAGTTGGATGGCAACTTTCTGTTTCGAATTTGGTATTATTTACTTTTAGTTTCCTTAGAAAATCAAAAATCCAAAGTAGCCCCCGGAATCAAAAGAAGCCCCGCTCGACGGTACATGAAAGTCTTTTCCGAAAGAAAAAAAAACGACTCCTATACGACCAGATCAAGTCACATAGAAGTTGCTGCAACTAAATCTGAATGAATTGTGCTATCGACGTTTTGTCTTTTTGATCTTTTGTGCCACAGCCTTTCATACCTTTACTGATCGTTATGTACATTTTTTATTCTTCATATGGAATCTGTAAAACATCCATAATGGGCTGGAAGATCAGATTCGTTACAACTCATACTGTTCATATCGTCCTAGAACTCAATTTAAGTAACTGGCATACTTGCAAATATTGATTCGATAATCGTGATCGTGACAAATCTTATACAAATTTTAGATGATTGTTGAGCAAAGAAACTCTGAAATTCATCGGTTGATGGTCGAATTCGCTATCGTTTCTATTTGAATCAAGAAAAATAAATTTTGGGAATGGGGTTGTTACACATCGTTGGGTCAATGAAATTCAACTTTGAAGCGATCGGAATGGCCATCGGAAGTAGATGAGCCACGTGGCGAGGTGAGGCGATCAATACTTTGATAGCATGTTTTGTTTCATTGCAAATAAAATTTGCTAATCTACGAGAGGCTTGAGAAATAATAGCCAGAGTATTTATTTTTGCAAAGTATGTTATCACTGCCAATCGTAAATTCAACATTTTTTCCTTTTAAAAATTGAACTCGTACCGTTTTTCCCCATTTAGGATCAAGATTGCGAACGAATGCAACACTTTATGAAAAAAATTACACAAAAAAAGCCATAAAAAAGCGAGTTTTCGGAATTTGAGTCAAAACGGTACCTATAAGTTTCTGGTTTGCTGGAATCGGAAATTCCGCCGAATTAAATACGGCCATAATTATCATTTTCGAACTACATGGAGTTTTTTTTCCGAACGAGTCGAGTCAAGTATGAGACACTGAAGACGGCCTTACTGTTGAGGTCGAAATACGTATCTGTCAAAGGTACATTAAAGTAGTGGAATTTTGTACAAACTCTTCTTATGACAAGTAAATACATTCCACTAAAAGCTTAAAATAATTTTCGTATCAAAAGATTTTTAGATGTTCTGAAAACTCAGATGTGAATATGTAGGGGAGAGTGTTCCCAAACCGACCCCCGGTCCTAAACCGACCCCACGGTCTATCTCACAGATGGCGTTGTCGGCGAGTATGCCTGTATTGTCAGTAGAATACTGCCACAGCACTACTAATTTGGACGTAGGCAGCCATCTTCCAAGGTTGTGTTTTTCAGAGGTTCCGAGCCATATTGTGTTTTGACTACGCGATATTTGGTGTCAGGCCATTAGGCCGAATGGTCATTAGGCCGAACGGTCATTAGGCCGAATTAGCAAAAAGAAGCAAAAAGTGAAAAATTAGAAGTTCTTTTTTCACCTTACCCCTTCTTCCTTCTCCCTTCTTCTATCTATCTTCTTTCTTCTTACTTCCTCCTTCTTTCTTCTTCTTTCTTCCTTCTATATTCTTATTTTTCCTTTCTCCTTCTTCCTTCTTCTTTCTTCCTTCTTTCTTTTTCCTTCTTTCTTCTTCTTCTTCTTTCTTCCTTCTTCCGTTATCTTACATCTTTCTCCCGTGTTCCTTCTTTCTTCTTCCTTCTCTTTCTTCCTTTTCATGTTTCTTTTATCCTTCTTCCTTCTCCCTTTTTCCTTTTTCTTTCTCCCTTTTTCCTTCTTCTGTTTTCTTCTTCCTTCTTTCTTCCTTCTTTCTTCTCTCCCCTTTCTTCTACCTTCTTCTTCTTTCTTCCATTTTCTTTCTACTTGTTTCAGTTTTCTTTCTTCTTGCCTCCGTTTTCTTCCTTCTTGCTTCTGTTTTCTTCCTTCTTTCTTATTCTTTCTTCCTTCTTCTTTCTTCCCTTTTCCTTCTTCTTTCTTCCTTCTTCCCTCTTTCTTCTTTATCCTTGTTTCTTTTCCTTTCTTCCTTCTTTCTTCTTCCCTCTACCTTCTACCTTCTTTCTTTCTTCCTTCTTCCTTCTTCCTTCTTCCTTCTTCATTCTTCCTTCTTCCTTCTTCCTTCTTACTTCTTCCTTCTTCATTCTTCCTTCTTTCTTCTTCTTTCGTCCTTCTTCCTTCTTCCTTCTTCCTTCTTCCTTTTTCTTTCTTGCTTCTTCCTCTTCCTTCTTCCTTCTTCCTCCTTCCTTCTTCCTTCTTTCTTCTTGCTTCTTCCTCCTTCCTTCTTCCTTCTTCCTTCTTCCTTTTTCCTTCTTCCTTCTTCCTTCTTCCTTCTTCATTCATCCTTCTTCCTGCTTCCTTCTTCATTCTTCCTTCTTCCTTCTTCCTTCTTCCTGCTTCCTGCTTCCTTCATCCTTTTTCCTTCTTCCTTCTTTCTTCTTCTTTCTTCCCTCTTCCTTCTTCTTTCTTCCTTCTTCCTTCTTCTTTCTTCCTTCTTCCTTCTTCCTTCTCACTTCTTCCTCCTTACTTCTTCCTCCTTTTTCCTTTTTTTTCATCCGTTCTACTTCTTCCTCACTTCTCACTCCCCAGTTCTCATTCGGCCTAATGGCCATTCGGCCTAATGACCGTTCGGCCTAACGGCATTCGGCCTAATGACCCAGCATCGCGATTTTTTAGCTGCAGGAGATATCGGTGAAAATTTTTCAGCGTGCATTGAGAAATCGAACGATACACGTAAAAAAATTTAATGCTATTTGTTATTATTAGGTTATCGTTATTGCTTATGGTCTTGGATATGTTGCACGCTACTTAGGTTAGATCGTATGAGGTGTTATTGTTGAACAGCGTGCCATTTTCCAAAAATTGAAAGAGAGTGACAGAGTTCCTAAATTATTAGATTATTAGAATAATTTGCGAAAGAATATCTGGAGCAAAAGTAAGCCTTCCTGGAAGAAATGGCCAGTAAAAAGGGTTCCACGTCTAGTTGCAGTATGAGCCGTGTACACGAATGGTTGCATGACAACAATGGTCAACAAGAACGCGCCTCAATTCATCCCGACACTTTCAATCCGTCCCAGCATTCTACGCAAAATCATTTTTAAGCGACGGTTGTTCATCCGAAGGTAACAACAAACCATCATCGTTCGGTACGGCAGGATCATCAAATCGTTGGCGCAAGGCGGACGACTTCCTTGAAAGAAGTCTCCAGTGTGGTTATTTGATCGAATAATTCTTCGGCATATAGACATGGAAATCGACGCATCAACGAAGAAGGAGTACAAGCCTCGGTGCAAGCACAGCATTATTACGCACTAGCGCCGGGTATAAGGGGCACAGATCCCAACTCCGTACGGTAGGAGTTACTGAGGCGGAGAGCTACGGAATACCTCCAATTGAGCAGTCAGAAGGAAATCAAAGATTCTTTTCCGGTGAAATTGCGTCGCTCACGAAAACTCAGCTGGCGGCTCGCCAAGCAATATCGAAGGATCTTCCATTTTTTTTCCGGAAAGCCAGAAGAGTGGCCTATATTCTTCGCATCTTACACTAATACAACTGCCATGTGCTGTTTTACGGATGCAGAAAATGCGATAAAAGGCTACAAAAGTGTTTATCAGGATGCTACGATGCTGTCAAAAGCCGTTTGATGCATCCTTCGAACGTAGAAGGAGTCATTTCGATACTTCATATGCGGTTTGGGCAACCGGAAGCTATCATCCATTCGTTAATAATCAAAATAACAATGTTGCTAATCTTGAGAGAAGATTGACTCGAAATCATAATGGATTTTGTTGTTGAAGCCCAAAATATGTATAACGTGTCGTTATTACGTCAGCTGGTTAGTAGACTGCCTCCGACAATCAAGCTAGATTGGGCCAAATATCGTCAGACGCTTCCTAGAGTAAATCTGGCCACCTCTGGAAACTAGATTTATTTTCTGGCTGAGGCTGCTAGCACGGTGACAATCCCAGGCATATTCAAAAACCGAAGTGTGTACAAAACGAGACGGGTCCTGCTAGGAAAGGTACTAGATTCCACAATGCACATCTAGAATCACCATCATTCGATCGCACACTGCAACCGGGTATGTAAGCAAAGTTGCAAAGTCTGTTGAAAAGTGCAAGCGAGAATCTCGGTGGGCTGTTATCCGCGACTTCAATCTCTGTCGGCGTTGTTTGGGAAAGCATAATGGCGGTTTTAAGGCCAATGCTGTACCAGAAAACATCATGTACTTCTGCACAACGAGTAAAGGATAGAGAAGGAGACTGTTTAACCCAAGTGACCCTAAGCCAAGTACCAGTTCCTCAAGAGTCAAGACATGATTGAAATGGAACGTGTAGTTTTCCGGCTGTAGCAGGGATGCAGAAGTAAACTTGTTTTTGCTGCGTTACAAGACTGCTACAGCCGGAAAACTACACGTTCCGTTATGTACCCACAGTCGCCAAGCATTAATTCATGATTGAAACATTCATCGGTCCAGTTCAAGCGTTGTTCAATTTTGCTACTTGCCGATGACAATCCAGAGGAGGAACGGATACGTGAAGACATTTGCCTTCGTAGATGAGGGATCAAAGCTAAGCCTGATGGATCAGGATCTTGCGGATGAGCTCGACTTAGACGGAGTAGAAACGCCATTATTTCCTCGGTGGACTGGTAGCACTGAACGCTGCGAAGAAGAGTCCCATCCCGACCAGTTAGTCATAACAAAATTTTAACACAAATATATCAATATGTGTTACAAATAACAAAACTTGCAATAATTTTGTTATAAATTCTCTGCCAAAGATGGAGGAAAGAAAATTTCATGATCGTCATAACATGATTATAACATAATGTGTTATGTTTATTTCTACCGAAAAAAATTGCCTACATTTTTGGTAGATAGCAATTGGAAAAAAAAACGAAGGTACCACCTACAGTATAACTTGAACTTATATTCAAAGTAGAAACAGCTGGACAAAGTTAATTGCCTACATTATGGATAATCATAATCTTTTCAAGAACATAATTTGTTATAGTATAAGCTATTTTCACGCCTTTTTATGTAACACAACGAGTTATAATTTTGTTCAAAAAATAACATATTCAGTAATATTTTTGTTAAAACTAGAAGAGATTTTGTTACAATTTTTGTTATTTTAACTACTAATGGTACATGTTTTATAACAACCGCTGTTATAAAAACTGCTGTAACAGAATAACAAGGCCTGATATAAATCTGTTACTATCTACTGGTCGGGATATCATGACATTCACAATTGCAGGAACCCACGACGGAGCCAAGAGATTCAAGCTGGATGGAGTGCGCACGGTGATGGAGCTACAACTGCCAAAACAATCTTTGAACGTGGGCAGAATGAAGCAACAGAACTCATACTTACGCGGTTTGCCTATTGATTCGTATGAATATGCTCGTCCCAGAATTCTGATAGGTCTACAACACGCACACGTAAGTCTGGTCCTGCAGAGCCGAGAGGTTAAGCAAGATCAGCCTATAGCCATAAAAACACGTTTGGGATGGACCATTTGTGGCGGAAGCTGTGGGGGAAGCCTTCCTAGTATGGTACATTATTCGTTCCATGCTGGCTCACGTGAAGATCATTCCGATGTGGACTTGTATCGAGCAATGAAAGAGTACTTTTCCATCGACAGTCTTGGAGTGATGAAGTCAAGCGAAACTCTACTTTCTTCCGATGATCAGCGAGCTTGTAGAATGCTTGATTCTCAAACTACGTTCTGGTGCTTTTATTAACTTACTGGTTGAACTAAGCTACGAAGGACCTCCGAGAGGAATTCTGCGTGAAAAACCTAAGCGCGAAGCTCTTAGCTTCGAGCGAGTTAGCTCGGGCATGAAGCTTCGATGATTGAGATTTGAGCATAATTCTAGCAACACTGATTGCCTTTTGAACTAATGAACTATACCTTTCCCGTGCCGCTCACGGAGATGCAGAGGACTGCTTGGTCTTTTGTAGTAATGAGTTTTGTGCTAATTTTCCTCTTCTTATCCAAAATTGACTGTCAGGACGTGGCCGATCATCGTTATTGGCATTGAATCAATAAAACTCCAAATCATGTACGGTGAGAATGGCTTCCCGACCAGTAGGTGGTAACAGATTTGTATTGGAACTTGTTATTCTGTTACAGCTTTTTTTTATATAACAGAGGTTATTATATAACATGTATCATTACTAGTTGAAATAACAAAAATAACTACAAAATTTCTTCTAGTTTTAACAATAACATAACAAAATATGTTTTCAATGGAACACAAATATAGTACGATGTGTTACATGATAAGTGATGAAAATATCGAGAATTTTTACAAATTATGTTATTGAAAAGAAAATAGTTATCACTGGATGTGTTACAAACATTTCTTTTTGTATTAATAACATCTCATTTTGTTATGACGATCATAGTTTTTTTCTTTTCTTCATCTAAGACAGAGAAATCATAACAAAATTATTGCAGATATTGTTATTCATAACACATGTTGATATAATTGTGATTTGTTTCGATTAACTTGTCGGGTTTCCCATCCCTAGAGACTATTCAATTGGTGAGCTGTGCATATTTCTGAACCAACATTTGAAAAGAGCGTAACAGCCAAAATTTATTCCTTCTGATTCTTCATCTATATAGCTTTATATGTGGACAAATAATCAGAAGGAATAAATTTTGGCTACGACTAGCAACTACGAAGTGTACTGTACAGTCGATCATGCTAAGCTAAACTAGAGCAAATATGTTTTTTAAGGTAGGGGAAATAACGGCTTTGGCAGGCTTTGTTTTATTATTGTCAGGGGGGTTTTCTATAACTAATTATGCTCAAATTTGGCCTAAACATTCTTTGCATATCAAAGAATATTGTGGCCAAATTTCATCAAATTTGGTCAACGAAAACCCTCCTGACAATAATAGAACGAAACCTGCCAAAGCCGTCATTTCCCCTAGCTTAATTTCGATGGTTCCGGTAATAATTTAGTGCAACATGTATGTCGATATTACAGGAAGTAAATCGGAAATCTATCAAATGTAATCTTTCTGAACCATAGTTAGATTGATAACTAACCTGTCAGCTCGCATCAAGATACTTATATTCAAACCAGGAACGGGACGTTCCATTATGGAATGCATATGTCTGTCATATACAATCATTCACGCTCTACGAAACATTTCAATATCCATTTCATGCTCCCTAAAGCAGTTGTCACCTCGATAATCAGCAAAATCATATCATCCGTATTGGACATCAGGTGTACTGCTCATCACCGACCAAAGGAATCGCGATGCCATGCTACCACAAAATATGATTACATCGTAAGCAACCGCTGTGAATTAATTGTGGATTGTAACAACCGAGGAACTTCTCGTTCAAGGAGCAATTGCTAGTTCACTGACTGCTCGATAGATTTATTAAGTTCGGTAGACTCGCTTTTTCAGATTTTTTTGCATTCCGTAGAATAAACTCGACATTATTTTTAAAGCTCATTGAACTCATCAGGATTAGCTAGTGGTGTTTGTAAATTTAATTTATATTGAATTAATTAAATTCTGATTAGTTGCCGTACACTGCACCTCCCATGCGATTCGATTTTGCGGCTTATGTGGTTCTGTATGTTGAATTTTAGACAATTCGTTTATGATTTAGGTCCCACATTCGTGCTACCTCAACCGTACACCTTCAGAAATGTTCGATGAATAATGAAATAACAGACCGTAAATCTGCCACGGAATCTGGTAGGTACATGACCTTTCTGGTAGAAGATTTTTCAATTCCGCTCGGTTCAACCCAACCTTAGCGGGCTAGATTAGCAGATTGGTCGAAGCGTTGGTATTCGCAAGAACATGACTCACCGAGACGATCGTTTTGGGTGTACCCTTTGCAAATCCCTAAATGCACTATTTCCGGAGCATATGCGTCCCCTCAATTTTTTCGACCATATTCTACGAAAAACGTTATAAAAATTTGCCTTAACTTATGTTTCCATGTCTGAAACCGGGCGAGTGATTCGCAAGGTTTTCCAAAAACGGGATTTTACAATAATGCGTTAAAAATTAGAGCAGGCTTGCGGGCCAGAAAATATTTGGTAAATAACTTTTTAAAAATTTCCATATAATCATTGTTTTTTTTTCATTCTCTAGAAAAACTAAAAACGATTTTATTTCATTCAAATAATATTTTTTGGTTATTTTGTTTTGGTCGTTGCATTGGAGATTCATTTAAAACATTAAATTAAATTGTTCACACCGTTTACCGGGTGTTAAAAGCTCAAAGAAAGAGAAATATTAGTTCGCATATTTTCCACTAGATGTCTTTTGACAACTATAAATAATGAAGGGATAGATAATGATTAGTATTCAAGAAAGTACTGAAAATATGCAGTAACAACAACATTGTTGTGATTTTCATTTGTCTGAAAATAACGAATGCTCTAATGTCAGCGGGCAGCAGGGACTATGTCCAAGGGCTTGACGATCCCTCCCCAGGCCATCTGCGAGTTGTGGGGCTTGCCTAGGATGTGGTGGGGTTTGACAGTGGGCCCTGTTAAACCTCTATAAAAAGCTGCATGTATCCGCAAGTAGGCCCCACCAAAGCGACCGTGTGCCGCTCAAAGCGCACAAGCCCAAGTCCTGGTGTTAGGTGGGACGCTAAACAGCCCTGACACGACGGCCCTCCGACGAGACAGGAGGTTTGCGCAGGCCCAATAAGCCCCCTAGAAAACCAATCATTACGAACAATATAAGAGATAATGCGACTCGATATAATCGGCAAAGACCTAGGCGACGAATACAGGATCACGACTGGAAGCTTGGAACATGGAATTGCAAGTCGCTAGGTTTCGCAGGTTGCGACAGGATGATCTACGATGAATTACATCCCCGCAACTTCGACGTCGTGGCGCTGCAGGAGATTTGCTGGACAGGACAGAAAGTGTGGAAAAGCGGGCATCGAGCGGCTACCTTCTACCAAAGCTGTGGCACCACCAACGAGCTGGGAACCGGCTTCATAGTGCTGGGTAAGATGCGCCAACGCGTGATTGGGTGGCAGCCAATCAACGCAAGGATGTGCAAGCTGAGGATTAAAGGCCGTTTCTTCAACTATAGCATCATCAACGTGCACTGCCCACACGAAGGGAGACCCGACGACGAGAAAGAAGCGTTCTACGCACAGCTGGAGCAGACATACGATGGATGCCCACTGCGGGACGTTAAAATCGTCATCGGTGACATGAACGCACAGGTAGGAAGGAGGAAATGTATAGACCGGTCATCGGACCGGATAGTCTGCACACCGTATCGAATGACAACGGCCAACGATGCATAAACTTCGCAGCCTCCCGCGGAATGGTAGTCCGAAGCACCTTCTTTCCCCGCAAAAATATCCACAAGGCCACATGGAGATCACCTAACCAAGAAACGGAAAACCAAATCGATCACGTTCTAATCGACGGTAAATTCTTCTCCGACATCACGAATGTCCGCACTTACCGCAGTGCGAATATTGAATCCGACCACTACCTCGTTGCAGTATGCCTGCGCTCAAAACTCTCGACGGTGTACAACACGCGTCGAAGTCGGACGCCGCGGCTTAACATTGGGCGGCTACAAGACGGTAGACTAGCCCAAGAATACGCGCAGCAGCTGGAAGTGGCACTTCCAACGGAAGAGCAGCTAGGCGCAGCGTCTCTTGAAGATGGCTGGAGAGATATTCGATCCGCCATTGGTAGCACCGCAACCTGCTGCACTAGGCACGGTGCCCCGGATCAGAGAAACGACTGGTATGACGGCGAATGTGAGCAGTTAGTGGAAGAGAAGAATGCAGCATGGGCGAGATTGCTGCAACACCGCACGAGGGCGAACGAGGCACGATATAAACGGGCGCGGAACAGACAAAATTCCGATTTTCCGGAGGAAAAAGCGCCAGCAGGAAGATCGAGACCGTGAAGAAACGGAGCAACTGTACCGCGCTAATAACACACGAAAGTTCTATGAGAAGTTAAACCGTTCACGTAAGGGCCACGTGCCACAGCCTGATATGTGTAAGGACATAAACGGGAACCTTCTTACGAACGAGCGTGAGGTGATCCAAAGGTGGCGGCAGCACTACGAAGAACACCTGAATGGCAATGTGGCAGACGAAGATGGCGGTATGGTGATGAACCTGGGAGAACGCGTGCAGGACATACGTTTACTGGCTCCGGATCTTCAGGAAATCCAGGAGGAGATTGGCCGGCTGAAAAGCAATAAAGCCCCTGGAGTTGACCAGCTACCAGGAGAGCTATTTGAACACGGTA
The DNA here is from genome assembly GCF_024139115.2 of Armigeres subalbatus. Classification (NCBI taxonomy): domain Eukaryota; kingdom Metazoa; phylum Arthropoda; class Insecta; order Diptera; family Culicidae; genus Armigeres; species Armigeres subalbatus. The sequence continues at coordinate 76,745,415 of NC_085140.1, forward strand.
GTTAGGCACTGGCTAGAGCGCTGCACTGGTCATTACCAAGATTTGGGAGGAGGAGGTTTTAGCGCAAGAGTGGGAGGAAGGTCTCGTGTGTCCCAACTACAAAAAGGAGGATAAGCTGGATTGTAGCAACTACCGCGCAATCACATTGCTGAACGCCGCCTACAAGGTACTCTCCCAAATTTTATGCCGTCGACTAGCACCAACTGCAAGGGAGTTCGTGGGGCAGTACCAGGCGGGTTTTATGGGCGAACGCTCCACCACGGACCAGGTGTTCGCCATTCGCCAAGTACTGCAGAAATGCCGCGAATACAACGTGCCCACACATCATCTATTCATCGACTTCAAAGCCGCATATGATACAATCGATCGGGACCAGCTATGGCAGCTAATGCACGAACACGGTTTTCCGGATAAACTGACACGGTTGATCAAAGCGACGATGGATCGGGTGATGTGCGTAGTTCGAGTTTCAGGGCATTCTCGAGTCCCTTCGAAACCCGCAGAGGGTTACGGCAAGGTGATGGTCTTTCGTGTTTGCTATTCAACATCGCTTTGGAAGGGGTAATACGAAGAGCAGGGATTAACACGAGTGGTACAATTTTCAATAAGTCCGTCCAGCTATTTGGTTTCGCCGACGACATAGATATTATGGCACGTAACTTTGAGAAGATGGAGGAAGCCTACATCAGACTGAAGAGGGAAGCTAAGCGGATCGGACTAGTAATCAACACGTCGAAGACGAAGTACATGATAGGCAGAGGTTCAAGAGAAGACAATGTGAGCCACCCACCGCGAGTTTGCATTGGTGGTGACGAAATCGAGGTGGTAGAAGAATTTGTGTACTTGGGCTCACTGGTGACTGCCGAAAGTGACACCAGCAGAGAAATTCGGAGACGCATAGTGGCTGGAAATCGTACGTACTTTGGACTCCGCAAGACGCTCCGATCGAATAGAGTTCGCCGCCGTACCAAACTGACAATCTACAAAACGCTAATTAGACCGGTAGTCCTTTACGGACACGAGACCTGGACGATGCTTCGTGGAGGACCAACGCGCACTTGAGTTTTCGAAAGGAAAGTGCTGCGTACCATCTATGGTGGGGTGCAGATGGCGGACGGTACGTGGAGGCAGGCGAATGAACCACGAATTGCATCAGCTGTTGGGAGAACCATCCATCGTTCACACCGCGAAAATCGGACGACTGCGATGGGCCGGGCACGTAGCCAGAATGTCGGACAGTAACCCGGTGAAAATGGTTCTCGACAACGATCCGACGGGCACAAGAAGGCGAGGTGCGCAGCGGGCAAGGTGGATCGATCAGGTGGAAGATGACTTGCGGACCCTCCGTAGACTGCGTGGTTGGCGACGTGTAGCCATGGACCGAGCCGAATGGAGAAGACTCTTATATACCGCACAGGCCACTTCGGCCTTAGTCTGAATAAATAATAATAATCTAATGTCATTACCTTGAATGTACCGAAACATTAGCATTTGGCTTAGCTTTAGCTTAGCTTTAACTTTAGCTTAGTTTTAGCTTAGCTGTGAAACTGGTTTTTCTTGAAGCAGCTTGAGCAGCAAAACTGCTAGCAGCTTAGAGCTGAGCTTAGCTGAGAGCTTTGAGCAGCAGCTGAGCAGCGAGCTTCCAGCACGAGCACAGGCAAACAGCTGAGCCGAAACTGAGCGAGCTGAGCTGAGCAGGCTGAGCAGGCAGGCTGACTGAGCTGAGGCAGACAGGCTGAGCAGGCTGAGGCAGGCTGAGCGAGCTGGAGGCAGGCAGGCTGACAGGCTGAGCCAGGCTGAGGCAGGCTGAGCAGGCGAGCAGGCAGGCTGAGGCGGGCTGAGCAGGCTGAATGAGCAGGCTGAGGCAGGCTGAGGCAGGCTGACCCAGGCTGAGCGGGCACAGGCAGGCTGGAGGCTGAGCGGGCTGAGGCTGGAGGCTGGGGCGGAGCTGGCCAGGCTGAGCAGGCTGAGCCCAGGCTGGCTGAGGAGGCTGAGCAGTGAGCAGGGCAGGCTGAGGCAGGCAGGCTGGAGCCAGGCTGAGCGGGCTGAGACGGGCTGAGGCAGGCTGAGCAGGCTGGAGGCTGAGCCCAGGCTGGGCAGGCTGGGGCAGGCGGGCTGGGCTGGGCAGGGGCTGTTGACTGGGGCTGAGCGGGCTGAGGCGGGCAGGCTGGGCAGCCTGGGCTGGGCGGGGCTGGCGGGCAGGCTCAGGCTGGGAGCTGAGCAGGGCTGGGCGGGCAGGCAGGCCAGGCTGAGCGGGCTGGCGGGCGAGCTGGGAGCAGGCTGGGCAGGCTGGGGCTGGAGGCTGAGCCGGGCTGGCGGCTGGGGCCAGGGCTGGGCCGGGAGGCTGAGGCAGGCAGGCAGACGGGCTGCCCAGGAGGACGGGCTGGGCGGCGGGAGCTGGAGCTGGGCTGGAGGCTGAGCCCAGGGCTGGGCGGAGGCTGGGCAGGCTGAGCCAGGCTGGGCAGGCTGAGCGGGGCTGAGGCGGAGGCTGGAGGCTGGGCTGAGCAGGGCAGGCTGAGGCCAGGCTGGGCCAGGCTGAGGCAGGGCTGGGGCAGGCTGAGCCCAGGCTGGACTGGAGGCAGGCTGGGCTGAGCCAGGGGCCCAGGCGGAGGCTGGAGCAGGGCTGAGGCCCAGGCTGGTGAGCGGAGGCTGAGGGCTGACTGGTGAGCCAGGGCTGGGCTGGGGCTGGGGGCCGGGCGCAGGCGGGCTGGGGCTGAGAGGCTGGCCAGGGCTGGGGCAGCTGGAGCTGGGCTGGGGCGGAGCTGGGCGGAGCTGGACAGGCTGGGGCCAGGGCTGAGCACGGCTGGGCCCGGGCGGACTGGGAGCTGGGCTGGGCTGACTTTAAGAGACAGGCTTTAAGCTGCTGCCAGCTTTAGCTTAACTGGGCTTTAAGCTTTAACAACTGGGCAGCTTTAGCAGGGCTTTCAGCTTAACAGCTTAACTTTAGCTTAGCTTTAGCTTAACAGCTGGGGCTTTAACTAGCTTAACTTAGCTTAGGGCTTAACTTTAGCTTAGCTTTAAGCTTAGCTTTAGGGGCTTTAGCTTAGCTTAGCTTAACTTTAGGCTTAGCTTTAACAACTTTAGCTTTAACTTTAGCTTAGCTTTAAACAGCTTTAGCTTTAGCTTAGCTTCAGCTTAACTTTTGGTTTAGCTTAGCTTTAGCTTTGTTTTAGCCCTCTTTTCATAAGACAATTGTACCTTGACAGATACGTATTTCGACCTCAACAGTAAGGTCGTCCTCAGTGTCTCGGACTTGACTCGACTTAGTCATAGACCAAGAGTCTGTGGTTACTGTTTTCATAGTAATTTCCATACAAACTTCAAATCGCGCGTGCTTACAATCCGCGCGTGATGCAATCCCTTAAACATTGGGGAGCAAAAAAGTCAAAATTTGAATCACTCTAATACACATATCTCGCGCTTAGTTTCATAGGGGCGTAACTGTATTGATCGATTTCTCTTCGTCGATGATTTCTTTTTATTATTGAACCGAATTGTGTCAGTTTGTCGATGATTTAATGGTTTGGTGTGATAAAGGACGATTGTATCTTGCAGCAAAATCAATAATCACGGTTCTAGCATTTGAATCAATTGAGTTATTAGCAACATATAAAATCGATTAAGAGAAATCGATCAATACAGTTACGTCCGTATGAAACTAAGCGCGAGAATATATATCGTCACATTCTGATGGTTATAAGAGTTCATCACGTCGTCACCGGCGTTACATTATACGACGTGGCTCGTTTTTGCTTATCTTTAAAACGAATTTTGCTTGAACCTTAATACTTAGGAAAGAAATCATGTCTTCAATATATATAGAAAGAACAATGTATGAAGAAAAGAAGGGTGAATTCCTATTTGCGCCTCTAATTTTTGACGATTGGTTTAAATATATACCCTTGCAACGTTATTTTTCTCTACAGCTCTAATTATTCCGTCAGGTTGATTCATTTCAGGATGTTTGTGGACCGGTATAAATGACCAGCATACATAAAACATATTTTAATATCTGATTCTCTCAACAATGCTGAGCGATTGAAACTGATTTTTTTTCTATGTGAATGGATTGCAAGACAGTGATGAGTAGATTTTATTTATAATCAATGTTAAATGGGGATTTACATATCGGGAAAGTTTTCCGTCGGATTTTGGTCACTGTACCCTGGGGAAAAAATCTGCGGACCAAATTCCCGAAGTGTGAAGCTACCTTAAAGGGCTTTATGCATACATATATAAAGAAATCAAGTCTTTATTTGAATATTATGAAAAAGGAAGTACAATAACGTCGTTATTTTTCTTATTATTTCTCAAATAAACGAAACGAATATTTAGATACACGTGAGAGACGTGTACAACAAAATATGAGATATAAGTACACTGAGGAAAATGGACGTATGATTTTCAATCAAACGCCTTATGAAAATTTGCCACAAGGAATCGGTATGAATTTCAATATGTTGCCTTATGAATGATGATTTTCATTTTAAAAAAGCAAAGTGCGGCAGACTGGGTTCGAACCATGGACGTCGGGGTCGGGAGGCCGGTATATAGACCACACGTCCATCGACGCTTGAATACTCGGGAAGGTAACTGCGTATAAGAAGCACTGTTAGTGGAATAATCAGTCGAACATTCATAAGGCGCCAGTTATGAATTTCGATAGTCCAGTTCGCTGAGTGTAGGAAATCAAATATATTATTTCTTTTTATTAGTCATAAAAAATCTTTTCATCAAGTGAGTTTATTCGGGCATATAGTCTATTCGGGCGAATAGTCTTTTCGGGCGAATGGTCCATTCGGGCGAATGGTCTTTTCGGGCGTTTGGTCTATTCGGGCGAGTGTCATTCGGGCGTTTGTGATAAAACCGGGAAACATATATATATATATATATATATATATATATATATATATATATATATATATATAATCTCAAAAAAATAGTATCAAGAATTGGTGCTCTTGTAGACCTGTTCGAAGAATGTGTCATATCCTTTGAATACTTTATGTCCTGACGAGACTAGAAAATTGTTCACCTGAAAAAGTTACTTTATCGGATCGGGATACAAACCTAGTCATAGCTATTATCGTTTACTTTACTTTTTTGTTTTGCTAAAAATGCTCCATTTAGCCCAAGGGCTTTCGAATCAACCATAGATAAATATTATGAATGCGTTTTTTTGTAGTTAACCCATTCTTGATGCACTCAAATCCAATAAAAGTTGCAAAATTTCCACCAAAAAACCAAGACATCTCGCACCATCAACGCCACCGCATAGAGAGCAAATTACAATTTGCTTTAATTAAATTTGTTTCCAATTAGTTTTCATCGCTTTCGGTTTACGGTTCAAGTGGTTGGGGCAAGTGCTGCAAAGCCACCAACCCTGTTCTACCATCCATGTGGCGACGACGACGCGACGTGACAGCTTGCGACGGATATCAAAAAGACTCTCAGTATGGAATGGTCTAGTGAGTACGTTACTCAAAACATAAGAACTTCTTGTTCCCTCCTCGTTTCGACCAGTTGTTTGTATTGAACGTCTAAATAGTTCAGGTCGAATATATCGTTACGCTTCTTCATATACCCATTTTCCCGAAAAGCTTGAAGTTTTTCATGGACGGACCACCTTATAGGTAAGTGTGTTTCGCCCGGCGAGCCGAAGTTTGGCGGGTTTTTCTGTTCTTCTGTTCGCCAGAAAAATACCCTTTTGTGTGCTCCTCTTTGAGTGAACGCAACAAAGAAAACCGCTTCGAAGGATCCGGAGCGGAAACGGAAATGACGAATCGCTATGGGGGCGCAACCAGCAGCGCTCCGCAGCTACTCAAACCAACAACACCAGCGTCGGCCCGGGTGGGCTTAATCGGGTGGAAGTGCTCTCGGCGAATGCTGTATAGCAATTCAATTAAAATAAACCAGAACAGGAAATTAAACGCGAACAACTCTGGCAAGAAAGGAAAAGAAACAATCGACTCGAGGAGTGCTCTGCTCTGATTGCTGACCAGACCATGGTCGGCCACCCGCTGCAGTAGCGGGGTTGCTTCGCTATTAACCGGTCCCCTGCAGCTACAGTACTACAGCGTCGAGTGGGCTGTAATGAGGTTTAGCGTTTGCTCTGCGGACAGGATCAACGCAGTGCTGCAACTGAATTGAACCATTCTTCTCGTTAGGCTATTAAATAAATTGATTGCATTCAATTAATTCGTTTTCCATGCGAGAACAATTATCATTGACGGCAATGAGATAACCAATCGGTGGTTAAAATTCATTCAAATTCAGCAAAACCGTTTTTCCTGTGCACATTTTTTGCTTTAAAAGTATAAGAGTTGTAGCACCTAAAAACAGTAATGCGGAATTAATTTTAATTCAAAAGACCAAAAGTTCCTTTGTCCTCATTAATTCCCTTGCCTCATGATAAATGACAGAAGGTAAAACTGCATTACCTACGCACTCTTGCTACATAACTATGCAAGAAATACAACTGTCTTTCAATCGCGAACTTTTTCCGCTATCTACATTTAAGCTGTGGGTAGAAAGCCATTGTGCAATCGACATAGAGTCCAAAAGATAGTTCGATGCTTTTTATGGGAAATCGATGAGAATGAAGGAGGGCATTGTTGTGCTGTGTTTACGCGTGGGACTCACATTGTAGTGTTGATTGTGGTACAGTTGTATATCCTTATCCTAGTCGTTTTAGCTATATTTTACTTGTCACCTTTATTTATCCCGAATTAGAGGATGCAGTAAATTTTCTAAAATCTCATTCCATGTAGTTCAATTAAAACCTACATCCTAATGGTGTTGGTAAATAGCGCTTAGTTCAACTTGTTTTGGAAATACAACATGTCAAAAAGTTGAATCCACTTCGTCTTAGCAATATGAGGCTTTCCACAGCAAGTCTCGAACAACAATACGCATCAAGCTCACTTATTTCCCATTAGCCCGATCGCTTCGAGCCATAAATAGATAAACAAATTACATTTTCCTTCTGCCACCATTAAGCTCGTAATCTCCAAGTACATATACTTATGAAATAGCGCTGCTGCTAACCAACCCGCACGAACAGCCAACCGCAGCCGCACCCAACCGGTTCTCTCTGGAGTAAGATATCAGACAGCGGCAGGAGCAGCAGCAGGAACATGTCCTTGGGCGGATATCATGCTGAAAGAAAGCGGCAATAGGGATGCTACTTTGTGTGGTCACGGTTCTTGAGTGAAGTGAATTACTTGACGACGACGCCTTGTCGGCCCCAGAGCCGTCTAAGGAAACTTCTTCGCATGGTATGGTGAGGTATGTGCGAATCGAAACAGGGTCGAGTCGAGTGTTGACGCTGATTACCCTTGCAGCGACTGATGGTTATTAGCAATCAAGTAAACAACAGGACACCTTCGGGACGACGCGACGTGACCAGTTGCGGCTGAATGCTGGAAAAGTTCAAGAACGCCAGAACCACTCCGGAAAGCACATTTGAAACTAATCAAACGCCATTCGGAAAACATCTTCTGCCGCAAACCGTATCCCATGAGCGATTTACGTGGTTGCAATGATATTAATTTCACGAACATTCCAAACTTACATCGATAGGTATTGACACTGCAATTGCTGGGAAATACGTACAGGGGTCTGCCAGCATATTAGTTCTAGTTTTGAAAACACACAAAAAACACAAAACATGATGAAAGTCACAGAGGCGTCGCGTGATCAATTCTTTAACATGTGCACTATTTTAATATTTCGAGAAAAACACCTGAAATGTTAAACAAATAATTTTCCAGCGCGTTTCTCAATATGTGCTTATTTTGTTGCATCTTACTGGTTCTTAGCTACTTATTATTTTCTGAATTAACTCAAACTTAACTGAGCTTCAAAGTGATTTAAGTAAAATTAAAAATTACTATCATCAGAATCGTTTCCAATGTGGCAAATAAGACATTCGGAAATTATTGAGCTGGCACTTTCAATTATAATTTGAGTTATTCGTAAAATGAGACGAAGTTTTAAATACAGAAAAGGAAATTGGAATATATCAATCTAATAATAATTTGTAAATAGCATGTCATATCAGAAAAATAAAGTCTGTACAATAAAGAAAACAATGAAGTTCATAGCCCTTACTCTTCTCAATTAATAATTATTCTATTTACAATTTATATCCTTGATCAATATTCTGGACTGGACAGATGTCGAGAAGTTTTCCACGAGCTCGGTGGTCTAGTGGCTACCGCTTCTGCCTTATAAGCAGGAGGTCGTGGGTTCAAAACGATTCCTACTGTTATAACCTTCCACACAATCCCAAAACCTCCCGTGGCACCTATGAGAGGTCGTAGAGTTCTCTGCATCTTTCTTAAGTAGGTGTCGAACTAACCATGCTTCCCCTTCCTCAACATTCGGAAGGATGTGTGATTAGTGCCAAATCAATATGCTGTGGTAAAGGATGAAAGTGATGTTACTCTCATACAATAGACTTGGCTTGCACCACCTACGAGATTGTGCAAATTGCTCAATGCTAATGCTAATGCTAATGGACAGATGTCGAGAAGTTTTCCGTCCATCAGCATGGAAACTTGCTCATAAAAAAAATCATAAATTTGTGTGGACCATTGACATTTGACTTACCCCATCCCTAACTAAATGTATTGAATTTCTCGAAAAAAAACTTTAAAAATAAATTCTTCAAAAATGTTGACCCGTTTCATATTCGCTAATTCTGCGACAATATAGATTTTCATTAGAAGATTTAACGTCTGTTACCAATATGTTAATATTATCGGATACTTCAATGTCTAATATAATAGGCGTATTGGCTTTATTGCGCTTATTAGCAGATTATAATTTCTGTTTAAATTGAGCTAATGTTGCGTTAGTATTATCGGACAGTACTTTGTCGTCAGGATTAGTGGATGTGTAAACGGGCCATCTCATTTAATAAAAGAGCTTTTGCTTCGCGTTGCTTATACAAAGCGGAACTTTCGTCAAGGAACGCTTTGAGGAAGCAGAAATGCTCGCGTTTTACTCTTCTCTTCACAGAATCGCGCATGCGCTGTTTGAAGCGGTTCTCGATAAGCACCAAACCGTGCACCGCCAGCGAGGACTACCTATACAACGACTACCTATACATCGCCGATTGCGGTTAGAGCAGATGATCCACACATACAAAATAATGCGTGTAGGGTAAAATGCCCAATAGTGGACCCCCTAGTAGCGAAATTTTGCTCTTCCTGGCATAAGGAGTGGAAATTTTCAAAATATTAATTCTGCGTTACCGTGGGGCATCGAAATCCGTACACTTAAGCACCTTAGTATATGAAAAAGTTATTAGAAAATAGGAATCGAATGTAAATAAAACGTTTGTCATTTACACAGGCGCATGAAGGCTTCTACTTTTCAAGTGTTTCACATATAATCATTAAAAACTATGAAAAACATGATAAAATAATGAATTAAATCAACTACTCCTGACTCGAAATCCGTCCACCATGGACGGATTTCGAATCAAAAAATCTAAACCCGTACAGCTATTTTTTAACTTAATATTTAAATTGAAACAGTCTGATTGACTAAACTACCTCTGTAAATAGTTCGATACGCACCTTGAGAAGCGATCCCTTCGATTTGTGTTCCGCTTATTATGTAATGATTTGCAATTAGCAATTAAAACACAGTTACTTTTGGTGCAATTATGCTCTACTCGAAAACAAAATGGCGGCACAAACTCCGCGTTTGGTGGGTGGAGATTTGTTTTTGATTTTTGTTGTCTTAATATCAAAGCCTTCTTTCCAATTGTATGCCCTTAAAGCTTACTGTCAAGTATCTGAACAGGATAAGATTAATTATTCCTACATTAATTACCTTTAACCCCCTTTAATTTATTGATTTCTCATGAGGTGGACGGATTTCGGAGCTGTACGGATTTCGGTCCCGCACGGTATATCTAATATCAAGCTCTGCATCCCCTCTTCACGATACATACATGAAACACACAAATACTCGACATTATTCGTTGAAATTAACATTTTAAAGTCTAACTGAATTCGCCCTATAGTAGACCCCCTGGGGGTCCATAATAGGAAATTGCTTCCCTATAGTCGACACTTCATTTGATTTTTATGTTCCGTTTCGAGACGTTCTTCTTCCCTATTATGGACCCCCCAAAATATTCCTATAATGGACACTCTCGTGTTTATTTTTTATAGAATTGTAAAAAATCATTTATTTTACTTTCCATGGCATTTCCAATGCATGTAATCAAATCATAGGACTGTAAGGTAGGTTCTCCCGATAGAATTTCATAGCAAAATGTTCGAATTGTGCTTTAATAATGCAAAAATGGCTGGAGGGTCCACTAATGGGCATTTTACCCTATGATGCATGACAAAACGTTCTCGGCTGAAAGTTCCGTGTTGACTGTTGATACAACATGTGGTGTCGGTATCGTAGAGAAAAATATAACGCGTCCCCATCGCAGCATTTGGTTGCCTCACATCACATGCCGCCTATAAAAAACATGCATATTTTCGGTTTATGTATCTAATAGTCAAATTTGCATGAAACATCTTTCAAATGCACATAATTCAAATTCATGCTTGAATTAGACAGACAAGAAATCTATCTAGAGTTTTAATGTTGGGGATAAAATTGCAACATGTGCAGTGCACAGGTTGCACATGCGGACGCGACGCCTCTGGAAAGTAAACGTCACATTAAATGACAAGCAGTAGAAAAAATGCATTTTAAACCTACCCTCGCAAAACACAATTTTTTTCCGGTGGCCAAATGCCAATCTGAGGTTTTGCATGAGGACAGTATACTAGAAGAATGTCCCCTTCTGATGGACCCGATTTTATCAAAATCGGATTATTCTACACAAAGTTATGCTGATTGGAATTTCGACAAAGTTTCTCAACCTTTTTGTCTAACCCTGTACTACTGTTATTACGTACAACAGCGTCTGGTTGAGGTTGAGGGTAAGTGCAAAAAAGTGTGCTAAACTTTTTGCTCTTTTGGTGCGCACACACACACAGACATCACCTCAATTTGTCGAGCTGAGTCGATCGGTATATAACACTATGGGTCTCCGAGCCTTCTATGAAAAGTTTGTTTTTGAAGCGAACATATAGCCTTTACATATACTTAGTATACGAGAAAGGCAAAAAATACATAGCATTCATAGCATAACAAAATCATTTGGACATTAACAATCCCAACATTCCTACATGAGCATGAGCGAGCATGATGACCGTGCATTTCATAGTTGCTACCCCGTGATTGACCAAAACAATCACAATTACACAAGGGACCAACGGATGGAAGCATAAGATTTGCTCTCTAACAGTCCAAGAGCTCTAGTATTGTAAAAGGTGAATAACGGCGCTGACCACGTCCCCACGGTCTATCGGGGATGTGAAGGAATTGATAATGCAATCACTCGCCCACTGCAAGCCGAGAACACCTCTGCGTACTCGCCACGAGTTCATGCGGAGTTTTATTGGAATTTTGGGTTTGGGTTCTATGGAAGAAATTCGTCTTGGTTAACGGGTGGTTGCCAATGTGATAGTAATGAAAGGGTGGTGTATATTCTAATTGGATGTCGAAACGAGCTTTTTTCGTTCATTTCGGATTTTAACAGTTACCTGCTAGAAATAATTAAGTTTGTAGCTCCATAGGAAGATGGAAATGGCCCATTTCTAGCTCATTTCCAGTTCTAGCGATTGCTAGAAAATGATAAATATATGGATAGAAGGAATGGAACGAGCCTGGGATTGAACCCACGACCACCTGCGTATGAGGCAGAAGGAATCTATGACAAAAGGCCGAAAGACAAAAGGCCGAAGGACAAAAGGTCGAAGGGACAAAACGTCGAAAGGACAAAAGGCACAAAAGAAAATTACAAAACTGGTTAGAATTGAAAAGCTATAGTCTTGAAAACAACACAAAGCAAAATTATGATATAGGTAGCGTCATAGGGGAGACAACTGGCCAAATAGAGGAGCGATTGGGACATGTTATAAACAACTTAGAATCATGTTCAACTTGCTCGTGTTGTGTACCATAGCAGATGTGTTTTCGTAAGTGTAGTGCAAAATACATTAAAACGGGTGTTTGAGTGTTATTTAACATTATTTTTCGTACGATTGATTCATCGAATAATATTCATTTAATTGTATTATGTACAGCTTTGGATTAAAAGGCTAATGTTTATTTATTATTTAAAACCAATAACGACGTCAAGTTAAATTAAAACCAATAACATCCACGGCTTATACAGGATGATGATTAGAAAATGACTTAGACACGCAACTGGCTGCTCGCCCCCTAGAAATTGGTACCGTTGTCACTGAATATCTCCAACGGTGCTCCACGACAAGACACGAACCTTCGTATCGCCAAAACACAGGACTCCGTTGACAATGAATGTACGACTTCCAAATGAATAGCATGAATAGTCAAACAAGTGAATAGTGCAATCCACTCTTTAACAACGCTCCGCCCAACTTTCACTATTAGGGGCGGAATTAATCCAATCCAACATATGCGAAAGGCTGTACATAAGGAGTAACTCGAACTTTTGGCAGAGGTGCCATAGGCGAAAAATGGGGTTTAGCACGGAACACTTTACACCAGACAAAGCTTTTTGTAACATTCGCGACCAAAGATCTCAACTTTGGAATTTCGTAGACCTTCCTGATTTCATTCACAATGCATACACAAATACAGACATCAGCTCAGTTTATCGAATTTCTATATAAAACTATGGACTTATGGGCCACCATCAAATATTGGTTTTTAGTGCGATCCTATAGCCTATACATAATCTTAGTGTACGAGTAAGGCCAAAAACAAGAAAATTTAAAATCTATATAACTCGTTTGTAATTTCGTGTAAACACAAGCTTCAATCGCTAGGCAAGAGTCAACATACAGCAGCTTCAGAGAACTAAAAAGTTGTCTGCGCCATTTTGCGCCGGACCAAGTTATACGATTCTCAAATACCCCTAGAAAAACATATTTTCTCAAATAACTTATCAATTTTAAGAGATAGAGCTTCGCAATATGTTCTACAAAACGTGTATTTTTATTAGCCAAACAACTTTGTAGAAGGGTGTAAGAGTGACTGAAAAATATAATAAAAAGTTATGAACAATAAAATGATTTTAGGGGCCTTCCACGGTAAATGTCACATATCTAGTAAAGTATAAGTCACAGATACATGATTTTTGGCAAAGTGGCCTAAAATACCATCTGCTACAACTTTCTCGAAGACACTAGGCGCATATCTGGTTTAGGTGGAAAAGTAAAATATTTATCTTACTTTAAGGTGGAATAATCATTTCACAGATTTTTCAAAAAAAGCCCTTTATGATATCTAACGTTTCCTCCAAACAAACTACAGCGAAAAAATCAACAGAAACGATGCTATTAAAAGCGCACGAAATCGACAAAAGCAACACTGTGCAATGGTTTCCCGATTTCCATGGTGAAAACGACGATGAAATGCATCGACGATGAGAAAAGTAATACGATGTTTACCTTACAGGATGACTGGATATTTAGTTTCCAGTGGTACCCACTCCGCGTTATTTAAGCGACTGCGTTTGTGTAGTACTCTTATCTTATCCATATACGGCTATAACTTGTATAATGCACTAGATTTCTGAAGTCCTTCGTGACGATGTTGCAACCAAGATTTTTTTTATGTACAGGTTATCCGACTTGTCAATATCCCCAACTCAGCCATCTTGGATTTTTGTATGGAATTTATGCTCGTTTGTTTACGTTTTGCACTGAAAATGTATGTTTACCCTCCGCGCTGGTTATTCCCATCTACTGACGAAGTCGGATAACCTGTACATAAAAAAATCTTGGTTGCAACAGCGACTTCAGAACCGAAATATTCAGTTTGTGCTTTCTTCCATAAAACAATAGCCGCTCGTTCTATTTCTTCTTGCTTCAATACATCTCGAAACGTGGTTCCTTTACCTCGTGAATAGCAGACGTTGTCCACGAATCGCAAAACATATGCCGTACTTCTCAAAAGTCTTTCCCATCGACTGAATCTAGTCACATAGATTAACGGTGCAGCGGTTCTCTACCTGGGGTACATGTACCCCTGGGGGTACCTTCGCCGGGCCCAGGGGGTACCTCGGACAAAAATGCATAATGGCGGATGCATTACAATTTTAAACAAAACTTATTGATAAAGTTTTGATGTTTTGTTGGTTTGTTTATTAGAGACACTTCACACCACCAGGGATGCATTCGTGTAAAGTTATGATATATGTATAATTTTTTTTATTTCAAAATTTTGTCTTGTCCTATCCTGTACTACCAGCACAGTGTATGAAGGGCTGTGGGACAAAAGATCAAAAGGACAGAACGACGAACGAATTTAAAAAATCTTCTATGCAATCTACATAATCGAAACAAAATGAATCATATGTTATGAATATGGTTCTGAACTAAAATTTAGAGTCTACACGTTCGATAGCCTCCATTTGAGAGACATGAAGGCTTTTTTCTTAAAAGCTCAGTTGCTTCGTTGCAAGAAGATAAGAAGCATCTTTATATGCTATGCTATGGAAGACTCTTTCAAGAGGATCGAAAGTAACCTTTCAAAAGGTTCAAAAACCTACTTTCAAGAGGTCCAGAGGCATTTTTTCAAGAGGCTAGGAGGCCTCCTTCCAAGATGCCCGGAAGCCCTCTTTCAAGAAGCCTGGAAACCTCGTTACTAGAGGCCCGGAAGCCTCATATCAACAGGCTCGGAAGCCTTCGGAAACCTTTTTCAAGATGCTGGGAAGACTACTTTTAAGAAGCTCAGAAACCTCTTTTGAAGTGGTTCGGAGGCCCGGAAGCCTCCTTTCAAGAGGCCCGGAAGCCTCCTTTCAAGAGGCCCGGAAGCCTTCTTTTAAGAGGCCCGGAAGCCTCCTTTTAAGAGGCCTGGAAGCCTCCTGTCAAGAGGCCCGGAAGCCTTCTTTTAAGAGGTCCGGAAGCCTTCTTTTAAGAGGCCCGGAAGCCTTCTTTTAAGAGGCCCGGAAGCCTTCTTTTAAGAGGCCCGGAAGCCTCCTTTCAAGAGGCTCGGAAGCCTCCTTTCAAGAGGCTCGGAAGCCTCCTTTCAAGAGGCCCGGAAGCCTCCTTTCAAGAGGCCCGGAAGCCTCCTTTCAAGAGGCCCGGAAGCCTCCTTTCAAGAGGCCTGAAGCCTCCTTTCAAGAGACCCGGAAGCCTCCTTTCAAGAGGCCCGGAAGCCTCCTTTCAAGAGGCCCGGAAGCCTCCTTTCAAGAGGCCCGGAAGCCTCCTTTCAAGAGGCCCGGAAGCCTCCTTTCAAGAGGCCCGGAAGCCTCCTTTCAAGAGACCCGGAAGCCTCCTTTCAAGAGGCCCGGGAGCCTTTTTTTCAAAAGGTCAAGAAACATCCAAGAGGCTCAGAGGTGTCCTTTCAAGATGCTCAGAAGCCTCCTTTCAAGTGGCTCGAAAGCCGTATTTCAAGAGACTCGGAAGCCTTTTTTCAAGAGTTCGGAATAATGAAAATTTTAGTCAACCTTACGGAAAGTCCCCGTTATATCTCGTTATTTTTTCCCCCGAGAGTATATCCCGTTAATTTTCAGTTACATTTTCCATAATTCTTATGAATAACACTTATTTTTATTTACAGCAAAAAAAAGATGGGGGTACCTCAATTAAAGCAAAAGTGCGAAGGGGTACCTCGCTAGAAAAGGTTGAGAACCGCTGGGATAATGTATGTTACACGAAATAAGCTCTTCTTCAGTAGTTTGTCCGGTAGTATCATGGCCTGGCCAGGACTCCTCTGGCATTCTCAAAAAGTCAGACCCACGAAAGGACTTTTGGCCTCCATATATTGTCCACCCTGACGTCATTTGGCTGCTATTGGTTCTCGCCATCCTCCTTCGCGAATTTTCAGGGGAACAGTGAGTTTTGAGTTACCTAGGCCTACCAATTGCTTCGGTATAATCTGCTCATAATTTTGTAGTTCCTTGCAAATGGGAATACCCACAGGCCAACTCCTGATATTTCATTGTTTGTGTTGGCAGCGACAATCCTCCGACTGTTCGAACATCATATAGCTTGAATTTCTTGAGTAATCCGCAACCCGATATATCCATACTAACTTTTCGTGATTTTGGCTCGCTGCGCTTGATGTCCCCAGTCCACTGTAGGCTCAAGGTGCCGGTTTGTCCAGATAATCCCAACTGGTTTCAGATCCTTCGTCGACAAAAGCATATATATGTTTACATGTCGCTCATCGACATATCTAGACCAACATTTGAAAAGAGCGTAACAGCCATAAATTATTTCTTCTGATTGTTCGTCTACATATATAACTATATTTCGGACATTGAGTTCCAAATGTTCCACCAAATTATCGGCTACCAGCCCAGACTCGATGATAGTATCCAAATCGTTTATCTCTCTGCACTTGTTCTGCTGCTACACTCACACATTTGTCGAATAAGTTTTGCTTTTCCCTCTGTCGAATGTCGTTTAATTGCCAATTGTTGACTGCGTAGCTCCCTCTCCTCCTCCAGTTTCCGCTGCATAAAGGCCTTCTCTTCAGCAAGTCTCCGAGCATCCATGTCCAGCTCTTTTTTCCTCATCTCTTGCTCATGCTCCAGCTTTCGTTCCATCATTTCACGTTTTGCTGCTAATTCGTCTTCTTCAACTAGCCGTTTTTCTTCTAGAACTAGAACCCAACATGATGCGGTTCCGATCCGATTCGCTAGAATTCTAGTCATTGTTTGATTGTTGTTCATCTGCGTGTTGATCATGGGGTTCACAAGTCGCGCAATGCCAGCTACGATCTTTGACAGTTGAATCGACTTGTACACAAGTGAAGTGAAACCAGAGCTGATTATCGCGTCATATGATACTCAAATCCAGTTGAAACCGAAATTGGGTGCTAGCAGTTGGATTTTCTCACAATCCGTACGTTAAACCTAACTTCGGAAGTGGTGCGCCGAATAGCGCTTCGCGATATGAAGACAGCGCACCACTTCCGGAAGTTAGGTTTAACATACGGATTAGAGAAAAATCAACTCTGCTATCCCCAATTTCGGGTTTCAACTGGATTGAGAATACCATGTCGCTCACTTCATCGGGTTGTGTACAATCCGCACATTCGGTTTTTCCGCCATCTTGGAATTAAGTATGTAGACGCCACGTTGAAAATTTTCTAAAGAAATTTGTTACTGAACTTTCTTAGTTGTCTCACGGAAACACAGGCTTCAGAAAATTTTCAGTTTTACTTTGTATAATTTCTTTAGGCTTTTAGGGTTTAGACCAAGATGAATACCCAGCTACAGTGGTGTATTCATCTTGGTACATTATTTTGAATTGTAGAAATATGATTTAATAAAAGAAATATAAATTTTAGCTTTCAATCCTTGTATGACTATTGCTCTACACGTGATAATTTGACATTTCTACCTGACGTTTTCTTATGTCGCTTTAACATTCATCTGTTATTCTGCGTTCAGACCCTGTGGTGATTTTGAACCGAGGGGCTCTTGACGTTACACTGCTTCTTTTGACAGATGCGACACGTGCTATAAGTGCACGATTTAACGAGTACTAATTATTCAGCTTTACCGTCCCAAGAACTGATAACGGCCGGTGGCTGCTGCATACTCACTGTGAATTGGTTAAAGAACTGCCCATGAAATAATGAAGGACAATTTTTTAGAAAATGATAATATTATAAGCTACTGAGTGAAGCGGACGAGCATTGATCTTATTCAATCATAGCATCCTACGCAAGTGAGTGAAGAGCCTTGCTCAGATGGATACCAAACAACGATTATGAGCGATCGTTGCTGCGTAAACAACGAGCAACAGAGTTCGCCAAGTCAAACTTGCTGTGATATCCATGGAAGATAAGACTGGAGCATTTGTGTTACACTTGCTCTACCCATGATCGCATATTTGTAACACTCGCCTTTTTGTTCATTTTGTAAAAAGCCTGTGAATCGTTCAGAAAGCTCAATTTACTGCATCTAACCCCACAACAGTAAAATAGGCTTTACTATCTTGCTTATCTGTGGTAAGCTGGAAATTATTGAGCTTGTGGGGAGGATTGACAAACGATTTACAAAATCAACCAAAATGCAAATGTTACAAATATGCGATCATGGGCAGTGCTCTACTAGAATAAAACAGAAACATCAAAACATATCAGTTGTTCTGCCTTATTCACTTTGCTTTCAAGTTGCTGGGATGGAGGAGAAAAAGTTTCAAAGCATCCCATGCAGTGTATCAGAGTTCCATTCTCGGAGTAAATTTTCCAGAAAATATTTTTCTAACAGCGTGTGGTAATAAAACTCATTGTTAGGTTACCAGGTGATTTGCCTCGCTCAGTTGCCTCTCATTGGTGAGCGATGAAGGTCTTTGAACTTTGAATCAACGAACGACAAATTTCAATGATCTAGAAAGCATCATCGATTGGGCCGCAGTAGAGCATCAAGTTGGCATGAATTTAGTCGATTTTTACTCATGATCTGATTTTTTTCAATGCCTGATTTCGTCTCATTCATGTGTACCGAATTATAGATTTTTGAAAATTTGGGCTTTCGACATTTTGTCCCTTCGACCTTTTGTCTCTTAGACCTTGGAAGCGTAAATGGAACTTTGTCTGCAGCGACCCAACGATAAAATCGTGGCGACTAGTTGCCGCTTTCGCGACGATGAAATCGGGGAAGCTATTACACTCCTTGTTTTTAAATGAACAGTCCTTAATTCGCCATATAAACACCAACCAACCATGCCATATAAATGCCAACCATGCGTCTCCATGTCCATGTGGTGCATTTATCGTATACGATGGTGTTCAATCCATGCAACCTGTCTTTAGCTACGCCATTTTAAGCTACAGCTTTAGGCTAAAAGTGGCTTCACATTCAACCATAAATAGCCGTTTGGCAAGTTCAGCTAGTGTTAAACTCACTTTTCTGGCGTATTTGTGGGATATGATGACATTGATTTTGTGATAAAACTTCAAATTATCGAACAAATGACACTGAAGGAGGATTATTAGGGACACGGCAGGTATTTCCGTCCATCGTCGAAGGGGCTAAAACCAACGAAAGCAACGTACATTTGCTAGAACTCCACTATAGCAGAACGTTTCTCCTGAGCTTACGATTTGGTACGTATGAGTTTTACAAAAAAGCGTCTCTTTTATTGGTTTTCGAGACTATGACGAACATACGAAAATACCTGCCGTGTCCCTATCCGGGGTTTCCTCACACTTTACAAAGCGATTTATTTGATTCCATAGAACATATGTTTTAAATAATCTAGGCCAAATTTCCATAGTCAGATAGAGTGAATGCCGTATGCTATTCATTTCGCAAAAGTTCCCCATTCTTCGGTTCAACCTAGCAGCCAACAAAGACACAATTACCCACCTGTTCGGCTGGCTTCTCGCAACAGGTCGTCAATGAGTTCGTCACGCACGTGGATGCCCAGATTCCGCAGCATGAACTGCAGCTCCTCGGGCGTCACGTGGCCGTCCTGATCCCTGTCCAGCAGGTCGAACGCCGTTCGCAGATCTGAAAGAAGGGAAGCCGAAAAAAAAAGAGAAGTTAGGACGGGGGTAAATTACAATTCAATTCTGTTGTGGCCTATCGCCGTGGTGGTGAATAATGATGCGGGGATTATTCGGGGAAACTGCCGTCGTCGTCGGCGCGCCAGTCGACGCGCCAGACTGGATGAAGAGGAAGTTTCTTTCTAGTTTGATTTTTGTCGGCTATTCGAAGCATGGAATTGATGGCATAAAATGCGTGTAATGGTTGGCATTAACATAAAATACGAATCATTTTCATTGTGTTTCGATTTTGGTTTGGGTTATCAAGTTTGGCAACGTTTATGAAATGGAAGCGAAATAAAACATGGATGGGTGCTACAGTCATCAATAAAACGTAAGAAGTCCGGAAATAATGTATGATATATTAACTTGTTCGTGTTACACGGTATGTTGAGAGAGCACAAAGGTCACGTGTTTAGTAGCTTTCAGCACGTTTGGTATTGATTTATCAGTGAGCCATTCTTTTTCAAGGTTAAGGATCAAAACTATGTTCGCACTTTTAAGATGTAGAAAATTAGAGTAAAAAAATATATATATTTAGGCTTTAGGGTAGCTTGTGTGGGATTGCAAGTAATGGCCGGTTTGACATCTTTCCGAAATTTTCCAGGTTTAAATCATGCTTTCTACACACAATATTCGTTACATGCAATGTCTGCAATAATGCCGGATGTGTTGTTCACCACACGACCTGGTTTCTGCAACTATCTGTGCTATGCAAGAATAAATTTGTTTCAAACTAATATATCTGATACTTTACCTCGATTAGGGTTTATGGTCTCCATAGCATTTTTATTTAGCAGTATGCGTTATCATTTGTGTTTACTCCAGGATGATTGGATTTACTTCCAACTGATCCACCCGGATCAAACGTCTACTCGCACGTAGAAGATATTGAAAATGAACCAACCCACTCGAAAATTGGATTTACTTGCAACTGATCCACCCGGATGCATTTGATTATAACTCTTCTCAAAATGATGATTCATTACCAGCAATAACATATTGAGAATTGAGCTTTGGAGAATTTTGACAATTCATTAGGAGACAATCCAGTGCAGCATACCAGTAGGATCTTGAAAAACGAGAACGGTAAACTAGAAAATGTTTGCTAAAATGTTTAAGTTACACTTGAGAATAAACAACGCTCGATCCGATAATAAATATTATTATAAAAAAAATCTTTCTCGAGCACTCAAAAAATCCATCTTAATTTTAAATCTGATAACTGACGGCATAAATAAGTAGCGTTTCTTGTGTGTTGTTTTAACTACAGAGCATGCTTTAAGTATGATATATTTTTCACTTTGCTTCGTTTGTTTAACCCATGATAAATAGCCAGTTCTGTTAATTAGAATGTTCAACGGTTGTTAATATTTCAATAACCCACGCATGTGGATCCACTTCTCATAGTATTTATCACGACGCTGCTGGTGCGCATCCCACTTGTTATATTTCGTTTCAATGCCACGTGCTACTCGACAGTAATGGTCTACCTGTAGGACAACGTTTGGAAAATTCTGCGCACCATCATCATAAGCCTTGAGATTTTGCCGCCAGGACCATTGCCAAACCGTGAACAAACTTCACACTTCGTTTCACCCACATCGATCGCCACCCGCGCATATCCATGAAAGCGACATCCATTACAAGGCGGCATTTCGATGCTAGAGCATTGGAGGTGCGCTACTTTATGATGCTGTCGACACTGTGGTGACACATTATAACGTTTGGTGGACATAATACCAATTTACTCGAATGAATGTTGTATATAGGGTAAATATGACCAATATTATCAAAAGGAGCCTGATGAGCATTAGGGCGCTTTTCACTGTGTTCAACCCAAAAATTTCTTTGCTGTTTTAAGGGGATATTGAAGGCAACTGAATTTTGCTTTGAATCAAACAATTATAAAATGCGATTTTTTGTTTTGTTTTCAGGGCTAAATATTAACTCTCGCCCCTTTCACTTTTTGATGGATAATTCATCTTATTTGTACAAGCGCTTCTTTCATTAAGTGATGTTCTTTACGTAATTTGGTGAAATTTGCTTAGCATGCCTTTCATCATTCGCGTTTCTGTGAATGAGAGCTCTGTAAACATCGCTTGACACCTCTCATTTAAATCGAGAAATAACAGTACTAGATAAAACCTCTCATTATTAACAGTGTAAAATGAAAAATTGTTTTATTTTTATGTTAACATGTTGATATTTCTTATTCCAATAAAACAGCGGTTCTCAACCTTTTTCTTGAGAGGCTTCCGGGCCTCTTGAAAGGAGGCTTCCGGGCCTCTTGAAAGGAGGCTTCCGGGCCGCTCGAAATGAGGCTTCCGGGCCTCTCGAAAGGAGGCTTCCGGGCCTCTCGAAAGGAGGCTTCCGGGCCTCTCGAAAGGAGGCTTCCGGGCCTCTTGAAAGGAGGCTTCCGGGCCTCTCGAAAGGAGGCTTCCGGGCCTCTTGAAAGGAGGCTTCCGGGCCTCTTGAAAGGAGGCTTCCGGGGGTCTTGGAAGGAGGCTTCCGGACCTCTTGAAAGGAGGCTTCCGGGCCTCTTGAAAGGAGGATTCCGGACCTCTTGAAAGGAGGCTTCCGGGCCTCTTGAAAGGAGACTTCCAGGCCTCTTGAAAGGAGGCTTCCTTGGCTCTTGAAAGGAAGCTTCCGGGCCTCTTGAAAGAAGGTTTCCGGGCCTCTTGAAAGAAGGCTTCCGGGCATCTTGAAAGGAGGCTTCCGGGCCTCTTGAAAGGAGGCTTCCAGGCCTCTTGAAAGGATGCTTCCGGGCCTCTTGAAAGGAGGCTTCCGGGCCTCTTGAAAGGAAGCTTCCGGACCTCTTGAAAGGAGGCTTCCGGGCCTCTTGAAAGGAGGTTTCCGAGCCTCTTGAAAGGAGGCTTCCGGGCCTCTTGAAAGGAGGCTTCCGGGCCTCTTGAAAGGAGGCTTCGGGCCTCTTGAAAGGAGGCTTCGGACCTCTTGAAAGGAGGCTTCAGGGCCTCTTGAAAGGAGGCTTGGACCTCTTGAAAGGAGGCTTCCGGGCCTCTTGAAAGGAGGCTTCGGGCCTCTTGAAAGGAGGCTTCCGGGCCTCTTGAAAGGAGGCTTCCGGGCCCTCTTGAAAGGAGGCTTGGGCCTCTTGAAAGAAGGCTTCCGGGCCTCTTGAAAGGAGGCTTCCGGGCCTCTTGAAAGGAGCTTCGGGCCTCTTGAAAGGAGGCTTCCAGGCCTCTTGAAAGGAGGCTTCCGGGCCTCTTGAAGGAGGCTTCCAGGGCCTCTTGAAAGGAGGCTTCCGGGCCTTTTGAAAGGAGGCTTCCGGGCCTCTTGAAAGGAGGCTTCCAGAATCCAGGACTCTTGAAAGGAGGCTTCCGGGCCTCTTGAAAGGAGGCTTCCGAGCCTCTTGAAAGGAGGCTTCCGGGCCTCTTGAAAGGAGGCTTCCGGGCCTCTTGGAAGGAGGCTTCCGGGCCTCTTGGAAGGAGGCTTCCGGGCCTCTTGAAAGGAGGCTTCCGGGCCTCTTGAAAGGAGGCTTCCGGGCCTCTTGGAAGGAGGCTTCCGGGCCTCTTGAAAGGAGGCTTCCGAGCCTCTTGAAAGGAAGCTTCCAGGCCTCTTGAAAGGAGGCTTCCGGGCCTCTTGAAAGGAGGCTTCCGGGCCTCTTGAAAGAAGGCTTCCGGGCCTCTTGAAAAGAGGCTTCCGGTCTCTTGAAAGGAGGCTTCCGGGCCTCTTGAAAGGAGGATTCCCCTCTTGAAATGAGGCTTCCGGGCCTCTTGAAAGGAGGCTTTCGGGCCTTTTGAATGGAGGTTTCTGGGCTTCTTAAAAGGGAACTTCCGGGCCTCTGTAAAGGAAGCCTTTGAACCTCTTGAAAGTAGGTTTCCAAACCTTTTGAAAGGAGGCTTCCGGGTCTTGAAAAGAGGTGTCCTAGCCTTCCGAGGCATTTGATAGAAGGCTTCTGGGCTTCTTAAAAGGGAACTTTCGGGCCTCTGTAAAGAAAGCCTCTAAACCTCTTGAAAGTAGGTTTCCGAAACTTTTGAAAGAAGGCTTCCAAGCCTCTTGAAAAAAGTCTTCCGAGCTGTCTAGAAGGAGGCTTTCGAGAAGCAACTGAGCTTTTCCAAAAAAACTTCATTACTCTCAAATTGAGGCTTCCGAACATGTAGACTCGATTGGATTTGAGTTGGATTTGGATTGGAATTGGATTGGATTTGGATTGGATTTGGATTGGATTTGGATTGGATTTGGATTGGATTTGGATTGGATTTGGATTGGATTTGGATTGGATTTGGATTGGATTTGGATTGGATTTGGATTGGATTGATTGGTTTGGATTGGTTTGGATTGGTTTGGATTGGTTTGGATTGGTTTGGATTGGTTTGGATTGGTTTGGATTGGTTTGGATTGGTTGGATTGGTTTGGATTGGTTTGGATTGGTTTGGATTGGATTTGGATTGGTTTGGTTGGTTTGGATTGGTTTGGATTGGTTTGGATTGGTTTGGTTGGTTTGGATTGGTTTGGATTGGTTTGGATTGGTTTGGATTGGTTTGGATTGGTTTGGATTGGTTTGGATTGGTTTGGATTGGTTTGGTTGGTTTGGATTGGTTTGGATTGGTTTGGATTGGTTTGGATTGGTTTGGATTGGTTTGGATTGGTTTGGTTGGTTTGGTTTGGATTGGTTTGGATTGGTTTGGTTGGTTTGGATTGGTTTGGATTGGTTTGGATTGGTTTGGATTGGTTTGGATTGGTTGGATTGGTTTGGATTGGTTTGGATTGGTTTGGATTGGTTTGGATTGGTTGGATTGGTTTGGATTGGTTTGGATTGGTTTGGATTGGTTTGGTTGGTTTGGATTGGTTTGGATTGGTTTGGTTGGTTTGGATTGGTTTGGATTGGTTTGGATTGGTTTGGATTGGTTTGGATTGGTTTGGATTGGTTTGGGTTGGTTTGGATTGGATTTGGTTGGTTTGGATTGGTTTGGATTGGTTTGGATTGGTTTGGATTGGTTTGGATTGGTTTGGTTGGTTTGGATTGGTTTGGATTGGTTTGGATTGGTTTGGATTGGTTGGATTGGTTTGGATTGGATTTGGATTGGTTTGGATTGGTTGGTTGGATTGGTTTGGATTGGTTTGGTTGGTTTGGATTGGTTTGGATTGGTTTGGATTGGTTTGGATTGGTTTGGATTGGTTTGGATTGGATTTGGTTGGATCTGGATTGGTTTGGATTGGTTTGGATTGGTTTGGATTGGTTTGGTTGGTTTGGATTGGTTTGATTGGTTTGGATTGGTTTGGTTGGTTTGGTTGGTTTGGATTGGTTTGGGATCGGTTGGTTTGGATTGGTTTGGATTGGATTTGGATTGGTTTGATTGGTTTGGATTGGTTTGGATGGTTTGGATTGATTTGGATTGGTTTGGATTGGATTTGGATTGGTTTGGAATTGATTTGGATGGTTTGGTTTGGATTGGTTTGGATTAGATGTTGGATTGGATTTGGATTGGATTGGTTTGAATTGGTTTGGATTGATTTGGATTGGTTTGGATTGGTTTGGATTGCATTTGGATTGGTTTGGATTGGTTTGGTTTGGTTTGGATTAGATTTGGATTAGATTTGGGTTGGTTGGATTGGTTTGGATTGGTTTGGATTGGTTTGGATTGGTTTGGATTGGTTGGATTCGATTTGGATTGGATTTGGATTGGTTTGGATTGGTTTGATTGGATTTGGCTTGGATTTGGATTGGGTTTGGATTGGTTTGGATTGGTTTGGATTGGTTTGGTTTGGATTTGGATTTGGATTGGTTTGGATTGGTTTGGATTGGTTTGGTTGGATTGATTGGTTTGGTTGGATTGATTTGGATTGGTTTGAATTGGTTTCGATTGGTTTCGATTGGATTTGGATTGGTTTGGATTGGATTTGGATTGGATTTGGATTGGATTTGGATTGGATTTGGATTGGATTTGGATTGGATTTGGATTGGATTTTGATTGGATTTGGATTGGATTTGGATTGGATTTGGATTGCATTTGGATTGGATCTCGATTGGATTTGGATTGGATTTCGTGCGGCACTTTGACAGTCGTTGCAGTTACCGCACTTCATGACATCCATTATTTCGCAACTCACTCCTAAAGATATGCGGTCTTCATCTCTGCTATCATGCGTTCAATGTATTCGGTGGGTTTTAGGGCCAGCCTCCGATGATCACTTTCATTGGTTTATTGCCAAGAGCGCCATGAGTGTTGTACTTTGTGTTTCTTTGCGAGATGAAAGGTACTTGCCGTTTCATAATCCACCACGATTTTGTACGCATGCTGCAAAGCTTGAAGAGCGGGTGTTTTTCTTGTTTCGCCGCTGAGTTTTTCTCTACTTGCCATTGCTTGAAAATGTCCAACTCCATCGTGAAAACCGGAGTGGACGACTAGCGAAGTTAGATTTTTCTCGCAATCCGCACGTTAAACCTAACTTCGCTAGTAGTGCGCTAATCTAACAAGGGCCTAATTAAATTAGCGCAGGTTGAACGTACGAAACGCGAAAAAAAAATCCAGCTTTATTAGTCCCCTATTTCGGTTTCGACTATGCTCACAAGTTTCGAAATTGAGCTCACAAGAATGGAGCTCACAATCTCCGGCTTGGCAATCCTACGTCTATGCTGGCAAGAGCTACGAAAGCATCCTACCTACTTCGAACAATTGATTATAATTTCGCTGATCCTGAATGAAAATATTAAATCGAATGCAAATTTTGTAAATTTGAAACTTTCCCACAGTGCAGCAGATCGTTTGAACAGCCTCGGGGACGCTGCGAACCCACTCCAGTTCTGCTCTGATGTTTGTTTATCACAACAAAGTCGATATAATTAGTGGCAATTAATCAACTGAATTGTTTACTGCTGTGTCGCGTCCATTTGGGGCGGAGTGCTGATGGAGCAGCGAGCTGCCTCTGTTTGACAGTATTTAAAAAAAAATGTGAAAAATTAATGTGATTAATTTATTTGGTGGCGAGTCTTTAGCTATAGTCAGTACACCATAATCTGGCGGATATACACAAGTCATGTTTGACAATTTGGGATCGAAAAAACAAGCGTTTAATAGCAAGCATGAAAAAGTTTGAGAACAACTTCACAACCAAATTCACATTCATTACATAATACCCATTTAAAAGTGCGTACCGCCGCAAACGTAAGTTTTAAAAATAAAGCTTTTACTTATTGACTTAAAAAAAAATCGTTACGTTTGGCGGACTCAAGCGATAACTAAAGTTTGCTTTTGGATGCTTTCTTAGATTTTCTTGTCGATCAATGGAGTAAATAAGTAAATTACACGCTTAAAATCAATAACACAGAGATGTGTTTGCATCACACAAAACGGACCTAATGTGGAACATCCCCTAGATGAGCGACAGTTACACAGGCACAAAAATGCCTCGTACGGTCGTGATAACGGTCCTTTTCAACATGTAAACGTTTGTACATATTCCTTGTTTCATGAGGAACCAAATACTGTTGAAAATATTGAAATCCAAGCTTCAATAAAACCACACGAGCTATTTTTGTGGCTGTGTAACTATCGCTCATCTAGGGGATGTTCCGCATTAGGTCCGTTTTGTGTGATGCAAACACATCTCTGTGTTATTGATTTTAGGCGTGTATCAAAACGCCACTCAATCAATCACAAACGAACACGAATTTGGTAGATCTGCTGGAAAACTGAATTGAAACTGTGCTTTGTGTAAAGTTGTGATTTTGAAATCATTTGACACTCAGTACTTTGGGTCTGTTCACAAATTACGTAACGCTTTTGGGGGGAGGGGGGAGGTCCAACTTGCGTTATACTTTGTTACACTAAAAGGTGGGGGTGGGTACTACCAAATGTTACGCATAACGCGAATAAAAATTTATTTAAATGTTTTTTTTTAATGTTTCCAATCACTGATTGGAGTATGACTGATATTTGTATTTTTTTAATTCTGAAAGACAGCCAGTTTTGACAGCCAAATTGGTTGCGAAATTTCAAGGCATTTTTGTCTCACGTATTTTATTACTAGATCTAACAAACCAAGCTAAAGTGAATAGAGGCAAGAGGGTTTTCGTAGTAAGCAATTGCATTTTAGCTCAGCCAGTTCAATTTAAAAATTATATCGTTATCGTATGTTAGTCATTATCAAAATCAAGCACATAGCGGGACTGATATGCGTTCAAATACCAAGCGAATATTATATTTCTCGACAAAACAGTTCCGCTAAACTACTTAAATGGCCATGGTCGCAAATTCTATTTTCGTTTCTACTGACTGCTTTCTTGATATCCTTGGATTTTCATCATGTGCCGTCCCTATTCTAACAGTGTTAAAAAAATACCATAACCCACATGTTCCAGATACTCCAGAGAAAAAAAAACTGCCTTTAAAATTTTCACAGTGACGCGTTATATGGGGAGGGAGGGGGTACCAAAAATGTTACATTTTGTTACGGGGGGAGGGAGGGGGTCAAAAGCTCGGATTTTTGCGTTACGTAATTTGTGAACAGGCCTTTTCAGTTATTGTCTAGCGTTCAAGTTATTTCTGGCCAGTTTTGTCTCATAAAAAAAATATTTTTTTAAGTTTTCCATTTTCGAACGCTGAGTAACCCATTGTGATAAACCTGATTGACCACCGGAGGTCCTTAAGAAGATTCGGAAAGTCCGCAAAAGAATTCAATTCATGAAACCCATCATAAAAAAACACAGTTTCTTCCTAGATCTTTATTATCGTACTCTGAATAATAAATCATCCTTTAAAGTGTTCAATTTCTGAACAGTCACCGGAGTCTTCCAGAAGATCCGGAACATCCACAAAAGTTGTCAATTAATAAAATTCGTCCCAGAAAAGAGCTATCAGAAGTTGTGGCCAAAATTCTTTTTTTACATCAAAAACGCGGAAAAAAGTCTCGCCAACTTTTCAGGCACTTATGCTTAACCGATTTGCTTGCAACAAATTGCATTCGACGCAGTACCTTATTCCATTGTTTCCTTTTGAAAATGCCATATCGAACAATGGGATCAAAAGTTATGGCACAATGATATTCTTCCCTCCCCCTTCAGCTTGGCAGAAGAAGGTCGTGTGATATGTGCCATCACAAATATTGCCCTCCGCTCGCTTTCAAATCGACTTCTATAAAAAACATTATTCATGCCTGCCGTATCCTAACGGAACTATCAATTCTATACTTTCGCCTCTAATTCTATCATGAACATGTACGTCTGAGTTTGGAAGATGATATTGGCATTTCCATATCAATTTTGTATTGCTTGCAAAGTTATGTTACTATTAGATTAAATTAGTGATCTCCAGCATTATCGGCGTTTTCATCAGTAAAGTCCTTGTTAAGCAATATATTTTAATAGGCACTTTGAAGCTTAGAACAACATCTACCAGCTAAGGGCATTTAAGCTATTATCTCTGTTGCATTGGCAAGCAGCACGGACGGAGAGCTCTGGTTCTTGTCATGGAGCTTTCTTAACTTTTCTGTCCAAAATCACATATTTGTCCTATATGAATATGAATTCCAGCAAAGGTGGCTGATATGCGATCATAAGCAGTATTTTTGTATAGAAATAATAAAAAAGGTACATGTTGGTTTAATAGACATTTTTCTAGGGCTTACATCTATGAACGGTAATTTATAAATACGGTATGAACAGTAATTTATGAATGGTTTGATACTAGAGAAACAAATGGTTGGTAAAAACAAAAGTTTAAGAGACCTTGAAATTAAAAAGAAGATATGTCGAAAATAACCTATTTTGGACATGCCTCAGAATATTGTTTTTAAACTTACAATGTTTTGCTCGAGGTATGAAACTGCTTAAATTAGGTTTTAATAAGTCACCAACATCATTCACATGTTTTAAATCTATGTACAAATAAACTTACAGCTTTTGAAAGTTGACTTCAATTTTACAATGTCGTCCTAGTTTTGGTCTATTCCAGCCGGTTACCCGTAATGCTGGGTAGACACCTTTACGTGGTGTGTTACGGGGTAAGATCTACCACGGTTACATTGCCAGCTACAGGCAAATCCTGACCCAACGATTACCTTCCTCATTATCCAACTCCGTGGTACTTATGAGGGTGTCGCTAAGTCGGTGGCCTCTCGTTAAGTAAGTACTACATCAACACTTCCTTCCTCTCCCTAGTTACGGTGAAGATGGGCGTGGCCAGGAGTAGTAATCCTCATGCTTTTGTTATTTTTATTTGAGACTGGAATCAAGGACCACTCCCCTTCTTGATTTCTGATAGCATTCTAGATAAGGATCTCAAAAGTAAAACATGAGTATCACTAGTGTCCAATCTACGAATTACACCGTAACAATGCTAATGCTAATGCTAATGCTATTCCAGCCGGAATGAGTAAATACGTGAACATATTCTTAATAATTGCAATATTGTATAAGAAACAAATGTAGGAGATATATTATGAATAGTTTCTTTTTGCAATAAAATTTAAATGTTGCATGTTTTATTTAGTTTTATGTGATATAAATACAAAATTAAGCTAGGTGGTCCAAATTATGAGCCCGGTCCAAAATACAGCCGTTACCCTATATTGATTACTGTGAACATCCTCTTACTATTATTCTTCTTCTTTGGCATTACACCCCCTACTGGGACATTGCTGCCTCACAGCTTAGTAATCATTAGGCACTTTCACAGTTATTAACTGCAAAGTTTTTAAGTCAATTTATAATTTTTGCATTCGTATACAGTAATATCCCGATTTTATCACCCCTTGGGGAATTTAAGGGTGATAAAATAGGAAATGTGACAAAATCGAAAGAAAAAAATATTTCAATTTTTCAATTTGTTTTACAAAAAAGAATCAGTTTATGCCTTAGGAAGCAAAATACGTGATCGGAACCCATGATTTGATATCGAAAATGAAAGTTATGAAAATCATGATTGTTTGCGGTATTATTTGAAAAATAAAAAGAACGACTTAAATTTCTAAATAAAAAGAACGATTTCTTTCTAAAATTTCTGGAGTGACAAAATCGGATAGAAAACATGATAAAATCAGGACGAGATTGAATCGGGTCAAAAACGTGATAAAATCGGGGAGTGACAAAATCGGGTCGATACAGTATTATAAGGCTAAACGGTGATACTTCTTTGCCCACAGAAGTCCGGCAAATTTCCAACCCCGACCGGGAGTCGAACCCAGCCACCAACAGCATGATCTTGCTTTGTAGCCGCGAAACCGCAGAAAGAATCACAACAACCTTCTTGAGATGATCAATGAGTAACCAATAACAAATAGTTAACAAAATATCGTGCTCTAGTAGGATGAGTATCAAGTATTGACCAATCCGGAGGATTTTTAGGAGGACATCCAGTGGTCACTTAACTCTATGCGTGTGGATCACGAGAGGGCCTTCACTGGCCATTTAAGTCCATAAGTGAGGGTCACGACAATAATGTCTTGCTCAGAGTGCGATAATATATTTTTTGTAAAACCGTGCTCTTATGATTCGAGTTTCTTGAGTTGGCAACTTTTGGGGATATTACGGGCATTATTCATGAAATACCTCCAATGGCCACTCAGGTCCATAAGAATGGGTAACGATAATTTTCAATACCTACGTCAATGAAAAGCTTTGGAAAAGCCACGTTCTTCTATGGTGAGTTTTCTGAACTGAACAATTCTACGGAAGTTCCGCATCTTAGAAAAGATCCCTGTGGCTACTCAAGTACATTTAAATGGGTCACAACCAGGGTTTGCAGAAATTACTCTCAATAGATAACGAACAACGATAAAAGAAAGGCAAAAACTGTTCCGAATATTAACAAGCCGTGATAATAAATTTATCAAACTTGTATACAAGTGTGAAAAAACAGAAAGGGATAGCCAGCCCCCACAGAGAAGTGATGATTCTCGCTTTGTTCTCGCTCACTTTGTGTTGGGGATCGCACAGCTGTGTAGAACAAGTTGAAATACATTAACAGAACTAGTGCCTCCCGCGTTTGGAGTTTATCATAAGGAATAACCTCCCGAATCAATCTTTATCATATGTATACAGAGATGATAAGTGAGAAACTTTTTAATTCTCTTTTGGATTCAATCCCTGGTCACAACAAGCTTTTGTTACTCAGAGTACGACATTAAAAAGCTTTGAAAAAACGACCTATTCTATTATGAGTTTTATGAGTTGACCACTTTACCGGACTTTACCTCAGGTCAGGCTACCCAGGTCCATCAAAATGGGTCGCCACAATAATTTTTTATTTATTAAAAAAAACGCGCTATATGGTGAGTTTCATGAATTAACCACTTTTATGGACGTTCCGGATCTTCTGAGGGCCTTCGGTGGCCTCCTAAGTCAAATTTCGAAAATTTCAAAACTCTATCTCATTGGATTACAAAGCTGCAACGTTTTAGGGGTAACCACCATCAGTGTGTCTTGAATTAGGTCTAAGGTTGAGTCTTAGGTTAGCATAAAATCATTTAGCATATCGATCATAATTTTGAACTATGGAAGAGTAGAAGTGATTCGAGACATTTTTTCACATAGATAAAGGAGATTGTTTTGCATGATGCTGGGTCATTATGCCGAATGGTCATTAGGTATTGTTGATTACTTTTCAACGAGATTTTTAAAGTTTTCTTAAGTTCATCTTGGCTTAATGGTCTGGATAGTGGGAATTGAAAAGTAAGAAGTGAGAAAACGGAAAGAGAAAAGTTCAATGTGAGAAATGAGAATAAGTGATAAAGGATAAATGAGAAGTGGAAAGGTAGGTGGGAGAAGTGTGATGTAAGAAAACAACAAATGAGAAGTGAGTAGGCTAAAGCTAGAAGGAAGAGAGGAGGAAGAAGAAGAAAAAGGAAGAAAGAGGTGGGAAGAAGGCTGAATCAAGAAGGAAGAAAGAGGAAGAAAGAATTAAAAAGGAAGAGGGAAGTAGGACGAAGGAAGAAGAACAAGAAAGGAGGAGAAATAATAAAGAAAAAAGCAGGAATATGAAATAAGGAAGAAGAAAGAAGGCAGAAGGAAGGAGGAAGTAGGAAGAAGGAAGAACGAAAAAGAAAGAAGAAAGGAGAAAGAAAAAAGAAGGAAGGAGGAATAAGGGGAAGAAAAAGTGAAGCAGGATAAAGGGAATGCACTACTTCTTCCTTCTTTATTTCTTCTTCCTTCCCCTTTTTTCTTCCTCTTACTCATTTTCCCCTTTGCCCTTCTTCTTTCTTCCTTTTTTATTCATTCTTCCTTAATTTTCTTCCCTCCATTCTTTCCTCCTTTTTTTTACTCTACCTTTTTATTTCTTTATTTTACTTCTTCCATTTTCTTCTTGCTTCCTTCTTGCTTCTACCTACACATTATCTTTTTCCTGCTTCATTGCTTACTTCTTTTTTCATTCTTCTTTTTTTTGTGTTTTGTGAAGGAAGAATAAAGAAGGAAGAAAAAGGGAAGAAGAAAAAAGGTGAATGGCAGATTTTTTTTTAAGACGGGCAAACTATACGGCAAAACTACTTCCAAGGAAGGGTTCATACTAACCGTTATCTTGTTTCATAAAAACGCATTTTCACAATCACCATTGCATTATACTGATAATATACAATATCAATAAAAACACAATTAGACAAAAATGGTTGCAGCAACTTTATTGTGACTAAATCTAGTCACATATGAGTTGCAGTAATCTATGTGGAACAAGTGTGCTGCTAGTACATCCACTTCTAAAGAACAACAAACATCTACTTCTAAAGAAAGGATCAAATCCAACATTGCGATATTCCGGGCGACCGGAGACGATCCTGTTCAATATTGCTATAATCTGGGCAACAGCCTTCTCTTAATGAAGAATAGTATCCACTATTGCTTTATATTCTGGATGGGGTGACGATGGTATTTTGGATCTCTGAATATATTTTGAACTGTTGGCTATATTTTGTTGCATAAATTTAGCTCGACATGTGATTATAAATGAGGCAAAACAGACACATGATTCCTATTTGTTTATAAAATAGTAAATAGAAAAAATATCTAAATATCCAAAAGTCCAAAACATATTCAGGTGTCCAAAATACAAGGTTTACCCTACATTTAAAGGAAACACTTTCAGCATCGTCTTTTACTATGAGAAAACCTTGATTCCACAGTGATGAACTCTTTATATTAAGAAAAACAAGTTAAAAAAGTCTTTAAAAAAGTAGGGGGTTGTATTAAACATACGACCGCAAATTGAACGTAGAATTACGTATAGTGCGATAGTGGATACAAAATTTGATCATCAACATTTTATGCATGTTCATGCCGGATGGCTAATAGCCGAAATGTAGGCAATTTACTGTTAAAGTGCAATTTCAACATTGGCTGGCGAAATTGAATTTTTCAATAGTTAAATGCATTGAATCAATTGTTTACAATAGTTGTATAGAATCTTAGAGAGTTTACTGATCGATTCATACCAAAATCTCCGGAATCCGTTGAAAAACGGCTGAGTTATTGGCTCGTACTTCCTGACCTCTTTTCGTGACGGTCCCAAATTTGAAACTTTGGAATGACCCCCCTATCTTACCGAAGGACGTAATTCTACGTCAAAACACTTGGAAAAAATGCGCGAGCAAAAATCACGTCCGTACGTGCTGCTGTCTCGAACTGGAATTCGGAGCAAGCAAGCCAATGCCAAGCGATTATAATTCGCACTTTGAAGAAGTAGAAGAAGAAGAAGAGGCCCTGGTTATATACGAAAGCACTGGCAACAAACGAACGAAAGGCGGAGCAAGCAAGCCGATGCCAATGATACGGCTCCCAAAATGGCGGGGCCTCGGACTCAATGGTTTTCTCGATAGAATCGGCAGGACAATTGCATCGCCGTGCCAAACCAGACATCACCGGCGGTGGAAAGGCTGCGGAAAAGGCAACAGCGATGATGGTTGCTACTGGGGGCGGCAGCGACGATTATTGCTACGAGCGGCGGCAGCAAGGCTCAGAGAAACATTATCAAGGGCGTCTCATCGAAGGTGTCGAGCATTATAAACACCCTCGTAAACGAGGCGTATCGTGCTGGCCAAGCCCGTCATCTCGGAGGGTTCCAAAGTCGTCACCAAGTAAGTCAGCTTCTAGTGGATGAACGAGGACGTAGCTCCACTTAAAACGGCCCTTTTCAGGGCCACAGTCCCACTCAAAGAGGAGAGGAGTTTTCGAAATGAATTTCCACTTCACTGCTACTATCAGCCAATTTATGATTTGCCGCTGGAACACGATAGACGTCATCCATTCTAATACATTGTTTTGCAACGTCTCCCCGCAAGGAGCGCATGGGCTGCTATCGACAAAGAATTTTGCCCGTCACCAAGTGATTATGATTTGAATTTTTTGCAAATTTTTGTCTCGGCTCAACCTTCTCTCGTGTAAAATGATGATTTTGTTTCCAATGACGCGCCTTTCCAATAATAAACAGCAAGAATACCGAAATCAGAATCTTGGGAAAATCTCATTTGTTGATGATTTGATGTGAGACGTCATCGTTGTTCACTTCCCTCACTTTTACTGCTACCTATTTCAACTTTCTACCGTCGCCAAGCGGATATTATTTGCACTTTGAAAAAAATATTTCGGCTCTACCTTCGCTTGCGTACAATGGTAGATTTGACAAGAATCGATTTTGATCCACAATGCGCCTTTCTAATCATCCATAGCAAACAAACGATAGTCCGTACCTTGCGTAAAAATTTCACTTTTGTGCTAAGTTACCACTATTAAGAAAACATTTTCAAAGGCGCTACTGGTATTCGGGGACCGTAATCGATGCCATTTTTGCAATCAACCCTTTCTTCTAATAAAATTTTGGTCCTGAGAAGAACCGATTTTTTTTTCCACAATGCGCCACTAAATGTAACTTAACGATAGTCCGCAGATTGTTGCTTTCGGTGATGGCCTCTCGATGTTCCGCTTTTCGTTGAGACTGCTGCTACAGGCGTCATCGTCGAGTCCGCTCTCCAAAAAAACTTTTTTTTTATATTGTCTTTATTAATGAGGTTTTCGGCCCTAGACCGAGAAAACTTAATTGAACTGAGGATTGGATTCGAATCCGTAAGTTGCACGATTTTGATGTCGGTGCTTGCGATGCACATACGCGATTGGTTGGTTTACCGATTTTCAGTGCCTAGTAAAATTCAATTTTTCAATAGTTTAGCACCTTGAATGCATTTTTTCAATATTTGAGCAAAATCTTAAAGAGTTCGTCGATCGATTAACATTAAAATCTTTAAAACCGGTTGAAAGACGGCTGAGTTATTAGCCCATACTTCCTGACCACTTTTCGTGACGGTCTTAGATTTGAATTTGCTCCCTATCTTCCGGAAGGACGTAATCCTACGTCAAAAAACCTTGATTTCAATGAACTGCCCATGATTTCATAGTATCTACCGTTCATAGACGCATCAACCATCCAAAATTTCAGCCAGTTTGACATACTCAACTGCTCATATGGAATGGGTTCACGGAAAATTTGATCAAATTACCCAAGTAAATTTGACAACTGATTCAGTATGGGAGCAATGTCACTTCTACGTGCGGAACTAGTACGGAATATTTTTTCGTAAGAAAAAGTAACAGCTCCATTTGCTTTTTCTACTTGTCAGCTCCGTACTTAGCTTAGCTTAGCTTGATTGACTGTTCCCATCGTAGTTGTTAGTCGTGATTGGCCGAGAAACAACAAATAATGCACAGCTCACCAATTGAATAGTTTTCTCGGGATTATATCTATGAAGCTATTCTCACTGTACATGCTTCTGAGTTTTTTAAATTCAAGACCAATAACGATGCCGGCCACGTCCTCACAGTGAATTAGGATAAGGTGAGGAAAATTAGTTCTACACTCATTGCTACAAGAGACCGAGGAATCCTCTGCATCTCCTACGCCCCTTTAAAGGAATAGTATTGCGGATCTTTTCAAAATTTTCCATTTTGCGGATTCCGCAAAGTTCTTCCGCAGCTGTCAAAGTTCTACCGCAAGCCTGCAAATCTTCAAAACACTGAATGTACGGAATGTACGATGGTTATTACGTCAACTATGAAATCATGGGCAATGAAAGGATAACAACAATCTTATTCTTTTTACCTACACAGATAAAAATATGTTGTGCTTTTAAATGTTTTTTTCAGTGCACATGTATGCACTATGTATGGAGTATGCAAAAAAAAACGCAAATGTTTTAAATCGAAATAAATTTAAATGCTTGATTGTAAAATTCAAACAAATTCAATTGAATATCGAATGTTAATTCATTCGTTGGGAGAAGCTGCAATTTTATGCGTCGTTGAATTTGCAAAACTATTTTCTATGTACATGTGCGATGAATGCGTACTTGTAAAGAAGAGTATGCGGATTGCAATTTACTAAAAAAAATGTTAAGCCAAGAGTAATTGCCTGCCATTAGATCTATATACCTTTGCCCAATAAAGGTACACACTGTACATAAAGATATATTTGTTTTATTATAACATACTTATAATACACCATACATTGATAGACATAGATCCCTATCTTCAATCAAATGTTATGTGTCCAGTTGAGTACAAAAAGCAAAAACTAGAAGACGATAAGCAATCCATCTTTCATTTCAAACCAAGTGTAGACAAGTTTCTCCCATCTCCTTAGCACACAGACGATTTCCCTTTCCACACTCATCCAGAGACTGCTTGACTTCTCCCCAGGCGACCCTCCCCTCCGGTAGCTACAAAGTAAACAAGGTGAAATTCAAGCCCTTTCCTGTGACCTTGGCCAGGGCGGCGATGAATTGATGGCCCCCGGCATAGAATCATTATCCAACCGAGGCAGAAAATTGCATTTGCTGTTTGTCCAATCCGCCCGGCGAATCAGCACAAGGTGAACACGCGCAATATAGGGCCGGCCCGCTTTCTCTCCCCCTGCGTTAGCTACAGTAGCAGAAATTATGAAAATCGAGTTAATCTTGCTTTTCTGCGGAGTTAAAGTTGTGTAGCGGAAGGAAGCGTGCTTCGTACGGAGAAAATCGACGCCAGACATGCAAAGTTTTCATCAATCACGATAGCAATTTCCACCCCCGTTTCGGGGAGGCTTGGATGTTTTCTTCCAATTGCGTTGTTCCGTAACCTTCGAAAAGTGGAGACCGCCGTGCAGGGAGGTAGAGGCATAGCATATCTAGGGTGGAACTCGTGTTCAACTGATATATGGCTGTGGTGAGGTTTTCCGTCAATGGTTCCCGCCGCCGCCGTAGGCTCGAGGAGGGTCACCGTATCAGAGTGTCGGCTCGGGAAGCAGAATCTGTCGGGTTGAGTTTATTGCACAGTGTCAAAGAATTTAAATATGTTTATTATTTGACAGAATGCTGCTTTTATTGCATTTTGGGTCAATTCTGAATAGTGGATTTCCAATGAATAAACCTACATGCTCATATTTGAGCTTACTTATTTTTTAAATTAGATGGAGGCGCATGGTTGTGTAACAAACGATCTCATGACTAAACGTGCTAGATACCAGTACCATGCATTTCTATGTGCCTAGAAGTCTATATATTCAATTAAATGCACTTTATTTTGTCAAAAGTAGACTGAGAATTTCTGATGATTGTAATTGCATTGGCCTATATTTTTTCTGGGTACACAAAATAGAAGCTTACTGATTATATTTGAAGCACAAATTGAAGATAACATGAACGAATCCGGTTTTCTTGCTGTATTGCTGCATAGCGCCTGCTGCGAGCCCAAGTTCTTCAGTTTAGTTTCCCCCGGTCCAGTGTAAACATTGAAAATTGCATTATTTGTCTACGGGATTTCCGTCAGCGTAAGCACACTCGAAGCGGAAGACGGTGAAGAGTGGGTCTCGTTCGTTTACTATCCCGGTTGATAAGTGGACAGAAAGGGCCTTAGTTGCCCAGTCGTGCAAACAGTGTTACTGGGTTTTCTTCCTATATTCAGGCATGGAAACTGCTAGATGGCACACATACAAAAATGACTGGTGCCTTTCGCTTCCATGCTGTACTATTTATTACTGGGTGAGTCCATCTCTCAGTTGTCGTATTTATACAATATTATGTCTTTTATAGAGAGCATTTAAGAAATAATAAAACACAATATATAGAAAGCTCTTTTAGTGGAATGTATTAAACCGTCTAAGACGAATTAAGTACTGTCCATTTAATTCCACTAGTTAATTTTCGTTATCTTTGCAGATACGTATTTCGACCACAACTGTGTGGTCGTCTTCAGTGTCTTGTACTTGACTCGACTCGACAATATATAGAACTTAATAATAGATGTTAACAGAGATTCATAAATCCAGGCAAGCAATAATTAGAGAATTATTTAATTTCTTTATTTATTTATTTATTATCATCTTTTTGGTAAGGGAAAAAGTCAAGATGGAAACATTTTGTAATTCGTAGGTTTCAACCCCAGGCGTAAAAACCTCTTCAATTAACATATATAATATACTTAAATTAGGTACCAATTCTTGGTTTTCCTTAACCTAACAATGCAACTATAATGTTGCTATAATAAGTCTCAAGGAAATTCTCAAATATTTTGAGGAATTTCTTAATTAATCTTCTTAAATCTTAAATCTTCTATTAATTTTATCACATGTGAGGTGTTGAATTACGTAAAGATTTCGTAAGGTCATTGCTTTCGACTTCTATTTAGGGGTACTGTTCCATTTTTCATCATACTGGACATATATTCAACTCATCGCAAAACAAAGAAATACAGCACCAATCTCGTCGCTTCTTTTTGTTAACACGCGTGCTCACTGGTGAAAAAATTCACAAAAATATGAAACAAATCAAATTCCTTTTCATTGCTTTGTGATGGGATGGAAATAGGAGCTATGTGATGAAGTGCCGAACCGTCCCCCTATATAGTGCAATAATAATGGATATTGAAAAGAGATTAGAAATTTTTTCATAACGGAGAATTCCTGAGAACTTCCAAACAACCATATAAGAAATACTGCAGAACTACTGGAGGAAGCCCTCCATGATTTTCTGAAATCTCCAGAGATTCCTCATAGAATTTCTTTAAGCAATTCCTGGAGAAACAAATCCTCAGGTAACCTAGAGGAATCTAGCATTAGACGCACACTGGGGCAGCCACAGTTCAAACATGGAATAAATGATGAAATGGACCATAGGTGGACCATTCACAATTCTTAGCTTTACAGTCAAAATTGTTCAAACAATAATGTTTTACCTGGCCGACGTTTCGGCTGTATTTGGCAGCCTTCTTCTGGGGAAATCAGTCCGCAGAAGAAGGTTGTCAAAAACACCCGAAACGCCGGGCAATTGAAACATTATTGTTTGCGCAATCTAGACTGTAAAACCGAATTCCATCGCATAGGGGAACTGTTCCGATTTCCATCTCACTGTACATATATTCATCTCATCGCTAAACAAAGAAATACGGCACCAAATTCGTCGCTTCTTTTTGTCAACATGCGTGCTCACTGCTGAAAAAAATCACAAAAATAATTAACAAACCAAATTCCTTTCCATTGCTTTGTTTTTGATGGGATGGAAATAGGAGCTATGAGATGAAGTGGCGAACCGTTCCCCTATATTCATCAGTCGAGAAACCATAGAAACCAATTTTAGCGATATTCTTAAAAAAGTTCCATACGCCAAATCGGCTTGACAGCGTTTTGCTTCAGAGAAGTTGTTTATCACTTAATTTTGCTGAAAATTTCAAAAATTCAGAGCCTGCTGTAAAGATAAATTTGCTTATTTAGAATGGAAAGACCAAAACATGATATTTGACTAGTAATTATACTTTTGAAACAAACATAAAATTCCATCAGTTATTAATAAATTCTTTAACAAATGCGCTGCGTTTTTAAATGTTATTCATCTTAAGTTGATGTGACTATATGAAAATCACAAAGAGATATTTTTTATTAGCACTTGTACTGGTCTTCAGTGAAATTCAATTTTACCATTATCCATTTTTTATCAGGCCGATACAAATATTTTAAAACAATTTTGTCAACACCCCGTCCCCCCTCCCTCAGATTTTTTTTCCAAAAAACAATAATTGAAGGGGCAACAAAACTAAATTCGGATTTTCAAAACATTTTTAACAAATCCGAGTGTCTTTTTGATTTTTAAAATTTCAATATTTTTTTTAATTATTCCCCTCCCCCCTTGACCTTTAGGAAACCAGTAGGACATAATGTTAATTAAATATTTGTAACGGTGTTGAAAAAGTACAATTACCGATCATATTTTATTTCTTGGTCCTTCTTTTCAAAATAAGGAAATAAATCATCACAGCAGGCTCTGGAATTTTGAAATTATTAGATCATCAAAATTAAGTAATAAACAACTTCTCTGAAGAAATCACACTTTAAAGACGATGGTCTGATGGTTTTGGGATATTCTGAGTCATCGAAATCGAAATCATCGTCCTTGAGTTCAGAACTTGTGATCCACACCCACAGCAGTAGATCAGCAAAATCCATACGCGCGACCATAACTTTGTCACAGTGCAAACAAGCTTTGTACTAGCTTATAGAGCCTGGCTTATATCTTCTTCTTATTTTTATTTTATTTATTTATATTTTTATATATATAAAAGAAAGTTGGCATTTGTACGACCGCGCATCACTCAAGAATAGACAGCCCAATTTCTGCTAATTCATATTCGTTTTCTTCTTCTTTTTACGAGGAAATTAGAATGCTTTGCAAATCAATACACAATCTTTTCGATGAAATAGTTTTTCGTACAATTTGCTTGGAATTTTAAAATTCTGGCCATCTGAAGAATCGATTTGTTTTCTAGATAAATTGTGGACGTAAAAAATTATATCAGAAAATTGATCAATTTTGGCGAGACGAAGTTCGCCGGGTCAGCTAGTAGCTTTATATTACCGAAAAGGCGAAATATAGTGCTAATGGTCACTTGGGGCTTCCGAAACTCAAAGCTCCAATATATTGCGGATCTTTTCAAAATTTTCCATTTTGCGGATTCCGCAAAGTTCTTCCGCAGCTGTCATAGTTCCACCGCCAGCCTGCAAATCTTCAAAACACTGAAACAAAAACATCGTAATTGGTGTTTTTATCATAGAATGCCATGCCAAATAGCAGAGAAAAAGTATGAAGTGACAGCTGCGGTAGTTTGAAATTTGAACCGGGAAAAGGAAAGTTTTCTCTGGAACAGCATATATTATATTCAACAGTAATACTCAACAGTAATACACATATACCAACTTTGAGAAAAGCCCCTAATAAAAGTATAGTTTGGATGAACCAGAATATCCAAAACTATATTGCGATGGAAAAATTATTTAAGCTCTTTTAGTGGAATGTCTTCAACTGTCTAAGACGACTTTCCATTTGATTCCACTACGTTTTGTTATCTTTACAGATACGTATTTCGAGCTGGGGCCCTCCTTAGCCGTGCGGTAAGAAGCGCGGCTACAAAGTAAGACCATGCTGAGGGTGGC
Organism: Armigeres subalbatus; assembly: GCF_024139115.2. Lineage (NCBI taxonomy): Eukaryota > Metazoa > Arthropoda > Insecta > Diptera > Culicidae > Armigeres > Armigeres subalbatus. The sequence goes on from NC_085140.1 coordinate 76,787,393, forward strand.
TGGGTTCGATTCCCGGTGCCGGTCATTTATGACTATATCTCTCTTTCTTCAACAAAATACATTTTAATGATTATAATCGAAAAACTCGGATTTTCTGCCTAGCGGTAACAGTACTTGGAATCTATGACAAAAGTGCAACTTTGGTGCTAGATTGACTTTCTTCGTTTTAGTTCTTTGTCCATTTCAACCTTTTGTCCCTTTCGACCTTTTGTCTTTCGACCTTTTGTCCCTAACCCCAGTACTTGAACGGATAATATTGTTGACTACCGTTTCATAAAAAAAATTAGGCACTTTTGACTGACACATCAAATGATCATCTTCACCTCAATGATCATCTTCCCCCCATTTGACGGTACTTTTCCCTTCCAATAGATGTGATGAACAACTTGGATCATATTTCGAGATATTGAGAGACAAGAAACGCTACTTTGAAAGCTTTTTTTTTTCGGGTGCTCACTCTAACACTCCACTGCCATGCCTCGAGGTGTCGATAGGTACCTCGACTCCTACCTCAGCATGTGCAGTCCATACTCAGACTTCTGCTGCGCTTCGAGGTGCCAATAGCGGCGACACGCTATGACACTCCTGCCTCAGCACAACCAGATCACTCACTCCCTGCCGAAGCAGCTCACGCGCTATCCTACCGAAGTAGGGACACTCCCCATGCCAATTGGCACTCCCACCTTTTTTTTTTTACTTTGAAAGCTTAAGACAGTTTAAATGACCTAGAATATTCAAAAACTGTGTCTGTTAACCTTCCAGGAAATGTAATACTCACGGATGCATACATACAAAAAAAAATGTGACGAAAAAGGCTTTTTAGTAGTAGTAGATCTGAAGTCCCGAATTCCAGGGCAGTTTTGGTGATCTATAATATTTCCAAACAATCAGTCGATATATACATAGCTTCCAAGATATGTGAAGAAAATGGTTTAACACACATCGAAGCAATGGAGAGTGGAAAACGCTACAATCACAACTGTTGATTGCAAGCCCCGAACTCAAGAAAAGTTTGGACAATCCGGTATAAGTATTTAAAAACTGTCTTTCAATAGCTTTTGATCTTACATGAGATGTAATGCACATGATTGAATACATTTAGAAACTTTGAGTGACTAAAGAGCTACTTTCGCAGCTGTAGAATTCAAGTCACGAAATCAAGGATAGTTTGGATGACTTAGAATATCTCAAAAATATATTACGATATCTGTAGGTCATCAAGAAGGTGTAATGGAGTACCGAGTGCTGAGTACCAAATTGAGTACCGAATGTGTTTCTATGCAGAGCATCTATGCAGCTGTAGATCTCAAGTCCAAAACTCAAGGACAGTTTGGAATGCCCAGAATATCTTGAAACTATCTTACGTTGACCGCCGATATAAATGAATGCAAAATGAAGCTTTGAGTACTGAAAAACGATATTCTCGCAGCTGTATAAGTTCCGAACTCAAGGACAGTTTGGATGACATAGAATTTGATATATTGGTAAGTTACAATGAATTTACTAAAAAAGCATGTTACAATAAAAATCACTTAAAATGCCATTGGTCTGAGCAAATCTCTGAAATTCGAATTTCCTAATGAATTCTTGGCGTTATCGGAGGTAAACAATACAAACTTTTCAAAATAAAATTTCGGCGCAAAAAATGTTTGTACTTTATTGTGATCCATATTACCCACACCAGAACGTGTCCGTGTAACCTTCACCATGATCCAATTGCATGAAAAATTCTCAAAAAATCAGTTTTTGAGATAAACTATCAACCCGTACTAAATCTTTGAATAGACTAAGTTTAACATTATCGAGAGTTATGCGGAATAGTTTTGCCGATTTCTGTTTTAAAAGCTTAAATACTGTACATCAAAATTTCCATCAACATGGCATTTCAGGTATAGTGTACATTAAATCATGATTTTACAGAATAATTTTCATTATTTGAATTTTGTAGAACATGTCGAACTCATAATTTGAAACAAGTAATAAGATCCATTTGATAAAGTGCCAAATTTGTAACAAATTAGCTCAAACGGGACCCCTGTCCGTTTTACTGCCAAGATTGATGACTTTTTCATAATATCTGAGAAGAGGTATACTCAAATTTCCCATAGTTTTCGTAGAATGAACTCATATACAGCCCCCAGTGCTGGATGCTGTTTTTGGATTTCTAACACCTCCAGGAGAATCTCACCAACATGTCCCCAGAAGCTAACGACCCCAAAAAGCGAAAATCCAACATGCAAAAAGAGGGGTAGATATTCGGACACCCACCGAGCCCACAGTTTGTCCACCAGACGCTGTAACCGTTTCACTCTAACTTTCACTTACTCAGAGACTGAGTAAAATTGTATTGCTATCTCTTTTTTTCTCACGGAAATTTTACTCAGTTTCTGTCAAAAGCGGGATTACTCATAGCTATGAGTTGTCCTGCTTTTGGCGGAAACTGAGTAAAATTTCCGTGAGAAGAAAAGAGAGGGCAATATAATTTTACTCAGTCACTGAGTAAGTGGAAGTTAGCGTGTTGTATCGGTCTCTAAATGCTTCGACTTCACTCGCCGGTGGATCGGAATGATCCTCATCGGCCACACCGACGTCACGAATGAAATGGTACGACGTCAACGCTTCTTCTGCTCCTGGACCGACCTACGTTAATGGCCGGGAATTGATGATGTCTTCGGACTCCGCGATCATCGTCAGCAACACTTCGTCGGTTATCGCTCTCCTGTCGTTCAGCTCGGTCAGTGCTGCCGTCAGGTAGCGGACCAATTGCTCCCTAACACCACCTATGGAATGTGCATCGGATGGGTTGAAGTTCATCCTCCAGATTCTAGAATTCGAGAACCTACCTTGCACGCCGATCTGCTGGACGATTGGAATTTCGTGCTGTTGTCTCAGTAAAACTATAACCACTTCCCGCTGCGACACACGAACCGCTATTTAGCCATCAGACATGTTTGAATTGTTAAACTGTTAGTGGACAGCCCTTTCAACATACAGGTGAACAAGCAGCCTCTTCTCGGATCGATCCTGTATGGCTGAATCATGGAAAATCTGGCATTATTAGCGACTTCGGCAGTGGAGTTTTTTTTTTTTTTTTAAACTAATTTTATTTGCTAATTATCTAATACATGCATTCATCTCTTAGACTAGGTGTTCCGTGTTTTCTTAACACTATCATCCTTATTTGCTATGTTACGCTTTTAGTTATTATTAATACATTTCAATTGCCTCTGGCAGTTAGAATTTTTTCCTCTGGTTGAATTGAACCATGTAGGATGTTTAATGTTTTTTAATGTTTTCAACTTAAACTAAACTCAACCTATTTTATACTAAGGGTGCAAGGAGTTAATCGTTGCAATAGAAGATTACAACGATTTTTGTCTAAAATTGGAAATTATTTTTGTTGGACATTTGTTGCAATGTCTCAATATTAGAAATTCTATGAAGTTCATTGGTACTATACACTAATGGAGGCAACTTCAGAATCATTTTCAAAATTTTATTTTGAATCCTCTGGAGTGCCTTCTTTCTGGTATTGCAGCAACTAGCCCATATTGGCACAGCATACAACATGGCAGGTCTAAAATTTGTTTGTAAATCAAAAGTTTGTTCTTAAGACAAAGTTTTGATTTTCTGTTTATAAGTGGATATAGGCACTTAATATATTTGTTACATTTGGCTTGAAGGCCTTCAATGTGATTTTTAAAAGTTAATTTTTGATCTAGCAGAAGTCCTAAATATTTAGCTTCGCTAGACCAATTAATTGGAACCCCATTCATAGTGACAATATGTCTGCTAGAAGGTTTCAAATAAGAAGCTCTCGGCTTATGTGGGAAAATTATAAGCTGAGTTTTGGAAGCATTCGGGGAAATTTTCCATTTTTGCAAGTAAGTGGAGAAAATATCCAAACTTTTTTGCAATCTACTACAATGACACGAAGGCTTCGCCCTTTGGCTGAGAGAGGCCCGTGTCATCTGCAAACAAAGATTTTTGACACCCTGGTGGTAAATCAGGTAAGTCAGAAGTAAAAATGTTATACAATATGGGCCCCAGTATGAAGCCTTGGGGAACACCAGCTCTTACATGTAATCTATCAGATTTCGTATTCTGATAGTTTACCTGCAGTGAGCGATCTGATAAATAATTTTGAATCAGTTTAATAATATACAGAGGAAAATTAAAATTCATCACTTTTACAATCAAACCTTCATGCCAAACACTGCTCTCTATAACAAGAAGAGCAACTCCTCGAATATCCTTTAGATTTGTTGAGTCGAATGAAATTCGTAACTCTTAATAACTGATGAGTGGTTGAATGCCCATGGCGAAAACTAAATTGCTCATCAGCAAAAATAGAATTGTCATTAATATGAACCATCATTCTATTTAAAATAATCTTTTCAAACAGTTTGCTTATTGAAAAAAGCAAACTGATTGGGCGATAACTAGAAGCCTCAGCTGGATTTTTGTCCGGCTTCAAAATTGGAACAACTTTGGCGTTTTTCCATTTATCTGGAAAGTATGCCAATTGAAAACATTTGTTAAATAAATTAACCAAAAAGGATAAAGAGCTCTCAGGAAGTTTTTTGATAAGTATGTAGAAAATACCATCATCACCGGGGCTTTCATATTTTTAAATTTTCTAGTAATAGATCTCACTTCATCCAAATTGGTTCCCAACGAAGGGTCAAAAACATTCTCTTGATTGAGAATGTCTTCGAAGCTCCGTGTAACCTGATCCTCAATTGGACTAGTGAGACCTAGACTAAAATTATGGGCACTCTCGAACTGCTGAGCAAGTTTTTGAGCCTTTTCGCCATTTGTTAATAAAATTTTATTTCCCTCTTTAAGCGCTGGAATTGGCTTTTGAGGTTTTTTAAGAATTTTTGTTAATTTCCAAAAGGGTTTCGAACTGGGATCCAACTTTGAGACATTAAGTATTCTCAAAGTTGGTATTTCTCAGAATAGCGAAACGTTTTTTAATTTCATTTTGCAAATCTCGCCAAATAACTTTCAACGCGGGATCGCGAGTTCTTTGGTATTGTCTTCTTCTCACATTTTTAAGACGGATCAGTAGCTGAAGATCGTCGTCAATAATAATGGAGTTGAATTTAACTTCACATTTCGGAATTGCAATGCCTCTGGCTTCGACAATTAAATTTGTCAAAGATACGAGCGCATTGTCAATATCACTTTTGGTATCGAGAGAAATATCAACATCAAAATTCCTATCGATATATGTTTTATATAAATCCCAATCAGCTCTATGATAATTAAAAGTAGAGCTGATTGGATTATAAATGGCTTCTTGTGAGATTTCAAACGTCACAGGAAGGTGATCAGAGTCAAAGTCAGCATGAGTTACCAATCGGCCACACAGCTGACTTGAATCCGTTAAAACTAAATCAATTGTAGAAGGATTTCGACTGGAAGAAAAACAAGTTGGTCCATTGGGATATTGAATAGTATAATATCCCGCAGAACAATCTTCAAATAAAATTTTACCATTGGAATTGCTTTGAGCATTATTCCATGAACGGTGTTTGGCATTGAAGTCACCAATTACGAAGAATTTTGATTTGTTGCGAGTCAGAATTTGAAGATCAGCTTTCAACAAATTCTTTTGCTGCCCATTGCATTGAAAAGGCAAGTAGGCTGCAATGAAGGAAAATTGTCCAAAATTTGTTTCAACAGAAACTCCCAAGGTTTCAAAAACTTTGGTTTCAAACGAAGAAAATAATTTATGTTTGATACGTCTATTGATGACAATGGCGACCCCACCACAGGCGCTGTCAAGACGATCATTTCTGTAGATAAAATAATTTGGATCTCGTTTAATGGAGAGTCCTGGTTTTAAATAGGTTTCAGTTATAATGGCAATATGCACATTATGAACTGTTAGGAAGTTGAATAATTCATCTTCCTTACCCTTTAGAGAGCGGGCATTCCAATTTAGAACTTTCACACAATTATTTAGATCCATTAAAACGGAGTCCGATAACAATTTTTGTGTGTACTTTATACCAACCTGAACAGCTTCAGGAATGGTATTTGCTTTGAACATTGCATCAATCATGTGATGCAATTGTTCAGTTAAAAATCAAAATCGGAAGCAGTCATGCTACCTGAATCGGCAACATGACCGTTATTTTCCGTTGGGACATGGGTATAAACCTCATTTTGAGAAGAGAAATTTCGTCTACCAGCAGCGATGTTTGCATACGTAGGTACATTGAAAAAATTGGAATTTACTGAAGTGCTTGCTACCCGTTGACGAGCGGCAAAATTTGTTTGTGAATTGTGGTGGGTATATGAATTGCTCGACCGGTAACCGGTTTCGAAATTTGAGCGTTTGAAAAATTTCTACCCGTCGAATCTGGGATCCGATTGGAATTTCCCGTCATCAATTTTGCACGGAATTCAAAACTTTTTGCGTGAAGGGCATTCCCAGAAATTGGATTTATGATTGCCCCCACAGTTTGCGCACTTAAATTTATTGAATCTTCTCTCACAGGACATGCGTCCTTGGCGTGAGAGGTTCCACCACAAATCATGCATTTAGCATCCATGTGACAATGTTTGGTTCCATGACCCCACTTTTGGCACTTACGGCACTGGGTAGGGTTTTGGAAATTTCCCCAGGCCTGCGGAAATGTTCCCATGTAACACGGACATGAGACATAATACAGGCCTTTTCCAACTTTTCATATTATTTAGTTCACTTTTGTTAAAATGAACTAAATAAAATTCTTGAGAAATGCCCTCTGGGAAGTACCAGAATGGGATTTCTTTTTTCATCTTAATTACTTGGACTGGTGAAAATCCAAGTAATTGAGAAATTTCAATTTTAATCTCATCCAGTGATTTGTCATCACTGGGGAGACCTTTTCAAGACGACTTTGAACAATCGCTCAGTTTTGTCGTCGTATGTGAAGAATTTATGGCGCTTCTCAGTTAAATAGTGAAGAAGACGTTTGCGATCGTCAAAGGATCCTGGCAAAACGCGGCAGTCGCCCTTCCTAGCAATCTGAAATGAAACCTTGATCCCCTGAAGGTTACTCAAAATCTCATTCCGGAAGCCAGAAAACTCGGCAACAGATACCACAATTGGCGGAATCCTTTGCTTTTTTCGCATGAATCGAATCACCTGGGCTAGAGGTAGATTCGATTTGCTCAATTCATCATTAATCAAATCGAACTGATTGCTCAGTTCGATTGGAGAAGAATTATTTCCGATATTAGAGTTAGAAGGAATATCTGAATTCTCCAGCTTCCTTCTATTTTTCCGCGCTTGGGCAGGACGGTCTTGAAACCTTGTTTCTTTGAAGGAAGTGGAGAATTCAGAGACTCCCCTTCCTCTTGTTTTTGTTAATACTCATTGCCTAGCGTGGAGACGTGACCTTCTAAGAGTTTTTTCCCAGAACGGTGTCCCTGCAGGATTACCACCGCTTGTCGGAATTTTACTTCCGCAAACGGGTCCAACGTAAAACGAAGGCACGGGTCCTTGCAAAGATCGTAACGGGATCAGTGGGTACAAATAGCGCTAAGAAGCACCGTTGAAATTAAAATAGCTTCGGGTAGTATTAAAAACTTCCTTCCGCAAAGAGAGAAAGAACCGCACAGCACGAAAGCACGATGCGGTCTGATCGGCAGTGGAGTCTTCCTTATGTCGAATTCGTTTTTAAACCTGGGTCAGTGCCAACCCGAACCCTGAATAAAAAAACATTTTCAGGTCCATCTGTCATTGAATATGTTGGTGTGCGTAGCATCGTGTTTGTTGTGATTTGAAACATATGATCCAGGACATCCAGTGCACTAGCTGTGCGTTGGCCTTGACTAATCAGATAATGATAAATAAAAATGTTCAAGTGCGTGAACTGTTTTTGCAGATAATGGAATTTACTTTTGGACGGCGGATATATGTATTTAATTATTTCTATTCTATAATGCCGTGCACATTTTTATATAAAGAATTCCGTATAGAATTCATGTAAAGGAGGTTTTCTATTTTTACAAAAATTTATCTAATAAATCATATTGAAATTCCAATCATTATTTCTGCTTATAGTTTTTTTTTTGAAGACACTCAGAAGCATGTAATAAAAATTCTCCAGGATACGCTAATTTTTTTCCTCGCCACCCCTCCTGATAAAGGTAGCCTCACACCTGGGGAATATTTTCCGCCGGATTTTCAATGGGGCCGGGATTTTGATTTTCCGTGCCCAAATCCTGAAAACATATGTAAAAATACAGGGGGAAAAATCCGTGGACCAAATTCCCGAGTTGTGAAGCTACCTTAATGCTAGGATTTCCTTCCAAAAATCCTCATCTCTTAATAGTCCAACATAGAAAATATAACAACGTTTTGCTCCGGAAGTTCCTTCAGGAATTCCCCCGCAGGTTTCATCTCTACATGTTCCTTGAGGAAATCTTACGAAAGTTCCTTGCGGATTTTTTCCGGAAGTTCCATGAAGGATTCCTCAGAAAGTTCCTTCAGGATTGTCTCCAGAAGTTCCTTCGGGATTTCCTCCGGAAGTTCCTCCAGGAATTCCTCATAAGTTCCTCCGAAGCTCCACCAGGAACTCCTCCGGAAATTCCTTTAGGAATTCATCCGAAAGTTCATTAGGAGTTCCTCCACTAATTCATTCAGGAATTTCTTAGTAAAACTTCCTGCTTCCTGGAGGAGTTTCCGTAAGAATTTCTGTTTTAGTTTCCGGTGAAACTCGTGAAGGACTTCCGGGGAATTCCTGGAGGATTTTCGGAAGATTTCTTGAGGAACTTCGGCAGAACTCCTCCAAGAACTTCCAGAATTCTTCAAGGAACTTCCGGAGAAATTCCATAAAGAGCTTCCAGAGGAATTCCTCAATAAACTTTCAGAGGAATTCCTCAAGAAACTCCCAGAGGAGTTCTTAAAGGATCTTCCGGAGGAATCCCTCAAGGAACTACCGGGGGAATTCCTTAAAGACTTTCCGGAAGAATTCCTCAATAAACTCCCAGAGGAGTTCCTAAACGATCTTCAGAGAAATCCCTCAAGGAACTTCCGGAGGAATTCCTCAAAGAACTTTCAGAGGAATTCCTCCAAATTAATTCCTGGAGCAACTTTCAAAAAAAATCCTGGAACAGTATTCAAAGATATTCCTAAAAGATTTTCAAAGGAATTCATCTCGAAGGGATTTCTTGGAAAAAAATATGGAGGAATGCCTGAAAGATATCGCCAATGAATGCATACAAGAATTCAAGAAATAATTACTGGAATTAAATTCTGAAACGCACGAAAGAGTTTTTGGAATAATTTCAAAAGAAATTCTGCATATTATTTTAAGAAAGAATTCTATTCGGTATTCCTCAGATATATTTGTCTGACAATTCTTAGCGGATTTTGTGAACGGGTTTCAAGGGGAATTTCCAAACTAATTCCATCCACCGACCTAATTTAGGACACAATCTGTGAGGAAAACCCTGAATGAACGTATGAATATCTTCCCTAACAATTATTTTTGAAACTGAATCTAGACAACAGTACCGGATTAATTGCATTTAAAACTACAATAACAAATATAACGAAATCCCTGAAAAAAATTTCCCAACGCGCATTTTATTTGAATAACAGACAGTTTCGTTTTTATTTACCCTTTTGCTTGTTTATTTCGCACCATTCCACCCGTATGGTTTTGATAGTTGAAGTACAGTTGTATTGGTGAACCTGGAGCAAAACTGTAAAACAACACAGTGCGAATCCGACAGCTTTGGGGCTGGAACTAGTGCGAACCTAGTTCCAACCTGAGCGAATAAAATATCGTTTTGACAGCACTTAGATTGGAACCGGTTCCAACCTTGGTTGGAACTTTTTAAAAACGAATTCGACATTAGGTTTGTCTCCGCTCCTCTTCGGCAGGTTTAGTCATCAACGTCAACAAGACCAAATCGTTGGATGTAAACACGACGATCCCTTCCAGCTTCACAGCAGCCGGGCGATCAGTGGAGAATGTTGAATGCTTCCAATATCTTGGTAGCTAAATGGCGTCAGACGGCGCATGGATCAAAAAAGCAGGAGCTGGCTTTGGGAGATTAAGGCTCAAGATGGAGTCTCAAAACTCTGTTTTGAAAATTAGTGACGTTATTGCTTGTTAGTATTGGTGAGGCAACTGGTTCGAAAAAGTGACGAAAATTTGAGGTGGGTGGAAATGGGGTGGTAAAAGCTTGTCAGCTGTTACATAATGTTGCCAGATGCAACAAAATGTTTACTTTTGAGCATTTAGGAAATATTTATTATATGGAAAATTATTTTAAAATTCTTCATACACCACTGGGCTTTCAACATACAGTGTTGGGGAATGTACAGTAAAACACTTTGATTCTCCGAATATTTACATTTTATCCGGTAAAATTTCGTGCACCGAGCATACTGAGACAGTTTCCCAAATTGATGTAAGACGAAATTATGTCTTTTTTATTCTTCATCCGCAGACTGTTTGTTTGCTACTGCGTGAGTCTCGTGCCATCCATTCACACTTTCTTGTGCGCAGTGCAAATAGAACAGAATCAAGTTGAATTAGGTTGTGGCAAACAGCTTTGAAAGAGTGCTAGCCAAAGATACTGATTTATTAGTTCTTATCTGTAAAATGAGTAAGGAATAATGAAATGTATATTTGCCACCAAAACCGATTATACGTTGAGCAATTATTCTACGAAAACATTGATTGTGGGGGCAGAAAATAGTAAAAGTCTGCTTGGTCGTGGCTGCTACTGCGGCTGCCGTGGTTTTGTTTTTTTTTTTTTGACTGCATGGTAGGATGCATGGTACGGTTAAATTAAATGTCAACCATTCTCCACCCTGCCAACTATAGATACATAGTAGAATCTATAGATGAGCGAAAGCATGGCTGAGTCGATTTTTTTGCCCGTGCACACGCGCATATGACGTCACAGCCCTTAACGTTTCCATTGAAATCGTGACGTCATGCTCGTTTGGAGACACGTTTGACAGTTCGTTTGGAGACAGATGATTTATCTTCGCTCATCTATATATTCCACTATCTATACTGCCAACAGAAGCTTGCATAATCTTTTCTTTTTTCTGGTTGATTTGATTAATTCGACAAACCGCAATAATTATTTGATTAAATAAATCTGTCAACGATGAAATGATGATTCTTTTCATGTATATATGCATAAAGTTGTTTGCGTGTCGACTAGCATATTCGATGTATTGCGCAGATTCCTCCTTCTTAGACACCTTCGCGAGAATTATTCGCGTGATTTTTTCCTCCGTGTCACACACACATATGCATGGGCACTTTTTGACGTTTCTATGTTTGTAACCATTCTAAACTGACTGTGCTCTCTGTAAACAAAAATAACCTGCTGTGCTGGAAATCTCTTCGAGGAATTTATTGTAAAAACAAGCTGTGATTTAGTATTTCCCGTTTCCGTGAATAACTAGCGTAAGTTGCGAGTTTTAATTCGGCATTTTTTCAATCGCCCAGTATCATTATAGTATGTTTTCAGAATGACGAGCTCCAAAAAACAGCGGTTAGACTTGGAGGAAAGCGGTGAACCAGCTGTACACAGTCCTGAAAGTGGTGCTCTTTTCTTAAATGAAGAATATTTGGAGCAGCTCGAAGGAACATCCAGTGATCCTCTGAGTGCTCATATAGATTACGATCCAAATTTATCTGAATCTCAATCTTCGGAGGCAGAACAGGAAAAGAACTTGAACAAGGTTTTTCGTGAGATAAGCTGCCTGCTGGTCTTTATGTTTATGGGTGCTGGTTGCTGGTAGCCGTTCGAAATTTTAAGGGACATAGCTCGGGAAAAGAAGTAGGCAGATGGGGCGTCGCTGGAAATTCCGTGGATGAATTTATGAACAGTTGCTGGAAGCTATCACATACATTTTTGAAGCGGGAGGTGGTATTCACTTGCGACGAAAGTGGTGTAGCAAAACCATCATGGAGTGAGAAAGTTTCTCAAGTGGAAGACGACTTTGTGAGATTTGCACTTTTCAACGATAAGGTAAGCCACAGGACTCTTCGTCCGGATCAAGTAACTGAGACAATTCTCCAAAACAGGAGAACTAAGGAAATACACCTTCTGCTTCATGTGTACTCAACTGCTGTGAACAACAAAGCTGTTTTTCAGTCTGTGCGAGATACGTTGTTGGGACCCGGCACATTCGACAAATCCGGAGCTGCTTCTAACGCAACAATAGATGAACTAAGCGCAAAACTTCGAGGTGAGCATGGCCTACATTGGGAAGCACATAATGTTGCATGGATGATGTGGGCAAATGTGATTGCAGTATCAGAGCCCCATGTTCAAGAAAGAATGATATACAATGCTCCTCCTGCCCATTTGGCTAAATTATTCCGGGCTAAAGAGCAACCACGAGTGCAATCTATTTTCCGAAATTTCTCCATGGCCCACAGTGTTAATGACGGTTACCAAGACGATATCTCGGCTATCAGGCGCAGTTTTAAGGAGGAGATGCTTCGTGGCGTTAATAAGGGAATGCAACTTTTGAAGAAACATATTGAGTCAATGGAATCAAGAGCAGTTTTGGGGGATTCATTTTTGTCAGCAGCGGAGCAAGCAGTGCTTGTTGAGGAAACGGGTTTTAGTTCTTCATTGGCTCGAAATGTTACTGATGCAGAAGATGTTGATCACATATGATTAATTACGCTACATTGAACGTATTATAAATCGGACTCGAAATGATTTTAAGTTGTTTGGTAAAACTTACCATTTATCGATTTCATATCTGATGAACTGTTAAAAAATAAACGATAATTTTACTGCTATTTACTTATTGTTAAGTTTTATTTATTCATTCAAAAGAAAAGTTTACAAAGTACATCTTTTCTCTACGTTATCTTCAAATCCTAGTCGAATCAAATCAATCTCGAGACTTACACTTGGATCGAATCTACCTCCACGGATATAACCACATTTCCGAAATAGATTTTGCATATCACGGTTTGAGTATTTCTGAAATGTTTCAGCGACGCTCAGATTAAAATCTTGTTTTCCATTTTCCGGGTGGTCTCTCTTCATAGCTCGTTTTACGTTCCCAAATACGATTTCAATAGGATTAAAAAAAGGGCAATAGGCTGGTAAAAATATAGTGTATATTCCCAGAGATCTTAGGTACGAAATGATCATCGCATCGCAATGAATTCGTGCTCCATCGAGAATCCATATAGAGTGGTATCCAGGATATTGGTAAACATCTTTTGAATCAACGCAAAACTTTCGACAGCAGTCGAAGAACTTTGCCCTGTTGAAAGTTCCTTCTGTGCTGAAAACCTCTTTTACTCCATGTACTCCAATAAAGCAGAGCAAGGACATTCGTGGCTTTCGCACATATTCACCTCTGCATATTACACGTTTACGTCGAACTCCATATCCACGAGATCGAAGCATAGACCGATTATCAAAACTTACCTCATCCAAAAAGGCAAGATTATGATAATCCCATCTGATGTTATTAAGCTCATTGCAAAATCTGATGATATCATCGGAACGGATTTGGATAGCTCTACGTTCCAAAACCTTGTATGTCAAACCCGCCTGGTGTAAAATGCGGCAAATTGAAGAAGCGGAAATCGACACTCCATAGTGCGCTTGGAAGAGCTTTTTTGACTCATCAAGATATAAGGTTGGTTGGGAATGGTATGTGGGCAGCAGGGACTATGTCCAAGGGCTTGACGATCCCTCCCCAGGCCATCTGCGAGTTGTGGGGCTTGCCTAGGATGTGGTGGGGTTTGACAGTGGGCCCTGTTAAACCTCTATAAAAAGCTGCATGTATCCGCAAGTAGGCCCCACCAAAGCGACCGTGTGCCGCTCAAAGCGCACAAGCCCAAGTCCTGGTGTTAGGTGGGACGCTAAACAGCCCTGACACGACGGCCCTCCGACGAGACAGGAGGTTTGCGCTGGCCCAATAAGCCGCCTAGAAAACCAATCATTACGAACAATATAAGAGATAATGCGACTCGATATAATCGGCAAAGACCCAGGCGACGAATACAGGATCACGATTGGAAGCTTGGAACATGGAATTGCAAGTCGCTAGGTTTCGCAGGTTGCGACAGGATGATCTACGATGAATTACATCCCCGCAACTTCGACGTCGTGGCGCTGCAGGAGATTTGCTGGACAGGACAGAAAGTGTGGAAAAGCGGGCATCGAGCGGCTACCTTCTACCAAAGCTGTGGCACCACCAACGAGCTGGGAACCGGCTTCATAGTGCTGGGAAAGATGCGCCAACGCGTGATTGGGTGGCAGCCAATCAACGCAAGGATGTGCAAGCTGAGGATTAAAGGCCGTTTCTTCAACTATAGCATCATCAACGTGCACTGCCCACACGAAGGGAGACCCGACGACGAGAAAGAAGCGCTCTACGCACAGCTGGAGCAGACATACGATGGATGCCCACTGCGGGACGTCAAAATCGTCATCGGTGACATGAACGCACAGGTAGGAAGGGAGGAAATGTATAGACCGGTCATCGGACCGGATAGTCTGCACACCGTATCGAATGACAACGGCCAACGATGCATAAACTTTGCAGCCTCCCGCGGAATGGTAGTCCGAAGCACCTTCTTTCCCCGCAAAAATATCCACAAGGCCACATGGAGATCACCTAACCAAGAAACGGAAAACCAAATCGACCACGTTCTAATCGACGGTAAATTCTTCTCCGACATCACGAACGTACGCACTTACCGCAGTGCGAATATTGAATCCGACCACTACCTCGTTGCAGTATGCCTGCGCTCAAAACTCTCGACGGTGTACAACACGCGTCGAAGTCGGACGCCGCGGCTTAACATTGGGCGGCTACAAGATGAGTAGACTAGCCCAAGAATACGCGCAGCAGCTGGAAGTGGCACTTCCAACGGAAGAGCAGCTAGGCGCAGCGTCTCTTGAAGATGGCTGGAGAGATATTCGATCCGCCATTGGTAGCACCGCAACCGCTGCACTTGGCACGGTGCCCCGGATCAGAGAAACGACTGGTATGACGGCGAATGTGAGCAGTTAGTGGAAGAGAAGAATGCAGCATGGGCGAGATTGCTGCAACACCGCACGAGGGCGAACGAGGCACGATATAAACAGGCGCGGAACAGACAAAACTCGATTTTCCGGAGGAAAAGCGCCAGCAGGAAGATCGAGACCGTGAAGAAACGGAGCAACTGTACCGCGCTAATAACACACGAAAGTTCTATGAGAAGTTAAACCGTTCACGTAAGGGCCACGTGCCACAGCCTGATATGTGTAAGGACATAAACGGGAACCTTCTTACGAACGAGCGTGAGGTGATCCAAAGGTGGCGGCAGCACTACGAAGAACACCTGAATGGCGATGTGGCAGACGAAGATGGCGGTATGGTGATGGACCTGGGAGAACGCGCGCAGGACATAATTCTACCGGCTCCGGATCTCCAGGAAATCCAGGAGGAGATTGGCCGGCTGAAGAACAACAAAGCCCCTGGGGTTGACCAACTACCAGGAGAGCTATTTAAACACGGTGGTGAGGCACTGGCTAGAGCGCTGCACTGGGTCATTACCAAGATTTGGGAGGAGGAAGTTTTGCCGCAGGAGTGGATGGAAGGTGTCGTGTGTCCCATCTACAAAAGGGCGATAAGCTGGATTGCAGCAACTACCGCGCAATCACATTGCTGAACGCCGCCTACAAGGTACTCTCCCAAATTTTATGCCGTCGACTAGCACCAACTGCAAGGGAGTTCGTGGGGCAGTACCAGGCGGGTTTTATGGGCGAACGCTCCACCACGGACCAGGTGTTCGCCATTCGCCAAGTACTGCAGAAATGCCGCGAATACAACGTGCCCACACATCATCTATTCATCGACTTCAAAGCCGCATATGATACAATCGATCGGGACCAGCTATGGCAGCTAATGCACGAACACGGTTTTCCGGATAAACTGACACGGTTGATCAAAGCGACGATGGATCGGGTGATGTGCGTAGTTCGAGTTTCAGGGCATTCTCGAGTCCCTTCGAAACCCGCAGAGGGTTACGGCAAGGTGATGGTCTTTCGTGTTTGCTATTCAACATCGCTTTGGAAGGGGTAATACGAAGAGCAGGGATTAACACGAGTGGTACAATTTTCAATAAGTCCGTCCAGCTATTTGGTTTCGCCGACGACATAGATATTATGGCACGTAACTTTGAGAAGATGGAGGAAGCCTACATCAGACTGAAGAGGGAAGCTAAGCGGATCGGACTAGTCATCAACACGTCGAAGACGAAGTACATGATAGGAAGAGGTTCAAGAGAAGACAATGTGAGCCACCCACCGCGAGTTTGCATCGGTGGTGACGAAATCGAGGTGGTAGAAGAATTTGTGTACTTGGGCTCACTGGTGACTGCCGAAAATGACACCAGCAGAGAAATTCGGAGACGCATAGTGGCTGGAAATCGTACGTACTTTGGACTCCGCAAGACGCTCCGATCGAACAGAGTTCGTCGCCGTACCAAACTGACAATCTACAAAACGCTAATTAGACCGGTAGTCCTCTACGGACACGAGACCTGGACGATGCTCGTGGAGGACCAACGCGCACTTGGAGTTTTCGAAAGGAAAGTGCTGCGTACCATCTATGGTGGGGTGCAGATGGCGGACGGTACGTGGAGGAGGCGAATGAACCACGAATTGCATCAGCTGTTGGGAGAACCATCCATCGTTCACACCGCGAAAATCGGACGACTGCGATGGGCCGGGCACGTAGCCAGAATGTCGGACAGTAACCCGGTGAAAATGGTTCTCGACAACGATCCGACGGGCACAAGAAGGCGAGGTGCGCAGCGGGCAAGGTGGATCGATCAGGTGGAAGATGACTTGCGGACCCTCCGTAGACTGCGTGGTTGGCGACGTGTAGCCATGGACCGAGCCGAATGGAGAAGACTCTTATATACCGCACAGGCCACTTCGGCCTTAGTCTGATTAAATAAAAATAAATAAATGAGAATGGTATAGCTGCACTAACCAGTTTCGTTTTTCAATTCCGAATTTCCTTGCATCAGCTTCGTATTCCTTCCGGGAAAAGTATCCATTTCGCTGGAATGTGATAATCCAATTGGAAATAGTTGATTTGTGTTTCCTATAGGTCACAGCTAGCTTGGATTTGGACAGGCCGAGGAAAAAGTATCCATAGAGGACATGGTAGATTGTATTTACGGAAGCGCGCTTTCCGGAAACATTCTGTATAATGTTATCCATGGTCAAAAAAAAAAAAACTATTGCGAATCTTGTATTTATTTATAGTGGATAAAAACACATATGTCCGATAAACAATAACAAAGTGCAATTATACAGCAAATGACAAGTCAGCTTGAATGTGTTGGTATACACGCAAAAAAAATCATGCCTCTACGAAATTGCGCCAAAGTCTGAAAATTTGTGCAACAGGCAATATTGTTTTGATATTTCTAAGTTGTTTTGCCGAAATTTTGAGCGCACTATTTCACCTAATGCGGTAGTGAATTTGAGTGTTCCGAATTTTGCAACATTCACAATACGGCCGTCAAACTTGTCTCTCACTTCAATTTTTTTAAAGTAGTTTTCGTTGGTTTTTCGACATGAAGTTAAGAAATTGGTGTTCAACATCAAAGACAAAAGTGAAAGTTAGGTAGTGAATTATGTTTAGTTCAGGGTTCTTATATCAGGGTTCACTCTATTCGACAGTAGATGGGAGAGACTAGCGCGGGGGTGAAAAATTCATTTTCAGTGCAAAACATAAACAAACTCGGTGGCTATCCCATATAAAAATCCAAGATGGCTGAATCATGCAATTGGCATACTGCAACACCTGTTTGTATTCATCTTGGTTTAGTTGTGATAAAATCAAGAAAACTGCGAGAAAAGAACAAGTGAAAAACTGAGTGCATGTTCAAAATAAGTGTATGGGTGTGTTTCGATCGTTCGGAGTTGGTGTGTGTACAATCAGTATACGAAAATTTGTCTAGGAAAAATGCAGTTTTAAGCGCTTTTCAGTCAATTAGTTAATAATTAATTAGCTAGGTGAGTGAAAAATTCATATGAAATTACCATGAATATACGTTGACAGAGGTAAGTTGGTGAATAGCAGTGAAATATTGAATTTTATCTAAAATTGCATTAGTATTAGTGCGAATGAGAAGAAAATCATCTTCATCATCAAATTGATTACGGTTTATACTGCCGCTAACCGCAAGTCGAGCACATCTGTATATGGAGGCCCATAAAAAATATCTGAAAAAACAGGCAGATATGTGATCGCACCAAAATCCGAATTTATAATTTTAATGTGAAATCTTGGTTGTGGATCGAAAAAGATGATGCCCGTCACCTTGAGCTGCGAAGAGCACTGTCGCATTTCTTTGAAAATCCGTTTTTTCATTTAGAAGAGTTCCCAAGGGATGGAATTCCGATTTTTTGGGGATGAAATTACCGATTTGTAAAATCTAAAGGTAAGGAGGGATCACTTAAAACACCGAAGCAGCTCGCCTTATCTGCTCCTTTGGATCTATGTTGCAGAAAGACATGTCCGAGATTTCATGGCTTCATGGTCCGAGGCTTATGTTCACTGTTCACTAAATGCTCATCCCTACAGATTAAACCTTGTCGATAGTAACTTATATAGATGTGGAACTGGATAAGACAGTATCGATTATGCAGTTTAGTACTCGGAAACCTATTGTACACCTTGTAGTCCGAGGTAGACAACCCTTCTGGCGGATACGAGGTGTTTTGTAGGATCGTAATGCCTATATGCAGGATACTTTTCTTTGCTTATACGACATTAAAGTCAAAAATACCCTATTGTTTCGTACACTATGAAAATCTAACCATTAAGAAGTTTTCCCCTGTCGGTATATAACTCGATTACGTCTTATTAACTGTCTGTTGCCGTGCGTGCCGCTTGCTTGTTGTCTGTCGTATTTAATCGGTATAATTAACATTTACGCATCGCAAACAAATCGTAATTGTTTCTTATTTGTGTGTCTGACTCGTACTGTGATACTATCGTGCAAATATATCGCGATTTTTTTGTTAAATCGCACTAAAAACGATGGCTTTAAATTCGAACTGTGATAAAACGGTACATTGTACAAGCTGCTCTGTCTGCATGTATACAAAACATATGGCCGTTGTATGCGCTGGACCGTGCAAAAACTCTTTCAAAGATTGGAGCAATGCCGAAAAGAACTTTCCTCTACATTGCCGCCAAAAAACCGCTCAATTCATTCGGACATAACTGAGCTACAATCCCAAGTTTCAATGATTATGGAAACAGTGAAACGATTTATCCCAGAAGACACATCTTAACCTGTAACAAAGCCAATCAGCTCTGCCCCAACCGTAGGTACCGAATCGATGGATGGTGCAAACGTCACCTATCATGCATGATACGGATTACACAAGCAACGAGATACAGATGACGACAGCAGATGATCATTGTTTTTCCTTGTTTCTAATGCAACGTACACACCAGTCAAGCAGTTTGACAAACATTGACTCCGCCCCCAAGAAAACGCTTCGGTTGCTGCTTTGCTGCTTTGAATAAACGTTCCATATTGGAACGTACATACGGTCAAGCAGTTTGACCAACACTGACTCCACCTCTCGTTTATACAAACATCCATTAAGTTTTACCAACAGCAGCACGAACAATCAATTTTTTCGACCAACAATATCACACACGAACGACGGAAGCGCCAACTTGAGCACCAACCATCAAAAAATATATGGGGGTTTGCTCAAATATGTTCGGCGAACCTTGACTCCGCCCCCGACAACTCAAACCAAAATCAAACCGTTTTAATTTTTTCCAACCGAGCCACCAACTGTCAAATGGTTGTTCGAACAACTTCACACACGTTCCAACAAAGCAGCAACCAAAGCGTTTTCTTGGGGGGCGGAGTCAATGTTCGTCAAACTGCTTGACTGGTGTGTACGCTGCATAACAAACACCGATTGTATTGCTTTCCGAGGATAATGTGAGGACAATGGTACTTCGATGTTCGATGCCTTGGTGCACCTGTTGGAGACTGTGTGGGCTTGAAAAAGTTGGTTTCCAAACGCATCGATTGGAGATCGTTGAACTTTATTTCGTTTAAAGTTACACTAAAAAGGAAATGGAAAGACTTAGCCATGCGGGCCTCTACTTGGCCGACTGGAATACGATTTAGAGAATTTTATTGCTGCTCAATCAGCACTTGGAAGCCGTAGTAGAATGCTTCAATCTTTTTTGTTTTTTCGCTGACTTAATTTTTGTTTGTATAACTTGTAGTATCACTGTTTCATTTGTGGTTTTGTATAAATGATGGGGGATGGGATGAACAGCGAAGTCATGAGATAAAATCCAGGAGCAGTTTCCCTATAATTATCTTAAACTTTGCTTTCGTCAAGTGTTACAACGGCTGTTGAAAGCAGTCTATAACATGGGTCGTTAGTCGTTATACCAATACGAATTAGAATAAGTTATCTTCATTGATACTACCACCATTGCGATTTGAATAATCATTCAATAAATACTATTTTTTTAAATATAACCATTGCACAGTACTGTCGCGTTACTATCTTGGTTTAGAATTGTTTTATTCAATTCCAACTTGTCGGTGACGGTACGGATGCTTCAAAACAATGGTCCCCCAAACATTATACGCGCTCCATATCAAGCCCATTTTCCATATCAATGTTAATCATTGACATTTATTAGCTTTCGTCCTGAAACAAAGAGCATGAATATAAATCAAATGAGGCTTTCACCTTCCGTTGTTCCTTCAGTTGGGGATCGAGAATTAAATTCCATGCAAAATTCAGATGTTAATAAACAGAATGGGTGGATCAAAACTGAAATTATATGCCTGGTGAACTGGTGAACTTTTCTCGTCTTTTTCAAGTTGGAAATCAAATATGTTGCTCTACATGAATGTGTTAAATTTCAACTTATTCCAGAAAAATGCATTCAGAGAAAATATCAAAAATCTCATTCTATACATACAATTACATTCACCGACATCATCTACATGTGCTAATCGCCGTTTGTACATTGTAACAAGCTGTATTTGATCAATTAATGAGTTACAATGTACAAGTTAAATAATTTAGATGGGTGGGTGAACTAACAAATTACCAACCGTTGGTCCAAGCTCTCAAAATAATCTAAAAAGTATTCAACGACTGATCTGTTTTGTCACGGGATGCCTTAAGGCAATTCTAATGATGATCAGCCGACGGCAGCCTTTACCATTATTGTGCAATGCTTTGCTTCGTTCTGTCATCCAGCACGCGTTACTTTATTGACGTGCGTAGAAAAGCGACCCGAAGGAGTTTTTCGTCCCTACCCAGAAGAAAGCTTGTGATTGATGTTGTTCCATTGGATGTTGCTGTACGTGTCAGCCAGAAAAACCTTGCAGAAATGAAAGAAGCAATTTCTCGAGGACCTCAAAGAAGAAAAAACAACACGGTAGATGATTGGAAACAGTGCTAACGGTTGAATTATTAAATAGTTTTCCTTACACGTTATTGTGAATTGAAATGTCTTGGATTTGGTATAACTAAAAGACAAGTGGAAGAGGAACAAATAGAGACAATTGGATTCAGTTTTACAAATCGTTAAGACAATACCTAACAATACTTAGGGAACATCCATAAATTAAGTAACGCTTAGAGGGAGAGGGGGGTTGCTTCAAGTGTGACGACCCATATAGAATTTCCAGATGCTTCATACAAAAAATGTGACAAAGGGGAGAGGGGGGATTGAAAATGACCAAATTTTACGTAACGCAATGGATCTTCCCTTAACTATGTATACTATTGGAAATTGTCAAATTCAGGCACTGAGCACACACACACTGAGCCTGAGCCATCCTCCCGTACAATAGCCACAGAGATCCTATCTTATCACTTAAAACTGCCCGAACTTTGTTGTTAAATAAACAAGCGATACCATTTCCTATAATGCTTCCACTCCCCGTACGTGTCTATGATTGCGTATACCACTGGCACTGACTGTCCCCGCCCGATGCGTCCGTTCAGTGAATTAATTAATAATGAGATCGAACCTGAAGTCAGTTTTTTTTTGTCGGATGAGGTGGCACGGAATGATCTGACCTGACGCCGCCCACGCGCGACAAAACAGCGACGACGACATTCATCCCAAGGTAAATAGAGTGTGACAGCCTGGCAAACATAGCAGTAGCAAAAGCAGTGTAAACACACCCGCTCCCATCCGCTACTATCTACCCCCGAAACTGTGCACACAAACATCAGGGTGTCTCTTTACCTTCCTGGATTCGTGTTATCTCTGAGTCAGCCCCGCAAGGTCTGATGATTATGTTTCCGAGGTTGAGGGTATGCGTTATCTATGCACATTGGATTTGATACACGTAGTATTTATGGGAAAGATGATAAAAGCACCGTCACTACTTTGCGTTTGCTGTTTCGTGAAATAAATAATTTTATGAAATCAAGAGCATTTTTGTAAGACCATTGTAAGAAACTTCGTTGAAAATCGAATGTGTCCGAACATGCTGTTTTGATACGACTCCCCACGACAAACCACGGCATTAACACACAGAAGGCAAATTTTGAAATTGAAAGAATCATAACTCTGTTCACCGTTCAATGTGAAATTTTGAGACAAAATCCAGTTTTTATTATTGTTTCGATTCCACTCAGAGTGGTGTCCAGATTCCGTATGGTTCCGGAATCATTCCAGATTCCGTTGGGGTACCTACGGTATGGCATTTGGGGTATTTCAACGAAAACTTTTTTTTTATATGGAGCTCTTTTCCCAAAATCAAAGCTATACTAAATACGGTTTTATTAGAGATTTTTTTGATTTTTTAAGTGCTTATAAGCATCTCCAGGATGTCTCCAAATGCCCCCGGGAAAGCATGTCAGTTTTTAGTCTAAAACATGTCATGTGACAGCTCTTTCTTCGTGATTTCTCACAGATAATCTTCTGGTACGTCGGAAAAGTCTGTAAGATCGCATTAACCACTTCCAGAACTGTATGGAGTGCCCCGAGGGAACCTGTAGGAATGGACATTTTCATTTGTTGATCCAAACATGTCATGCGACTGCTCTATCTTCATGATTTCTCATGAATAATCTTCTGGTAATTCCATTAAGGACGATTGATCTCACTGGCCACTTCCAGCATACTAAGTGGTGCCCCGGGGAAACCTGTAGAAGAGGACATTTCCTACTTGAGACCAAACGTATCAAGAGACAGTTATATATTCATGGATGTTCACAAATAAAGTTCTGGTAAGGCTGTAAAGTGTAAAACAACTCATTGGCCACTCCCGGAACATAACGGAGTGCCCCGGCGGAACCTGTAGAAATAGCTCTATCTTCATGGTTTCTCACGAATAATCATCTAAAGATCTTATATCGGACAATTGACCTCATCGGCCACTTCCAAAATACCACGGAGTACCCAGGGGAACCTGTAAAAAGAGACTTTCCAATTTAAGAGCAATATGTGTCATGCGACAACTCATTCTTCATGGTTTTTCACAAAATTGCGTCTGGTAAGTCTGTAAAGTGTAAGAGATTCGCCACTTCCGGAACATCTTAGGAATGGACATGCTCCGGGGGAACCTGCAGGAATGGACATTTTCATTTTTGCACTAAAACATGTCACGCGACTGCTCTATCTTCATGGTTACTCAAGAAATATCATTTGATGATCTTATAAAAAATGACAATTGACGTCATTGGGCACTGTCGAAATATCACTTAGTATCCCGGTGGAACGTACAAAACCTGATATTTCCATATTTAGAGCAAAACGTGGCCTGGGACAGCTCGTTATTCATGGTTATACACAAATAATTTACTGGTAAGTCTGTAAAGTGTGGAACAATGGTTGCTTGAGGAGCATTATAAATATAAAATAAGTATTAGATACAAATTTTGTCCCGTGACAGAGGATGAAAGTGTGCAATTGTTTATTTTTGGGTTTGTTATCACTTTCAACTCGGTGATTTAAAGGAATATGATTAATTTATCGGCTAGTCGCTATTCTTCGCATATATTTATTAAAATAATTTAGAAATTTTAATTTTAATATAAAGCACAACATCCTTTCTTTTACTGCCTTTCATGCGAAATTGATCAAAGAACCCCCGATTCTTTTATTTGGATTCCTGAAATTTTTTTTTTTTTTTTAACTAATTTTATTTGCTAATTATCTAATACATGCATTCATCTCTTAGACTAGGTGTTCCATGTTTTCTTAACACTATCATCCTTATTTGTTATGTTACGCTTTTAGTTATTATTAATACATTTCAATTGCCTCTGGCAGTTAGAATGTTTTCCTCTGGTTGAATTGAACCATGTAGGAATTACAATGTTTTCAACTTAAACTAAACTTAACCTATTTTATACTAAGGGTACAAGGAGTTAATCGTTGCAATAGAAGATTGCAACGATTTTTGTCTAAAATTGGAAATTATTTTGTTGGACATTTGTTGCAATGTCTCAATATTAGAAATTCTATGAAGTTCATTGGTACTATACCACGGAGGCAACTTCAGAATCATTTTCAAAATTTTATTTTGAATCCTCTGGAGTGCCTTCTTTCTGGAATTGCAGCAACTAGCCCATATTGGCACAGCATACAACATGGCAGGTCTAAAAATTTGTTTGTAAATCAAAAGTTTGTTCTTAAGACAAAGTTTTGATTTTCTGTTTATAAGTGGATATAGGCACTTAATATATTTGTTACATTTGGCTTGAAGGCCTTCAATGTGATTTTTAAAAGTTAATTTTTGATCTATCAGAAGTCCTAAATATTTAGCTTCGCTAGACCAATTAATTGGAACCCCATTCATAGTGACAATATGTCTGCTGGAAGGTTTCAAATAAGAAGCTCTCGGCTTATGTGTGAAAATTATAAGCTGAGTTTTGGAAGCATTCGGGGAAATTTTCCATTTTTGCAAGTAAGCGGAGAAAATATCCAAACTTTTTTGCGATCTACTACAAATGACACGAAGGCTTCGCCCTTTGGCTGAGAGGCCCGTGTCATCTGCGAACAAAGATTTTTGACACCCTGGTGGTAAATCAGGTAAGTCAGAAGTAAAAATGTTATACAATATGGGCCCCAGTATGCTGCCTTGGGGGACACCAGCCCTTACAGGTAATCTATCAGATTTAGTATTCTGATAGTTTACCTGCAGCGAGCGATCTGATAAATAATTTTGGATCAGTTTAATGATGTACAGAGGAAAATTAAAATTCATCAATTTTACAATCAAACCTTCATGCCAAACACTGTCAAATGCTTTCTCTATATCAAGAAGAGCAACTCCAGTCGAATATCCTTCAGATTTGTTGAGCCGAATTAAGTTCGTAACTCTTAATAACTGATGAGTGGTTGAATGCCCATGGCGAAAACCAAATTGCTCATCAGTAAAAATAGAATTGTCATTAATATGAACCATCATTCTATTTAAAATAATCTTTTCAAACAGTTTGCTTATTGAAGAAAGCAAACTGATTGGGCGATAACTAGAAGCCTCAGCTGGATTTTTGTCCGGCTTCAAAATTGGAACAACTTTGGCGTTTTTTCATTTATCTGGGAAGTATGCCAATTGAAAACATTTGTTAAATAAATTAACCAAAAAGGATAAAGAGCTCTCAGGAAGTTTTTTGATAAGTATGTAGAAAATACCATCATCACCCGGGGCTTTCATATTTTTAAATTTTCTAGTAATAGATCTCACTTCATCCAAATTAGTTCCCAACGAAGGGTCAAAAACATTATCTCGATTGAGAATATCTTCGAAGCTCCGTGTAACCTGATCCTCAATTGGACTAGTGAGACCTAGACTAAAATTATGGGCACTCTCGAACTGCTGAGCAAGCTTTTGAGCCTTTTCGTCATTTGTTAATAAAATTCTATTTCCCTCTTTCAGCGCTGGAATTAGCTTTTGAGGTTTTTAAGAATTTTTGTTAATTTCCAAAAGGGTTTCGAACTGGGATCCAACTTCGAGACATTATTCTCAAAGTTGGTATTTCTCAGAATAGCGAAACGTTTTTTAATTTCATTTTGCAAATCTCGCCAAATAACTTTCAACGCGGGATCGCGAGTTCTTTGGTATTGCCTTCTTCTCACATTTTTAAGACGGATCAGTAGCTGAAGATCGTCGTCAATAATAATGGAGTTGAATTTAATTTCACATTTAGGAATTGCAATGCCTCTGGCTTCGACAATTAAATTTGTCAAAGATACGAGAGCATTATCAATATCACTTTTGGTATCGAGATAATTAAAAGTAGAGCTGATTGGATTATAAATGGCTTCTTGTGAGATTTCAAATGTCACAGGAAGGTGATCAGAGTCAAAGTCAGCATGAGTTACCAATTGGCCACACAGCTGACTTGAATCCGTTAAAAGTAAATCAATTGTAGAAGGATTTCGACTGGAAGAAAAACAAGTTGGTCCATTGGGATATTGAATAGTATAATATCCCGCAGAACAATCTTCAAATAAAATTTTACCATTGGAATTGCTTTGAGCATTATTCCATGAACGGTGTTTGGCATTGAAGTCACCAATTACGAAGAATTTTGATTTGTTGCGAGTCAGAATTTGAAGATCAGCTTTCAACAAATTCTTTTGCTGCCCATTGCATTGAAAAGGCAAGTAGGCTGCAATGAAGGAAAATTGTCCAAAATTTGTTTCAATAGAAACTCCCAAGGTTTCAAAAACTTTGGTTTCAAACGAAGAAAATAATTTATGTTTGATACGTCTATTGATGACAATGGCGACCCCACCACAGGCGCTGTCAAGACGATCATTTCTGTAGATAAAATAGTTTGGATCTCTTTTAATGGAGAGTCCGGGCTTTAAATAAGTTTCTGTTATAATGGCAATATGCACATTATGAACTGTTAGGAAGTTGAATAATTCATCTTCCTTACCCTTTAGAGAGCGGGCATTCCAATTTAGAACTTTCACACCATTATTTGGATCCATTGAAACGGAGTCCGATAACAATTTTTTGTGTGTACTTTATACCAACCTGAATAGCTTCAGGAATGGTATTTGCTTTGAACATTGCATCAATCATGTGATGCAATTGTTCAGTTAAAAAATCAAAATCGGATGCAGTCATGCTACCTGAATCGGCAACATGACCATTATTTTCCGTTGGGACATGGGTATAAACCTCATTTTGAGAAGAGAAATTTTGTCTACCAGCAGCGATGTTTGCATACGTAGGTACATTCGAAAAATTGGAATTTACTGAAGTGCTTGCTACCCGTTGACGAGCGGCAAAATTTGTTTGTGAATTGTGGTGGGTATGAATTGCTCGACCGGTAACCGGTTTCGAAATTTGAGCGTTTGAAAAATTTCTACCCGTCGAATCTGGGATCCGATTGGAATTTCCCGTCATCAATTTTGCACGGGAATTCAAAACTTTTTTGCGTGAAGGGCATTCCCAGGAATTTGGACATTCCCAGGATTTGTGATTGCCCCCACAGTTTGCGCACTTAAATTTATTGGAATCTTCTCTCACAGGACATGCGTCCTTGGCGTGAGAGGTTCCACCACAAATCATGCATTTAGCATCCATGTGACAATGTACTGGGTAGGGTTTTGGAAATTTTCTCCAGGCCTGCGGAAATGTTCCCATGTAACACGGACATGGGACATAATACAGGCCTTTTCCAAACTTTTCATATTATTTAGTTCACTTTTGTTAAAATGAACTAAATAAAATTCTTGAGAAATGCCCCTCTGGGAAGTACCAGAGTGGGATTTCTTTTTCATCTTAATTACTTGGACTGGTGAAAATCCAAGTAATTGAGAAATTTCAATTTTAATCTCACCAGTGATTTGTCATCACTGGGGAGACCTTTCAAGACGACTTTGAACAATCGCTCAGTTTTGTCGTCGTATGTGAAGAATTTATGGCGCTTCTCAGTTAAATAGTGAAGAAGACGTTTGCGATCGTCAAAGGATCCCGGTAAAACGCGGCAGTCACCCTTCCTAGCAATCTGAAATGAAACCTTGATCGCCTGAAGGTTACTCAAAATCTCATTCCGGAAGCCAGAAAACTCGGCAACAGATACCACAATTGGCGGAATCCTTTTTCGCATGAATCGAATCACCTGGGCTAGAGGTAGATTCGATTTGCTCAATTTCATCATTAATCAAATCGAACTGATTGCTCAGTTCGATTGGAGAAGAATTATTTCCGATATTAGAGTTAGAAGGAATATCTGAATTCTCCAGCTTCCTTCTATTTTTTCCGCGCTTGGGCAGGACGGTCTTGAAACCTTGTTTCTTTGAAGGAAGTGGAGAATTCAGAGACTCCCCCTTCCTCTTGTTTTGTTAATACTCATTGCTGAGCGTGGAGACGTGACCTTCTAAGAGGTTTTTTCCCAGAACGGTGTCCCTGCAGGATTACCACCGCTTGTCGGAATTTTACTTCCGCAAACGGGTCCAACGTAAAACGAAGGTACGGGTCCTTGCAAAGATCGTAACGGGATCAGTGGGTACAAATAGCGCTAAGAAGCACCGTTGAAATTAAAATAGCTTCGGGTAGTATTAAAAACTTCCTTCCGCAAAGAGAGAAAGAACCGCACAGCACGAAAGCACGATGCGGTCTGAATTCTTGAAATAGAAAAGGCGTTTGGTCTATGTCTTATGACGATCACTAACTTTTTCTTTCGGAAGCCTCCTTTCAAGAGGCTCGGAAGCCTCCTTTCAAGAGGCTCGGAAGCCTCCTTTCAAGAGGCTCGGAAGCCTCCTTTCAAGAGGCTCGGAAGCCTCCTTTCAAGAGGCTCGGAAGCCTCCTTTCAAGAGGCTCAGAAGCCTCCTTTCAAGAGGCTCGAAAGCCTCCTTTCAAGAGGCTCGGAAGCCTCCTTTCAAGAGGCTCGGAAGCCTCCTTTCAAGAGGCTCGGAAGCCTCCTTTTAAGAGGCTCCTTCCAAAAGGCTCGGAAGCCTCCTTTCAAGAGGCTCGGAAGCCTCCTTCCAAGAGGCTCGGAAGCCTCCTTCAAAAGGCTCGGAAGCCTCCTTTCAAAAGGCTCGGAAGCCTCCTTCCAAGAGGCTCAGAAGCCTCCTTCCAAGAGGCTAGGAAGCCTCCTTCCAAGAGGCCCGGAAGCCTCCTTTCAAGAGGCTCAGGAAGCCTCCTTTCAAGAGGCCTGGAAGCCTCCTTCAAGAGGCCTCAGAAGCCTCCTTTCAAGAGGCCTGGAAGCCTCCTCAAGAGGCCCGGAAGCCTCCTTTCAAGGCTCGAAGCCTCCTTTCAAGAGGCTCAGAAGCCTCCTTTCAAGAGGCTCAGGAAGCCTCCTTTCAAGAGGCCTGGAAGCCTCCTTTCAAGAGGCTCAAGCCTCCTTTCAAGAGGCTCTGGAAGCCTCCTTTCAAGAGGCCCGGAAGCCTCCTTCAAGAGGCCCGGAAGCCTCCTTTCAAGAGGCCTGGAAGCCTCCTTCAAGAGGCTCAGGAAGCCTCCTTTCAAGAGGCCTGGAAGCCTCCTTTCAAGAGGCCTCAGGAAGCCTCCTTTCAAGAGGCCTCAGCCTCCTTTCAAGAGGCCTCGGAAGCCTCCTTCAAGAGGCTCCGAAGCCTCCTTCAAGAGGCCTCAAGCCTCCTTTCAAGAGGCTCAGAAGCCTCCTTCAAGAGGCTCAGCCTCCTTTCAAGAGGCTCAGAAGCCTCCTTTCAAGAGGCCTCAGCCTCCTTCAAGAGGCCTGGAAGCCTCCTTCAAGAGGCCTGGAAGCCTCCTTCAAGAGGCCTGAAACCTCCTTCAAGAGGCCTGGAAGCCTCCTTTCAAGAGGCCTCAGGAAGCCTCCTTTCAAGAGGCTCGAAGCCTCCTTTCAAGAGGCTCAGAGCCTCCTTTCAAGAGGCTCGAAGCCTCCTTTCAAGAGGCTCGGAAGCCTCCTTTCAAGAGGCTCAGAAGCCTCCTTTCAAGAGGCTCGGAAGCCTCCTTTCAAGAGCTCAGGCCTCCTTTCAAGAGGCTCTGGAAGCCTCCTTTCAAGAGGCTCAGAAGCCTCCTTTCAAGAGGCTCAGGAAGCCTCCTTTCAAGAGGCTCAGGGAAGCCTCCTTTCAAGAGGCCTGGAAGCCTCCTTTCAAGAGGCTCAAGCCTCCTTTCAAGAGGCTGGAAGCCTCCTTTCAAGAGGCCTGGAAGCCCTGCTTTCAAGAGGCTTGGAAGTCTCCTTCAAGAGGCCCCGAAGCCTCCTTTCAAGAGGCTCGGAAGCCTCCTTTCAAGAGGCTCGGAAGCCTCCTTTCAAGAGGCTCGGAAGCCTCCTTTCAAGAGGCTCGGAAGCCTCCTTTCAAGAGGCTCGGAAGCCTCCTTTCAAGAGACTCGGAAGTCTCCTTTCAAGAGGCTCGGAAGCCTCCTTTTAAGAGGCTCGGAAGCCTCCTCCAAAAAAGGACGCAAAAATAAACGTTTTAATTTTAAATCCCAATTGATTGATGTGAAAATAGTTTTAATACATCAAATAAAGTTTATATTTCTATTTTATTTCATTTTGCGATTCGATTTAACGCGTAATTTAATTTGCATTACATAGTGTACACGCCACGTTAATCTCCTCGGCCCTCCTAACACCGAGCGAGTCATTCTGAGCTCTTGGTTCCCTATGTTTATGTTTTGGTCCGAGTTCCGAGATCCTTCAGGACTTCTGCTGACCAGCTTCTGAATGTTTTGGATTGAAGCCCTTCTTAGACTTTTGCTGACCCGCCCGATAAATTCGGTACGACGCTACCCACGTTTAACGCAGCCAATTCATGATCCCACGGTGCCACGCGACTTATACAACCGATGCATGGATCCCGTACTGCGATTACGTCGTCGAGGATGACAATTGGTCAAATGGGGGTGACAATGGGTCATTGTTTCAACTACAAAGAATCCTTGTAGAAAAGATTTAATATATCTGAGGACAAGAAAACTTAATTATATGAGACCTTTTTGAACGACTTTGTCATCTGACCT
This sequence comes from Armigeres subalbatus, assembly GCF_024139115.2. NCBI lineage: Eukaryota > Metazoa > Arthropoda > Insecta > Diptera > Culicidae > Armigeres > Armigeres subalbatus. The sequence continues at coordinate 76,818,346 of NC_085140.1, forward strand.
GACCTCCAGACTGTCGGTGAAGGCGCTGACCCATTCTCACCCCCGACCCATTGTCCCCCCGACGACGGTACTCAATTAGTTGGTCTTTGATAAAGTTTTTGGGACAAGTTAATCGACACCAAGTTGTAGATCTGGAACTTTTCCTGGGTCTATGACCCGTTGGTTAATAGTGGGAACTGTAACTGCTGGTAGAAGTATCAGTCAGTAACCTGCAATGAAGTATAGGGAGCCCTACTATTGTGCTTTCTTTGTGACTAGTGAGCTTATGGTCCCAGTGCGATTCCACTGTGCATCTTCCGTCTACAGCGAGGTGTCTGATACTACCTAGTATTGCCACATAAAATCCGCTGCTTGAATGAAAACTTAGAAATGGTTTAAAAATTGAAATTGAATTTAGTTTTTATTTGAATTCTGTATCATCTGGCCTTTCTAAAATATGTACTTTACCCCTAAATTTCGAAAAAAAAACTTTTTCAAAACAAAAAAATAATGTTTTTAAAAACATCGAAAATTCCCGGGATCCCGGGATTTCCCGGGATATACAAGAATTTTCATCCCGAATCCCGGGACACCATAAATGGCCGGGAAATGGAAACTCTAGCTCGGAAGCCTCCTTTCAAGAGGCTCGGAAGCCTCCTTTCAAGAGGCTCGGAAGCCTCCTTTCAAGAGGCTCGGAAGCCTCCTTTCAAGAGGCTCGGAAGCCTCCTTTCAAGAGGCTCGGAAGCCTCCTTTCAAGAGGCTCGGAAGCCTCCTTTCAAGAGGCTCTGGAAGCCTCCTTTCAAGAGGCTCTGGAAGCCTCCTTTCAAGAGGCTCGGAAGCCTCCTTTCAAGAGGCCCGGAAGCCTCCTTTCAAGAGGCCCGGAAGCCTCCTTTCAAGAGGCTCGGAAGCCTCCTTTCAAGAGGCTCGGAAGCCTCCTTTCAAGAGGCTCGGAAGCCTCCTCTCAAGAGGCTCGGAAGCCTCCTTTCAAGAGGCTCGGAAGCCTCCTTTCAAGAGGCTCGGAAGCCTCCTTTCAAGAGGCTCGGAAGCCTCCTTTCAAGAGGCTCGGAAGCCTCCTTTCAAGAGGCTCGGAAGCCTCCTTTCAAGAGGTCAGAAGCCTCCTTTCAAGAGGCTCGGAAGCCTCCTTTCAAGAGGCTCGAAAACCTGTTTTCAGTTTCAGCGAGTTTCTTATGCAGAACTGTTTCAAAATCTGTCATCCGCTGGTTGGGTAAATAGTAAACGGAACAAAATTTTAATTTTTGAGAAAAAATAAAGTCCTGTCACATGCTTGGCAAGTCCCTAGTCTAGCCCTTCGAAATGCTGCCCATATTGTCTAACAATATTTTGGAAACACCTCATACCCCTACTACCAAATATGGGTGTGTACACTTGAAAGTGCATACATAAATAGAAAACGCAATTTTCCGATACTCGGAGTCAGCGCCAAAATGTGTGTGTGTAATACGAGTGCGTGAAGGGGCTGGAGAGGAGAGTCAGTTTGAAGAGGTGCTTGTTGATATTTGGACCGTGAATCAGATAGCAAATTAACCGTAAACATACCGAAAAGTTTGGAAGCTATTATTGATAAAAGCCGGTACGTTTGGAAAGCCGATCAGTTGTTTGCCAGAGTCAATAAACAAATTTCGTTTACTTTATTTTGAATTAATGCATAACGTGATAACAATGTAATACATTTGGTCACAAGAAGATCTTCCTATATCAGTCAGTGTTTTTTAATGTTAAATGAGTCTTCTATGGATCGAGTAGCGGTGTATAAATAAACTTGGTAGAAAGTTCAGAGTCTTAGAAGTCTTTCAACTCATGAAATAATGAATCACTAAACTGCCGCTAACCGCAAGTCGAGCACATCTGTATATGGGGCTCCACTTGCTGTTAGCGGCAGTAAACGGTGAGAACATTTATTCAAAATTGTTGGTTGAATATTTTCTTATTTGCTAGCTAGTCAGCTGAATCAAAAAAGACTGCTTAAAATAGCATTTGCTGCGAATCAACCGCGAAAATGTTCCTGTAATCACTGTATAGCGTTCGTTAAACTGGCACATGCCCCTAATGATAGCTGATTCCGATTAAAAATCTAAAAACTTTGCCGAAGGATCCCGGGAAAAGCAACTCGTTCCCCTTGATAGGAATTTTAATAAATTCCAAAACCAGAGTATGATTTGCACGCGGAAATCGTAGCATCGTGATTATGATGTGCAATGTTTTCTCAAGAAATGAGTCAAATTGAGATGTCATTACCATGAAACGTTTATTCAGAATTAATTTTACGCCATTTATTATTGGAAGGTGTTTCACAGAGCTTAGACATAAACTTATATTTTCATTCTGAAGACCCGTCGTCCTAGTAAAATAAAATTATTATCACATTGCAAAAGCGGTTTGAAACCAAGCAGCGACTTGAGCTTCGCATAAACGGAATATTTAAACAAGATGAAAAATCCGTTTTATCATCATCCCGACCACATTGTGTTTGCGTGTCGTGTCTGTTTGCGTTTTCTTGGTCCCACGGTGGATATTTTCCCGTTTCAAGAAAAAGGTATACGATACTTGACGTGAAAACGGAAAAGAAGTATGTCAGTGACAGTGACATTGGAAATTATTTATTACGTGTCACTGCAAGTCGAGCTCCTGACACCCATGGAGACCGGTGTTGGATAATTTATAGGTATCAACTAGGATGATAAAACTTTAACTTTTTTTTTGCTAAACTACAATTGGCTCCAACACGGGTAAAGCAACATTTCTGTGAGATAAATTTCAACCAGAAGTGGCACACTTTATTTTCTAAATAAAATTCATAAATCCACTAAACTTTATTTTAAGAAGACTATGTTGTACAGTGGAAGTTTGTGTTTTTCCTTTTCCATTTCTATGACATAGATACTTGATCGAAACGAATTGCGGAACGATGATCTTAATTTTAATTAAGCTCTGAAAGTCCTAGTGCTTGAACATAAAAATAGAAATTATTGACTGTTTTACCTCCATGAATTTTCTGACAATGAAATGCAAAATTCGACCATTGTACGAATGTTGTTTTGATATATTAAAACTTCATGCACGCATAACTATTATGGTACCTTTAGTCCACTGAGTATGCTATCTTAATTGCACATTGCTTTGAATATTGTTTGAGTAATCAAAAAATAAAACCACACACCCATCCTTGAAGTGACAATTTCGCTTCTGTAAACAAACCAAACTGAACTTACCTCTGATCTCTGAAAAGTTGATGAAATTCTGACTCATTTCTGCTGCCGCTAACTCTGTTTCAACTTCTGAATCCAATAACCGATGCTTTCCTGTGATTTATTTTTGCTTGTTTCTCCGCCCGTCCGTGTTCACTGGAAGCGTTGCGATCAATTTTCTATCTACACTCCCGCGAAAATAAACCCACCACACGGATAGCGTAGGGAAGGGAGGCTACAAATCACTTGGATTTTACTTTCTACACACTGCTGCGGAGGCGACACACGAGTAGAAAATGCCAAAACACAAAATATTCTTCTCGAACGAACCCACCGCCGTTGGTGAAGTTGGAAGTTGGACGCCGCCGGGCGTTGGGGCGGAAAATGGACAAGTGGGAGGTCCCTCGGCTCCGCTCAAAGAAGCGATCAGCTGACTCGAGCCGATTTTCCGCTTATTTCCGTCGTCTTCGTCGGCAAGCACACAGTCCGGGTAGGCACAAATAACGACCGAGAACAACAACACCAATATCAATCACAGGCACAGCGGGCGCTCACTCAAAATACAAAAGTGGGTGTGTGCGCTACTTGGACGTTCGCAGTAGGAGGGCGGCGGGCGGCGATGGGGCTTATTTCCCACTTGTTTTTTTTTGCGGTCGGTAGGGGCGGAAGAACTGGACAAGGTGTTACGTTGAGGAAAAGGGGAAACACCACTATTCGGAAATTTTGTTTTTTTTTTGTAAATCAAATTCGTTTTTATCACTGCTTTAAGTTAGGCTTTTGCACTTCTGGATACATCACTACTAGTTCCGAAGACTAATGCCACTGCCGCTGGATGTTGTCGAACATAAATTACATAAACGGTTTCATTCTACGATTTTCCTGCTCTGCTCACTACTCGCTCATTCACTTTGGTGCTGTTGGAAAACTGCACTATTTGGCGCACTGTTGCTCTCTTCGTGGACGTTCTTCGAGAAGCGTAGATTCCTTTTTCCGTACACTTGATGCTCCACTCCAAATAGAAGATAGTTGTAGTTAAAATTCTCAGGTTAAAATAGTCGATGAAGAAAAACCGAAACCTGTATGGGTACGAAATGTCGAACTGCAACACACTTCGCTTTAAACCGAGCTACGCCACCGATTGAAGAAGAGTACGAGCGTGAAAATTCTTCGCCGAAGAGTTCGTAGCGATATGGCGGTGTCACGAGTTGTTTGTTTCATCTGTTGTTTCCGTAATCAATGCCACCACGATGCATCACCGAGCGGGCCGCGTCAGACATCGAGCAAAGGAGATCAATGTTGTTTGTCGTTCATGTGTCGGATTTTGAAAGCTGTTAATTTCCAAGGTCAAATGGTGGGCTTCGACGATTGGACTCTATGCTTGAGAATGAAACTAATTTTTGAATAATTTTGATCAATTAATTAGTGCCAGCTGTATTGACGTGATGAATAAATTGAAGATTTGGATTACATATCCTGAGGGAGTAAATTAAGCTATTTTATGTGAACAGTTTAGAGAAATGCCAGTAAATTTGCTAAAAAAGCACAATGAATTTACATCGCTCAATAAAGTCACTCTATGTAAAAATCTCCGAAATAGGATAGAATGATAAATTGATGAAACTAATCCATGTGAAAAGCACCAATTGTCATACACGAATTCCTGTGTACGACCAAACCCAGTCACATATAAGTTGCTGCAACCAAATCGGCCTAAAATGTGCTACTCGAGTAGTGAGTGTTCCTAAAATACTTCTTGGTAGAAAACCGTGCTAACACAGGCCCAGGTATTACATTTTTGGGCGTATGGCGATTTTACTACCGAATGGTCCAGTGTCACATAATTCATTTCAGTGGCGTAGCCAGAAAATTGGTCTGGGGGGTTTTCTAAACTTTTTAATTTAAGAGGGTTCGAAAAAAAATCTTCTAATCTCTGCGGGGAGGTGGGGTCTATGTCCAAAACCATCCCCGTGGCTACGCCACTGATTCATTTATATAATGCTTCTACAGTTATCTTCAAAACCACAATAAATACTCCAATAAAATACAAAATATTAAATGCTTTCTGAGCTTATGAGCTTTACCTTTTGTACATAGATTTAACGTATAGATTTCTCTTTTTTACTGGATCCTGTCAAAACTAGTGTAGAAAGAACATAAAAGGCATTGAAGTATTTTTTGGATTAATTGCATATTATTCGGCAACTCGGCCGTACGAAAACCATTTTTTTGTTAAATATCTTGGCTGTGCATATGCACAGCATATGTTTCGAAATGGACAAATTGATATGAAATTTGCGAAAAAGAATCCACGTGTCTTGGAGGGACTCGAACCCTCAACCTCCTACTCTCTAGATAGGCGTGATAACCCCTACACAACAAGACCACTTAAAGGTCACGTTTGCGGAAAAGCCATCAGAATCCGAGTACCAACCTCCACCGCGGTTAGCTCTCTTTTTTGCAAATTGAATATCTTTCGGATGCTTGATTTGCCCAATCTCCACATTTGCTTTACTGTTGTATATCCACAGCCAAGCGAGTGCACATTGTTTATTAAACGAGAGGATCGCACTCCATGCCCCCCAGCAACGGACTGGGCGGGACGGTATAGAATGCGAATTCAATCGCACTCTGCTGTGCCAAAGGCTTGCTTGGCTAAAGCATTTGATGAGTTTGATTGCCTTTACGTAAACGGTCGCGTGTACTCAGACGACTAATGACGGTGAAAGACCGACACTTGATTACAATTAATTGCATATTATTCGGCAACTCGGCCGTTATCGGGGTTATCACGCCTATCTAGAGAGTAGGAGGTTGAGGGTTCGAGTCCCTCCAAGACACGTGGATTCTTTTTCGCAAATTTCATATCAATTTGTCCATTTCGAAACATATGCTGTGCATATGCACAGCCAAGATATTTAACAAAAAAATGGTTTTCGTACGGCCGAGTTGCCGAATAATATGCAATTAATTGTAATCAAGTGTCGGTCTTTCACCGTCATTAGTCGTCTGAGTACACGCGACCGTTTACGTAAAGGCAATCAAACTCATCAAATGCTTTAGCCAAGCAAGCCTTTGGCACAGCAGAGTGCGATTGAATTCGCATTCTATACCGTCCCGCCCAGTCCGTTGCTGGGGGCATGGAGTGCGATCCTCTCGTTTAATAAACAATGTGCACTCGCTTGGCTGTGGATATACAACAGTAAAGCAAATGTGGAGATTGGGCAAATCAAGCATCCGAAAGATATTCAATTTGCAAAAGAGAGCTAACCGCGGTGGAGGTTGGTACTCGGATTCTGATGGCTTTTCCGCAAACGTGACCTTTAAGTGGTCTTGTTGTGTAGGGGTTATCACGCCTATCTAGAGAGTAGGAGGTTGAGGGTTCGAGTCCCTCCAAGACACGTGGATTCTTTTTCGCAAATTTCATATCAATTTGTCCATTTCGAAACATATGCTGTGCATATGCACAGCCAAGATATTTAACAAAAAAAAAAAAATATTTTTCGGATGTTCAATCCTCAAATAGATCAGTAAATACGTCTAGAAACGATATGTCATGAACTAAGAAATATGTCCAAAAATAAATACTAAAACATAAAATGATCGAATTTGAATAAACGTTAACTATTTCAGTGTCTCCAAAACGTCCTGGAGTTCAGAACATGCGATCTATCCGATCAATCAGTTCTGAATGTTGCATCCGACATTGCAAAAACCTTGGTTATTCGTCATCGTTTTGGAGTACCCCGAAAGACTCGTTCTCTTGGAAATTGATCACTTGCTTCACGTTCGGGATGATTAAACTTGATCGAATATTAAGAATTATCAAGCAATGTGGTATAGGATTCAATTATTTCGGATTTATTTACATGCTCTTAGACGCGAAATGTAACCCAAGGATTCGAACCAAATTTAGTTGCATTATAAGTAGCAGAAACCTCTATACCACTGTGGTGAGCTGGAAGGACTAGTTTGAGCATCACCACATGCCTGTCTGCCTAAAAAGATCATTTCCATGTTTCTTTTCGAGAGGATGTAATACATTTTCATTACATCCTAAGCATTGTTGCGCCAACGGCAGGCAGTTGGTCCTGCATGTGAAGAAACATTGAGATAAGAAAGCAAAGAGAATGGTTGCTACCTGCTTGAGGGTAAGCAATCGTACTCTTGAGTTTAGGTCAAGTTATTTTTATAATAATAAAGGCAGTCTTAGAAGAACCATAGACGAGTTCAGATTAATTTATATCACAGCCACCGCGGCATCCTTTTTGGGTGTTAGTCCGGCCGCGTTTACCATACCACACTATTGCTGCTAGGATAGCCGAAAAGATTATTTGGCAGAAAAAGAAGAAATGAGAAATGAGGAGCGAAAGTAGGCCCTCTCACTTCTCCCTTTGCACAGTGAGAAGTGAGAGGTGAGAAATGGGGAGTGAGACGTCTCACTTCTCACACCTTATTTCTTATTTCTAACATCTCACTGCGAAAATGATGAAAGGCGAGATGAGTTGTGAGAAATAAGAAGTGAAAAATTGAGAGTGATAAGTGTATAGTGCGAAGTGCGAAGCAAGACGTCTCACTACTCAATCCGAAGTTCTCACTTTTCAAAGTGAGAAGTAAAAAATGAGGAGTGAAAAGTGAGACGGTTCACTTCTCACTTTTCACTAATCATGGATTATTTCTGACTGCAAAAAGTGAGAAGTACGAACAGCGAAATGAGAAATGATGATAGATAAGTGGGTAGTGAGACGTCTTACTTCTCACTCTTATTTCTCACTTCTCAATTCCCACTGTGAAAAGTGAGAAGAGCTAAATGAGGAGTGAAACGCCAAACTTTCCACTCCTCATTTCTTACTTCTCACGGTAGGAAGTGTGTGTTGAAATGAAATGAAAGCCATTTGGTCGAATGCCATTAGGCCGAACAAACCATTAGGCCGAAATCCATCTGGCCGAAAATCATTTGGCCAAAAAGGTCATTTGGCCGAAACGGTCGTTTGGCCGAAAGGGTTATTTGGCCGAAAAGATCGTTTGGTCGAATGGGTCGTTTGGCCGAAAGGGTCATTTGGCCGAAAGGGTCATTAGGCCGAAAGGGTAATTTGGGTGAATAGGTCATTTGAAAAGTGAGAAATTAGGAATGAGAAGTGAGACGATTCACTTCTCACTCCTCATTTCTCACTTCTTACAGTCAAAAGTGAGAAGTGAGACGTCTCACAACTCACTTCGCGCTCTTAATTTTTTTTACAGTGAGAAGTGATAAACGAGGAGTGAGAAGTGAGTTACAGTTACTTACAGTCAAAAGTGAGAAGCGCGAAGTGAGTAGTGAGACGTCTCACAACTCACTTCGCGCTCTTAATTTTTTTTACAGTGAGAAGTGATAAATGAGGAGTGAGAAGTGAGACGTCTCTCTTCTTACTCCTAATTTTTCACTTTTGTAATGACCTTTTCGGCTAAATGACCTATTCGCCCTAATGTCTTTTTTGGCCAAATGCCCTATTCGGTCAAATGACCCTTTCGGCCAAATGACCATTTCGGTCAAATGACACTTTCTTCCAAATGACCCTTTTGGCCAAATAACCCTTTTTGCCAAATAACCCTTTCGGCCAAACGACCCTTTCGGCCAAATGACCCTTTTGGCCAAACGACCCTTTCAGCCAGAAGGCCAAATGGTATATTCTAAATTAATGATTTCGTGTGTGTTATTTCTACGTGAAGTTAAACGATTTACAATGATATGGAAATGCTAATATCATCTTCCAAACTTGGACGTACATGTTCATGATAGAATTAGAGGCGAAAGTATAGAATTGATAATTCCGTTAAGATACGGCAGGCATGAAGAATGTTTTTATAGAAGTCGATTTGAAAGCGAGCGGAGGGCAATATTTGTGATGGCACATATCACACGACCTTCCTTCTGCCAAGCTCCCGTATAAAGGGGGAGGGAAGAATATCAATGTGGAAGCTGATATATCTCCACTGGCAAAAGGAAGGTGGTTTGACTTGCTCATATGCCATTGCGTGCGGAAGGATTTGCTATCGACGAGTACTGTCTCCAAATTTCTAATATGACATCAGCATTTAGTCGAATAGGATTTTTATTGCACAGTTGTGTTTTCTTATAGCGATTGTATATTCTGTCAAACAACTTTCGGCCTAGTGGCATTCGGCCAAATGACTTTCGGCGGAATGGGTTTAGGCCAAACGACCTTTTCCCCATTTCTCACCATCATTCCTTAAAATTACTTCTTAATTCTCACCGTGAAAAGTTAGAAGAGCATTGTGAGACGCCTCCTTCCTTACCCATAATTTCTTACTTCTTACCCATAATTTATTACTTCTCATTTCTCACTTTTCGCAGTGAGAAGTGAGATGCGAGAAATAATGAATGAGAAGAGGGACGAAAGACATCGCATATCTCACTCCTCATTTCTTACTTATCACTGTAAAAAGTGAGAAAAGCGAAGTGAGATGCCTCCTTTCTGACTTATCATATCTTACTTGTTTCACATTCGCATTGAGATGTGAGACATGATGATTGACAAGTGAAAAGTGAGACGTATCACTTCTCACGTCTCATTTCTCACTTCTCACTGTGAAAAATCGGAGGAGCGAAGTAAGAAGTAAGACGCTTTATTTATCATTCCTCATTTTTCTTTTTTCACTTTTCACAGTGGCCCTTTCTGCCAAACGACAGCTTCGGCCATTCGGCCAAACATAATTTTCGGCCATATGATCCATTCAGTCAAATGACCCTTTCTACCAGTTCCGCCAAACGGGATTTTCGACCACATGACATATGCGGCGGATGACATATTTGGCCAAATGACCTATGTATTCAGTCAAACGATCTATTCGGCCAAACGACCTATGCAGCAGATGACCCGTTCGGCCAGATGGGTTTCTGCCTAATGGTTCGTTCGTCCTAGTGGTAGTCGACCAAATGGCTTTGGGCCGAATGAATTTCGACCAGTAAGTAAGTAAGTAAGTAAGTCAAAAAGTCAATATAAGACATAAGATCCCATTCCGGCTAGTTCCGACATGTGATCCGAGTACTTTCTTATGAACTTGTTTAGCAATTCTAGTTCGATCAAACAACACGACTAGCCGTGTATCTCGCACTGTCAATTAACAGTGTCTCTACATAAGTAGAGTTAGTTTACCTTCGTTTGTTCCGCTTCGTTTTTACTCGAGCCTATGACAAGCGCGGTATCATCATCATCAAATGACATAGCCCGCTGTCATTTGTGGAATCAAATCGAGCGGCGCTGTTGCAATCCACAGATGATTATAAACGTTATCTTGCCATTGCGATGGGTCGCAATCGACAAAAGCCGTCGGCTTTTATCTTCTCCCAGTAAGAGAAGCTGAGTAAGAAAAACACTTTTCCGAGCGGGTCCAAGAGGCTACGGAAATATGCCAATATCCCGGATCCAAACGGTCCAACTGGAGAGGGGTCTGTCATTATGGCGGACCAGCTGGAGATAGGATTTGTCTTCGACATCATGGTTGAGTTTGAGTGCAAGCGGTACCGGCCAAAGGAGTGCATGCGGCACAATGCAACTACTGTGCTTTTGGTCATAGGGCACGTAACTGCCATACTAAGCCTCGTAGGAAGCCACGCATCCCAGAATTGCATCAACATGGACGAGAAAGCAGAGCGCTCAAGTTCGTTAAATGTAGGGCCAGCCACAGAAACAGCAGCCGTGACTGTACGAAATGCGTGGAGTAATTGAAGATCCGTAAGCAGTATCAACGAAAACCAGTCGTATATCGACGTTTTCCACCTCCGAAGACAGTGGACCATTATCCGTACGAACGATACAAAGTTCCGACGTTGGTACGACTTCAGCGATATCGTCAAGCATTCCGTCTGCCTGCCGTTGCCGCTGAGGCACCTCCGATTTCTAATGCTTCTCCCTCTGGATGGAGCAATGTTGGATCTAGTGCCTCCGCCAATCAATTGTGTGCTGACTCCTCGAAGTAAGTCACCAAGCCTTTCCGGAACGACAAACTCAGGCCGCTGATTCAGCGCGCCTTGAAGACTCCGTCAACATTCTGAATTGGAGCACTTGTTCTATCTAGAACAAAACCTATGAGTTACCTTTTTTCTCAATGATCACAACATTGACATCGCCATAATCGTCGAATCGCAGAATCAGTTCCAGACACGGGGCGTGGCAATTGCATTACGATGAAACGTCAACTGCCGTCTGTTACAGAGCTTTTGGTTCAAATTAATGGAGGCCATGAGATTGAAACTTCCGACGGTCACCTTAATCACAGCCTGATGTCCAAAACACGCCAACATCGAAGATGCTTCGGCAATTGATTTGCGTAACGACAGTAAGGCGACTCGACGACATGGACAACACTCTAGCTTTCACCTACTCAGTGACTGAGTAAAATTGTATTGTTCTCTCTTTCTATCCCACGGAAATTTTACTCAATTTCCGTCAAAACCAGGATTACTCATAGTTTTGAGTTGTCCTGCTTTTGACGGAAATTGAGTCAAATTTCCGTGGGATAGAAAGAGAGAACAATACAATTTTACTCAGTCACTGAGTAGGTGAAAGTTAGCGTGAATATATTATCGAAGCTGATTTCAATGCAAAGCAGCAAGCCTAGGAAAAATGCGAAGAAATCAAAACAGCACTATTCTGTAGCAAGATCTCAGCGATGCACAATGGACAAGATCTCAGCTAAGCCACTCACGAAAGGAAGTGGAAAACATCAGGCACATCAGCACTCTATTAGCTTGATGTTTTCCTTACCAACAGCGTGCCGCTGTTAAAAATTTGTCACGCGGGTGGTCTATTGTTTTCCACGCTGATTCAAAATTAAAGAAGTCCGCATGATGTTCCGTAGAAATTTCGATGATTTTTTGGAATTTCCGTGGATTTTTCCGCATTAGCGTAACTAGCCCCGATGCCTAGGCGAACAGCCCCTGCATCTATTTTCTCTAGTTTGAGCTTCTTTTCAAAAACTCTCGGACATTTTACCACCTCATTAAGCTATCTTAATGGTAATGTGATGAATACGATCCAACGGGAATTCTCCAAGGATTTCGATGAGAATTGTTTAGTGATTCCGACGGGATTGTTCCAGAGATTCCGACTGAAATATTGTAACAAATTTATTTTATACAAACATAAAGATAAACAATCAACACGTAACAAATAACAAATTAAAATAATGCACGTTCTCTCCTAGTGCCTTGAGAGAGACGGCTGGGTGGTGCCACTACGGGAAATGACGAGGTTTCATATGAGATTTTTGTCCATCAGCCAAATCCCACAAATATATTTTTATTGCGTATTGCGCTCTTTGTCTACAGCAATTAGTTTGCTGTTTTCATAGCTTTTTTTTTATGTCCTCATTTTGAACAATCTCCCGCGGAAAATTTGAAGAATTTTCGGTGTAAATTTCGAAGAATACTCAACAGAAACTTTCCGTGGATTTTCCGGACATTTTCCTGTTGAAACTTGAAACAATTTTCCTTAAAAATTCATAGTAGGAGCCGGCTAAAATGGCTTCCGGCATGACGCCGAAGCCGCTGCCGACGCTAACTAAAATTTTAACAAACGCCGCCGTCGCCAATTTTTGAACCGGCGCACACCTCTACATGAGTGTAAAGTTCTTCAATTACCTTGCAACGATCTTCAACCTGTGCTTCCTGATTAGCTACTTCTCCTCCGCCTGAAAATCTTCTAAGGCTATCCCGATAAAAAATCTGGAAAAGTACCGACCAAACCAACCTATTGCCGGTCGCCCAGACTTGTTCCGGTTGTGGTTTGTAAAATCATGCACCATGCTCCAAAGAGTGCAAATTAAATGTCTATGATTGATTCTCGACACCCTAAGGGGCATGAGAACTTACAGCATTACAGCAGTCCGTCTGGCCGAGATGAATATTTGCTTTGATGAGGTGTTGGAACGTTACAGGGCACGCTACCTCGTCTCTGAACATCAAGTAGTAAGGGGACTGATTCTCTAGGTATTTTTCGATTTAAGATTGATAGGAAGGCTGTTGCAATATTGTGATCATTTTTTTGACGCAATTCTAGTTGACCCTTAATATTCGAAAAAAAAAACAACCGACTCCACTCCCAAGGGGTGATCCCAAGCTATTCACTGGGATTGTAGTTTCAAAGTTTACATGAAAAAGAGGAAACTGTTCCCAACTCCATCTCACTGAACATATATTCATCTCATGCGTGCATAGTTCTGACAAAACAAAAATCACAAACATGACGAACAATACAAATTTGTTAAGAAAATTATTTTGAGCTTTTTAGTGGAATTCTCTTGTCATAAGACGAGTTTGTACAAACTCGTCTTATGATAAGTGAATACAAATTTGTTTTCATTGCTTTGTATTTAATGGAATAAACATAGGAGCTATGAGATGAAGTTCAGGGGCCGTAACCCTATTCCGTGGAGCTACATGAATATGAACAAGGTGTTCAATAAATTATAGTTCATCACCGTACCGTACAAGTATTACACAACACTCCAATAAATTGCGATTTGTTTTCTCCTGGCGAATTCTCTGTGGAACATAAGCGAACGGAACTTCACACGTTGGGGATAAGTCATCCTTCATCGACAACAAGTCGCCGAAAGCCACCATCATCACAATTCACAGCATATCATGAGATCTAAAGCGATAAACAACCGATCTCGATTGTTCTGCGCTGTTTACATTCCGATTAGACACACATCGTGGCCCGGCCATTTAGTCGCAACCCCCGTCTCTTCTCAACCCGGCGCAGTCCGGTTTGGCTGGCGCAGTGACCGCACAATCGCTAATCAATGGTGCTAATTTTCAGTTGTCAACTCTTCCACGACGGTTATTTCTTCTTCTTCTTCTTCTTCTGATGATGATGATGATAATTATAATGATGATGATACACTTCATCAGAATATCGCATCTTTAATTAAAATCACTTTTGCACTCTCTTCGCACTGCTTCTCACTTGTGAGTGTCTCACTGGTTGGTGGTGTGGGAACTGCGTAGGCACTTTTATAGCCGCTGCAAACTCGATCAACGGGAAAGCAACCGCGCCAGCAGTCTCGAGGACTCGATGTCCCTCACCACCATTGGACAGAATGGTGCCACTGCTGGTTGCCCACATCGAAGATGGCGATGACAAATTGTACTGAAATATAGTTTTTCCGTCTCGCCGCCAACCAACCGCCACGAGGCCTCACAACAGATGGATAATGGGACATAAAAGGATCAATGTATTGTTTTAGATATTGATAAATGTGGGACCAATTCTTATCTTCTCATGTCGATAAATTAGGTTTTAAGAAACATGGTTAGCACTATAAGAGTGTACTGTACATATATAATAAAACAACGGCAGCAAAATAAAATTCCCATGAAGAATTAGAAGTTTTCCATAAGCAATTAGGAAATTGACAATTAAGAAATCAGGGTATGGGCAATAGATAATTATATTTATTGAACGGCTACTCAGTCTTACAATTTCTCAACGAGTTCATTATCTACCCGACGTTTCCCGACACGGGAATAGTGTCTTTTTAGGAAAAAAACACAATTCCCGTGTCGAAACGTCGGGTAGATAATAAACTCTTTGTGAAACTGTAAGACTGAGTAGCCGTTCAATAAATATAACTCAATCGCACAGTCGATCCATAATCAATAAATAATTCTAAAATTTCCACAACTAATGCAAATTGCAAATGAAAATTTTCCACAAAACAAAAATAAATTAGCACCTTTGAAAGCAAACATTGTAATTGTAAAAGAATAATTTTCCATTTGGAAATCAAAAGGGAATTTCAACTAGCTCGAAGCATTGCCAGAAAAACTGTGAATAATGTGAATCAAAAAAGGAATCATGAGGAACATTTTGCGGCATAAGAAAAACGGGATTCCGAGGACTTACCATAGAAGGAATGCATGAACAAGACTCAATATTTATCACCGAACACTTTGCCAACCACTTTTAAGAGACATCTGCAATTGGAACATCTGAAGTAGTTACCGGAAGGGAATGCTACACTGAATAGCATTTTTAACCTGCAAGAATTCATTCGAGCAATCGACGTTGCTATAGGGTGTTCTACAGGCACAGATAATCTTGGTTATCCAATCATTCGACAACTACTAATAAACGGAAAAATAGCTATGCTACGATGATTTAACCGAGTCTGGATCGAAGGCAAGTTCCCAACCCGATGGAGAGAGGGGTTAGTTGTACCAATCCCTAAACCAGGAACAACACTAAACACTGCAGAGAACCACCGCCCAATCACGCTGCTCATAAGCATAGACAAAATATATGAGCGTATGGTAATCACCGACTATTGAATTTGCTTGAAACGAACAAAATCTTGAACCCGAACCAGCACGCCTTCAGAGCCGGGAGAGGTACGGCTATGTCCTTCGCGGAACTAAAAGAAATCATCGAAGAATCCAAACTAAAGAAAACACACCTCGAATTTGCTCTGCTTGACATTCGGAAGGCATACGACCAGGAATGGTGACCACATATACTGCAACAACTGGAACGGTTGAACATCGGAAAACGCCTGAAAGCATGTGTCAGCGAATTCTTGAAGGACCGCAGGTTTCACGTCTGCTATGGTGGGGACCTTTCATCGCAGAAACTGCAAGAAAGAGGAGTCCCATAAGGCTTTGTATTGGCTGAAACGCTGCTTCTTTTAGTCATGAATACTGTATTCGAAGTAGTGCCTAAAACGGTGCGAATTCTGGTATACGCGGATGACATTGTGTTGATCTCAATATCAAAACAACTAGCAGCAGTCCGTCGACAACTCAAGGATGCGGTAAAAGCAGTAAACTACTGGTCTAGGAAAGACAAGCTTAGTTTTTCGACAGCTAAGTCTTGTATCTTGCATGTATGTCAACGAACAAGACACAGATGGAGGAAACCAAAAACAGCGATAATGATAGACGATGATACCATTCTAGAAGTAAAATAAGCTCTCTTGAATCGGATAAACTTTATAAAAGCGTTATCATCTAAACCCAGTCGATTATCACTGTGGGAAATTAGCAATACATTAGGACTATCAAAACTAACATACGGTATAGAACTCTATGGAATGGATATTACCAATATGCTGCAGCCTGTTTTCAAAAAGCTATTAAGAAAGTCATTATATCCTCTAAGACCTAAAGTCTCGCTGTAGAAGCCGGTGAGCTTCCACGGGATCTGCGAATTGCCGAAATTTTTGCGCGCAAATATGTCCAACTGGCCGAGAAACCCAGCAAAGCCTACCCACACTACCACGAGGCTGCAACACCATTTTCATGGAGTTTACTGGACGGACATCTCATCCCTCACATAGCCGAACTACAGCGAGTATGACGCCGCCCGCATCAATGTGGACTGGTCCATCAAATATGGCTTCAAAAAAGGCCATAATGTAACTTTAGCGAAAAGATTCACCAAAGAACTCCTCAATGAAAAGAACCCAACACACGCCAAGATATTCTCCGAAGGTTCTTAAGCCCAGTATGAGGTCGGGATTGGGATAGTAGGTAACAGACTATTGGTCGAAAGTAGCTTACAACATCAATGTAGTGTATACACAGCAGAAGCAGCAGCTAGCAGCCTTAGTAGCGGCAGCGCGATACGCCCCGAAAACGCCTACCAATACCATGACAGATTCAGAAAGTTGCGTTTGCGTAACAACAATCGAAAAGGGAGAATCCGATCATCCGATTATCCAAGATTTTGAACAAATGACAACAAAAAAGAACATAGTAGTCTGTTGGATACCGGGGCACTCCGGAATCTTAGGTATTTGAGGAAGCGGATCAAGCAGCAGAACGAGGCCGAAATGCTAGGTCACTCTATAGATCGGTACCTGTATCGGATTAAAGGACTATTTCGAGAAAAATTTCAATCCAAATGGGATTCACACCGTCCAACATTCCTTCAAACTGTAAACCATCCATCGAAAAATGGAATGACCGAACTGATAGACGTGAGCAACGGTCATATCTTGATGACGAAGAAACACCTATTTGACAATATTAGCTTATCAAACTGCGAAACGTGTAACGTGGAACTCACGGTCAAAAATCTCTTACTCAGCTGTATTAAAATTGAAAATATTGAAAATAGGCTTTAGTAACAACATAATTGTGCTAAGTAAAAACCTAAAGAACAAATCAATACTATTCAAATAATTAAAAAAATTTAAAATTAAAATTTCAAAATGTAAAATTGAAGAAATTTGAAATTGTAATTATAACAACGATTGCGACACATATATTTAATCAGAGGTGAATGAACGCCTAGATTTAAAGCTTCTTAAATAAAAAAAAAAACTAGATCAATCCACCTAGCGTTGGTGGTGCATTTCTCGCGCATTAAAAAATCAAGAAAAACACTTAAGAGAGGTCGAAATAGTACTTTAGGGGGATAGATTTAACTTTTTCCATCAATTCATATCTGTCATTTGAATGCATTGCTGTAACCTTTGAAAAAAAAAATCGTTTTTGAATTTTTTTCCAAATGGTTTTTTAATAACTTTGGAACGCAATAGCGATCGTGCCAATTTTCAATAAGAAAAACTAGGCCGTAATCCGCGTAGATTGCAATCTGTTGCAAACTGTTTTTGTTTATTTTGCTATTAACAAGAACAAACTAGTAGCTCAATAAGAAAATTATTCTGAGCTTTTTAGTGGAATGTTTTCACCTGTCATAAGACGAGTTTATACAATCCCATTGAATGCAAAGGTGGGCGCACAGGAAGCTGAAGTTTATGATAAACAAATATCGAACAACGAGTTTTTCCCATTAGTCCGTCAGAGTATTCTTTAAAATTGGCAAATGATTTGCTCACACAACGAACTTAGACAGTGGCTATTTTCCATAGTCCCTAAAGTTTCTGCACGAGCGTGGTTCAGAAGTAAGGACTTAAGCCGATGCTTCATTTGCACGATGTCGAGGCTTATGTCCAATCACTATTCACTAAACGCACATCTCTATAGAATAAACGATCGATAGCAACCTATGTCGGTGTGGGGTTACGATGACATCGATCACGTAGTTTGGTATTGCACGGAAAATGGCGCCTCAAGAGAGCAATTATTGGATACCCTTGTGGCCCGAGGTAAACAATCCTTCAGGGAAGTTCGAGGTGTTTTGGGAGATCGCGATGTGGTTTATTTGCAGGCCATCTATGCCTTTCTTTGCTCGTCTGACATAAAAGTCTAATACTTCAATTTTTTTTTTCTCAATTTTTTTCTTGGCTCTGTCTTATTGTTCCGTGTACCATGAAGCTCTGCCTATCCGGAAGATGCTCTCTGAAGAACCATAACCCGTGCACGACGCTACGCCAAACCAAACATGACGTCAAATACCCGGATGAGCAGCTGAAATACCTCAAACCTAAATCCCAACCCCGTCCATCCTCAAATTACGCAATCTAACCTTGAGTCGCCACGAGTATCTTGGTCTTTGTCCCTTTCCCTTACTAACTGTTGATAATAAGATGATATCGATTGTAAATATCATTAATAGTCTCGGCTCCGTTAAGTGTTATACACGCCTGAGCCTGTCAAATAAATACAATAGATAAAAAAAAATCCCATTGAATTCCACCACTTAATTGTATCTTGACAGATACGTATTTCGACCTCAAAAGTAAGGCCGTCTTCAGTGTCTCGTACTTGACTCGACTTGTCAAGTCAAGTACGAGACACTGAAGACGGCCTTACTTTTGAGGTCGAAATACGTATCTGTCAAGATACAATTAAGTGGTGGAATTCAATAGGATTGTATAAACTCGTCTTATGACAGGTAGTAGCTCAAGATATTGAAAAGGTCTTGTCAATGGCAAAATCTGATATTTTTATGATACATATTGCAAATTTTTGTTATTTTCGCTTGTCATTTTTACTCTTATTTCAAACAAGTTCATATCATGTTTTGTTATCAATATCACGTTTTACTGTCAGTGAGCTACGACAAACGTGCCTAAACTAATTTTGGATTTTTTTTTCACAATTTAACACTTTCCCAATGGAGATTTTAAGAAGAACTGGCCAAATCAAGAAAAGAATTGTTATAAAAAAGGAAAATTTAATTCGATTTTTTTATCGCAAACAGGCCAACGAGATTGCCACTTTTGAGCTTTTCACTCTAGAATACAGTGTTTATCTTCCATCAGCTATGTGTGAGATTGCGGGAGTGATCACAGAGGGGAGCATGACTTGCGATGAATCGAAACAAGGTTTAAAAAATGCTTCTCTGCCTCCTATTAAGATACTGGACTGCAAACAAATGTATTCAATGTCGCAGGAGGGGGAGAATCAAGTTTGTTCGCCTTCAGACTCCTTCAGTGTGACCTTCTCCGGGTCCGCATTGCCTGATTATGTGATGATTGGAAAACTTCGTCTCAATTCGTGATGAATTGTGTTAATAGCAAGCAGCTGGGACACACCGCTCAGTACTGCTGCAATAAACCTCGCTGTGCATCGTGCGGAGAGAAGCATGTGGATGGCGCGTGCAAGACGGCGTCGAAATGTGTTGATTGCAACGAAGGCCCTCCGCATGCTCTCGAAGCTTGCTCGACGTACATACAGTGGCGAATTCACCAGAAACGGTCTCTTCAGCAGTGGTCTCGATTGCTTAATTATCGATCCATGCAGTGTAAATTCTGAACCCCTAGGCCGATTTCGACCAAATTTGGAACACAAATTTCTTTATCTTAAGAAGGGGACGATAGGGGGTTAAGCGTGCTCTTTGGAAAAGGGGGAGGGTGTGGGGGGAGGGGTATTGTTCAGTTTCAACTCAGTGTAAATTCTGAACCCCTTGGCCGATTTCAACCAAATTTGGAACATAAATTCTTTTTCTTAAGGAGACGACGATAGGGGGTTAAGCATGCTCTTTGGAAAAGAGGGAGGGTGTGGAGGAAGGGGTATTGCTTTGTTATCAATCAACTCAGTGAAAATTCTGAACCCCTTGACCGATTTCAATCAAATTCGGAACACAAATTCTTTGTCATAAGGAGGCGACGATAGGAGGTTAGGGATGCTCTTTACAAAAGAGGGAGGGTAGGGGGAGAGGTATTGTTTAGCAATCGATCAACTCAATGTAAATCCTGAGCCTCATGACCGATTTAAACCAAATTTGTACAAAATATTGTGTGTCCTAAGGAAGCGATTTTAGTGGATGTGGTTAAGTAATTTTAAAAGACTAAAATAAATACTCCCCCTAAACAATTAGAAAATTCCCATAAGAAAATAGAAAATTGCCAATAAAGAAATCAGGGTATGAGCAATAAATAAATATAAAATTTCCACAAATAAAACAAAATTTCCATAAACAATTAAAAATTTTCCACAAAACAAAAATAAATAAGCACTTTTAAAAGCAAAAATTGCAATTATAAAAGAAGAATCTTCCATAAAAAAAATTTCACGAAAAAAATACAAAATTTCCATAAATAAATCAATATTAGCAATAAAAAATTTCAAAATTTTCCACAAAATAAATATTACTTTTCCATAAAAAATTAAAAAATTTCCACGAAAATAATCAATAAAGAGCAATAAAAAAACAGAAAATTTCCATAAAGAAATATAAAAAGCAATCAAACTGTGCTTTTTTTCCATAGATGACCCTTCTTTAAAAGCGTTTAAAATTCATGTAAAATTTCATCAGCTTTATTGCTTTCTTGTATTTTTGAATGGAAATTTTTTTATTTTTTGTTGCACTTTATTGATTATTTTGTAATTTTTATTTTTATTTTTTATTGATAAATAAAATTATTTTGTGGAAAATTTTGAAATTGTTTATTGCTAATATTGATTTATTTATGGAAATTTTGTATTTTTTTCGTGGAACATTTTCATTTCTTTATGGAAAATTCTTCTTTTATAATTGCTATTTTTTGCTTTTAAAAGTGCTTATTTATTTTTGTTTTGTGGAAAATTCTTAATAGTTTATGGAAATTTTGTTTTATTTGTGGAAATTTTATAATTATTTATTGCTCATACCCTGATTTTTTTATTGGCAATTTCCTAATTGTTTATGGAAAATTTCTAATTTTAAATGGAAATTTTATTTAGCTGCCATTTTAAAAGGGGGAGGGTGTGATAGAGGGGTATTGTTTAGTTATCAATCAATTCAGCATGACTTCTGAACCCATTTATCGATGTCCACCAAATTTGGAATTCATATTATCTGTCTATATCAGACTGGGTAGGAGTGCCATAGCTTAACGAAAGAGAGGGTATATTCATTAAATGAACAGTTTAGTATACCTTTTTATTGCATAGGTCAATTCAAATCAAACACGTAAACACGTAATCCCTACCCAAAGGAAAATATTATAGAGAGGCTGGAAGGGACTTTTGGAATGGGAGGGGGGTATTGGGATTGGGTATTGTTTAGAAAACGACTTAATTTAAAATCCCTTTATTTAGAACATCCGAGGTTCTTTGACATTGTACAATGCTCCGAAAACAAATTGCCCGAATTCCTTAAAAATAGCAAATCCTTGACAATAACATTTTCCAGGTAATAACATTTCCCCAAAAATGACTAACGAAAATGATATTTCCCGATACACATATCCCAGAATATGACATTTCGCTGAAAATGACATATCCCTGAATGAAGCAGGCCATTAACATAACACTATTTGGCCTAAGGTCATTCGACATGAAGGACATTTGGGATAATTATGAACAGCATCAGAAAAATCTTGCATAGAAAGCAAGCATTTGCTGGGTATAAAACAATGAAAATTATTGTTCATCGGAATAATGGTATGCCCAGTGAAAAGCAATGATTAATGTGTTTCCTTCTGAATGGTGGATGTGATTGCTTCTTTAAAAGTAGGCATTTGCCCGGAATAAGGCAATGGTGGGTGTGATCCCTTCTTTAAAAATATGCGTTGCCCGGAATATGGCATCGATGAATGTTTTTCCTTCTTTAGAAATATTCTTTCAATCAAATGATAAAGTATGAATAAGTAAACACAATTACCCTGTTGACCAATTGGTTTTATCATTTTCCGATTGTAAAAGAAAACTGCAAACCAAACTGGCAATTCCGAGCAAGGCCGGGTACATAAAGCTAGTTTTAAATACAGGAGAAGTTACACGAGTGGCTCCTCCAGCAAGAGATAGCCGTCTAGATCTTTCCATTTGTTCGAGCTCATTATCATTGGACTGTACTTGGAAGGTGGTCCAAGATCCCCATGGTAGTGATTATTTGCCGATCGAAGCCTCGATTTCCAATGGACGTAATCCATTTGTTTCTATCGACCTCTCATATTACCTCACAAAGCACATCGATTGGGTAAAATATGCGGAGACCATCATGCGCAGACCGATCGTACTTCACAAACGGTACATCGCGCTCGAGATCCAGTTCAAGAAGCTGGTCAAAGTGAAGAAACTCGGATATTGGCGCACTTTTGTTGAAGGTTTAACGCGCGAGACCTCAATGAAAACTCTCTGAGCCGTCGGGAGAAGAATGCGCAACGCGTCGTCCGTAAACGAAGATCGTGAAAGCTCGTCGCGGTGGATACTCGACTTCGCAAAGAAAGTTTGTCCGGATTCGATGCCGATGAAGCAAGGGTCACGTGATTCTTTTGCTAACAGGGATGATATGGATCGCCCCTTTTCGATGATTGATTTCTCGCTTGCTCTCCTTTCATGTAACAATTCCGCTCCAGGGATGGATAGAATCAAGTTCAATTTACTCAATAAAACTTCCTCCTGGGGGTTCGCTAACTTGGGAAAACCCAATTAAAAAGCAGCTAAATGTCAGAATGTGTTGTCAAAAACGCGTTGACGTTTTGTTTCCGTGTTTGGCGGGATCGATATTACAAGCCGCCAGACATTCTAAATACTCACGCTCCTCTAATGTGGACGTGTACTATACACATGTGAAAGTGTTGGCTTGAGAAATGGATTGCGAGTGATTTGACTATGCGTCCAATTTGGGAATCTCGAGCTCGTTCAGTAGCCGCTAGGTTGCGAAGGCCGACGGAGGTCCTTCGTAGCTTAGTTGGTTAAAGCTCCAGTCTAGCGTACTGTAGGGTCATGGGTTCGAGTCCCATCGAAGGGAAAGTGGTTACCTCCAATACATTTTCCAAATCAATATCTTCCACATAACGTACATATTCACAATTTTGAATGCATTAGCAATCATGAACTTCTTTCATAATCATGCATAGCATAGCATGTCGTGGAACATTAAAGTCTTTCAAGTGAATAGCTTCAAGAAGCGAAGAATTTCGAGATGTTTCAATTACCAAATGCCATTTAAAGGCACCCAAAACATTATTACGGAAATAAGGTTACTTAACTAGTTGAATCCTGGCACATAAGAGAACCTAATATACGATCTAGTGTTTGCTGGATAGGGGGATACTATAATAAATGTGGTCTATTGCATAAGAGTCTTGAAATTCTGAGTGATTGCACCAATTAAAACAGTTACAGTTATCATTTGAAAAAAAAAAGATAATTTTGATTGTATTGTGTGATTCGTTTCATGCTCCAAGTATGGACATGTAATTAAACTACAAACTGTTTGAGCTGTGTGTCTATAATCAAAGGAGATGTGTTCCTGAAGCCCATCAAGAACTCCTGAACAACTTTGCCAATCTCACTTCATCGAACTGAGCCGAATGGTATATAAACAGCACACCAATATGTCCCTCTATAAACAACTTCCGGGACCCTTGTTGTGCGATGTGCGAGAAAGACATAAAAATGTAATTATTCTGTCTTGCTGATTTTTTTTACAATATCGCAGCTCAAATAAAAGTTCTTCCGAAATTGGGAAGTATAGCAGAGTTTTCTAGAAATAGAAATAGCGGGAAACACTTCCTGTCGTTTGAAGCTCTAAATCCAATCAAAATGTGGACTAAGACGCAAAATCCAATTGACAGTGCTTCTCCTTTCAAAAAGTTAAAATGCAATCAACAATTTTACAACACACTTTACCTATCAAATTCACTCGTTTCCCATAAATTCATATTGATTGACCTTTCCCAATGGATAGAAGCTACTTTTGATCCTTTTATGTCACAATGCCACACTGATACTACGCCGAACCACGCCGGGGTGCCGAGTAGGCGGTGTTTGCTTTGTCGGGCTCTCTGCTTGCACACACTTTCCGGAATCGTAACGCAGTCGTCCGCCGAAGCGCCGAGAACGCGCTTTGATGAATGAGGTTGACTCGTGGTGGGTGGGGTGTTGGTGTTTTGAAGTCACATGCCACCTACCGATTTTTCCACTCGTAAGCAAAAAGCAAGCGAGAATGGAAATTGCAAACTCGCGTTCGTTATCTTCCTCCGGACGAAATTCACTCACTCTGTAACAGATGGTCACTGCTGGCGGGCCGAAATGGGAAACTAGGAGGAAGGAAATGTCACGGGACTCACACACTGGATGCAGCGGACGAAGGGAACGAGAACACTACGGGATCGTGACCGCGGTCGGTCGATTTTCGATGGTTACTATCTGGACTAATGATGATCGCGTTCGCGCTCCGCGACAGTCGATCTTGAACGACAACTCTGCAGCGCAGCGACGACGCCCCCCAACATGGACAACGTACCACCGAGTCAAATTTCCAACCCGAAAATGTTACCGAATGTTCTCATCGAAGAAGAACCACACTCACGATTGCTCTTTTCCACCATCTAAATAATACGAACGCGCCCGATGGGGTGGTTTGAGTTATGGAGGATTCGCTTTTCTAGACGTTCTGGGTTGGTGGCGATGATGGTGTTTCTACGGTTCCGTTAGTGTAGGAGGTTAGTAAGTACAGCGGATGTGGCCTACATTTGACGAAATCTAGCGAAAAACTAAACTCTGCTCCGGTGGCAACCGAGGCCAGGAGCTGACCAGAGTAAGGTCTTGCGGTGCTGGACGTTGTTTCGCTGCCGAAAGTAGAAGCTACTAACCGTGGGATTGAGCGGATTATGGACGAATGAGAGCGAGAGTATGGCATTCGGAGCGGGAGAAATGCCAGTGCGGAAGAGAATCCGTAGATTGGAGGAGGAATGCATAAGTATGTTGAAAACTTTCAGAACAGTGGGAATTTAGTGGACTAATTGATGCCATCGTCTAATGAGTATTTTAGATAAGCTATGCTAATATGAGCACGTTTGTTCCAGATCGTTCACGTTACAGATGAACGATTTGTTAAATCTAAACTTCCGGATTTTTTTTTAATTTTTTTTGTTTCAAATAAAGGAAATATGTAATACGTAATAAAGAAAACAATAAATAAATAACAGCAGCATGCAAAGTATCCATGCACATTGCACATATGCAAAAGAAAACGTTCCAGAATTGGCGAACTAACAAAAAATACACCGTGATTAAATTACGGTATTCGGTATTTCCAGAACATTACATAGAACGTGCCAGATAAAAATATGTTGTGATTTTAAATGAATTTTCATGCAAATATTTGAAGCATGCACGCTAGACTGGCCCAGGAAACAAAAAGTTGTCGAATTCCACTGGGCACCCCCTAGGATTGTGTCTTTTGGTGAGAAAATCAATCTCTGAAAATTTCAGCTCTATCGCTTGTTGCATAAGCTGGCGCATTTGATTTGAAGTTTGTATGGGGATTTCAACTAAAATATATAGGAAAATACACTTCCGACACTCATTCGATCCGGAAATTGGTTTTGATTGCTCGATTGAGCTCAGAATAGCAAAAAGGGCTATTGGTATGCTACAGAATAATTCCACAGAACATTGTACGATGATTAAATGAACTTTTATTTAGCTTTCGGCTGATTTGTTAGGGGCTGTTTTGTGTACTTTTGGATTTATTGATCGAATCGAGTCAGCTAAAAAGTATATAAAAGTTCATTTAATCATCGTGCAATGTTCTGTGGAATTGTTTTGTAGCATACCAACAGCCCTTTTTGCAATTCTGAGCTCAATCGAGCAATCAGAACCAATTTCCAGATCAAATGAGTGTCGGAAGTGTATTTTCCTATATATTTTGGTTGAAATCCCCATACAAACTTCAAATCAAATGTGCCAGCTTATGTAACAAGCGATTGAGCTGAAATAATCAGAGATTGATTTTCTCAAGAAAAGCTACAATCCTGGGGTGTGCCCCGTGGAATTCGACAACATTTTTTTCTCCCCATACTAAGCTGGGCCAGTCTAATGCACGCACATAAACGTAACTTTCAATCGATATTACTGTTCTTTCAAATCGAAATAAATTGAAACCGTGCATGCTTGTAAAATACAGTCAAGTTTAATTGAATATTAAGTGTTTATTCGTTTGTTGGGATTAGCTGCAATTTCACACGTCGTTGGGTTTTCAAAATTATTTGCTGTGTGCTCCAAAAACCGTGATTAAAATTATGGTGTATTTTTGCTAGTTCACGAATTCGTGAAATCTTCTTTTTGTGCGCATAGAGAAAACATGGTAGAATCAGCACAAGAGCTGTAATATGTCATTTGCATTCGTTTAGGTCGTTACAAATATTAAATAAAAATACGTGCTACTGGTATCCGAAAGGTCAAGTGAGGGGGTGGGGGAAAAGTATAATATAAAATATATTAAAATGAAAAAAAATCTAAAAGGTCCTCGGATTTGTTAAAAAATGTTTTGAAAATCTACAAAATTAACCGAATTTTTTTTTGCTCTCTCCTAATATGATTTTTGGGCAAAAAAAATCGGAGGAAAGGGGGCATATCAGACTCATGCAATTTTTCAACCTAATAAAGTAGTTTATTTTAATATTCTTAAATTCATCACTTTTTTTATTAGTTATGACGAACTTGTAGCGTTTAAATGTTCTTACCCAAACCAGCGGATTCAAATGTTATTACTAAACATCTCTAGAACTAATCTCAAGTTGACACTTGAAAATGGTGATTCCCATGATGTTTACTTTTTTTGTCCACCTCGCATTTTTGAAAGCAACAGTTTCTCGAAATTTGGGTCCAATGCGATTTCGGAATTAGGCATGCTGCTAGTAAGTAAACGTGAATATAATCTTTGGTGAAACAATTTTGCGCAAAATATGTGTGGTACTTGGGTCCTTACACCCTTGCAGTTCGCAATCAACTTGGAAACTGGGAAAAAATCAGAAGGGTTGTGCATAAGACACGACCCGGGCAGAAGCTATGAACAGAATAACAAAACATGATATGGACTTGATTTATATAAGAGATAAAAGAACAGGCAACAATATCAAAAATTTGCACCGAAATATCATTTAAATATCAAGATATGCTATGCATATCTTACAAATTAAGGGCACATGATATTGATCACTTCTTACTAATAGCATAACTTGATCTTCTTATGATATTTCAGTGCAAAAAATTGACATTATCGTCTGATCTTTTATCTTTTATATCAATCATGTCCATATCTCATTTTGCTATCTTATCAACATTTGATATTATTGAGCTATGTTCGTCTACTCGGGGACCGCTCAACGTAAACTACGTAAATCCTCTTAGTGCAATGAGAATCGAAATATCATATAAATATTAGGTTGTATATAAGAAATAATCGCAAATATTAAACATAAATTATGAGAAGTGTAAAATTTACGTTATTTACGTTACAAACAGATCGTAATCTGCGCTCAGTATAAATATTTTCTTCAACCACTGCCGACGACCATCACAGATGTTACTTGGAACGCTACCGGCGAAAACATCGTATCAAGTCAATTCAGAAAGCTGCTGTTTACGGTTTTGCTGGAAATCATAGTGCGGTCGTCAGCATCGACAGCGCTCAATAGAATTTGTTGACAAATCTCAGTGAAGCAGGTTAGTTGAAAGCGAGTGAAAAATGAGAGACAAAATTACACTTGCACAATTCTACTGTCACCGACGACAGCCACTCAATGATTTGCCGCTAATTTGCTACGGATCTTTATAAATAATTTTCTGCAGCTACTCGAAGATGGCTGCCACAGGCCAAAATTCATCTCAATTTCCCCACTAACAGCAGCAAAACGAAAGTAAGAATTTCGCGAGAAAACTTAACTTGTGTGACAATTTCCAATACGGCAAACAAACCCTTCTTCATAATACGATGGTCCTGGAAAAGAATCGATTAATTGTGCCTGCGGTGCCTGGAAGACTGCGGTGGGCCGGGCACGTAGCCAGAATGTCGGACAGTAATCCGGTGAAAATGGTTCTCGACAACGATCCGACGGGAACAAGAAGGCGAGGTGCACAGCGGGCAAGGTGGATCGATCAGGTGGAGGACGATTTGCGGACCCTCCGCAGACTGCGTGGTTGGCGAAGTGCAGCTATGGACCGAGCTGAATGGAGAAGACTTTTATGTGCAGCAGAGGCCACTCCAGCCTTAGTCTGATAATAAATAATTGTGCCTTCACAATCATTATCAATATGCGAGAAAATTTCGCTTGATACGCAATCGCGAACAAAATGGCTAACGCGTGCGAGAAAGCTGCTTTCTTGTATCTAATGTAGTAAACTCATTAGCTCCGCCCCACATCAAATTTGCACCCATAACGATTAACAAAAGGCGGAGCTAACGAGCTCACTATAATGAATACAAGGAAGCAGCTTTGTTCGAGATTCCACGGAGAGCGGTCCCTGCATCGGCATCAGTTTCAGTCGTCGAAGTCGGTTGCGTCCAGCGGATTGCGGTCAAAGCATCGATCTTGGTGATGCTCGTCGGCGTACTGCTGCAGAATCATCGTTGCATGGCCTTCATCAATAGTACCCAAGTGAAAATTTCTAAAAATTGTGGTGAAGCATCGAGTGACCATCCACAACAATCGTCAGCGGATGTGTATCGAGGCGCATAAACCGGTCCTTTTCAGGATCAGCATTTCAAATGGAAGACAATGGATGTGTGACGAATATTTTTTACAGGAACAGAAAATTTGATGACAATTATGAAAGCATCAGTGATGGCCGTCGGCGGTGGCTTTATGCTGAACAAGAAGCATACATAGGTTCTTCTAAAAACCCCCATTTGAAACGAAAGAGATGATTTTAACCATATTTTCTATAAAGTGACAAACAATTAAATGGTAATGATTGCGTCGTTTTGGCGCCCTCCTTAGTCGTGGAGTAAGATGCACGGCTACAAAGCAAGACCATGCTGAGGGTGGCTGGATTCGATTCCCGGTGCTGGTTCAGGCAATTTTCGGATTGGAAATAGTCTCGACTTCCCTGGGCATACAAGTATCATCGTGTTACACCTCACCTGTTACCCACCTTGTTTTCATCATCACCGATGCAAACTCGCGGTGGGTGGCTCACATTGTCCTCTCTTGAGCCTCTTCCTATCATTTACTTCATCTTCGACGTGTTGATGACTAGTCCAATCCGTTTAGCATCGGTTTTCAGTCTGATGTAGGCTTCTTCCAACCTCTCAAAGTAACGTGCCATAATATCTATGTCGTCGGCGAAACCAAATATCTGGACGGACTTTGTGAAAATCATACCACTTGTGTCGATCCCTGCTCTGCATATTACCCCTTCCAAAGCGATGTTGAATAGCTGACACGCAAGACCATCACCTTGCCGTAACCCTCTGCGCGTTTCGAAGGGACACGAGAATGACCCTGAAACTCGAACTACGCACATCACCCGATCCATCGTCGCCTTGATCAATCGTATCAGTTTATCCGGAAATCCGTTTTCGTGCATTAGCTGTCATAGCTGGTCGCGATCGATTGTATCATATGTGGCTTTGAAGTCGATGAATAGATGATGTATTCGCGGGCACGTTGTATTCGCGGCATTTCTGCAATACCTGACGTACACCTGATCTGTGGTAGAGCGTTCACCCATAAATCCCGCCTGGTACTGCCCCACGAACTCTCCTGCAATTAGTGATAGTCAGTTGCATAACATTTAAGAGAGTACCTTGTAGGCTGCGTTCAGCAATGTGATTGCGCTATAGTTGCTACAATCCAGCGGATCATCTCCTCCTGGATTTCTTGGAGATTCAGAGCCGGAGGTCGCATATCCTGCGCACGTGCTCTTAGGTTCATTTTCATTACCATGCCGCCACCGTTCTCTGCCTCATCGCCATTCAAGTGCTCTCCGTAGTGCTGCCGCCACCTTTGGATCACCTCACACTCGTTTGTAAGAAGGTTCCCGTTTATGTCCTTACACATATCAGGCTGTGGCACGTGGCCCTTACGTGAACGGTTTAACTTCTCATAGAATTCATTTCATTTATTTAGTTAACATCTAAACAAATAACACTGAATCAACAATTTGACGCCACAATGCACGGTTCGTGGCCGCATCTCTCCATCCTCGGATACGCCCCACGCTCGCCAAGTCGTTTTGCACCTGGTCTGCCCATCTTGCTCGCTGCGCTCCACGCCGTCTCGTACCTGCCGGATCGGAAGCGAACACCATCTTTGCAGGATTGCTGTCCGGCATTCTTGCAACATGTCCTGCCCATCGTACCCTTCCGGCTTTAGCTACCTTCTGGATACTGGGTTCGCCGTAGAGTTGGGCGAGCTCATGGTTCATTCTTCGCCGCCACACACCGTCTTCTTGCACACCGCCAAAGATGGTCCTAAGCACCCGTCTCTCGAATACTCCGAGTGCTTGCAAGTCCTCCTCGAGCATTGTCCATGTTTCATGTCCGTAGAGGACAACCGGTCTTATAAGCGTCTTGTACATGACACATTTGGTGCGGTGGCGAATCTTTTTCGACCGCAATTTCTTCTGAAGCCCGTAGTAGGCCCGACTTCCACAGATGATGCGCCTTCGTATTTCACGACTAACGTTGTTGTCAGCCGTTAGCAAGGATCCGAGGTAGACGAATTCCTCGACCACCTCGAAGGTATCCCCGTCTATCGTAACACTGCTTCCCAGGCGGGCCCTGTCGCGCTCGGTTCCGCCCACAAGCATGTACTTTGTCTTTGACGTATTCACCACCAGTCCAACTTTTGTTGCTTCACGTTTCAGGCGAGTGTACAGTTCTGCCATCTTTGCAAATGTTCGGCCGACAATGTCCATGTCATCCGTGAAGCAAATAAATTGACTGGATTTGTTGAAAATCATACCCCGGCTGTTACACCCGGCTCTCCGCATGACACCTTCTAGCGAAATGTTGAACAACAGGCACGAAAGTCCATCACCTTGTCTTAGTCCCCGGCGTGATTCGAACGAACTGGAGTGTTCGCCCGAAATCTTCACACAGTTTTGCACACCATTCACCGTTGCTTTGATCAGTCTGGTAAGCTTTCCAGGGAAGCTGTTCTCGTCCATAATTTTCCATAGCTCTACGCGGTCTATACTGTCGTATACCGCCTTGAAATCAACGAACAGATGGTGCGTTGGTACCTGGTATTCACGGCATTTTTGAAGGATTTGCCGTACAGTAAAGATCTGGTCCGTTGTCGAGCGGCCGTCAACGAAGCCGGCTTGATAACTTACCACGAACTCGTTCACTAATGGTGACAGACGACGGAAGATGATCTGGGATATCACTTTGTAGGCGGCATTAAGGATGGTGATCGCTCGAAAGTTCTCACACTCCAGTTTGTCGCCTTTCTTGTAGATGGGGCATATAACCCCTTCCTTCCACTCCTCCGGTAGCTGTTTGGTTTCCCAGATTCTGACTATCAGTTTGTGCAGGCAAGTGGCCAGCTTTTCCGGGCCCATTTTGATGAGCTCAGCTCCGATACCATCCTTACCAGCTGCTTTATTGGTCTTTAGCTGTTGAATGGCATCCTTAACTTCCCTCAAGGTGGGGGCTGGTTGGCTTCCATCGTCCGCTGAACTGACGTAGTCATCTCCTCCGCTGCCTTGACTTTCACTGCCTGCACTCTCAGCGCCATTCAGATGTTCCTCGTAGTGCTGCTTCCACCTTTCGATCACCACACGTTCGTCCGTCAAGATGCTCCCATCCTTATCCCGGCACATTTCGGCTCGCGGCACGAAGCCTTTGCGGGATGCGTTGAGCTTCTGATAGAACTTGCGTGTATCTTGAGAACGGCACAGCTGTTCCATCTCCTCGCACTCCGCTTCTTCCAGGCGGCGTTTCTTCTCCTGAAAAGGCGGGTCTGCTGTCTCCGCTTCCGTCTATAACGTTCCACGTTCTGCCGGGTACCTTGCTGCAGCGCGACCGCCCGCGCTGCGTCCTTCTCCTCCAGAATCTGCCTGCACTCTTCGTCGAACCAATCGTTCCGTCGACTTCGACCCATATACCCGACGTTGTTCTCCGCTGCGTCGTTAATGGCTGCTTTGACTGTATTCCAGCAGTCCTCAAGAGGGGCCCCATCGAGCTCACCCTCTTCCGGCAACGCTGCCTCGAGATGCTGCGCGTATGCAGTGCCGACATCAGGTTGCTTCAGTCGCTCTAGGTCGTACCGCGGCGGTCGTCGGCACAGAACATTGTTGATGACGGATAGTTTTGAGCGCAGTTTAACCATCACCAGATAGTGGTCAGAGTCGATGTTAGCGCCACGATATGTCCTGACGTCGATAATGTCGGATAAGTGCCGTCCATCAATCAGAACGTGGACGATTTGTGATTCTGTCTGCAGTGGTGATCTCCAGGTGTACCGATACGGGAGGCTGTGTTGGAAGTAGGTGCTGCGAATGGCCATATTCTTGGAGGCGGCAAAAACGATTAGTCGTTGGCCGTTTTCGTTCGTCAGCCGGTGAGCGCTGAACTTTCCAATAGTCGGTCTAAACTCCTCCTCTTGGCCAACCTGAGCGTTCAAATCTCCTATGATGATTTTGACGTCGTGGCTTAGGCAGCTGTCGTACTCACGTTCCAGCTGCGCGTAGAATGCGTCCTTATAATCATCAGTGCTTCCGGAGTGTGGGCTATGGATGTTGATTATGCTGAAGTTGAAGAACCGGCTTTTAATCCTCAACCTGCACATTCTTTCATTGATCGGCCACCACCCGATCACGCGTCTTTGCATATCGCCCATCACTATGAAAGCTGTTCCCAGCTCGTGTGTGTTGCCGCAGCTCTGGTAGATGGTATGATTACCTCTAAACGTTCGCACCATTGATCCCTTCCAACAAACCTCCTGCAGCGCTACTATGCCGAATCCACGGTCCTTGAGCACATCGGCGAGTATGCGTGTGCTCCCGATGAAGTTGAGAGATTTGCAGTTCCACGAACCGAGTTTCCAATCGCTAGTCCCTTTCATCGCAGTGGTCTTCGCCGATGGTTCCGGTCCGTACTCTCTTGTTGATTGTTCGTTGCTTATGATTTTTTAAAGGCTGGCTTGCAGGGCCTGACACCCATCCCCCTAAATTTCCGGAGGACCATTCCTCCTTATTTCCGGTGGACCATGGTGCACAGTTTCACTTAGAGTCCCTCGCTGGCACTCGGACGATAATCAGCCGCCCCTAACATGGAGAACAGACGCTGTTGTTAGCCGATCCTGACATGGAGAACAGACGCTCAATAAGATTTGCACCTCCGGAGAGGAGTAAACACCCCTTCCCTGTCAGCATACGACCATAGTTCCCACCGGGGTTGGTTACCCGATCTTCCCTAAGGTTGCTCGTATCCCGGGTCTAGAGGGAAACGAGATTGCTGATGAGCTAGCCAGGAATGGATCTAATGAAAGGTTCATTGGCCCTGAGCCCTTCTGCGGGATCTCAGACTGCTCTGTAAAAATGGAACTGAACAAATATATGGTCAGTCAAATCACATCAAACTGGAATGCACTTCCCCATACGAGCCAATCCAAAAGGCTCGTAACGATTAACCCCAAGAAAACCCAACAACTATTAGGTCTCAACAAAAGGGATCTCAACATCTACACCGGTCTAATAACTGGACACTGCCCCTGCAGATACCATCTACAAAAGATCGGAGCAATCCAAACCTCAAATTGCCGCTTCTGTGACGAGGAGAGAGAAACATCAGAACACAGAACACAGAGAAACATCAGAACACACAGAACACATGCATTGCAGTGCACTCACCCAACGTAGGTTCAAAGTTCTCAGCAAGCCCTTTTTAGGGCCTGCTGACATATGGATCTTATCCCCCAAGGACGTGGTTGGCTTCATAAAGCTAGTCTCGCCAGAATGGGGGAGTCACATACTGTAACTCAGGATCTCTATTCATCAATAATAGATGGTCTTGAGTTCAGTCGATACCAAGGTATCTCAGTGACAAACATGTTACTGAGATAACTTGCGTATTTCACAGTAAAAGGGTATATCACAATAGTCCTAAAATCTGGACGCGGTGATCTTCACCCGGCAAACGAGGATCCCGGCCAGCACCGCGGAAAGGTAGGGATAGGAGTTGCTGGGTAAGAGGCTAAGGACCGCGAGATGGGGTCTATTTTATTCCTTCAGGTACGCGAAGTACCAATGGTACGCTTTACCCAGCATTTGCCGTGCCTTCTCATAGAACTTTCGTGCGTTATTAGCGCGGTACAGTTGCTTCGTCTCTTCACGGTCTCGATCTTCCTGCTGGCGCTTTTTCCTCCGAAAAATCGAGTTCTGTCTGTTCCACGCCCGTTTGTATCGTGCCTCGTTCGCCCTCGTGCGGTGTCGCTCATGCTGCATTCTTCTCCTCAACTAACTGCTCGGATTCGCCGTCATACCAGTCGTTTCTCTGATCCGGGAGCACCGTGCCTAGTGCAGCGGTTGCGGTGCTTCCAATGACGGATCGAATATCTCTCCAGCCATCTTCAAGAGACGCTGCGCCTAGTTGCTCTTCCGCTGGGAGTGCCACTTCCAGCTGCTGCGCGTAGTCTTGGATTAGTCTACCGTCTTGTAGCCGCCCAATGTTAAGCCACGGTGGACGAATCCGACTTGTGGTGTACACCGTCGAGAGGTTTTGAGCGCAGGCATACTGCAACGAGGTAGTGGTCGGATTCAATATTCGCAATGCGGTAAGTGCGGACGTTCGTGATGTCGGGGAAGAATTTACCGTCGATTAGAACGTGGTCGATTTGGTTTTCCCTTACTTGATTAGGTGATTTCCATGTGGCCTTGTGGATATTCTTGCGGGGGGAAAAAGCGCTTCGGACTACCATTCTGCGGGAGGCTCCAAAGTTGATGCATCGTTGGCCGTTATCGTTCGATACGGTTTATCTGGGGCCTGTCGCATAATCGAAATTTTACTAATAATATTAGTAGAGTAGCTTGTAACTTGTATTTTTATGTTGCATAATGAATCTACAAGTATGAATTTACAAGACTAATATTACAAGTAAACCGCACTAATAATATTAGTGGAATTTACAAGTAACTGTTGCATAAAGAAAATACAAGTAGAAATTATTAGCGTTAGCTTGTAGTTTCTTTTACAAGTATGAATGGTGCTGTAATTTAATTTACAAGTAGCTTTTATTTTATTATTTTAGCTGTGCAAATCAATTATGCGTCGTTTAATTGTTTTTAACGACTTAACAGAGAAAGAAACTATTATTCTAGTTGCTTCAAATTACCATATAATGAAATACTGTGCACTAAGAATAAATTTCTCGTTCCGATATAACACTGAGAATTATGAAAATTTTCAAATGACTTTGGATATAGTAGAAGTACTTTAAGTGCTGACATCAAGTATTCAAATGGAGGAGCGCTAAAGATCTTAGTAGTTTAACTTAATCCACTTAAAACATATTAACCAAAACTGAGTTTAGTTTACCCAAAGTTGACTTTATTCATCTCAAAATTGAGAATATATTAATTTACTGAAATTTGTATTATTGTATTATTATACTAAACAATCTCGTTTAAGACCATGCATATTGCTTTATGTTTGACAACAATCATGGGAAAGAAAAGAACGGAAAAACTACCTAAATTCTGAGTAGAATTTATTACGATATTTTCAGCAGTAAGTATTTTGAACTAAAAAAGAAATCGTCCAAATTTCATATTAGAATTAGAAGCAAAACGTAAACCCGCTCAAGTCTCACAATACACGTAAATTAAACCCTCTTCAAAACCAACAAACAAACAAGACTAGCGGGATTCGATTTGTCATGGAGCATACGTTCGCGTAACTTACAAATCGCCTTAATTAAAACTTAAGTCAATCCCAAAGACCACATAAAAACGACTCCAGTGTGCATTACATTGGCTTAATTAAAAATGCCAATACCACGAAGCCGGCTTAAACCTCGGAATCAATAAATTTACAGAGAGTGTTTCGTGCATACCTATCGCAGTCAAAATGTATATTCTATCCACAAATTTGCAAACAAACGTAAACAAACCGTGTACCTCCGCATTGACAGTGAACTGTCGGATGAATTTTGACAGGTAAATGAACCTGACGGACTTGTAATTTCAACCTTACTAATAATACAAGTACTAATATTA
This sequence comes from Armigeres subalbatus, assembly GCF_024139115.2. NCBI lineage: Eukaryota > Metazoa > Arthropoda > Insecta > Diptera > Culicidae > Armigeres > Armigeres subalbatus. The sequence continues at coordinate 76,854,823 of NC_085140.1, forward strand.
TTAGTTGGCAAAACATTATTATGCGACGCAAATTACAAGTACTTGTAATTTGTTGACTTGTAACTTGTAACTTGTAGCTAATATTATTAGTCTGATTATGCTACAAGGCCCTGGTTCGATGATCGGTCTATACATTTCTTCCCTTCCTACCTGAGCGTTCCTGTCACCTATGACGATTTTGACATCCCGCAGTGGGCATCCATCATATGTCTGCTCCAGCTGTGCATAGAACGCTTCTTTCTCGTCGTCGGGTCTTCCTTCGTGTGGTCAGTGCCCGTTGATGATGCTATAGTTGAAGAAACCTTTTATCCTCAGCTTCCACATCCTTGCGTTGATTGGCTGCCAATCACGCGTTGGCGCATCTTGCCCAGCACTATGAAGTCGTTTCCCAGCTCGTTGGTGGTGCCACAGCTTTGGTAGAAGGTAGCCGCTCGATGCCCGCTTTTCCACATTTTCTGTCCTGACGTCGAAGTAGCTGGGATGTAATTCATCGTAGATTATCCTGTCGCAACCTGCGAAGGCAAAAATCAAAACGTACACCACCTGAATCATAATCCGTCTTCCGTGGACGGATTTAGAATCAAAGGATCAAAATCCGTACAGCTAATTACTGACTAAATACTCAATCTAAAGCAGACCGATTAACCAAACTACCACTGTAAATAGTTTAATACGCACTTTGTGAAGCGATCCCTTCTATTTATATCCAATTGATCTGTTTTCATTGCATTTGCATGTGTGGACCATAACACGGAGGACCTGAAAATTCGCGTTTGCTGGGAAGCAATTTGTTTTTGATTTCTGTTGTTTTAATTCCAAGGCCTACTTTTCATTTCAATAGTCAAAAACCTTACTACCAAGTATAAGGACAGGATGAGATAAATAATATATAAATTAATTGGATTAACCCCATTAAATTTATTGATATATCATTAGGTGGACGGATTTCAGTCCCCCACTATTGAATTTTACATGAAATCATAGAAAAACAAGAAATTTATGGCTTACTACCGCTGTATTGAAACATATGCAGGTTACAAAGGGTTGCAGAATTCGTAAAACAAATATGCATTAAGTGCACCTCGCAAGCAATGATTTTAAATTTCCCTATCATGCTCTTTACTTAAACAACTGTAAGAAAGTAAGGGGCACCCAATAAAGGTTTCGCCAAGGTGAGACCACGCTACAGCTTTGAATGGCGGACATAGAAAAGCTTTCAATTAATAACTGAGATAATGCTAATATAATACTACGTTGAAAAGCGGACCCAATTGGTTCCAGCCATTGCATGAGTATGTATCTTGTGTTGCAAGAATAATGGATACACTATGCCCAGGGCGTCGAGAAAAGTTTCCAACCCGAAAACGTCCCAGACCGGATCGAGAATCGAACTCGCCATCTCCAGGTTGGCAATACTACGCCTTTGCTCACAAGGCTACTGGAGACCCCTAAAACTATAAAATAGCTGTACCTGTTAATGAAAAAAGTCCCCACGATGTTCTTTCAACAGGCCGATTAGTGTGAATAGGCCAGTGTGTATTCAGTGTTCCAATGCAGAACAAGACTTAATTAACGCCATACGTACGTGTGAATCATATGTGGATCCATCATCGTTAAAAATGAGAAAAAAAATTAAACGGAAAAAAGATTTATTATCACATAGATGAAAAACTAGACTCTCATAAAATAAAATCTTACATTATCTACGCTAGCATATTCGATAAAGTAGATGGGATATGGACCTTTGAATATGTTTGTGCAATGGAAATTGTTATATGCATTATTTGATTTTCTAAAAACAGTTTAAAATGTTTGGTTATTTAGACGCAAATTATTTGCGTGAAATTATGCATGAAGAACAAGACACACGGGGGACTGATTTTCAATTGTTATGCCCAAACTTAGCTCAATGTAACAAAACGAATTGATATTTTTTTCATGTTTTTTTAGAACACACTTACGTATTTTGTCTAGATCATCTTGCACTGATCTTGAATCAGTATCATCAGCTTGCTGTTTGAAAAAGTGCTAAAAGTTAGAGAACACAACTCATATTTATAAGCATGGAAAAGAATGATTTTTCAGAAAAGAAATTGCCTCATCAGTCTGCTCTCATAATCAATCATGATGTTAGAACAAGCCTTTCACTGCTGACTAATTTGATTTGGCGAAAAAAAATCTATCTTGCTCGATTAAAAATCTTTTTTTTGTACATATGAAACAGATTTCAAGCATACGTATGAGTTTTCAAAACCGTTCACCGTGTTAGCCCCAACCCGAGCAGCACAAATCGGTCAAAATTGGTTGCAGCAACTTGATTGTGACTGAATCCGGTCACATATGAGTTTCAGTAACCTATGTGGAACATGTGTGCTGCTAGGGAAGATATACGAATGTGAAAATGGAAACTCGGCTTACCAACCTCGCAGTTAATAACTGTGGCAGTGCTTGAAGAACACTAGCTACGAGGCGGCCTTCCTACGGGGCCGTCGTTAGCCGTGCGGTAAGATGCGCAGCCGCATAGCAACACCATGCTTGAGCTGGCTGGGATCGATTTCCGGACTGGGCAATTTTCGGGTTGGAAAATGTCTCGACTTCTCTGGACATAAAAGTATTATCTTTGAGGCGGCAATGTCCCAGTGGGGGAAGTAATGCAAAGAAGAAGAAGAAGACCGCTGGTCTGAACCGTAGGTCATGTTTTCTAACCCTTACAAAGATCTTTAGCTGAATCGTTCCACCTGGCACATTTTGTTGATGAAATATTTTGTTCGGGGGCGTATAAGTTCATTCGAGCTACTTTGATGCCATGATGAAACCGAAATTCTCAAATGTTATCAATTTAAAACGGTGTATTTAATCTAATAATTTAATATTAATAATTTAATAGCAAATTACCTAAAACACCAACGAATATTGGAATGCACTTCGAACGCCCAACCACTGCCAAGCGCAGCGGACTCTTACATAACCAACCGAAAAAGATCCCCTTCCACCGTATAAATAGCGCAACACTCTGCAGCTCGGCTGCCAAAACAACATCTTCCCAGCCGTGCCAACTAATCTACCACGCGTCTCCATTTGCCACTGCACGCTTTTTCCTTCCATTAGCAAAACACAGCCAGCACACATGAGCCAAGGATAAGTAGGTAACAGCTGCTGTTGCTGCATCCCAAACAAAGTTGATGCAAAACGGAGCACCATAGTTTCTAATTCTAATGCTCAGATTTTCTCGTTGTGTCGGAAACTCTAGCGAGAGTTCGCCGCATGCTCAAACTCTCTATCCGATTGAATAACAATATTCTCTCTTCACTATGATGTTAGGGTGGCTTCTTAGAAGAAGTTTGAAACGATATAGTAATCAGTAACTCATTCGTTTATGAATATATTATAAGAATTTTCGTAATTTTTCAGACATTAGATATATACTATTTCTATTATTGATTTCGATTATTTTACATAAATATATTGAACTAAATTATAATGAACTAGTTGCACATTTATAAAAGGACAAGTAATTTGAGCTTCTACCTGTTCATAAAAATCTAGCTTTATATAATGTAAACAGCTCCCCAAATTATTCATATATTGTTTTCCATATTTTTTCGTATTTCAATACGAAGCAGCTAAGATAATTGGGATATTGGGTTTCAAAGGCAATCAAGATTAAAAGCAATAACTGAAAAAAAGTTTCTTATTTATAAAAACACCTCCTTTCCAACATTATTTTCTCGGACGCCCCCTAATCTATCTTTGCGAGAAAAAAAAAACAAAACGCACCAAAACAACGTGGCAGTCTCCCATCTACACGAATTTGTTGGTAAACAGTTCTTCCTTGAACTTCGGAATCAACAACGGAATTCGGAGTTCTGCGCATACGCACCACAAGTGCAACAAACGGACAACGAAAACAGTATCAATTATTCACCAAAGAGAAAACATTTTCCCAGAAGAGATGTGAGATTTCGCATCGCAGATTATTTTTCATGGCAGTAAAAACTGAGCAAGTCGGTGATTGAAATTCAGTGAGAGGGTGGAAACGACCGATCCACAGATCTCCCGAAAGGGGTAAAGTTCTCGAGCAAGTTGCTTCACCGCACCGGTGTGAAATGTCAAGTGGAAAAATTGAGCGATGGGTTTTCATTTGTTTGTCGTTTTTTTTCAACTGCAGAAAGTTGTTGACTACTCATGTGAATAGGATGTGAGTGGGCGGCAAAGTGGTTGGGTTGGGAAGCTAAATTTAATTGCGATTTGGATTTCGACTACGCGACGACGATTGATGTGTTGTGAATGGGTCGGATGAGAAACAAAAACATAATAACTGGGTTGTGCTAACTGACACCGAATCTTTTTTTTATTGGACAAACACCCCAAAAATGAAACATTGTCAGCATTCTCGTAAGTGATATTCAATCATTTGGTACCGTTATTCATAGATTTATAAACCAAGTTTATGACTTTGGATGTCATGTGCCACTATATCTAATTCTTGCTCAGAGAAGCTGCGATATTTTTTTTCAAACAGATCGAGAATCGCATACTTGCATGTGCTACTAGCATGGTCTTGCTATATACTCGTATATTTTACTGCTGAACAGAGAAGGTGTGTAAAATTATAAATAGAATTATAAATACGATATGTAGCAAAAGAAAAAAAAATGAAACGGAAAAAACACGAAGTAAAAATAATATGTCAACCGTTTGCATTCTTCCTCGTAAATCAAGCAATGTTTATATTTTCCACAAAGGCCAATATTTATATTTTTAAACTTGTTCAATATTTACACTTTCATATAGCACGAATAAAATGAGAAAAAAAAACTCACAGCAATATTTTTGGTCGTATGTACAAAAACGTTTTAACTTCTCAAGTGTTCTAACCAAAAATGCTATTTTTTAATTTCTTATGAGTTACTTGGCCGTGCTTGAATTAAGTTGTAGAAAAAGAAATATTTTGCTCAGCTTATGAGCTACAACAGTTGATTGGCTCGACCAGTTCTACATATTTGCCAGTCAACTGATGAGAGCATCTGATTCACGTAAGAAGTTGAAACAGTAAAATAATTCAAATCCAAGTTAAAAGAAATATAATATAATATTGATAAAAATAATAATAAATTAATTATTTAATGAATTGATAGTAAACATAATAGTAAAAATAGAGTAAATGTCGCGTGGGTATAGATGCCGCACTTAAGAGATCTGGTAGAACAGACTTAAGACGAGTTTGTGCCTTCCCATTTAATTCCACCACTTGATTGTACCTTGACAGATACGTATTTCGACCTCAACAGTAAGGTCGTCTTCAATGTCTCGTACTTGACTCGACTACGAGTAGGAGACACTGAAGACGACCTTACTGTTGAGGTCGAAATACGTATCTGTCAAGGTACAGTCAAGTGGTGGAATTAAATGGGAAGGTACAAACTCGTCTTATGACAAGTGAAGACATTCCACTAAAAAGCTCTAAATAATTTTCTTAACAGAACAGAATTGGTGCAAATGTATATTAGAGGGTGTCTTTTGTAGCGAAAACAAAAACGTAAGTAGTAACTGCTCATTCTTATCAGTTAAAGAAGTAATATAATGGTCTTTCCCCGCAAAAATATCCACAAGGCCACATGGAGATCACCTAACCAAGAAACGGAAAACCAAATCGACCACGTTCTAATCGACGGTAAATTCTTCTCCGACATCACGAACGTCCGCACTTACCGCAGTGCGAATATTGAATCCGACCCCTACCTCGTTGCAGTATGCCTGCGCTCAAAACTCTCGACGGTGTACAACACGCGTCGAAGTCGGACGCCGCGGCTTAACATTGGGCGGCTACAAGACGGTAGACTAGCCCAAGAATACGCGCAGCAGCTGGAAGTGGCACTTCCAACGGAAGAGCAGCTAGGCGCAGCTTCTCTTGAAGATGGCTGGAGAGATATTCGATCCGCCATTGGTAGCACCGCAACCGCTGCACTTGGCACGGTGCCTCCGGATCAGAGAAACGACTGGTATGATGGCGAATGTGAGCAGTTAGTAGAAGAGAAGAATGCAGCATGGGCGAGATTGCTGCATCACCGCACGAGGGCGAACGAGGCACGATATAAACAGGCGCGGAACAGACAAAACTCGATTTTCCGGAGGAAAAGCGCCAGCAGGAAGATCGAGACCGTGAAGAAACGGAGCAACTGTACCGCGCTAATAACACACGAAAGTTCTATGAGAAGTTAAACCGTTCACGTAAGGGCCACGTGCCACAGCCCGATATGTGTAAGGACATAAACTTCTTACGAACGAGCGTGAGGTGATCCAAAGGTGGCGGCAGCACTACGAAGAACACCTGAATGGCGATGTGGCAGACGAAGATGGCGGTATGGTGATGGATCTGGGAGAACGCGCGCAGGACATAATTCTACCGGCTCCGGATCTCCAGGAAATCCAGGAGGAGATTGGCCGGCTCAAGAACAACAAAGCCCCTGGGGTTGACCAACTACCAGGAGAGCTATTTAAACACGGTGGTACTGGCCAGAGCAGACTGGGTCATTACCAAGATTTGGGAGGAGGAAGTTTTGCCGCAGGAGTGGATGGAAGGTTTCGTGTCCCATCTACAAAAAGGTCTATAAGCTGGATTGTAGCAACTACCGCACAATCACATTGCTGAACGCCGCCTACAAGGTACTCTCCCAAATTTTATGCCGTCGACTAGCACCAACTGCAAGGGAGTTCGTGGGGCAGTACCAGGCGGGTTTTATGGGCGAACGCTCCACCACGGACCAGGTGTTTGCCATTCGCCAAGTACTGCAGAAATGCCGCGAATACAACGTGCCCACACATCATCTATTCATCGACTTCAAAGCCGCATATGATAAATCGATCGGGACCAGCTATGGCAGCTAATGCACGAACACGGTTTTCCGGATAAACTGACACGGTTGATCAAAGCGACGATGGATCGGATGATGTGCGTAGTTCGAGTTTCAGGGGCATTCTCGAGTCCCTTCGAAACCCGCAGAGGGTTACGGCAAGGTGATGGTCTTTCGTGTTTGCTATTCAACATCGCTTTGGAAGGTGTAATACGAAGAGCAGGGATTAACACGAGTGGTACAATTTTCAATAAGTCCGTCCAGCTATTTGGTTTCGCCGACGACATAGATATTATGGCCAGTGTTGGTAAAAACTCAAAATCTCAAAACTCATGTGTAGGAACGAAGAGATGTGTAATTAAAATAATAATAATAAATAAATAATATGGTAATCAATTTATTTAAGATTGGCTTATTTGTTTGAGTGTATTTGTCGGGTTAGGGAACATTCGAGGAGAGCGTGTTCAGCGTCATAGGAGAGAGAGCGAGAGAGCAGATCTTTGAAGGCAACGGAATATCTTGCAGCAGCGAGTCAGTTTTTGAGACGAATTTGTGAGCGGCGGGTGTGCATTATACGGAGCTGAATATAAAAAAATATAATTTAAAAGTAAAGCATAGTGAAAAAAAGAAAGAGAATGAAGAAAAAAATAAAGAATCAGTTTTATAAAAATAGCAGTTTTCGTGTTTGGTGGTTAAATATTTAATGCGAGAAACCCTACAATGGCGACAGTCGGTAAGTACCTACATAATGCCAGACATGCCAAAAAAGTGATGGTGGAAACGGAATTTATATTTTCATCACCGGTAAAGACGCGATTTTCGATTTGTTTGCTACGTTTTCGGCACGGTACAAACAATTGGCAATTTTGCGGTAGTTTGCGAGCTGGCTGAAATATTGGGTCAAAACGCATATAAGAGTTTGTTCATTTTTTATGCTCGTTTTAGTTGTTTGTGTCGGACGGCCATTTTGTCGCTTTTGAATTTCCAAAAGGTGTTTGATCAATGAGAATAGAAGGAAGGTGAGGGAGGGGCCACATGCAAGTTTATTGGTGAGTGATGGAAAACGTAAACAAAAATATGGTGATGTATACATAATTGATTTCTATACCATAGTATCTATTTTCATTGATGTTTGATGTTAATGTGACACACGATCGCATACAGTGGATTGTTTTTTTACTCGGTAGAATTTTGGTACCTGCTCTTCCGATTGTTGACGATGGAAAATAGATCCTTGCCTGATCTCCAAAGTATTCTTATCTCTTTCGGTCTCTATGTGGTAAGCTTAATGGCAGACAAATGACAAAATATTATTTTATTTTGTATTTGCTAAATTTATGCAATTTAATTTAATGCAATCTAAGAGGTGATGGACGTGAGGTATACGTATACGTGGTTTCCCAACCCAGACGTACACAGTGTTCATAGTTTTCATTCAAACAAGACAATATTCCAAAACAAGTACGAAAATAGAGTTGTTTTCAGCATTCCAGTGTGAAGTGACGGCATTCAGCATTTTTATGTCATAAGATTTTCCTACGTATAATAATGAATGACTGAAAATTACATAATGTATAGATCACTCTCTGATGTCAGATTTAAGATACTTTTGTTTTATATTGAGTAACGAGTTAAACGAGAGGAACAAGTTAATAAAAATCCAATTGAAACGTTGGTACGTCCAGGCGAGTGGGCGTCGAACTCAAGAGGGTCGAGTTAATGAAAATCCAACTGAAATGTTGGTACGTCCAGGCGAGTGGGCGTCGAACTCGAGAGGGTCGAGTTAATGAAAATCCAACTGAAATGTTGGTACGTCCAGGCGAGTGGGCGTCGAACTCGAGAGGGTCGAGTTAATGAAAATCCAACTGAAATGTTGGTACGTCCAGGCGAGTGGGCGTCGAACTCGAGAGGGTCGAGTTAATGAAAATCCAACTGAAATGTTGGTACGTCCAGGCAAGTGGGCGTCGAACTCGAGAGGTCGAGTTAGTGAAAATCCAACTGAAATGTTGGTACGTCCAGGCGAGTGGGCGTCGAACTCGAGAGGGTCGAGTTAATGAAAATCCAACTGAAATGTTGGTACGTCCAGGCGAGTGGGCGTCGAACTCGAGAGGGTCGAGTTAATGAAAATCCAACTGAAATGTTGGTACGTCCAGGCGAGTGGGCGTCGAACTCGAGAGGGTCGAGTAGATGAAAATCCACCTGAAATGTTGGTACGTCCAGGCGAGTCGGCGTTGAACTCGACAGGGTCGAGTAAAGCGAAATCCAACTGAAATGTTGGTACGTCCAGGCGAGTGGGCGTCGAACTCGAGAGGGTCGAGTAAATGAAAATCCAACTGAAATGTTGGTACATCCAGGCGAGTGGGCTTCGAACTCGAGAGGGTCGAGTTAATGAAAATCCAACTGAAATGTTGGTACGTCCAAGCGAGTGGGCGTCGAACTCGAGAGGGTCGAGTTAATGAAAATCCAACTGAAATGTTGGTACGTCCAGGCGAGTGGGCGTCGAACTCGAGAGGGTCGAGTTAATGAAAATCCAACTGAAATGTTGGTACGTCCAGGCGAGTGGGCGTCGAACTCGAGAGGGTCGAGTTAATGAAAATCCAACTGAAATGTTGGTACGTCCAGGCGAGTGGGCGTCGAACTCGAGAGGGTCGAGTAGATGAAAATCCAACTGAAATGTTGGTACGTCCAGGCGAGTGGGCGTCGAACTCGAGAGGGTCGAGTAAATGAAAATCCAACTGAAATGTTGGTACGTCCAGGCGAGTGGGCGTCGAACTCGAGAGGGTCGAGTAAATGAAAATCCAACTGAAATGTTGGTACATCCAGGCGAGTGGGCTTCGAACTCGAGAGGGTCGAGTTAATGAAAATCCAACTGAAATGTTGGTACGTCCAAGCGAGTGGGCGTCGAACTCGAGAGGGTCGAGTTAATGAAAATCCAACTGAAATGTTGGTACGTCCAAGCGAGTGGGCGTCGAACTCGAGAGGGTCGAGTAGATGAAAATCCAACTGAAATGTTGGTACGTCCAGGCGAGTGGGGGTCGAACTCGAGAGGTTTGAGTTAATGAAAATCCAACTGAAATGTTGGTACGTCCAGGCGAGTGGGCGTCGAACTCGAGAGGGTCGAGTTAATGAAAATCCAACTGAAATGTTGGTACGTCCAAGCGAGTGGGCGTCGAACTCGAGAGGGTCGAGTAGATGAAAATCCAACTGAAATGTTGGTACGTCCAGGCGAGTGGGCGTCGAACTCGAGAGGTTCGAGTTAATGAAAATCCAACTGAAATGTTGGTACGTTCAGAAGAGTGGGCGTCGAACTCGAGGGGGTCGAGTTAATGAAAATCTAACTAAATGTTGGTACGTCCAGGCGAGTGGGCGTCGAACTCGAGAGGGTCGAGTAGATGAAAATCCAACTGAAATGTTGGTACGTCCAGGCGAGTGAGTGTCGAATTCGAGAGGGTCGAGTTAATCAAAATCCAACTGAAATGTTGGTACGTCCAGGCGAGTGGGCGTCGAACTCGAGAGGGTCGAGTTAATGAAAATCCAACTAAAATGTTGGTGCGTTCAGAAGAGTGGGCGTCGAACTCGAGAGGGTCGAGTTAATGAAAATCCAACTGAAATGTTGGTACGTTCAGACGAGTGGGCGTCGAACTCGAGACGGTCGAGTTAATGAAAATCCAACTGAAATGTTGGTACGTCCAGGCGAGTAGACGTCGACTTCGAGAGGATCGCGCTAGTCAGAAGTGCCTGACAAGCTTAAACCATGATTGCATGACCAAGATCAGTGGTTCTCAAGCGCGAAAAGTTAGAAAATGTAATAAACGAAGGAAGGTAGGAAGAGATTTTTATTTAAATTCTGATTTGGATGCAGGATTGATGCTCTAGAGTCTGATAAGCTCTAATCATGATTGCATGACCAAGATCAGTGGCTCCCAAGTATGAAAAGCAACTACAAGAAAATGAAATTGATTTGTTGATATTTGTTTGATTTTGATGCACGATTGATGCCATGATTAACCATACATTGATTAACAATTAACCATGATTGCAGGATCAAGATCAGTGACTCCCAAGTGTGAAGGGTCGTCTAAATCGTCTAAATCGTCTAATCGTGTAAATAGAAAGAGATTTGTTGATATTTTTTGATTTTGATGCAGGATTGAAGTTCTAGAGCCTGATAAGCTCTAACCATGATTGCATGACCAAGATCAGTGGTTTCCAAGCGTGAAAAGTTAAAAAAATGTAATCGACGAATTTGGAAAAGATTAGACTTAATGATCTAGAGCAAGATAATCTTTAACCATGCAGGACCAAGATCAGTGGTTCCCAAGCGTGAAAAGATAGAAAATGTTATCGACAAAGTAGAAAGAGATTTAAAAAAATCTGATTCGGACGCAGGATTGATGCTCTAGAGTCTGAAATTGATTTTTTGATATTTTTTCTGATTTTGGTGAACGATTTATGTTCTAAAGCAAGAAAAATTTCAACCATGATTGCAGGAGCAAGATCAGTGGTTCCCAAATGTGAAGAATTACAAACTCTAATCGTCGAAATAGAAAGTGATTTGTTAATATTTTCTGATTTTGATGCAGGATTTATTTAAGATTGGCTTATTTGTTCGAGTGTATTTGTCGGGTTAGGGAACATTCGAGGAGAGCGTGTTCAGCGTCATAGGAGAGAGAGCGAGAGAGCAGATCTTTGAAGGCAACGGAATATCTTGCAGCAGCGAGTCAGTTTTTGAGACGAATTTGTGAGCGGCGGGTGTGCATTATACGGAGCTGAATATAAAAAAAAATATAATTTAAAAGTAAAGCATAGTGAAAAAAGAAAGAGAATGAAGAAAAAAAATAAAGAATCAGTTTTATAAAAATAGCAGTTTTCGTGTTTGGTGGTTAAATATTTAATGCGAGAAACCCTACATCATGGATGATTCAAATCAAGCGTGAGTTGAAACGCACCCAACTCAGCACCTAAAAACTCATAGATGAGTTGAATCATCCATTTGAATCATCGCAGGTTTGCTTTTTTTCTCCTTCGTTAAAAACCGTGGAATGACGTTTGTCGCATAAAATATTAGACACTCTTTTATGTATAAGCAATAAATTTCCCCCAAATTGATTTCAAATGCGTTTTTAAGCCAAAATGATTTTTCGGCAAATGAGTGAAATGATGCGTTTTAGCATGAAAAATTCAAGCGTGATGCATTCCTTTAAAATCACAGATGATTTCATTCGCACGGGAGCGCTCGTTGATTGAGATTTATGAGTTATTTTACCAACACTGATTATGGCACGTAACTTTGAGAAGATGGAGGAAGCCTACATCAGACTAAAGAGGGAAGCTAAGCGGATCGGACTAGTCATCAACACGTCGAAGACGAAGTACATGATAGGAAGAGGTTCAAGAGAAGACAATGTGAGCCACCCACCGCGAGTTTGCATCGGTGGTGACGAAATCGAGGTGGTAGAAGAATTTGTGTACTTGGGCTCACTGGTGACTGCCGAAAATGACACCAGCAGAGAAATTCGGAGACGCATAGTGGCTGGAAATCGTACGTACTTTGGACTCCGCAAGACGCTCCGATCGAATAGAGTTCGCCGCCGTACCAAACTGACAATCTACAAAACGCTAATTAGACCGGTAGTCCTCTACGGACACGAGACCTGGACGATGCTCGTGGAGGACCAACGCGCACTTGAGTTTTCGAAAGGAAAGTGCTGCGTACCATCTATGGTGGGGTGCAGATGGCGGACGGTACGTGGAGGAGGCGAATGAACCACGAATTGCATCAGCTGTTGGGAGAACCATCCATCGTTCACACCGCGAAAATCGGACGACTGCGATGGGCCGGGCACGTAGCCAGAATGTCGGACAGTAACCCGGTGAAAATGGTTCTCGACAACGATCCGACGGGCACAAGAAGGCGAGGTGCGCAGCGGGCAAGGTGGATCGATCAGGTGGAAGATGACTTGCGGACCCTCCGTAGACTGCGTGGTTGGCGACGTGTAGCCATGGACCGAGCCGAATGGAGAAGACTCTTATATACCGCACAGGCCACTTCGGCCTTAGTCTGAATAAATAATAAAATAATAATGGTTAAAAACTTTTATTTACGCCGTGTAAGCCGTGATATTTCGAATGCTATTTTTATTAAAATTTTTTTGTGCCGTTTTGGAAAAAAAACTTACAAACCCACATGTTTATTTCATTATGTGAAGCCTCTAAAAACCTTATAGGTTATGTTTGGAAGCAGTTTATGTTTTGAGTAAAAATTATACTGCCGTAATCTGACAGAGTAGCCATCAACAGCCGGTCGAAGCAAGCGCGATATTCAATAGTTTGCAGTAGCCATCGAGCAAGTGAGTACAGAGTGCTGCGCTTCCATTCGGTCGTCCAAAACACGATTCTCCTCAGTTTCATATGCCACCGGGCATGCATGTTTTAACTCATGATTTTGCTCAGAGCAAAGCCAAACGACGTGCACCCGTAAAGGCCAAACGTCGCACAGTGGGGAAAATCCGATCCAAAAAGGTACCTATTTATTGCGGCTACTTGCTGCGCCGGAAAAATACCATTCCTAAAGGGAAAATCCACGACAAATCGAATGGTGCTATTTTCATGCACCGGAAATTATGGAAACTGACCGTTTTGCCCCATTTACTCCTAAAAATCATATTTTTTTTCTATGACAGCTACAATTTAAAGTCGATTGCGGCTAACTATTGCTATGTTTTCTGATGCTAATTAAGTAGAAAATACGAGTGGTATCCATTCCGACCTTAAACCATGACTGGAAGTGGCTGTTTTGCCTCATTTACCCACAAAATCGTATTTTTTCTATGACAGCTTCGAGATAAAATCAATTGCGGCTGTCTATTTCTATGTTTTCTGATGCTTAGTCAGTAGAAAATGCGAAGGGTATCTATTCCGACCTTAAAATGACTGGAAGTGGCTGTTTTGCCCCATTTACCCACGAAAATCGTAATTTTTCTATGACAACTGCAATTTAAAATCGATTTTGGCCAACTATTTCTATGTTTTCTGATGCTTAGTCAGTAGAAAATACGAAGGGTATCTGTTCCGACCTTATACCAAGACTGGAAGTGGCCGTTTTGCCCCAGTTACCCCTGAAATCGTATTTTTCTATGAAAGCTACAATTTAAAATGAATTGCGGCTGACTATTTCCATGTTTTCTAATGCTAATTTAGTAGAAAATACAAATGGTATAAATTCCGGCCTTGGATCATAATTGGAAGTGGCCTTTTTGCCCTATTCACCCACGAATAGTAGTATAGTTTTTCTATGACAGCTTCAACTTAAAATCAATTTCGACTAACGATTTCTGTGTTTTCTGATGCGTATTTAGTAGAAAATACGAATGGTCTAAATTGTATATAATCCGGCCTTGGACTGTCACGAGCAATGACTGTTTTGCCCCCTTTACCTATAAAAGTCAATTTATCATAGATCATATGAAGACTTAAAATCGATTTTGGCTAATTATTTTTATGATTCTTATTGCAAATTCAGTAGGAACTACAAACATTTTCAAATTTGTATGACCGCCACGATTTAAAATCAATTGCGGCTAGGGCCGTTTTGCCCCATTTGCCTCTAAACATATTTTTTTTCTAGCACAGCTACTATTTGAAACCGGTTGCGCCTTACTATTTCCATTTTAATTATTGAGAAGAGCGGAAAAGTTTCCTGAGGTGTGAGGCTACTTTAAGCATCAGAAAACATAGAATTAGCTAGCCGCAATAGATTTTAAGAAGTAAATGGGGCAAAACGGCACTTCCAGTCATGATTTAAGGCCGAAATATATGACAATTGTATTTTCTTTCAAATTGGCATCAGAAAACATAGAAATAATTAGCCACAATCGACTTAAAATTGTAACAGTCATAAAAAAATATCGAAGTTTAATGGGGCAAAATAGCCACTTCCAGTCATGATCCAAGGCCGGAATTTATACCATTTGTATTTTCTACTAAATTAGCATCAGAAAACAAAGAAATAGTTAGCTTAAATCAATTTCAAATTGTAGTTGTCATAGAAAAATACGATTCCAGGGGGTAAATGGGGCAAAACGACCACTTCCAGTCGTGGTATATGGTCGGAATAGATTCTACTCGGCCACTTCCTGTCATGATTCAAGGCCGAAATTAGCATCAGAAAACATAGAAATAATTAGCCACAATCAATTTTAAATTGTAGCTTCCAGAAAAAAAATCGAAGGTTAATGGGGTAAAATGGCCACTTCCAGTCATTTTTAAAGGCCGAAATTTATACCATTCGTATTTTCTAGCATAAAAAACATAGAAATAATCAGCCGCATTTGATTTTAAATGGTAGCTGTCATAGAAAAATACAATTCCAGGGGTAAATGGGGCAAAACGGCCACTTCCAGTCATGGTATAAGGTCGGAATAGTTTTCACTATTTTCCTACTAAATTAGCATCAGAAAACATAGAAACAATTAGTCGAAATCGATTTTAAGTTGTAGCTGTTATAGAAAAAAAATCGATTTCCGTGGGTAAATGGGGCAGTCATTTTTCATGGCCGGAATTAATACCATTTGCATTTTCAACTAAACTAGTATAAAGAACAAAGAAATAGTCAGCCGAATATGATTTTAACTTGTAACTGTTATAGAAAAAATATGATTTTTAGGGGTAAATGGGACAAAACGGCCAGTTCCCATAATTTCCGGCGAATGAAAATAGCACCATTCGATTTGTCGTGGATTTTCCCTTTAGGAATGGTATTTTTCCGGCGCAGCAAGTAGCCGCAATAAATAGGTACCTTTTTGGGTCGCATTTTCCCCACTGTGCGTCGTCTGGGCGGAGCAAATCGGGGTGCAGAGGAGCCTGAAGGGCGTCGACCCGAGAAGGTGACTTCTCGGCCCAAATAGGCGAAAGGCATCAACCAGGCGCAAGCCGCCGGGCCGCAAAAGGGGACCAGCCAGCCTGTGCCATCGGCACGAGGGATCGAAAATCCCTGGCAGCTGGTCAGTAAAGCTATGTCCATTTAGAATCCGGAATAATAAAATCATCTGTATCTCGGTAACGGATTGACGTACAAAGAAGGTTAATACATCAAAACAAGGGTAATTCACTGTACTTTAAGGAAAAATTATTGACACAAATAATTTCTTCTTGTTTCTAGTGAAAATTCGCACCTTCTTCTTTATTCCCCTTCCTTGGCACACTTGTTCCACATTTTGGTCATCTGAGTCGCGTCCCGAGCTGTTTTTCCATTTTTTACACTTTTCTTAAGCTTCCGCTTCATTACTGCCCAAAATGTCTCGATGGGCCGGAGCTGTGGGCAGTTGTGTGGATTTATGTTTTTATCGATAAAATCTTTGTTATTATCGCGGTACCACTGGATGACTTCCCGGCTGTAGTGGCAACTCGCCAAATCTGGCCAAAACTTCACGGGACCTTTATGGGCTTTATGGAAGATCGACCGCGGTTTTCGAGGCATTCCTCCTTGTACAGCTTCGAGTCCATCGTCTTATTCGTCGCAAACACTTAGGTCTTTGCCCTACAGTTGCATATCCCTTGCCAAAATCATCCGTTCTTTTGCAAGTTTGTCCAAAAATCAAACTTAAACTTCGCAGGAACTACTCCTCGTGCCGTCACCATGTAGAATTTTTGGCTAGGAAGCTGTCCGAAATCCATTTTGACGTAGGTTCCATCGTCGATAAGCAGGATTATCAACGTGGGTGTGCAGACTTTTTCCTCTCCTTTCGGCTTAAATCTGGAATAATTTTTGACACGTTGCACGAAACTTCGTGAACGCTGTAAAAGAATTCTTGCAGCGGTCACTTTCCGTGCCGCTGCAATACAATAAATGATTCCGGATTCTAAATGGACATAGCTTTAGGGCAAAGTGGAAGTAGAACGCATCTCGACCCGCAAAGAAAGCTAAGGACAGAGGCGAGGCCTTGTTGGTGAAAACTGATAAGGCAAAGTACGCCGAAGCTCTTAAATCGATGCGGGCGGCCGAAAAGCTTTCGGCGCTGGGTCAGGACGAGCGAAGCTTCAGACGCACCAAGACCGGTGAAATGGTTAGGTTACCGGTTGCGGAAGCCAAATAGGTAATGGAGCGAGGGAAGTTGAAGATCGGCTGGTCAGTATGCGCAGTGAGCAAACTCCAGCCGCCTTCAGTGGACAGGTGCTATCGGTGCTTTGAGTTGGGACACAAGTCCTTGTGGTGAGAAAGGACACAAGGCGCATGAATGTGCCTTATCTGCGCCAGCAAAAAGCAAGCCTGTAACCACGATATGGGTGGGTCTTCGTGTCCCATCGCAGAAAAAAATAAGAATAAGCCGTGCAAGTAACACAGCTGAATGTTAACCACTGTGCAACTGCCCAGCAGCTGTTGTGGCAGTCGGTCTCGGAGTCGAGGACTGATGTTGCCCTCCTGTCCGACCCGTACAACGTCCCTGTCGATAACGGCAATTGGGTGGCGGATGGGTCTAGGATGGCGGCTATTTGCACAACGGGACGGTACCCGATCCAAGAGGTGGTACACTCCTCTGCTGAGGGTGTCGCGATAGCTAAGATCAATGGTGTGTTCTATTGTAGCTGCTATGCTCCACCAAGGTGGCCATTAGAACAGTTCAATCAGTCGTCATAGCAGGAGATTTTAACGATTAGGCAGTGGAGTAGGGCAGCCGCTGCACCAATCGAAGGGGTCAAGCCTCTAGTAACAGGCGCTAGCGAAGCTCGACGCAGTGCTAGTCAATGATGCTTCCGTTATCACGTTCAGAAGGAACGGGGTCGAGTCTTGGATTGACGTAACGTTTGTCAGTCCTGGTCTGGCACCATACGTGGACTGAAGGGTGGACGAGGGTTACACCCATAGTGATCATCTAGCAATTCGCTTTAAGATCAACTATGGCGTGCAACATCCGAGGTCCGGGGATCCCTGTCAGGTCCGGGGGTGGACAACCAATCACTTCGACAGCGAAGTTTTCACCGCGGCCCTGGGACTGGAAGCCAACACTGAAGGTCTAAGCGGGGATGCGTTGGTAAAGCTATGTCCATTTAGAATCCGAAATCATTTATTGTATTGCAGCGGCACGGAAAGTGACCGCTGCAAGAATTCTTTTACAGCGGTTTGTCTACCTAGGCGCCCACTTGCTGTGGTATAAATTTCACGATGTTTCGTGCAGCGAGTCAAAAATTATTCCAGATTTAAGCCGAAAGGAGAGAAAAAAATTTGCACAGCCACGTTGATAATCCTGCTAATCGACGATGGAACTTACGTCAAAATGGATTTCGGACAGATTCCTAGCCAAAAATTCTACATGGCCACGGTACGAGGAGTAGTTCCTGCGAAGTTTAAGTTTGCTTTTTGGGCAAACTTGCAAAAAAACAGATGATTTTGGCAAGGGATATGCAGCTGTGGAGCAAAGACCTAAGTGTTTGTGACGAATAAGACGATGGACTCGAAACTGTACAAGGAGGAATGTCTCAAAAACCGCGGTCTACCTTCCATAAAGCCCATAAAGGTCCCGTGAAGTTTTGGCCAGATTTGGCGAGTTGCCACTACAGCCGGAAAGTCATCCAGTCGTACCGCGATAATAACGAAGATTTCATCGATAAAAACATAAATCCACGCAACTGCCCACAGCTCCGGCCCATCGAGACATTTTGGGCAGTAATGAAGCGGAAGCTTAAAAAAAGTGGAAAAACAGCTCGGGACGCGACTCAGATGACCAAAATGTGGAACAAATGTGCCAAGGAAGTTGACTCCGGAGGTGTGCAACTTTTAATGAGAGGTATAAAGAAGAAGGTGCAAATTTTCACTAGAAACAAGAAGAAATGGTTTGCTGCCTTAGTACTAAACTCGTCTTAGACGGTTGGAATTCTTCGTTCAAGAGAATAAGAAGCATCTTTTCAAGATGCAAAAGAAGTCTCATTTTAAGTGGCTCAAAAGCCACCATTCAAGAGGCTCGGAAGCCTCTCTACAAGACGCTCTGAAGAGATTCAGAAGCCCCTTTCAAGAGGGTTTTTAAGAGGACCGTAAGCTTTCTTGCAAAAAGTCCGGAAGGCTCCTTTTAAGGACATTTCTTACGGAATCCAGATTTTTCTCGCGTTTTCAAGAGCACAACTGTCATTTTTATAATTTTACGCATGCTGCGAGGCAGCAAAGCAGAAAAAAATCTAAATCTTTAAGAGGCTAGAAAGTCTACTTTCAAGTGAAGCCTCCTTTCAAGAGCCTCGAAAGCCTCCCTTCAAGAAGCTTGGAATTATTCGTTCAAGAGGCTCAGAAGCGTCTTATCAAGAGGTGCGGAAGCCTTCCTTGAAGAGATTCAGATCTTTTCAAGAGCCTGCTTTTAAGAGGTCTGAAAGGCTTCTTGCAAAAAGCCCGGAAGGCTCCTTTTAAGAGGCTTGAAAGCCTACTTTCAAATAAATCGGAAGCCTCCTTTCAAGATCCTCGGAAGCCTCTCTTCCTAAAAGCTCGGAAATCTTCGTTCAAGAGGCTTAGACGCATACTTCCAAGAGGCTCCGAATCGTTCTTCCAAGATGCAAAGGAAGCCTCCTTTTAAGTGGCTCGAAAGCCGCCCTTCAAGAGGCTCGGAAGCCTCTTTACAAGAAGCTTAGAAGCCTCTTATCAAGAGGTGCGGAAGCCTACTTTCTAGAGAATCAGAAGCTCATTTCAAGAGCCTCAGAAGCCTCCATTCAGAGGGCTTGGAATTATTCTTTTAAAAGGCTTGGAGGCCTACTTTTAAGAGGGGGTACCTCAATAATGGCGAAAGTTTGGAGGGGTGCCTCTCAAGAAAAAGCTTGAGAACCGCTGTCCTAGGGGTTCCTTAGCAAGTGATTCTTTGGGAAACGCTCAGGGTTAATTCCTCCAGGGAAAATTCCTCCAGTATGTTTGGTAACTTTTGGAAGATATTCTTGGTCATTTCGCTTAGGAATTCCTTTACAGCATTCTCCATTACTTTTGATTTTCTCTTCAGAAAATCATTTAAAACTCCTTTTAAAAAAATCGGAAATTTCTTTGAAAATTTCTTCGAAAATTGCATTTGGGATGCACTCGAAAATTATATTAGGATTTTTTTTTTGAAAATGTCTGTCGTCCGGAATTTCCTTCAAAAAGTTTGCCGGAAATGCTTTCAGAAACTCTTTCGGACATTACTTCAGGAATTCTCTCAGAAAGTCCTTTGGGAATATCCATTAATTACGTAACGTAAAAATTAGCCATTTTCAACCCCTCTCCTCCCTATGTCACACTTTTTGTATGAATCATTTAAAAAGTTTGTATGGATTGTCACACTTCGGGCATCCCCCCCTATCCCCTCTAAGCGTTACGTAATTTATGGATGCTTTAGGAAACCTTTCGAAAACTCTTCAAGTAATTCCTTCGGAAATTCTTCTGGAAATACCATCGGAATGAAAGAGAAGAGAACATGATTGGATTTTCAAAAAATACCTATATGAATTTCCGCAGAAATTCTCATAGGGTTTTACAAAGACGAGATCGGTAGTCTAGTGGCTATCGCTTCTGCCTTATAAGCAGGAGATCGTGGGTTCAATTCCAGGTTATCCCTTTCCTACTTTGATTATTTTATGCCCAGAGAAGTCGATACAATTTCCAAAACGAAAATTGTCTAGACCGGCACCGGAAATCGAACCCAGCCACCATCAGCATGGTCTTGCTTTATAGCCGCGCATTTTACCACTAGGCGAGGCGAGGCGGCAATTTCCCAGTAGGGGATGTAATGCCAATAATAAGAAGAAGAAGTCCAAAAAGAAGCCGCCGCCGATTATATGACCGGCGCACAGGTCTACTTGGTAGTCATATGACTACCGCTTCTGCAAATGAACGTTTATACCGTTTCCATTTCTATCCTATATAGATGGTCTTCAACTTGACTTTAATTTCTAGCCTATAGGGTAAACTGGGGTAAAATGCACCCCTGGGGCAAAACGACCTTTTGGCTTTTTTGGTGGTGTTTCAGACATACTTTCATGAATGTTTACTGCTAGATTCATAGTTCGAGATCCGAACTACATGCGCTGTTGTAAAAACTCCTGAAAATCTGCGGAAAATGTCCTTAAAAACGTCAAAGAGTCGTTTTGCCCCGGGGATGCATATTACCCCAGTTTCCCCTACAATAGGTCTTCAACTTGGCTATTCTAGTACTAACTGCTAGAATTGATTCCCAAAATTTTACATTGATTGGTTGAAAGCGAACATAGTTATGATTTATTCCTCTTCAAAAATTGGCTTCCTGAAGAGCTTGGCCATTTGGATGTTAACGTTTAATTCTCATACAAATCTAGAAAAGTTTTGAACGAATTTAATTTCGTTTCATATTTTCTATTTCACGCTTTGACGCATATTTCGTTAAGTTATCAATGCAGAACTGTAAGTCAAACAGGACACCACCGCTGAGTTAACGAATCGTAAATCACAATTGGATATCAAACCATCCCCTGGAAAATTGATCCTTCGTTTGGTTGGTTTCCCGAACCACATTCCATCGAGACAACAATCCACAGCACAGCACACATACCCACACAAACAAACACTGACTGTTGGCTGGCAACCGATGTCGATGGTGACGGAATGTGCATGTTGCTCAACTTGTTGTTCGGAGGCGCGTGGTCTGCCTCCACGGTGATGGTCGATGTGGCCGAAGGCCCTGGATCATTGGTTTGAGTCGTTGTTTTGCTGCTTCGCTGTGCCTTACTTGGTCGTAGGTTTGGCGCTTCCTGTGTAGGTGTGCACAATGAAGGAACGATGTGCCAATTATATGTACAGTCGGTTTTTAAGCGCATAATCAAAACTGTTTGCTGAATTAGTTGCACGACATACTTGCAAGTCGTAGGCAGCTTACCAGACGCATGCTACGTGGAGTGTATCGTTTGGGAGTTGTCCAGAGAAATGTGACATAAAGGTATCATCACTGTTAGCAGCATATCTATTTGGACAGTCAAATTTTCGTCCGGCCAATATTACCGCTAGGTGGATTAATCGAGATTTTTGATGTGTCCATTTATCTAACAAATAATCCACTATAAGAGTGACATGGAGGGTTGATACAATACAGACTATACTCCCCCTTTGTCCTGATCGGTAGCGATAGCTTCACAATCAGAGCATACATGCTCTGGATTGTGAGGCACACTGTGCCATGAGCTATCCAACCACTCATCCGCAGAAGTGAAACGTGGACGGAATTCGTAGCCAGCGACCAAAAATGTTCGTGGGTGTTCTCCATGAAGCATAAAAAGGAATACGTGGGCAAGGCAGGCAGCCAGTGGAAATACGATGCAAAGGCACTTTGCTGGCATCACCACGGCGGTATCCTTCTTTTATTGTGTGGTGTGCTTGGGGTGGGGCAGCCAAAGAACGGCACCCCGGGAGAACTAGGCTATGGCTGGGTCAAATGTCCGGCTGAGCGGTGGCAATAAATGCGATTGAATGTCGTAATGAGTGGAATTAGCAACGACAGGAGTGGCACCCTTCGACTAACGGTGTCTGACGTGGCAAATTCGGGATAATACTGCGCGATGGAGTCGGTGGTCGGATATAGTTAAAGCACGCTTGGGTCTGGTAATATCAGTATTCTTAAGAACATGATGACATAAAGCAACTTTTCGATGAATTTGCTACCAAGAAAAAATGCGCGCCATATTTGTTCAAATCCTATTATTGTGCCCTGCATCAAAATGATAACTTTCGTAATCATTTTCCAAGGCTCTCATAGATGTGTAAAATTTATTCGCAGTACAAATAGCACGTGCTATCAAAGCATTCACCGTCAAAATCTACCACGTGGCGGCCAAATTTTCAAAAATATCAAAGTAGCTTTTTTTCCGGAAGGTATGATTTTTTTCTGGCGGCTATCTGGCGCTTATTTTTCGTTGCGACTGAAAATGAGCGGAGGAGTAGATTTTATTTTGAGCGGTACAATATTAAATTTCTCGCGCTTAGTTTCAATAGGGGAACAGACGGCTTTGGCAGGTTTTGTTTTATTATTGTCAGGGGGTTTTTTGTCAACTGAATTTTATGAAATTTGGCCACAATATTCTTTGATATGCAAAGAATGCTTAGGCCAAATTTGAGCATAATCAGTCATTAAAAAACCCCTGACAATAATAGAACAAAACTTGCCAAAGCCGTCATCCCCCCTAAATCCTGTTGCTGCAGAGAACAATCAGATTTCATGCTATCGTGCTACATTTCATAGCTCGACATACCATGAAGTGATAGATGAACCTGCCTTTGGAGATTTTTAATGTCATGTACATCAAACTATTTCATTTATTATGCGACGTAGATAATACAGATAGAGAAAGTAAAAGTTTGTCTCTTATCTAGTCGTGTTTCTCCAGTAAGCGGATCAGCCGGTCGTCGAAATTTGGTTCTGCTTTGTGCGGAAAGCAAAACGATCGGCTGGTCGCCGTAATTTTGTTCTACATTGTGTGTCTAAAAAGAATGGTACGTTCGTATCGCTTATCAGAGTGAATCCAGATCCAACGATGTCTACCGACTAACTGATAATCCTTCCTGTGGTTTTTGACGCAGAGGTAAACACGGTCTTCGAATAGCAAAAACCACCTACTAATATTCCTTCCCTCTTCCTAACTGGCTACAAGGGCGTGGCAGGCGCCGTTATTGATCTTTTGAATATTCGAGTCACTGAAACTTGCACACTGAGAATGCTTGAACAATCCCAGTTTATCATTAAGTTGATTCTTTGTGTAATTTCACTGATTCTGGTCAATCACGGAGTAGCAACCATAGATATGTGTAGTCAGTCAAAGCTAAGCTAAGCTAAAGCTATTATGCGAAGTCGATAATACATTATTTGAACACTTATTCAAGCTAATTCAAGTAAAATGAGATCATATAACTACTGTCCTGATGTTTGCAACCCAGAAGCACGTATTTCATTGGTGTAAAAAAGTACACGGAACCGCGAAACAACTCACTTTATGGTTCCTTTCACTCAAATCCGCCCTTGCGTGGAAGAAGCCAAAAATAAGTATAATGCGAAAAAATCCGGTGAGTACTTTGCCTTTACTCCCGTGTTGAATTTTCACCCACTATGAAGTTTCACCAACTCAAATTTATGTTATTTTCACTCACCCGAGACTATGATGAAAACAACCCAAATTTGGCTTCTTCCACGGAACAGCACATGTTGGGTCGATGCAGCTCTCTTTGTTTATAATAACATTCATGAGAGGGAGTGAGAAAACTACTTACTTTTGAGTTAAAATTTTGAACTTCGTACTCAAAGTTGAGTTCTTTAAACTTTTTTTTAGGTTCTTTATTTTTTCTGTGTAGGCCGTTTTATCACTCAAACACGAACTGTAAATCCGATATTATGATCAGGAATTGCAAAAATAAGGTTTTTCACTGCAATATTAGGTTATACCTAGAATGGCAGATCCATGTAATAACAACACATGTACTTACGCTTCACGAGTGGAGGATAATATTTGTACTCACCTGAAACGATAGAACATAGGATAACATGCAATCAGTAATTATTTCAATATAGTGGAAAATCGTGTAACATCGATTCAAACTGGCTCATGAGAACTTCATATTTTAACTATCAAATTTTGTGTATGAATTTATTTTCTATATATATAATGTTTAGTTCGCTCATGCGCAATGTCTAACTAGATATGCCAATGAAGTGCGAGAAACTCAAGAAGAAGTCCGATCATAGTCTTGATGAAAGCAAATGTATTCCAAACTGTTGCCATACCAAAAAGTAAAGTTATTGTAACTATAATCCACTCTATTAAAGGAAAAAAACGATGCCATTGTTTTTTTCTATACTTCCCATCCACAGCAGCTGTAGATTGCCGGTTCAAAACGGCGAAACTTTTGGTCCAGCAATTTGATGAAGAATTTTAGTCCATTAGCCGGATCGAAAGACACCCTGGCTAGAAGGAATCATTTGATTGTCTCTGTGACCACAGAAGTGACGAGTGACCACAAAAAGTCGATACAGAGGCCGTGAAATTCTACCATAGCAGGATAACTGAAAACCAGTCTTCAAGGTGCAGCCCCGCGCAAATGTTTATCCGTGCTGCCGCACTCGAATGAACATTCGCTTCGGGCTCGAACGTGCACTCGTAAAAATGAGCATGAACCCGAGCGTAGGCTGGATGCTCATGTTTTGCACCGCGCTCACAGCGGCGCTCGAACATTGATGTTTTCAGCGCGGCTGTGAGCGCCGCTTTGAGCACGGTACAAAACATCGGTTACAATCAACAGACATTGCTTGGTTGGATTGGCTAAGCATTTTGGTGTTGAAACTCTAGTTTTAATATAATTGAAGTTAATTGCTTCGTTGATACTTTATTCGTAAAAGTAGAAAGGAACTTATTTATCATCTTATTATGCGCGTAGATATTTAAAATATCTTCAATGACAGAGTAAAAGGACATTCTACGAAAAACATAAGCATAAGAAAAGTCCATCCACGTACTTCTAAACATTTTTAATTGAATAGCCTTTAGACTTGTTGAGAAGAGTTTCAAAAATTCTTTCGGTTGCTTCCATGTGCAATTTTTTTCAAATATTGTCTTTACGCTTCTTCTTCGACTTTGAAAAAGGTGGGAACTTTAAGTTTTATGTAATTTCCTTTCAAAGTCGCACTACTTGCACTGACTTATCTTTACACAAGTGAAAAATTGTGTTATGAATGTGTATACTTGGGTCGCTTTTTAAGCGGATTTCATGAATCACGCGATTTTTAAAGCGGATTTCGACATTTACGCCATTTTTCTACGCGGATGTACGTGGAACGTATTCCCCTCGCAAAGACCGACCTTTGTATTTGATTCAAGCGAGTAGGAACGCGGTTATATTTTAAAATGCCGCTAAAGTTTACGATATTGGAGGACGGTTTTGTAATCCGTGATTTTTACCTTCAGTCATTATCAAAGTACATCATCGAAAAACATGTTCAAATAATCAAATATGGATCGTATATTTTGTGTATGCAGGGTACCTGGAGCAGAACCCGCAATTTATAGAAGTTTTCGTAACGTGACTAAGTTTTCCCCCACTGATGGATTTCTATCTACTTGGGATGGAAATGTTTGTACATATTTTGGCAATGCAATAATCAGCAATCAGGAGTATTCAATTCACGATTATGTAAGCCTCCATGTGAAATCGGAATTATTGAACAACTGGTCGGGGTTCAGCCAAACCGCACCAAGCGGCTTTTCGACTGACTTGTGATATTTTGTTCGCAAAAGGACAACGGAAATAGTTTCATATAAGTTTAAACGTACATTTGCAGTAGGGCATCCTCAGTTATGGGGTTGAGGGATATCCGATACGATTTACGATCAATTAAATCTGCTAAACGAAAGTTTGAGCAGAAAAATCGGTAATTTTTCGTTGTCGCTTGGTGCGTTTTGCTACCTACTATAGAAAAAAAAAAACAATTCTATATGTTCAACACAATTTGTTGAGGATTTGTGAAAACCAAAATAAGACCGTTACAAATATTTAATTAACATTTCGTCCTACTGGTATCCGAAAGGTCAAAGGGGTGGGGGTCGATAATAAAAAAACCCAGATTAATCCACCTAGCGGTGATGGTGCCTTTCTCGTTCGTTAAAAAGGTTTAGAAAAATCTCAAATAACACCAATATGTGGATTGGTCTTATTTTTCATATTTGTTTATATGCATAAAAAAAAATCTCGCCAAACGCAATTTGTTGCAAACAAATCGGATGAGCATAAGAGCAAAAAATGGCATTTTATTTAGTAGTTTTAAAATTAGTATTTTCGCCATAACTTTTGACCCAATTGTACGATCCGGCCAAGTTTCTATAAACTGAAAATAATGTTGAAGTAACGGTAAATATGTATTTGCTCTTGAAATTACTATTTCTGTATGTTTTTGATATGAACAAATACATACTTCAATTAACAACACTGTTGTAATTTTAACCATGAGCATAGTTAAAATAAACAACAAACCATGGTGATGAAAATTTACAAAACAAAACATTGTCAGTTCAGTCGCCATACTGCGAAGCAATCGGAGGGACGGAATTTGCTATCCATATAATTTAAGAATAATATCTCCATAATACTGATAACGGCTGGTAAGTATTAAAAACAGTTTGATGTTTTACGTGATGATTAGAGAAATAAATTCCTATCCTATTTTATCGTGCAGGTTAGCAGATGTCTACAGCTCGTCTACAATGGAGCGTATTTTGGCCGTCCTAAAAATTGTTAAACCTGGACTGCTCTATTCGTCAAGGTGTCCGGTGTTGATTCCGGGGGCGGTACCACACCAGCTGCTGTCTCTAGACTTGTCAGGATTCCGCCAACAACCTTACCGATGCCAAGGAAGAGTCGGAAGAATCCCATGACGAAATGTGATTTGTTTCATTTTTAGAGGGCAGACATTCGCCACAGTAATTTATGTATTCAACTAGTTGACCCGGCAGACGTTGTCCTGCATAGTAGGCGAGAATGTGCGTTCCGAACTGCCCATGCAAAGTTCGCATAGGAATCACAATTTTAGTTTTTCATGCTTTGCTCAACTTTACTCCTTATTTTCGCATTAGGAAATATCATATAAACCCGTCGGAAGCTATAACAATTGTTTCTGCTGAAGAAATGAAAAAAATCCATCCAGCCGTTTTCGAGTTATGCGGATACGAACACAGACCATTTCATTTTTATATATAAGAAGAAGATATGAATGTAATGTTATTACATATATGAACATTATTAAATTGCATGTTAAAGTAATTTTTCACTTGACTTCAATATTATCCCAAATTAATTAAATTAACAAAAACCCAAGCAAAACCCCCATTTTTATTTTAAATGCGTCGATTGGTACAACTAAATACTGAATTGTTGTTAAGATAACTAGAAAGCATAGTAATTTTCACTGGCAATTTTGTCTTTGAAGCCATAGTAAAAATTAAAGCATTTTTTGTTCGGTATAAACACGGTTAGTAATTTGCACAAATTTAGTGGCGTTGTGTTTTTAATTTAACCCTACAATATAGTAATTTTAACTGTAAGGCTGCTCTCAGTGTAGGAAACAATGGGACAAGATTCTGCGTCGAATGCAATCTGTTGCGAGCGACCTGAGAAGCACACATATTGCACATCAATCAAGTAACTTATATATGACCGGATTCAGTCACAATATTATTACTGCAACCAGATTTGTTGAAATTGTGTTGCTTGGGGAATAGATGAAGTATAAGTGCTAAGAAAGTGAGCTAGACTTTTTTGAACTCTTTTTCACAATAAATAGTAATTTGACCATAACATCTAAGCCCATAGTCCGATCTGGATAATTTTCAATAAGAAAATATGAGACATTCTGCGTCGGATGCAAATGCGAGCAAATCGGTTGAGGAAAAGTGCCTGAAAAATGAGTGACATTTTTTTAGCGATTTTTTTATAAAAAAAAATGTATAATTTTCGATCCCATTGTCCGATATGGCCAATTTTCAATAGGATGAGACAGGATTCCGCGTCGAATACAACTTGTTGTGAGTAAATCGGCTAAGGATAAGTGCCTGAAAAATGTGTGACATTTTTTACGCGATTTTTTCGTATGAATTTGTATTTTGGCCATAACTTTCGATCCCATAGTCCGAACTGGCCAATTTTAAATAGAAAACAATGGAACAGGATTCTGCGTCTGATCCAACTCGTTGCGAGCAAATCGGTTTAAGATAAGTGCCCGAAAAATGAGTGACATTTTTTACGCGATTTTTTCGTATGAATTTGTATTTTGGCCATAACTTCTGATCCCATAGTCCGATCTAGCCAATTTCAAATAAGAAACAATGGGACAGGATTCTGCGTCAAATGCAACTTGTTGCCAGCAAATCGGTTGAAGATAAGTGCCCGAAAAAAAAGTAACATTGTTTACGCGATTTTTTCGTTTGAATTTGTATTTTGGCCATAACTTTCGATCCCATAGTCCGATTCGGCCAATTCCAAATAGAAAACAATGGGACAGGATTTTGTGTCGAATGCAACTTGTTGCGAGCAAATCGGTTGAGGAGAAGTGCCCGAAAAATGAGTGACATTTTTTACGCGGTTTTTTCGTATGAATTTGTATTTTGGCCATAACTTTCGATCCCATAGTCCGATCTAGCCAATTTCAAATAAGAAACAATGGGACAGGATTCTGCGTCAAATGCAACTTGTTGCCAGCAAATCGGTTAAAGATAAGTGCCCGAAAAAAAAGTAACATAGTTTACGCGATTTTTTCGTTTGAATTTGTATTTTGGCCATAACTTTCGATCCCATAGTCCGATCTGGCCAATTCCAAATAGGAAACAATGGGACAGGATTTTGCGTCGAATGCAACTTGTTGCGAGCAAATCGGTTAAGGAGAAGTGCCCGAAAAATGAGTGACATTTTTTACGCGATTTTTTCGTATGAATTTGTATTTTGGCCATAACTTCTGATCCCATAGTTCGATCTGGCCAATTTCAAATAGGAAACAATGGGACAGGATTTTGCGTCGAATGCAACTTGTTGCAAGCAAATCGGTTGAGGATAAGTGCCCGAAAAATGAGTGACATTTTTTGAGTAGTTTTGCGCACACACACACACACACACACACACACACACACACACACACACACACACACACACACACACACACACACACACACACACACAGACATCACCTCGATTCGTCGAACTGAGTCGATTGGTATATAACACTATGGGTCTCCGGGCCTTCTATAAAAAGTTTGTTTTTGGAGCGATCATATAGCCTTTACCGTATACTTAGTATACGAGAAAGGCAAAAAGAATAAAATGAAAAAAAAAATCAAAAAAAACTTCTCGGATTTGTTAAAGTATGTTTTGAAAATCCTCAAAATTATCCGAATTTTATTTTCATCCTCAAAACATCATTTTAGGCAAAAAATCCGAGGGGAGGGAGACAAAATAGTTTTTAAATATTTGTATCGGCCTAAGTTGACACACAGTTTACAATATCGAAACATTTTTTTTTTCTTCAATGGGTCTACGTTTCAACTGCAACTTGACCTGTTTTCAACTAAGTGTTCCCTATTAGCATTTAAAGGAACCGTTATAATTCATGCTTTTCTATGCCTGCCATTGAATTGTATACATGTGTTTTGTGTATCTTATGTAGCAAACACAATGAATATACTATGCCCAAGGCGTCGAAAATGTTTCCCTCACGAAAACACTCTAGACTGGACCCAAACATGCTAGTGGCAATCAATTAACTAATCCGTTTATTGTACACTTTTTATGTTTTTGTTTTTGCCTTTCTCGTATACTAAGTATACGGTAAAGGCTATACGATCGCTCCAAAAACAAACTTTTTATAGAAGGCCCGGAGACCCATAGTGTTATATACCGATCGACTCAGCTCGACGAATTGAGGTGATGTCTGGTAGTATGTGTGTGTGTGTGTGTGTGTGTGTGTATGTGTGTGTGTCTGTGCGCACCCGCCCAAAAAAAAATGTCACTCATTTTTCAGGTACTTATCCTCAACCGATTTACTCGCAACAAGTTGCATTCGACGCAGGATACTCTACCATTGTTTCCTATTGAAAATTGGTCAGATCGGACTATGGACTTGGAAGTTATGGCCAAAATACCACTTTTTTTAATAGAAAAATTGAGTAAAAAAATGTCACTCATTTTTCAGATACTTATCCTCAACCTATTTACCCGCAACAAGTTGCATTCGACGCAGGATACTCTACCATTGTTTCCTATTGAAAATTGGTCAGATCGGACTATGGGCTCGGAAGTTATGGCCAAAATACCACCATTTTATAGAAAATTTTATTTAAAAAATGTCACTCATTTTTCAGGCACTTATCCTTAACCGATTTACTCGCAACAAGTTGCATTCGACGCAGAATACTCTCCCATTATTTCCTATTGAAAACTGGCCAGATCGGACTATGGGCTCAAGAGTACTGGCCAAAATACTATTTTTATAATGCACGAGAAAGGCACCATCACCGCTAGGTGGATTAATCAGGGTTTTTTTAAATCATATTATGATAAAATCTTATTAGGGGAACAGGTGGTAAAATGAACACGTTAAGGAAACGCGTTGAATTCAATTATAAAACAAGGATAATTTGCCAGTTTAACCACTTGGCCCAACAATTTAACTCATATTCTTATTGCACTGAACAATTTTTTCGCTAATAAACATTGTTTTTTAGGAAAATTTTATATTTCATTTATTTCCCCAATTGAGTTTTATTCTTTTAATGAAGCTGGATAGAAACAATAATGTTATGTACCATCTTTGCTAGTGTGTTCATGTTAAAGTTAGTTTGTATCACGTTTTGGATTATTTTCCAAATTTTATATATATATTTATATAAAACAAGCACAACTTGTTTTCATCTACCAACTCCGATTCATCTTTTTTGTCTATGCCGCTCAACTATGGCTAATACGAAACGTACCGCATAATCGTAAAGCATCGCGCTCGGCCCAAAGCTATTCTCCCAGCCTCAGTTCTCAGCCTAAGCACACAGTCTGAGCACACAGCATGCTGGATGAGCACACAGCCTGAACACACAGCCCAAGTTTTGAACTTGAGCTCGAGCCTGAGCTGAGCCGCACCGCGTTCATTTTTCGCACCCATGTTCGATGCTGATGGTGAACACGAGCTTGCAGAAGAACGCGCGCTCGGGATGAACATGCACTTGCAAAAACTGCACGCAGGCTCAGCGCCGCTCATGTTTTCGTGAAGACTGCTGAAAACTATGCCAAGCGAAGTATAGAATGTTCTTGATTTGTCAATGAACGTAAGGTTTTGCAAGATATGTAAGTCTGTATGTAGGTAACCACCATTCTGGCTTGAGTCACGCTCTGCATACAACTCCACCCAACAGTATATCCAAATTTATTTCACTACTAGACAGTGAATTTGTATTCGCGAAGCTTTTGTCTTGCATTTGTATATCTCACCCTCAAAATCGACTAGTGACTGTCGATTGGAATTGGGATTGGGGAAATTCCGAGATCACTTGATCACAAAGTAGGAGGAGGTTCGTTGCTTCAATGGCTTTGAAGTTAATTGCACGTTTGCATGATTGCATGCTTATATATTAAAATACTTGGTTATTGCGATAATCTAAGCTATACGATATCTGCCAAGTGCCAAGTAGCATTTTAAGTTT
This sequence comes from Armigeres subalbatus, assembly GCF_024139115.2. NCBI lineage: Eukaryota > Metazoa > Arthropoda > Insecta > Diptera > Culicidae > Armigeres > Armigeres subalbatus. The sequence continues at coordinate 76,886,862 of NC_085140.1, forward strand.
TATAACGCTCTTGAAGACCATAATTTACTCTTCAAGAGTGTTATATAACCAGCATAAAACCAAAATGTTACTAGCGCTGAGTGTTTCTCAGGCAAAAATGACTTCCCAGGAGAAACGATAGGTAGAGATATTGAAAACTGTTCAGCATCATATAAGCATAAAAGCATAGGGACTATGGAGAAGCATGGTACATTTGTGCAATGATTCATTTTGTAACTGAACTAATACAAATTTCATCTCATCTGTTTAATTGAATGAATGAACAAGTGCGCATTGTTCTTCTTCTTCTTATTGGCATTACATCCCCACACTGGGATAGAGCCGCCTTGCAGCTTAGTGTTCATTAAGCACTTCCACAGTTATTAACTGCGAGGTTTCTAAGCCAGGTTACCATTTCTGCATTCGTATATCATGAGGCTAACACGATGATACTTTTATGCCCAGGGAAGTCGAGACAATTTCCAATCCGAAAATTGCCTAGACCGACACCGGGAATCGAACCCAGCCACCCTCAGCATGGTCTTGCTTTGTAGCAGCGCGTTTTACCGCACGGCTAAGGAGGGCGCGTCTTACCGCACGGCTAAGTGCGCATTGTTGTATTAAGCAAAACCTAAACCTAATTGCATGTTGGTCAACATGTCGAATATTGCTATCAAGAAATCATTGAAATCATAATTTCAAGACAGGTTCACGAGCGTCTTCTAAGCGATTCTTCTACGCTTACCTTATCTAGTTTGCTGTAGTTAGTTTGCTTGTTGGGATGATCATTTTTGTTTTCAAGATCGGCTGGAGTACAAATGTTGTCATTTAGAATGTAATTTCGATTTACCAACTTCAATATGAGTAAAACATAGACATGAGCATGAGCATGATTGACCTCCCACGGTTGCTACTCCGTTATTGTCACACGCTAACTTTCGCAATCATATAGCCTTTCGGTACAACTTTGGTGTACGAGAAAGGCAAAAAGTACTGCTCAAATGTCGTTTGTTCTGGCATCTAGCGTCAGAACAATAATTGAGGTTTTCTGGGTCAGACACAAGTTTGTCCGAAAAAAATCTGCTTTGGCAAAAATTTTTTGTGTTTCTAATGCCTAGAAGTGGATTTCTTTTTGAATGAGCTTCTTGCTGTAAAACATCAAACTATATCACCAAAATAAAACCAATACTGTTTCGTAGAGTCATTTCTTATTCCTCTCTAAAATACAGCTACATTGTAGCTCAATCGGAGTAGTAATAGAACGAGACCAATTACTCATGTTTAGTGATCCTGGCTAAAACAAGACTAGGGTTAAGGCAAGAGTTTCCGTCTAGCGTCCGATTCCCGTCGAAAGGTCGATAACTTATGAAAGCAACTCCTCAGTGCACATTACCGTCGCTTTCTTTGGTGCCGGGTAGAAATACTTTACTTGCCGTAACCCTACATCAAGTTGAGCACAGCGGGTAACCGGCAGCAACTTACCAGCTCATCGCCATCCGTCAACCGACCGATTCATGTCGAACAGCTGCTGAGTGGCAATCAAATTTGCACTTTAGATTTTACTGCGTTCTGTTGTGCGGTGGCCAGGCCGATACGACTTCGAGTACCATGGCGTGGCCACACGAATCCCGGCCATCCAATCTGCCGGTTTGAACACGACATGACATTTTCGTTTGATTTATTCGACCGACTTGGCTTGTGCACATGCCGGGTGCCTTTGCCCGTCCTCGGCGGAAAATCAATCATTAGTACTTGTTTTAAGCAATTTGGCTTTTTAATTCGCACCATTATTATTTATCATGAATCTCAATGGAGGTCGGCCGACAGCAAGCACATGTTCGTCCGTGTCAAGTGATGGACTTTATTGTGTGACTATATTCTGTTTCTATAGGAAGTGAATGTTCAGAAATAGGAACCCTAGCAGCACACATGTTCCACTTAGATTACTGCAACTCATATATGACCAAATTCGGTCTCATACAAGTTGCTGCAACCATTTCTGTCTGACTTGTGCTGCTCGGGAAGGCAGTTTACAGTCGATTCCAATGTACCACATCTGTTAATTTGACCCACTTACTGAAATGTAAATCGGTTAATTTACTTCAATTACGTAAACTGTAGCAATTGGATTCGTAGCAATCAAGATAATTCCGACTGCTAAATTCACAGTCGTAACCACAAGCTTGAGTATAAATGAGATTCCTGTGCTGAGGGCTTGAAATCTCGATTGTTTCTTTCATTTGTTATTGCATTAAATCAATCAATCATTAAGCAATCGGATGCTAATCCGATAGCTTTCTAAGCAAAAATCAAAATTCTATGGAAATTTCTCTGTACTAATACAAGACAATTATAATCGTCGCTTTCGTAACTCTTTTTATTTGTTCGAAAGTGCCTTGCTTTAACACAATACTGCGATAGCTTCCCAAACCACAAACCAGCTCTTTCCGGGTGCACCACCTCCATTCTGCAAAATATGACATAAAATACAATTACCGACTTCCCACCTCGTTCCCAGAGTCTTTCACCACCCAGGCTCGATTTTTCATCGGAAACCCAACACCCTCTTCGCGTGGGCTCCGTTCAAGGCCAGAGTTTGTTTATTTTCACCGTCCGTCTGTCCCAAGCCCTCCTTTGGCTTCCCCAACCGAATTCCGTCTGGCCTGGCCTGTTCAGCGAATTGTCAAATTATACTCCAAAGTACAATAAACCGGCAGGACGTGATGTCCACAAGCTTCCCTTCCTGCACACTGCACAGGCTGCCTCTGTCTGCAGGTCAGTGCAGCCTTCAGCAGCATTTTCCTCCCAACCGTTGATTTTCACCGTATCCATAGTTTTTGCGTTGGAGGAAGTATTCTCCAGCTAAATGTGGACGGTTGTTGATGGTGTTAGTGTCACGTGAAATTGTAGAAAATACGAGCGGTGCTAAAACATTCCTGCACAGACAGAAAGAAGCACCGAAAATCGTTTCATAACTTGGAAACAAACCCATTGTGTGGTCTCATGTTTCGCCGGGGAAGGACTCATGGGGTAAAATTATTTCTCCGTCAAATGGATCGTTATCAGGGGTAAGCCAGACTGAACGCCACCGTGCGATGCGACGCGACGGTGTGTGATTTGATAGCTCACAATACTGATATTCCTTTGTGCGGATTTGTTGCGTTTACTTTGGCTTTACCCTTGGGCATGTGTTCAAATTCCGTGATTGACAGAATATGTTTTTCTGCAGAACTCAGAAAAGCTCGCAAAGCTAACACGCCTAACAAATCACTGACTTTGTAGACTGATTTTACTGAGATATTCTATTTATGTATTTGGTCAATTTGAAGGGTTTATGCGCTCAATCATCACTCTTTAAACTCCAGAGTATGGGCTCAGATTATTTACTTTTCCAATAACGACTGAGTCTTTATAACAATTATTATTCAACCTATAATGCATAACGTGTGATTAAAAGGACTAAAATAAAAACTCTCCCTATAAAATTTGAAATTTTCCATAAAAAAATAGGAAATTGCCAATAAAGACATCAGGTTATGGGCAATAAATAAATATAAAATTTCCATGAGTAATGCAAAACTTCCAACGAAACAAAATAAATTAACTCTTTAAAAGCAAAAATTGCAATTATAAAAGAAGAATTTTCCATAAAGAAATCAAAATTTTCCACGAAAAAAATACAAAATTTCCAGCAATAAACAATTACAAAATATTCCACATATATGATTTTTTCCATAAAAATAATTTTTTCCACAAAAACTTTCCATGAAAAAATCATGTACCAATTCACGTCATATCAAATTCTAATTCACTGATTCACTCATTACCAATTTGACTCGAAACCCGAACCGACTCATATTCCGAACACTCGTCACGTTAAGATTCATCTGACCGAAAAGTTGGTTATTTTACAACCTCAAAATTTGATTGGTTTATCCATAAACTTTGTATTTATTTTGTTCGGTACAAGCTAAACAAATAGCTTGTTTCAATTATACATACAGGTTGTTTTGCACTGAGGTTCGACAAGTTCCAAACTAGCGTAGTGGGATGATCAAACCAAAAAAAATTGTGTTTTGATTGAAACAAGCTAAAAATCAAATAGCAAATAGCAAATAGCAATAGAGTTTTAGTTTCTTTTTTGTTTTGCTTTGCTCATCTCGTTGTTCATGACGAATATCGACTGGATTGTTTGGCAGACATTTTTCCGAAACTCATGTGCTTGGAGTTAGCTTAGCATAAGCTTACTCATCGGGTATTAAAAGTGAAACTAGCCAGATAAACCATAATAGATCACGTTTTCATTAATACTAGGATTGAGCATTTGGCTTCAATTAATATTTCAGATATAAACTATTTGACGCCACAATACACGGATCGAGGCCGCATCTATCCACCCTCGAATGCGCCCCACGCTCGCCAATTCGTTTTGCACCTGGCCTGCCCACCTCACTCGCTGCGCTCCACGCCGTCTCGTACATGCCGGATCGAAATCGAACACCATCTATGCAGGGTTGCTGTCCGGCACTCTTGCAACATGCCCTTACCAAAGTACTCTTCCGGCCTTAGCTACCTTCTGAATACTGCGTTCGCCGTAGAGCTGGGCGAGCTCGTGATTCATTCTTCGTCACCACACACCGTCTTCCTGCACACCGCCAAAGATGGTCCTAAGCACCCGTCTCTCGAATACTTCGAGTGCTTGCAAGTCCTCCTCGTGCATTGTCCATGTTTCATGTCCGTAGAGGACTGCCGGTCTTATCAGCGTCTTGTACATGATACATTTGATACGGTGGTGAATCTTTTTTGACCGCAGTTTCTTCTGGAGCCCGTAGTAGGCCCGACTTCCACAGATGATGCGCCTTTGTATTTCACGACTAACATTGTGATCAGCCGTTAGCAAGGATCCAAGGTAGAAGAATTCCTCGACCACCTCGAAGGTATCCCCGTCTATCGTAACACTGCTTCCCATGCAGGCCCTGTCGCACTCGGTTCCGCCCACTATCATGTACCTTGTCTAAGATGCATTCAACACCAGTCCAACTTCATGTTTCAAGCGAATGTACAGTTCTGCCACCTTTGCAAATGTTCAGCCGACAATGTCCATGTCATCCGCGAAACAAATAAATTGACTGGATTTGTTGAAAATCGTTCCCCTTGGCCAACCTGAGCGTTCAAATCTCCTATGATGATTTTGACGTCTTGGCTTGGGCAGCTATCGTACTCATGTTCTAGCTGCGCGTAGAATGCGTCCTTATTATCATCAGTGCTTCAGGAGTGTGGACTATGGACGTTGATTATGCTGAAGTTGAAGAACCGGCCTTTAATCCTCAATCTGCACATTCTTTCATCGATCAGCCACGACCCGATCACGCGCCTTTGCATATCGCCCATCACTATGAAAGCTGTTCCCAACTCGTTTGTGTTGCCGCAGCTCTGGTTTATGGTATGATTACCTACAAAAGTTCGCACCATTGATTCCTTCCAACAAACCTCCTGCAGCGCTATGATGCCGAATCCACGGTCCTTGAGCACATCGGCAAGTATGCTTGTGCTCCCGATGAAGTTGAGAGATTTGCAGTTCCACGAACCGAGTTTCCAATCGCTAGTCCCTTTTCGTCGCAGTGGTCTTCGCCGATGGTTCCGAACCGTACTCTCTTGTTGATTGTTCGTTGCTTATGATTTTTAAAGGCTGGCTTGCAAGGCCTGACACCAAATCCCCTAAATTTCCGGAGGACCATTCCTCCTAATTTCCGGTGGACCATGGTGCACAGTTTCACTTAGAGTCCCTCGCTGGCACTCGGACGATGATCAGCCGCCCCTAACATGGAGAACAGACGCTGTTGTGAGCCGATCCTGACATGGAGAACAGACGCTCAATAAGATTTGCACCTCCGGAGAGGAGCAAACCCCCCCTTCCCTGTCAGCATACGACCATAGTTCCCACCGGGGTTGGTTACCCGATCTTCCCTAAGGTTGCTCGTATCCCGGCCAGCATCGCGGGGAGGTAGGGATAGGAGTTGCTGGGAAAGAGGCTAAGGACCGCGAGATGGGGTCTAATTTATTCCTTCAGGTACGCGAAGTACCAATGGTACGCTTTACCCAGCATTTGCCGTGCCCCACTCCGGCCTTAGTCTGATAATAAATAAATAATAGTGTGTGGCCGGAACGAAGTTATGACAGCGACTCTCCGTGGATGCGTGGGCACGCCGCGGAGGTCTGACTAGAAGAGGAAAAGTCATGGCTTGCTGCTCGCCAATTGACACACTGATGTGTGAATCTATTAACACACGCTGGAGGCACTTTACTCAAACCCCACACCTAGTATGACAGCAAAAAACATGATCACTAATTCGTGAATCACGATGTATATCAGTTACTGTTTCGAGAGCAACAGTGACGTTTTCTGGGACGTTCTTAAAAACGTGACTGGTGTTCCCGAATCCGTGATTTAAATTACAGTGTAGAGTTTTTTTTGCTTAAAAAATCTTAAAAAAGTTTTTTTTTTGCGTTAACAACTTTGATGTTTTTTTGTTTTGGTTTTCAAATTTATTATTGCTAGTTAGGGTAGAACGGTATAATGCGCCCCACCTGGCTAAAACGCCCCCTTTGATTTCTAGAAAACTATAACTAACTAAGGATCAAAATCAGTTGGTACCTATAAATATTTATAAAACTATCATACTATGTGAATGTGGAAGTATTTTTGTATTACATAATGAAAATATTTGCAAAATACAAAAAAAATACAGTTTTGATATAATTTTCAATATTTGCTTGCTCAACATCCGACGCTAGCATACTGTCCGCAAAACTTGCACTGGAACACTCAGTTTGGCAACAAAATAACTTTTCTCAGTTGTTAATATGATATAAAACTGCTTCCATCTTCAAAAAATGTAACGTTTTTCAAAAATATGTTTCACTGGTCAAAACGCCCCAGTGTAGCCAGGACGATATGCCCTTACAAACTAGACACAAGCTCGGCGAGCTTGCAGCAGCTGCTTCCAAATTATAAATGTGAAATCTCGGTATACGTGGTTTGTGGACAGCCCCTTGGCATGCTTAGCTCACAGGTAGGTAAAAATGGTTTGATATTATTGTAATAATTTTAGCTGGCCTGACATCCTGAAGGATGCTAACCGGCTGAGATGTGGTGTTTGATATGAATCAACCGTACGCTTTAGTTATTGATTCAAGACTGGTTTTATTTTATTATGGTAGAAATCTTATATCTACCTCCCACGAAAGGCAAACTAAACAAAAGATAAACGTTTTTTTAATCCCCTTTCGCCACAGGCAGATAGCATTTTATTGAAAACATTTTATGAATCCACTTGTTGCTACAGATAATTAGTTGAAGGTGTATTCAACTGTCTAAGACGAGTTTAGTACTTTCCATTTAATTCCACTGCGTTTTTTTATCTTTACAGATATGTATTTCGACCTCAACTGTAAGGCTGTCTTCAGTGTCTCGTACTTGTCTCGACTGTAACAAAACAAAAGTATATTGATCAGGGAGAGATTGCATACCAGTGAGTTTAACCATTGCGAAGTTATAATGTTTTCTAGCCAAATGTTGAATTTATTAATTTCGGCTCCGTTATGCTTGTCCACATATGAGCCTTTGAAATTAGGTTTGAAATAAAATAATAAGAAGAATATTCATTTATTGCCATTGATTCATGAAGAATGGTTAAAAAATATTGATACGCTCAACTCGGGAGTGACTCGTGACTGGCTGCTGGTATTAGGTTATAAAGCAGGCTCCATTTGGAACAGAAAAGAAAAAAATGTTCGGGACCCCTCGGTAGATTTTTTTCAAATTCCCAGGAAATGGAAGGCAAGAAGCTATAGTTTCACGTAGTTGAAATTTTAGCGATGCTCATTCTTTTGTGATAATATTGTTCTACCAAACACGTCGTGAAGCCTTTGCTCGCAAAACCGCTACAGATGCAAAAACGACCGCCATCGATGCTAGGACTGCTAGGGGAAGAGGCCCCAAAACGCCCCTTCGATGCAAAACGCCTTTTGTGGTTTCCCTCATATTTACCGTCATTAATATGTCCGTAACAAAACTAGATCTAAAATTATGTAGGATAGGCGAAGAAAGTTTCAAAATAGTGCATGGGAAGGTCGGAAAAACCGAAAATTTCCACATTTTGAAGAAACATCTAACATTTTGGCGAGGCAAAACGCCCTAGTGGCAATAACCTACAAAGTACTTGCGTCTACACGGACTATCCATACTAGAATGATGATTCGCCGACGCGTGGTACTTTGTTAGGAGCCGCCAGCTGAAAGGCGTTTTGCCTCATGAGTTTTCCGGCAACAAAATATCACCACTTTTTTGAAATGTGAATATTATCAATATGATTGAGATTTTTGACAATTTTTGAATGGCATCAACTAGCTATCTTGTTTAACTGATGCATAATGTAAAAATACCCATGAATAGCGTTACAAATAAGACAATAGAGCAGTGTTTGCTTAGCTAGGGCATATTGCCCCCCCTTCCCCTACCTACGTCATCGTTATGTGCGCTCTCCGTGACCACTCACAGTGGATCATAACTGTCTAAGACGAGTTTAGAACTTCCCTCTAATTCCACTACGTTCTGCTATCTTTACAGATACGTATTTCGACCTCAAGTGTGAGGCCGTCTTCAGTGTCTCGTACGTATTATTTATAGATATATTATTTATAGAGGAAGTACCCACATCGCCTCCACTTTAACATCTTATTGGGCATCACATACGATCTTGTGTTGGCTGGGCTATTAATATCAGTTTGAGAATCAGTATCCTATGCTATTTTCAATTTCACGCATCAGAACTATGCTGCCCAAGATGGAGATCTTGTGCGTTGGCTCTAAGGGTGCTCAGGATCCATGAGTGAGTGAGCAATGAGCAATCAAACTATAGTTGAAAATGTGAAATATATTAGTTACACATAATAATGATTTTATATTCATAATTTTTTAATGGTACGTTATATAGAATTGAAAGTTGCCTTATAACGAGGTTGATAACGCATTTCTCAATACTGCATCTTCAACTCAAAAACCGGTAACATCTAATCCATATTAGTAAGGATGCTGCTCAACACGAAGTGAATTGTATTTGTAGTTTGATTTAATTGTTATCAATTAGATGCTATTGCTGCCGCTGTGTGATTATAGTGAGGCGGACATCTGCATTTTGCAACGATTTTATTTTTCGATACAATTGCTCAGTGAATCACCATGCACCTCCATTTGGTTGACGAGCGCAAACAGGATTTTCTTTGAAAAACTGACTTGATCATAACACTTTACTAAACATTGTAAATACCAAAACAATGAACCTTATTATGATCGCTATCATTGCTGCAAAAAACAATTTGCCGCATTTCACCAACTTCTAACGTTCAATAATTCGCGAACCTACATCACGCTCACATCCAAGAAGCGGATCGTAAAAAAAATCTAGCTAGAGAAAAATGGCCGCGTTGTTTTTCTGGTTGCTAATTAACTTTCGGCCGAACCGGTTGGTTGAGCAACTTGTGTTCCAGCTAAACAAGATATACGTTTCGTTCTCATCTACCTAACTGGTAGGGAGCAATCGAGAAAGTCTATTCAAAGTACTCCTGAAGGCAATGGGAGCGGAAAAGCGCAAAAACAAAACAGAAAACAATTTTAGCTCCCGCCGGGTGGACATAATCGGGCACAATGAACCTTTATTCGCGTTCAACTGGGTGGTAAAAATGACCGAGTGGCGGAAAATTGCTTCTCTCTGACTGTGTGTTTGGTTGATGTGGTTCCTATTCGAAATGCTTGAAGCATCTCCTAAATAAAGCTAATGTACAAAACACCATTGTGGGGCTCTTTATTGAGACAAGAAACTTTTCGCGCTGTTGATCGTGAAGCCTGTTTTTCTTATCCCTATTACAGAGGATATCCTATTACAGATTGGACAAAATTATCGGGACCGGCCAGATTTGAAATCAACCAATTGAAGATGGGTATCCGGTGGAAATTAAGAGCAAATTCTCTTGGAAATTTCACGTGAGAATTAAAAGCAATTTCCTTAAAAAGCGAATAATTTCATGAGGAACGATACTGCGATTGGAAATTCTATGGATTTTCCCAAGAAAATCTACGGAATTTCGGATAGAAATTAAATTAATTCCTTATGCCAGTTCAAAATTTTGTTTTGGAAATTCAAAAGAATTCCATGAACAAATTATGAATAATTTCTCGTTTTTGTTCGAAATCGCTTTCAAAGTGTCTTTAAAAATAAGAAAAATTAAAATGTTCAATGCGGTTTGTTTTTTCACACATTGAAAATTTTACGACAAAAGGATTGAGACGCTGCAGAAAAATGTCAATTGCAATTTAAATAATGTAGGTATTTGAACCGTTTGTTTGAAAAACTGCATATGTAACATTTTTAGTCAAAATGAGATTTTTAAATATTCTGAATCCGCGTCCAAAAATACGTATTCTGGCAAAAAACATGAAAAAAAATTTTTGTTCGGAATGTATGAATTTTTTTTCGTTTGTTTGAGAAACTACATATGTCCACGTACTTTGAAGAGCAATTGTGGAGTACTGCTTACATTTTTTGCACTGAAAGTGCTCCAGGGTGTTTAGTTTTGCCAAAAACTATTGATCTGTATCGAAGAAATCGAAAGATTCGGTGCAAATTTGTTCGAAAACAGTTTTTTGTTGTTTTCTCGAAATAGTGTAAAATGGAGTTATGCAGTTTCTCAAACAAATGATTCATTTATTACAAATGGTCGGGGTGCAGCCAAACCAAACCAAGCGGGTTTTTGACTGACTTGTGATGTTTTGTTCGTACAAGAAAAACGGAGATCTTTTAATATAAATTCATACGTATATTTGTCAATTATAGTGCTAAAGGATATCCGATACGATTTGCGATCAATTAAATCTTGGGCTTAAAAATGAGTATTTTTTGTTGGCGCTTGGTGCGATTTGGTAGAACCACAACCAAATATCCACTGCGTTTTTTCATCGCGTTTCTCAATGAATATAAATATTTTCCGCTCTCAGATCTCACTTTGATAATCGCATTATATGATCATAGTTAAAGCGGGCAGCAAAACAAAATTTCCATAAAAAATTACAAATTTTCCATAAAAAAACAAATAATGCAAAATTTCCATAAATAATTAAGAATTTTCCACAAAACAAAAATAAATAAGCACTTTACAAGCAAAAAATGTAATTATAAAAGAAGAATTTTCAATAAAGAAATCAAAATGTTTCACGGAAAAAATGCAAAATTTCCACAAATAAATCAGTATCAACAACAATAAACAATTATAAAGGTTTCTACAAAATATTTTTTTAACCATAAAAACAGAATTGTCTTTTTTCTGTGGAATATTTTAATTTCTATATGGAAAATTCTTATTTTATAATTGCAATTTTTGCTTTTAAAAGCGCTATTTTTTATTTTATGGAAAATTCTCAATTGTTTATGGAAATTTTGTATTATTTGTGGAAATTTTATATCAATTTGTTGCTCTTACCCCGATATGGGAAGTTTCTAATTTTAAAGGGGGAGCTTTTATTTCAATCGTTTAAGCGATAGATTCAAAGCAGTTCGTGTCCAGAAGCCGAAATCACCACACGTATGGTTCAAGTGGTCGAAGATAGAAATTTAATCTGATAATAGCATCTATTGTGTCTATTGTTCTAATATAATTCAAACTGGCTAGTGCCGCAGCGTGGCAAAATGGAATCCAGACAAGTACATGTGAACTGTTTGAAGATTGTTTTTGGAGCAAAATCCAAAATGCCTGCAGATCAGGAGATTTTTGCTTTTTTCCGAAAGCGAAATTGGACCAATGAAATGTTGAGTGCCATGTTCAGGGAACCGAAGGAATATTCAGTCTACGTGATGTTCAAAACAGAGGAGCAAATGAAACAGGAGTTAGTTCGAAGTCTGGGACCATCTCCGTTCCAGTATGACAACGGGAAAACCACACCGGTAACTTTGGAAGCGGCCCGGGGAAATTTCAAGTATGTACGAGTTTTTGGTCTCCCAGTCGAGATCGAGGATAAACACGTGGCATCCGCCATATCCAAGTATGGGAAGATACAGCACATGGTACGAGAGCGATACGGCGTCGACACTGGGTACCCCATCCTAAACGGAGTGCGCGGCATACACATTGAACTCACATCAGAGATTCCAGCGCAGATTTTCATTCAGCATTTTCAGGCCAGAGTGTTTTATGACGGAATGAGAAGTAAGTGTTTCGTCTGCGGAAGCACTGAACATATCAAAACGAATTGTCCGAAACGCGTCACTGTGAACGATCGCTTTGAGGTAGCAGCAGGTAGATCATACGCTCAAAGTGTGATAAGAGGTCCAGTTGCACCGTCGCAACAGCCGTCGATTGCAGAGGTGGGCCCCGCAGCCAGAGGAGCAGAAGTGAATCAAGTCAATCCGAATGCAGAGAAGCACCCATCTGCACCGGAAAACAGTGAATGCACGTCGGATCCGGGAAAACAACTTACAGCAAACACGGAAGACGAACCTGAGGGCGATGACATGGAGGCAGATGAGGGTAAGGTTGAAGAAGATCCGAAAGATAAGAAAAGGCCAAGAAACAAAAAGAAGCCATCAACAAAAGCGGAAGGAATCTCTGGTTCAGACTCGTCTGCCTCTGGGTCTGATGACACGGTTCCGGTGATCAAGAAAGTTCTTGTGGCTCCGGAGAAGGATCTAACAGCGATGCAGTATTCTCGATCTCTGTCTAGACACGCAAAAAAACAAACAAAAATTATCGCTGGCATACCAATACACAATGGATTACACATTCAATGTAGTAACCATTAACTTAAACAGTACTAACAACCCAATTCATAAGTCTTTATTGAAAGATTTTCTGCAGAATCATGACATAGATATTGCACTTTTGCAGGAAGTCGCATACGAAAACTTTTAAAAAAAAGTTTTATACCTAGTTATACTGCTATCGTCAACATCAGTGAGGAAAGAGTAGGGACAGCCATTCTTTTGAGAAATAGAACTCAGTTTGAACATCCAATGCTCGACCCTTCAGGTCGAATAATATCGGTAATTGTAAACGGCATCAACTTTGTGAACATTTATGCACCTTCGGGAACGAACAAAAAGAGATTTCGTGATGAGTTCTTCCGTAGCGAAATTGTGGTACACCTTACAAAAATCGAAATGTGAGTTTTCGGTAATCGGTGGAGATTTCAATTGTATATTGGATAGTTCAGATTCAAATAGTGCGGTGAAAAATGTGTGTCTGGGGTTAAGAAGTTTAGTTGAACAGTGTCACTTAAAGGATGTCGTTAAACAGTTGAAAAAAACAGAGTTTACATTTCTACGCGCCGGAAGCTCATCACGCTTAGACCGGTTCTACGCGCCGGAAGCTTTCGTTCAACGTGTATCTGGATGTAGTACAATCGCAACTGCCTTCTCGGATCATCGAGCCGTTTTTCTGAAGGTGAAAATGCTGCAGCAAGATCTGATTCTTAGGGGAAGGGGATATTGGAAGATCAACCCGGTATTGGTGAAAAATGAAGGGGTAATTGAACGGTTCAAAGAAGAGTATGGAAGATTGAAAATGCGCCATTCGTTTCAATCGGATCTTAGTTCATGGTGGAACTTTGTATTCAAAGCGAAGGTTAGAAGTTTTTTCAAAGGGGAAAGCTGGCGTATGAACCAGACGATAGTGTTACAGAAAAGTTCATTGTACACGAAACTGCAAAATCTAACAGATCGACAAGCAGAAGGAGAAAACTTGACAACAGATATTTCTATCATAAAATCAAAGCTCATGGAAATTGAACAACAGAGGTTGACAAATTTCGAACAGAAAATGAACGATAGTACAGTTGTAAATGGTGAACGGCAAAGTATCTTCCAAGTCTCAAAACAGTATCAGTCGCGAGAATTCGTAGGTCACTTTAGCGAATCGTTATCCAACGATCTAAACAGTTGTCTAAGGAAAATACAAAATCATTTTAGCAGTGTGTTCGGTGACGTATCTGATTCGGCTACATTCATCGATTCAAACCCTTTGAATAATATCTCGAAGGCCATGAATCATGATGAAGCTAGAGAGCTGATGATGGACATAACTGAGGATGAGTTGCTCACAACATTAAAACAGTGTACTAAAAAAAAGTCACCTGGTCCAGATGGGCTCACTTATGAGTTTTACATTGAATGTTTCCATATTTTGAAGTGCGAGCTTGTGGCAGTGTTGAATAGTTATTTAAGTGGCAGAGCTAACCCCCCAAAGGAATTCTCAACGGGGATAATAGTTTTGATCCCAAAAAAAGGAGACCTTACAAATCTTAATAATTACCGCCCGATTAGCATGCTTAATACGGACTACAAACTATTAATGAAATTATTGACAAACAGACTTTCTTCAATGACTGGATCGTTATTGGGTCCGGGGCAAACAGCAGTAGTTGCTAATAGGTCGTGCACTGAAAATTTGAAGGATGTCAGAAGAATAATTACGAGGGCAATGGAGTCTAAATCGTTCAAAGGATTTTTGCTGACAATAGATTTAAAAAAAATCGTTCGATAAAGTCAATCATCGTTGGTTATGGAAGGTACTAGAGAAATTCAGGTTTCCGGTGAGCTTTATCAATTGTATAAGGAACATTTACGAGAAAGCTTCTTCACGTGTACTGTATAACGGTTTTCTCACAGCTGAATTTCCAATAAAATGTTCTGTGCGACAAGGATGTCCTTTAAGCATGTTACTATTCGCGATTTATCGAACCGTTAATTCGTCAAATTTATAATAGTGGAGGTGGTGTACTAGTCTACGGAAAATTTTAAAAAGTTATTGCTTATGCCGATGACTTAAATATATTTATCAAATCACAAGAAGAATTTGACATGATTGGGGACATATTGAAATGTTATGCAAAATTTACAAAAATCAAATTAAATTTGAATAAATCCTCGTTCTTGCGCTTGAACAATGCCAAATCGGGACCTCAGTTAATTCAAGAGAAAGACGAACTCAAAATTCTGGGTATCCAAATCAGTAACTCATGGTCGAAAATGATAGATATCAACTACAACAAATTGATCAAAGATATAAACTTTCTGTTCAAAATTCATAGCGTTCGTAATTCAAATATCTATGAGAAATCATGGTTAATCAATACCATGATTCTTTCCAAATTGTGGTACACTGCACAAATAATTCCGCCTAAAAACAAACACCTTGCTGTAATTAAACAGGCAGTTGGAAAATTTTTATGGAGAGGGAATATTTTCAAAACTGCACGGGATCAGCTTTACCTAGATTATGAAAAAGGAGGGATCAAACTTATTGATCCAGAATCACAATGCAAGGCACTCTTCATAAAAAATATTTTGTATAATACAGATAGTTCTGATAATGTGGAGGAAGAATATCTATTGAAGCATAACAAACTAAACCAATTAACACGTAACGCAAAAGAATGGGTAGAATATGCAAATTCGATCAAATCAAACTATACGCTCAAAACCACGAGGCTTTTATATTCGTATTTCATTGATAAAAAAAATATTACAGTTGATATTGAAGGCAGGTTTCCTGACTTGGAATGGGACGTAATATGGAAGAATCTAGGAATGAATTTTTTATCATCATCCGATAAGTCAATTGTTTTTCAGTTAGTAAATGACATAGTGCCGAACAAAGAAAAAATGCTATCGTATAACATAGGTAATTTGTCTAGCAGCGATTGTGATACATGTAAAGTTCCAGATAGTAACTTGCACAGAATCAGAGAATGTACGAAAACTAAAAAAATAAGAGACTGGACCAAGCATATTCTAACAGGAAGGATCAAAATTGAATATAATAGAATAGAGGATTTATTACAATGGAATGTATATTCAAACAGTAAACAACAAAATGCAGCATTGTGGTTAGCAGTGCATAATATTGCCTGGTGCATCTCAGGAGAAGCAAGTAGTGAATTGTACTGTTTTAAAAAATCGATCAGAGAATTCAGATGGGTGAACAGAAAAACCTGTGAAACTAAATTTGGAAAATTTCTAAATGTTTGCTAAAAATGTGTAAATAAGTAGATTAAGATTGTAAATGGACACGAACTTTAGTCAATAAAAAAAAAAAAAGAAAAAAACTGAAAAAAAGCTGATTGTGGCATAATCTCTATACGCTTTAATATTTTTAGCCCACATCTTTCTCTCTACAGTTTACGAACTGAATGACCAACCACACTACACTGAAACCACCATACCACTAAGCAGCAATTTCTAATCCGTCGTCATCGTTGTCGGCGATATTCGACCGATATTGCTCCTCCAACAAAACTCATAAAACAGTGCCTCTTCTCCTGCCGGTACTCGGCTTGGCACGACGCCATTAAATTTGAATAAATAGATTTGCAACCTGGCACCTCTGCCGCCGCGGCGACGACCGGTCACAGTGGTCGACGGCCCAATAATATTTATTTTTTCCAGTCAAAAGCGATATAATATTTTGGCAATTATTTGCAACGATTTTAAAAACTAGTCTGGCAGACCGATTTATGACAGTAAAGCAAGGGCAGAAGCGGATCGAATCCAACGCAGAAAGAATAGGCAGCACGAAGAGAGTGTGATAGCTGAAACGCAGGAGACCATGGAAAGAAACGATATGCGGAGGTTTTACGCGACTGTTAATGGCTCGCGGCATAAGACTGCGCCAGTGCGATGTGCAATGACCGAGAGGGGAATTTGCTGACAGCAAAGACGGTGAAAACGAAGATGCATTAAGAAGCACGATGGACATAGTTGACGACAATCAACCAGTGGAACCGCAAACGCTTGATGAGGGTAAGCAGGCTCTAAATAAACTGCACGCTTAAAATCAATAACACAGAGATGTGTTTGCTTCACACAAAACGGACCTAATGCAGAACATCACCTAGATGAGCGACAGTTACACAGGCACAAAAATCCCTCGTACGGTCGTGATAACGGTTCTTTTCAACATGTAAATGTTTGTACAGATTCCTTGTTTCATGAGGAACCAAATACTGTTGAAAATATTGAAATCCAAGCTTCAATAAAACCACACGAGCTATTTTTGTGGCTGTGTAACTATCGCTCATCTAGGTGCTGTTCTGCATTAGGTCCGTTTTGTGTGAAGCAAACATATCTCTGTGTTATTGATTTTAAGCGTGTGAAAACAGTAAACCTGATGAGAAGGAGATCCCGGTTGAGCTTTTCAAACTTGGAAGTGAGTAGCTGCATCCCAAAGTAACATTTTAGGTTTTATAACGCTCTAGAAGACCATAGTTTACTCTTCAACAGTGTTATAAAACCAGCATAAAACTAAAATGTTACCACAGATAACAGATATTTAGGCTAGAACAAATTTTATCGAAAATCCTGTGTAAACTTTTGAATTGATATACGTTGGCCCACTACTGCCATCTACTCAACTGATTGCGGCAGTACATACGAACGCAGCGGATTAACAACCGTTGAACGCAGCCAATGTATTTTAGAGCTGCATTCGGGCTGCGTTCTCAATAACAATGATCCTTACGCCATCTCCAATTGATTTCCAAACGCGGTCCCAATTTAAAATAAATTTGATTTAACGGTTGCTGATGTTTACACACGTATCGGATGCCAGCCTCAATATCTGTTATCTGTGATGTTACTAAGGTCATTCTATCCACTACATTATACAAAACATATGGACGGATGAAGGACTGCCTATCGACTGGTAAGAAGGCGTCATATACCCAATCTATAGTGTGCCAATACTAGAGTGTGCCAATTACAATGGGATCCCTCTGCTGAATTCGGTGTACAGGATTCTACAGCAGTGGCGTAGCCAGAAAATTGGTCATGGGGGAGGTTTTCTGAACATTTTTTTAGTTCGAGAAGGTTCGAAAAAAAATTCTTCTAAAAATTTTGTCTCTGGGGGGGTTAGGTCCAAACCCCCCCCCCCCCCCGTGGCTACGCCACTGTTCCACAGTGTATGTTGTTTATTAGATTGAGAGCTCTTGAGGAGTCCTTAGTTAGCAGGTTTTCCTGAGGGTCGATCAAAGACGGATGTTTTGACTTTCATTAGAAATTTAGTAGATTGAGAGTTCGACTGCTTATGTTAAACTATTTGCGAGGTTTCGGCTTTCAAGTCTGGATATTTTTAGAACAACCGTTTAAGATCTGTACCGACGTTTCAGCAAGTTTTTGTTATCTTCATCAGGGGAAAAATCATGAATGTGTTTCGACGTCTAACGTCTTTGCAAAGGATATTGTCTTTTTATCTTTATATTGTCTTACCAACATTTAAAAAGACAATATCCTTTGTAAAGACGTTAGACGTAGAACCAGATTCATGATTTCTCCCTTGATAAATAAAACAAAAACTTGCCGAAACGTTGGGACAGATCCTCAACGGTTGTTCTAAAAATATCTAGACTGAAAAGCTGGTACCTCGCAAATAGTTTAACATAAGTAGTCGAACACTCAATCTACTAAATTTCTAATGAAAGTCAAAGATTATGCTTTGCAGTTTGTTCTAAACATCCGTCTTTGATCGACCCTCAGGAAAACCTGCTGACTAAGGATTCCTCAAGAGATCTCAGTCTGATAAACAACATACGCTGTAGAATTCTGTACGCCGAATTCAGCAGAGGGATCCCATTGTAATTGGCACACTATAGATTGGGTATACGACGCCATCTTACCAGTCGGTAGGCAGTCCTTCATCTTCCAAATATATTTTGTATAATGTGGTGGATTGAATGATGCAGCTGCTCACTTCCAAGTTTGAAAAGCTCAACCGGGATCATCTTGCGCAGATGAACTGATGTTAACGAGGGCTTGAGATACGACGATGCCATGGAAATAGGTGCGAATGGACAGCCGTCAGCCAACTTATTGGCGGAACGAAACTCTTGCCAACCATCATGTTGCCTGTCTCTGTGCCAGTATACACTTTCAGAGGGCAAGGTCTGAAACGTCTTTCAAATGGGATATCAAAATCACCAAGTGCTTCAACTGTTGTGCCAAGAAAATGACGTTGATCCTTGGAGCAACGCTTATCGTGTCGTAACAGGGTCCAGCGACGCCAGCGAAAATGTGTCATGGGCGGTCTGTTCCCACAGCATGATTCTGCAACGTGGCCGCCTACACCGTACGAAAATGAAGACCGTGTAATCACTGCAGGTATGCGAGTCTTCGATGACGAGCAATCATCAGTGGCAAAAGATTTGATAATGTAGAAACTCCGGGTCCGGTTGGAATTCCAAGCGTGGCTCTAAAAACTACGATACTGGCGTTGCCAGATTTGATCAGGATGGGGTTGCAGGAATTCCCGGAGAAGTGGAAGATCTAGAAACTGGTGTTGATCCCGAAACCAGGGAAAGCACCATGGAGTCTAACATCGTATAGGCCCTTATGACTGCTAGTTATTCTCGGGAAGCTCCTGGAAAGGACTATTTTTAATCGGCAGACGCAGCTCACGTAGGGCGATATCAGCCTATCGGAAAAGCAATTGAGATTCCGAAAATGCAGATCGACGGCGGATGCAATCAGCAGTTAGTGAAATTGAAGAGAAAGCGTCCAAGCAGAAGAGGAAATCGGTTCTGAGCGGTAGTAACGAATGACGTCAAAAATGCGTTTATCAGTACTAGCTGGGAGGCCATCGACGTAGCGCTGCACGGAATGCGAGTCCCTGGATAATTGTGTAGAATCCCTAAGAGGTACTTCCAGAACCGGATTCTGATTTACGAAACAAATTCGGGGCAGAAGTCGATTAGGGTTACGGCGGGCGTTCCGCAAGGCTCCATACTCTGCCCAACGCTGTGGAACGTTATGTACAACGGGGTGCTAATGCTGAAGTTGCCCAAAAGTGTGAAGATCTTCGGATTCGCGAATGATGTTGTCATAAAGATAACCGGAAAGACGCAATCAAGTGAATACGGATTACCATCGGAGGGTACGACATGGAGGCATCTAGGAGTGATGAACAACGACCGATTGAACTTCAACATCCATGTTGACCTTTCCTGCGATAAGGCGGCTAAAATGATCAGTGCGCTAGCAAGGATCTTGCCCAATACGTTGGTGGTCCGAAAGGCAACAGTAGGCGTCTTCTGACGGCCCCAACCATCCTCAATACTGAGGTACGGAGTTCCAGCCTGGGGAGCAGCGCTCAAGACGAAACGTAATCGCAGGAAGTTGAATAGCGTGTTTTATCTGATGGCCAACGCAGTTTGCGTTATCGCCGGGATGATCCTTATCTCCATAACCCTTGCAGGGAATATCGAGTGCTATCAATGGACAGGACGATGGTGGAACTGGACTCTATGGTCAAATGGCAGCAGGAGTGGGACATGGCTGTTGTCGCCAATATCTGCACCGCTGTGATGCGTTGTCATCCTCCTGCACGCCGTGCGTCAATGAACACCCAGTTTTTTTACGCGGTTGGAATTCAATAATTTCTCGATTAACCTGAACTTTCACAGCTTTTTAAATACCACCTAAAATTTCTTTGATTTTTTTTGTGAATTTTTTCGTGGGGTTAACTCATTGTTTCATTGACGCTGAAGGTCTTAAACGACTAAAACCAAACCGTGTAAAAAAACCTGTGTGTACTCCAAAGCACGTGATATTCGATTGTCAAGAAGATTGTGGCGCGAGTGCCAAGGAGGGATCGATACAAGGTAGAAGTGGATCTGCCAGCTAGTCGGCGAACTACCTTTAGCTAAGGGCATGAGTTCTAGTAGTAGTGCATGGGCACTTTCCGAGAGGCACATTTTTAGCAGGTCGAGCAGCAGCCCAACCCTGTTCGCCTTGACCATTGTTGGATGTCTGTTACGCATATTTTTAAAGGCCTCCACCCCTTGCAAGCAAAAAAAGACACACACAGTGCAAACATGCTTAAGAGTTGATTGGCTGATAATTAAAAATATTAGGGTTATTAGGAATCTCTCACTCAATTTTAAAATCCCGATAAAGCAAAGTAATATATATTCCTTATATTCCTTATACTAGAATGACCAAATGACACATTATTTGATTATCAATGTTAAACATATTGATGCCTGGTAGCCTCATCTTATGCATTGTAGTTTTTTTTCGCCTATCTAATGAAACGAATACTTGAGCTGAACATAACATAAGAGATTAACCAGCCTAGGGCTGTAAATCTTTTTAATTAATACAATAATAATAACATAAAATTGTTGAAGGATGGAGACAGATAGACCTGTGCGCTGATAGAAATTTTATCGACGGTGGCGGGACTGATAATTTTCATCCAGCTGCGGTGGCGTGTTGGCAAAAGTTCCTTCGGAACGTCTTCCAGGAATTCCTCCAGAAAATCCTCCATACATTCCTCTGGAAGTTTCTCCTAGAATTCCTCCGGAAGTCCTCCTGGAATTCTTCCAGAAGTTTCTCCTGGAATTCCTCCAGAACTTCCTCCTACAGTGCTACAGTTCATCCAGAAGCTTCTCCTGCAACTCCTCCGGAAGTTCCTCCTGGAACTCCTCCGGAAGTTCCTCCTGGAACTCCTATGAAAGTTGCTCCTAGAACTCCTCCGGAAGTTGCTCCTGGAACTCCTCCGGAAGTTCCTCCAGGAACTCCTCCGGATGTTCTTCCAGGAATTCCTCCGGAAGATCCTCCAGGAACTCCTCCGGAAGTTCCTCCAGGAACTCCTCCGGAAGTTCCTCCAGGAACTCCTCCGGAAGTTCCTCCTGGAACTCCTCCGGAAGTTCCTCCTGAAACTCCTCCGGAAGTTCCTCCTGGAGCTCCTCCGGAAGTTCCTCCTGGAGCTCCTCCGGAAGTTCCTCCTGGAGCTCCTCCGGAAGTTCCTCCTGGAGCTCCTCCGGAAGTTCCTCCTGGAACTCCTCCGGAAGTTCTTCCTGGAACTCCTCCGGAAGTTCCTCCAGGAATTCTTCCGGAAGTTCCTCCAGGAATTCTTTCGGAAGTTCCTCCAGGAATTCTTCCGGAAGTTCCTCCGGAAGTTCCTCCAGGAATTTCTCCGGAAGTTCCTCCAGGAATTCCTCCGGAAGTTCCTCCAGGAATTCCTCCGGAAGTTCCTCCAGGAATTCCTCCGGAAGTTCCTCCAGGAATTCCTCCGGAAGTTCCTCCAGGAATTCCTCGGAAGTTCCTCCAGGAATTCCTCGGAAGTTCCTCCGGAAGTTCCTCCACGAGTTCCTTCGGAAGTTCCTTCAGAAATTCCTCCGGAAGTTCCTCCAGGAATTCCTCCGGAAGTTCCTCCAGGAATTCCTCCGGAAGTTCCTCCAGGAATTCCTCCGGAAGTTCCTCCAGGAATTCCTCCGGAAGTTCCTCCAGGAATTCCTCCGGAAGTTCCTCCAGGAATTCCTCCGGAAGTTCCTCCAGGAATTCCTCCAGAGTTCCTCCAGGAATTCCTCCGGAAATTCCTCCAGGAATTCCTCGGAAGTTCCTCCAGGAATTCCTCCGTTCCTCCAGGAATTCTCCGGAAGTTCCTGAGGAATTCCTCCGGAAGTTCCTCCAGGAATTCCTCGGAAGTTCCTCAGGAATTCCTCCGGAAGTTCCTCCAGGAATTCCTCCGGAAGTTCCTCCAGGAATTCCTCGGAGTTCCTCAAGGAATTCCTCCGGAAGTTCCTCCAGGAATTCCTCCAGGACTCCTCCAGGAATTCCTCCGGAAGTTCCTCCAGGAATTCCTCCGGAGTTCCTCCAGGAATTCCTCGGAAGTTCCTCCAGGAATTCCTCCGGAAGTTCCTCCAGGAATTCCTCCGGAAGTTCCTCCAGGAATTCCTCCGGAAGATCCTCAGGAATTCCTCCGGAAGTTCCTCAGGAATTCCTCCGGAAGTTCCTCAGGAATTCCTCCGGAAGTTCCTCCAGGAATTCCTCCAGGAAGTTCCTCAGGAATTCCTCCGGAAGTTCTTCAGGAATTCCTCGGAGTTCTCCCAGGAATTCCTCCGGAAGTTCTTCCAGGAATTCCTCCGGAAGTTCCTCCAGGAATTCCTCCGGAAGTTCCTCCAGAATTCCTCCAGGAAGTTCCTCCCAGGAATTCCTCCGGAAGTTCCTCCAGGACCTCCTCCAGGCCTCCTCCAGCCTCCTCCGGAAGTTCCTCCTCAGGAATTCCTCCCGGAAGTTCCTCCAGGAATTCTCCTCGGAAGTTCCTCCAGGAATTCCTCCGGAAGTTCCTCCCCTCGGAAGTTCCTCCAAGGAATTCCTCCGGAAGTTCCTCCAGGAACTCCTCCGGAAGTTCCCTCTGGAACTCCTGCGGAAGTTCCCCCTGGAACTCCTCCGGATGTTCCCCCTGGAAATCCTCCGGAAGTTTCTCCTGGAACTCCTCCGGAAGTTCTTTAGGAGTTCTCCTGAAGTTCCTCCTAAAACTCCTCCGGAACTTCCTCTAGGAGTTCCAGGAGAAACTTCCGGAGGATTTCCAGGGGGAACATCCGGAGGAGTTCCAGGGGGAACATCCGGAGGAGTTCCAGGGGGAACTTCCGGAGGAGTTCCAGGAGGAACTTCCGGAGGATTTCCAGGGGGAACATCCGGAGGAGTTCCAGGGGGAACTTCCGGAGGAGTTCCAGAGGGAGCTTCCGGAAGAGTTCCAGGGGGAGGAGCTTCCGGAGGTATTCCTGGAGGAACTTCCGGAGGTATTCCTGGAGGAACTTCCGGAGGAATTCCTGGTTGAACTTCCGGAGGAATTCCTGCAGGAACTTCCGGAGGAATTCCTGGAGGAATTTCCGAAGGAATTCCTAGAGGAACTTCCGGAAGAATTTCTGGAGGAACCTTCGGAGGAATTCCTGGAGGAACTTCCGGAGGAATTCCTGGAGGAACTTCCGGAGGAATTCCTGGAGGAACTTCCGGAGGAATTGCGGAGGAACTTCCGGAGGAATTCCTGAGGAACTTCCGGAGGAATTCCTGAGGAACTTCCGGAGGAATTCCTGGAGGAACTTCCGGAGGAATTCCTGGAGGAACTTCCGAGGAATTCCTGGAGGAACTTCCGGAGGAATTCCTGGAGGAACTTCCGAGGAATTCTGGAGGAACTTCGGAGGAATTCCTGGAGGAACTTCCGGAGGAATTCCTGGAGAACTTCCGGAGGAATTCCTGGAGGAACTTCCGAGGAATTCCTGGAGGAACTTCCGGAGGAATTCCTGGAGGAACTTCCGAGGAATTCCTGAGGAACTTCCGGAGGAATTCCTGGAGGAACTTCGAGGAATTCCTGAGGAACTTCCGGAGGAATTCCTGGAGGAACTTCCGGAGGAATTCCTGGAGGAACTTCGGAGGAATTCCTGGAGGAACTTCCGAGGAATTCCTGGAGGAACTTCCGGAGGAATTCCTGGAGGAACTGCCGGAGGAATTCCTGGAGGAACTTCCGGAGGAATTCCTGGAGGAACTTCCGGAGGAATTCCTGGAGGAACTTCCGGAGGAATTCCTGAGGAACTTCCGGAGGAATTCCTGGAGGAACTTCCGGAGGAATTCCTGGAGGAGCTTCCGGAGGAATTCCTGAGGGACTTCCGGAGGAATTCCTGGGGGAACTTCCGGAGGAATTCCTGGAGGAACTTCCGGAGGAATTCCTGGAGGAACTTCCGGAGGAATTCCTGGAGGAACTTCCGGAGGAATTCCTGGAGGAACTTCCGGAGGAATTCCTGAGGAACTTCCGGAGGAATTCCTGAGGAACTTCCGGAGGAATTCCTGGAGGAACTTCCGGAGGAATTCCTGGAGGAACTTCCGGAGGAATTCCTGGAGGAACTTCCGAGGAATTCCTGGAGGAACTCGGAGGAATTCCTGGAGGAACTTCCGGAGGAATTCCTGGAGGAACTTCCGGAGGAATTCCTGGAGGAACTTCAGGAGGAATTCCTGGAGGAACTTCCGGAGGAATTCCTGGAGGAACTTCCGGAGGACTTCCTGCAGGAACTTCCGGAGGAATTCCTGGAGGAACTTCGGAGGAATTCCTGGAGGAACTTCCGGAGGAATTCCTGGAGGCACTGTTGGAGGAATTCCTGGAGGAGCTTCCGGAGGAATTCCTGGAGGAACTTCCGGAGGAATTCCTGGAGGAACTTCCGGAGGAATTCCTGGAGGAACTTCCGGAGGAATTCCTGGAGGAACTTCCGGAGGAATTCCTGGAGGAACTTCCGGAGGAATTCCTGAAGAACTTCGGAGGAATTCCTGGAGGAACTTCGGAGGAATTCCTGGAGGAACTTCCGGAGGAATTCCTGGAGGAACTTCCGGAGGAATTCCTGGAGGAACTTCCGGAGGAATTCCTGGAGGAACTTCCGGAGGAATTCCTGGAGGAACTTCCGGAGGAATTCCTGAGGAACTTTGGAGGAATTCCTGGAGGAACTTCCGGAGGAATTCCTGGAGGAACTTCCGGAGGAATTCCTGGAGGAACTTCCGGAGGAATTCCTGAGGAACTTCCGGAGGAATTCCTGGAGGAACTTCGGAGGAATTCCTGGAGGAACTTCCGAGGAATTCCTGGAGGAACTTCCGGAGGAATTCCTGGAGGAACTTCGGAGGAATTCCTGGAGGAACTTCCTGAGGAATTCCTGGAGGAACTTCCGGAGGAATTCCTAAACGAAATTTCGGAGGAATTCCTGGAGAAACTTCCGGAGGAATTGCTGGAGGAACTTCCGGAGGAATTCTGGAGGAACTTCTGGAGGAATTCCTGGAGGAACTTCCGGAGGAATTCCTGGAGGAACTTCCGGAGGAATTCCTGGAGGAACTTCCGGAGGAATTCCTGGAGGAACTTTCAGAGGAATTCCTGGAGGAACTTCCGGAGGAATTCCTGGAGGAACTTCCTGAGGAATTCCTGGAGGAACTTCCGGAGGAATTCCTGGAGGAACTTCCGGAGGAACTTCCGGAGGAATTTCTGGAGGAATTTCCGGAGGAATGTCTGGAGGAACTTCCGGTGGAATTTCTGGAGGAACTTCCGGAGGAATTCCTGGAGGAACTTCCGGAGGAATTCCTGGAGGAACTTCCGGAAGAATTCCTGGAGGAACTTCCGGAAGAATTCCTGGAGGAACTTCCGGAAGAATTCCTGGAGGAACTTCCGGAAGAATTCCTGGAGGAACTTCCGGAAGAATTCCTGGAGGAACTTCCGGAGGAGTTCCAGGAAGAACTTCCGGAGGAGTTCCAGGAGGAACTTCCGGAGGAGCTCCAGGAGGAACTTCCGGAGGAGCTCCAGGAGGAACTTCCGGAGGAGCTCCAGGAGGAACTTCCGGAGGAGCTCTAGGAGCAACTTTCGGAGGAGTTTCAGGAGGAACTTCCGGAGGAGCTCCAGGAGGAACTTCCGGAGGAGTTCCTGGAGGAACTTCCGGAGGAGTTCCTGGAGGAACTTCCGGAGGAGTTCCTGGAGGAACTTCCGGAGGAGTTCCTGGAGGAACTTCCGGAGGAGTTCCTGGAGGAACTTCCGGAGGAGTTCCTGGAGGAACTTCCGGAGGAGTTCCTGAAGGATCTTCCGGAGGAATTCCTGGAGGAACTTCCGGAGGAGTTCCTGGAGGAACTTCCGGAGGAGTTCCAGGAGCAACTTCCGGAGGAGTTCTAGGAGCAACTTTCATAGGAGTTCCAGGAGGAACTTCCGGAGGAGTTCCAGGAGGAACTTCCGGAGGAGTTCCAGGAGCAACTTCCGGAGGAGTTCCAGGAGGAACTTCCGGAGGAGTTGCAGGAGAAGCTTCTGGATGAACTGTAGCACTGTAGGAGGAAGTTCTGGAGGAATTCCAGGAGAAACTTCTGGAGGAACTTCTGGAAGAATTCTAGGAGGACTTCCGGAGGAATTCTAGGAGAAACTTCCAGAGGAATGTATGGAGGAATTTCTGGAGGAATTCCTTGAGGACGTTCCGAAGGAACTTTCGCCAACACGCCACCGCAGCTGGATGGAATTTATCTGTCCCGCCACCATCGATAAAATTTTTATCAGCGCACAGGTATATCTTTCCCCCTCCTTCAACAATTTAATGTTATTATTATTGTATTAATTAAAAAGATTTACAGCCCTAGGCTGGTTAATCTCTTATGTTATGTTCAGCTCAAGTATTCGTTTCATTAGATAGGCGAAAAAAAACTACAATGCATAAGATGAGGCTACCAGGCATCAATATGTTTAACATTGATATTATCCCTCTGGAACTCCTCCGGAAGTTCCCCCTGGAACTCCTCCGGAAGTTCCCCCTGGAACTCCTCCGGATGTTCCCCCTGGAAATCCTCCGGAAGTTCCTCCTGGAACTCCTCCGGAAGTTCTCTAGGAGTTCTCCTGAAGTTCCTCCTAAAACTCCTCCGGAACTTCCTCTAGGAGTTCTCCTGAAGCTCCTCAACGAGTTCCTTCAAAAGTTCTTTCAGAAACTCCTCCAGAAGTTCCTTCGGAAGTTCCTCCGGAGGTTCCTCCTGGAACTCTTCCGGAAGTTCCTCCTGAAACTCTTCCGGAAGTTCCTCTAGGAGTTCTCCTAGTACCACTTGCCAGTGGTACGTGATCGCCCAGCAGACAACGAGGTTGAAATTGCTGCGGTGATCGAAATGTGAGTTGTGGTGGGAAAAAAAAGTGTGTTGTGTTAAATGTAAAGTGCCGTTCTAAATAATTGTAATTTAATTAATGTTTATTTTTTGTTTAATTTTTTCAATAAATACAAATGGCGTATAGTTATTGTTCACCGAAAAATATCAATAAATCAACCCCATGTTCTCCTGAAGCTCCTCAACGAGCTCCCCCAAAAGTTCTTTCAGAAACTCCTCCAGAAGTTCATTCGGAAGTTCCTCCGGAAATTCTTCCAGGAGTTCTTCTGAAAGTTTCTCAAAGAATTCCTCGGAAGTTCCTCCAAGAGATCCTCTGGATGTTACTCCGAAAGTTCCTTCAGGAGTTCTTCCTGAAGTTTCTCCAGGAGTTTTTCCGGAAGTTTCTCCAAGAGTTCTTCCGGAAGTTTTTCCAGAAGTTCCTCCAGTAGCTCTTCGGAAGTTCCTCCAGCAATTTCTTCGGAAATTACTTCAGTAATTGCTCCATCAATTTCTCCGGAAGTTGTTCCAGGCATTCCTCCGTAAAATCTTCGATTTTTTTATTGAGTTTTCTTCAGAAATTTCTTTTTAATCCAGAAATTCCACTATGATTTTCTCTTGAAAATCCCCGTGAAATCCTCCACCTCTAGAACTCTACACAAATTACATCGAAAGCTCTCAAGAAATTTCCTGTGTATTCCTTTCGAAGCTCATGCGGAATTCCTTGAAAGCCACCTCTCACCTACGCCCCTGGAATTCTACCGAAAATTCCTCAAAGAGCTCTCACGGGTCATCGTTTAAGATTTTTTTTCCTTTGGGAATTCTCTCAGAAATTCTTTGAAAATTTCGTCTGCAAATTCATCGGACTTTTCCCCTAGAACATTATTCCAGAACTTTTACGGTAATTCCGCAAAGCATCCCCATCGAAATTTCTCTGGAGATTATTTCAGGGTCGAAGGAATATATTTGAATTTCATTAAAAAAAATATATTCTGACATAATTTCAGACGGAAACACCAAAAAATCTAGTAAGAATTTCAAAGGGCGTTGTAGGAGCAATTCCTTAATTTCCTAATGACTTCTTCTTCTTTTTATTGGCATTACATCCTCACAAAGCCACCTCGCAGCTTAGTGTTCATTAAGCACTTCCACAGTTATTAACCGCGAGGTTTCTAAGCCAGGTTACTATATTTGCATTCGTATATCATGAGGCTAGCGATGATACTTTTATGCCCAGGGAAGTCGAGACAATTTCCAATCCGAAAATTTCCCAGATCGGCACCGGGAATCAAACCCAGCCACCCTCAGTATGGTCTTGCTTTGTACCAGCGCGTATTATCGCACGGCTAAGGAGGGCCCCTAATGAACGATCATCAAATTGTCTGAAAGATTTCTCGGAAAAAAAAGTTTATGTTTGCCTGTCATATCACGAGCTTAGTACTATACCATTTAATTTCGCAACGTTGTAATCTTGGTCAAAAGGTTGGTAAATGGTTTGAACGGTAAACATCAATAATTACACATTCAGTTTTATTGAAATTCGCTAAATAAAAAATCTTAATCCACTTTTTTTTACCATAAATCAGGTCTAGACAAAGAGTATACCCTTCTTCAATTAGTGATGTTTAAAGAAATCTATTCGCGACTGATTACAATATTTAAGTAGGAATAATATAAAAGCAATACACACCAAGCTTTATCTTATCGAGTTCAGTAGAATCTAACAAAGTTGTACCTCAGGAAATTTCAAAACTGACATTCTAAATTTTTCATTTACCCACTGACATTGAGCAGATAATTTTCCATCTTTCTGCTACGTTCACTCGTAGCCGGAACATGATTGCGGCGAACGAGCGCATCACACAACAAGATAAGAAACGAAAAATGCAAGGATCTTGGCGAAAAATTAGGGAAATTTCCATTCAATAAAATAAATTATGGAAGTTTTCATTTCTGTGGCTAAGCAACACACTCATAGTAATATACAACTGATATCCCGGCAAAAATGACGTTTGCTAGTTGATTTTCAGTAATGAAGCATCTCTTTTACATAATAAATAGGTTAGGAATCTTTTATAGGTGTGTCAAGAGCTCGGACCTATAGTTGAACCATCACGCTTAAAACAATGACATTCTTCATTCATTACATTTTCACCGAATTTGGTCAGATGTTAAACCTCTGTTCACTGGTGCGACAGGGCCCAGTCAGCGCACCATCATCGCTGGGCTGGTGTTTGATATATATACGATACAGAAGACACATGTTGCAAGCCGGTAGGTTTGTTTTTGTAACGTTTTCCGTCCCCGTCCTAACACGCCGGGTCTATGTTTAACGAATAAAATATATTTTCGGTTTTGGATGGGGAGACGAACAACGGGAAGGCTGCGTAGTTCAGGGATGTTTTATTTATGGAGCAGCTGATCGAGTGTGGTTATGCATTCTGTCCAAAGTCCAGCTCGAAGCACTTGTTGATGGAAATATTGCATTGGGTGATCCGAGGTTTGTCTGGTTTCGTGCTTCAAAATTTAACTTAATGTTTGTCGTAAGCATTTGGGCGATTTAATTCCATTTAGTCCAGTTCATTTAAATCTGTCTAGCAATGCTCATCCTTCATCGGTGCAGTTTCGGTTACTAATGCAAACTCTTGTCTAAACAATATTGGTACCCATTCACGACACAGTTCGTCAACCGTCGAGTAATCTCAGAAGAGTGGCAAAGCAAAACACGGTGATCTGATAACAAGCTATTAGCACAAATAAGTCACGCAGCGTCATGGATCTTATCTCCCGTTACTGGTACAGTCCGTTTTGCGTTGGTTCGAGTCGAAGTTGTGGTCGGTGAAATTGCTATTAGCCACATCATATCCATTGATCAAGATGAACACTCACAGAATTTCTCGTCCTTCTTCGGTAGCACCTTCTTCTTACGTACGATCCTTCGGATGATTCGTTTCTTCAGCTTCGGTTTCGGTCCCTCCTCCGGGGTCACATATTCAACAACCCCCGGGTCGCTATGCACTTTCACACAATCGCCACTATCCTGATCGTCCCCAACGGCTTTTGGAGGGGTTCCCTCTCGGGCAGCCTTCGCCGTGAGGAAATTGCAATCAACCAACCGACGTACCGCTCCCGATATCGGTGGGAACGCTACTTCCTCATCTTGAGGCTGGGCACCGGCTTGTGAACCACCACTCATTGCACTTGGTTTGCACAACCGGAACTAGCTAGAACTACTTGGGAACTACCTCCGTAATCTACCGCTACCCACACTTCAACTGGCTGGCAGACGATGACGAAGACGATGGACGGCTAGCAATTTTCGGAGTTTCTTCTCCTTATCTCGGCGTAGTGGGATGGTATACTGATTACGAACAAGCTGCCGCCAAACACTTGAAGGGTAAATGGACTTACATGTAAGAATTTCGTTTTACTGGTATCTTGCCGTTGTTTATTGCACGCAACAAGCTGTTATCGCGCTGTTTTGATTGAGACACTTTAAAGGTCTCGAACAAGGTGTTCACTTGAAGGTGCACCTCGGTTTCTACTGGGATTGGAGAATTCGATCCAGCGGTTGGAATACAAATTTTAGCTTTCCTTTATTTGAAAAAACCATCTTTCTTGATCAACCTTGAGCTAAAGGCAATCAAGAATGTTGACAGCTAATTTTAAAGTATTTTTGAGATAAAATTGCTTTTGGAGACACTATGTTGTGTTTAAGTCACAATAGTATAATATTTCTTCCGTATTCAATGGACTATAACCAGCATAATGAATATACACGGTGTGTCTGTGACCATTATTAACGAAAAAAAAATGTCCATCCATTCTGAACTCACCTTTCGAAAGATATAATATTCAGGCGTCTGCTATGAAAATTTCAAAATCTTTCATCTAGGGAATCGAAAGTTATAGCAGTTACAAATTTAATGATTTTTGCGTTCGATGTCTCACTAATATGCAACCATATATACCGTGAATTTCCTCCTGATTACATCCAAATAAATTATCATCAAATATGCAATTTGCAACCTCAATCAACTATAACTTAAAACCTATTCTTTGAATGATAGAAAAAAAATTAGCAAAGGATGTTAGAGATAACATTGTACAAATATCGATGGTAAAATAGACAATACAACCAAAATACAGTATTCAGAATTATTGCACTTCAATCTCCTAATCATACCAAAGTGTGAATATTGTCTATGACAGACAATTAACTACACTCTGTATGATGATTCTGCTTTTATTAAATATGATAATAGTTGGTAACATATACACGAACTTGTGATTACGACGAGCTACTCGACGTTGCTCACCCTGCATGGAGCTATGACTGCCCTGTCTATCGAAAACGTTTATCTAAAGCGAGACAAAGAGTTGACCTCTCTTATTAGCAATCAATTACACGTTTTGAGAATGACATGCCGCTTTCGATGGATTTGTACAACCAGCTTGAAGTCTCAGCTGGCCCAGGTAAACACAAGACCAGTATATGTCCAACCGAAGCAAAATCAGATGCCGCTCTCGCTCTCAGTGGAGCTCAACAATTTCAGACCCTTGAACCTAGTGATAACACTTACAATGCACGTTCGTCCAACGCCAGTCACAACCGTCCACCGTTGGAAGTAAAGCACCAACTTGACTACTCAGTTGGTCCAGGTAAATGCAAGACCAGTATATGTCTAACCGAAGCAAAGGAAGATGCTGCTCGTGTTCTCAATGGAATTCAACTTTTACAGTCTCCTGCTGCTATTGATGACTACGCATGCCATGCTACAATTCCCGATAATTTCCCCTACCGAAATGCTCACGACAGCCACCTGCGGGATGATGTGGCCCACACCGTATCTACAACAATCATCGATATCAGTCGCATTCCTCCATCGTTGGAAGTGAATCACCAGCTTGATGACCCAGTTGGTCCAGGTAAATGCAAGACCAGTATATGTCCACCCGAAGCAAAGTCAGATGCTGCTCTCGCTCTCAGTGAAACTCAACTATTGCAGACCCGTTTACCCAGCTCTGAGCTAGAGGATCCCGCTTACAATGCAGGTTCGGTTAACACCAATCTCCTTTCTCCTCCACCGTTGGATTTGAATCATCAACTTGACGACTCAGTTGGTCCAGGTAAATGCAAGACCTGTATATGTCCACCCGAAGCAAAGGAAGATGCTGCTCTCGTTCTCAGTAGAACTCAACATTTCCAGCTTCCGTCTAATTCCGATGACCAAAAGTGCAGTGTTTCAACCCCGGACGATTCCATGAGCATTTACTACCAGAACGTCAGAGGGTTGCGAACGAAGGTGGATGACTTCTTTGTTGCTGTATCTGACCAAGAGTACGATGTCATCGTTCTGACAGAAACCTGGCTATGTGAGGTCATAAACTCTGTTCAATTATTTGGAGATAGTTATTCCGTGTACCGTAATGATCGAAACCCGGAGTTCTCCGGTAAATTACGTGGGGGTGGAGTACTCATAGCTATTAAGAATACATTCTGTTCCTCCCGATGCAGCCCCATCATTATTGATGCTAGCTTGGAACATCTATGGGTGAATATTGAAATCAACGAACAAACAGTTCGTCTGGGTGTAGTTTACATTCCTCCTGATCAATCTAGAAACCGAGGCAATATCGAGAATCATATTAGCGCGATCTCTGCAATCGTCTCATCCTGTGACATTCGCACTGCTCATATACTGTTTGGTGATTTTAATCTACCTGACTTATGCTGGCGTGCCACACCCGCGGGTTATGCTTACCCTGAGCCTACCGATTCCACTTCTTCCAGTATTGCTTTCTACGATGGAATGTCGGTACTGAACCTGAAACAACTGAATGTAACAAAGAACTGCCTGCTACGAACGTTGGATCTAGTCTTCGTCAGCGAAGATGCCTTAACAATGTGTAATATTGTTGAACCACCCGACGCTCTCATACCAATCGATCCGTTACACCCTCCATTTATCACCGTGGTACGATGCCCGACGCGAACAGTCTTCTCTGAGGCCGTAGATGATGGAATGCTGGATTTCTCTAGAACTAACTTCGAACAACTGAACCAGGCTCTTCTCTCTGTTGACTGGTCTCCCCTGTACTTAACGCACGACGTAAATGAAGCAGTCCGGTTCTACACTACTACGTTAACGCTACTATTTCCAGAGTTTGTGCCTGCCACACGCGGTCGCCGCAAACCATCATGGTCCAATCATCGCCTTCAATTTTTGAAACGGCAACGTGCAAGTACCTTGAAGATTTTGAGGATTCAGCAATCGGAACCCATCTACTAAAAGAATGTTCAACATTGCGAGTTCGAAATATAAAAACTATAATCGGGTGCTTTATGGTCGATATGTGGTACGAAAACAGGGTGACCTTGTCAACGAGAAACGGAAGGAAACTGGCTTACCGTCAAGCATGTTTTTAGTGAACGAAACATCCACTAATAAAGAGGGCATTTGCAATTTGTTTGCCAAACAATTTGCTAGTACTTTCGATGATAGTGAGAGTAGTCAAGATGAAATTGATGGCGCCATAACGGATATTCCGTTAAATGCACTGCATACAGTCATTCGTGAATTTGATGAAGATGTCTTGAGAGCTATGAGGAAACTTAAACCTTCGTTTGCCCCAGGGCCTTCATCGTGTTGACAAAGTGTCATGCCGCTCTCTGTGGGCCTTTGAGAGCAATTTACAATAAATCCTTGGCTCAGGCAATATTTCCAGTATGTTGGAAAAAATCCATCATATTTCCAGCATTTAAAAAAGGAAACAAGCGTGACATATCGAACTACCGTGGAGTGACATCACTGAGCGCAGGATCCAAAGTCCTCGAAATTTTGGTGAGCAGTGAGTTATTTCGATCAGCAAAGATGTATATCTCGCCAGACCAACATGGATTCTTTCCTGGCAGATCAATAGCAACAAATCTAGTGCAGTTCACTTCACTGTGCTTGAAATCTATGGAGCTCGGAATTCAGGTAGATTCGGTCTACACGGATCTTAAATCAGCTTTCGATAGAGTAAATCATCGTATTCTTCTGGCTAAATTAGAACGCTTAGGAGTAGCGACAAACTTAGTAAGGTGGATGGAGTCATACCTTATCGGCCGACAGCTGAGCGTGAAACTGGGAACTACTGAGTCTGAACCTTTCAGCAACAACTCCGGCGTGCCACAAGGAAGCAATCTAGGGCCTCTGCTTTTCTCCTTGTTCTTCAACGACGTATGTTTTGTCATGCCCCAAAATTGTAAAATTGTCTATGCCGACGATTTCAAAATATATTGGCTCGTTAAGTCACCAGATGACTGCCAATTGCTGCAAATGTTCATCGACAAATTTGTGGACTGGTGTAGACGTAATTTCCTGATCATCAGTGTGAAAAAGTGCACCATAATATCGTTTGCCAGGAGAAAATCTTCATTATCTGGGACAATCACATCGGAAACGAATCAGTAGAAAGGAGTCGCGTTGTGAAGGATCTCGGCGTTATGCTAGATTCCGAATTAAATTTTCGGGAACATTACAGCCACGTCATCAATAAAGCCAATCGGAATTTAGGGTTCATCTTCCGGATTTCTTCGGAGTTCCGTGATCCATACTGTCTGAGGTCACTATACTTTAGCTTAGTTCGGTCTATATTGGAAACAGCAGTTGTTGTATGGAGTCCTATTCACAGCGTTTGGATCGAAAGAATTGAGAGAATCCAATCTAAGTTCATAAAGTACGCGCTTAGATTTCTTCCTTGGCAAAGACCCAATGATCTGCCATCTTATGAGAGCCGTTGCCGTTTGCTAGGTATGGATACACTGCAGAAGAGACGGAACGATATGAGAGCCACATTTGTTGCCAAAGCACTTCTAGGTGAGCTAAATGCCCCATGGATCCTCGCTCAAATTGGCATGAATATTGTCCCTCGTCCACTACGACACCGAAGATTTTTGAGGCTTCAACAACACAGGACAGATTATGCGCAGAACGAACCTATAAGAGCTATGTGTTCTTTGTTCAATTCATATTATTATTTATTTGATTTCAATGTTAGTGCTAGAGTTTTTCGAGACCGACTGTCGAATGTTTAATTTTATTCTACTATTTTTTTTAGCAAATAAGTGTTCATGTAGGCAAAATTGTCCGATGAATGTATCAATAATAATAATAATAGTAACATAGAATACCGCGCTGAAACAATGTTGTCTTTCATGGGTACTGGGTAGTTAGTAAGAATAGTAACCAACTTTTAAACAACAATGTGCATCATTTGTTGTCAGTTATACAACCATCATCCAGTTCGATTCAAGCAGTGGTACGAAAACGAGTTCCATTTGGAAAAAAATGGGAAAGGCTAGATCACCCGAGGAAAACCGCCTATTCCGAGAACGGTAAACGGAAAAAGCATATATGCACCACTTTGGAA
This sequence comes from Armigeres subalbatus, assembly GCF_024139115.2. Classification (NCBI taxonomy): domain Eukaryota; kingdom Metazoa; phylum Arthropoda; class Insecta; order Diptera; family Culicidae; genus Armigeres; species Armigeres subalbatus. The sequence goes on from NC_085140.1 coordinate 76,922,714, forward strand.
CGTTTCAACAATTTAACTGATTTGCTGAAAAACGATGCATTTACTTCATAAAAAAATGCATTTACTACATAAATTAATTTACAATGTTATGAAAACTTATGTGTGAATATGTACATTTTGTGGAAGATAATGAATTAAAAATGTATTGGAGGTAACCACTTTCCCTTCGGTAGGACTCGAACCCACGACCCTACAGTACGCTAGACTAGTGCTTTAACCAACTAAGCTACGAAGGACCTCCATCGGCCTTCGCAACCTAGAGGCTACTGAATGAGCTCGAGATTCCTAAATTGGACGCATAGTCAAATCACTCGCAATCCATTTGTCAAGCCAACACTTCCATATGTGTATAGTACACGTCCACATTAGAGGAGCGTGAGTATTTAGTCTGTTGACTTGTAAGGTCGTCTTCAGTGTCTCGACTTGAGTCGAGTCAAGTACGAGACACTGAAGACGACCATACAGTTGAGGTCGAAATACGATATGTAATATGATTTGGTGGAATTAAATGGAATTGTACTAAAATCGTCTCATGACAGTGAAATATTTCTTAAATAGTTTCAGTCTTTTGAAATCTCTCATTTTCTTACCTGGCTTCATGGGAATGCGATGGTTTCCATCTTCTAGTCGGATACTAGTATTCCCTGTGTTAATTTATGTAGTAAATGCATCGTTTTTCAGCAAATCAGTTAAATTGTTGAAACGTTCCAAAGTGGTGCATATATGCTTTTTCCGTCTACCGTTCTCGGAAAAGGCGATTTTTCTCGAGTGATCTATCCTTTCCCATTTTTTTTTTCAAATGGAGCTCATTTTCGTACCACTGCTTGGATCGAACTGGATGATGGTTGTATAACTGACAACAAATGATGTACATTGTTGTTTAAATGTTGGTTACTAGTCTTACTAGCTACCCAAGACTAGTAAGAAAGACAAAATTGTTTCAGCGCGGTATTCTATGTTACCAACTATTATCATATTTAATTAAAGCAGAATCATCATACAGACACGCAGAAGAATCTTGCAAGATTGAAACAACTATTTCGATTGTTGCACCAAACTACGTGCATATTATTGTTTCAATCTTCAACATTGTTGTTTCAACGATGATTCATTGCTTCTTTCAATTGAACATTATTGTTGTTTCAATCCTGCATCGCATGATTGAAACAATAATGATATCGTTGTTCTGGCAACTATTTCGTAATATGAAAAACCTGTAGAGACTGATCAACATAAATCATTCTGTTTCCAAGAAGTAAGTATGGAGCAGAGGTAAGGTGGATGACTCTTACTCCCCTTGTAACTAGTTCGATTCTGCTTCTGTCACATTTTCCTATTTTGTTGATGTCATCGTAGTGTCGATAAAGTAGTTTCGTAGCATTTTCGAAAGTGAAAACAACCATAAAAATAGTTGTTTTCTGATGTAACATTTGACAGTGACAGCTGAAAAGCATGGTTGAAACAAATATATCCGATAGTTGAATCAACTATCGCGTATGGTTGATTCAACCCTATTTGTGGTTGTATCAACCAAAAATATTGTTATTCATAAATCAATGCAAAAATATTGTTGATTTGAAGCAGAATCAGGTTGATTCTTCCACATATTTTTCTCCGTGGAGTGTAGTTAATTGATATCAATTGATATCAATATTCACACTTTGGTATGATTAGGAGATTGAAGTGCAATAATTCTGAATACTGTATTTTGGTTGTATTGTCTATTTTACCATCGATATTTGTACAATGTTATCTCTAACATCCTTTGCTATTTTTTTCTATTATTCAAAGAATAGGTTTTAGGTTATAGTTGATTGAGGTTGCAAATTGCATATTTGATGATAATTTATTTGGATGTAATCAGGAGGAAATTCACGGTATATATGGTTGCATATTAGTGAGATATCGAACGCAAAAATCATTAAATTTGTAACTGCTATAACTTTCGATTCCCTAGATGAAAGATTTTGAAATTTTCATAGCAGACGCCTGGATATTATATCTTTCGAAAGGCGAGTTCAGAATGGATGGACATTTTTTCTCGTTAATAATGGTCACAGACACACCGTGATATATATTACGCATGACCCCAATTTGTTAAATTATAGATCCATATTTTAAATTTCGAATTATTCGGCCATACCCTGAATACCCTTTTCGTTTTTCGATCACTCTTCCTTTTAGTTAGCCTTTCGCTTACAATATTAACAAAATGAATGACTACAGTGCTACTTAAAATACATAAACTTCAAGTATTTCGTCGGGATTAACTCGAATTATCATATAACTGCTTCTATACAGCTTTCTGACAAATTTAGACGGTAGCACCCACCAACATACAGGTTGGAATGTGTAATGTGATAAAGAATATACCCGAAACAAATTAGACACTTGATAAATGCGTATAATTTTAACATGTCGATAAAATTGATAATTTTTTTACTAAAACTAGTAAAAAGCGTAATGACATTGGCAAAATCCCATTATAATCTGGCAAGTGGTTATCAAGATGTTGTGAAACAGCAGATTCGTAAAAAAATAAATGCCGGCCATCGTGGAAAATAAGATGGAAAACCACAGATGTAGCGGAAAATATATCAGAATCCATCATTCGGCACGTGTGGTGAAGACATTCAATAGAACTCAGACAACTCAACGGTAAAAAACCTGTTCTGGCGAAAGCCGGGTAGGTGTTGAGACTTTTCGAATCAGCCGAATCTTTTGATCCACCAAGTAGCGAAATAGGTGGATGTTTCCAACTGATTTGCCAAGAGAAGCGGAAAAACGTGCCGGTCTTCACGCCCACAAGATCCGGAAGGCAAACAAAACGCGGTGGCCATGAAGCTGTACTGGGAGTGGTTGACAAAACCCAGGTGTGTCGCAACGGACGACGAGAGTAATATCAAGGTAGCAATTAGCGAGCCAGGCGTTTTACGTTACGCCACACAACAATTTTCTTTCCTTGAGGATGAGAAAGTAAGATAATAGACTGGTACAGAAACAACAATGTAACTTTTTTTAAACAGCCACCAAATCACCGTACTTGCCGGAATTTCATCTGATGCAAAAGTTTTTAACCTTTTTAGAGGCCAGGCTTTTCAATTCGACCAAAGTGTTGAGAAAGAAGAAGCACTCTATAAAAGTATTTATTGAAACTAGGTTTGTGACTTCTCAAACTCCTCATCGCCAATAATAACATTTCCTCATAGACTCTCTGAACATTTTACTACGGTCTAATTCAAAGGTCAATTCCGAAACGATTTGAACTGAAATCGGACAAGATTTATATTTGAATTTGGATTGGATTTGGATTGGATTTGGATTGGATTTGGATTGGATTTGGATTGGATTTGGATTGGATTTGGATTGGATTTGGATTGGATTTGGATTGGAATTGGATTGGATTTGATTGATTTTGACTGGATTGATTTGGATTTGGATTGATTTGGATTGATTTGATTGGATTGGATTGGATTTGGATTGGATTGGATTGATTTGATTGGTTTGATTGATTTGGATTGGTTGGATTGGTTTGGATTGATTTGGATTGGATTTGGATTGATTTGATTGGTTTGGATTGATTTGGATTGGATTTGGATTGGTTTGATTGGATTTGGATTGATTTGGATTGGATTTGGATTGGATTTGGATTGGATTTGATTGGATTTGGATTGATTTGGATTGGTTTGGATTGGTTTGGATCTGGTTTGGATTGGTTTGGATTGATTTGGATTGGTCTGGATTGGTTTGATTGATTTGGATTGATTGGATTGGATTTGGATTGGTTTGGATTGAACCTGGATTGGATTTGGATTGGTTTGATTGATTTGGATTGGATTTGGATTGGATTTGGATTTGGATTGGATTTGGACTGGATTGGATTTGGACTGGATTGGATTTGGATTGGATTTGATTGGTTTGGTTGATTTGGATTGGATCTGATTGGTTTGGATTGGTTTGATTGGTTTGGATTGGATTGGTTGGTTTGGATTGGTTTGACTGATTTGGATTGATTTGGATTGGTTTGGATTGGATTTGGATTGATTTGGATTGGATTTGATTGATTTGGATTGGTTTGGATTGGATTTGACTGATTGATTTGGATTGATTTGGATTGGTTTGGATTGGATTGGATTTGACTGGTTTGACTGGATCTGACTGGTTTGGATTGGTTTGGATTGGTTTGGACTGGATTTGGACTGGATCTGGATTGATTGGACTGGATTTGGACTGGTTTGACCGATCTTTGGACTGATCTGGATCGATTTGGATTGGTTTGGATTGGATTTGGATTGATCTGGTTGGTTTGATTGGTTTGGATTGGATCTGGATTGGATTTGGATTGGTTTGATTGGATTGGATTGATTTGGACTGGATTTGACTGATTTGGATCAGATCTGGATTGGATTTGGATTGGATTTGGATTGACTTGACTGATTGGATTTGATTGGTTTGGATTGACCTGGTTGGTTTGGATTGGTTTGGACTGATTTGGATTGGATCTGACTGGATTGGACTGGATCTGGACTGGTTTGACTGGATTTGGATTGATTTGACTGGTTTGGATTGGATTTGACTGATCTGGACTGATTTGACTGGACTTGACTTGGATCTGGACTGATTTGGACTGGATCTGACTCGATCTGACTGATTTGGATTGGTTTGGATCGATTTGGATTGGTTTGGACTGGTTTGGATTGGATCTGACTGATTTGACTGATTGGACTGGTTTGACTGGATTTGGACTGGATTTGACTGGATTTGGACTGGATTTGGACTGATTTGGGATTGGTTGATTGGTTTGATTGGTTTGGATTGGATCTGGACTGATTTGGATTGGTTTGGACTGGATTTGACCGATTTGGACTGGATCGATCTGGATTGGTTTGGACTGGATCTGGACTGATTTGACTGATTGGTTTGGATTGATTTGGATTGATTGGATTGGATTTGGATTGGATTGGATTTGACTGATCTTGACTGATTTGATTGGTTTGGATTGGATTTGGATTGATTTGGATTGATTTGGATTGGTTTGATTGGATTGGATTGATTTGACTGGATTTGGATTGATTTGGATTGGATTTGGATCGATTTGGATTGATTTGGATTGATTTGGATTGATTTGGATTGGATTTGATTGATTTGGATTGGATTTGGATTGGTTTGGATTTGATTTGATTGGATTTGGATTGGATTTGGATTGGATTTGGATTGGATTTGGATTTGGATTTGATTTGGATTTGGATTGGATTTGGATTGGATTTGGATTGGATTTGGATTGGATTTGGATTGGATTTGGATTGGATTTGGATTGGATTTGGATTTGGATTGGATTTGGATTGGATTTGGATTGTTTTGGATTGTTTTGGATTGGATTTGGATTGGATTTGGATTGGATTTGGATTGGATTTGGATTTGGATTGGATTTGGATTGGATTTGGATTGGATTTGGATTGGATTTGGATTGGATTTGAATTGGATTTGGATTGGATTTGGATTGGATTTGGATTGGATTGGATTTGGATTGGATTTGGATTGGATTTGGATTGGATTTGGATTGGATTTGGATTGGATTTGGATTGGATTTGGATTGGATTTGGATTGGATTTGGATTGGATTTGGATTGGATTTGGATACCAATACGTTCGGTCAAGGATCCTAATGAAAATAGAGGATCAACGTCATAGTCTTGTTCGGTAAACCCGTAGAAGAGCACCACGTGAGCGGTTCGGTGTTTAAACCCTTTTAGACTGGACAAATTGTTGAAGAGGAAATCCGGACAACACAGCACATGGGGTACCTGATACTGTTTCGAATTTGCGCCTGCAACTCATCTTTGGACGAAGATCCAAATTAAATGATTGAGGACTTCGCAGTAGCCAGCTTGGGAGTTGTTCAGCCGTAGAAACGTCTCAGCAGGAGAAGAGCCAGCGCAGAATCTGCCAATTCAGAAGAATTTTCCGTAGATAGAATTTCCAATCGAAATTCTGAACAAGCCTAATTTCCTTGAAAATCAGATATTCAGAGGTTCGTGACCATTCCGTGACCTCCTCTAATTATTTCAGAGACGACAAATAAGAATGCTTTTGAGCCATATGACTTTGATTTAAATCAACTCAAATTCTCCAATCCCAAGAATCAAAACACCTTTGTGATCTATCAAATCTAGCAAATCGTCAAAAGTGGTGAACACCATTCAATGGTAACAATGCTTTTAAACCAAACACAAAACGGAACAACCCACCAGTAAAACGAAAACAAAACCTGTTATCAGATCACGTCGCGTGGATTCTTCTCCCGCCGCCGGCCAGATATAGACGGTTTGAAATTTCTTTCTTTGTTTCCCCACTGCTGCACTGAATTCCGTGTTCGAGCTCTATCACCGTATCCGATAGTGCAACTCCGCCCGCCGGTTTCCACCACCCCCTTGGTAAAACATTTAAAAACAAACGTATCCAATAACAATACCAACACGGACGAATTGGAAAACGTCACATCACCGTAAACTTTGTTCAGTTGATATCACCGCCCCAGTGTGGGCGAATAGCTTCGCAAAATGAAAATACATAAATACAAAAAAAAAAGCAGCACCGCTCGAGTAATCGCTTCACTTCACGAGCAAGTCGAGCCAGCAGCAGAGTAGTTCAATTAAAATTCAATTTATCATCCGCTTTCTCAGGTTTCGAATTTCACTCCTGGGAAACGGAGAATCGATTTCGCTATCCGGTAGCAGTTCTATTATGTTCGTTTGTTCGAGTTGAACTTTTCGATGTTTGATTTCTTCTTCGGTCGGACAAACTAAACGGTTATGGCGCTCGGGGACCTGAAAGTATTGGAAGTAGCAAACGGGAAGGAATCCGTTGAAAATGAATGAAAAACCATACACGAAACGGCATTTGATATGATAGATTCGTGTCGAAAGTAGACATACAAAAATTAGGTCAACATATGGAACGGAACGGTGATAGCGATTCGATTCAATGTCACCACGTGTGATAAAAAAAACGCCAGACAAGTGCAATGTGCTATCCAAATGTAGATCTCAATGACAGAATGTAAGGGCAAGGGCAGCCAGCAAACATGACGGTTAGAGTGCTCCCAAATTATTTATAATGGTTTTTCCAATGTTCGAAAACTAGATGTGCATGAGGTAGAAGTGATATGAAAAAATGTATTGGTGGTAACCACTATCCAGCGGTGGTACTCGATCTCACAATCCCAGTACGCTTTACAGGGGCGCTGCCTAGTAACCTACGACGGAACCTCCGTCGGCATAGAGGATGACGACCAAATAACAACAAGCTTACTCGATATTTACTTTATCAGTACAATAATAAACTCTCTCATCACCATTGGCGGGGGCCGTGCCCTCCCCCTGGTTCAAACGCTAATTATCTTGTAAACCTTTCCAGTCTTAACGTTGAGATCGGAAAACATAGATCTGAATAGATACACAGTTATGGAATAAGGAAGAATAGTTTTTTTTATAGACTAGTTGAATGAATAGTAACGAATTTCCACTAACTTATGCGTAACTACTGAAATTTGACGAAAGCTTACAAGAATTTCTCACAGTATTTATATTGTAGTTCCCATTGTCGTATTTTCTCCCCTTTCAGGATGTTTCAGCTACTTCGCGAGTAGTGTGCATGATGAGGCATAGATGCACACTACTCGCGATGCAGTTGCGACATCCGAAAATAGGAGTAAATTCGATTGTTGCCAGAGCTATCTTCGGTTTTTCACTAGAAGAACAATATCAAATCTCATTTAAATTCGGTTATCATGTGTCCTTCATTCAGTACTTCAATAACACCTTCCTGATTTTTTTAATCCGTTTCGGTCGTTTCGTTAAAATATTTCCAGAATTATGAAACAAAGAAAAAAATGACAAAAATCTCGCAGAATCTCAAAAATTAGTGCAAATATTAGTATTTTTTGCCTACCTTATTTTTTATTTGGTAGGCTCAGTCTTGTATGACGCAATTCTTTAAAAATATTAGGATGATTAAATGATAGGATTACTTGTTCCATTCAAAATATGTTTTTTATTTAAATGGAGCGAAGATAACCAACATCCTCCTTTGCCTGTTAACCCTTAGGTGATTAGTACACGGCCCTCGCAACCTTCAAAATGCTCTCAAAAACGGGTATTATTATTATTTATTTATTGTCAACAGCACAGATAAAAATATGTTGTGATTTTAAATGTATTTTCATGCACATATTTGGAGCATGCAAATAAACGTAACATTCAATCGATCTCACTATTCTTTTAAATTGAAATAAATTTAAACTGTGCTGGCTTTTAAAATTCAGTCAAATTTAATTGAATATTGAATGTTAATCCATTTGATGGGATGAGCTGCAATTTTACACGTCGTTGAATTTTCAAAATTATTTGCTGTGAGGTGAAATAGACACCCCAATGACCGCTATCTTAAAATAAATACATTAACTACGTACATACGTTAGCTTATAGTCAAGAGCGAAAAATATACTGAAAATTACACTTATTTGTTTCTCGCGACACATTAAAATCAAACACAGAATAACACGTATTGAATAAGCGGGACATGCTTCGGACCGGCTCATGTAGTCCATAGTTAGTTCTGGCTGCAGGGAGATTGATGAACGAGTGCGATCGGAGATTACGGCGGCGAGTGTTGATGTCCAGCAAGCTGAGCAACGTAGGGCAGTCGATGTTTCCTTGTAGAAGATCACCGATGAAGCAGGCCTTAGCCACGTTACGCCTTGCATCAAGAGAGTCGAGGTTAATAAGCTGACAACGACTACTGTAGCTTGGTAGGTTGAGCGGATCTCTCCACCTTAGATGTCGCAGAGCGAAGCGCACGAATTTTCTCTGGATAGCTTCGATGCGCTGAGCTTCGTTTTGGTAATACGGAGCCCAGACAACTGATGAGTACTCCAAGATTGGGCGAACGGTTGCACAAAACAGTGATTTCAGACAGTACACATCCCGGAATTTCTTGGCAAAGCGAAACAGGAAGCCTAGTTGTGAAGATGCCTTCGAAACGATATATGCTACATGATCCTTGAATGTCATTTTCGAGTCGATCAAAACTCCGAGATCCTTGACTGTCGATTCGCGTTGAAGCTGAATATCTCCCAAAGCGTAGTCGAATAGGAAGAGCGAATGTTTGCGGCCGAAGGATATGACAGAACATTTTGCGACATTTAATGTCATTCGGTTTATGCGGCACCATTCAGCAAACACTTCGAATTGTTGTTGCAGAAACATTGCATCTTGAGGATGCTTTATAGAGTAATATAGCTTCATGTCGTCGGCATACGATAGTTTAAGGCATTTGAGCACAAAATTAACGTCGTTCATATACAACAGGAATAGAAACGGACCCAAATGGCTGCCCTGTGGAACGCCAGAACAAACCGGAAAGGGCAGTGAAATGTCATCTCCGATTTTAACCGCCATACTCCGTCCAGTTAAATAGGATTGAAGCCAACCGAGCATGGAGTTATTAATGCCTAATTTGTCAAATTTCGCAATGGCGATCTGATGATTCATCTTGTCGAATGTTGGGGAATGGCCTGTATAAATTGCATTCACTTGATGACCACTCTCTATTTATCTAATTACAAAGGAAGTGAAACACGTTAGATTACTAGTCGTCGATCTTTTCAGCATAAACACATTTTGGTCTTTCGGTATGTAATGTGCATAGTTCTGAACCAATTCCTTGAGAGTAATCAGCTCAAACAGCTTAGAAATGACGCACATCACAGGTAATTTGAAACGGTCCTATTGCATCCTTTTTTGAAAACTGGGAATAAATATGATTGTTTCCAGCAGTTCGGAAATAATCCGGTAGTCAATGAGAGGTTGAATACTGCAGCTAACGGCTTTGCAAGCGTATCAGCGCAGCGTTTCACAATAAGAGACGGAATACCATCCGGGCCGCATCCAATTGAAGTTTTCAATTCCTTACTAGCTGTTATTACATTATCGTCGGTAACGAAGAACGGCTGCTCAGCGGCTTCAAAACGGGGAATATTCCTGGTAGCGTTGGCTACAGCCTGAGGGTCGAGGTGCTCATTTGTAAAGACACTACTGAATTGGGAACGAAACAAATTGACATTGACCATCGGCTTCGCATAAACCATCTGTCATCGAAGAGGGCAGTCCTGATTCCTTTCGTTGGTCGTTGACGTACCGCCAAAAACTTTTAGGGTTAGTCTTGAGTCGACTTTGTAGACGATTTTGAAAGACGTTATAAAGGTGGTCATTGAGTTGCTGATAGTCAGAGTTTGCCTTCAAATAACTGGCTCTTGTAGAATCTGGTGGAACGATACTTGCTATGTTGTCTGAGAGCCGCGCGTTTCACTCTTTTGAGGTTTTTGAGGTGAGCATTAGACCAGGCTGGCTTAACCGGTTTGGATACGGATTTCAGCGGAACGAACTGATCAATAGCGTACAGTAATATACTTGACACAGTCGATGCAGCGAGATCGGCGTCGGAGTCTTGAAGAATAGCGTCCCATTCAACGTGTGCAAGAAAATCATTCATGCCGTTGAAATTGGCCTTATTAAAGTCGTACGAAACGCTTTCAGACGGCTCGTAGAAGCGACAGTACGGATTTATCTTAAGATGTGTCAGTATGGGAGGATGATGTCGACCGATTTTAACGAGCGGAGATGGAGCCTGTATAATCGAACAGCTCTCGCGCAGTTCGTCGCTAACGAAGCAAAGGTCAAGTATTCGATCGTTTTCATTTTCGACTGCATTCATTTGTTTCAATCCTGCTGTGCTGTACGCGTCGAGTAGCCCACGAGACGTCTGGCCAATCAAGGATCTTGAAAGGACCGGAAACAGAAACCTCAACGTGTGGCGCTGCCAAGTGATCGAGCTCAGGTTAAAATCACCCAGGATAATAAGGTTGTCTCTTGGTCCCCACCATTGTGAAACCACCCAGTTAAGTGAATCAAGGTGCCTTTCGACCAGGACTGCGTCGTTAATTCGGTCGGGGGATGTAAACAACACAGACATAGAGAGTGCCATCAACAGTAGATACGGCGATCCATAATTGCTCTACAGATGTATTTTTAGAAGGACTGATTAGTCGGGGTTTGAAACTAGAGCAAACAGCTATCAAAACCTTCCTCCAGTGCGTTTGTTGCTATTGAAAAGTGACCTATCTTGTCGATAAACGGAGTATGAGTCGTCGAACAGTTGATTTGTAGAGGTCTTATCGTTGAGCCAGGTTTCGGTAAACGCGTACACGTCATAGCAGCCATCGCACAAGGCCAGATGGTAATCGGCAATAGAGCTATTGATTCCGCCGACGTTTTGGTAGTATACCAAAATATTCGAAGATACTGAGGCAGCAGTCCTTACATCGGAAATAAGCGGTTGAGGAGAACTCAACTCTCGTGAGGCGGAAGTGGAAGCACTGGAAATCGAGACACTCTCAGGTACGGAAAATACCGGTAACTGGTTGTACTTGCCGGATGTAGGATTTCGGAAGACCCCATCTTCCACCTCAGACAAAGGACCGGGACGGCTGCTGGTCGCTGGCAGTGGGGGCTCGACTAACTGAGAGGAGTAGGGGCTTCCTTGAGGCGTGCGGCAGATATGCGTCCCGGTGTCCCGTTGGAAGAAATTGAAAAAGGCAGGCCTGAAGCAAATTGATTGTCTGTGATGCAAGCTTCGGTAATTTCATCGGAAACGCTTATTCGTGTCGGTGTCCAGTTGTTGTTAGTTGCGGGTAGACTGGAATTAGCATTGGATTCAGAGTACGAAAAGCTCAGAATGACATGATACTTGCCTGCGGTAGGAGTTCGGAAGACCCCATCTTCCAGCTCAGACGCAGGACCGGGACGACTATTGGATGCTGGCAGCGGAGGCTCGACTGCGCTGAGCGGAATAGGGGCTTCCTTTGGGCTAGCTGCAGATGTGCGTCCCGGTTTCAGCTCGATTGGGAAACGAATACGTTGGCTTGAAGAATTTTGATGGCTAGTCGACGTTGAATGGAGATATTCAGTGGTGCTTGAGACGATAGGAGCTTTGGGACTGCATACTGTACAAGTGCACGTCGTGGAAGTGGAAAGCAGCTGGTTTGATGATCGTAGATGACTAGAAGCGACAAATACATCAGGGAGAGAAATGCACGGACGAACATTGTACTTGCCTGAAGAAGGAATTCGGAAGACCCCGTCTCCCAACTCACACGCAGGACCGGAACGGCTGAAGATCGCAGGCAGGATAGGCTCGACTGCGGTAAGAGGAATAGGGGCTTCCTTAAAGCTTGCGGCAAGTTTGCGTCCCGGTGCAGGGCTGATGAGAGGTAGAAGACTGCTTATTCCATAGCTATAATTTCTTCCGAGGAAACATCCAGCGGATCGACGGCTGTGGCTTCGGGTCCCGGGCGCCAAAAATTTACGCCCGATCTGTTGTCACTAAACTCCCTGTAGGTAATACCTTTCGGCCAAGTGGAGGTTGACAGTGCCTTAGATTTTAATTCCATACTCATCCCAACTTTGAATGACACGAATGATAAGGTGCTTATGTCTCGTCCCTTGGCGACAAGACGGGCAACTTGTATGTCCTCGCTTCCCACGCGTTTTTTGCCAGGGCGCACACCTGTTCGGCGGTAACGTCTCTGGCGATTCGTGATAGATACAACCAGAACATAGGCTGGGCTGCTGGAACAGTGGCTATTGCGAACGATGGAGAGGGCGTACTACCAGTTCCGAGTAGCATTGTTGGTTGTTTGTTCGTAACTTTGCCTCCGGCCGTACTAAACAGTCTTCGGCCTTTGCTCAACATTGGATAGCCACCAGTACGTGTAGAAGGTTTCGGAGTGCACGAGCTAGAGTTGATGAGTTTGGCAAAATTGGTTCTTATTTCTATTTTTAACTCTTCCATGATTTCAGATTTCAGGTTTTGCATTATGTCGCTGTGAGAGTTTAGTGCATCTCCTTGTCCAACTTCATAAGCGCAGCGGACGGCGTTGCGGAGGCGCATCTCCTTCATCAAGGTTGAGCAGGAGGGACACAACCAAAACACTTGCTGATTTTTCATCACTTCCTCGAATGCATCTGCCTTAACTCCACAGCATCGGGGATGAAAAATAGCCTTGCAAAAACCTTGGCACTCAATTTGAATATCACCGATTTCACCGGCACATGAACAGCAGACGTAAGACATAATGCTTTCAAGACAACAGCGTATACAGAAACTGAGTTATTCGGCAATAAACAAATGCACACAAACACGGCAATTTATCACATGTACGGTTGCGAACAAAGTGCAGCTAGAGTACAAACAGCGATCAGTAAGTGGACCAATCCCACAGAATCGATTATTTATTCCGCAGGCAGATTTCTCAGCTTTTTCACTAGCTACACGAAATCCTCCGGCTTACTGGGATGCACAACACGGATTACTATCGAACGCTATCAAACAGAACGCGAATTGACGAAATTTGCACGGTTAAAAATCGATCAAAATAACAGATATCGAAAAGATAAACACAGACCGATACTGACCGACCGAACGACCGAACGGGTATATTATACGATTATCACAAAATTAGAAATAAAGTACGGCCCCTTTATTTAAACGTATTTGAAGCATTCCTCATATCATACAAACGTAAATAAAAAGATCCAAAAACTGCAGAGCTGATTTAGAAAAATTTTCAGGATAATATAATGAACGCCCATCAGAGGATTAAAGAACATGGCGAATAAGAATTCTCAGTTTACACCACGTATTTATCTATAGTTGGTGCAATGAATATGAAAATTTGACAGTTACTGAAAGAATCACACCATTACTACAAATCAGTTCAATTTTTCGCGATGAGTGATGTTAACAAGACACATGACCAGCAAAGGCATAAAAACCAGTTGATTCAAAAGTATATGATTGCTAGTGTCGCTCCTATTCGCGTGACCAACTTATAGTTTGCATCGGCCCAGCACCCAAAGTACTCGTACTATAAATGTGTTGCTGGTCAATCAAAACATTCCCTACAACATATCCCATATACGGGGATACGGGGCAAATTCTTTAATTACAAATCCGTCCCAAAGTTTGCACGGAGAGCCTTTACTACGCTACTAATGATAACGACTAACGGTGAGTAAATTTCGCTGCTGCCAGAGGGATGGTCATCAGTAGCACCTATTTGGCACGAAAGAACGTCCGAAAGCACACCTGGAGCCACCCAAATGGTGAAACTTGCAACCAAATAGACCAGATGCGGACATTCAGAGGTCCGAACATTGTCTCTGATCACTACCTCGTTGTCAGTAAAATTCGATCACGGTTGTCAACTGTATCGACCAAAAGATCACAGCGAACGATGCGTTACAATATCCAAAAAGAGATCTGTACAAGGAAGCAAGAGCAGCCGAAAAACAAACCCACCGCAGAAAGAAAAAAGAGTATGAAGAACAAGTGATTAGCGAGGCGCAGGAAAAAATGGAGCAGAATGATAAGCGGAGGTTTTATGAGACTGTCAATGGCGTGCGGAGAAAGACAGCGCCCTCTCTCGTCATGTGCAACGACCAGAAGGAAATATGCTGACAGATAAAACCGAAGTGGCTGCCAGGCGAAAGCAACACTTCGAGAATAGTGGATGTGACGGTGCATAGGTGAACAGAATAAATATTAGTGACGATGGACAAGCTGTGGAGTCGCCTACACTAGATGAGGTTAGAAAAGCTATTAAAGAGCTGAAAACAATAAGGCTGCGGGGAAGGACCAGCTCCCGGCTGAACTTCTCAAACATGGCAGTGAGCAGCTTTATGCTCTGCACCATATTATGTTGAAAAATGGGAAGATGTGGAATAATCTGCTAGCTGGTTGGACAGCCTTATCTGTCCGAGTAAGCAGTAAGTATTTTTTTAGAGTGAATAGTTCACCACCATAACCTTGTATTGTATTAAGTTAGTTGTGAAAAATACTAAACTACTAATATTTCACTCTTCAAATGAGCGAGGACATAATAACAAAAAAATACGCTTTTTTTATTATTAAAAAAAATGGAATTACAAAATTTAATTTTAATCCTCTTTTAAAAATGCATTAAGGATTCTATTACAGTCCAATATCAAAAACTTTTCCAAATCTGAACAATTAAAAATAACAAAAAAATACGAGAAAGGCAAAAATAGTGAAAGTACTCTGCATAAAGCCGGTCTGGGCATTAGAAAGATTAGAAAAAATAATTTTAAGAAAAAATGTCAAAAGACAAGGAGGAATTACTGATTTCCCGTGCAAAAACAATTTTCCACGAATATAAGTAAGGGTTAATCTGCGGATTAAAAATGACAAGAAACTCATTATTTCAATGAATATGGCATGTGAATAAATGTCAAATCTAATCAATTCACAGTTCTTTCTGACCGAAATTAATTTAAATGACGCCTCGGAAATATTGTCCGTGATTTTTTTCTCATGTGTTTCCAAAAAGGCGGGACTCATGCAATTTCGTCGCGAAAAGTAAAACAAATCCGGCCTAACTTATAGGATGGTTTACAGCTCGGTCTCTCGGAGATTTCCGCCGTATTGTATTTTAAATCGGACCGAAATTCTAATTTTCTACAACGAAATCCCGTAAATCCCGTCCACACATATGGAGGCGACACTTGCAGATAAGCTCCTGATCTATAAACCGAATCCTGATAAACCTGATCTGTGAGGACCGAAATCCGACCAAATTTTCCCTAGGTTTGAAACTGCCTTAAACTCGATTATTTTCGTCGTCTTTTTCATTACAGTGGATGATTTTCAAATATTCAGAAAGACTTTGAATGATTATGTTTCGAAAAGAATCAAACGATTGAAAAAGACGTGGTAAAGCAGATTTGAAAAAAAAATGAATTACTTAATTCGCAAGGAAAAAAAATCGAAAATGAACTGGAAATTAGAATGTCTGTACCTGCGCTTTATTTTATTGACGTTGAGGTGTGACCTGATTTTCAGGATATACTTGCCCACCAAGTTACCGGTTCCATTCAATCTACTGATGAAATTAGCAAAATTTAATGCCTTTGCAAAAAGCAGAATAAAGTCATTTAAATTAAGCTTTATGAAAAATCCGTTCTCCGTATCCGTATCTCCCGTTATCATCTGTTGTCATCAACTGTTAAGGTGATTATATTATGAAGCCCGTGGTGAATTTCAAATTCACCACACCTATATCTACATACATTTCCAAATGCCAAAATCTGGCGTGATGGTTTTCGTACAGTGCCGAAACTCAAATTATGATTGTTCAGCATAACTAAGCAAATGATCTACCATTATTTCAGCCCCATACGCGTAATGGTTCTTTCATCTCGTGCTCTTGAAAAAAAATATTGGAAAAGCACGTGGTTTACAAAATGGCCGATTTCTGGCTTTATTGTATAATCACCTTAAAAACCCTAAGAAAAGTCCTAAATACATAACGGCATAGATTGCATACTTTTGAAAGTAATAACGATAACAAAACATTTCACATATTTTATGGGTTTCGCCCAATTTCTTTGTATTCCTGCCTAAAATATTGAATTTGTTTGAATAATATTTTTGAGCTCTTTGGAAGAATCAATGAAAAAACGGGACAAATTGAGGTTTTTCTAGATTACGACGGGACAGCACAATAAAAAACAGGACTGTTCCGTTAAATACGGTACGTATGGTCAGCCGAACAAAAAAAGAGAGCAAAATCCTCTTCGAATCATAACAAGCCATGAAAACAAAACTATCGCACTTGTATACAAGTTGAAAAAAAACTGATTCGGATAGGCGGCCCTACCGAGGGGGTTTGATAAAACGCGTTGTTCTCGCTCATTTTATGTTGGAGACCATATGTTTTCTTATTCTCCTTTGCGTCCTTTTGACCTTTTGTCCCTTCGACCTTTTGTCCTTTCGACCGTTTTGTCTTTCGACCTTTTGTCTTTCAACCTTTGTCTTTCGATCTTTTGTGCATGGACATGTTTCGAAATGAATAAATTGATGTGAAATTTGCGAAAAATAGACTCAACCTCCTACGCTCTAGATAGGATAACGGTACCAATAGTGGAGGTATTAGTAGATCCACATAAAATATTTTTTGGAAATTGATAATGATGGAAAATTTACAGCTTTAATATCTTAGTCAGTAGATAAACTAATAAATTTGCTAACAACAATGAGATAGATGTCATTTAACATCGACAATTACCGAATATTGCTTGCACCACTATGGGTACACTGTTCCTTTAGTGGCGGTAAAAATTAATTTTGGTTCCTATAGTGGTGCTATCCATTGGTTTCTTATGAGACTCGCCACTATTGGTACAGTTGCACCACTATAGGTGCAAGGAAGTCAATTTTGTTAAGGAAAATCATTGGTTTCAATAGTTTTTCATGTGAAATCTTAAGATAAGTTGCATTTAACAGGATATTCTAGGCACGGCGCGTCAACTAAAACCATCGTAAAGTGTATAAATATGATAAATCTCATTAAAACCCCACTACCTCCACTATTGGTGCTACCTCCACTAAGGGTACGGTTACCCTATGCGTGATAATTCCTACACAACAAGACCACTTTAAGGTCACGTTTGCGGAAAAGCCATCAGAATCAGAATACCAACGTCCATCACGGTTAGTTTTTGCCGTTCTCGTACAACAAAGTTGTACCAGAAGGCTATAATTTCACTCCAAAAGCTAAATTTTGATAGAAGGCTCGGAGACCTATAGTGTTATATACCAATCGACTCAGCTCGAAAAACTGAGCACATGTCTGACTGTGTGTGTGTGTGTGTGTGTGTGTGTGTGTGTGTGTGTGTGTGTGTGTGTGTGTGTGTGTGTGTGTGTGTGTGTGTGTGTGTGTGTGTGTGTGTGTGTGTGTGTGTGTGTGTGTGTGTGTGTGTGTGTGTGTGCGTGTGTGTGTGTGTGTGTGTGTGTGTGTGTGTGTGTGTGTGTGTGTGTGTGTGTGTGTGTGTGTGTGTGTGTGTGTGTGTGTGTGTGTGTGTGTGTGTGTGTGTGTGTGTGTGTGTGTGTGTGTGTGTGTGTGTGTGTGTGTGTGTGTGTGTGTGTGTGTGTGTGTGTGTGTGTGTGTGTGTGTGTGTGTGTGTGTGTGTGTGTGTGTGTGTGTGTGTGTGTGTGTGTGTGTGTGTGTGTGTGTGTGTGTGTGTGTGTGTGTGTGTGTGTGTGTGTGTGTGTGTGTGTGTGTGTGTGTGTGTGTGTGTGTGTGTGTGTGTGTGTGTGTGTGTGTGTGTGTGTGTGTGTGTGTGTGTGTGTGTGTGTGTGTGTGTGTGTGTGTGTGTGTGTGTGTGTGTGTGTGTGTGTGTGTGTGTGTGTGTGTGTTTGTACAAGGGTTAAAGGCCATCAAAATCTGCGACAGACACCTCGAGCATCCACACTATGCTCGAAGGCGAACAGGGATGGGCTCCTCCCGACCTGCTAAAATGTGCCTCCTGGATAAACCGGGTCCCTTTATCCTCCTTGCCTCGATCCCCTGGGACCACTGGATGCTGCGACTACTTCGGGGGCTGTGCTCATGCACTTCTTCTAAAATTCCGGCCCCTAGCTTAGGCTAGTTCGCCGACTGGCTTGCTGAGATCCACTGCTACGTCTCGATCCTCGGCGGTTGTGCCGCAAACTTCCTCACTCGAATCCTCCTGACTTCCCCGGCGTCGAGGGTGGTCCACCAGTTCCGGTGAAGGAAACTTCCGCACTGATGGTGCCCTGACTACCGGCGGCTATCGCAGGGGACGCTTTCGCGCATTGCGCCGACTTCGTCTTCGGGTTGCAGAGGTGGTCCGACAGTTCCGGTGGTGGATAACGTCCGCACTGGCGGTGCCCTACATACCCGAAGCACTCCCTTCTTCTTTCTTCTTTCTTCAGCAGGTTGACGGTCCGAGTGCCCAGGCCGGTCCGACGCTTCCGGCGGGCAGAAGACTTCCGGTTCGCTGGCGCCCTGACGACTCGAGACCCAACACTGCTCACTGTGCTGGATTTTGCTCCAAACCGACGCTTACTTGCTGGTCCCTTCTCCATCGACGCTGCAGCTCTGACATTATTTGTGTCACGACTCTGGTTACCGCATGCCACGTACCTTCATCGCGACACATTCGCTCTGCGATGTTGTCCGCCCTTATGGCAGGCATTCTCCTACGTGCCTCCGCAAACCTCGGGCAGTCGAATATCACGTGCTCTGGAGTCTCCTCTACGTCGATACACGCCGGGCAGAATGGCGATGACGCATGGCCACACCGGTGCAAATATTGGCGGAAACAACCGTGTCCGGACAGGAACTGTGTGAGGTAAAGTTCACCTCACCATGCTCCCTGTTCACCCACGTCGACACATTGGGGATGAGCCGATGGGTCCACCTTCCATTATCCGCATTGTCCCACTCCTGCTGCCACTTCACCATAGAGTCCAGTCTCACCGCCTTCCTCACATTTCTGGTATCCCTCCGTTGGTAGCACTCGATGTCCTCTGCTAGGGTTATGCAGACTGGAATCATCCCTGCGATAACGCAAACTGCCTCCGACGAAATAGTTCGGTACGCACTCGCGACTCGAATGGCCATTAGACGAAACACGCTATTCAGCTTCCTCCGGTTACGTTTCGTCTTGAGCGCAGCTCCCAGGCTGGAACTCCGTACCTTAGTATCGAGGATGATACTGACGCAAGAAGACGCCTACTGCTGCCTTTCGGACTGCCGACGTTCGGCATGATCCTTGCTAACGCACTGATCATTTGAGCCGCCTTTTCGCAGGAATAGTCCACGTGGGTGTTGAAGTTCAACCGGTCATCAATCATCACACCTAGATGTCTCAGAGTCCGCACCGACGGGATGTCGTGCCCTCCAATGGTAATCTGCATCCGCTGGATTACTTTGCAGTTGCTGACCAGCATCACTTCCGTTTTGTGATGAGCCAGCTGCAGCTTGACTCCATTCATCCAGGTTTCTACTGCGTCGGTCGCTTCCGCCACCAGCATTTCCACCTCCTCCAGTGACTCACCGGTTATCGTTAGGACGACATCATCCGCGAATCCGTAAATCTTTACACCTTTGGGCAACTTCAGCATCAGCACCCCGTTGTACATCACATTCCATAACGTCGGGCCTAGTATGGACCCTTGTGGAACGCCCGCCGTAACCTCTGATCGACTTCTGCCCTGAGTTCGTGTCGTAAACCAGAATCCGGTTCAGGAAGTAGCTCCTAAGGATCTTACACAGGAAGTCGGGGATTCGCATTCCATGCAGCGCTGAGACGATGGCCTCCCAGCTGGCACTTATTGAACGCGTTTTTGACGTCAATCGTCACTACCGCGCAGAACCGATTGCCGCTCCTCTTCTTCTTGGACGCCCTCTCTGCATCTTCAATGACTGTCCTGATTGCATCCACAGTCGTTCTCCTTTGCGGAATCCGAACTGTTTTTCCGATAAGCCAGTCTCACCCTCCGTGAACTGTGTAAGCCTATTAAGGATAACCCTTTCCAGAAGCTTCCCCAGTGTATCCAGCAGACATATGGGCCTATACGATGCTGAATTCCCCGGCGGTTTTCCTGGTTTCGGCAGCAGCACCAGTTTCTGAATCTTCCACGTGTCCGGAAAATTACCGTCTACTAAACACTTCTGCAGCACCATCCTGAACAGGTCCGGGAACGCCAAAATCGCGGATTTTAGAGCCACATTTGGAATTCCATCCGGACCCGGAGCTTTCTTCAACTTCAAACCTTTCGCCACTGATAATAGCTCGTCATTGGTGACTTGCATACCTGCAGCGGTTACTCGGTCTTCATCTTCGTACGGCGTACGCGGCCACGTCGTAGAACCATGCTGCGGGAAAAGACCGTCCACGATGATCTTCAGCTTGTCTGGACACATTTCGGCTGGCGTCGCTGGACCCCTGATCTTCTTTGTCACAACTCGATAAGCGTTACCCCAAGGATCAGCGTCAGCTTCCTGGCACAACTCCTTGAAGCAGTTAGACTTGCTGATTTGGATCGCCCGTTTGAATGCCGCTCTAGCTTCACGGAAAACTATCTTCGCTCCTCTCTGACCATTTCAGACCGTGCCCTCTGAACGTGTCTCCTAGCTCTGAGACAGGCAGCGCGAAGGTTAGCAAGATTTTCGTTCCACCAGTAACTTGGCCGTCGGCTATTCGTTGGCTCCAATTTCCTCGGCATCGTCGCATCGCAAGCCCTCGCTAGCGTTTCCGTCAGTTGGTCTGCGTCAAGGTTTGTAGCGTCGCTGTTCACTCGAAGTGCTTCGATAAAAAGATCCTTATCGAAGTCCTTCGTCTTCCATCTTCGCCAACTAGACCTTGTCTCCCGTCGTACCGTCGGCGTTCGCGTTCCAACACTATATCGGATCGCCTGGTGATCGCTATGGGTATATTCTTCACAAACTCTCCAGTTCATGTTCCTCGCCATCGACGGACTGCAGAACGTGACATCGATGATGGACTCCCTGCCATCTCTGCGGAATGTACTAACGGTACCTTCGTTGCACAATCTTACTTCCAGCTTAGCCAGCGCCTCCAGCAAACTGTAACCTCTGGCGTTAGTCAGTCTGCTTCCCCAAACCACTGCCCAAGCATTGAAATCGCCTCCGATGATCACTGGATTTCGGCCGATCAGCTTCTCCGTGAGTGAGTCCAGCATCCGGTTATACTGCTCCAAAGTCCACCTTGGGGGTGCGTAACAGCTACAGACAAAGATCCCGTTAATTTTGGCGATTACGAAACCCTCGCTTGAACTGTCTACCACCTCTTGGATAGGAAATCTGCCCATCACTTGGACAGCCGCAATCCCCGTAGCATCCGCCACCCAGTTGCCGTTGTCAGAAGGAATCCGGTACGGCTCAGCAATAATTGCCACGTCGCACATTGCTTCTGTTGTCGACTGCCACAACAGCTGCTGTGCGGTGTCGCAATGGTTGAGATTCAACTGGATGATCTCCATTAATCTCGGCCCGCCATCGCCTTCTTGTAGGCAGGGCATTGAAAGCCACCCGTCATGTGGTCGTTTCCATCCTCCGGTTTGCAGAGCAGGCATCTTGGTTGCTTCGTGCAGTCCCTAGCAACGTGTCCTTCTCCACCACATTTCCTACAAAGACCGGATCTGTCTGGGCCACTGCAGTTTCGCGCCTGGTGTCCAAATGCCATACATTTGAAGCATCGCTCCATCTGTTTGGTGATTCGAGGGTGAGTCTCAACGGACACATAGACCATCCGACCTTCACCTTGGCCACCTCCACCATTTTGTTGGCGGCATCTACCGGTAGTCGTATCGCTGCTATTTGTGTACCACCGTACGCTTTCCTCAACCGAATGGTCATCTGAACTTCGCCCAGCATGCATTGTGAGATCAGTGCATCCCTCAGTTCGTCTATCGTGGTGATCTCGTCCAGGTCTCTGCATTCGACCACGGCCTCCTGCGTTAAAGCCCTTACGTTTCCTTCACTACCTAAGGAATTGGCAATGAGCTCCCGGAAGGCCGAGCTCTTGACCGTGGGATCCTTCTTCAGCTCGAACAGCAATTCCCCCTTCTGAGTACGCCTAGTCCTCACCACTTTTTCACCCAAGTCCTTGAGCACCGGGTCTTCTCTCACCTTCCGTAATATCGCTGCGTATGTCGTCTTGTCGCTCACTTCGACTATCAAGGCATCCCCCTTGACCCTCTCACGAGAAAAGCGATGTTTTTCTTCCTTCTTCTGCTCCTTCTTCTTTTTTACGTTCTCGTTCTGTTTTTTCTCTTCTCCCGCTGACTTTCCACGGTTTGCCAACCACCGCTTTTGAAGCCTTTCCTTCAGTTCGCAAGCACAATCTTGCACGTTCCGCTGCTTCTTAGGAACTTCCGGCTCTCCTGGAGAGTCCCTGCTTCGCTTTTCCTTGCCAGAAATTCGGGGGCTTATTGGTGTTTGCAGTGCCTCAACTTGTGTATGCTCCGCTGCATCTTTCAGTGCTTTTTCAGCTGCTTCCGCTCTTCTTTGAGCGTGTTCTGTTCATACTCAGCAGCTTTAACGGCGAACTTGATGCTCGTTACTAGAAGCTTGATCTTAGTATGAACATTATGCTTGTCCTAGAGCTTGTTGACTCGCTTCCGCACCTCCATCAGGTTGGACCTCCCAAGTTGTAGCTCCTTCTGAGTAGCACTACTTTCCGATTTTGGGGTGGACACCCTATTTCCGGATCCTAGCTCCTGTTGGCCTGTTTGGTTCTCAGCAGCCTTGGCCATGCTGCTGGTACTTGCTACTGCTGCCTGCGCCATCACTGGAGATCGCTGCAGCCTCCCACTCTTTGCGAAAACATTCGCACCGCCTGCTCCTTCGTTGATTGTAGAATTTGTTTCCATGTAAAGGGTCCCCCTCCGGGCCGTTATCTCTTCCTGTTGTAGATAGTCGCCTCTTGTGATCCCATGGGTGCCTTTGTAACAGTGAGGTCCATGCAAGGGTTGACTCCGGTGCCTTATAACACCGTGTTCAGAGCCGGATCGGCGTAAATCAGAATGGTGCATCTGAACCTACTACCCACCGGTATAGGTGACAGGTGTTGAGCGTTACCGGAGGCCTGCCAGGTTGTTTACCGGGACGGAGGCAGACGAACCATTAGCCTGCTTGCCATTTCAAAAGATGTCACTCTTTTTACTCAGGAAACAGAATAGCTCGACTGTCAGCCCATATACGCCTAATCCTATCCAAAACCGAGAATCGTCCAATGTCGTTGCCGTGACCAGTATACCATAATCAGGATCTTACTGGCATCAATCCTGATGTGCCGGTTGGCACACCTGTTGGGCTTGTGTGCTTTGAGCGGCGCACGGTCGCTGTGATAGGGCCTGCTTGCAAACACATGCAGCTTTTTATAGAGGTTCAACAGAGCCCACTGTCAAACCCCACCACGTTCTAGACAGGCCCCTAACTCGCAGTGGCCATGGGAGGGTCGTCAAGCCCATTGGACAAAGTCCCTGCTGCCCAGTGTGTGTGTGTGTGTGTGTGTGTGTGTGTGTGTGTGTGTGTGTGTGTGTGTGTGTGTGTGTGTGTGTGTGTGTGTGTGTGTGTGTGTGTGTGTGTGTGTGTGTGTGTGTGTGTGTGTGTGTGTGTGTGTGTGTGTGTGTGTGTGTGTGTGTGTGTGTGTGTGTGTGTGTGTGTGTGTGTGTGTGTGTGTGTGTGTGTGTGTGTGTGTGTGTGTGTGTGTGTGTGTGTGTGTGTGTGTGTGTGTGTGTGTGTGTGTGTGTGTGTGTGTGTGTGTGTGTGTGTGTGTGTGTGTGTGTGTGTGTGTGTGTGTGTGTGTGTGTGTGTGTGTGTGTGTGTGTGTGTGTGTGTGTGTGTGTGTGTGTGTGTGTGTGTGTGTGTGTGTGTGTGTGTGTGTGTGTGTGTGTGTGTGTGTGTGTGTGTGTGTGTGTGTGTGTGTGTGTGTGTGTGTGTGTGTGTGTGTGTGTGTGTGTGTGTGTGTGTGTGTGTGTGTGTGTGTGTGTGTGTGTGTGTGTGTGTGTGTGTGTGTGTGTGTGTGTGTGTGTGTGTGTGTGTGTGTGTGTGTGTGTGTGTGTGTGTGTGTGTGTGTGTGTGTGTGTGTGTGTGTGTGTGTGTGTGTGTGTTGCCCCGGGAATTTTTTTTTGTTAAACACGTTTCATATAGAAGGACTTGACCGATTCGAGTGCAACTAGTTTCATTCGACGGAGAAACTTTCCTAGTTGGACACTATTGTTTTTGTTTGCTAATATCTCATGCGGTTTGAATAAAATTTCTATTTTTCTTTTATCAAATACGCTGTGTACATGCACATTTTAAATCATTAATCAATTTAGCCGTGACGCAATCCATTACTCTCATAGTTCAGTTATTTTTAAGCAGCGTGATATAATCGCATCAAAGCTATTAACCGCCTAAATGTAGGCAATTTCCGTTGCATTTACCATACTAATTCGAATTCAACACATTGAATCGAGAAAGGCATAATCACCACTGGGGGATAAATTTGGTTTTTTTTGCAAGTTGAACATCTTTCGGATAGGGACACGGCAGGTATTTCCGTCCATCGTCATAGGGGCTAAAACCAACGAAAGCAACGTACATTTGCTAGAACTCCACTATAGCAGAACGTTTCTCCTGAGCTTACGATTTGGTACGTATGAGTTTTACAAAAAAGCGTCTCTTTTATTGGTTTTCGAGACTATGACGAACAGACGAAAATACCTGCCGTGTCTCTACTTGATCTGCCCAATCGTCACATGTGCTTTACTGTTGTATGTCCACAGTCAAGTGAGCCCACCCCACATTTTTTATTATCGAGAACTTTACACGGAAGAAATAAACTACCCAATAGTGAGTTTAATTCACCCAACCTAGAACATCCGTACGGGAAGCCAAAATTGAGTAAGTAGGGTCGAAGTAGTTTGCCTTTACTCCCATGTTAAAAAAGTACCCAATGGAAAATTTATTTACCCAAATGTAAGTTTAATTCTATCAATTTCGACCTCAGGTAATAAAACTCAAAATTGGCTTCCCGTATTTAACTGGCGTCGTTGGATTGTTTGGCTCTTTTGTTTTTGACAACAAAAGAAAGAGTGGATGAAAGAGAAGAAAAAAAATAACTTAAAAGTAAGTTTAAAAATACTCAATTTTGGGTACTTTTTTTCTTCCGTGTACACTCTATGCCCCCAACAACGGACAGGGCGGATTTGTATAGATTTGCCTATTTCGTAACATGTGCTGTCCATCTGCACAGCTTAGATATTTAACAAAAAAAACCCTGATTAATCTCGTGCATAAAAATACTAGCAAATATGAATGAGTATTTTTTAGCGTATTTTGGGCATTACTTCTGGTCCCATAGTCCGATCTGACCAATTTTCAATAGCAAACAATGGATTCCCCGTCGAATGTAACCTGCTGCGAGTAATTCGGACAATGCTAAGTTTCAAGAAGTGTGTCTACAAAATTTGGTACACATACACACATACAAACACACACATAAATACATCTTCTACTCCTTTATTTCTGAATTCGTATATCATGAGGCTAACACGATGATACTTTTATACCCAGGGAGGTCGAGACAATTTCCAATCTGAATCCGACCGGCATCGGGAATCGAACCCAGTCACCCTCAGCATGGAAGGGGCCCAAGAAGGGCCCCCAATAAATACATAAATATGTACATACACACATAACGACATTACCTCAATTTGCTCCAGAGCGCTGGTAAGTTCGGAAAGAAGCGGATACAAATTTGGTGGATCTGCTGAACCCTCTGACTGATTAGAGCTCTGTGTAAAGGTAAGATTCCGAAATGCCAAACGTAATGAAATCAAATCCCTGTACAGAAACGAATTCGGAACTCATAAGTAGAAGCAAAAATATTTTTGAACTTCAGTACCGATGCATGGTTAAAATCAGTGTATCCCACTGTGTTCATAACGCCCTTGGAAGCATTAATTTACTCTTAAAGTACGCTTTAAAACCACAATAAATTAATCTATCGATTTTACCAGTGAGTGTTTTGTCAATAACTCTGGAATGCAACAACACCAATAGGGTCCATTTTCAATGGCAAAAAACTACACCGCAATCTCCGTCGAACACAACATGTTGTGGGCAAATCGGATAATGCCAAATGCCAAAAACTTAGTTGAACACTTTGGGTCTCAAAAGTTTGGTTTTGGAGAGATCCAATAGGCTTTACATTTCTCATACAGTGTACGGGAAAGATAAAATTGGTTTACCCTATTAAACATTCGAATGTGATTCCGAATCAAGTTGATGAAGTGTGTGACGATATAAACTATCTCTGATACGATTGCAACTGAATGGGATTGGATAGAGAGTTGATCTAATCGCATTAGATGTTGAAGCGAAATTGTACGAGTTTGTTTGTCCACTCCATACAATGGCGATTGTTGATGATTGCTAATAGGATTTAACGCTCTAATTGCATCGACATTTGTTTGTATGCTTGATTCGTTGCATTCGAAGCATGATTGCTGATGAAATGTCCAGACGTGCATACAGTGTATAAAATTTTTCTGTGGGCTATTTGTATTTGCGTTTAACATTTCCCCAAACGTGGCAACCGAGAGAAACGGCTTTCGCATGGTTTCCACCCACGCGAGAAGGAAGTTCAAAGTTAAGGTCAAGTGCAGCATTGACTGCGCGCTGGGAAGTTAAATGACTCATGGCGTGCAAGGGTTGATGTAGCTGCACCAACAACACGACAAGCAATCTACACGAACTTGAACAGCTGTGGCACGTATCCTTATTGTCTTCGATATACCGTTGTAGGTTACATAAAGCGAAATATTACCTACAATGATGTAGCGAGATATAAATTGGATCTATTAAAATACTGCACAGCTTTTATTATTGGCCAGCAGTCCTTTAGTGTAGAAAAAAAATTGAAGCCTCAATAATATTAAAATCGTGATTTTAAAAGATAATTTTGTTTGTTTGTTATATCAATGGGTTAACAATTATGAATTTGGACTTCAACATGAATTTAGATTTGAATATGAATGAATTTTGATTTGGCCTGAATGTCCATGTGGATTTGGATTTGGATTGACCTTAGCTCACTATGCTCTTATCACGTCACTGATTAGCAATCACCCGAAGGATCCAAGACAAGCCCATTACATGCTTTTCTTGAATCAGATCCGCTGCAACGAACTGATTGCTTTCAGATATGGTATCAATCTCGAGCCAATGCATCATATAACTAGGTAATATAAATGCAATAGTTCGATCTTAACCTTTAAATCCATGCTGCTATCTATCTAGCTGCATTTTGTATCGCATGGGAACAAAGAGCTATCTAATACCAGCATAAAGTTAGGTTGACTATAGGCACATAGAGTGTTTATATCCACTATAAATCAACTAGTGGTGCTGCCGTCCCGGTACTGTGAAACCCATTAGCTTCATTCATATCAAATCAGCCATCAAGCTAATAAATATATCTTCTCTACTTCCTAGCGTTGGAAAAATCTGCCTGTTGGAGAATCAGGCTCCACTCCCTCTGGCTATTTCGTGTCGAACGATTTCAAGGACACGATTTAACATCGTTCGTCCTCCATTCGCGTCATTCACTTTCCTTCAAGGAAAGTGCCCAAGGTTTTTATCGGTGTGATGAAATCATGATTCTTTGCATCGGCAATGGAATCTTCGTTTACTGAAAGTTCTGTCAAATGCCGAGGGCTGATTGCAACCGTATTCTTCTGACTACTTTTTTAATAAAGTTGGAGATTTGCACTACGTTTGATAAGTTGGTGCTACATAAAAATACTCATCGATTAGAACAACATAACATTTAAGTAAAATATTTCCTTGCCCTGAAAATAAGGTATGTAGGGGAGCTGGAGATAATATGGACATGCTAAGAAATCGAATCATTTTCACAAAGAAAACGTCGTTGTAGTATTCAGAGTAAGCGGCTAATGATTTTAGTTTGTACAAGTGATTCTAGACTATGATTTGATTCTGCTATGGCGGATAGTACATTAAACATAAGCAATCAAATATACCAATCGTGAAATCACATATTTCGCGTGCCCCAATTTACCGTACAATGTGGCAAGTTTTACATTAGACTTGATTCGAACTCTCAATTTTGCATATGCACTAATATTGATCTCTATCGAGAAAGAATCTGTGCATGATTGAGTATTTGAGAGTATGGAGAGCAACATATCCAGTTTTCCGCGAGCGGTAATGGCCGCCAGCTTGCCTGCGGGTTAGTCTCTGATTTGACGTTTCTGGAGGTCAACTGCACCCACCATTCGAGCATTTTGATCAATGCGGTATATAAGAAGGCTTGAATTCACTGAATCTGCACCTTCTTATATGCAACATTGGTCAGAATGCTCGGAGCGGTGGGTGCAGTTGACCTCCAGAAACGTCAAATCAGAGACTAACCCGCAGGCAAGCTGGCGGCCATTACCGCTCGCGGAAAACTGGATTGAATTTTCTGACGAACTTTGCTTCATTTAAGCGTGTGCCAATGAATCGGTAGCTTGTGAGGGGCTAAGAGAGGTTGCGCGGCGGGGTATGGCAATGCTAGCGCATTGCTGCCACCGCAGTGTGAGATGGTGTTGGTAGCGCCATCGGGTTGAGTAGTAACGACGAAGATTGCACCGTCAGTTTGTTGTCGAATTTTAAAACGAACAGTCGCACCGCTCTTCAACGGCGGATTCCATTCAGCCATTTTCGGCTGGAATACGACAGTCGTAACATTGGGGACCTAAACCACTTACGTGAATCTTGAATAGAAGCACTACGATGGCTTGAAGTCAATTTAATGGAAAACAATCGAATTTTGTGATTTTTTTGACAATGAAAATCAGGATGAAAAAATCTCGTTTTAGAAGTATGCGGATAAAATGGACATAGTGTGTGGGTAAAACGGACATGTTGAGAAAAAATAAAAAAAATGGAGAAGTTTTTTCCATACTAATTTGAATGAGTATCATGATTCTTGATCGTAAATTGTGCCGTCCAACTGCAAATCACTATTTTTGGATGTTCTGCATACATTTTTACATATAAACTTAAAACGAGTTTAGCACCGGCCAAATGTTGACCGATTTGGCTGAAATTTTGTCCAGAGCATCAGGGCATCAAAAGGAACCGAATAAGAGGGCGGGCCATCAAAAATTTTGAAAAAGTGTTTTTTGAGCCACACTAATAGTGAATTTAGTTGATGTATTGTATGCATAGGCCAAGCATCTCTTAAATGAGTCTCTGGAAATAAAAATTTTGAATAATAGTTAATATTTTGATAACTTACAATGATTTTACTAAAAAAAACATTTTACATCAATAAAAATAACTTAAAATGCCATTTCAAGCTCTATCTGGAATAAGGGCGAATGTCGCAAGAGAGGATTCTCTTCGCCGACTTCCCCTATTTCATATAAAAGTGCCACCAGCGAGTTTCCTTGTGGTTTATCACCTCAGAACGATAGAAAACAATGCGAACTTGCATTCTGAGGTGATAAACTGCAAAGAAATCCCCTGCTTGTCACTTTTATCAAATATACTGTATTAACAATATGATTCACTCTCACGAAATTTTGGCGACACCACATATGGCGCCAACTCGCGTCCGAAAGGATCGATACACACATAAATCGAACTACCCAAAATATGACGATCGTTTTACACACACTTCAAAATGTCATCATGAAAAAAAATAGGGATGCTTGATGTTTTTTTTTGCAAACTTAATCGATTATGTTTAATCGAATGCAGATGGAAAATCAAATGTTGTAGCAGAAGTGTGGTAGGCATATTTTTGTGGAAATGTATAATAAATTTGATATAGCTCGTTGAACTGTATCCGGCGGGACCATGCCGGTGCACTTACTCGCTCTCTGTTTCGCACACCATGTTGCTGTTTGCTCATTTTACTGCAACACTTTTATCAAATGTACTATTGTCGCGCTAATCTTTTCCTAGAATGCTGCGGCGGTCTTACACTCGCAGGCTCGACTGTGAAGGTAAACGTCAAGATAGCCGCCGTGTTAAAAGATAGCCAGAATTTTCCCGTTCAAAACAAAACCACGTGCTTTTCGCGAAATGACAACAGTGTTCGATTGTATTAGTGAGAGGCAACCGGCAACTGGCAACTGAGTACATGGAGAGTTAACTACCCAACATATGACGATCGTTATACACACACACTTACGGAGCCGAATTTATTGAATTCAACATTTGGCTAGCAAACATTACCGCTAGGCAATGGTTAAACTCACTGGTATTTTTTAACAGCAAGGAAGTGACCCTGATCAATTTACTTATGTTTTGTTACACTTTTTGAATTTAAATGTAAATTAACAAAATTCGTAGAGATTTATAGATTTATGATTTATAGATATATAGATGCATAAGAATTTTCAAAATGATTGTTTGAGCTCGAAAAAACGATGGAATTCCGACATTCAAGACTTAAGGATTTTTGAAAACGTAACGATTTTTATCACATTTTCAAGGATGATATGATCAAAATATTTTACCTACTTGTGAGATGAGCATTAGGGTGGTTCAAAAAATTGATATTGATCCACAGTGCTCATCTGATTCTTTACCATGTTCTGAGTTTCCCCTGAAAATTTGAGCTCATTTGGATTAAAACTGATTTAGCACAAGCCGTTTCAAGTTTGCATGCAAATTAGTATGGAGAAAATTATTTTTTCGTTGTAGGGGTAGCGGGGGTAAAGTGAACAGGCGGGGTAAAGTGGGTAACGGCTTGTTTATCCCCTGTTTATGGATTTCTCGTATTATTTTCCATGCTACACCATAAATCAAGCATTTCATGCTCTCCGAACTATTTCAAACCATGAATTATCTATTTAACAGCTAGATTTTAGCAAAATGTTGCGCCCTTACGCAAAATGCTAGTTTGATGTAATTTCGGCACTGTTGAATTTAAGCCATGAAAACTTTGAGTTAGTAGTTCTAAACCAAAATATCGTTCACATCGTTCATTTTGCTTGTTATGAAGCGGAACTGGTTGATGGAAGATCGTTTTTTAATTTTTTTCTTAGTTCAGGCGTTATGTGAAAAAACATTTAGCCATGGGGGTAAATTGGACATGTCGCCTGGGGGTAAAGTGGGCAATGTTCTGTCAGAGAAATAGAGACAAACTAGCTCAAATTTGAACCTTAATCGGTTCGGCTGACAGTGCAATCATCAATCAGGGTTGAAGAAATGGGGAATCTGGTCATTTACGCTCCACACACACATTTTCGTACAATTTCTACATTCCTGAGCGAATATTTCCTTACAACGCACCTCGTTAATGGAAACATCCATATCTCAGATGTTTGTCATCCAATCTGTGATATCCATATATCTTTAAACTCAATAAAAGCTCTAGTTTCTGTAAAAGAGTATAACAAGGGTCAACATTTCATCCTTTTTAATAATATTAGCGCACAAATCTAGTATTTTTGACATGCCCTCAAATAATCCGGAATTTCTCCTGAGGCCAGAGCATGATTTTTAACCCGTTTTTCAAAACTAGATGAATTTCCTGCCGAACCATGCCAAAACCAAGGGAACCCGATAATATTTTACTGAGCAATAGTCAATTGAATATTGAAAAAAAATACCACCCCATCATTTTGACCAAGCCCGGTACGTCTGCTTGTCTGTGATAAAACGAAGGGTTTATACATGTCAAGTAACATTTTGAATATTATTAAGAATATGTATTTGGTTTAAAATATTTTGATCGACTTATTTGCTTTATTTACAATATTGTTCACTTTACCCCACCGCCTGACCATTTTACCCCGTTCAAAACAAAATCGAACTTTTTTGGACTAATTTTAAATGATCAAAATTACATATTTAAATATTTTTTCAAATTTTTTCAACCACAGGCTTTCTTAACCAATAAGATAAGCTTCGACACACCTGCATTGAACAATGCAATTTCTTGATAGCCACTTGATAAACAGTAGCAGTTCTTAGGGCGTCCAATTTACCCCCACCACCCCTACTGTTAATGAAGTTTCCCCATCAAGCGCAGGTTATAAGGAAATCTACATAGCTAAAAGGAATACTCAACAGCTTTCACTCAGTTTAAACCGCATCTCAATTAATCGTTCCAATAATTCATGATTAGACAATGAAAACATAGTAAAACACTTTTTTGGAAGTTGATTTGCATTATAAATATATTAGGGAGAAATATCAATATATTCAAGGGAGATCGAGGATATTGCTGTTACAATTATTTTAAATTGATATTTGAAAACCATCCCTAGAGCGGAATAAAACTTGTAATGTTGCTTGGGATATCACCGCATGGCTAAGGAAGGCTTTTATATTACTATGGTAGATTATTGTTCAGCATGATCAATCGTTTTGAATAATTTTATGACACCAGTTGAACTTATTCATTCGCATAACAAGTTTCAATTTTGGCAGGTGTTGAGAAAGAATTGGGTATATATGTAAAAAAGATATCGAACCAGTGCATAATCTCCATCCAAGCGTTTCTCAGCTATTTTCAGAGGATTTCATACATTTATCGAGTTTGGCTTCGTTATGCTTTTTGACGCTTGAGCTTCAATAAACAAGTTATTTAGACTATAACTTGGTAATAATCGATTCCTCCTTAATTTTTTATATGATGATTGGAAGAAAAAAATCGAGGAAACTCATTTAGTAGTGACGTGGTAAATAATTGACTGTTTTACAACTAAAAGGTTCCGTTTAAGGGAGAAAAAAAGTTGTTTGGGACCCTCGGTAGATTTTTTTCAAATAGTCACGAAATGAAAGCCTAAAGGGTCAAACACAATGGACACGTTTGCGTGCGTTTTGACAGTTTTCCCATGTGTTTGGCCCATAAGAGCTATATTTTCACGTAGTGAAAGTATTAGCGATGCTCGTTTTTTTGTCACACGCCGCGTTGAATTATCTTGATTTTATAAAATCAATGATGATTTCTTTTCAAATTAACTCGCATGCATAATCCCATTTTTGAGAATTCCCAAATTGTTATCAATTTGTGAATATGATTTGACAGAGAGAAACGTACTTTTGTGAACAAACTGCCCGATATGAGAGTCTGAAATAAATACAATTCAAACATAATTACGTTTGTGGTACAATCTCTCTATATAAAAATGAGTTTGCATTTCCTTTGAGGCAATATAACTCACGAACGGGTTGACCGATTTGTACGGGTTTCTCATTAATCGATTCGTCTTGAGGACTGCTGTGTTATAAAATATCACTAAATTTTGAGGAGAAAGTTGAGAAATTGTGAAAATACAATTTTAATGCGAGTTGTAAGGAAACCCAATACGATCGCGCTAAAAATGATCTATAGTGCGGCGCTGAATGAACTCAACAATTGACAGTAAGAATGCAAAATATAGTTGACTCTGTAAATCTCGATGTTCTATATCTCGATATCTCTCCCTATGTCGATGGTTTCCTCGGTCCCTTCAATCTACATACATTTTGGCTTTCTACATCTCGATAACTTCTATCCCGAAGGTGTTGTAATCGTATTTTGTTCTGGATTCACTCTCCTTATGTCGATATGTTCAAATTTTTAGGCTACTAGACCATATTTGGACTATAACAATACAGATCAACAATAAGCAATGATATTTGTTTTGTTGTCGTTTTTCATAGCAACAAGCTGTTTTGGATCTAGTACCCATTTAAATTTTCCTTCCAATCCTCGATCTCTCCCTATCTCGATGGTCCCTTCAATATCGAGATGTGGAGAGCGACTGTAGTATAATCCCGAGCAAGGTCGGGTACGTTCAACTAGTTTTTCTTGCGAAAGTATCGAAAAATAATCTATTAAATCCCAAAAAATATCTGATATTGGATACGAAATCGAGAAAGCACAATAAAATAGGCGTAATTAAGTTTAGCCGAAATATCTCACCGTAATGCTACGTTTTGAAAGGGCAAGTGAATTGAACAGCATAGTTTAATGCAATTTACTTGCCAAGAGTTGAACATGTTCAACTTACTGTCCGTTCAAGTGAGTTGAGCGAAGGTGTTTGGACGCGTTTAATCCAAGCGACTTGTTCAATTCACTTACCATGTCTAAATGTAACCAAATAATCATACCCATTATGATAAGCGTAACATAACAAAACGCAATCGGATGAGTGTCATCTTCATGGCTTTCCACTCAAGATATATATTCATTCAATCAATGGTGGGCAGCAAAAAGTTTTCAATTCATAATAAGTTGCAACGCAGGTGTTAAGTTCCAGTAGAAAAAAATTTAGGACACCGAAGAAGAAGAAGAGTGATGTATTGGAATAATATTGATAATATTCAGAAAGAATTAATCAAATTTCTTGCTGAAGAAAATGATAGAAATGTTTACAGTGGAACAATCATTTTAATGTTTGCGGAACGGCTTTCACAGTTTGAACGATTGAAGCAAAGGTGTAGTTTGTCTGCTTTGCACTGCTTCATCGAAATATTTACAGTAGTGTTTGCATTTAACAAAGTCGATATTCCGGAAATCGATTTATTGAAAAATGTATGGACATCCCCACAATGTAAAATGTCATCGAACAACTGTATGACTACTCACCGGAAGATGGCAGGAGGGTTTTCCAGCACAAGCTAGAAAAAAACATGTTTAGATTCCTCTTTGCTCGCTAGATGATGTTGTTATCACCGGCAAATTGTTCGCCATTTCGTTGTATGAAAAAACTCGAAGTGAACCATATTGTTAATATAATATATTTGCTTTTATTCAAAAGAGGGGAAATCGACGAAGAGAATCCTCTCTTGCGACATTCGCCCTTTTACCAGATAGAGCTTGAGATATGGAAAAGACCATTAATATGCCGCAATATTGGTAAATCCATCGGAAATATTCATTGTTTATTTTTGCGATTTTCGCCCTTATGAAACTACTGTTTCATATTGTTATTAGTACCTACAGTTGACTCTCTACACCTCGATATTGAAGGGACAATCGAGATAAGGAGAGGTCAAGGAATGGCAGACACATTGAGGGGTACTAGATTGGAAAAAGATTGTTGCTATGAAAAACGACAACACAACAAAATTTAATGTCATTCCTTGTTGTTGATGTGTTTGTTATTACTCAAGAAGGTCCAGTAGCCTAGAAATTTGATTAAATCGACAAAGGAAGAGTTATTCATGAACTAAATTTAATTAGGTCACATCGAGATAGGCAGGTTATCGAGATGTAGATTGAAGGGGTCGAGAAAACCATCAATATAGAGAGAAGGGACCATCGAGATATAGCCTAGCGTTGAGATGCGAGGCTTAAATAACAAGACTATGCTTAAAGCGGCTGGGTTCGATTCCCGGTGCCGGTCTAGGCAATTTTCGATTTGGAAGTTCCTACGTGAATTCCTCCGAAGCTCCTCCTGGAAATAATCGGAAATTTCCTCCAGGAATTCCTCCGGATGTTCCTCCAGGAATTCCTCGGGAAGTTCCTCCAGGAATTCCTCCGGAAGTTCCTCCAAGAATTCCTCCGGAAGTTCCTCCAGAAATTCCTCCGGAAGTTCCTCCCAGAATTCCTCCGGAAGTTTCTCCAGGAATTCCTCCGGAAGTTTTCCAGGAATTCCTCCGTAAGTTCCTCCTGGAATTCCTCCGGAAGTTCTTCCTGGAATTCCTCCAGAAGTTCCTCCAGGAATTCCTCCGGATGTTCCTCCTGGAATTCCTCCAGAAGTTCCTCCAGCAATTCCTCCGGAAGTTCCTCCAGGAATTCCTCCGGAAGTTCCTCCAGGAGTTCCTTAAGGGATTCCTCCGGGAGTTCCTTAAGGGATTCCTCCGGTAGTTCCTTCAAGAATTCCTCCAGGAATTCCTCCGGAAGTTCCTCCAGGAATTCCTCCGGAAGTTCCTCCAGGAATTCCTCCGGAAGTTCCTCCAGAAATTCCTCCTGGAATTCCTCCGGAAGTTCCTCCTGGAATTCCTCCGGAAGTTCCTCCAGGAATTCCTCCGGAAGTTCCTCCTGGAATTCCTCCGGAAGTTCCTCCAGGAATTCCAGAAGGAAGTTCCTCCAGGAATTCCAGAAGGAAGTTCCTCCAGGAATTCCTCCGGAAGTTCCTCCAGGAATTCCTCCGGAAGTTCCTCCAGGAATTCCTCCGGAAGTTCCTCCAGGAATTCCTCCGGAAGTTCCTCCAGGAATTCCTCCGGAAGTTCCTCCAGGAATTCCTCCGGAAGTTCCTCCAGGAATTCCTCCGGAAGTTCCTCCAGGAGTTACTCCAGGAATTCCTCCGGAAGTTCCTCCAGGAATTCCTCCGGAAGTTCCTCCAGGAATTCCTCCGGAAGTTCCTCCAGGAATTCCTCCGGAAGTTCCTCCAGGAATTCCTCCGGAAGTTCCTCCAGGAATTCCTCCGGAAGTTCCTCCTGGAATTCCTCCGGAAGTTCCTTCTGGAATTCCTCCGGAAGTTCCTCCTGGAATTCCTCCGGAAGTTCCTCCTGGAATTCCTCCGGAAGATCCTCCTGGAATTCCTCCGGAAGTTCCTCCTGGAATTCCTCCGGAAGTTCCTCCTGGAATTCCTCCGGAAGTTCCTCCTGGAATTCCTCCGGAAGTTCCTCCTGGAATTCCTCCGGAAGTTCCTCCGGAAGTTCCTCCTCGAATTCCTCCGGAAGTTCCTCCTGAAATTCCTCCGGAAGTTCCTCCTGGAATTCCTCCGGAAGTTCCTCCTGGAATTCTACCGGAAGTTCCTCCTGGAATTCCTCCGGAAGTTCCTCCTGAAATTCCTCCGGAAGTTCCTCCTGGAATTCCTCCGGAAGTTCCTCCTGGAATTCCTCCGGAAGTTCCTCCTGGAATTCCTCCGGAAGTTCCTCCTGGAATTCCTCCGGAAGTTCCTCCTGGAATTCCTCCGGAAGTTCCTCCTGGAATTCCTCCGGAAGTTCCTCCTGGAATTCCTCCGGAAGTTCCTCCAGAAGTTCCTCCTGGAATTCCTCCGGAAGTTTCTCTAGGAATTCCTCCGGAAGTTCCTCCTGGAATTCCTCCGGAAGTTCCTCCTCCAGGAATTCTCCGGAATTTCCTCCAGGAATTCCTCTTGAAGTTCCTCCAGGAATTCCTCCGGAAGTTCATTCATGAGTTCCTCCGGAAGTCCTTCAGGAGTTCCTCCGGTAGTTCCTCCAGGAATTCCTCCGGCAGTTCCTCCAGGAATTCCTCCGGCAGTTCCTCCAGGAATTCCTCCGGCAGTTCCTCCAGGAATTCCTCCGGGAGTTCCTCCAGGAATTCCTCCGGAAGTTCCTCCAGGAATTTCTCTGGAAGTTCCTCCAGGAGTCCCTCCGGCAGTTCCTCCAGGAATTCCTCCAGAAGTTCTTCCAGGAATTCCTCCGGAAGTTCTTCCAGGAATTCCTCCGGATGTTTCCCAGAGTTTCCTCCGGAAGTTTCTCCAGGAATTCCTCCGGAAGTTCCTCCAGGAATTCCTCCGGGAGTTCCTTAAGGGATTCCTCCGGTAGTTCCTCCAGAAGATCCTCCAGGAATTCCTATGGAAGTTCCTCCGGAAGTTCCTCCAGGAATTCCTCCGGAAGCTTCTCCAGGAATTCTTCCGGAAGCTCCTCCAGGAAATCTCACGCAATTTTTTCCAGGAATTATTACGGAAGTTCCTCAAGAAATTCCTCCAGAAACTCCTCCAGGAATTCCTCTGGAAGTTGCTCCAAAAATTCCTCAGGAAGTTCCTCAGAAAATTCTTCAGGAATTTCTCTGGAAGATCCTTCAGGATTTCCCCCGGAAACTCCTCATGAAGTTGCCTGGAATTGATTCCCGGTCCGGTCTGGGACATTTTTATGTTGGTGATTTTCTCGACTTACTTGGGCTCAAAAGTATCATCGTGATAGATACATGATATACAAATGCAAAAATGGTAACTTGGCTTAGAAGCCTCGCAGTTAAGAGAGCAGAGCTTAACGAACACTAAGCTGCGAAGCGGAAATGTCTCAGTAATGCCAATGAAGAGGAGAAGAAGAAGAAGTACTTGGAAGTAGATAAACGTCATATAAATGTAGCTGAAAATGTAGATGAAACTTTTGAAAAACTAGTTAATAACAGAGTATTGTATCAATAACAGAATTAAGTATTATTGAGCCAATTTCTCCTGCTCGGGACAGTTCTAATTTCCAACCCACTGACAATGTTCTGGAATGTGACATATAGGGGAACGATTTGGCACTTCATCTTATAGCTATCATTTCCATCCCATCAAAAACAAAGCAATGATAAGATATTTGATTTGTTATTTATTTTTGTGATTTTTTTCAGCAGTGAGCACGCATGTTAGCAAAAATAAGCGACAAGATTGGTGCTGTATTTCTCTGTTTTGCGAGGAGATGAATATATGTTCAGTGAGATGGAAAATGGAACAGATCCCCTATTCTACCACTGATTTACATTCCGATGAGTTTTCGCGTCCATGGTTGAGTGACTTCGATCAACGCACCCACATTTAACAATAACAGTCAACAACGAGCACAGTGCCCTCTTAGTAAAGTTATGTGCATCGTGAATGATCATGATGAAAATTAACGACCACAGCTTTGAGCTGGCTGGCAACGACGCCACGTAGGATGTATGGATGAGATAGAGGCAAAATGGACTCTATATTAGTTTATTTTATTAGCTTATTCAATACAAAGCTAAATTTTCATGCAATCCCACTTACTCGTTTATTTGTTTTTTTTTTAACAATTTATTTTTCTGACCCAAAGTCTTGATAAATGATAAAAATTAAGTTGGTTCTTAAATACCAAATTTTCAATTAATTGTATGGTTTGTTAAGCACCATTCTCCTCCATGTGTGAATGGGGATTGCAAAAAATGTGGGACTCTGTTTTAGGGTAAACAGGAAGGAAGGATATAAATTCATAAACGGGACGACGGACGATAATTCTTCTACTCAAGTAGATCTTTGCCGGGAGCCGGTGATTGCCTGTCAGAGAAGTTGATTGCCCTTTGTGGCTGGAAAAAGATTACCTACGTGACTTACGATGGATAAGGATCTCGCTGTTTGATGTTGCGAGGGTTGAATGAAAAAGTATGGTTGAACAATAATTGATGTAGAACGGAGCACGTCATTAAACACGATTATTAACAGTGACACCTATCTGGCCGATTGGCAGACGGGGAGAATGACGCTCACGGTATCTAATTTATTCAGAGATACTTTGAGTGATCCATTTTCAATCCACGTAGTAAAAACGAAAACGAATTAGAAAGAAGCATTGCGTGCTTCGAGTGCATTGTAACTTTTATCAGCATGCTAAAGTATCCCATTAAATAATGCTATCGACCTGCTGAGTGGCACGCAACAACTCGCTACCATAAACAGTAACCTTTGGTAAATTTCTTTGAAAGTTACGCGTCCGGGTGCTTGAAAGGGAAATCAAGTATGACGTGTTCACACACAAGCGATGAGGAACCAGTCATGTGCGAAGGTAAACTAGGAGCACTATTGTGCGGTATTGAAAGCCACACGATCAATTCTTTCCATACATTTAATTTCTGCAAAAAAAGGCGAATACCTTTTTTTTCAGAGTAGAAATGAGTGTCTAATTGAAGAATATGTTGAGATCTTGTTTGGTGGCTGCAGCCTCACAGTTCCACAAGTCTTTCGATGATAAATTACTGCCCGTTAAGGGTTGCGTAGTTTGGCTGATAGTGTAACCTTGGCAAAGATGACCTTCTGGCATCATTTAGAGTAAGGATGAGGCTACATAATTTCAAAACAAATACGGGAACAGGATTATGAGTTAATTTTTAGGTTTATGCAAGTAGACCAACCGCCGCTGCCCAAACCAAAGTTTAGTACAGTCAGTGTAAACTGCACCGAGCTTTTTTGTGATGCAATCTTTAATTTAACATAGAAGTATTCAATCCAATTTGAATAAACACATGCAAGCTGACACTATTCGCCATTAAAATACCTCCATTCTTTGACAGCGCGCTGGCTGTTAAACCCTATGACAGCATCATAAAACTGCATTACATTTCAAATTTACGAGGACGAAATAATCCTTTCCCTTTCGCCACCCACATACAGACACGAACTAAAACTAGTGTAATTTCGAATCGACGAACAAAAACAAGTGTAGGAAAATTCGCTCTCGGCACGGAAAATCATCATGTCTCGCGTCATAGCCGGCATAATTAACGGCGATAAAACTATAAAAATCCCTTCCACATCGCATCCCCATCCACATATCTCGGCCCACCGCAACACAAAGCGGTAACTGCGAAGCGTTTCATGAAGGGACACAAAGTGCTATAAATTGCTGACCCAACTCAAACAACGCTTTGGTAGAAACAGAGGAAAAAATCGAAATGAAAATTTCGGACCATCAACTCAACGCTTAACAATCTCCGCACACGCTACGGCTATTATTTAGCTACACCCATTTACCGACTCAGAACCTGTGACATGGGATTTGCTTGTATTTAGTGTGTTTGTGTTCGCTCAACTCTGTAAACGAAATTTTCCGCTTTGATCAGATCCCGGTCATCCAGGTGGAACTTCCGGTGCGAAGAAGTAGGTATTTTTATAGGTGACTAGGCGGACACCGTCTGACCGACCAACCAATGGCAATTGGGGAATGTATTGTAAAATACTTCATTTGTAAATAATAACAGCATCAATCGATGTTGAAATCCTAACCCAGCCTGTAAGAGTCAAATATGTTCTTTCATGGCAACATGTGGAAATAGATTATAAAAAAAACGGTATATGGCGAAGTCAAACATTTGGTCGGCAAAACAAAATAATGGGTATATTACAATTGATTAATTAAAATTGTTTCTAGTTGCAAGAAATTCATTTTTTGAAATCTGGATATATTTTTTTAAAAAATCGTTAGAAAGTCAAAAGCACCTGGGAAAAAATCCCCGTGGAAATTCGGAAGAATTTCTCACGCCAATACGGAAGCATTTAGTCTAAATATTTGCAAGAATATTCCGTAGAAATTTGATACTTCCTGGACAATTCTTCGTGGAAATTTGGGATAATTTGACATAATAATTAAACATAATTTCTGGTTGGAATTTGAAAGAATTGAAACCCAGGAATTTTTTCCCGTTGAAATTCGTACCGCAATCCCCTACAGCTTAAAAACTTTAGTTATCTTCTAACACCTGCCCTCGTAAATTAGAGGTGTTCATGTGGAATGTGTTTTGTGAAATGTTCGGTTTTTACCACAAACGTTGCGCTCTGATATAAAAGCAAACTGGACCAAGGGTAAATAATTTACTTCACTGTTAAGTTCGAACCATCCAGGAAACCGGAAATGAGCAAAATTTGAATAATTTACGAACTGATAAAACCGCGACTGGACGGATTTGGGATGTGATAAAATTCAGAGTGTTTCCCGCCAGTTGAAGGCCAGTTTTTATATCGTCTCTTCAAAGTGTTTCCCGTCGCCAAACTAAAGAGGTGGTAACCTTTCTCGGCACCGACTCTTGTATTCACCCATGTCACCCGTCAACCAACAACCTGTTGGTTGTTGGTACCCCGAAACAGCCGGTGTTCGACTGCCGAGTGTTGGCAAAACGCTAAAGAAAATACCACGAGTTGACGGGAAAATGATGAACCGCTCACGATTGGATGCATCTGGCTGGATGCAGGCACGCTGTGAGCTGATCCGATTCGAAATCTTATGACAAAATATATCACTTTTGGCAAAGGCCAGCTTGCACGGACAGCCAGCGTCGCAGCATACAGCTCCTTGGAACGAACACAAGCGAGCAATAATAATTAGCAGTCAACCGAAACTGAGCAGGAAGTACCCTGGGCGGGCGGAATAGTACCGGTTGGCTGGTACAGTCGTTTTTCGTCGTGACCTTAACATTTGTCAGGCACGTGACTATGATGAACATTTTTATTTTACCCATTGCTAGTACATAGCCGGAAAGTGGAACCGAGTTTGGAATTCTCACGTCTGTAGAAATAATTTATGGGATTTGACTTCGGTGCTCTTTCGTTAAACAAATCTGCGTTGTATTTCAAGTATGTAAAGGAAAGAATGGCTTATTCCTCACTGATCAAGAATAGCACTAAAAGCTCATTTTATCCAAAGATGGTCAGGACTCCGGGAAAACCAGCGATAATGCAATCCTTGGCATTGACACATCGTTGGCTTAGGGTAGATTGACTGTAAAATGTTGAAAAACATAACTCCGCACAATAATAAAATAGGTTTACAATAAAATTGATATCACCGCTACTAGCCTCCACACCAGAGGCATTGCCAAGCAGGGGCATTGTTTCCTTTAAAGGAAAACGTGATCGAATTTATTTTAACGTATAAAAAATCATTTTTGGCTAATGCGTTTTTCAGCAAAGTGATTCCATCAAACATTCTTGATTTTTTAGATGTATTTAGTTTGTGATAAATCCATCTAGAAGTGAGAAACACATTTTTATTTTATTCATAATCGATTAATGGTACGGCAAATGCGATTGTACCCCGTTTGGTATAATGTCGTTTGGCATAAAGTCGTTTGCCATAATGGTCGTTTGGCATAACGACCGTTTGGCATAAAGGTCATTTGGCATACTTGTTATTTGAGCTGTGTAATAGATAAGTAAGATTTGTTAAACCATTCAGGCACGTGGTTTCCTTCATATTCATTCATTTATTTAGTTTACATCTAAACGGATAACACTGAATCAACAATTTGACGCCACAATAGAGCTGTGCGCCGCGGCCGCCGACGATTTTTACACGCCGCCGCCGCCTCCTTTTTTGACCGGCGCGCCGCTGCAATTTTTTGACCGCGCCGCCGGTGAGTTTTGGGCGCGCCGTTGAAATAATTTAAGTGCCGTAGCCTGGGGGTAGTTTTGGGAGTTCATCCTCCTCTCCCAATTTGTTAGAAGAAAAATTCCGTTCAAACCCTTATACATTTGAAAAATTTCGGCTGCGCCGCTGAAAAGAACATGTACACTCAAACCTCTTTTTATGTCAATTTGTTGTTAGGATGCAAAAAGAATTTCTGTTATGATTTCTTGTTTTTCATTTAATTGATCTTCGAATTCTTTCCAATATTAGACTTTTATGTACAGCACAGGCCACTCCGGCCTTAGTCTGGTAATAAATAAATAAAA
This sequence comes from Armigeres subalbatus, assembly GCF_024139115.2. Lineage (NCBI taxonomy): Eukaryota > Metazoa > Arthropoda > Insecta > Diptera > Culicidae > Armigeres > Armigeres subalbatus. The sequence goes on from NC_085140.1 coordinate 76,966,273, forward strand.
AAAAATCTTTTCAATATGATACATAGCAATCCAAAGACCCAAATGAAATTAATTAATTAAATATGTTATTGCCAGGTTCGTTTCAGGTCTTCCAATAATTTCTTGGAGTTGAGGCTTTCAGATCTCCACGAGGAAACTAATATTTTACGGTCTATACAGAGCCGTTGCGTGGACTCTCAGCGCCCTTGACGAAACCGTTATTGGGTGCCCTTTACTTTCATACATGTTCGAATCAAATAGCAGGATATTGTTAAAATAAAACATTTTTTGCGTGGTGGATTTAATTAATTAAGCCTCCATATCCTGCATATGTTCCAATAGGTGCAAGGATGATTAAAAAGTTCAGAATTTCTAAAAACCTCTTTTCTAAAAATGTCAACGAATTGCTTAAAGAGCTTGAGCTTGATTGACTGTTCGTAGTTGCTACTTCATTATGACCAGATCAGCTGTTCTTGCACAGAGAACCAACAAATGTTTGCTTGGAAGTAGCACTCATCTTCAATGTACAACTGCTGGTGATCTCATTTGTTAGATCATACTGGCGACTGCCACGTCAGAATGCAAGTCAATGTAGGGGAGGAAATAATGATGTAATCACTCACCCACTGCACTTGGCACGAGATCATACGGAATTTACTAGATTTTTTGGGTTAGGCTCGAGAGGCAGAGGATTGTCTTGGTTAACGAGCTGCCAATATTATAGATAGAAGAAAACAACTGATGGAATTTCTAATTGTATGTAGGGTACGAGCTTTTTAGTTCATTTCCAATTCAAACAGTTACTGCTAGTATAGTCAAGTTGAAGGGTATAGGATAGAAATGGAAACGGTATGAAGGAAGTTCATTCCCAGTTCTAGCGATTGCAAAGTAGGAGAATGGAACGGACCTGAGATTGAAGCTGATTGAAGGGATCGAAGGATGTCAACGAATTTCTTTAAGAGCATATAAACCTACCAAAATAAAAAAAAAAAATCCAGTAGAGAGTGTGCTATCAACAAAAAAAAATCCAGAATTGCTTGTTGTGAATCCCAGGGTAGAAATATTTCACAGTCAATGCAGTGAAAAACATGGATCTCAGTAAAATCTACTGTCGCCTTCATCGCCGCCGTGGTGAGTGCGACTGGGTGCAGCCGAAAAATCATTTCCAACACCGACTATTCAATTTCGCATTCAGCCACTCACAAGTCGCTCTGACATGCTGCTCAGTTCGCGCCTAACAGTATGACTGTGAATGGCCCATTTAAACGCGTGGTGAATTTTTTCAATTTGCTGGGTGAATGTGTACATTTTGCTGTGGTAAATTTCATCTTCGCGGCGCTGTGGGTGATGTGAGTTCTGTTGTTTACTTTTCTGCCTCTCCGGGAATGTGAGGTTGATTTCAAAGCAGGAAGAAAATAAAAAACTTGATTCACCGAGTAGTGATACTGCCTTTCTCGCATTTAGCCAAGACACCAACCTTATATGGTGAATATGGTTCGATATGTACCATTTTCTTTATAACTTTCAAACGCAACGTTCGATCGGTCGATCGAAATCGGTTAAGGATTACTATATGAAAAGTTGTCTAATGTTTTTCTTAGCTTTTGTGCACACACATACACACACACATACATACACACGGACAGACGGACATTTGTTCAGCTCGTCGAGCTGAGTCGAATGGTATATAACACTATGGGTCTCCGAAGCTTCTATAAAAAGTTCGTTTTTGGAGTGAAATGATAGCCTTTCGGTACAACTTTGTCGCAGGTCGGTGGTTTGAAAGAACTATTGGACTTGGTAGGGTGCTTTGTTAAAATTTATTGGCCTAACCAAGTGAATCAATCCCACCAAACTACCGATAAGCCAACTCTAGGAATTGATATATCTTGATCAGAATAGGTCCGGAATTGGCTTTTGGTTGGTTCTTGATACGACTTGGTCCCATCGCTATTCCTACCTTCTACCAATTCTCTCCAAAGTTGAATTTCATTTAAAGTCAAGTAGATTTAATCGGAAAGTTGAGTTGATATGTCTGAAGAATCAAGACGTTGTTTTTTTACTTGTCCAACGTTTCGGCCGATGGGTTGTGGCTTTTTTCAAGGTTCGTATAGTCTATAGTCTGTCGTAAATAAATGTATTTAAAAATCTTTTTTTGCTTACAAAAAACGTTTTGGTATTACCGCAATATTAGTTTACTCTAAGAATCATTATGGTCGAAACTTAGGCGGTAAAATTCAAGTTCAAGACAGCTGCCAACGAATCACGAACACGAAGCTTGTCGGAGTCAGTGGATAGCACTATCGAACTGTCATAAAAGTTCATTTGACAAGGAATGAATTCATTTCTGACGTAATGCTGCAGAATCTAATTGAAGTCCTCATCTAGGGCTTCTTCTCCCAGAAATTTGTTCCATTCTTCTTTTCATTGGTATTTCATATTCCTTTATATTTTCACTTTCTTTTTCATCAGGTAAATGATAAAAAAAAAGTCAATGAAGATGCTCTCTGAGCAAACGTTTTGACCGACGTTATTGACGAAAAGGTCCTTTCGGAAATTAGTCAAACGATTAATTACGGATGTAGTCCTCGATGGAACCGTTTGTTAAAAGCTGGAATCTTACACACTTTGAACCGGTAAATTTGAGAATATACCAAGGATTTTACACGGTTAGATTTTAGCCTAATAAGACCCTCATCATCAATAAAATAATGAGTAACCTCACCAAAAAATTTACCCAAAATCCAAGAAAATTTAAGTGGTATCCAACCGCGTAAAAACCGCGAGATTTGTCATCATTTCTCATAGAGCAATTCTGGATTTCGGCGCCCCCCAATATTAAAATCAAGGACCACTCCGACCTTGATTTCTGATAGCAATCTGGATAGAGGTTTCAAAAGAAAAACATGAGTATCACTAGTGTCCAATCTACGATGTACACCATAACTATGCTAATGAAATTCTGGGAACTCGGCCATCAGCGATCCTTTTCCAGTAGCTCTGGGGATTCAAGACTCCTCCGAGAATTCGGGAGATCCCACACTAAGAATTTCGAGGAATTGCTCCGTTAAGAATTTTGAACTCTGAGGAAATTTCTACCTATAAATTTTGCGAAATTCCTTCTTTAGCAATTCGGGGAAACTCGTATTTCAAGAATATATGGTTATACTTTCTACAGAAGCTCTTGAGAATTCTACCCACGAGTTCTGAGCATTTATAGCTTCAGATATTATGGGAAATTTTTCCTAAGGAATTCAGGACTTTGCCCCAACCCCCCCCCACCCCGCAGCCTGTATTTTTCTTTAATTTTGAACAATTTCTCTAGAGCACTAGGAAATTCCTGCTCCATGGACTCTAGGAAACTGATTTTCCATTCATTCTTGTTTCTTCCATCTCGAGGAATTCTGGGGATTTCCTTCCTCAGGAGGTCTGAGAACTTGCCCATTCAGGAATTATGGGGAATAACTCCACCAAAAGTCTAAATAACTGCAGCACCACCGCCCCCCTCTTACCGCAACACAGGTATTCCTTTTTCAAAAACTCACTGGAAATCTTCCCCAGATATTTTGGAGAAATTCTCTTTCAGGAATTGTAGGAACTCGTTATACAAGAATTGTGGAATACTCGCCAGCTACCAGGAATTTTCCACCTGAATTATTCACCTCATCCCAAAAATTCTAGATTATTCTCTCTCTCTCTAATAACTCTGGGGAATTGCTCCCTCGCGAATTATGAGGAAATCTTCTCCTATGAATTATAGGAAATTTCTTCTCCTTGTATTTGAGAAATTCCTTGTTTAAAAAAGCTTTTATTTGATTTAAAATAACAAGTGCAGCACTCATTTCAGTCATAGCGATTGCATATCCGGCCCACTTCAAACCAGTTCCCGGCCTAAGCAAAATTTCACTCAATCTCTCAACATTTTACTCTCATTCTCTCTCGGGACGGTAGAAAATGCGACGTAAACAAAAATATACACGTTCTACGACAACATGATGCCAGATGGTATTATTTATAATAATTTTTGTTTGGTTGAAAAGATTCATTCACTCATCCAAATTTCTTCCAAACATTTAAAAACTATATTTTCTTCACTTTTTGAAATCGATAGAATTATAAATAACATGAAAGCGTCAACGTATTAGACAGTTTTCCTATTAACAATGAAGGATTATTTTCATACTAAAAGAGGCTCCTGGCCTTTTGGCAGCACGGTTCGGCTAGAAGTTCTTAGGCCGAAGTTAATTTTCGTGCGGTTTGAGGATACATTTTATACATACATAGGATACATACAAAAGTCCTGGTGAAACGAACAAATAAGAAGGATTGAAGTGCGTTTGCTTAGAACTATTGTGTATTTTTTTTTTGACTAATTTTATTTGCTAATTATCTAATACATGCACTCATCTCTTAGACTAGGTGTTCCGTGTTTTCTTAACACTATCATCCTTATTCGCTATTTTACAGTTTTAGTTTTTATTAATACATTTCAATTGCCTCTGGCAGTTAGAATTTTCCTCTAATTGAATTGAACCATGTATGAATTACAATGTTTTCAACTTAAACTAAACTTAACCTATTTTATACTAACAGTACAAGGAGTTGATCGTTGCAATAGAAGATTGCAACGATTTTCGTCTAAAATTGGAATTTATTTTGTTGGACATTTGTTGCAATGTCTCGATATTAGAAATTCTATGAAGTTCATTGGTACTAAATATACCACGGAGGCAACTTCAGAATCAATTTCAAAATTTTATTTTGAATCCTCTGAAGTGCCTTCTTTCTGGTATTGCAGCAACTAGTCCATATTGACACAGCATACAACATGGCAGGTCTAAAAATTTGTTTGTAAGTCAAAAGTTTGTTCTTAAGACAAGGTTTTGATTTTCTGTTTATAAGTGGATATAGACACTTAATATATTTGTTACATTTGGCTTAAATGCATTCAATGTGACTTTTAAAAGTTAATTTTTGATCTAGCAGAAATCCTGAATATTTTGCTTCGCTAGACCAATTAATTGGAATTATTATGTGGTGATTAACAGTTTCAAGCAATGATTGTATCGAGAACTGTGACGATTTTCAAGTAGGTGTTTATATGATGATACCGTTTTGTGAAAGTGGAAAGACTCACTCCGGCTCAGTGGTTTTGCAACGAAGAGCGAATATTTGGAATCTACATTTTTATTTCCTATAATTGGATCAATTAGGAGTGAAATAAATGGTTGAAAGATATTGAGTATTGTGCGAAATAAATGGCAGACTTTTTTAAAATTATCAATCACATACTTACGGCTTATAAACAGTATAAACTCTTAGTTTTCTGTGCAGTGAGCCGGGAATCGGATTCATAGGCCCAAGTAGTCATTTCCCTATTCGTTCCCTTGTCCAGAAGTTTTGAAGAAATTTCAAGAATTCCTGGACAGAAAATAAAGAAATTCCTAAATAAATTTTTAAAGGAATCTTGGATGCACTTTCTCATTGTATTTCTAAAGGGTTATTTAATAGCGTACAATATAAATTATGCTTATTGCCATTAATGCAAAAAAATATTGCTCGTCAACACCGTAGAAATGATAATTTTGAATCGCGCCGATCCGAGCCGCCGCCGTCGCCGCCGAGAACAACCGCGGCGTAGCGCCGGCTAAGCCGCCGCCGCCGTTTAAAAATCGCGTTCACGCCGCCGCCGGTTAAAAGTGGATCGGCGCACAGGTCCACACAATACACGGTTTGAGGCCGCCTATCTCCATACTCGAATGCACCACACGCTCGCCAAGTCGATTTGTACCTGATCTGCCCACCTCGCTCGCTGCGCTCCACGCCGTCTCGTACCTGCCGCATCGGAAGCAAAAACCATCATTGCAGGTTTACTGTCCGCCATTCTTGCAACATGCCCTGCCCATCGTACCCTTCCGGTTTTAGCTATCTTCTGGACACTGTGTTCGCCGTAGAGCTGAGCGAGCTCGTGGTTCATTCTTCGTCGCCATACACCGTCTTCTTGCACACCGCCAAAGATGGCCCTAAGCACTCGTCTCTCGAATACTTCGAGAGCTTGAAAGTCCTCCTCGAGCATTGTCCATGTTTCATGTCCGTAGAGGATTACCTGTCTTATCAGAGCGTCTTATACATGACACATTTGGTGCGGTGGTGAATCTTTTTTGACCGCAGTTTTTTCTGGAGCCCGTAATAGGCCCGACTTCCACAGATGATGCGCCTTCGTATTTCACGACTAACATTGTTATCAGCCGTTGGCAAAGATCCAAGGTAGACGAATGCCTCGACCACCTCAAAAGTATCCACGTCTATCGTAACACTGCTTTCCAGGCGGGCCTTGTCGCGCTCAGTTCCGTCCACAAGCATGTACTTTGTGTTTGACGCATTCACCATCAGTCCAACTTTTGTTGCTTCACGTTTCAGGTGAGTTTACATTTCTGCCACCAATGCAAATGTTCGGCTGGCAATGTCCATGTCATCCGCGAAACAAATAAATTGACTGAAGCTGTTGAAAATTGTACCCCAGCTGTTACACCCGGTTCTACGCATGTAACCTTCTAGCGCAATGTTGAACAACAGGCACGAAAGTCTATCACCTTATATTAGTCCCCGGCGCGATTCATTAGTAATTGTTTATTCGTTTTCGATTGAATTGTACATACTACTCTTATTCAAAGTTCAAATCAAACAAATTACCAACATTATTAAAAGCCCTAAGGTAAGAGATAAAGGGACAGCGAGGAAATCAGCATGACGCAGACTATGGCTGGCAGACTGACCCAGCTCAGTATGGACAAAAAAGTATGGTCGAATTCCACGGGGCACACCCCAGGATTGTGTCTCTGGGTGAGAAAATCAATCTCTCAAAATTTCTGCTCAGTCGGTTGTATAAGCAGGCGCATTTGATTTGAAGTTTGTGTGGGGATTCCAGCCAAAATATATAGGAAAATACACCTCAGTCACTCATTCGATCTGGAAATTGGTTCTGATTGCTCGATTGAGCTCAGAATTGCAAAAAGGGCAGTTGGTATGTTACAGATCATTTTCACAGAACATTGTACGATGATTAAATGAACTTTTACCTAGCTTTACTTAGCTTCGGAAGATTCGATTCCTCACATTGAGCTGATGAACCTTGGATCTTTTTTAAAGAACCCCTTAGAGAAACTCCCTCGAGCGTACGCACTCGAGTACTCGCGCTGTTATATTTTAGTCATATTTTATACAACACAAACGAAAACACAACCCTCGCGGTACACAACACAAGCGACCTTGTATGAACATTCCAGTCCTAGAGATGTCATAAAATCCCAATTAATCGATTAGTAACTAATCGATTACTCTCTATTCTTGTCGATTATTGAATCGATTGATCATTGGGTAGTAATCGATTATCACAACTATTAATCGATTGATCGAAGTGATCGATTAATTTACGACATCCCTACCGGTACCGCGCACGTGCTGAACGTTTATTATTTGTACCTCAATTATCATCAAGCATAGCGACATTTCTGCTGCATGAACAAGAAGCACATAGGGTAAAATGTCCTATCGTTGTGGTATGTCCTAATGTTGCGGTAGTGTCAAAATAGTCCATTCTATACATGATAGCCCCAAAAATAATTGTGGATCCGCTAAGACTCTTCGAATCAACCACTAGAACAACTTTTGTTCGACAAAATTGCGTTCATAAAGATGAATAATCAACATTTTTGATTAAAAATTGCATCGTATGAGCCTATTATTGCGGTAGTGCTAAGATCCTATTGTTGTTGTATCGCTTTCCATAAGAAACACAGTCAATACCGCAACGATAGAACTGACCTTCAAAAAACATCGCAACGGCAACTGCGTCATATTATTGCGGTACTTTGTTTTTATTGTAATAAAAACAAAGAACATAAGTAGGACTAGAGTCAATGAGCATCCTATTCAACTACTGCAATGTATAAAAAGATAAACAGTTCATATCGAAAGATTTTTTGAAATAAATTTTGTTTTGACGTGGTGCTTAACCTCTCCATAATATGTCGTTTTACCCTACTCATACCCACATATAAAGAGTCGGCGCTACGAACGGACACACAAAAGATACCTTGTAGTCAGTGTTGCCACATATTTTTCTAGCCTCACCTTTATTTTATTTATTTATTTTGTGAGCAAAAAATTCTTGATGTAGTTAAGGCTGTATCACAGAAAATTGTATTTTTGTACCATCCCATTTATTGCAAATCAAGGTAAACCAAAATTATAAATCATTCAGGTTTTTGGTGTGAATACATTGGCTTTTTGAATTTTGAATTGAATTGCGACGTTAAAGCCAACTTGGCAACTCCTCCCTTCTTTTTAACATAACATTTTGATGCATCCTTCGTGCTGGTATTTAGTCGGTTTCTAATATTAGTTTTATTGATGCTGGGTCATTAGGCCGAATGGTCATTAGCCATTTGACCTTCGGCCAAATGGCCTAACACCAGTTTTATTTAAGTTATACTGCGAAAACACCCTTTCGTCAGCTGCTGACAAATGAGGGATGCAAAGAAAATTGTTGATGTTGAACTCCCGAAGCTTGTTCTCCAACTCTAGTGTCTCCGCTCTTAAAAAAGTTTGGAAACTTCAGAATCCAACAGAGACTGGTAATGTTCTCCATATTCTTTGGATCGATGAGTGAAGCTCCCTTAAAAAGAGGATCATTCCAGTTGAAGCCTTACGTAGATCTTCGTTTTCTCGCAAGTTCATCTTCACAGACGTTGGAAATAAGAATCAGCAAAAGAGATTCGATTCCATTGCACAATGTGCACGGTGAAAAATCTTATCCCAGGACTCGGGAAATCCCGAATTTTTAAGATCCCGGGATTTTTTGTCCCGGGATATCCCGCGTTGGAACCTCTATGCGGGACAAAAGATCAAAAAAATATTCCAAGCAATCCAATTAATCGAAACAAAATTATGAAATATGTCAAGAATATACTTCTTAACTTAAATATTAAATTTGAAGGTTCAGGAGCCTTGAAGCAAAGGATTTTTTCCCGCCAAAAAACTCTTGGAAGCCTTCTTCTACGCCGAAAACCTTCTTCCAAGCAAAATAATTGAAATATTATATATGAAGGTTAGGTCAAAGGCTTTTTTTAAAAAAAAAAATCCTTGTTGATCCACCTAGCGGTGTTGGTGCCTTTCTCGTTTCAAAAATTAAAAAAATATATAAATAAGTATTTTCTATAACAAAATAGTATTTTAGGCCATAGCTTCTGATCCCATAGTCCGATCTGGCCAATTTTCAATAGCAAACAATGGTTCCAAAAAGTGTGTCTACAAAATTGTACACATACACATACACACACATACAAGCATACGCACATACAGACATCACCTCAGCTCGTCGGACTGAGTCGATTGGTATATAGCACTATGGGTCTCTGGGGCTCATATAAAAGTTCGTTTGTTGTACTTTTGTTGTACGATTTTTAAAAGGGTCGGAAACCCAGTTTCAGAAGGCGCGAAGCCCTTTCAAGAGGTCTGAAGCCCACTTTCACGAGACTCAGGAAACTTCCTTTCGAGGGGCTCGGAATTCTTCCTTGAGAAGCAAGCCTATTTTAAAAAGACTCAGCAAGGTCATTTTAAATGCTCAATTCCTCCTTTCTAAAAGGCTCGAACACCTTCTCATGCGGCACGGAAGCACCTTTTAAGAGGCTCAGAAACCTCTTTTCGAGGGGCTCGGAATTCTCCTTGAGTCAGCCCTCTTTGAAGTGGTTCGGAAGCCTCTTCTAGGACGCCCCTTTTCAAACAGATAGAAAGCCCTCATTCAAAACCTCAGCCCCTTTTCCAGAGGGTTTGAAGTCCTTTTTCAAAAGACCCGAAAGCCCCCTTTTCAAGAGGCTCGAAAGCCCACTTTCAAGTGGCTCGGAAACCCAGGGCTAGGGAATTCTTCGTTCAAGAAGCTTGAAGCCTATTTTCAAAAGGCTCAGCACAGTCATTTAAAATAGTTAATGCCTCCTTTCAAGAGCCTCGAAAGAACCCCTTCCATCAGGCTCGAAAACCACCTTTCGAAGGCTCGGAATTCTTCTTTCTGTCTGCCCCTTTCAAGTGGCCTGAAACTTCTTTTGAAGGGGCTCGGAATTCTTCCTTCGAGAAGCTTAGGAGCCTACTTTCAAAAGGCTCAGAAATGTCATTTCAAGATGCCCAAAACCTCATTTCAAGAGGCTGGAAAGACCCTTTTTCATGAGGCTCGGAAGCCCCCTTTTAAGAGGCTCAGAACTCTCCGTTCGAGGGCTTAGGAATTCTTTTAGCTAATCATCACGAGTGGCTCGCAAGCCTCTTTTCAAAAGGTTTCAATAGGCTCGGAATTTTCTTTCTTTCAAGAAGTCTACTTTCAAACGGCTCTACAACGTCATTTCAAGATCCTCAAGCCTCCTTTCAAGAGGCTCAAAGACCCTTTCATGTGGCTTGAAGTCTCCTTTTGAAAGCCTCGAAAACTTCCTTTGAGGGACTCAATTATTCTTTCAAAAGACTTGGTAGCCTACTTAAAAAGGCTCAGAAACGTCATTTCAAGATGCTCAAAAGGTTCTAAAGCACTCTTTCAAGATAATCTTATGAGTTAAGCTTATTAAAATAGGGGCCTCAATGAATACAAAAACACGAAGGGTACCTCTGAAGAAAAGGTTGAGAACCTGATTTAAACCAATCGTCACAAATTAGGGCAACTAGGAACTCGTCCTTTTCTTCATACATTGTTCTTTCTAAATGTATTGAAGACATGATTTCTTCCCTTGAACCTTAATATTCAAACAAAATTCGTTTTTAAGATAAGCAAAAACGAGCCACGTCGTATAATGTAACGCCGGTGACGACGTGATGTATCCGTATAACCTTCAGAATGTGAAGATATATATGTGCATATCGACAGATGCTATATGACAACATTGGACGCAGAACCTTTCTTGCGATCGATTAACCATGGTAATGATGAGACGATCTTGTTATTTCCTTCAACACATCATTCAGTGTTGTAAGCACAAGTCATTATTTGGATAATTGACGGAACATTCTCAACTGCTCCACAACAATTTGCTCAAGTGTTCACAATTCACGGAACTGTAAGCGAAGGTCAACACCGTCGATTCGTTCCCTTGGAATTAATGCTAAAATACGGGAACGTATGATACAGCCTTTTGTTCATTAATGGAACGAAATTTATTAGTATACGTTAGATCCAGAGTATATACTATTGGATTTTAAGATGCTGAGATTCGTGCTGAGGAACGTGTCTTCCCAAATTCAACCAAAGTTTTGTTTTTAGAAAACATCAGCGATTGGGATTAGAATTGGCATACGGGAAGGATTACAGACTTCAACTTGCCTATAAACAGTTTGTTACCTTAGCACTTTTTTCATGTTAAGATAAGATATAACAAAGGCATTCAAGAAGGTTCGAAATCTTGCTCAAAGGAAACGTTTTTTTTTATGTAAGCAAGTATTATGTGAATGGGGTGTACCCGTTAGGCATAATGGACCTTATACATAAATGACCCAAAGAACAGCCCATGACATAAAGAATTATGCCAGACGACCATTATGCCTAACGTACATTATGCCTAACGTCCGTAATGCGTAACGTCCATCATGGCTAACGTACTTATGCCTAACGTAGTGGACTCATGTGAATGGTCGCCAATCAACGCACAAAAAGATCACTACAGACCTACTTTTCTTCCCTTTACTATGGTCGGTCTATGAAAATACCCTAAACAGTATTCCTCGAACTTTCAATAACATTTAAGGGAGGCACAATAAGTGGAATACGCTTTTGAAACGAGGAAGTCCTCCATTTTACAGCGTTCCAAAACAGTTCCAACTAGAAGAAAGAAATGCGACCACTGCAGGCCAAGAAGACATTTAAAATAGCAGAAAAGAATGATAAACTAGACAAACTGGTACGTTCATATATTCCAGGTGATTGGCATATTTTTTCTTTTAATATGATTAGACCCGTGTCGAAACGTCGGACGAATAAAAACTCGTTTTAATCATATGAGACTGCGTAGCCGTTAATTCATGATCTATGATTAAACCCCACAGTCGTTTCCCAAAAAAAATGGTAATATGATTAGAAAAAAAAACATGTAAAATAACATAAAAAATAACATATATGACCTATTCGGGCGAATGGTCCATTCGGGCGAGTGGTCCATTCGGGCGAATAGTCTTTTCGGGCGTTTGGTCTTTTCGGGTGAATGGAATTCGGGCGACTGTTACATTCGGGCGTTTGTCATTCGGGCAAATGGAATTCGGGCGAGTGTCATTCGGGCGTTTGTGGTAGAATCCTTAAAACCAGCTTTGGTATAATCATATTAAAATCTCAATCATCAAGGCCTTTTGCTTGAGTTTTGAATTTGTATAAGCTTGTATATATGTTAGACACATGCTTTAGACTATTTGGTTTGTAGCTAGAACGGAGCTTTTTTTAATTTATTGTGGAATTCCAATCCCAAGAAAAAAAACACTTTGTAATATAACAAGACTAATTCACTCCTTTAAAACATAACTAAGCTACTATGACATCGAGATCAAAACAAAACAGCAAATTAAATGCGTTTATTACCCTCTTTATAAAAGCATCTATCAGTTCCACACCGTTTACCACATGATGATACCAAAAGTTGGTTGGCGATGATGACGGTTATGGGGCACTGGCTAACCCGCCCTTCCATTTCGAATGGTGATGATAAACCGAACTGGGATCAATTTCTCCCATCATTAAAATCATATCAATCACGATGATGAACGCGAACCAAATTGTGACCAATGGTGGCAAACCCAAAAAAAGGCTTATTTGAAGAGATAGATTGAAAATGAGTGTATCAGCGTCAGAAAGGTATATTTGTGTATATAGTTGATTTTGGAGTAAGCTACGATAAATTATGATCAGATTTTAATTTCATGTTAACACGTGTGTTATCTGATTTAGGAAAAAAAAAGTCATGAGGATTGTCGAAACTATTTAAATTGCGCTCCAAAAAGTAATTTTCCCTTTTGCGGAACAAACGTCACTTATTCCTCTTTATGCCAAACACTTCAATTCACATCGGGATGTTTACAGCTGATTGAAGCTTTTCACATGATTCTAGCACGTGCAACGACTATTCCATGATTGATGTCGAGTGAAACCACATAAAAAATATACTTGTTGCGATATGGTTAGCCAAACCCTACCTTTGATCTCCTCTTCGGTTAGTGCTCTGCCCTTCGCTGTGCTCTGCAATTAAGCAATGTAAGGAGAAAAAACTCGAATTAGCGAATAAATAGATTCCAGCTGGGAAACCAACGTTGGCGCCAATTACCTTCCGTCGTCCTATCAACGCTGCGCCCAACATCTAGAAAAAAAACAGAGAAAAAGTTGAGAGAAAGTACATTAATGAGCGTAACCAAAGCATAAAGTGCTGCGATTGCTTATAATGAGGAAAAGTTGTTCAATGCGTTCTATTGGAATGACTATAATGTATACGTCCCACGAAGAACCATAAACCTTTAGTAAAATAATTCCAAAATTGCGTATGAAGAAACAAAAACTAGAATCGATTTTAACCGGTGACAATTCTATATCTGTAAAAAAGGTAAGATTGTCCAGATTCAAAAGGAAACATTTTGTCTGTCTGAATGTTAATTAAATGGTATCATCAAGTTTTGAACTTAAATTTTTTTTTTGTTACATTTCATAAAAATCGAAATAGTAAAACACTCCAAAAAATTTCAACGTTGTTCTCAAAAGTTTTCTATAAAGGTTTTTTCAGCTATGAAAATATTGGTTTAAGAATGATTACTGAACTACTCTTAATTACATCAGTGAAAAAGCACTTTTATATGATGAGATATTAATAGAAATTCGCAAACACAAGAAAGTATGATTGGGTATTTTTCATTTCAACATACACAGCAAATAATTTTGAAAATTCAACGACGTGTAAAATTGCTACTTACCCCACAAAACGAATTAACATTTGATACTCAATTAAATTTGATTGAATGTTACAAGCAAGCACAGTTTAAATTTATTTCGATTCAAAAAAAAAATGAGTTCGATTGAATGTTACGTTTATTTGCATGCTCCAAATATGTGCATAAAAATACATTTAAAATCACAACATATTTTTATCTGTGTAGACAAAGTATTTTACTGCCTATTAGAGTTCATAATCCCGTACGGGATAGAGTTAAAGCCACTGCCAACATAACAGCCCAGTACCGTTTAAATCTGTGGGCTTGGGCCACAGCAGGGAAAAACTCGCACGATGCAGCAATTTTAAACTATATGAGTGCAGAGCAAATCCAGACGATAAGTGCTCGGCAATGTTGACCAAGCGGCAAGAGTTTACTTCATTCGTTCCTGGTTGTAGTTGACGAAACAATGTTGCCTCTTCAGAGCGACATGGAGATTATGCGGAAAGCTCATAATTAAACTACGAATGAGGTGTTGGAGGAAACATCGGACAGATATAACTGAATCATACGGATTATCCAGCGACATTCAAGACTCGTAATGTGATTCTAAACAGGTAAAAGGTTTATCCCCTTTGCTTTCTCAGGGTAGTTCTTCTGATTTTCAAATAGAACTCCTCCGGAATTCCATTGGAAACTCTTCGAAATGTTGACTGACAATTTTTCGGAATTTTCACTTACTTTTGGATTTTCTTTGAAGTGCTTTGAAAATTTCGCTTTAAAAGAAATTTGTTTTATGATCGGAATACCCATAGAAAGTTTACTTGACTTTCCAAATACAGTTTTTACTAAAAAAAAATAGCAAATTTCCACGGAATTTTGCACTAGAAGCTATCCATAATGTCCACGGGAAATTCATCAAAATTTTCGAAATGAATTTCTAGAGACATTCTTCTAAATTTTCTTGGAAATAAGTCAGAATTATAGACAGCGGAATCTATTTTCGTTTGACCGTGTAGCAGGTGAATATGACACGAGTTGAGAAAACCACAACGCGCATAGGGGTGAAAATTGGATAGATCATTTACTTAGTTACTAATGCTGGGCATGTCTTCCGATTCCATTATTTGGTTCAGGTCATACCTGTCAAATAACACGCTTTGTGTCAAAGTCGGATCAGAGGGATTTTCCAACCTTTCCGGCGTGCCCCAGGGCGCAATCTGGGGCCTCTTCTATTCAACGACTAGTAGAACCAGCAGACGTTGTCGTGCATAGTAGGCGTTGTGAACTGCCCATGCGAAATTTCCATACAATTCTTAATTTTAGTTTTTCACGTTGTACTCAACTTTACTCGTCATTTTCGCATAAGGAAATGTCATATAAACGCGTCGGAAACTATAACGAATAAATTTGATGAAGGAATGATGAAAAACCATCTGGCCGTTTTCGAGTTCTGCGTATACGAACACAGACCAAATTATTTTAAGATAGAGGCGCCTATCCACATCTCGATATTGAAGAGACCATCGAGATAAGGAGAGATCGAGCAATAGGTCATTGCGCGCGGCAAACCTAACCTAACTATTTTGACAGGTACTGGTCCTGTTGTTTACGTTTCGGACTTAGATTTTTTTTTATCCAAATTAAATCTGCATATTTCACGATGATGAAGACATTCTGTACATTCCGCATTCAAATATTGGTAATTTTCGATAAGTTTAGGTAACTATCGATCAGAAAATCCAAATAATGATAGAAGTATCTCAAAATTAAAATAAAGTCGTCTGTAAACAACAGGACCAGTACCTGTCAAAAGTCATGCGTGACGTCACTGTGCAATGGAGTATGGAAGAAACATTGAAATAGCTACACGGAACCGCGAAACAACTTACTTTACGGTTCCTTTCACTCAAAACCGCCCTTGCGTGGAAGAAGCCAAAAATAAGTAAAATGCGAAAAAATCCGGTGAGTACTTTGCCTTTACTCCCGTGTTGAATTTTCACCCACTATGAAGTTCCACCAACTCAAATTTATGTTATTTTCACTCACCCGGGACTACGGTGAAAACAACTCAAATTTGGCTTCTTCCACGGAACAGCACACGTTGGGTCGATACAGAGTCTATTATATATAGAGTTACGCAAAGAGTGAAGCCAAATCTACCTATTGAACTGTCAAACCGTCTACCTATCGAGCAAAGTAAACAAATGCTTGTTGGTAAGGCGGAAGTATTGTTATCGCCTGATGATTATTATGGCGAATTAAAACTCATGAATTGAAATGTATTAGATTTGTTCTAGAAACAGCTTCAAAAAACTTCAATACACCCTCCAATAAAGTTGCAACAAGAAACTCACGTGTTTGCACTCTGCAGGTGACTTTGGTTATCGAATTAAAAAGCTTTAGAAGTGATCACTCCCGTGAAGTCATTTGAAGGGTTGAACAAAAATGAAAGTTTTCAACATAATAACAAGAGCATCATTCAGAATAAGAGTAAGAAGATCCTCTTTGCGCAACTCTATATAATAGACTCTGGGTCGATACAGCTCTCTTTGTTTATAATAACATTCAAAAGAAAGAGTGAGAAAACTACTTACTATTGAGTTAAAAATTCGAACTTCGTACTTAAAGTTGAGTTCTTTAAACTTCTTTATTTTTAGGTCCTTTATTTAAAGGTTCTTTATTTTTTCTGTGTACTGGATCACAAAGCAAATGTCATTTCCCGTTTCTGATGAGATTGTTATTGTCCCCAGATGGTTTAGTAAGGTTTTACTTCCTGTGAGTGCGTGATTTCTCTTGTTTCGGACAGCAGAACGATCGCGCGATCGGCCGAAATATTGTGCTCTGCATTGCGTGGCCGGTAATAAAGCTAATCAGTTCAGTGCGTGATTTCTCGTGTTTCAGATTCTCCAGTAAGCAGAGCGATCGGCCGGTCGTCGAAATTTAGTTTTGCTTTGTGCGAAAAGCAAAACGATCGGCCGATCACCGAAATTTAGTTTTGCTTTGTGCGGGTGAGTAAGTTAATCAGAAAGATAATTAAAATATTAAGCGTTTTTCGATTGTTTTTGTTTTAAATCAAACTACACGCTATACACGGCAGACCGTTTACCAAAACGAACCCTGCCACACTCCCTACCCCCAGAGTCTATTATAAATAGAGTTGCGCAAAGAGTGAAGCCAAATTTAATTATTTAATTCACTCGTAGAATGGTGTGTACGTAAACTTCATATCGCAAACGCAAATCGTGTTTTTTTACCAGTTATTTTCCTAAACAAATCGTTATTCACCGCAAATTACAAACTTCTCCGGCAAGAGTATAATTATTCAGTGAATTTAGTGCAAGTGCTAACCACCCGTCGTCGTAATCTGGAATCGAATTATTTAGCCATTTCCGAAAAAATCATATTCTGTGGAAGTGAATAAAAGGTTGACACTTGAGTAACCATGGCTGAAGAACACAACTCTCGTCGCCCACTACGTAGTAATTCGGTTACCAAGCATCCTGGTTCTACGACATATGATATGAGTGTCAGCGAATTGGCGAAGCTGATGAAATCAGAGTTTTCTGCATACCAAACTAGTACATTGGACGAGTTTCGACGATTGGAGAACTCTCTCGAAACGCAGATGAACAAACTACGATCCGATATTGCTCTCGACCTGGACAATATCCGCAAGGAGACAACCAAGACTACCACTGATCTGATGAACACCGTTGGCTTAAACAGAGAGGAGTGCATTGCATCTGTCGATAGAAGTCTGCGCATCAACGATCTCATCGTAAGTGGCGTTCCTTTCACCACAGGTGAGCGTCTACAGAGTTATTTTGCTGCTTGGTGTCACGCTCTGGGATATGCTGATGAAGACATTCCTTTAGTGGAAATGAGAAGGCTAGCGAAAGGAACACCAAAAACTGGATCGCTCTACTTAATACTAATTCAATTCGCTATAACCATACAACGAAGCGAGTTTTATGCCCGCTACCTACGTACTCACGGACATCGGATTCGCAACGAATCGGCGTATTTTCGTAAACGAAAATTTGGGTCTACCCGGTAAAAATCGTTTACTCATTAATGGGTACTTTTTCTCTGCTATCTCTTTCTCTCTGCTGAAAAATTTACCCATTTTGGGAGAATAAGTAGATTTACTCATTTAAATGAGTAGATCCACTTATTCTCCCAAAATGGGTAATTTTTTCAGCAGAGAGAAAGAGATAGCAAAGAAAAAGTGCCCATTAATGAGTAAACGTGTTTCTCCGTGTAGCTGCAAGTGAGCTCCGTATGAAGACTTTAGAGATGGAGAGGAAAGGAGAATTGTCCGCTGTCTACACGAGGATGGGGATCGTATACGTCAAAAAAACCGCCAACGCTCAAGAGAAACCGATCATCACGGAGAGCGATCTGGTTGTACTTTAACCTAATCCTAAAAAGTTCTTGTTTATTCCCACTCTCCCATCCTTGTTATCCTATGAATCCCCTCCTGAAAGTCATAACGATGTTGCTGCTGCTGCTGTTGGGGATGTCATTGATGGATGATGCTGTATGCTGTTGAACCGTCGAGCCATATTTAGTACTAGATTTGTTTTAACACTTCTATTTTTGCGTTGCACCTTCAGAAAAAATTGAAATTATGGAAATATTATTTTTAGTTTATAATTTTACATTTGTGTTCTTCACATTTTTCCTCTTGATTGCTATGACTTTCAATTATCCTTATGGCTAGTGATGTAGTCAGAAGTGCCTCAACGAATTGGTGTTGGCCTGGAACCGTAATGACAAGTGCGTTGATTAAAAACAAACTGTCGGTATGTTGTGTAAACATTCAGAGTATTTTTGCAAGTTAGACGAATTTCTACAATTATCCCAATCAAGTGCTATTGATCGCATATGTGTCACTGAAACTCGGCTGAACGAAAAAATCGATGACGCAGTACTGGAAATCGATGGATATTATGCAATTAGGCATGACAGAATGGGGCGATTAGGAGGTGGTATCTTAATCTTTATTAAAAAAGGCATACAGTGTAGTCTCTTAGAGAAATCGACTGCGACCCCAGGTGGTTCATATACAGAATACATCTTTGTTGAATTAGTTATAGGGAACGTAAAGCTATTATTTGGAACTGTCTACAATCCACCCGAAGTGAACTGCGTCGAATCAATAGACTGTTTGATGACAAATTATGGAACACACTACAACGATATTTTTCTTGTTGGTGATTTCAACAAGAATTTACTGAACCACAGCTTACCTAAGAGTGCACAACTCATTTCAACGCTCAGTATTCATAATATGTATAGTCTTGGTTCCGAGCCAACTTTTTTTCACAGAAATGGTTCGTCACAACTAGACCTTATGCTTTCTAACTTATGCTTATGCTCATGACTTCAATTCCTTAAACTGGTCAAACTACTATCGTTCCAATGATCCTAATGCATTGCTTAACTTTTTCAATTGCTGCCATGTTGATTTACATGATAAATATGTTCCTGTACGATCGGTAGTACCAGACAATAACCATAATCTCTGGTTGAACAATACGATAGGGAAACTGATTGCAGATCGCGATTTAGCCTATAAGCAGTGGAAGTATTCTAAAAGCGATACTGATTTTAGATTATTCAAAGTCCTTCGTAATCGCGAAACTACTCAAATTCGTAAAGCAAAAACCTCGTTTTATGAATCAAAAATTGATACTCGATTACCTTCTAAAGAACTATGGAGAAGATTAAAAAACTTTGGTGTGGTTAAGACCGCCAAAACATCAATTATACAGTTTGAATCAAATGAAATTAATGTGCATTTTGCAAATAACTTTACAAAAGATACCATTGAATCACGAATTATAAATATTTCCAACCGCCAGTCAGTAACAGAACCGTTTTATTTCAATCAGATTGATGATTTAGATGTCATTAGCGCATTATACCACATGAAATCTAATGCCATTGGACTGGATAAAGTACCATTAAAATTTTTGAAACTCATTAGTCCACTTATTTTGAAACCTACTACACATTTATTTAACTGCATTGTTACCACCAGTGTCTTTCCAGATGAATGGAAAAAGTCTAAAGTTTTACCTCTTAAGAAGAAAAGTCATCTCAACACTCTCCAAAACTTGCGTCCAATAAGTATTCTTTCTGCTCTATCAAAAGTCTTTGAGCGCATAATAAAAAATCAAATCAGTAAGTTTATCAATCGCGAGAACTTATTGATTCCCCATCAATCTGGATATCGGCCCAAACACAGCACCAAAACTGCAATGCTGAAAGTTTTTGATGACATCGGAATCATCTTAGACAAAGGACGTCCAGTTGTATTGCTACTTCTCGACCTTTCTAAAGCTTTCGATACCATTTCACATAAGAAACTTTGTGTTAAACTCACTGCAAGTTTTGGCTTCTCTAATCATGCAATGAATCTTATCAAATCTTATTTAACCGAACGAGCACAATCACTGGTAAACGATGGGATGGGATATACTCCAGCTATATTGCTATATCTTCTGGTGTTCCCCAGTGTTCAATTATGGGGCCAATTCTTTTCTCGATGTATATTAACGATCTTCCAGAGGTCCCAAAATATTGTAAATTACACATTTTCGCTGACGATGTGCAACTGTACTTCGGGTGTTTAGATGATTCCACCTCTATAATTTTCTAGAAAATAAACGAAGATCTTGCTAATATTCATGCGTGATCAACTGAGAATAGGTTATCATTGAATGCTGACAAAACTAGCGCTTTATTTCTTAGCCACATTCTAATATTGCCTTGAAACCATTACTTAAGTTAAACATTATAAATATTAATTGTACTGAAGAAGGGGGGTAAGTTGGGTATCACTATTCAATCTAATTTCAAATTCGATAAATTTATATTCAAACAATGCGGCAAGATTTACGCAAGTTTACGAACACTCTATGCCTTCTCGTCTATCTTAAAAAGTGACATTAAACTCAAACTTTTCAAAAGTCTCATACTCCCCCATTTCATAGCCTGTGATTTCCTCCTAGGTGAATCATCAATGTTCGCCGGAAATAGACTGAAAATAGCATTAAATTCATGCGTACGCTATGTTTATGGTTTGAATAGATATGCCAGTGTTTCACACATGCAACACAACTTATTGGGATGTCCATTCGCAAAATTCTCACAAATGAGATGTTGTTTATTTCTATTTAAGCTCGTTAAAGAAAAATTCCCAGATATTTACATGACAAACTTAGACCATTAAGAACAATTCGCGCCAAAAATATCTTATACCAAGACATAACACGTCTGCCTACGGTAATTCATTTTTCGTAAGAGGTATTTCCTACTGGAATTCATTACACAGAAAGAAATAATGAAAAGTAATCAGCGCGTAAATAATTAAGACGTGGAAAATTACACTACTCTTGGCGTACATGGATCTTTTCCAACAAGTTCGCCCTAAATGTATGCAATTTACATAGCATTATGACACTTATTCGTATAAAAAGTGACATAATGCAATACAAATTGCATACATTCAGGTGATAATATCGTTTAAATTTACGCTCTTTTTGGCATTCCCTTTATGTGCATTACTTTCGTGTAAATTTCAACAACTTTTTCTATCTGTGTACCCAATAAAATAACCCTAGAAGAATCAACATTAGCATTTAAGAGAAAATGTATAGAGCACTTTAATTTGTAATTAGTTTTAGTATTTAGTTTGAATTGTTCTTCGACTTCAATGAATAAAGTGATGCAACGACACACTGCTACGCGAACAAGATATATGTACGCCTAAAAAGACAGAAGTCTTATGTTACAAATGTTCAAATAAATAAATAAATAAATAAATCAAATCTACCTATTGAACTGTCAAACCGTCTACCTATCGAGCAAAGTAAACAAATGCTTGTTGGTGAGGCGGAAGTATTGTTATCGCCTAATGATTATTATGGCGAATTAAAACGCATGAATTGAAATGTATTAGATTTGATCTAGAAACAGCTTCAAAAAACATCAATACATTCCCCAATAAAGTAGCAACAAGAAACTCACGTGTTTGCACTCTGTGGGTGACTAGGTTATCGAATTAAAAAGCTTTAGAAGTGAACGCTCCCGTGAAGTCACTTGAAGGGTTGAACAAAAGTGAAAGTTGGCAACAGAATAACAAGAGCATCATTCAAAATAAGTGTAAGAAGATCCTCTTTGCGTAACTCTATATAATAGGCTCTGCCTACCCCATATATCCAACATCCCAGTGATTTCTCGTGGAAGTGCAGATGATTCGTCGGCTTCAATCAAAGCGAGTATCACGTCAACAATTTCATACCTATTCCTTAATTGACCTGCATTCGGACACGGCCGGCGCTGGTATTGCTTATTTTTGGGTCACTAGTTCTTACACATTCACAGAAAAAAATAATGAAAACCAATCAGCGCGTAAGAAATACAGACGCGGAAAATTACACTATTCTGAGCATACGTGAATCTTCTCCATCAATTTCACCCTAAATGTATGCAATTTGTATGGCATTATACTACTTAATCGAATAAATAGTGACATAATGCTATACAAATTGCATACATCCAAGCGAAAATATCGTTTAAAATTACGGTCTTTTTCGTATTCCCTTTATGTGCATTACTTTCGTGTAAATTTCAACAACTTTTTCTATCTGTGTTGAAGATGATGTTAGTCCCAAACTTCATCTGTTGGTTCTCTGTGTAATTACAGCTGACCTGGCAATAATGGAGTAGCAACCGTGGGCGGTCAATCATGCTCATGCTCAAGCGAAAGGTTTTACTTCCTGCTCCTTAGAATAGCTGTAAAAACAAGAATAAATTTTGTTAAAATCCTCCAAATTGAATTATCCATAATAGGAACGCATGCACCTGCGCCAGTTGGGGCACTATTCTCAATTTTTGTTCCTTATTTGACAAATCCCATTGTTTTCTTATGGAATTGGCCAAATTAGGACCACTAGTGCGACAACTGGTGCAAAGGACGTCAAAAATTAAGCAAAATCAATTTTTACAATTATACTTTGCTTGTTTTGGAGGAGATCAAAGGTGTTATCGTATCATATGAATATGCTTTATCGATCTGAACTTGTTTTGTGGTGATTTGATTGGCCATTTCGCATATAAAGCACTAGCACTGGTGCTATAGCCACAACTGGTACATCTAGCCTATATCTATATAGGGAAAGACAATCCTGAACAAAATATGACCAGAACATATCGAAATAGAGAGATATCGAGATAGGGAGGATATCAAATTGTAGAATGCAAAAACGTATGTACATTGAAGGGACTGAGTAAACCATCGACATAGAGAGAGATATCGAAATATGGAACATCAAGATGTAGAGAGTCGACTATATCCAGACAATAGAGACTGTCTATATCGTCTGTATAAATTACCACAGTACATACAGTTAAAACATTATTGCTTGAACAATTTAGGCTGTAAAGCCGAAAACTAACTCTGGATCTCCAAAGAGAGATTTTCAAGATTTTTATTTAGTTAACTTCAACGATTATTCAGGCATGGCTCGATAGTACGTACACTAAGGGTATGCGATAACACGCTTTTTCCTAACGAAACGGAACGAAACGAAATTTAAAATGTCTATGTTGATTCGAAATGAAACGAAACGAAATTTCAAGTTTTTTACCGCGGAATTTTTATTGAAGTGGTTTTACATTTACATTTTCGAAGTCAAATAACTGCTTTGCGATCAATAGAGTTATAGTAACAAGAAGCAGTCTGTGATAAATTACGGGAAAGGAATCGTTGGTTAGTTGGAAAGGTAATTTAACTGAAGCCACCTTGGTAAGCAACTAAATATATTTATTGTAAACGAAGTTATTTTGAAAACTCGAAGACGTAAGCCGTGTTTCAAATCAATCCAACCCAAAATCAATGTGCTTCGTTTAAGAAGCTCCTACAACACGATCGATTCTGCACCAAATAATGTTGCACACACTGATTAAATAAATTTCTGCTATGCAAGTCAGATATTTTTCACTTCGCGTTCTCCCGGACTAGCTGTCGTCTCGTGATCAGCAGCAACACGATCGATATTGTGCAATTGGTCAAAGAATATCACAAAATTTAAATTTAAATCTTGGATGCTGTAAGTTTATTTCGATGATTACCGAGTATCTTCAAACCTCTGAACTTTTGATTCTTACTTTTAAGTAGGATTCAATTTGTTGTTTGGACGTAACTTCTTAGGGCCTTGGGGCATTTTAGGATCTTTTAACTCTTACGCGGTGTTCTGTCAAGTTCTTAATGCGCTTAAATCTGGTTTGAGGACTAAGCGGAAGTGAAGAAATCGGCCTTTAATAAGAAAGAGGATCTCATAGAAGACTTCACAAGGGCCCAAGAATCCACGCCACAGATTTCGCCATGCTCAAATTCCGCGAAATTCCGCGGAATTTCGTTTCGAACCACCTGAAACGAAATTTTCCGAAATACCGCATATGTTTAACGTACACCAAATTCGATTTTTTTTCGTTTCATGTTCTGAAGGATTTTAGTCAAACCTTGAATTTATTTTGATCATGGCACTTGCGTGGGGTCCTTCATATGCTACGTAATAATCTTACATCTGATTTAAGGTTACTCGGGGAGGCACTAAACACCGTGCTATTTCTCCTATCTTTCGTCTCTTTCTAGCATTATCACCTCGCAACTTTGGAGCGGCGTATTTTGGGTTTCAGTTGTTTGATGTAACTGTAAATGTATCAGCATGTAGATTGCGAGTAAGCAATACATACTTTTTCAAAATCATATTTGCTATAGAAAAAAAGTTAAGCATTCAATGGTGAAAATGATGACGATTTGATGATTGTTAGTGCTTCCCGTGTCACCTTAAACATCATTGAAGAAAAAATGTAGCGTTTCATAAATGTTCGACAGTCTCGGTCCATGGCTGCACTTCGCCAACCACGCAGTCTGCGGAGGGTCCGCAAATCGTCCTCCACCTGATCGATCCACCTTGCCCGCTGTGCACCTCGCCTTCTTGTTCCCGTCGGATCGTTGTCGAGAGCCATTTTCACCGGATTACTGTCCGACATTCTGGCTACGTGCCCGGCCCACCGCAGTCTTCCGATTTTCGCGGTGTGGTTCATTCGCCTCCTCCACGTACAATCCGCCATAGCACTATGCACCCCACCATAGCACTATGGGGAATTCTCATACAAATGGGTAGCCAAAAATATTTTTCCAATGAAAACTGTTTCTATGCAACATATTTTATGTGCAGGAATATTTAAGAACCTTTTTTAACCCTTTAAGGGCCATCGTTAACCCTTAAAAAAATGTCACCCACGAAAATAATTTTTTTTTTTTTTCGGTATTTTTTTTTGTTTTTCCAATACAGCATGCATAAAATAACAAACAACAATTTTACTAGTAATAATGTTGTTCATTTTCTAATCATAACGAGGTATAGAGAATAAAATACAACAATTTTCAAGAATACTTTGATTGCAGCGTTCTCGTAAACGCGCAAATATGCGCAAGTAAATCACTCACCAGAAGGTGGTACTAGGGTTATATTTCAATCTTCCATTTACAGATCAGGAGACATTTGGGGACATCAGGTTAGCGGGTCCATTTTATAGCAAAGAATTATGATAATTAAAGTTTTTCTTCTACAACTTTTTGATATTAAACTTCGCGTGCAAAACAAACCAATCTATCGGAAAGCTAAAGTTTTAAGCTTTGAAATGGTATATAAAACCTTATATTTGGAGAAAAAATTACTTCATAACATACAAATCAAAGTTACTGATGATTTTTTATTTTTATCAGCTTTTTTCACTTCGCCAGCCCATATCTTTTGACTGAACTAGGACAGCGTTTCAATATTTTCCAATTCTCTTATCTAGGGTATATACTTTCATATCTTATATACATAAAAATGAATTTCTGTCTGTCTGGTCAGATAGACTCTTATAGACTCGGTAATTACTGAACCGATCAGCGTGAAAATTTGTGTACAGAGTTTTTTGGGGCCGGGGAAGGTTATTAAGATGGTTCGCGACCCCTCCCCCTTTTGGAAAGGGGGGCTCCCATACAAATGAAACAGAAATTTCTGCATAACTCGAGAACTAATCAGAGAACAAAACAGTTTTGTCGAAACGAAGTTCGTCGGGTCTGCTAGTGATATATAAATTAGACAAATTGGAGATAGTAAATTTTCCAATTAATGGCCACCCTTTTCCCCATAGTGCATAGATGGTACGCAATACTTTCCTTTCGAAAACTCCCAGTGCGCGTTGGTCCTCCACGAACATCGTCCAGGTCTCGTGTCCGTAGAGAACTACCGTTCTAATAAGCGTTTTGTAGATAGTCAGTTTGGTACGGCGGCGAACTCTATTCGATCGGAGCGTCTTGCGGAGTCCAAAGTACGTACGATTTCCAGCCACTATGCGTCTCCGAATTTCTCTGCTGGTATCGTTATCGGCGGTCATTAGTGAGCCCAAGTACACGAACTCTTTAACCACCTCGATTTCGTCACCACCGATAGAAACTCGTGGTGAGTGGCTTACATTGACCTCTCTTGAGCCTCTTCCTATCATGTACTTCGTCTTCGACGTGTTGATGACTAGTCCAATCCGTTTAGCTTTTCAGTCTGATGTAGGCTTCCTCCATCCTCTCAAAGTTACGTGCCATGATATCAATGTCGTCGGCAAAACCAAATAACTGAACGGACTTCGTGAAAATCGTACCACTCGTGTTAATCCCTGCCCTTCGTATTACTCCCTCCAAAGCGATGTTGAATAGCAGACACGAAAGACCATCACCTTGCCGTAACCCTCTGCGCGTTTCGAAGGGACTCGAAAATGTCCGTGAAACTCGAACTACGCACATCACCCGATCCATCGCCGATTTGATCAACCGTGTCAGTTTATCCGGAAATCCGTGTTCGTGCATTAGCTGCCATAGCTGGTCCCGATCGATTGTATCATATGCGGCTTTGAAGTCGATGAATAGATGATGTGTGGGCACGTTGTATTCGCGGCATTTCTGCAGTACTTGGCGAATGGCGAACACCTGGTCCGTGGTGGAGCGTTCGCCCATAAAACCAGCCTGGTACTGCCCCACGAACTCCCTTGCAATTGGTACTAGTCGACGGCATAAAATTTGGGAGAGTACCTTGTAGGCGGCGTTCGGCAATGTGATTGCGCGGTAGTTGCTACAATCCAGCTTATCGCCCTTTTTGTAGATGGGACACACAACACCTTCCATCCACTCCTGCGGCAGAACCTCATCCTCTCAAACCTTGGTAATCACCCATCGCAGCGCTCTAGCCAGTGCCTCACCACCGTGTTTAGGTAGTTGGTCAACTCCAGGGCTTTGTTGTTCTTCAGCCGGCCAATCTCTTCCTTAATTTCCTGGAGATCCGGAGCCGGTAGAATTATGTCCTGCGTGCGTTCCCACAGGTCCATCACCATACCGCCATCTTTGTCTGCCACATCGCCATTCAGGTGCTCTTCGTAGTGCTGCCGCCACCTTTGGATCACCTCACGCTCGTTCGTAAGAAGGTTCCCGTGCGGTGTTGCAGCATTCTCGCCCATGCTGCATTCTTCTCTTCTACTAACTGCTCACATTCGCCGTCATACCAGAAAATTAATAGTGTTGGAACGTGCTTAGTTCCTCCACTATTGGATCATTTACCCTAGTACGAAATCAAAACAATAATAACGGTACTGTAATTGTGTACTTGGATAGCTGGTGTCAAAAGGCACCTGGAAAGCAACATTACTGGAAAGAATATGATAAAAATTACCTAATCAATTCATTGGACGAAGTAAACGTAGAATACGATGCAAATTGCAAAATAATACAAAGTTGCACGTAACTTACCGATGGATAGAAATTTATCGCTACAATTTTTATGAGGCACCATCATTCTTCAGACACTGGGAAATAACGCCAGATTCATCAATTTTTAATGACTTTGAATATTAATATGAAGCAAGGTAGAAGGGAAATTCTGACTACCAATCTTTTAATTGGTGCAATAAATAATTATCACGGAAACTGTGCAACACGTGGTACAAAACATTATACGATTCTGTACGATTTTAGCGAACTGTCGAACATCACAAAGATGAGCATTATAGTCGTACGAGAAAATAATTCTGCCGTAGATTAAAAGATACGCATGCTTACAGTAATATCCCGATTTTATCACCCCCTGGTGAATTTTGGGATGATAAAACAGGGTATGTGACAAAATCGGAAAAACTTTCATTTCCTATTTTTTTAATTCATTTCACAAATATCAATCATTTTACACCTTCGAAAGGCAAAATGCGTGAACGGCACCCGTAATTTCTTGTAGAAATTGCTTACAGGATCCTTCACAGGTACTCATAATAAACTACTGGCGGCGAAAGTTATTTCATGAAAATCAATGTTGTTTGCGGTATTACGGAAATAAAAAGAATGACTAAAATTTTCAATTTTTTTTTGGTGACAAAATCGGGTCGAAAACGTGATAAAATCTGGACGTGACGAACTCGGCTCAAAATGTGATAAAATCGGGGGTAGACAAAATCGGGGAGTGACAAAATCGGGTCAACACTGTATTGCAAAAGTAGAAAGCTAATCATCGTTTCATCATCGAAACGTTATAATATTTAATGTATGTGTAGAATAAAAGCAAAATAATATTAGCAACAAATAATACATGATCATATCGAAGTGTATTTCAGTATTTTTATTATATTACTAGCAGACCCGACGAACTTCGTTTCGCCTAAAATTGATTTATTTTCTGATTAGATCTCGATTTATGAAGAAATTGGTGTTTCATTTGTATGGGAGCCCCCCTTTCCAAAGCGGGGAGGGGTCTCGAACCATCTTAAGAACCTTCCCCGGCCCCAAAAACCTCTACATACAAATTTTCACGTCGATCGGTTCAGTATTTTCCGAGTCTATAAGGCACAGACAGACAGAAATTCATTTTTATGTATATAGATTAGACTATCAAAGTCTATGGCGGTTGACGCGCCGGGGACTAAGACAAGGTGAAGGACTTTCGTGCCTGTTCAACATTGCGCTAGAAGGTGTCATGCGGAGAGCCGGGTGTAACAGCCGTGGTACGATTTTCAACAGATCCAGTGAATTTATTTGTTTCGTGGATGACATGGACATGGCAAAACTGTACACCCGCCTGAAACGTGAAGCAATAAAAGTTGGACTGCTGGTGAATGCATCGAAGACAAAGCACATGCTTGTGGGCGGAACCAAGCGCGACAGGACCCGCCTGAGAAGCAGTGTTACGATAGACGGGGATATCTTCGAGGTGGTATAAGAATTCGTCTACCTTGGAACCTTGCTAACAGCTGATAACAATGTTAGTCGTGAAATACGAAGGCGCATCATCTGTGGAAGTCGGACCTACTACGAGATCCAGAAGAAACTGCGATCAAAAAAGATTCACCACCGCACCAAACGTGTCATGTACAAGACGCTGGTAAGACTGGTAGTCTTCTACGGACATGAAACATGGACAATGCTCGAG
The DNA here is from genome assembly GCF_024139115.2 of Armigeres subalbatus. NCBI lineage: Eukaryota > Metazoa > Arthropoda > Insecta > Diptera > Culicidae > Armigeres > Armigeres subalbatus. The sequence continues at coordinate 76,995,717 of NC_085140.1, forward strand.
GAGGACTTGCAAGCACTCGGAGTATTCGAGAGACGGATTAGGACCATCGTTGGCGGTGTACAAGAAGACGGTGTGTGGCGGCGAAGAATGAACCACGAGCTCGCCCAGCTCTAAGGCGAACCCAGCATCCAGAAGGTAGCTAAAGCCGGAAGGGTACGATGGGCAGGACATGTTGCAAGAATGCCGGACAACAACCCTGCAAAGATGGTGTTCGCTTCCGATCCGGCAGGTACGAGACGGCGTGGAGCACAGCGAGCAAGGTGAAGAGACCAGGTGCAAAACAACATGGCGAGCGGGGGGCGCATTCGAGGATGGAGAGATGCGGCCTCGAACCGTGTATTGTGCCGTCAAACTGTTGAGCCAGTGTTACACAATGACCAGGGAGTCAAAAAAAATCCTACCAGAGAACATCCTATACAGGAAAAATAAAGTACCTAAAAAAGTATTTAAAAAAAACACAACATTGAGTACGAAGCTCAAATTTTTAACTCACTAGTAGGTAATTTTCTTACTCTCTCGCATAAATAATATTAAAAACAAAGGGAGCTGCATCGACTCAACGTGTGCTGGTCCGTGGCAGAAGCCACTCAACTTAACTCAAATTTGGCTTCTTCCATACAAGGGTGGATTTGAGTCGAAGGAACCATGAATTGAGTTGATCTGCGGTTCCATGTAGGCCGAACTGAAAATCGACCTACGAAAATCCTTCCCCTTTGCTTTCCCCCACAAATCTTCCATAGATATGCATTCTTTGGTAAATAGAACTCACATCCCATTACATGCCTATCACAGCCCTGACAGGAAATCATATTTAAATCGCCACTAATTTGGCAAACACTCAAATGTCAGCACATCATAAATTCTACACTCTTTCACGCTCAGGAATCAATTTCATGCCATCAGCTTACGGGAAATCTGCCACGTTCTATCCAACCCCGCCGGAAAAAATGTCACCCCACAAGAATCGAACTCTCACCTTTCGCGCATCATCAAAGTCATCACCGCCGGAAGTCCCAGCAGCGCTCATTATCCCGCAAAACTACCAACCACTTACACCGTAACAGAGAGCCTTGTCGCGCAAAACCTGGACAACGAAACCGAAACAAATTAGCGTTACAAAACGGCGCACCAACCGAGACGATGGCACTTGTTCGAAAGCTTCAAACCACGACACTGCCGCCGTCAAAGGGATGCTTCTGATGGGAAAACCGCAAACAGACGGAAACATGTGCCGTGGTGCCGTGAATTCCTCTATTCCACGCCCACCCACCGTCCATTCCGATGCGAAACAAACGAACAACCAACAACGCCGCCCGTCCGCAGTGGCATCTCACAAGGAAGAGTAAATGCCGCCGCTGCATATCGTATGCCAAGCAAAGCCATGAGTGAGAAACCGATTGTCTGCGAGTCGGTCAGACGAGACGCTTTTTAATGTGCTTTAATTAGCGAACTCAACTGGTTGTTGTGCGAGTGTAGCAAATTACGCTGGTCTTGATATGGTTGGCTTTGATTGTATTTTTGCTCGAATTAAGAGAAGAGTCAAAAAAATGTTTTGGGAATTGTTTTATTTTATATTGCTTGCTTTATACTTGATGAAGAATTAGAGCAGAATTTGTTTACCACTAGCGGTCATTAGTCACTCGGAACAATAAGGCCGAAATCGAAGAGTAAAATCGGAAGACTAGTTTTGACAGAGTTCCATTCTTTCAGTCTCCCGTTTAAAAGACACGAATACATTTTCCACTATTCTGCGATCTACACCAATGATGTCGAGCATGTGAGGCTTGTTGATGATAGTTCCGCTCCTTTACACACCAGATCTTCGAATTGTCTTCCAGAGCTATGTTGAATAATAGATTAGAGCCCTTCTCCACTCCATCTAATGTCACGAATGAATCAGAATTCTCCAGATACTCTGACATTCAATGTGGATCCATCCAGCGACGTACGAATCAGCCTAGTAAGCTTTGGCGGAAATCCATGTTCTAGCATTATATGCCACAGTTCGTTCCGTTTCACTGAGTCGTACACTGTCTTAAAGTCCACAAACAGATGATGAGTTCGCAAGTTGTATTCCCGGAAATTATCAAGGGTTTGTCGCAGAGTAAACATCTGAACTGTTGTTGATGGTTCTTCTCGAAAACCGCTTTGAGATTCGCCAACAAAGGTCTCCTCAAACGAGTACAGTCTGCTAAACCGAATTTGAAAGAGTACCTTGAAAGCGGTATTGAGGAGTGTTATACCTTTCACATTCATTCATTCATTCAGCACAATCGAGTCTGGTCCCTTTTTATGTGGATAGGGCATAAGAGGCCATCGAGCCAGCTCGATAAAAAATCATCTCCCTCCCAAATCATTTCAATCACTTGGTCACTCACGATTTTTAGAAGCTTGGCTGGAATTCCATCCTTCCCAGTGGCCTTACTGTTTTTAGTTCTCGAACAGTCTTTCTCACTTCGTCCAGCGCTGGTGGCCCCACTGCTTCTCCAGCATCCTGAATCCTGATTCTGTGTGTGCCCTCTCTGTCCAATTGTCCATTCAACAATAACTCAATCCATCCATCTAGCAGCCACCCCTACTTGGTCAGTCGACAGATTTCCGGTGCTGTCATTGATCATAACTGGTGACGGTGCGCTTTTCTTACGCATGACGTTGATCGTTTTATAGATCTTCCGCGCGTCGTTTCTGGCAAATGCTTTACCTCTGCCTCCGAGAGTACTTTTCCGTCATACCCCGGTTTCTCAGCTGCCCTTAGTTGTATATCGTCCTCTATGTTGACCACCAGAATCGATATTTGGGCCCCGGACATCTAAGAAATGCAGACCATGCACCAAAACATGATCGATTTGAGAACACGTATCACTTTTTGGGTGCTCCAGGTGTGCTTCCGATTATTCTTGCGTGCAAAATAGGTGCTAAAAAAAGCCATTCATCTTGCTGCAGCAAAATTGACTAGCCTCAGGTCGTTGTCTTTAGTAGTTGCGTGAAGGTTCTCCTTTGCCATGACTGCGCGGAAGAACAGATTCCTTTCGACCTGTGCATTTGCATCGCCAATGATGAATTTCACGTCGTGTCCTGGGCATTGCATGGAAGGTACCGTGGTATGGAAGAGGATAAGCTCACCGTGGAGTTGGAGGGCTGTGGACGCAAGCCTATCGCTCGCCACGACAAGACAAGAAAATACCGCGACCGACATTACCAGTACAAGCATAAGTACGCTAGTTGCGCTGTTATCCCATTCAGCATTTGTAATCAACATGATTCAACCATAGTAACCGTCTTGAAAATGGCTTCATCATATTCATGGATCTAAAGCTAGTCGGAGTAATTAATTACACTGTCTTCGGCAAGAAGCGGTACAGACCTGGGCACCACGATGTCTCGCAGTGCACAAACTGCTGCAACTTTGAGCATAGTACCTGGAATTGCCATATGGGGCGATTCAAATAAGGTACACTGGGGGAAGTGGAAAAAGGGGTAAGTGGTCTTCCGGACGCGCTTTGTGATTTTCCAAACCACAATCCATTTTCCAGCGGTCTTCCACACACGCTTTGTGATTTTTCAAACCACAAACCATCTACAAACTCCTCCAGACGCGTTTTGTGATTTTTCAAACCAAAAAACACTTTCCTGCTCTTCCAGGCGCGATTGATTGTTTATCCTTGCGAAGGATGAACAATTTAACAAGATAAGGAAATGCTAATACTGTTGTATAGAAGTTGCATAGGTCCAGAGCCGGATTTAGCAGAAAGGGGGCCTCGGGGCCGACAGCTTGTGGGGGCCCCAAAAAGTACAAAAAAGGTTGGTTTTGGTACATAAGATTTGTGGGGGCCCGGGGCCACGGCACAACACAACTTCCTTCCCGTGGTAATTGTGGAGATTCAGAGGTATTCTCGGTCTCTAGTAGCAACAATAACCACACACAAACATTCCCTCCCTTTCCCAACTGACTGTGCACTTAGAGAATAGATGGTAAATCCCAACCACTATTCACTTGGATCGTAGTGCAATTTGCACCAGTTCTGATCAATCACGGAGTAGCAACCATTGATATGTACAGTCAGTTTAAGCTAAGCTGAAATAACTAAACGAATATAAATTATGTTATCACTGATAGTTGACAACACATTCTGTTATACATGTTATTTACCTGAATAACTATTTTTGTTATCATTTAGTTATCAGCCATCACTGTTTTATCGACCAAAATAGTTAAATCTTCTTTGCCGACTTCGTTGCACAATTTTCCAATTTTCAAAAGGAAACAATGGGATAGAAGTGGCGAGCAAATTGTTTGAATGCCCGAAAAATAAGTGACACTTTTGCTACATTTTAGTACGTGGGTGCCCACACACACACACACACACACACACACACACACACACACACACACACACACACACACACACACACACACACACACACAGTGCGGGCTGCGAAATGGTGAGTTGACATCTGGGAAGGAGCGACAGCTCTGGTCCTAACAAGTTCCAATCTCACGCTTCCACAGGTCTTCCGATGACAGTTGACCGCCAGCTAAGGGTTGCGTACTTAGCTGGTAGTGCAGCCTGGGCACTGTTGTCCTTCTGACATCAGCTAGAGTGAGTGGGTGCGATCAACGGGACCTTCGCACAGTGCAGTGGTTGAAATCCCGAAAAACGTGATCGTCAGCTTTATCGGTATGAAATCGTGTTTTAAATGTCATAGTATGTTCAGTAGGGTGGCTCAAAAAACACTTTTTCACATTTTTTTATGGGCCGCCTTCTCATTCGATTCTTTTTGATGCACTGATGCTCTGGACAAAATTTCAGTCGAATCGGTCAACGTTTGGACGGTGCTAAACTCGTTGGAAAGTTTATATGGAAAAATGTATGCAGAAACATCGACAAACAGTGATTTGCAGTTGGACGGTACAATTTACGATCAAGAACCATGATACTACTCATTCAGTTCTTGACGAATTAAATACAGAATGTTATGCTGAAAACCGCGAGAAGATTACAGTTTATTAGGCAAAGATATTAGCATTTTACTGGAGTGTTGTATGGGTGAATTTATTTCTTTTTAAAGGTAAAAGAAACGAAATTTGCTCAAACCCCACTTCAGAGAAATGCTAATAACTTAGCCGGGCAAACATAACATTCTGTATTAAATTCTTCAAGATCTGAATGAGTATCATAGATCTTCATTGTACGTTGTGCCGTCCAACTGCAAATCACTGTTTTTGGATGTTTCTGCATACATCTTGCATATAAACTTCCAATGAGCTTAGCACCGCCCAAACGTTGACCGATTTGGCTGAAATTTTGTCCAGAGCATTAAGGCATCAAATAGAACCGAATAAGAGGGCAGCCCATAAAAAAAATGGAAAAAGTTCTTCCCATACTAATTTGAGCCACCCTAATTTTCAGCAAGTATGTTGCATACATCAAGGGGTATCATTTGAGAAAATTTTATTTTTGATTAATTCACCTAAAAGTGAGATAGATTTTTTTTTCAAAATTCGTTGAAACAAATGGCGTCTATTGAAAAGTTATCAGAAATAATGTAGAGAAAAACTTTGTCAAAGACACTATGGATCTTTCTATTGAAACCAACAAAATATGACTCAATTTTAGACAAAAGGACATTTACCCTAAAAAACTGGTATTCAATGAATAACTCTACATGGTCGAATTTTTGAGGTCAACAATGTTCTAGAAACGTATTCAGCACATAAAAATACAGCATTGAAATACTAAATCATATCATATCATATCAAATCATTTCAATTGTTAGAAGGAAATTTGAGCTTTACGAACAAAATTACATATTTTTTACACCAAAATATCTCGCAAGGTTGCAAAAAGTGGCAGCCAAATCAATGCACATTCAAAAGATAGGCTTCAAAGCTTTCTATAACAGGTGGTTTCATTTGTATCTCATTGTATCCTCGTCAAATATTTGTTATTTAAAAATAACTATTTTTTACATGTTCGAATCATTCTTTAGTATAAGATAAATATTCATAATTAAAAAAATCAACTAAGTCTGAAACTCGATTCATGCATGTGCATATGCATATGTGATAGATATTTAGTTCGAAATATGTATTTACTAACAAAATTACACACGTCGGATGTGTCATCAAGACGGACGAGGCTAAGTACTCGAACGTCTTGAAGGCGATGAGGAGTGACGTCAAGCTCGGTGATCTCGGCGCCGACGTACGTCCAATAAGACGTATCCGGATGGGCGAGATGATCCTCGAGCTGAAGCGGGGCGTCTCGCAAAAGGGCGCCGCCTACAAGAAGTTGGCGGAGGAAGTCCTAGGCGAGACGGTCAAAGTGAGGGCACTCACGACGGAGGTGAATCTAAGAGTTAAAGACCTGGACGAGATCACCGAAGTCGAAGAGCTCGCCACGGCACTGCGGCGACAGTGTGAAGTGGAGACGCCCACCGCAGCCGTTCGGCTACGGAAAGGTCCGACAGGGACGCAGGTAGCAATGGTTCGGCTATCTGCAGCGGACGCCTCCAAAGTAGTCAAGTAAGGGAGCGTCAAGGTGGGCATATATGAGCAACCCGAAGTTTGCTTCAAGTGCCTGAAACCGGGGCACAAGCAATGGGACTGCAAAGGCCCTGACAGAAGCATGCTCTGTCGACGCTGCGGATTAGAGGGGCATAAGGCACAATGCTGCACGAATCCTCCCAACTGTTTGATCTGTTCCAGCAAAGCTGCGAACAGCAAGTACCCCATGGGGGGTTCGAAGTGCTGCGTGCTGGCGTGCTGCAAAATCACAGTGCAGGTAACACAGCTAAACCTGAACCACTGTGATGCAGCCCAGCAACTGCTGTGTCAGACAGTGCCTAGGAAAGTCCACCCTGTGAATGGGAGGCCACCGGCTTACTGATGCACTCAAGCAATTGCGAACCTGCGCCGCGCCTGCCTACGGGAAAGGAGGCGGATGCAGCGAGCACGCACAGAAGAGGAGCGTGTTGAACGACGGGTGGCGTTCGTGGCTGCTAGAGCCGCTCTGAAGACTGAGATTAGATCAAGCAAAAAAGCCTGCTTCGAGGGCCTGTGTCAAAGTGCCAACGCGAATCCATGGGGTGACGCCTATAGGGTCGTTATGGCCAAGACACGTGGGGCGATGGCCCCTACAGAGCGGTCTCCAGAGATGCTGGAGAGGATCATCGCGGGGCTCTTCCCACGTCACGACCCAAGTCCCTGGCCTCCCTTTGTGGAGCTGCCAGGGGCCAGGGTGGCCGACGAGGGAAGACTAATTGTGGCGGAAATTCCGGGGATTGCACAGTCCCTTAGTGTAGGTAAGGCGCCAGGACCAAATGGTATTCCAAATGGCCATCAAAGCGGCCATTGCTGTGGCTCCCGAGATGTTCAGATCCGTCATGCAGAGAAGCCTAGACGAAGGAGTCATTCCTGAAGCATGGAAAAGGCAGAGCTTGGTTCTACCAAAGGCGGGAAAACCACTGGGGGACCCGTCGGCATATAAACCAATATGCCTGCTTGATACGGCGGCGAAGATGCTCGAGAAGATCATCATAAACAGGTTGTTGATACGCACGGAGGGTGCGGATGATCTATCGAGTAACCAGTTTGGCTTCCGAAAGGGTAGGTCGACCGCAGACGCTATCTTGTTACCAAATCCGCGTAGATCCGTAGCTATCCAGCGTAAGAGAAGGGGAGTTCGCTATTGTGCAGTAGTGACTCTCGACGTGAGGAATGCATTCAATAGTGCCAGTTGGGCAGCTATTGCAGATGCGCTCCTGCGTCTTGGAATTCCCGAGTATCTGTACAAGATTCTCGGAAGCTACTTCTAGAATCGAGTACTACGACACGGAGGCGTGGCGGAAGTGCGTTGACATAACTTCAGGGGTTCCGCACGAATCCATACTGGGTCCGGTGTTATGGAACGTCATGTACGACGGTGTCTTGAGGTTGAAGTTCCCGGTGGGCGTGGTAATCGTCGGCTTCGATGACGATATTACGCTGGAGGTCTACGGCGAATCGATCGAAGAAGTGGAGTTGACTGCAGCCCACACGATCGCAATTATGGAAAAGTGGATGAGTTCCAGGAAGTTAGAACTGGCTCACCACAAGACTGAGGTTGTTGTTATTAACAACCAAAAGTCGGAGCAATAATTGGTGATAAGGGCAGGTAACTGTGCGGTCACCTCTCTCTCAACGCTTCATTAAACTCTTGGGGGTAATGATCGACGACAAACGCTCACCTTTGATTTAGTCCTGCCTCTCTCGTTTGCTGGTGGTCCCTATCCCGACTAGGAAGGCAAAACAAGATTATAACATGATTGTAACAACATCAGTTATTTATAACAACCGTTGATATAATCGAGTTATGATACATTATAATCAATTTTTTTCCTAACAAAATTATAACAGAATTAGTTATGTTTCATTGTTTTGTTAGAAAATTTAGTTATTTTAACAACATCCTGAACCAAGTTTATAACAGCCTATGATAGAAAAACTGTTGAACTTAGTAACACAATATGATATAAATTTGTTATTCTCTCCTGATTGGGTAACCCCGCACTTCCTGGACGTCCAACCCAGGAAGTCTGTTGAGCAGATTCCCCCTCCATTGCTAAGGAAGAAAAAAAAACACACTCACACACATAACCTCAATTCGTCGAGCTAAGTCAATTGGTATATGACACTATGGGTCTTCGAGCCTTTACGCATACTTAGTATACTGCCCATGATCGCATAATTGTAACATTTGCATTTTGGTTGATTTTGTAAATCGTTTGTCAATCCTCCCCACAAACCCAAACATTTCCAGTTTACCACAGATAAGCAAGATACTAAAGTCTATTTTAAGGTACCCCCAAACACACGCGACGCGACAGTTGCGACGCGATTCTATCGCTTGGTGACAGCGATTCTGTCGCCGTTGGTATGGAAGTATAAATAGAACATTGCCTGCAGCGACCCAACGATAGAAACACGGCGACTAGTTGTCGCTGTCGCGGCGATGAAATCGCTTATGTCTGGGGGAGCCTTTACTGTTGGGAGATTCGATGCAGTAAATTGAGCATTCTGAACGATTCACAGGCTTTTTACGAAATGAACAAAAATGCGAGTGTTACAATTATGCGATCGTGGGCAGTATATGAGAAAGGCACAAATAATATACTTTATGCAAATCGACCGGCAGATTAATGTGCTTTGGTTTGGCACACACCTCTGAATCAGCTATTCCCTCGTTCAGTTCTGTGTCAAAAAGTATTAAGGATAAAAAAAATGTTGCCCGTATTATTGATGTTTAAGTCTGTATCGAGTATAGGATTCCTAATTTAAATATGTACGGTTACCCCACTGAGTATACTGCCGTTATACGCATAATTGTCCCATGTATATAAGAAACCCCAGCAAACATGGGACAAATATACGCATGACGACAGTTTAAGTGTTCATCATACCTTGATGTGACTGTAGAACCCACTCATCCGCACCTGCGAACAACTACACCAAGTAGTATGTCCCGCCTTTGGGATCTTCCCTTTTTGTTTTCTGCACCCAGCTAAACTAATCTCTACCCGAGTCCAATATTATCGCAGTCACTATTTTCCTACTTTTCTACCACGCGGGACGGAATACGAAATTCTTTCACTATAAGATCACGCGCAACAAATTGTTGATTATTTTTAAATTCGTTCCCGTTGTCACCGACAGAAAATAAGTTTGATGATCAATTTCGGATAACACCCCACTCTAACAACACACACACCCCGTCGCGTCAGTGAGACACACCAATACACTCGATCGCCTATTAAACCGCACACTTTTCGTCGCAATGTTTTCGTTTTCCCGACACTGCTTGTTTACTTCTACTTTGTTTTGTTCCTCCTATAGGTTTTCCCTCAATTTGTGCGCCTTGCAAGTCGCGACAATTTCATACAACCGGTTTGAACTTTAGCCGCGACCCCAATTTCCGGCACATCACTCAACTGCGTCGCGCGAGGACCGTTGCGCCACTTTGAGGTTACGACCCCTGTCGATCACACAAAGGAAGGCCCACTTGATCGAGCAAATTCGATTATGCGGAATCGTACTCGGCGCACCTTGAATTCATTGATCTGACCCGGTTTTCCTCGATCTCTCTCTTTCTTCGGCACTTGGGCGATGCCAAACAACAACCATCAAATAATCACACAGCCGACAATAAATGTAGGACACTTTTCACGGCGACTGGCCCTTGGAGCTATTAAATTAAAATTCAACCGGTCGCTTTTTTACGATCGACGCCACCCGCCACACCACTTCGACTGCACTTTCTGCTTGAGATATTTGTCGGTACCATGAAGGAAGCAACAGGCTCACTTAGTGAACTCAATGATGGGCCAAATTTCCCGAACACTTGCTACGCGGTCCGCGAATGGGCTTACGAGCGAGAATCCCTTGAGATAGGTTACACGACTTCGACTGGGAGCACAGTCACATCCAAAACCCACCTCAGACAGTCGCCAGCATCGTCGACGGCGACCAGGATCGGATCGGTCTTGGTGAGAAAGAAAAATGTCACGCTTTGAGCTGAGCACAGTTTTCGGCGCGACGATTGGCGCTTCCCGTTGCTGGGTGGTGGAGCATGAGAGGGTGGGTGGTGCGACCAACAGTGAAAATAAATGGCGCGCCAGCCCCCACAACGTGAGCCGCAATTTCGTCACCTCTTGGCTCACAGCAGATACTTGGGAAAATATATGCGCCATCGTGGAAAGTGGGAAAAAGGAGCAAAGCCTTTTCGTCAGCGCAAACTGTATAGGTAGTTCACTAATCTTTATTGGGAGGAAAACAATAGATTGGGAACCGCCCATAAATTAGATCATTCTCGGATGTTTTGTGACAAACAAACTAGTTGCGTTATAATGTATAGTTTTAGAAAACATCCTTAAATCGATCTTGTATTTAGGATCCCGATCAGTCTAAGAAAATGGCAAAAATGGCACTAGAAATTCTACGCTATTCAAATGCAATAAATCAATAGGTGAAGGGGAGTACCTACCTAATATGCCCAAGCTAAGCACATGATTTCTCATTTTTAACGATTTCCATGGGAACTTTCCTCAAGCAAACAGTCAACAAACATAGCAACCTTATGTCATCTCAAAATTTCAGAAATTCTCAACAATATCGATAATATCCTGTTTCGGGAAAACTCATGGATGCATAATGCCCACTTGCTGGCAGCTTTTAAGGGAACAACGCACCACGATTCAGGTATGGGAAGGGGGACGATATGCTTTGCTGCTACAGTCATCCAATTGTAACGATTTTCATGGATGTGTTTACCACTCGCAAAAGCTTGAAAACATACCTAGCTAGCTAATTCCGGTTCACGCGTTTGTTTTTCTTGTTTTGGTATGGTCAGTGCGCAGGTACATATGGAGGCGCGTGATACATTACAAGTTAGTGTCAATGGCGCGCAAAATCATTAGATGACTATGTTTATTCACATAATCGTGTATATAATTTCAATACTTTTCCCACCTAACATACTTAATTTCATGTCTAGCTCTGTAAAAAAACGCATTTCAATATGAATACGGTGCCATCACAGTTGTAGGATGCTTTTGTATGTCAAGTTTGAGAACACCGAAATGGATGTTTTGTCTTTACATAGATTTTTGTTATGATATTTCATAATTTTTCTATCATCTTTTGCAACCCGTTAAGTTTTTGATGAAAAGCAGATGTTATTTTTGTGCTAATGAAGAATTTTTATTTCGCAGCTGTCAAGATAGGTATTAACGTTTTCTGGCAGAAGCGAAAGAAGTGCTTCCTACGATCATAAGCTTCAAAAGTAATAAAATTATTTACCTCCAATCAAAAAAATGGCACGGACGTCATTATCAAAGTTTGTTATTTACTATTCAGTCGACATTAATTACATATTATTCGGCGACTCAGCCGCACGAAAAATAATCCACGTGTCTTGGAGGGATACTAAATGCTACTAAATTTGCAAAAAAAAAATCCACAGATCTTGGAGTTCTTTTGTCCTTTTCGAAAACATGTACTGTGCTGCTTACCGATTGACACGCTGATGTGTGAATCCATAAACACATGCTGAAGGTAACTTACTTAAACCCTGCATTCTCTTTCTTCTATAATTAAAAAAAGGCAAAAAAAATCCTCTAGCATGATTGTTTTTCTCCTGAATTTTGCGCGAGACAAAGATGAACAAAAAACATGTTGCATTTGAGAAACCAATTAATTCCTTTGGAAACTGAGCTCCAAAATATACTTATCTTAACATCGTGGTTTTCAATTGCAGAACAACGATTTATTTAATCAGACTAAGGCCGAAGTGGCCTGTGCGGTATATAAGAGTCTTCTCCATTCGGCTCGGTCCATGGCTACACGTCGCCAACCACGCAGTCTACGGAGGGTCCGCAAGTCATCTTCCACCTGATCGATCCACCTTGCCCGCTGCGCACCTCGCCTTCTTGTGCCCGTCGGATCGTTGTCGAGAACCATTTTCACCGGGTTACTGTCCGACATTCTGGCTACGTGCCCGGCCCATCGCAGTCGTCCGATTTTCGCGGTGTGAACGATGGATGGTTCTCCCAACAGCTGATGCAATTCGTGGTTGATTCGCCTCCTCCACGTACCGTCCGCCATCTGCACCCACCATAGATGGTACGCAGCACTTTCCTTTCGAAAACTCCAAGTGCGCGTTGGTCCTCCACGAGCATCGTCCAGGTCTCGTGTCCGTAGAGGACTACCGGTCTAATTAGCGTTTTGTAGATTGTCAGTTTGGTACGGCGGCGAACTCTATTCGATCGGAGCGTCTTGCGGAGTCCAAAGTACGTACGATTTCCAGCCACTATGCGTCTCCGAATTTCTCTGCTGGTGTCATTTTCGGCAGTCACCAGTGAGCCCAAGTACACAAATTCTTCTACCACCTCGATTTCGTCACCACCGATGCAAACTCGCGGTGGGTGGCTCACATTGTCTTCTCTTGAACCTCTTCCTATCATGTACTTCGTCTTCGACGTGTTGATGACTAGTCCGATCCGCTTAGCTTCCCTCTTCAGTCTGATGTAGGCTTCCTCCATCTTCTCAAAGTTACGTGCCATAATATCTATGTCGTCGGCGAAACCAAATAGCTGGACGGACTTATTGAAAATTGTACCACTCGTGTTAATCCCTGCTCTTCGTATTACCCCTTCCAAAGCGATGTTGAATAGCAAACACGAAAGACCATCACCTTGCCGTAACCCTCTGCGGGTTTCGAAGGGACTCGAGAATGCCCCTGAAACTCGAAATACGCACATCACCCGATCCATCGTCGCTTTGATCAACCGTGTCAGTTTATCCGGAAAACCGTGTTCGTGCATTAGCTGCCATAGCTGGTCCCGATCGATTGTATCATATGCGGCTTTGAAGTCGATGAATAGATGATGTGTGGGCACGTTGTATTCGCGGCATTTCTGCAGTACTTGGCGAATGGCGAACACCTGGTCCGTGGTGGAGCGTTCGCCCATAAAACCCGCCTGGTACTGCCCCACGAACTCCCTTGCAGTTGGTGCTAGTCGACGGCATAAAATTTGGGAGAGTACCTTGTAGGCGGCGTTCAGCAATGTGATTGCGCGGTAGTTGCTACAATCCAGCTTATCGCCCTTTTGTAGATGGGACACACGACACCTTCCATCCACTCCTGCGGCAAAACTTCCTCCTCCCAAATCTTGGTAATGACCCAGTGCAGCGCTCTAGCCAGTGCCTCACCACCGTGTTTAAATAACTCTCCTGGTAGTTGGTCAACCCCAGGGGCTTTGTTGTTCTTCAGCCGGCCAATCTCCTCCTGGATTTCCTGGAGATCCGGAGCCGGTAGAATTATGTCCTGCGTGCGTTCTCCCAGGTCCATCACCATACCGCCATCTTCGTCTGCCACATCACCATTCAGGTGTTCTTCGTAGTGCTGCTGCCACCTTTGGATCACCTCACGCTCGTTCGTAAGAAGGTTCCGTTTATGTCCTTACACATATCAGGCTGTGGCACGTGGCCCTTACGTGAACGGTTTAACTTCTCATAGAACTTTCGTGTGTTATTAGCGCGGTACAGTTGCTCCGTTTCTTCACGGTCTCGATCTTCCTGCTGGCGCTTTTCCTCCGGAAAATCGAGTTTTGTCTGTTCCGCGCCTGTTTATATCGTGCCTCGTTCGCCCTCGTGCGGTGTTGCAGCAATCTCGCCCATGCTGCATTCTTCTCTTCCACTAACTGCTCACATTCGCCGCCATACCAGTCGTTTCTCTGATCCGGGGCACCGTGCCAAGTGCAGCGGTTGCGGTGCTACCAATGGCGGATCGAATATCTCTTCAGCCACTTTCAAGAGACGCTGCGCCTAGCTGCTCTTCCGTTGGAAGTGCCACTTCCAGCTGCTGCGCGTATTCTTGGGCTAGTCTACCATCTTGTAGCCGCCCAATGTTAAGCCGCGGCGTCCGACTTCGACGCGTGTTGTACACCGTCGAGAGTTTTGAGCGCAGGCATACTGCAACGAGGTAGTGGTCGGATTCAATATTCGCACTGCGGTAAGTGCGGACGTTCGTGATGTCGGAGAAGAATTTACCGTCGATTAGAACGTGGTCGTTTTTGTTTTCCGTTTCTTGGTTAGGTGATCAAGGCAGGTGGTTAGGCAGAACAACGATATGGAAGTTAATAAAATGTATCGTTTAAATGTTGAACTAAATTAGTATTTAGAGTTATGATATTGAACTCTCGAAAACCATTATAGTTAGTTGGCACCAATAATCTAAATATCTGATTCCTTCCATTTAATCCAACTATTAGCCTCGTGTAGCTGACCTTCAACATATCGATGTTGAACTTCAGAACAACCGCCTAGAAAATGACATTGTTCCAAAATATCACAGAGATATCATTCACAAATTTAAGACTTGTGTTAACTAGGATTGTATAACATTTCACCGAAAACTGTTTCGCGGAATTCAGTTTCGCGGTTGAACATTTCGCGGAATGACATTTGGCGGTTTGTAACTTTTCGCGGTACGACATTTGGCGGTTTGTACCTTTTCGCCGAATTACTTTTGGCGGAATGTACCATTTCGCGGAATACACAATTTCGCGGAATACACCCGATTCTTTTTTTACACGGATTATTTTCACACGGATTTTTTTTACACTGCTTTTTTACACGGATTCTCGAAATAACACGGATTATTTTTGCACGGTTTCTCGAAATAACACGGATTTTTTTTACACGGTTTCTCGAAATAGCACGGATTATTTTTACACGGATTTATTTTTACACGGAACGCATCCCCCGTATTAGCAAAGACCCGGTTACTTTTTTTACACGGATATTTTTTGCACGGCTTTTTTTACACGGTTTCTCGAAATAACACGGATTTTTTTGCACGGATTCTCGAAATAACACGGATTATTTTTACACGGTTTCTCGAAATAGCACGGATTTTTTTTACACGGATTTTTTTCACACGGCACGCATCCCCCGTGTAAAAAAAGAATCGGGTGTATTAATAATATGAATATTAATATATAATATAACACGTTATATTATATTAATAATATAATATAACACGAGATTAACACGTTGAAACTTTTATAAAAGCCAAAAAAAAATTTCGATAAGTTTCCTAGACCGGGCCAAAAGTTGAACCCAGCCTCCTTCAGCATAGTCTTGCTTGGCAGTCATGCATCTTCCCGCACGGCTAAGGAACGCCACCCAGAATATTTAGAAGCAGTTTACAATTTCCCCTTAAACCGGGTAGATACATCAATTTAAAGAACGTTACCCCTCGTTTCACCTTATACTGGGCAGACGCGTTCATTTAAAGAAGGCATTATCAACTCCTTTCGCCTTATACCGGGCAGATGCATCCATTTAAAGAAGGCATTACCCCTCCTTTAGCCTTATACCAGACAGACGCATTCTTTTAGAGAAGGCATTATCAACTCCTTTCGCCTTATACCGAGCAGATGCATCCATTAGTCGTTACCCCTGTCTTCGTCTTATACCGGGCAGACGCGTTCTTTTAAAGAAGGCATTATCAACTCCTTTCGCCTTATACCAGGCAGATGCATCCATTTAAAGAAGGCGTTACCCCTCCCTTCGCTTTATACCGGGCAGACGCGTTCTTTTCGAGAAGGCATTATCAACTCCTTTCGCGTTATACCAAGCAGATGAATCCATTTAAAGAAGGCGTTACCCCTGTCTTCGCCTTATACCGGGCAGATGCATCCATTTGAAGAAGGCGTTACCCCTTAAAAATGAGTACAATATCGGGTTCGGGTCGGGTGCGGGTTTGTGAGACAAAAAATCGGGTCCGCGTCGGGTACGGGATTAAAAAATAAAGTACTGAAAATTATTTTATTCAATTTTGTTCATTGTGAGGCTAGTTCGTTGTTTGGGCTTACATTTTTTCAATTTAAAGAGAACCAGGAAATATCAAGTTTGATTTTTTCGGGGAAAACTTCAGAGCAGATGTAAATAATTAAATTATGTCGGGTTCGGGTCGAGTACGGGTTTACGAATACAAAAATTCTCGGGAGCGGGTCGGGTTCGGGTTTGCATTAAATCCAAAATAAAAATAGCCCAGATTTCATGTAATTAAGCAGAAATCGGTATATATCTGAATGATAATTATTCTAACTGCATTCCGCCAAATGGTATTCCGCGGAATGATTTTCGGTGAAAAGGTACATTCCGCGAAATGTCTTTCGGAAAAAAGGTGCATTCCGCGAAATGTGTTTCGGAGAGTTGATACATTCCGCGGAATGTCGTACCGCGAAAAAAAATTCCGCGAAATGGTTTTCGGCGAAATAGTATACAACCGTTAACTAGTACTGCTTGAGCTTGATGACCGATTTCCGAAACAGGAAATAAAGTCACTTTTGCGTTCATCAAAAATCTTAATCACATTGCATATCAAACTTTCGTCAATCGTAATTGTGTGAAAAAAAAACTCGCAATGACTTATATTCCTTGCAATATCCTATATCAGTGCGAATGAATGTCTATATAAATCATAATACAATCAAAACCACTTCAGTCCAAGCTCAAAGAAGTTATCCAGTATCATACCAGCCAGTAAATTTATTGTTCTAAAATAGTTTTAGTACAGGAAGATATCCAGTACCATACCAGCCAGTATGCATATGATCTCACTGGCTGGAGTGAGAATTACCTCGGAGTTTCCCTCAGAGTTCTCCCAGAGCACCCAGTGAAGTTTTTTTTGAGGAGATTTTCCACAATTGGATCTTTCTCTGAAACTTATAAATATTCACAATTTGTGACAGATTTAGTTCGGAAAAAGTATTGGAGAATAACCACTTCCTTTGAACAGAATAAAAGAACATGATATGGTTGATTGATGTAATAGATAAAAGTACAACAATATCAAAAAATTGCATCGAAATATCATTTAGATATTAGGATATGCTATGAATAAGGACAAAACAAAGGCACATGATATTGATCACTTCTTACAAATAGCATAACTTGGCGGTGTGCAAGAAGACGGTGTGTGGCGGCGAAGAATGAACCATGAGCTCGCCCAACTCTACGGCGAACCCAGTATCCCAAGCAGCACAGCTCGGATCGATTTAGTTGCAGCAACTCCAATGTGACTGGATTTGGTCGCATATGAGTCACCGTGACTGGTATGTGACAAGTGTGCTACTCGGGATCCAGAAGGTAGCTAAAGCCGGAAGGGTACGATGGGCAGGACATGTTGCAAGAATGCCGGACAGCAACCCTGCAAAGATGGTGTTCGCTTCTGATCCGGCCGGTACGAGACGGCGTGGAGCGCAGCGAGCGAGATGAGCAGACCAGGTGCCAGTGTTGTCCTACACTCAAGGCGAAAAATTCTGCTCTTTGATATTACTCCATCTAAACGATTTTATAGTCTTAACTAAAAAAGTTCAACTAATTGGAGGATATTTGAATTTTCTAAATGTCATGATAAACTGTCAAAAAAATGCACGCCAGAGCCACAGGAGCACGCGCACTGAAAATACACTGGAGGGTTTTCACTGAAGTGTATTTTCAGCGCGCGCGATCCTGTGGATCTGGTGTGCATTTTTTTGACAGTTTGACATGACATTTAGAAAATTCAAATATTCTTCTACAAGTTAAAACTATAAAATCGTTTAGATGGAGTAATATCAAAGAGCAGAATTTTTTGCCCTGAGTGTAGGACAACACTGCCAGGTGCAAAACGACTTGGCGAGCGTGGGGCGTATCCGAGGATGGAGAGATGCGGCCTCGAACCGTGTATTGTGGCGTCAAATTGATGATTCAGTGTTATCTGTTTAGATGTAGACTAAATAAATGAATGAATGAATGTACCCGGCCTTGATCGGAGTTACCAGTTTGATTCGCATGTTTTATACATTCGGAAAATGAATAAACCAATTGGTCAACAGGATAATTATGTTTTCTTATTGATACCTCAAAATTTTATTAATAGAAGGCAGATTTCATTTGAAAACATTCACTGAATTTGAAGAAGGGATTAAACTTAAAATCGCCTTATTCCGGGCAAACGTCTATTTATAAAGAAGGAAAAACATCCACCAATGTCTTATTCCGGGCAAACGTCTATTTTTAAAAAAGGTATCACATTCACCATCCAGAATGAAACACATTAATCATTGCTTTTCACTGGGCAAACCATGATTTCGATGAAGGGTTGAGTTGATCGAAAACTAAACAATATCACTCCCCCACACCTTCCCCATAATGTGAAGAATGTGTATTCCAAATTTGGTTGAAATCAGCCAAGGGGTTCAGGAGTTGTACTGGAACATACACACAAACATACAAACATTAAGTTATACATATTATATAGATTTCCATGGCCCTTCTACCTTTTCAATGAACATTTTTCTAAAATAGAGAATATGTGTACCAAATCTGGTTGGAATTGATCCTGGGGTTGAGAGTTACACTGAATTGCTCGTTTTCTAAAGACAACTCAATTTCGACCAAACGCGACTTAATCATATTTATATCTAGTGAAGTGGGATGATCATTGCTTTGCATCTGCATCCATTCAGCCATTTTGCCATAGAAATAACTTTTTTCATTTGAGACTCTCGTATTCAACAAGAAAGTCACTTTTAAAAAATTGCTTTATCTTGTGTTTTGCCACTTCATTCCACCATCTGCTTCTATCAGTTACATAAACATGACGACATTTCCATCTTTCATATTCCTCAGTCAAACGAGCGCAAACCGTATCGTCTTTAACAAGTGAGCTATTTACTTTCCAATAACCCCTTCCGATTGGAGCAATATCTTCAACCGATACACCTGTGCGCCGCCGCGCGCCGCCGCCGCCGGTGGTTTTACTCACGCCGCCGCCGCCGGCGATTTTGGGTCGGCGCGCCGCCGAACATAATTTTGCCACGCCGATGACTAATCGCAATAAAAAAAATCAATTAACTTGAGTCGAGTCGAGTAAAATAAGAGACACTGAAGATGGCCTTACAGAGATGAAATACGTATTTGTAAGACAATACAACGTGGTGGAATTGATTGGAATAGTACTAAACTTATGATTGTTGTTGTTAGTTAGTTGTTAGAATGTTGTTGAGGTGGAACTCGTCAGAATTCAATTTCAAATCTACCTCAAGTGATGGTGCCTCTAAGACAGTGTGTGAAAAACATTGGATAATGAATTGGTTGGTTGATTAGTTGTGAGTTTGAATTCTCGCTTAACTTTTCAAAAGGTCCTAAGGAACATTTTTTTCATGAATTAGTTTTAATAGCGCAATCAACAAAACAACACGAAAGCTATTGATTGCAGTATTCAAATTAATTCATGAAAAAAATGTTACTTAGGTCCTTTTGAAAAGTTAAGCGAGAATTAGGCTGTATCTAGTAGATTTAATCTACTAAGTAGAATAATACAAAAAATGTTGAAATGGTCTTTGAAATTCGTCTAAGGCAAAGCCTCATTCAGTCGGGCACTTAAATCTGTAGGCAGTGTTGTCCTACACTTTGTGCAAAAAAAACTGCTCTTTGATTTACTCCATCTACACGATTTTACAATCTTAACTAAGTAAGTGCAACTAATAGAAGGCTATTTGAATTTTCTAAATGTCCATCGTTTAGATGGAGTAAAATCAAAGAGCAGAATTTCTTGCACAGAGTAGTGTAAGACAACACTGCCGGTAGGTGACTCGCAAATTATGTTTGGTGTGGCACATAAGCTTTTGTGAAGGCTTGAATACATCCCCAAAGCGCCAAAACCACTTGGTATATTTCCTAGTAAATTCCTCCAGATATTCCTCCGAAAAGTTTCAATAAAAAACCTTGGAAAATTACTTTATGTGTTCTTCCGGAAATGTCTTACAAAATTTCTCCGAAAATTCCTTATGGAATGCATACAAAAAAATTGTTTCAGTAATTTCTACGAAAATGTTGTTAAGAATTCCTTAGGAGAATCGTTAAGGAATTATTTCGGAAGTTTCTTTAGCGATTCCTCCGAATATTTCTTAATAAATTTCTCAAGAAATTCCATTTGGAGTTTCTTCAAAAACTATTTAGCGACTCTTCCAATTTTTTAAATGAATACCTCGTCATGAATTTCTTTGGCAATTATTCTATGAATTCTTCAAATAAATTCTTCCAGAGATTGCATAAGGGATTTCTTCCAAATTTTCCTAAGGAATTTCTTCAGAGCTTCTTCCAGCAATTCCTTTAAAACATTCTTCGAGAATTCTTCCAGAACTTCCTGCAGGAATTCCATCGAAAATGCCTTCATGGGTTCTTTAGGAAATTCTTTCAGTAATACCTTCGGATTTTCTCAGTGTTGATTGTTTAATTTATTTGTTTTATTTTTTCAAAAATTCAATTAGCAACTCCACCGAAAACTATTTCATTATCTAATTAATTTTCAATGAATTTCCTGGAAGAAATCTAAGAAGGAATCCGGGAGGCTTTTCGAAGAAACTTTTAAAGAAATCCCTGGTGAAATATCCAAAGGAATTCTTGGTGGAGTTTTTTTAGATTATTCAAGGAAATTTTTTTGAGGAGCTCTTAAATGAATTTTCGGAGAAGTTTTTGGAGAAATTCCTGGAGGGTTTTGTGCAGGAATTTCTAAATATATTTCCGAAGGCATTTTTAAAAGAGAACCTGAAAGGATTTTCGAAAATAATTCCCGTTTGAACTACTTTAAGAGATTTTGAAAGTATTTCTAAACAACTTCCCACAAACCGCGTAAGCCGAATTTTCACATTTTCAAACCCACCCCCCCTAGTAGACTTTTCCAAAACCCCTCCCCCATCCCCTTGAAGTCTATGTGGTCGGGGTTCAGCCAAATCACACCAAACGCCAACGAAAAATTACCGATTTTTCTGCTCAAACTTTCGTTGAGTAGCCTCAGCCTCAGAACTGAGGATATACTACTGCAAATGTATGTATCAATTTATGATATGAAAATATTTCCGTTGTCCTTGTACGAGCAAAATTTGACAAGTCAGTCGAAAAGCCGCTTGGTTCGGTTTGGCTGAACCCCGACCACGTAGACTTTTTCAAATTTAACAAAATGTCATAAGTGATTGGAAAAAAATTGGAAATCAACCACGTTTTCAGCAATTTAAATATACAAATCCATTTTCAAATCCATTGTGAACACTACAGTAAAATTCAAATTTCAAACCTAACAAAATCAAACTCAATAAAATCCAACTCAATATCAACGAAATCAAATTCAATCATCTGTCCATAGCTCCTGAAATCAAATCTCGAAGTCAATTAATTTAATTTCTGTTGGATTTGATTCCTCCTAGAGGCCACCGCCACCGGCACTTGCATAGGCGCGCCACTGCTTAAAATCTGTCACGCATCTGAATTATAATTCTTCATGGCGGTTAAAATTTGTAGAAAACCCAAGAATTTTCAGAATTTCGAGTTGAAATTCCGAGAACGTCAAGTCTACATTCCAAAAAGTTTGTCGTAGAAATTCCGTAGAATTTCCTGATTTAAAACCTTCAAAGTTTCCAGGTAATACTCCAAAAAACTCTCCGTGATAATTCCGATATTTTTCTTGAAAATTCCATTCCGTTGAAATCTCAAGAATTTTTTCCAAATTCCAAAAGTTTTCCCGTTAAAATGTCGAGTAGTTTTCCGTAGAAATTTTGAATTATTTCCCGTTGAAACCATGCTAAAGGTTTCCTACGATATTTTGACATTTGCAAAGTAGGAGCGATTTCCTGAAGAAATTTAAAAAAAAAAATCCTATAGACATTCCAAAGAGTTTTCCAGATAATTTTCGGTGGAAATTATGGAGGATTTCAGTTGAATTTGTGATGAATTTATCGTAAAAAATAGAATAAATTTTCATGAAAATTGCTAATGCTTTCTTACAAGAATTGCAATATTTTTTTTGTAAAAACTCAAAGAGTTTTTGGTGGTAAATTCAAATAATTTCTCGTGAAAGTTTTCAAAAATTTCGTTTTCCATAGATAATTCCAAAGAATTTTCATTAGAACTGCCGAAGAAATTGCCGTTAAATTTCGAAGAATTTCGCTTATATGTATGTCCAAAGAATTCCTCGCGAAAATTCCAAGAATTTCAGAAATTAAGAAAAATATCCCGGGGACTTCCCAGAAAATCTTCAGTGGAAGTTCTGAAGAATTTATCACGGAAATTTCGGAGAATTCCCCTTACAAGTTCCAAAGAATGTCTTTTGGAAATTCCAAAGACTTCTTCTTGGATATTCCAAAATGCTTCCTTTGTAAATTCTAAATAATGTTCCGTCGAAGTGTGATATAATTCCCCGTGGAAATTCTAAAGAATCACTTGTAATTTCTAAAGAAGTTCCTGCCGAAAATCAAAAGATATTTTAGTAGAATCTACAATGTAATCCAAGTGGAAATTTTGAAAATTTTTCGAAATTTTTTATAGAATATTTTGGAGAATTTTCGTGCTCAACACAGAAGAATTTGCTGTTAAAATCATGATATTTTTAAGCCGTAGTTCAGACTATTACTTCAGTGAAATCCATAAGAGATTCGAGAGATTATTTCGGTAAAGTCTTGCAAAAAAAAAACGGAAAAATCGAAAAAAAAATCAAACAAGTGAACTTCGCACAAAGCTGCTGTATTAAATGTTTTCCGAAAAAAAAAAGTCTACGTAGACTTTTCGTATACTCCCGCCCCCCTTAGTAGACTGACGTAGACTTTTTCGAATCCCCTCCCCCTCAAGAGTCTACGTGGTTTATGGACAACCCCTAAAGGAATTTCTTAAGGAATATTTGAAGGAATTTCCGGAGGAATTCTCAAAGGAATTTATGAAGAAATTTCTAATAGAATTTCAGAGAAAATGCCTACTGGTATTTCTGAAGTAATTCCTAGATTTCTCCAGGATTTTTTTTGTAATTCTCCAAAAAATCCTATGGAGATTCGTCCAGGAATTTCCTCCGGAAACGAATTCCAGAAAGTCTTTCGAAAATTCTCTCAGCTATATTCGGAAATTTCTCTCAGGAATTAGTTCGGAAAAAGTTCCTTCAGAAATTTGTTTAAGAAAACCTTGGGAACATCGTTAAGGTGTTTTCCCGAAAATTCCTCAAGAAATTCTTCTAAGAACTCTTTTGGAATTCCTTGAAAAGTTCTAGGACGAAATTTCCTTAAGAATTCCTGAACAAGTTCCTGAAGTAATATCCGTAGAAGACCCCGCAATTTTTTTTTTTTCAAAGTAAGTCCTCAAGAAACTTCTGACAGTCTTAGATATCTCCGAAAATTCCTTTGGACATTCCGTCAAGACTTCGTTCAGAAATTCGGATATACCTTCTGAAAATCCTTCTTTTTGAAATATCTACAGAGAATGTTTTAGGAGTTCCTTAGGAAATTGTTTCAAAATTCCAAATCTCTAAAAACTCTTTCAGAAATTTATTAACGGATTACTTCGGAAATTTCTGTCAGCTTCGAAATTTTTCTTTGGAATTTCTTTGAAAATCAATTTGATATTCCTTCGGAAATTATTTTTAGTAATTCCTCTAGGAATTCCTTAGCAAGTTCCTTGACAATAATTAATCCTTAAATTCCCATAGGAATTCTTCCATAACTTCTTTAAGCAATTTAATAGAGAATTTCTCAGGGTAATCCTTTGAAAATTCCTCCAGAAAATTCTTTTGTAACTTCACGAAGCTACCTACAGACACTGACAAAACTAGCTCTGTACACATCGTTGATTCGTCCAGTCGTCCTGTACGGCCATGAATCATGGACGTTAAAAGATGCAGATTATCAAATTCTCAAAGTGTTTGAGTTGAAAATACTGTGCTCAATACTTGGCAGCGTGGTGGAAAATGTAAATGGAGCAGCTGAATAAATGAACCACAGTTAAACCAAGTATACACAAATGCAGACATAGGCAGGTTGATAAAATAAGGCAGATTACAGTGGGTTGGACATGTAGTGCGTATGCAGGAAGAGAGACCAGCAAAAGAACTTGCAGAGAACCTGGAACAGGACGTTTGCTCTAGGGTGTGCAATCGAGGAAGATGCGGAAGCAGCCGCTGATGCATTTTGGAAATACTGTTAGGTATTCCTTCAAAATGTCTGTGGGGATTTGCTCAAAATTTTCTTAAAAGGTTCCTACTACACTTTCCAATACTACTTCAGGAATATTCTCGGAAAGTCCTTTAGAAAATTCTCTTAGGAATTCCATCAGAAAATAGTTCATTCTTTAATAAATTTCCGAATGAATTCCTGCAGGAATATTTTATGTTTTACTAAAGGAATTTCCCAAAGAGAACCTGAATGGATTATTCTTTCTAAAATAGAAAAATTCTGCAGACATTGTCATAGGATTTTACGAAGGAATTCCTAATGAAATTTACTGAGAAATGCCTGTAGGAATTAAGTTTCCTCCTAGTTTCCTCCAGAAATTCATTCAGAAACTCCACCAAGAGCTTTGTTGGCATATTTAGGCAAATTTCAGGAAAATATTAGATTTTTTCTGAAACTTAAACGACTGAAGTGTATCTAAATCCTAAATTGGAAATAACTTTTGAAAAAAGTTATTACCAATTTGTTCTATGACACCGAAATCTAATTCTTAACACTTAGGGGTCACGAAAAAGTGAAGCAGGATTTATTGTTAAAATTTGATTAATCAAAATCAAAGAGTAACAAAATAGTGGTAATTCAAATAACATTTTGAAATCAGGTATTGATTAGTATCGCCGGCAATTGACTATTTTGAATGTGCTGCGTGATGATCGGCAAACGCAGAATATTGCAATTTTAATCCACTGAAGTCGGTTTTTATACGGGCGATTCCTACCGTGTGAATCAAACCGCGTTAATCCAAAAATCCGCGGTAAAATTGATTTTTTTAACCATTTATTTTTTTCATCCACGCCGGTTCACGCCGCCGCCGCCGCCGCCGATAAAAGTCAACGGCGCGCCGCCGTGACGCCGCCGCCGCCGGGGCAAAAGTGACCACCACGCCGCCGCCGCCGATGATATGACCGGCGCACAGGTCTACAACCGATACACCAACTGTCATCACTATACCAAAATGGGATAGTCGAGAATTCCGTTACACTCCGAAGGAATGTAGAACTACTATAGAATCGGTCTAGTCTTGATGAGCTACTATTTCTAATGAAAGTGAAAACGTTTTTCTTGAGCTCCAAAGCTATATCTTTTTTTTATTTTTATATAATTTATAAGTTGTTTCAAACCGGTGCTAAAATTTTTAATCGACCTATTGGAGTCACAGTTATTCAAAATGCAGTTAAAATCGCCACCAATTACATCGACCTTTTTTTCCCCTTTGCCAAAATGAATAGATAAATCATTAACGAACAAGTTGTCTCTTCCTTTTTTCTTATTACTCCCCGAAAAGGCATAGATGTTGATGTAGTTTACCCCGTTAACAACAATGATGATATTCTCCTGTTTGGATCCTGTGGTATTTGCGTGTGTCAAGCACGAAGGTGTATACTAGACTGACCTCTGTTCACTGCGTCGTACAACATGATCTTGCTGTTGCACTACTACTTAGCTAGAGTTGCTCATACGGGTGTTCTTCCTAGGTGGGACATAGAACAGATCAATATGATGTAGTGCACATATTAGGCGAGGCATCGATCACCACAGATCCAATAAGGGCTGTCTAAACTCGAACGAACTCCTTATCAATATGGCGGTGCCTGAACCATATTCACCAATGTTAACTAAAGCAGAGCACAGAGAACAGACATGGATGCTCGAACAAAATTTCGTTAAAAACGTGTGTAAAGATTTAAATCGCACCTCAGCGCCGCCAACGCAGGCTGCCCGACATAAAAACTCAATTTCACTAAGTGATGGCGTTGGCATACACTTCATAAACAATGCAGTGCTGTCACCTAGGAGCGAGCCTAGGAGCAATTTGGAATGAACACTAGCGCTAAAAAGTAAAACACGGCAAATTATAACCATATTTATCAGCACACTAGCACCGCGCAACGGGGGCATAACGACATACTTTAAAATGACCAGTACAAACTTTTACACAAGCACGCGAATGAAGATGAACGTCTGTTCTCTGTGAGCAGAGTTAGAACGAACAAAGGAAAAATTTGCATAACACACTTCTTGCAAAAACAAAATATCTATGTTTTGATTTAAAACGAAATCTCTTAATAGACCTTTGTTGATGGAGCTTTTTGAACTATTAAGATTCACTGAACCAACTTTAAGTGTATAATTCATTGTAATATTCTCACTAAGCAATTGGAAAAAAAGTGTAGAGAAACCTAATTGATACTCGCGGTTGCCTAATCTGGTTTAACGCCGGTCAACCACCGACTTACTTCTGCTCTTTCTCTCATCCAACTTCAGCTGCTTACCTCGCGTTCGTGCTGCTACTTTCTGCCACCCGCTGATAGTGGATGTGTCTTCGTTCACCGCTTTATCCGCACTCGATGTGTCCGAAGAAGCGCTCTCTTCAGTTTCCTCCTCCGATCCTCCATTAGATTTTACACCTTTTCGCCCACGTTTCAATGAGCAACCCTCCGTCTCCATGTGTTGTGATGGTTCATCGCTGATGGCTGGTGTAGTGTTCATCACCGTTGTGTGAGATTCATCGTTCGTCTGTGTGGTATCCGACCGATCTTCTCTTCCCGTTGTGTGTGAACTACCACTCGTCTCCATTGTTTGTGTGCGTGCCGAGGTTGGACTCGCAGTTGTGATGTCGTTCGATTCAACGTGATCATTTTTCCGTACTGCTAGAGCGCCCGCTTCCACCACCTCGCCCTTCGACAATGGATTGTTACTTGCTGATGTACTGGAGCTTGCAGCAACTAACAAATTCAAATTTGTCATTCTTCCGTCATTTGTTTTATCTTCCGAAAAACGTCGTTCCGTGTTGGGTTTCAACCATACTCCTTTCAATGCACTGCTATACGAGCCGGTTCGATCCGTCTCCAACCTGTCGTTCACTGATTTTCGCTGTGGACAATCCGCTTTCAAGTGCTCCGTACTACCACATTGGTAGCATTTGTTCACCAGGCCCTCATAATATACCGAGCTCGAATGTTTCGAACATTAACGGATGCTTGAATCTCCTCACCTTCCTTCAGTTCAACATACACACCTCGCACAGATGTCCACATTGGAAATCCGGTTTCAGCACCGTATGTTTCTCTAACCAACCGCTGAATGTTCCCATACTTCGACAGAGCAGACCAAATTTCTTTATCTTCGATTTCCGGCGGTAAGTTAAATAACCTGACATATCGAACAACAGAATTAGCTGCCGAAAGCGTCACTTTGCAGCTCCGATATTTATCAATCACGAAACCATCGTCCCAGGTAAACGTTCTTATGCCTTCAACGTAACATCTTCCGATCTGAACTTTATTATCACCGACATCGCCGTTTTATCTTTGTACATCGACAAAAGATCATCAGGCCGTAGCTTCATTTTATCCCGCATAAAGGTAAAAATGTCCGTATCACTAGGTTCAGCACTACCTCGTTCGAACCGCACCCGCACTGAATTGACCTTGAGCTCAGCCATTTCGAATTTTGACCGTCCAACTATAACGTATATCTATTGTCTAACTAATAACAAAGGAAAAAGGTCACTACCGGATTTAATAGACTACCAGTACTAGAAAGACGTCTGTTACGCACGGAGTCTGAACACGAACTGACCGTTCAGGAACATCCGACACTGAACATGACATTTTGAATATTATTTAGAATATGTATTTGGTTTAAAATATTTCGATCGACTTATTTGCTTTATTTACAATATTTCTCACCTGTCATAAGACGAGTTTATACAATCCCATTGAATTCCACCACTTAAGTGGTGGACATTGGTAACATTCCACTAAAAAGCTCAAAATAATTTTCTTATCAATATTTCTCACTTTACCCCACCGCCTGACCATTTTACCCTGCCTAAAACAAAATTGAACTATTTTGGACTAATTTTAAATTATCAAAATAACACATTTAATTTTTTTTTTCAAATTCTTTCCACAACAGGTTTTGTTATCCAATAAGATAAGCTTCGACACACCTGCATTGAACAATACAATTTCTTGATATCCACTTAGGGGCCCTCCTTAGCCGTGCGGTTAGACGCGCGGCTACAAAGCAAGACCATGCTGAGGGTGGCTGGTTTCGATGTCTCGGTTTTCGGATTGGAAATTGTCTCGACTTCCCTGGGCATAAAAGTATCATCGTGCTAGCCTCATGATATACGAATGCAGAAATGGTATATCTGGCTTAGAAACATATCAGTTGATAACTGTGGAAGTGCTTAATGAACACTAAGCTGCGAGGCGGCTCTGTCCCAGTGTGGGGATGTAATGCCAATAAGAAGAAGAAGAAGAAGAAGAAGAAGATGATGATATCCACTTGATAATCAACAGGTTCTTGGGGTGTCCAATTTACCCCTACCACCCCTAATCATTTATTGTCGAACCTTGAGTATGGAATTGATGTTGTGACACACACGGACCATTGGGTGGTCCCCTAAAAGATCCGGAATATCCATACAATGGTCAATTGGTATATTTCATCGTAGAGGACCGGTATTTTTTTTTTAATTCTATTATTATCGATCCCTGATTATGGAATTGATGTTTTGACCACACACTGATCATTGTGACCACCGGGCTGCAGCTGTATCTGGACGGGTGTTCACTGCGATATACATTAGTTGTCTTGTCACTTTCTGGTACTGCTTGTTGTCCGGAAGAAGAATGGAATTTTTGTTTTGCTTACCGTATTCAGTGTTCAAAGGAATGTTTGACGGCGTGGCTTAGCATCATCCAGTACAACAGATTCCATCATTTCGTCGATGTACTTAGGTTGAATTTGGTGAAAGTCTCCAGCTTCATCTCGCACCACTTTAATGCCCAGGTAATGTCCGAGCGTTGCTTGCTACAATCATTAACGTAAACCAGAACGTAACACCACCTTCCTCTAAACTGCTTTCGATACAACCAAGGATCCGCACCACACTATTGGAAACCAGCCAGTTTGAAGACCTCTTGAAAACGATGATTCCACGACGGGCAGTCTACTTCAAACCAAAGGGCTTTTCTTCGATCGGCAAACCTTGCTCTCCAACTGCAAATCCAGGGGCCTGTCTCATAAAAAGGCTGTCTTCACATCGTATTGCTTGACCATCATTTTTTGTTTCGCCGCAACAGACATTAGGGTCCAGAAGGTAGTTTGACGGACCACCGGCGCGAACACCTCGTCGTAGTCGGTTTCATAGCGTTGGCTAAAATCTTGAGCTACTAGCCGTTCTGATCTCGTTTCATTTTGAAACCCCATTTACAGTCAACAGCCTTCCTTCGGGAAGGTCAACCAGGTCCCAACCCAAGTAACATTTCAAGTTTTATTCTGCTCTAGGAACGGTTCTCAAGATCAAATTATAAGATCTATCAATAAAACCCACTATCACACGACAATCTTCTGATGGCCATTATGAGAGTAAGATATGGCCAAATGGCCCTCTCTGGATAATCACTATAAATCTATTATAAGGGTATTTAGAAACCCGCAAAAAAGGGAATTTGGCTGCGGCAGATATGAAAAAAGAGAAACAAAACAGCAAAATAATAACAAAATAAACTGTTGATGAAAATCATGATGAGGATGACTGCAAAATAATATTTTTTCAGGATTGTTTTTTTTTCATTTTACTCCCATCGAAATGAGGTGCGCGTTCGATTTCATGGTGAAAGTTAGTGAAAAAATAACATTGAACAGCACGCGCCCTCAAAATAACGTAATTCTGGACATTAAATTTTAAATAATCATTACGGAAATCTCGTAAATCGTCACCGATTCTATCGATATTCCTCCCCAATATATTTGTAATGCAAAAAAATTGCCAAAAGAGTGTTTTGCTTGGTAAAAACATCTCCTAATCATAATTTTTAGTGATAAATTTCATTGATATGGAAAAGCTTCTTCGTTTTCAATATGGCCATAAAAATGTTGCTCTTATCAAACACTGTTATAAACTTTTTGCAATACAAATATTCTTATTAGAGTTATTCAATTGACCATATTACGACCAGAAAATGTGGATTTGTACGAGTTTTGCAAATGGGATTTATTATGGTCTGCATCACAACCGTAAAGCAGCTCATAAGGTCAATAGGCGTTTAGCATTTGAAGCTTTTTCAGTATGTTTATGAGAGGTTTATTGATAGCAATAAGAGCGACAATAAAACCGAGCAACTAGCTATGGTGATTGCTATTATAAATCTGCTATAAGAATTAAATAAATCCAAGAAGCATGGAAATTGTTACTTGGGAAGCGTCGTTGGAAACTCCTCCCACATCGCCTTTTTCCATTGGTTGCTTTGGGAACTGGTCATCGCTTCTTTTAATCTCTTTGGCTCCTCCTGAACCAACAGTCCAGCAACGCACGAATACCTGTCCGGTGGCTTACCTCGATTGATCCTTTCAGACCTTCGGATTGGCAGGTCATCTGGTTGATCTTTATTCGGTAGCTCTTCATCCACTGGATCCTCCCATTCATCGTCGTCATCGGGTTGGACTGGTTCGATGGATTTATCATGCACTTCAATGTTCGCTGGAGAAATGCTTGAAGCACCAACTCTTCTATTTTAGCTTCTTCTAATGGTTGGCAGGTATCCAGGAACTTGACATCGCAACTCATGACTATTTTACGTTGGTTGATCACTTATTTTGACATTTGATACACAGTTGAAAAGTAATGCTACCTTGATCGTTTTTTGAAGAAATCTCGCTTAACTTTTCAAAAGGACCTAAGTAACATTTTTTTCATGAATTAATTTGAATAGCGCAATCAACAGAAAACCATGAAAGCTTTCGATTGCAGTACTCAAATTAATTCATGAAAAAAATGTTACTTAGGTCCTTTTGAAAAGTTAAGCGAGAAATGGTTAAATGGTTTCACCACTAGTTAGCACTATTCTCAGGAAAAGTTACTCGCTAATAACTTGTATGGGATATTGAAGAGTGAACTATCTTGTACTTTACTATCATCTTTGGTTTAGTTCAAGACCTCGTATTTGTCTGAATCACAACTTACGCTTAATTACTAACAATGGCTAACAAAAAACGGCACAAAAAACAACTCGTATTAGTAATGTATACCAAAACTTTATAATACCAAAAAACTAACTCGCCTACCTCAAATATAAGCGATTGTCGGTCGGGGTATCTTCTGACAAATCGAATGTACCCAGGCTAAATTTGATGAACTTCTCATCAGAAATTTTTATAAATCATAAATCCAAAATAGTTCAGGAGTCAAAAAAAGCTGCGCGGTATTTCACAATCATTCACACATCCAACCAGCGGATGACATATTTTAATACACTTCTGCTTAAGAACCTTACAGAAACTGTATAAAAGTTTGGCACATACAATTTCGGAAGATTCTAATGGATCCATTGTATTGAAATCCTACAATTGTGTAGGGGAGGTGGGGGTAAAATGGACAGGAGGTCCCGTTTGAGTGAAATCGTTACAAATGTGGCACTCAATCAAGTGGATCTTATTGCTTGTTTGAAATTATGAATGTAACATGTTTCACAACATTCGAATAATGAAAACTATTCTGTTTATTAAAGATTTAATGTAAACTATGGCTGAAATGCCATGGTGATGTAATTTTTAATATGCAGTATTTAAGCTTTTAAAACAGAAATCGGCAAAACTAATCCGCATGAACCTCGAGGATCTCAAAGACCTGTGCGCCGGTCACATCATCGGCGGCGGCGGCGGCGTGAACCGGCGTGGATGAAAAAATCAATGACTGGAAAAATCAATTTTAATGCGGGTTTTTGGATTCATGCGGTTTTGATTCACACGACAGGAATCGCCCGTATACAAATCAACTTCAGTGGATTAAAATTGCAATATTCTACGTTTGCCGATCATCAAGCAGCACAAATAGTCAAAATAGTCAATTGTCGGCGACACTAATCAATACCTGATTTCAAAATGTTATTTATGTTAAAATGTTATGATCAACATAAATAAAAATAAATACTAGCTGAGTAAGACTGGGGATGACCAACCAAATTTAAATTTTTTCCTGAAATTTGGTTAAATATGCTAAAAAAGTTCTTGGTGTAGTCCCTGAAGGAATTTTTGGAGGAAACT
This sequence comes from Armigeres subalbatus, assembly GCF_024139115.2. Classification (NCBI taxonomy): domain Eukaryota; kingdom Metazoa; phylum Arthropoda; class Insecta; order Diptera; family Culicidae; genus Armigeres; species Armigeres subalbatus. The sequence continues at coordinate 77,028,354 of NC_085140.1, forward strand.
AGAATATTTTTTTAGGAAATTTCTACAGACATTTCTTAGTAAAGTTCATAAGGAATTCCTTCGTAAAATTCTATGAGAATTCCTACAGAAATTTGTATAGGTATTCATTCTAAAATCCATTCACGTTCTCTTTGAAAAATTCCTTTAGTAGAGCTAATCCTGCAGGAATTCATTCGGAATTTTATTCAACAATGAACTAATTTCCGATGGAATTCCTAAAAGAGTTTTCCAAAGGAATTTCCAAACGATTTCCTGAAGTAATGTCGGATAAAGTTTTTGAAAGCAATCCGGCAACATTTTTGAAGAAATTTCCGAAAAAACTGTGAGAACTGAAGGAATTCCCAAAGAAAAATCAATAGCTTCAGGAAAATTTCGAAGAAATCCTCACAGATATTTTTAAAGTCCCATTCTGTTGTCCCATTCAAATAAATTTCCCAATAAATTTTTAAAGGAGCGTTGAATGAATATCTGAAGGGATCCTAAAAAAATCAAAAGAAATGGAGAATGTCGTGAAGAAATTCCTGAGGAAAATGTCCAAAAATTTCATTCTAAATTTACCTATACCTATGATGGTCGGTGTTGTCCGGAGGAAAACCGAATTTAATTTCCTATTCCAGGTTGCTCGTTCTTGGGCCGCCTGTCGTCAGTCTCCCTGCACACCGGCTGCACGAGCATCCTCCTCGATTGCACACAGTCACCGAGTCCGGGGTCTACCCCGGAGCCAACGTCCTCTTCCACACTCCCGGAAGGTTTTTTGCTGGTCTCTCTTCCAGCATACACATTATATCTTCAGCCCACTGTAATCTGCCATATTTTATCAGCCTGCCTTTGTCTGCATTTTTATAAACTTGGTACAATAGTGATTCATTCGTTCGTCTGCGCCATTTACTATTTTCCACCGCGCAGTATTTTCTGCTCAAACACTGCATCTTTTTGTCAATGTCATTTGGCTGAAAGTTGTTTGGCCGAATATACCATTTTACCGAACAGACCATTAGACTGAAAGTCATTTGGCCGAAAGGGTCGATTGGCTGAAAGGGTCGTTTGGCAGAAATGGTAATTTGGCCGAAAGGATCATTTGGTCAAAGAGGTTGTTCGGCCGAAAGGGTCATTTGGTCAAAAAGGTTGTTTGGCCAAACGGGTCTTTAGGCCGAAAGGGTCATTTGGCTTATGGGGTCATTTGGCCAAAAGGGTCATTCGGCCGAAAACATCGTTTAGCCGTAGGAGTAATTTGGCTGAAAAGGACATTTGGCCGAAGAAGACATTTAGCCAAATAGGTCATTTGGCCGAATAGGTTATTTGAAAAGTGAGAAATTAGGAATGAGAAAAGAGACGTCTCAATTCTCATTCCTTATTTCTTACTTCTCAAAAAGTAAAAAGTAAAGTAGCATGAGGTGAGTAGTGAGACGTCTCACTACCCACTTCGCACTACTAACTTTTCACAGTGAGAAGTGAGAAATGGGAAGTGAGTCATCCCACGTCTCACTTTCTACAATGAGAAGAGATAAATAAAGAGTGAGAAGTGAGACGTCTCACTATTCTCTTTATTGTGAAAAGTGAGTTGGACGAAGTGGGTAATGAGACATCTCACTATTCATTTCATGCTTCTCATTTTTTACAACGATAAGTGGTAAATGAGAAATGACGTCTCCCTTGTCTCAATTCTCACTTTTTACAAGGAACAGTGAGAAATGAAAGTGAGTAGTGAGAAGTCTCACTTCTTTTTCTTCATTTTTCTCTTCTAACTGCAGAAATTGAGAAGCGCGAAGTGAATAGTGAGATTTCCCACTGCTCACTTCGCACTTCTAATTTTCTTAGTGAGATGTGAGACGTCTCACTTCTCACTTCTCATTTCACTTTTCTCATTGTGAAAAGTGAATAGTCCGAAGTGAGTAAAGAGACGTCTAACTACTAACTTCACGCTTCTCTCTTTTTACAGTGAGAAGCTAGAAATGAGGAATGAGAATTGAGACGTCTCTCTTCTCACTTCTAATTTCTCACTTTTCAAGTGACCTATTCGGTCAAATGTCTTATACGGTCAAATGTCCTATTCGGCCAAATGACCCTTTCGGCCAAACGACCGTTCCGGCCAAAAGACCCTTCCGGCCAAATGACCTTTAAGGCCAAACGACCCTTTCGGCAAAATGACCCTTTCGGCCAAATTACCCTTTCGGCCAAATGACCCGTTTGACCAAATGACCCTTTCGGCCTAATGGTTTGTTCGGCCAAGTGGAATTCATCCAAATGGCTTTCGGCTGAATGGGTTTCGGCTAAACGACCCTTCCTCTTTACAGAGGTAGTTTTGTCAGTGTCTGTAGGTAGCTTCCTAAAGTAAGCAAAGAATTTACTGGAGGAATTTTCAAAGGATTATCCGGAAAAAAATCTTCAGAAATTTCCTAAGGTATATTTGAAAGAATCCTTAAGGTAACTTCAGGAAAAATGTCTTAATGCTAAGGAACCCCTAGAGGAAATTCCAAAAAAAAATCCAAAAAGTATCTTCCGCTGGAATTTCTCAATTAATTTTCGAAGAAATTCCTAAGCAAATTTTCAAAACTTGATGAAATTTCCAAAGTAATTCGTAATTGAATTTCTGTAGGAGTTTTTGGAGGAATTCTGAAACAATTTCCTGAGGAACTCCTCAAACATTTTTCGTAGATATTTCAAAAAGAGTTTGTGAAGGATTTTCAGAAGGTATATCCGTGTTTCTGAACGAAATCTTGACGGAATGTCCAAAGGAACTTGCGGAGAAATCTAAGAATTTCAGAAGCTCATTCAGGAGTTCCTTTAAAAAATCTTTCAGGAGTTTCTTGCTTGTTTCTTTCTGGAACTTGTTCAAGAATTCTTAAGGAATTTTTATCCTAGAACTTTGCAAGGCATACCAAAAGAGTTCTTAGAAGAATTTTGAAATTTTCAGATAAATATCTCAACGATTTTCCCAAGGTTTTCCTTAACAAATTTCTGAAAGAATGCGTGTATAAATTTCCGAACTAATTCCTGAGGGAAATTCCAAGGAATATCCGAAAGAATCCAAAAGACTTTCTGGAATTCGTTTCCGGATGAGTTTTTGTAGGACTCCCTGAGGCAAATTCCGAGGGAAACTGCTAATCAATTTCTTAGAAACATTCCAAAGGAATTCCTGGATTTATCTAGGAATTATTTCATACATACCAGAAGGCATTTCCTCTGAAATTCTGTTAGGAATTTATTCATAAATTCCTTCAAAAATACCTTCAAACATTCCTTTATGGATTTCTCTGGAGATTCCTTTAGGAATTTTTTGGGGAAGTCTTTTAGAAATACCTTCAAAAACTTTTTTAGCAGTCCCAACGGAAATTATTTTTGAAAATCAATTCAGGATCTCTTTTAAAAATGCCATTCATTTGGAAACTCCTACACTAGGGTGGCTCAAAAACACTTATTCAAATTGTTTGATGGGCCGCCCTCTTATTCGGTTCTATTTGATGCCCTGATGTTCTGAACAAAATTTCAGCCAAATCGGTCAACGTTTGGGCGGTGCTAAAATCCTGGTAAAATGGTAAAATGTATGCAGAAACATCGAAAAACAGTGATTTGCAGTTGGACGGCACAATTTACGATCAAGAACTATGATACTCATTCAGTTCTTGTAGAATTTAATACAGATTGTCATGCTGAAAACCGCGAGAAGATTAGAGTTTCTTAGGCAAAGATATTAGCATTTTACTGGAGTGTTGTAGGGGTGAATTTATTTCTTTTCAATGGTAAAAGAAACGAAATTTGCTCAAACCCCTCTTCAGAGAAATGCTAATAACTTCGTTAATAACAAACTCTAATCTTTTCGCGGTTTTCAGCATAACATTCTGTATTAAATGCTTCACGATCTGAATGAGTATCACAATTCTTCATCGTAAATTGTGCCGTCTAACTGCAAATCACTGTTTTTGGATGTTTCTGGATACATTTTTCCATATAAATTTCCAACGAGTTCAGCACCGCCCAAACGTTAACCGATTTGGCTGAAATTTTGTCCAGAGCATTAAGGCAACAAATAGAACCGAATAAGAGGGCGGCCCATAAAATAATGAAAAAACTTTTTCCCATACTAATTTGAGCCACCCTATCCTACACCCTCCAGGAATTTCTTCAAAAACTTCTCCAAAAAATCATTTGAGAACTCCTCACGATTTTTTTCCTTAAATAATCTAAAAAAATCCGTCAAAAATTCCTTCTGATATTTCTCCATAGATTTCTTTAAAAGTTTCATCGAAAAGCCTCCAAGATTCCCTCGTAGATTTCTTAAGAAATTCTTTTGGAATTTCTTTCCGGAAATCCTTTGAAAAATAATTAGAGAATGAAATAGTTTTCGATGGAGTTACTAATTGAATTTTCGAAAGAGTAAAACAAAATAATAAACATTAAACACTGAACAATTACCAAGGTATTACTAAAAGAATTTCGGAATGAACTCGTGAAAGCATTTTTGGGGGAATTCCTGCAGGAAGTTGTGGAAGGATTCCCGAAGAATGTTTTAAAGGAATTGCTGGTAGAAGTTCCGAAAAAGTTCCTTGAAAAGTTCTAAGAAATCTTTTATGTAATATCTGGAAGAATTAATTTGAGGAATGCGTGGAATAATTGCCGAAAAAAATTCATAGATGAAATTTCCGAAGTAATTCTCAAAAAAAAAATCCGAAGGCATTGCTTAAAAAAAGTGTTGATAAACAATTCCCGAAGAAATTCAAGCTTATTTTTCGTAGGAATTCCTGAAATATTTTTTTTGTATACATTCCATAAGGAATTTCCTAAAGAAATTCGTAAATGATGTTCTGAAGAAATTCGTAATGTAAATTCTGAAGGAGTTTTCGGAGAAAAAAGAATTTCTAAAGTCACCTTAGGCTTAGACGAATTCCAAAGATCAGTTAAACATTGTATGTGTTATTCTACTTGGTAGAAGAAATCCACTAGATGAAGCCTCATGCAAACTCATAAACTAATTAACCACATATTAATCCAGACAATGTATTTCACCACGCTGACTTAGAGACATCATCTCGTAAGGTAGATTTCAAATTGAATTCTGACGATTTCCACCTTTCCACCATTTATGAACTATCATAAGACGAGTTTAGTACTATTCCAATAAACTCCACCAAGTTGTATTGCTTTACAGATACGTATTTTGTCTTCAACTGTAAGGCCATCTTCAGTTTGTACTTTACTCGACTCGACTTAAGTTAATTGATTTTTTTTATTGCGATTAGTCATCGGCGTGCCAAAATTGTCGGCGGCGGCGGCGTGAGTAAAACCACCGGCGGCGGCGGCGCGGCGTGGCGGCGCACAGGTCTCTCAAACTTAGTCTATCCAAACATTGTGTACGGGTTGAATTGATGATTCGATTTTTTGAGTATTTTTTAAGAAATTTCAATTATGTCAAGTATTCGTATCTGTAAAGATTACAACGTGGTGGAATTAAATTTGATTGAACAAAAAATCAGTTGTTGATGCAGACGTTCAAAAAAGTCATTGTAGAATAAGTGTATAACATTTACCAAATTTGAACTATATTTCGAGTCTGCTCATCCTTGTACAGAAAGCTCCCCAACTTTATAATGTCAAATACACATGGTTGAAATTTTTTTCGACAACTTTTTTTTAAAGCTTAATTTCTGTGATTCTATATGTATTTTTTTAACAACTGAGAATACAACAATTCTTGGTCATGACAAATCCCTAAATTTGCTGTTTAGAGATATCAGTAATCTTATCTGAATTATAACTTTTAAACGGCTTTGTCTACTTTTCTTATCTCTGCCATCATCATGTGTAGGATGGCGATGCAATCACGATGACACTTTTAAACTAAAATAAACTTTGTTTACCCTCGTGTCATCCCATCATCTGATGTTTTCACAGAGCACATTTTCATCAACTTTATCGGCGATTAAGCCTCATTCTCATTTCTCAACTCACCACTCTGATTCACCGAATTTCTCTTTTCCACCGCTTTTCAAGATACACTTATATCAATGTGTTTTCCTCTTAATTCCCTTGTCACCGCTGCTGGTCGTCTATAATTAAATCGCTTCACAGTGTTCGGGCTGCAACCGCAACACTCAGCTGCCGGCGTGTCACCACCTCGCGCCTCGACCGAGTTTTGTATTTAAACCGATATAGCAAAAAGAAAAAAAAAACAATTCTTGACCGACCGACAGAATTGTGACCAATATTATTTGTCTTTTTCGTTAATTCTGATGATCTCCTTTTGGGGAAAATGCGAACAATTCACCGCTGGTGTCGTTGCGATTATTTCGTACTGAAAAATGATTGGGTGTGGTGGTTGGTTTCTATAGAGCAAACATTTTCGTTGCAATTAAATTTTGATAAAGATAAAGAAATTATCATGAATGATACATTGATAGTCAAGAAGATAAGAAATACAGCGCACGATGAGGTAAGAGAAGTGGTTGATCTTACGATAACGTAGAAGCCAAAGAATCGATTTCGATAACTCTCATTCGATTAGGTCGAGACTAAAGTCCTATAAGAAGAGTACCGCCATATTCTACGTTTGACAGGTCTCCGGCTCGATTGGAACGCACATTTGTATGGAACTGACAGATGATTCTATACTTGACGACACTATTATTATGGTCACTGTAGTCTAGACAAAGCCTGCAGCTAAGGAAATGACTAAAATAATGAAGGCCCTATTGAAAACATTCAATTGAAAATTTTCTGTAGGAACTTCACGGAAATTCTAATATCATCTTTCAAACTTAAACGTACATATTCATAATGTAATTAAAGGTGAAAGTATATATTTGATGGCTCCTTTAGGATACGGCATACGTGGGCACACGCTTACGGCAAAAGGAAAGTGGTACGATTTATTCATATACGAACAAAGCAGAGTAAGCCTGTAAGGAAAGAGGCCCCAACAAAACGCCTTTCGGGCATTCCCTCATATTTACCACATTTGAGATGTTCGAATCTAACACCATACATCTAACATGTTGACGAGACAAAACGCCCTAGTGGGACTAACCTACAATGTACTACGCGTCTCCACGCACTTTCCATACCTGATTCTGATTCGCCAACCACACCCTTGGTGCGTTGATCCCTAAGAGCTGCCAGCTAAAAGGCGTTTTGCCTCGTTAGTTTTCCGGCAACAAAGTACATATCACCGCTTTTTGGAAATGTTAATATTATCAATATGACTGAGATTCTCTACAATTCTAAGATGGCATCAGCTAGCTATATTGTTTAACTGTTGTAGGAGGCAAAAATACCCGTTGAAATCGTTACAGCAGTTTTTGCTTAGCTAGGGCATATTGCCCTCGCTCCCCTCCCACTACTGTACTGTTACTGTACGTCGACCAACAACAGCGTTAAGCTCGATACAGAACAGACGTAAATTGATAGCACAGACTTCAAACGTATTTACTTTTTTGTATACGCTTTACAAGCAACGACCATAAACACAAATAATTCTCGGGGATAAAAAAGTAAAATTAGAGTTTGGTTCAGAGTATTCACAAAAAAATCTTCGAGAACTTTCACACAAAATTCGGAGCTTTCAGAGAAATTTCTTAATATTTTTCTTGAGAACTTCTTTCAAATTTTCAATGAAAATTCTTCGATATCTTTTTTCGAAATTTTGGTTGCAAAATTCTTCAAAATTTCTGAAACAGGAAATTAAAAAAAACCCTGATTTTCACTGGAAATTCTACGGTAAAAACTGGAATGCTTTAGTTTAGTTGAAAAACAACAAAAATTTAACAGTATTTAGAATTCAAAATATGTAAAAAAAATTGTAAAGCTTTTACATGTACAAACGACAGGAACTGACCTGGTCAGTCTTCCACTAATCGTATGAAAATATGGCTATTATATTTGAAATTATTGGTTTTTCTGAAAACATATTTCACTTAGATTCGCAACAAACATGTAAATACAAAACCGTCTAAGACGAATTAAGTACTGTCCATTTAATTCCACCAGTTAATTTTCGTTATCTTTGCAGATACGTATTTCGACCATAACTGTGTGGTTGTCTTCAGTGTCTTGTACTTGACTCGACTTGACTAGTTTGACTAGTTAGTCGAGTCAAGTACAAGACACTGAAGACGACCACACAGTTATGGTCGAAATACGTATCTGCAAAGATAACGAAAATTAACTGGTGGAATTAAATGGACAGTACTTAATTCGTCTTAGACGGTTTAATACATTCCACTAAACGAGCTTAATATATTTTTATGTAAATACACTTTTTTGTCACTTATCCGAAAAAAAAACACATTTTCTGACAACTTCTGGTCTCGACAACGTGAGAGATATATTTAACCAGGATAGCACGTGCTGAGAAAACTATTTTTAGAACAACCACTCAGCATTCTTTGCAATCACATACGCTTCGAAGCGCAACGCAGGCACTTGGTCTGCTCTGTTGGATCGTTGCCGTTCGCCGTTGTAAAGATTGAAACTGTGCGGATTGATGGAGACGCAAGGTTGCAGCAAGTGATATTTTTGTGTGTGCATAGGATCTATTCACGGTTGGCGTAGTCAGTCGTAGCTTTGCGTAGATTCACAAGAAGCGAAGCGTTTAGCATATCTGATTCATTCACTGCGAGTAAAGTTCAATGCACTTCCTGGTTGGTGTTTGGTTTCTTATGTCTGTTTCTATGAATAAGGATCGAAAAAAAAAACATTTTATATGAGTACATTTTTATGGAAATTGGAAATTACTGAATCGATCGGTGTGAAAATTTGTAGGCAGAGGTTTTTGGGGCCGGGGAAGGTTCTTAAGATGGTTTGAAACACCTTCCCGCTTTGGAAAGAGGGGCTCCCATACAAATTAAACACCAATTTCTTCATAACTCGAGATCTTATCAGAGAAGAAATCAAACTTAGGCGAAACGAAGTTCGTCGGATCTGCTAATATTTAATAAAATACACATGAAATCATTAACAAAACTTGAATGATTACACCTTTCTCTTTAATTTCATATGTAGCAACAAGGAAAATAATAAATAATAAAGTTTCATTGTAGCTGACTAGTTTGACTAGTTAGTATTCGTGTTTGAATGTGATTTAAATTTGTAGATTGAAAGAAAACATAACGCAGGTATTTCATCCAAAATATAAATCAGTTGTATTCCTAGGTTTTTATACATATCTAGTTTATTTCTCAGGAATCAACTGTCAACATTTGAAGAGCACATACATTTACGCTTTTGGATTGCAGGAATAAGAACTAGGGGTCGATAAAAAATTACAGAGTAAACACGGTAAAACAATGTTTCGGGCTAGTTTTAGATACCACTAGTTCTTACTTCTGCAATTCAATAGCGTAAATCTTTGTGCTCTTCAAATATATAATGTATGTTCGATTCATGAGAAATAACTTATGAATATTCCAATAATTAGGGAATCCAACTGATTTAGATTTTTAAAATGAAGCTGCGTTAATAACTGCATTTTTGTTCTACAAAAACTGACCATTCACAAACGAATGCGAACTACTCAAACTAAATCACTACAATGAAATTTTATTATATTTACCTATTGTTACGTATAGAAGGCATCAAGAAGGTATCAATTATTACGATTTTTTGATAATTATTTTCCTTAAATTTTAAGTGTTTCATATACATAAGCTATCACCCGGTAAGATGGCAATTGGCTTTAACGATTATAATATCTAAGAGATAATTCGGCTCGATCGTACCCTTCCGGCTTTAGCTACCTTCTGGATACTGGGTCCGCCGTAGAGCTGGGCGAGCTCGTTGTTCATTCTTCGCCGCCAAACAGCGTCTTCTTGCAAGCCGCCAAAGATGGGTTAAATCGACACCTTAAGCTACTTTACAGCTCCCCAATCTATGAAGCAATTTTCCGGTCTTAAAATTTCATACAAACATAATTTGGCCTTTTATGTATCAGTCCATGGGGTCTCACAACAATATTTCTCGACAGTGTTGGATTTCTGATGAAAACGCGAGCAGTCTATTTTCTAGCCGACCTGGCTGGGGTGCGGGTAAGATCGACACCCTGTAAGAATGAAAACCGACACACTAAGTCGGGATGGAATCGATCATCAAAACAATTTCAAATGAAGTTACAACATAATTGATACTGTTTAATAACAGTCTTAGATATTTATGCTTGAATTCGTGCTTAGGATCACTCATAAACGATGGTTGAACAAAATTGTATATTTAGAACCATATCACCCCGTATCATATTTTTTTGGATAAAACATATAAAAATTACATGAATGTTAGTAACAAATTTACTAACTAATTTAAATATTGATCCACATTTCAATTTGTATTATTTTGAAAAGTTGATTATAACAGCAATTCAAAATTGAATGCGTATGGTGCACTAACGACAAGAAATTGAAATGGCCGTTTTCGTATGGTTACAAACTCCATGTTAAAAGGAGTAAAAATGGATCACAAAAGTACACAGAAAAAACCCTGATTAATCCACCTAGCGGTGATGATGCCTTTCTCGTGCATTATAAAAATAGTATTTTGGCCATTACTCTTGAGCCCATAGTCCGATCTGACCAATTTTCAATAGGAAACAATGGTAGAGTATCCTGCGTCGAATGCAACTTGTTGCGAGTAAATCGGTAAGTACCTGAAAAATGAGTGACATTTTTTTTGGGTGGTTGCGCACTGACACACACACATACACACAGGGGCAGCAGGGACTTTGTTCAAGGGCTTGACGACCCCTCCCCATGGCCACTGCGAGTTAGACCGGGACCATCGTCCCGAACCCCTAATCACAAGGCGTCAAGCGACCCGTGCCGAGGGGATGCATGGCCAGGGGGTGAAATAATAAGCTAGGCCTTTAACGGAGCCTGTGGGGTACCTGGGCACCCTCCACAGTAATTGTCCCTTACCGCGTCATGCTGGGCTCTGGCGTGGTGGACCTCTTTTCCCGAGCAACTCGTGGGACCAAAATGGAAAACCAAGTCAATTCTTCAATTAGTGGTAGTAGTGTAGGCGACAACCCCTTCGCAAGAGGTGGGTTGTTCAGGTCTCCGCCTAGGAGGCCAGAGGTAATAGTCGGCAGCTCAGTGCGCAGCGCCAGCGTGGGTCACTCAACCTTCCTCTCGGCTAGAAAAACACCGGTAGGGGTTATTGACGGCCCATGGCTTGTGGAGGCGATGAACCGCAAACGCGATGGGCTTTCGGCCTTCGAGGTGGCGACGGAACAGCTGAATGCCATCATCGACTTTGCGTCATCGAAGCATAATATCAGCAAGGACCTCAAGAGGAGCTTGCAGAAACTTCGAAAGTCGATGCTGGACGCCAAGCTGGAGAGGGCGGTCGGGACGGCCAAGTGTAAACCCGTGAAATCGGTGGAGTCGGGGTCTACCCAGACTGAGGCCCAAGGATTCGCGGACTCAGGCAAGGTCGAATCGACCGAAGGCGTGCCAGCGAAGACGGTGGTGCCAAAGTCTACCCAGACTGAGGCTCAAGTATTTGCGGGTACGTCGGGGGTGACTGCTCCAACTGAGCAGACACAAAAACGGGGGGGACAGTCTCCAGGGGATGAGCTCCCTGGGGCCGCTCCAAAACGCGGAGGGTTACTACCCCGAACAAGGGTAGTGGGGCTGGGAAGCTGAACCCCGGTCAGGTACCTCCAAAAAACGGGGGAGGAAGGACCTGGAAAGGTCCGTCCACTCAGGAAAGACGGTGGTAAGGGGTTCCGGCAGGCTGAAAGTTCTCAGCCGCACCAGACCAAGGAAATAGAGGGGGATGACGCCTCCTGGACCCTGGTCAAGAACAAGAGGAAACCGAAGACGTCAAGGGCCGAAAAGAAGGCCCAGGCGAATGAGGGTAGCAAGAAGTCTAGGGTAGGCGCCAATCGCTCCAGGGGCGATGCCCTAGTCATCACGGCGGACGAGGCTAAGTACTCGGATGTTTTGAAGGCGATGAGGAGTGACGTCAAGCTCGGTGAAATCGGCGCCGACGTACGTCGAATAAGACGTACCCGGATGGGCGAGATGATACTCGAGCTGAAGCGGGGCGTCTCGCAAAAGGGCGCCGCCTACAAGAAGTTGGCGGAGGAGGTCCTAGGCGAGACGGTCAAGATGAGGGCACTCACGACGGAGGTGAATCTAAGGGTTAAAGACCTGGACGAGATCACTGAAGTCGAAGAGCTCGTCACAGCACTGCGGCGACAGTGTGAAGTGGAGATGCCCACCGCAGCCGTTCGGCTACGGAAATGTCCGGCAGGGACGCAGGTAGCATTGGTTCGGTTATCTGCAGCGGACGCCTCCTAGGTAGTCAAGTGAGGGAGCGTCAAGGTGGGATGGTCGGTATGCCCTGTGCGCATATACGAGCAACCCGAAGTTTGCTTCAAGTGCCTGGAACCGGGGCACAAGCAATGGGACTGCAAAGGCCCTGACAGAAGCAATCTCTGCCGACGCTGCGGATTGGAGGGACATAAGACACAATGCTGCACGAACCCTCCCAATTGTTTGATTTGTTCCAGCAAAGCTGTGAACAGCAAGCACCCCATGGGGGGTTCGATGTGCCCGGCGTTTAAGCGTGCTGCAAAATCAAAGTGCAGGTAACGCAGCTGGCTTGCTCGGCCTCGCCCGAGTGTTTGGTGTGCGCAGGTTTAGAGGAAACGGTGGAACACGTGTTGTTCGTGTGCTCACGTTTTCGCGCAATGCGTGACCACATGCTTGCCACATGTGGTCTGGACACTACCCCGGACAACCTAGTTCGGAGGATGTGTAAAGATGAGGTTGGCTTTAACGCCGTTTTATCGGCTATCGCCGAAATCGTCTCGGAGCTACACAGAAGGTGGCGCGTGGACTCAAGGATGGCTAGTTCAGGCGCAAATAAGAGGTGGTCCAAGGGATCGGAGTCGGCTTCATGGGTCATACCGGTGGTCATGCTCTGTGGTCGAATTCGATCCTTTTATCGAACAAGTGACCGCGCGAAGAACAACAAGGTATCGTCGCTTTCGCGGCGTCGATCAACCGGGCGGGTTCCGAGCCCGAGGACGGAAAGGGGTCCTCGTCAAGGATGTCTGTTGAGCAGATTCCCCCTCCATTGTTTAGGAAGAAAAAAAAACACACATACACACACACACACACACACACACACATACACAGACATCACCTCAATTCGTCGAACTGAGTCGATTGGTATATAACACTATGGGTCTCTGGGCTTCCTATAAAAAGTTCATTTTTGGAGCGAACATATAGCCTTCACGTATACTTTGTAACAAATGTAATGCGCTTTCTAACTGAAAAGCGGCTTATTTTCTTTAAAATGAGAGTAAAAATCATCTCCGTAAAATGTTTGTATTTTATGTAAAAGTATTTTGTTTCGAGGCTGTGTGTAAAATTAATAGTACGCGCTTTCGTCACAGAAGATCAAGAAATGTTAAATCACCTTAGGTAAACAACACATAGCCGGCGCTGTGACACCGAACGATGGAAAGAGAAAACAAATGTTTGTATTTTTCTTCACTCACAAACAGTTTGTTTTCGTCTTTGAGAATCCCCAATCGAACAAAAGTAGTGCAGCGAGTGCAGCCGATGCAAATCGCGCTATGGTCAAGGCACAGACAAACAGACGTAACACTAGAAAAATTACCATCGACCATGACTTCAACGATCCATTTGAATTTGATTGATTGCGCAATTCACAACTAGAGGCGCTAGTGTCGTAATCCTTCGGGTTTGACATTTCACTCCAGCGCCTTCTGGTGACGATGTCATACGAAACATCGTTTCGTGTAACATGCTCGCAAGATAGAGTAGTTGAGCGATGGATTTTTCAGAAAAATGTTCAAGCTGTTACGTCTGTTTGTCTGTGGTCAAGGTTTTGGTGGTAAGTAACACTTTAGTGCTTTAATTAAGACTTTAATACATTAAAAAAGTGTCACTTGAGATGTTGTTTTTTTAATCTTATGAAAGTTATCAAGAAATTATTTATTTACAGCATCTTTCCGACTCTTCTATTCTTCCGGCGCAGCAAACTTTACCCGATATGGCGATGGTGAAATCGAGCCCCCAAATGTCCTGCAGTGGCCACCTAATCAGCATTGTCTTCAATCAACATATCGAGAATAATCTATGGAAAACTGAAGTTGATCGCCTGGACATAAATTCTCACCCAAATAAATAAATAAATTATGTTAATGTAAAATAAAAACTAACAATTATCAATAATAAGAATCCATAAATTTTCCCTATTTTATTCTTTAATGGTTTGACAGTATTAAAAAACTATAAATGAAACATACGTTTTATCAATTTAAAAGTATTCGAATTTTATTTTTCATAGTTTCTATTTGACAGTTCTACAATTGAATTTTAAAAGTTCAAACTTCCAATTTGATATATGGGTCATTCCATACCAAGTGACCGAACCACTTGTAATCGACTTTCACCGATTTTAATCAAATTTCGTGGATTTGTTTATCTATCGATTATATGTAAAAATCCAAATTTATTTGATGATTGGACAACCCCTCGGCAAATGGGAGCACCCCCCGTTTTTGACGATTTGTAAAAACCATATTTTTGAACAACTCATATCTCGGACAGTTTTTAAGCTACAAATAACTTCTTTTTATGCATTTTGAAGAGAATTCTTCAAACTTTTTGAGAAAATATCGATTTTGAGTAGAAGTGTTGCCAACTCTATTGTTTTTGCGTTTTAAGTATAAAATCGTATTTTTCTGCCAATGAGTATATTTTTATTTAAAAAAGCAATGGGTAATGTTTTCAACATAACCGCGAGTAGACGTAGGACTTGTATAAACGTAACGTTTTTACATTTAACTTCTAACTTTTGGATCTATGGAGTTTGATTATATGTATTGATATTGGAAACGACAACTTCCATGCCGTGTAGAATTATTAGCAATTTGTTTATTCAAAACTTCTGGAAATAATACTAATAATAATACTAATACTACTAATAATTAAATACATAATTGAAATTGCTTTGTTTCTAACTATTAAGCCCTTAATTACTCAAGCAAATGTAGGGCATTTATAGATTTCTTATTGATGATAGTATTTCAAGTTTAAAAATTCTATTTATAAAATTTTCAGACTTGGGCAAAATGTGCTATTTTAGGGGAACTGTCCCGTTTTCCAAACAAAGAAATACAGCACCAATTTCGTTGCTTTTTTGCTAACATGCGTGCTTACTGCTGAAAAAATCACAACAATAAGAAACAAGTTGAGGAGCAGTAACCCTACTAAAATAGAGGAGGTACTGTTAATACGTCAACGAAAAATTATTTAATGTTTTGATTCCAAACTTCGAGTCTACGTCAAGTATAATAATACAATTTCTCAGAAAAAGAAAAACAAAGAATAAGATAAAGTTTATTTAAATATTCTTCTAGAAGTTATTTTTTGCGAACTTTCTTAAAACATTAACATGTAATACAGCAAAATGCTCTAATATAAAAGGGATATTAACGCTATTGCTGATTATGCATCTTTAATTGCAAATGCCTTCTGCAAAAAAATAAAAGTAATTATTTTAATCAAAATTTTATTTTCATCAGTGGTTTTTTTTTGCTGGGGAATTAGAACTGTTATAGTATTACCATGTTTTAATATACTTGTTGTTTAGTACCAAGCACAACTTAACATATGGTCAGTCATATGACATGACTCGTTCCCATCCCAATCATGTGGATTATGAAACCAATTACCTGGATGAGCAGACCAAATCTCTCTGATTTTATTCTTCTTCAGTCACCACCGCTGCACTCGCTGCCTCAGACATCATCGGCCTCTAGCCGTGAACTCCGAGCGATGCGATGGGCGATTGCATCCAGCGCAACCGACTCCACTGCATCCGACCATCATCAAACACAGTATGACAAAAAAATGCGCCCACTTCTTTCATGCATATTCGCAGACCCACCACCCACCGACAGTTCTACCGCTGGTAACTGCATGCTGTCGCTGTGTAGGTAAACACAGCGAACGAACGAACGAAACGAAAATGCGCAAGCAAAAAGCACGTCAATACGCGCTGCTGTCACAAATTGTAATGACTCGCACACGGCAGGCACTGGTTCTTTTATACACAAAGAAAATCTTCCGGTAGACGCGTAGGCCCGTGACATACCGCATTCTGATGTCCGTGTTAGGAATGCACGGGATTGGTTACATATGAAGTTTTTACTGGTTTTGACAAGAATTGAATTTTCAATAGCTTATCGTTAATAATCTTAAGGTTCAATGAAATAGTCAAAATGGTGGAGAGTTTCCGAGTCGATTGATATATAAAACTTAAAAATCCATCGAAAGATAAAGGCGCTAGTAACGTTCAAAATCTTCCCTTCCAGCGTAACGCTCTCGATTTCCAAAAATCTAAATGACACCCAGTATAGTAAAGAAAGACGTAAGTCCTACGTCAAAATAACACCAGCATCGTGTTCTCCAGAAAATTTTGTTTAAGAAACACTCGAAACCCCAAGGTACTATGAGCCGTTCTCGAGTTATGGAGTTCGGAATATTATATGATTCGTATGGAACTTATCAATCACTTAAGATTTTGTTATGTATACTGAATCTTTACCTTTTATGGAATTGCCAAGAATTCGAGGATATTGTTTTCTTCAAATAAATTGTAAAACATGTAACTTGAGCCTTTGAATAGAAATTAATGTACTTGGCAACGTAGTCACTTTGGAAGGAATAGGTTTTCTGTATTGTTGTAGAGCGTACTATTAAACTATTACTCACATAGATACTATATTATTTCACCTGCTATGAGAAGATTTTTTTTAAATTTTATAAAACATTTATTAATTTCGAAAGCTCTCGGCTCATATGCCGTTGAGCATTACGGAGCCGAAATCTTTATACTATTTTATTCTTACAAAATAACGTTAGATTAAGTGAACCGAAAGACTCGTGTTTCAATCTGGATTAGGGAATATAGTATCACAGTAGGGAAGGAGGAAAAGGAATAATACTAAATTTATGACGATGATGAAAACATTGATGAAGTTCTTGTTTCATTACTGTTACGGGACATAGAAATGAAACAAGAATTTCATCACCGTTAAACAAATATTTTCTTAAAAACAACAAAGGAAAAACATACGAGAGGCAATTACGACAAAAGAAACGATATTGTTATATAAAAAAAACCCTGATTAATTTACCTAGCGGTAATGGCGCCTTTCTCGTGCATTATAGAAATAGTATTTTGACCATAACTTTCGAGCCCATAATCCCAACCAGTAAAAGTAAATAATAGGAAACAATGGGCCAGGATTTCCTGTAAAATGCAACATGGTGCGAACAAATCGGTTAAGGGCAAGCCAGTAAATAGTGGACGAGACTTTTTTACTCACACACATATACATACACATACACACACAGACATCACTTCAATTCGTTGAGCTGAGTCGATTGGTATACAACACTATGGGTCTCCCGCCTTCTGTAAAAAGATTGTTTTTGGAGCGAACATAAAGCATTTCGGTACACTTAGTGTACGAGAAAAGTAAAAATAAATTAGCTCATAAGCAAGTAGACTTTCACTATGTTATTGTGGAAAAATAATGTATGAAAAGGCAAATCATTATGTAAATGGTATTTGTACGTACAGAAGGAGAGGGTTAGTGATTTGTGACAGGTGGGAGGTAAGAGGGTTGAGAATGGCGAAAAACGTTGGATGCAATTTTTAAACGTATTTTGTAGCTATATAAAAGGGAGAAGAAGACCTTAATGTCAATACTAGTCCACTAGAGCAGAATTATCCACGAAAAGTTTTTATCTTACTACTACTTTATCAAACCCACACTTCACAGCACGCAAATGTGATTTGACGATAGCCATGAGCTCTCTCTAACTCACCATGTAATCAAAAATTGTCAACTGTGTGTGTATATTATCAAAGTATGAAAATAGTAGACCAATAACAAACATCATAAAAATGGTCTTCTTTGAGATAATGATTTTATTTGCTGTATTTTGAAAATAAATGGATAATATTTGCTGTTTAACGGCCAATATACTTTCGCTATATTTTTTGCATTTTATACTCCTAGAGAATTCAGATTTTCGTAAACCATGTGACATATTGTTTTAATTTTTAAAAGTTGACCCTAAAGATGCCGAAAATCTTTGCAGAAGAAGAAGCCTTGCTGGAACGACGACTAGAATTGTTTATTCTACCAGTACTGCCAAACTACGTGTACCAATAATTCAACTGAGTGTTATTTCAAAAATTTTAATCTTTTAGTGCTGAGGAACAAATTGAAGTTATTCAGATCAATTTTTAATGGAAAATTCCTGAAAGAGAAATGGTTTTTCCGTCTAACAAGGACAGTGGGATCATAGCCCACCGAAGCGGCGGTTACCCTTCAATACCTTTTCCGAACTAAATCTATCACATGTTGTACATATGCATAATCGAGTTTCAGATGACAGTTGACCAGATAGTGCTGGCAGAAACATTGATTTCTTGCATATGATTTGAACAATCAATCTCCAAAGCGTTGTAATATTTCCAGCAATGCTTATTCTTCAGCAAACTCTTTCAGCATCTCTCAGTATTGAGTCAGATGATTGAATTAACGATAAAATAAAGCCGCTAGGAGCAAAAATGCAAAAAATACATTTTTCCATACTAATCTCCATATAATTTTCAAACGCGATGCTGTAAGTGGGGAAGCAACCAATCGAGCTGTGTATGTGTGTTATGTATGTGTCAATGCGTATATGTGTGTATGTTCGGAAATCAATAAAAAAAATCTACAATGTTCACAGTGAAAAAAGGACTTTTCATTTTTTAAATCCTGTATCTCAAAATCGGAACATAGTACCTCGGGGTTTTAAGCGTTTCCAATGTAAAAATGGTCAAAGAACACGTTGGTGAGGTTATTTCCTGAATAAAAATATACTCATTGGGTAAAAAATGCATTTTTCACACAAAAACTTAAAAATTGTTCATTTGGCAACACTGCACATCAACAAATTATTTTTTTATAAATTCCTTGAAAAATCTTCTTTCGAATGGTTACCTTAGATTCATTATAGTCCTCACAGTTCCAGAGATATGTACAAAACAATATGATGAGTTTCAAACATTTGTCCGAAAAGGGGGATGGTCTAATTAATCGTGGGGAGGTCCAATCACCACGAAATTTTGGTTTTTGGGGTATTACCCATACATAAACAATTGGTCAAAATTTCATTCAATTCTAAGAAAGTCGATTGCACGTTTGCATTTTTTCTCGGTCACTTCATATGGAATGACCCATATGATAACCTTACCGATTATGAATCGAAAGTTGACGAACGTTTATTTTAATGATCCGCGACTCTCTACGAAAAAGAACCAACGAAACTTTTTATTTTAACCAACGGTTTTTTTAATTCGATTAACGATTTTTTTTGTGTGTACAACACAAGAGAGCGGATTGAGCAACAACCTTAAAAATACGATTCTTTTTTCAGTGATTTTGTTATTCGAGCTGCAGATTATCCTTGATGCCTTCATATTACCCCCTAGACCTGTGACGCCTAATGATGATTATTGATTATGCTAGCAGAATCAATCTCTGACTTTTTTATATTCTCCGGCCCTTTTTTACCTAGTCCAGTAAACAGAGGAACTTTGCGATTCGAAGGCAGGTGTCGAACTTGATTACATACTGAAAATCAACTAGTTATTGTCAAAAAAGCTTATTCACCGATACCAAAATTTTACATAACTCATCTCGTCAAAGATCAATGTTATTTTTGGTTTATTTTGACTGTAACTCATCTCCGTTAGTTACAAAATAGCTAGAAATACAAGAAATCGAAAATTTATTCAAAATACGTCAACATTCTATCAGATAATCACCTGATATCAGATATTTGAAGTGGTGTCGATTTCACCCGCAGTGTCGGTCTTACCCACAATTCCCCTACTCCGAGTGCTTGCAAGTCCTCTTGATGGCAGTTTCTTCTGGAGCCGGTAGTAGCCCAGGGAAGCTGTTTTCGTCTTTCCATAGCTCTACGTGGTCTATACTGTCGTATGCCGCCTTGAAATCAATGAACAGATGGTGCGTTGGGACCTGGTATTCACGACATTTTTGAAGGATTTACTGTACAGTAAAGATCTGGTCCGTTGTCGAGCGGCCGTCAATGAAACCGGCTTGATAACTTCCCATGAATTCATTGAACACTAATGGTGACAGACGACGGAAGATGATCTGGAATATCACTTTGTAGGCGACACACTTCAGCTTGTTGCCTTTCTTGTAGATGGGGCATATAACCCCTTCCTTCCATTCCTGCCTCGAGATGCTGCGCGTATGCAGTGGCGACATCAGGTTGCTTCAGTCGCTCTTGGTCGTACCGCGGCGGTCGTCGGTACCGAACATTGTTGATGACGGATAGTTTTGGGCGCAGTTTAACCATCACCAGATAGTGGTCAGGGGCTGCGAAATGGTGAGTTGACATCCGGGAAGGGGCGCCTGACATAGCTCTGGTCCTCACAAGTTCCAATACTCACGCTTCCACGGGTCTTCCGATGACAATTGACCGCCAGCTAAGGGTTGCGTACTTAGCTGGTAGTGCAGCCTGGGCACTGTTGTCCTTCTGACATCAGCTAGAGTGAGAGGGTGCGTCCTGTGGGGTCTGCCTAGGGTGTGGTGGGGTTCGACAGTGGGCTCTGTTGAACTTCTATAAAAAGCTGCATGTGTCCCCAGGCCCTATCAAAGCGACCGTGTACCGCTCAAAGCGCACTAGCCTAGTCCTGGTGTTGGGTGGGACTTTAAACCAATTTGACCCGACTGACCGAGCGTCTGTTCACAGAGGAGGTGCGGCTCCAACAGCGTCTGTTCTGGCATCCAGCGGCTGAGTATGAAATGCTATTCCCCGGAAGCTATACCTGAGATGGCAGCCCCATCCTGGTGGATAGGGAACCTTGGGCCAACAACCTACTGTTCCCGAAACATCAATTTGTTCGAGAATCCGATAATGAAAGAATACGGACTGATTTTACGGCGACGATTCTTAGCGCGAAACAACGGACACGAATAGGAACATGGAACGTTTTAACCGTAGCCCAGCAGGGTAAATTGGCACAACTTGCCAATGAGGCACGCCGCATGAAGCTTGAGATCCTGGGACTGAGTGAAGTCCGTTGGCCAAACTTTGGAGAAAACAGAACGCCGCCGGGAAAAGTTCTGCTATACTCTGGTTTACGAGGTGAACACGCTCCCCGGCATCGCGGAGTTGGCTTCCTACTAAGCGCTCAGGCACACTCTGTGCTTATGATGTGGGAACCTATAAGTGAAAGGATAATCGTTGCCAGATTTAGAACACGGGTCCGAAACCTTACTATAATCCAATGTTATGCGCCAACCGATGCTGCCGATCTGCAAGACAAAGAGAACTTCTACAGTCAACTCAATGCCGTCGTAGATAGAATTCCGAAGGGTGATATCAAGATCTGTTTGGGCGACTTCAATGCGAAGATAAGATCCGACAACTCGAACTATGAGCACATTATGGGACGCCATGGTCTCGGATAAATGAGCGAAAACGGAGAGCTGTTCGCAGAATTTTGTGGTAATAACGACATGGTGATCGGGGGATCGCTCTTCCCTCATCGACCGGTTCACAAGGTCACGTGGGTCTCCCGTGACGGCTTTACAGAAAATCGACCACATCTGCATCAGCCGAAAATGGAAACGGAGCCTTCTTGATGTACGGAATAAACGTAGTGCCGATATCGCGTCTGATCATCACCTCCTCATCGGCGAAACACGCCTGCGCATTGCGCGGATTCGTCGGCAGGAGGAAAGAGTTGGACGACGATTCAACACACGCCGACTAGAAGATGCCACGGTGAAACGGTCCTTCGTTGAAGAACTGGAGACGCGTGCTGCAGATATTCTGGAAGGTGGCAGCGAGGAAGACCAATGGACCGCCATCAAGAATGCCTTCATCACCACCAGCGAGAATAATCTGGGCGAACTACGCACCCAGAGAAAAGAATGAATCACTTTTTCAAGTGCCAGCCAGGCCATCACCACCTCGGCATGATCTGCCTAGGATCCGACGTATAACACGCGTCAATACCGAAGTTCCATCACTGCTAGAGATTCAAACAGCCATCCAAAGCATGAAATCGAATAAAGTCCCAGGGGTCGATCGCATATCAGCCGAGATGCTCAAAGCTGACCCCATGACATCCGCTCAACTACTGCATTGTTTATTTCGTAATATCTGGGACACCGCGATTTTCCCGGTCGACTTAGTGAACGGTATCTTAGTGAAGGTGCCCAAAAAGGGTGACCTGAGTGTATGCGATAACTGGCGAGGCATTATGTTGCTGTGTACTGTTCTCAAAGTTCTGTGCAAAATTATCCTAGCCCGGATTCAGGAGAAGATCGATGCGACTCTCCGGCGGCAGCAAGCCGGATTCCGTGCCGGAAGATCCTGTGTGGATCATATTGTCACGCTCCACATCATTCTGGAGCAGGTCAACGAATTCCAAGAGTCCCTTTACTTGGTATTCATTGACTACGAAAAAGCTTTCGACCGTCTCAATCACGAGAATATGTGGGGCGCCCTGAGACGCAAGGGAGTTCCTGAGAAAATCATCGGCCTCATCGAGGCACAGTACGAGGCCTTCTCGTGTAGAGTGCTGCACAATGGGGTCTTGTCCGACCCTATCCGGGTCGTAGCTGGTGTGAGGCAAGGATGTATTCTATCACCGTTACTGTTCCTCATCGTAATCGACGAGATTCCGGTAGATGCGATTGACCGTGAACCAAACCGCGGGCTGTTATGGCAGCCTATAACCATGGAGCACCTAAACGAATTGGCGGATGATGTTGCACTCCTCGCGCAACGGCGCTCTGATATTCAGAGTAAGCTCAACGACCTTGCCGAGCGCTCCTCTTCGGCAGGTTTAGTCATCAACGTCAACAAAACCAAATCGTTGGATGTAAACACGGTGACTCCTTCCAGTTTTACAGTAGCCAGGCAACCAGTGGAGAATGTTGAAAGCTTCCAATATCTTGGTAGCCAAATGGCATCAGACGGCGGTACCAAGATCGACATAGGCGCACGGATCAAGAAAGCAAGGGCTGCCTTTGCGAGTTTAAGAAATATCTGGAACGCACCATAATACGAATTTTCAACTCAGCGGGACATCGCAGCAGAGGTAGACCCAGAGGCTCATGGCGGCGAAGCCTCAATAAAGAAATAAAAGAGTTCGACTGAAATCTAACCTGGCAACAGGTTAAAGCGATAGCCGGGCAACGCTCAGGATTGAGATCTTTCAAGTCGGCCCTTTGCACCACCGGAGGTGTACAGGATCCATAAGTAAAAGTAAAGTAAGATAGTGGTCAGAGTCGATGTTAGCGCCACGATATGTCCTGACGTCCATAGTGTCGATAGCTTAGATAGAGAATGTGTAAATTCAATACAATCATAAATAGGGCACTGCACGAACAAATCTTTTTCTCTTTCGTTAGTAACTGTCAATTTTGACAGTGAGTGACCATCAGTGTTGGTAAAAACTCAAAATCTCAAAACTCATGGATGATTCAAATCAAGCGTGAGTTGAAACGCACCCAACTCAGCACCTAAAAACTCATGGATGAGTTGAATTATCCATTTATAATCATCGTAGGTTTTCTTTTGTTCTCCTTCGTTAAAAACAATTAATTGACGTTTGTCGCATAAAATATTAGACGCTCTTTTATGCATAAGCAATAAATTGCCCCCAAATGAACTTCAAATGCGTTTTTAAAGCAAAATGATTTTTTGGCAAATGAGTGAAATGATGCGTTTTAGCATGAAAAATTCAAGCGTGATGCATTCCTTTAAAATCGCAGACGATTTTGTTCGCACGGGAGCGCTCATTGATTGAGATTTATGAGTGATTTTACCAACACTGGTGACCATGTTGTTTTCTAATGTCTATGCAGTGAGAAAGAGATAGGGCTCAGCTGTGTAGCACCCTACACGGAAGAAAAAAAGTACCCAAAATTGAGTACTTTTAAACTTACTTTTGAGTTATTTTTTCTCTTCGCTTTCATCCACTCTTTCTTTTGTTGTCAAAAACAAAAGAGCCAAACAATCCAACGACGCCAGTTCAATACGGGAAGCCAATTTTGAGTTTTATTACCTGAGGTCAAAATTGAGTGAATTAAACTTAAATTTGGGTCAATAAATTTTCAGTTGGGTACTTTTTTAACATGGGAGTAAAGGCAAACTACTTCGACCCTACTTACTCAATTTTGGCTTCCCGTACGGATGTTCGAGGTTGGGTGAATTAAACTCACTATTGGGTAGTTTATTTCTTCCGTGTATAGAAATCGATCTAAAGTACCGCAAACCAAACAATTGACAAGCGGGATAATTTACTGACAACCCCTAATCAACGCAGTGTCCGTTCTGCTTCTACTAATAAAATTTATTACACACAGCTAATAAGTCCTACTTTCTAACCCACCAAATATCAGGACCTACCCGATCAATAATGCATAACAAAATTATAACAAGGGGAGTTATTTATTTCAGAAAAATATTGTAACAAAATGTGTTATAAAATTGGCTGGTTAGTTGTTAAAATAACAAACATTATATCAAAAATACCTCTAGCTGTAACACAATTAGAACAGAGGTTGATACCTTCATATCAACATTATAACAAACGTTGATATATTTTTTTCTATACAAAAATCTACTTTCAAGGTAATTGCCTACATCACGGATAGAAATCTGTTACGCTACTACGACAGATTTCCATCCATAATGTAGGCAATTAACTTTGTTCCAGCTATGTATTAATATCGAGCGGGTTCAAGTTATACTGAAGGTAATAACCTCCGACTTTTTTTCCAATGTCTACAAAAAATGTAGGCAATTATTTTGTGAAAATATAGAGTAGAGTGGGGCAAGAGTACGCACTTAGTTTTCAATCGATCATGTGGCCCTTATGAAGCAAGCTACTGCATATCAATTCAGTGTCGATGATTCATATACTCTTCCTTCATGTTACCCAGTGGAAAAAATATTGAAATTATTGAGATTCGTTTTAGTAGAACCCTTATTGCAAGACAAGTGAAAAACGCACTCTTACCCCACCGGTGGGGTAAAAGTGCGCATCGGGTGGGGTAAGAGTACGCATTTATCCAATCATGTGCTTTAAGTATATATTAACACAAATAAGAGTTAATAACATTTAATTGATGTTTAATGAGCATATATTAGGGAATGTTTAAAGATTACGTAACTCTTAATGGGGGAGGGGGACCTAAAAATGTGCACTTTCATCGAAAAACCATTGTTTTTTTATATATACCAAAAACTACAGAGGTAAAAATATATATCAGGTTTCGCGTGGCGTATACAAAGGCATTTTCCTTGAAGAAAGTTCACCAATCACGTAATGTAAAATTTGGCTTTTTCATCAACCGCCCCCCCCCCTCCCCCTCTAGCTTACACTATTTGTATGAATCCTCTAAAAAATATATGGATCGTCACACATCTCGCAACCCCTCCCAGCTAAACGTTGCGTAATTTATGAATGTTTCTTTTGATTAAATGAAATTGTGTTTTCGTACTATGTTTAGGTGTACAACAAGACCTAATACAATTTCATTATTTCGCTTCAGTGCTTTGTTCGCTTAAGTCCTTTCTAACACCGAATTACTTCAACTTAAAAACTTGTGATAATTTCAAATTCTGTCCCTTTTTTCTTAGTTGTGGATCTTTACGCTTTGGAAGAAGTCTTATTTCGGCCGGAGATACGGGTTTGACATCATAACTTGAAGATTCATATGCGTACTCTTGCCCCACCGGATCCTGCGTACTTTTACCCCACAGTCCCAAAAAATATTCAAGTAATGGTTTTGACTTCTTGGAAAACCAACCGGATTGGTGTTCTGTACCATAAAGTACTCTATACAATAGGTTATCGAAATGGTATAATGTTCACCTGATTGAACGTATATATGGTAATGAAATACTAGTTGCGGAAATCTAATTATTTTTAGCAAAATGACCAAAAAGTTATCTAACTCCATATCTCCCTTGTTGTTTATTCAAATCGTTTACAATTACACATGATAATAGTTGGCCAGAATACCTGTCAAACTGATGCAGTGCTGCTAGTTTATCTTTTTTTATTACTTCAAAAAATCGAAAACGTACTCTTACCCCACGCGCACTCTTGCCCCACTCTACTCTACATAACTAATGATGTTATGATTTTGATATGAAATAAAACTGGCCGAAGACACATTTTTATCGAATTATCTAATTATAAAACACGTTGTTTTAAATAACAACAATTGATAGAATTGAGTTATGATTTTGTTATGCATTCCTGATCGGGTAGGAAGACCATTGGGCTAGTTATGCTTAGAGTGACTCGCTAGTGCTCGAACAACGATTAATCGCCCCTAACATCGGGAACCAACGTTGCAGTGAGCTGCACCTCCTCGCAGTGAACAGACGCTCGATCAGTTGGTTACCGGATCTTCCCCAAGGTTACTCGAATCCGGCTGGCAACACGAGAAGGCTAAGAGTAGGAGTTTGTGGGGAGGAAGCTAAGACAACTCAATGGGGTCTATTTCGTTCACTCGCCATGCACAATAAAGGGAGAATAGTCTATTATGTACCTCTTAAGGATTTTCGATGTTTTCACCAATAAAAACAATAACACCGAATCACTTCAACGTGCAGCTGCACAATTTACAAAACCAGCTAAACCTCACAATAAACTCCTATTGATAACAACAAATATGTTTTAAAAATGGGTTGTGGGCAAAACGCCTGAAAGGGGATGTAAAATGACTGAATTGCATGTGAAATTAAGGTGAACGCATGGTTGTTTGTTTTGTCTTAATGGATTTCCGTTGAGACATAACAAGCTTACAGGTGAGGTGAAAGAATCATAAATCGTGAAATTTAGGGAAAAATTAAAGTGATATTGGTCAATGTTTCCATTGCAGCACGATAATGAATAGTTATTGGATTGTAACGGTAACAGTTACAACAGTTTTTTTTTCAACACTGCTTGAGGTATAATCGAGGGTATAATAATATCGATTTGCTATTGCGCGTCGATCTCGTAGATAATCGGAACAAAACTGAAAAAAGATTTGGAGAGCATTTTATAGCTATAACTATTACTCCTTTGTGATACTATTAATCGAGATGAAATTACTAGAGGATTGATTTTTTGCAGATTGCTGATTTCATAAGCTATAATACACCTGAAATTAGTCGTTTCAAAAAATCGACTACGACATGAATATCAGTATATGTATTACACGGACAAGTTATATAGTACTTACCGCACTCCTTTCATTGGGCTTGAAATTCAGCGTGTTGATTACGGTTGACATTGGGATTGGAAACATAAATATTGAAAGCTACTAAGTTGATCAAGGCCTTTTTTTAATAAACACTTCCAATATATTATGCACTTTTTGTTAAAATTCAATCCAGAATTCACTTATTCAAATGCTATCAAATATTCGTCGATTATACATGCAGATAACTCTTTTTGAAGAAGACCGTCACCTATTAACACGACCGAAAAAAAATCATCGACTGACTCGAGAAAACAAATCCTACACCTCCGACTGTGATTGAGTAAGCATGAGTTCAATTCGTTAGCATCAACATCGTTCAACGGTAACGAACATGTGAAGTGTAGAGGGAACTCGGTCTCTAGGTAAAGGGCAAATCGTTGTCAATTTCGCTACGATTTTTTTTAAATTGCTCGGATTGCGTATGGTGGCATTCAGTTTTGAAAAAAAATGTGACCACAACAGTTGTCCATCTTTGCACGTTCTTCTTCTTCTTCTTATTGGCATTACATCCCTAGAATCCATTACAGCTCATTAAAAACCCAGATTAATCCAAGTAGCGGTGATGGCGCCTTTCTCGTGCTTTTAAAAAATAGTTTTTTGGCCATAACTTCCGATCTGGCCAATTTTCAATAGGAAACAATAAAGAGGCTGCACTCATAACACAGAGATGAAGTGTCAAAATTGGAACAGCGCATTTGCTGTCAAATAGGTTGTTCCAATCGAGCACAAGGTTGTTAAAGGTAGGAGTATTGCGTCTCTTTGTTTTTAATCCAGGCTCGTTAGGAAACAATAGGACCGAATTCTGCGTTGAATGTAACTGTTGCGAGCAAATCGGTTGAGGATAAGTGCCCGAAAAATGGCCAGGGGGTGAAATAATGAGCTAGGCCTTTAACGGAGCGTGGCGTGGTGGAGCTATTTTCCCGAGCAACCCTTCGCAAGAGGTGGGTTGTCCAGGTCTCCGCCTAGGAGGCCAGAGGCAATTGTCGGCAGCTCGGTGCGCAGCGCCAGTGTGAGCCACTTAACCAGCTACGCCGATAGAGGTTATAGACGGCCCATGGCTTGTGAGGGCGATGAACCGCAAACGCGATGGGCTTTCGGCCTTCGAGGTGGCGACGGAACAGCTTGATGTCATCATCGACTTTGCGTCATCGTAGCATAGTATCAGTAAGGACCTCAAGGGGAGCTTGCTGAAACTTCGAAAGTCGATGTTGGACGCTAAGCTGGAGAGGGCGGTCGGGACGGTCAAGTGCGAACCCGTGAAATCCGTGGAGTCGAGTTCTACCCAGAGTGAGGCCCAAGGATTCGCGGGCTTAGGCAAGGTCGAATCGACCGAGGGCGTGCCAGCGAAGACGGCGTTTAAGCGAGCTGCAAAATCACAGTGCAGGTAACGCAGCTGGCTTGCTCGGCCACGCCCGAGTTTTTGGTGTGCGCAGGTTTAGAGGAAACGGCGGAACACAATAAACGCAATTGAAAAACGCTCACTTCTATAAACATTGAAAATGCTAGACTTCTGAGTCCATAGTTTGATATGGCCCATTTCTAATAGGAAACAATGAAATAGAATTACCTGACCTATTAAACTTGTTGTAAGTGTTATGTATGTGTTTAAAACCCTGGATTTTATTACACATTTTCTGGCAATACTGCCTTTCAGTTAATAAGAATACGAATTTTGTTATACTGCAGTCTCGTCGGCGTTTTCTATTACTCGATATTTTAATTCGTTCGATATCCGATATTAACAATAAACGTTGCTAAATGTAATCGCGGCTACCCACTCTTTATCGAGATCCCGAAATATCCAACATTTTGGTGTCAGAAGTGGGATTAAAAGGCAAAAGTTTTCCGGTCGAAAGTAACGCGTTCGTTTCGGTCTCGTTATAATCAAGATGGCTAACGAAGAGCTAATGACATCTCTTACGCAGATTTTAGCCAATGCCCTAAAATCCTCCATGGAAGCTATGGCGGCAGATCCCGCCAGAACAACTGCAACCCAAGTAAAGCCGCCCTCGTTCTCTGTTTCCGAATACCGTTCAGTGGACAATACCTCCGTATCAGATTATTTTAAACGCTTTGAGTGGGCATTACAGCTAAGCTGTATTCCACCTGCTCAATATGCACATTATGCACGAGTACATATGGGAACGGAGCTAAATAATGCCATAAAGTTTTTAGTGAGTCCTGGCGATCCGGAAACCCTCTCATACGACGATCTACGTACTACATTAGTCGACCACTTTGACCAGGCGAAGGTACGATAAGTATACGTAGAGAGTATCAAATTCCGTAAAATTGTTCAGCAAAACGGCGAATCAATCTGCGAACGGCTAGACCATCGTCGGTTGCTGAGGCGACCAATAAGTTAGGTTATGAAAAACCGAAAACACGTAAAGTGGACTCTTCCTCACAAAATCCATGGCAGAAGTGTAGTGACAATCAACAATCAGAACAGAGTGTGTGTCGCGGCTGTGGTGGTAATCATACCCGAATTCAGTGCAAGTTTCGTGATGCTAAGTGCTATAATTGTGAGCAAAAAGGTCACATTTCCAAAGTGTGTAGATCCAGAAAGTAGAAATCAGATCAAACCGCTTGTCAAGTGCAAATGGAAGAGCTACCTGATTCCCAAATAGACAAGGTCTATTCGTTAGCAAAAATCCACTCCGTCAATACAACTGGGAAACGAGTCATACACGTCATCATCGACGGTCAAAAACTGGACATGGAAGTTGACACCGGGGCTCCGTGTGGAATCATAAGTGAAACCAAACTCCGCACAATAAAACCAACTTTCACGCTTCTGAAATCTGATCGACAGTTCTCTAGTTATACTGGCCACCGTATTCGGTGTTTGGGTCGCCTTCCAGTGAGTGCCACAATCGGTTTTACTACACGCAACGTCGATTTGTATGTGGTGGCTCAAGATTATGATACTCTGTTTGGTAGAGAGTGGATATCCGAATTCACTGGTGAAGTGGATTTGAACATGCTGTTCGCTGAAAGTAGTGCAGTACATGCGTTAAGGTCAACTTCCTCCGCGGTCTCCGTGGACCATCAACAAGCACTGTCTCAGTTGCTGGACAACTATGATAATGTTTTCAGTGACAGTCCGGGAACATTGAAAGGTCCACCGGCATCAGTGCATCTGAGACCGGGAACATCACCAATATTCGCAAAAGCACGGGACGTACCGTTGGCATTAAAGAGCCAGTACGCGGAGGAAATCGATAGAAAGTTAGCCACAGGTGTCTACAAACGAGTTGATTACTCTGAATGGGCATCTCCTACGCACATCGTTGTGAAGAAGAATGGAAAATTACGTATTACCGGTAACTACAAGCCCACGGTGAATCCCCGAATGATCATCGACGAACACCCGATACCAAAAATTGAATCAATCGAATGAGTGGAGCCAGTCTATTCTGCCACTTGGATGTAACGGATGCTTACACTCACCTCACAATCGACGCTGAATTTCAACACATCCTAACACTGAATACTCCAACACATAGGGGAGGAGAAGACCACCAGCTGTCATCGCATGAGCATTATGACCGCACAATTCGTAGTTGCTACTCCGTGATTGACTAGAACTTGCGAAATTGTGCAGAGAACACAATAAATGGGGCTTGGGACTAGCTACCCATTCTCAATGTACACGTTTCGGGAGCTCAAATATCTAAAGTCAATAACGGCGCCGGCCACGTCCTTACGGTCATATAGGACGGGGAGGATTGTTAGTCCGACTCTCGTTGCTACTAGAGACCGAGAACACCTCTGCATCTCCACGATTGTCTTGGGATAGGATATCGTTTTAGTTACAAAGGATAATTTATCTGGATTCACTTCGGTAAGTGATGCGATCTATGGGATGGGAAATAACACTCTCGCTGTCTGAAACTTTCACTTTCTGATTTATTCACTCACCCGCGCAAAGCAGAACAAAATTATGACGACCGGCCGATCGTTTTGCCTTCCGCACAAAGCAAAACTAAACTTCGACGACCGGCCGATCCGCTGACTGGACAAACACGACCGGACAAGAAACAACCTTTCCCTTTCTGATTCATTTACTCACCCGCGCAAATCAGAGTAAAATTACGGCGACCGGCCGATCGTTTTGCCTTCCGCACAAAGCAAAACTAAACTTCGACGACCGGCCGATCCGCTTACTGGAGAAACACGACCGGATAAGAAACAAACTTTCACTTTCTGATTTATTTACTCACCCGCACAAAGCAAAACTAAACTAAACTAAAGACCACCAGCTGTCATCGAGAGAAAAAGTAGAATCATTGAAATTTCACACGGTGTGGTATAGGACATGAAGTTTATTTTTGTTATAAAACAAAAATTAAGGACGATTCTCAAAAAAATCTTGGTTTACGGGGTTAGAATTTAAAAACCACACAAAATAGACATGATATCTCGAATTTTATATTTTTTTTTAATAGGCAGTTAATGCTTAAGATTATTGAATTTCTAACCCCACAAACTAAAAATTGTTTGACAAAAAAATTCTATAACGTTCTAGAGACATTTTAATTCTCATTTTCTATATCATGCCATGTCAAGTTTCCAAGGTTCTACTTTTTCTCTAAACTCTTCCAGAAGGCAGCACTGATGAAGAACCTCCCCCATGGTCTAGTGCGACCGACGAGAGTAGTCTACGGAGCTGCGAACATCCCTGCGATCTGGCAACGTCGCATGGAAAGTGCTTCAAGGGTTGCCAAATGTGATAAATTTTTTCGACGATATTATTGTGTTTGCGGACTGTTTTGAAAATCTACTTACTGCACTAGCTGCAGTTTTCGATCGACTGAAGTATCACGGTTTACGATTGAACCGTTCGAAGTGTGTATTTGCCACCCCGGCTCTCGAATGTCTGCACTCCAAATAATCTAAACGTTGTTTCCACCTGATTTTTCAGGTACATTTTACGTGCACACGTAACCGCAAATGCTTCAGAAAATTCAGGTGAAACTTACGTGTCCGGTGAATACTATCCAAAACTCAGGTACAACTTACCTGATCTTCATGTAGAATGAAAATTTTATCGAAAAATCAGGTAAAAGTTACGTGAATTTCAGGTGGAAAAAATCTACGTACTTTTTCAGGTGGAAACAACGTGCAGATTTTTTTGGGTGTGGGTCACAAGATTGACGCTACGGGATTGCATAAGTCGGACCAACATATTGAACCTGTAAGAGATGCACGTCGTCCATCGAATGCAGATGAATTACAGCTGTTTTCGGGAAAAGCAACGTACTACAACGCGTTCATTCCCAATCTATCCACACGGTCTCGATGTTTTCGTGATATGTTGAACGCAGTCTTTCCAATGCATGGGATCCAGAAACAAGTGCCGCATACGAAGACATAAAACTAGCAATCATTTCGCCGCAAGTACTGATGCCGTATGATCCCGATCTACCATTAATATTGGCTACGGATGCAAGCAAATTTGGATTAGGTGCTGTTCTCTCTCATCGCGTGGCAAGCGGAAGAGAACGTCCGATAGCGTACGCTAGCTGCTCTATGTCTGCTACTGAACAGCGCTACCCACAAATAGACAAAGAGGCTCTCGCAATTGTATGGGCAGTTAAGAAGTTTTTCTACTACCTGTATGCTCGAAGATTTACTCTAATAACGGATAACAAGCCCTTGGCTCAAATTTTGCATCCAGCCAAATCTTTACCAACACTCTGTATCAGTAGAATGGCCAATTATGCTGATTATTTGGCACACTTCAATTTTGATGTTGTGTACAAATCCACGAAGGAGAATGTTAATGCAGATTACTGCTCTCGAATTGTCCGTACACCGATGATTGCTAAGAAACTATCTGCTACTGAGGGAAGAGAGAGTGAAGACGATGAGTTTGACTTGTTTACGATGCATCAAATATCACAACTACCGATTCGTGCAGAACAGATTGCTCGGGAGTCTCGCAAAGACCCTAGTCTGGGTAAAATAATACAACTCCTGGAAACTGGCGCAGATTTAACAAGGTACGAATACAAAGCACCTGAAGCCAAATACACTCTCGCTGCCTGTTGTTTACTTTTTGAACACCGTGTAGTTATACCATCTGTTCTTCGTCAGTTTGTCCTGGATGACCTCCATGTGTCGCACATTGGTATTGTGAAGATGAAGGGACTTGCTCGTTCGTTTGTTTACTGGCCGGGAATAGATGCGGACATCGAAAAAGCAGTGAAATCTTGTTCCGCATGCGCTCGTCAAGCACATCTTCCTCCAAAGTTTAGTGACCACCACTGGCAGTACCCCAAAGGTCCCTGGGAAAGGATTCACGTTGATTATGCTGGTCCGGTTGCAGGCTCCATGCTGCTGATTATAGTCGACGCCTATAGCAAGTGGTTGGAAGTGAAGGTCACCAATTCAACGACAACTTCAGCGACGATTGGAATTTTGGATGAGCTGTTTTCACGTTATGGAGTACCCGTTATTGTTGTTTCGGATAATGGTCCACAATTTGCAGCTGCTGAATTCAAAGATCCTCGTCTACCTTGCAAGTATACACCGTAGAAACGTAAGTTCATTCCGAAAGGAGGGAATAAATGTTATGTATGTGTTTAAAACCCTGGATTGTATTACACATTTTCTGGCAATACTGCCTTTCAGTTAATAAGAATACGAATTTTGTTATACTGCAGTCTCGTCGGCGTTTTCTATTGCTCGATATTTTAATTCGTTCGATATCCGATATTAACAATAAACGTTGCTAAATGTAATCGCGGCTACCCACTATTTATCGAGATCCCGAAATATCCAACAGTAAGTAAAGTATATAGTAAGTAAGTAAATTGTAAGAATAAGTGTCACAAAAATAAATAAATTTTTGGATTACATTTTACGAATGAAAAATTAGTCTCCGAGCTCCTATAAAAAGTTTGTTTTGCCTTTCTCGTACAGCAAAATTGTACCGAAAGGCTATATGATCACTCCAAAAACGAATTTCTGATAGGAGGCCCGGAGACCCATACTGCCGTAATCTGGAAAAGTGACGTATACGCCATTTTCCAAAAATGGTGTTAACGAGTACTACTCATCGAGCTCTTTAACAGAAAAATGAAAAACATGCATGTTGTAAAATGGCTGTTACGTCACTTTTTCAGATTACGGCAGCATAGTGTTATATACCAATCGACTCAGCTCGACGAACTGAGGTGATGTCTGTATGTGTGTGTATGTGTTTAAATTTTGTAGACACACTTTTTGGAACTTATCATTGTCCGAATTACTTGTGAACTTTGTGAAAACAGATCCGAGGTTCATCTCAGTTCCATAATATTGTCATTCCTGGTATGCGTGTGTCGGACAGTAATCTGGTGAAAATGGCCCTCGATAACGATCCGACGGGAACACGAAGGCAAGGTGCGCAGCGAGCAAGATAGATCGATCTGGTGGAAGATGATTTGCGGACCCTCCCATAGACTGCGTGTTTGGCAAGGTACAGCCATGGACAGAGCTGAATGGAGATGACTGTTACGTACTGCAGAGGCCACTTCGACCTTTGCTGAGTAAATAAATAATAACGTCGACTAATCAATCATATGCATCAAAAAATCAAACACAATAAACAGCATTATACAGTTTCTAATTACTTACGTTTATTTCAATAGAGCTTTATTTTAGGATTAATATATTTTACATATTCCAAAAAAAAAAGATTTCAATAATTACAGTATCGTTACTTTATTCGCTTCGGATTAGTGTAATATTTTCATGCTCTGCAGCTAGCAGATGTTTCATAAAGTAATAGAATCAACACGATTTGCAGGATTTAGATCAATTCGCAAAAATTGAGTCATTTTTTCGTATTATCGATATCAGTCGAGCGATTGACTCGGTTTGCGACATAGACCCCAAAAGTTGTAAATAAAATATTATTATTTCACTTTGATACGATGAAAATAAAATAATAAAATATCACCTACTAATCAGAACAGCCAACATAATGTTCTCATACGATAAAGCCAACTATTCGTGGCTTTTACATAAGAAGTACTTCGGATAAAACTAAAATTTGAATGAGAAAAAACGGAAATGCTGGCGTAGAATTGAATCATTTGATCGAATTGCAAGTAGCGACTCAGTTCATGGCTCGCTCCCTAAAATATTCCAGCCGCGTACGGATCGTCACTGTGGCGTCCGAACTTGTAAATTATCGACGAGAAGAAAATGAAAATATTATGCACCAATAGGGCGTAGCCTGGTCCTTTTTCCGTTTTATCATCGTTGACGGCAAACTCGGCAATCATGATCCAAATGGCGGCAATGATCGAGGCAAAGCCCAGCACGAAGCCCACAAACAGGAAGACTTTAATTCCGCTCTCACCGAGAACACCTCCGGTATAGCCGGCGCCGCCGTGAAGCTGAGGGTATGAAAAAGTGGGTTTATTAGTACAAAACAATCGCGAATGTCGCTTCGAATGCACTTTAGAACGATTGGAGGGATGAAATTTCTGTCAATGCCAGAAATTACGAAGAGTAGTTATTTTAATGGTTGAACTGAAAAACGGTATTAAGTCAAGGAAGCAAACAAATGTTAAAGGATTTTAAATGCTCCATCAGACCTAAGCGATTCTGTCACCGCGATTCTATTGTTAGATCGCTGCAGACAATGGTTCCATTTACGTTCCCATACCAATGGCGACAGAATCGCTGCCGCCAAGCAATAGAATCGCGTTGCGTGTGTTTGGGGAAAGTTTAATTCCATTATTTAAAAAAACTGAATAAAGAGATAGAACCAATTCAGTCGTCTAACGTGCATTCCCAGTATAAATCTATTAGGCCTAGTCCATTGCATACAATCATTCAATGTTATTTACTTGTGAAGCTTTTTTTCTGTACGCAAGAAACAAAGATCGATGACTCACCATTTCGTTGGAGATGGAATTAACCATGAAGAAGCTGATCGTGGCCAGAATACCGCAAATATAGTAGGAAAAGTCCCATGACTTGGGATGCACTGCCGCCGTATCGATTGCAATCCACCATCCGGAGAAGAACTGGAGAAAGGAAAACAGGAAGTGAAAATAAACATTCTCTTCTTGGGGTAATTTAATTATCGGATGTCGTCGCGGTCTTGACAACTTCGCGAAACTTACCAGGAAGGAAGCGATCAGCGTCGCGACGATGTTTCTCCTGGGGACATTTTCGACCCAGTACGATTGTCTGATTCTGTCCATTATCGACATTTTGGATGTCTACTTACGACGGATCGAGTTTCACCTTATGCTTTGAAATCACTTACTTGACTCGACAGCTCACTTTTTCTAGCACATATTTATCCGTGTTTTATCGAGATCTCTATCACCGTTTTGCTGCAGTCGATAATGAACAGTGAAATTCTCAACGATAAACGATAGAACTAATATATTTTAAATTTTTCTAATGCGATAATGCTTTTTTTTCAAAATCTTCGTCTTGCAGAGTCTGATGTTTGGGATTGTTGTCAAAGCTGCACTCGAGAGTTGAGAGGATGAGTTCTTGGAGTTGATTGCTGGAAACGTCAAGCATTGAGAGCTCACTTGCGAGCTCACTGGCTTTGAACGTACACTCAGGAAAATCGACACATACTTTATGGCAAAAATCCATGTATTTTGAAATATGCATTTCATGCGTCGGCATATACTTAATTGCATACAAATTCACACATGGATACTATGACCCACATGGATAGCATGTGTGAAAACTCATGCAATGCATGTGGGCGCATGGAATATATGTGTCGAAAATATGGAATCCATTCCGCTACCCCCATTGCAAAAATCCATGTGTGAACTCATGAATATAATGAGGAGTTTTTTGTGAGTGTACTTTTTAGCATTCGTTTCTGAAGGGAAAGGAACTCCTATACACTGATAAAAATCTAGTAGTAAATTCAACAACGCAAACTTGTTTAGTTTTACCATGCAATAACGCAGTAGAGATAACGTCAATCTAATGTAAAGACGACCATGATTTAGTTGACATCACTATGGAATGTCATCGAACCGTTTACCATGAGCCATGTAGTGATCACAACCACACATTTTGTAAATAGTGCTTCGAATCTACCATTTTACCATATTATTTCATGGTTATAGCCAATAGACCTTTCCCGTGAAAAAATATTATTTGCTCAAATGGTTCTTTTTATTTTTCTGAGACACTTTTCCCAAGAAACCAGTATTTTTTTACGCCTGGAACTATTGAAAAACAATCAAAAACTTTTTTTGGATTTTTTCACCCCTGTTTCCTCTATTATTTTTTTCGCCACAAAACCCGTTGAACCCAAGTCTACCCTTTTCCGACCTGTCATTTTGTGTAAATTCACCACACAACTTTGTTTTTGTTTATTATTTATTATTGCTTTTAAAGAAAACAACCGCTTTTTACCCTTTTTACGGCAAAATTATTCGAAGAATGTTTGATCTACATACAGTAGTCGTCGTTGCAGTTATTGAGTATTTATGGATATATGCACCGGTTGATTCGGCAAGTCTCCAGCAGTTGAATCCCAGGGATAGTCATCGATGCCCTGCCGGGACAATCGTTCGCAATGAACCTCACCTTCGGCAGCGTAATTCAGGCGGCGTCGAACGGGCGACAGAAGATGGCAGTATTCTACCCGCTGGCCGGTCTTGGTTTTCGCCAAACTGGGTGGTGCATTTTCTCAGAAATTTAGACTTGCTCTAGCCGTAGATAGTTTCCCAAAATGTGATATTTTAATATTTGCAAGCACAATTTGTTAAAAATCGGAAATATTTCCATCGTGTTTATTTTATTGTAGGTACCAACTAAACCTTAGAACAGCACGCACAGGCAAAGTGTAAATAAAGTACCAGCTGAATTAGGAGAAAAATATCGATAAAATGACTGGAATGGAAAATGCAGTCCTGGCAGATAAGGGCGCAGTACCCTATATTATAACCACCAATGAAAAGGGCGCCGTTACGCTGCCGAATTTTGAAGGTCAATCAGGCAAAGTGAAGCGTCAAGTGATTACCGCTTTCACTGCAACCATCAATACTGGTTTGATCTTCGGTTTCTCGGCCGTTCCGTTGTCGTTCCGTAACCGCACGCTCCTTATACACTAATCCCAGTGAACGAAAGCTAAACATCGTAGGTAGCATCTCTAACAACGACCGGAACACCCATCGGGTGTCTGGTCAGTGGCTACGTTATGAACAATTTTGTACGCAAGAAGGCCGTACTGATAACGGAAATTCCCATGATTATCAGCTGGATCATAATTGCGTGCGCCACAAATATGAAAATGATCTATCCGGGACGTATTTTGACCGGGCTCTTTTCCGGTATGATTGGCCCGGCCCGTGTCTACACATCGGAAGTTATGCCGGCTTCGAGGAATGCTTTGTGCACTGGCATCAACAGGCATCACTACACTGTGGGAGCATACTACACATTATGTATGAATGCATCTCGTTTTTGGGAATGGATTTCTTTCATTACTAGAGATCGAGGACGTCGCATCAGAGCGTTCAAACAGCAGGAAGCCGCGTGCCAACAGCTCAATAACAACTCCAAGCCTGAACTGCTGACGGTGGAGAAGATCAAATTATGGTTAATATGGTAGGAAGCATGAAGCGAACGAGACAAGAAAACTAAATGTAAAAAATTAAAAAGTTTAAAATTATTTAGAACTTGTCATTGGAATGTCTTAACTTGTCATTATAAGACGAGTTATTTTCTATTCCATTCCACCACTTAATCCATCTTCCCATTTAATTATAACTTTACTGATACGTATTTCGACCTCAACAGTAATGCCGTTTTTGTAATCTCGTACTTGACTCGACTAAAGACGATCCTAATGTCAAGGTCAAAATACACAGATAAAATAAAACTTCACAGATTCAATCAAGTGATTGAATTGGGATAGAACTAACTTGTCTTATGATAATTAACAAAAGTTGCATAGAAAGTAAATCGTTTGACGAAAGCTACTAGTATGTTGTACGAAGCAAACATGAATCAAGTAGTCAACAACAGATATGAATAAGAACCAAGAAAACGCAATATGAAAGGGTAAAGTAAACAAAAAAGTTCAAGAAAATCGTTTCGTTTGGAAGGACAATTTATATCTATTTTTTTTGTATATTCTAAATTTCTTCGAAAACAGGTCGTATGTGCAAAAGAAACTCTCCTTGTTCACGCTCTCTTGTGCTAATAGATCGGCTAGTTTTGCTTTTTCTGCTACATTTTCTCTTCAACACACTAGATAGAGCTATTCTCTCTAGATATCGGCCAAGAAATCCGAAGAAAACTTTTGTATTGTTTTGTAATCGAAAAATAATGGAATTAAATAGAGGCTCTCTTTTGCACATAATACTAAGGACACACCTGTGGTACTTGTACCATGTACCATGGTACAAGAGAACAAGAAAATTATCAGAAAAATATATTAAGCTCTTCTAGTGGAATGTATTCAACCGTCTAAGTTATAATTAATGGAATTAAATGGAGAGTACTTAATTCGTCTTAGACGGTTGAATAAAATTATTCCAAGACTATTTTTAATAAAGACAATAATTGGTATGGTATTAATTTCAAGATTATTGTACCCAGTGTGTCATTAGTATAAGACATATTTTCAAAGCGATCTAGTATTGTTCCAAACCACGGATAGTGGTACAGCATTAGGAGGTAATCAGAATCAGACCGAACAAAGGTAAGGATCAAGATCTGGAGCTATAAAAACAAATGAAGGAGTGTATATTCAATAAGTTTTAGAGAAGGTCATGAAAAGATTTTTATTATAGACTTTTATTAAAAATTTCGAAAAGTTGTTGAATGACCCTTATGACCAGATGATGGTCAAAATGCTTGTAATACTGCTATATTTTTATACAATTCTTAATTCGATCTCGGAACGTTCGTACTGCTTTTTTCTGCTCAAACATCTATGCGCTCATTTGTTATTGCCGCTTAAATCTCGACCGCCTCCTCCAGTGAAGGCATACCAGCTTTGATGTTCCTGTCACAACCTCTCCAGTAGCGTTACGACAGCCGAGTGTTATGTCAAAAAACCTCCGCTGCTCAATAGCCCACCCATCCCCCAAGTGTCCGCCAGTTTCGGGCACAGCTCCTTGAAAACAACTTCGACACGAATGAAAACTTAGCATCGAGCTCAATGCACGGTTGCATGCCCCTGATATGCTTAAACAGCAAACCATACTCGACGTTGGGGCCCATTTCGGTGATCATCTCCTCAATCTTCATGCGCTGTGCCGTTTCCAACTTGTCTTCTTTTTCGATAGTGTATTCGTTGTGCATTGCACCAGGGAATGCAATGATAATTATGTTCATGTTGTCGCGACTACCTTTGCGTAGACACATGTCGATGACCTGGTGGGCGATGTCTTTCAAGCTATCGGCGATCTGCATCCGTATGTGCACAAACTACCAGATGTTGGCATTGGTCATTACATCCCACACACCGTCGCAGGTCAGTAAAAGAAGCATAACCGCAGGATCTTGATCTTGGGAGAAGATGTCAGGCTAGTGGTATATCAGCTGTTCGCCCTGGCCAAAATCCTTGACATTTTTATAATTATTTAACGCTTGTGATACTGCAAGGCTCCTGTTTGCCCTCTGGATCATGATGGACCCTCTGGGATTCTTGACTCGCTGCTTTTCACCCGGAAGTATCGCTTTGTGATCCCGGTGAGCAGTTACGACAGATAGTTACCGGTGAAGCTTCACAATTTCCAATATAGATGTTATTTTTAATTTCCGGTGTCCGAACGGTCGACTGGAGCAGCTTCGCAGCACAATAATTATCGGTCACTTTGTGACCGGAATGTTTCTCCAGGAACGCACCCATATCACAGATTGAGAGTTGCATAAAACCTTGTTTTTCGGAATTCACACCGCACGCAGCATGAATGTTACATTTTCACAACAACTGGATTACTTTTTGGGTTCCTCTACCTCTTTATACCGCGAATCTAAATCTGTTCAAAATACGAATTCCTTTCCAATTCCGATGCACAAGTTGTCCGGCAGCAGTGTGTGATGCAAGGGGAAATTCGCAGCTTTGTTTTTGTTTGACATTTTAATTGTAAATAAAAATGATACAATGTTGCCAGAAAAAAGTATTTTTACGTTGTTCTCACCACAGTGCAGTGGTGCCAAAACACGATTATTTGTAGGATCAACATCGTCTGGCAGGAATATTCACCTCATAAAACAGACGATGTTAATCTTTTGAAAAAATTGTAAGAAAATAACCGTTTCATAAAAACAGCTTATTTTATGCACAATGTTATCTAAACCCAAAGACGTTTTGGGGAAAAATACAAAACATAGGATGGTCGGACGGGAAAGGTCTATGGAACGTAGTAACATTTCATCTGTGTTTATTTCATCCTTTCCGAAGTGAAATTTTTCATTTGACATATTTTGCTGTGCGAATAGTTCTACTCCGGTTCCCAAATTTCAATCAGATATTTTATTTCAATTGCAGTAAGTACTTCAAACAAGATATTTTTATGGAAGATATATACATCTAATCTCGTATTTCTGAAATACTTCCAGATTTTCAGTGCGGAAAGCAATACGGTACAAACAAATTTCTTCCCAGAAGCATACCGATTATCTTGCCCGCATGCACATTATGCTGCTTCTGATGATGGCGCGTCAAGAATCGATCCACTATTGTACTTCCAGTTGAAAACTGCAGTAAGCTCTCGCGCCAATCGAGCTTTCTCCCGTTTTCTTTTGTCTCAACTACGTCGCGACTCGCGCCCCACACGGCGCACGCCGGTGTCACCGACGCGCCCTCGTCGCGATCTAGTTGCGACATCAGGAAATAAGGAAA
This sequence comes from Armigeres subalbatus, assembly GCF_024139115.2. Classification (NCBI taxonomy): domain Eukaryota; kingdom Metazoa; phylum Arthropoda; class Insecta; order Diptera; family Culicidae; genus Armigeres; species Armigeres subalbatus. The sequence continues at coordinate 77,070,548 of NC_085140.1, forward strand.
AACTCGATTGTCGCGAGAGCTCTCTTCGATTTTCAACTGGAAGCACAATATATTGCTTTGCCTGTCGTCTGGTGGTTGGAATCAATCCGTATAGGCTTGCCGTAGCCCCAAAAAGAATTGCTCGGATGACAGGAAATTTCGCGTATATTATGATTGCCTAATTTGGTTGAATAAATATCATTTATGCCGTTGGAAATTATGGATTATTTCCACCTGCAAAAATGATATTTAGGCTGTGAACCGGTGGAATGGTTTAACTTTTCGTTTAACTTTTAGTTAAAATTTGACACTTAGATGGTTATTTTCCCATCGTGGTTAAAATTTTACTCCGAAGCCGTCCCATTTGAGTTTTGACAGATTGATAGTTATTCGGAACGGAATGGATTTGGCGCCAATTTTCTCGCGAACAAAGTTTAACTATTGAACTGTCAAATCTAACCATGCTCCGGAGCAGGGTTATTTTTGACCACGGCGAAATAACCATCGAACTGTCAAATTTTAACTAAAAGTTAAACGAATCGGTGGAATGGTTCACAGCCTTAATCAGATTAGGCAATCATAATACGTGGAACTTCTGGCCTCCCGAGTATTTCACTTTGAGTCAATACGGCAAGATTGATACTGATTGATTCTAACCACCACACAGCTGGCAAATCAATATGTAATTCTGCTTTTAAATCTGCACGCAATATTCCATCTCGAAATCTGTTAAATATTGTTTCAATGTACAAATAATAAAATATCTCATTTAAAACGAAAACGAAATTGTTGTTGTTTGATAAGAAATCCGAAATTACCACCATACCTACTATGGAAAACTTTCTTAATACAGTATACCCCCGCTGATCCGACAAATGTATGGCCGGACTAGCAGCGTTTCTCTCGTTAATCCGACTGTCAAATCCATACAAATGAATCAAAACAAAATCACAGCACAAATTTGAAAACTGACAGCATAATGTGTTTAAATGGGTGTTGATACTTTTTAATCCGGAAAATTCCGAATTAGCGAAATCCGGACTAACGAGTCGTCGGACTAGCGAGGTCCGGATAAGCGAGGGGATACTGTAGTTCAATTTACCATGTTCATGTCATTGCATGCATAGGAAATTCAACAACAAAATATTGTCAACCATGCTAGAGTACCTCACTCAGAAAAGCATAGTAGAGTTGACGACAAACATAGTAGTATCAAATATGTTACACGTTCTACCGAAATCAAGTGGTAAAATGTTTTCAATTTTACCCTCAGTATGGTAGGCGTTACTATGGCGTTTCTTTCAGTGTACTGCGGAACTTGAAACATCAGCGCCGAAACATATACGTTCATCCAGACACCAATACAATAATGGTGCTTCGCTAAACGAATTAAAACTCAGCAACAAAAATAAATTCAAACACAAAATTCACATCACTCCATTTTGCGGTTCCTTCTTCTGTTATGCATTCTTTCTTCTTCAACCACAAAACAAGAAACGCCAAACCAAATTCCTCGAACTCTTTCATCTCTCATCTAAAAATAATAAAATCAAATCGAATCTTTCTCCTCGTCGCCATTAAAGACCCGCCGAATGACCAGCCGAATAGTCGCGTCCTTCATGCAGCCGCTTGCTTGAGCACGTCTGCCTTGCGTGATGTCTGTAACTCAACTGCCCGGATAAAAAATATCATTGAAAAACCATTAATTTTACTGTTACACTGCCATTCATTACATAATAATTACCATTGAATATACCGAAAATTTTACAATTAAATTGCATTCGAGTTTATGGTTTTGCACGATAAAATGAATGGTAAATGGGACTTTTACAGTAAAAATGGGGTTGTTATGTATCTTTACAATAAAAAATTCGAAATTTTTCCATACAAAATTCAGAGCAAAACAATTGATTTTACAGTCTTTCAATGGGTTGATTTCTATGGACGAAACAATAGAAAACACTGTGATGTAAATGTTTTTTATTACTTTTTTTATTGTTTTACTATAGAAGTACATTAGGATTTATCAAAAATTTCACTCCAGTATTACAATATAAAAACAATAGAATTTAAAACATAAAATTGATTTTATTTATATAGAAAAATATATATTTTTATATATTGTAAATTACATTTCATTTATTTTTTTATTTAACTGAGCCACGAATTGCTGTCACTTAACATTGATGCATAATCGCTGAAATTGAGGGCGCTGATGACGCAGTTCACCATACTTACTCAACACGCTGTAACTTCTGCTACTGGTGAAGGGAATTTGAATTGTCTTATGATTTGTTTTCCCTTGGGTGGATCGAAGTTAGCTTTACTCGAGGCTTCACTGTTGAAACTGTGAAGAATGAAAATTATTAAAGTATGTCAGTTTTCTTAGAAAAAGTACGCCGAGGAGAAAAGGAAAAGTTACCTGTATTAGCTTTTATGGTATCCCGTTGGTGAGATAGAACAACACTGCCGTAAAAAACCTTTCAAAGTTCATTAGTTTACCTTATGAAATTTAGCCACAAGATAATGGTTTGAAAATCATAAGGTAACCTTATGGAATAGGATGAACTTTGGATGAATCAGAGCCATATCGAATACGTATGTGTATTATAAGTTGAGCATAAAAAAAAACATAGAACTACCTTATGAAATCTCATAAGTCTGTCTAATGAAATTCATACCTTGGCAGAATGAATATATTTATATAAAATATGAGAAAATATTTCATAATTGGAATTTGAACATAAAAAAATCTGATACCGCTTAAATTTTATTGTGCAATAAGAAACATATTCGTCATAAGACCAATGGGTTAGGGATATCAATTCGACTGTAGATCCCCTAAATCGTTGACTTGACACTGATTCGTTGCTGAACAGCGTACCAAAGCCTCAAGCTGGCGTGTCGTCACTGGAATAGAATCCATTCCCTGCTGGGGTCGAACCACTTCGGCGTAAAAATGTATCTCTAATGCTTCTTCCGTCATCTTTGGATGGACGTTCTTCCGGTATTTCATTTTATTCAGTTCCACCGGCAGTACACCATTATCTCATTGGCTCTGATTTTAAATCGTTCGTGCATAGGTGCTGTGCTTGTAATCCGTGAATAGTTATTGTGCTCATTCCGGTTAGATGGGCCTGAAACCCTGCACTTTGTGGTTGTTGTCCGTCTCTCATGCAGTATAATTGTTGAATGTGAGATGCCAGCAAGTTGTCCAGACGAGAATTCAGTCGATCAAGTTGAATGAAAACCAAATTGAATCGAGACAAGAGAGCTGATTCCATTCGGAGCTTTTCTGATATGGTTTTTGATTTATCGTAATGACCTCTGGATTGACTGCAGCTAAGATACAAGTGCGTATGGGTAGTGAATAAATGACTTCTACGTTCTACCTTAGCCATGCTTACAACTTGCTGTTCCATGGCCTCCAACAATATCAGATGGCTTTCGAATATTTTATCAACTTCATCGATACAGCAAGTACCTGATCTACCAGTTACTTATGCGCCCAATGCCAAGGTTTCTGCTGAGTATTTTTTTTTTAAACAGCCGCCGTCAGTGCAGCGTTAGAGTACCCCTGTTTGCGAAAATGGCAGTTGGGAATAATTTAGCACACAATTGCAACATTTGGCTCTTTCCAATACCAGGATCGCCCACAATGAAATTCCAGTGGGCGATGATGGTGCGCGGACAAACGGCATCCACTAACTTATGAGTGAGCTCTACCTCGATGCTTCTAGGAATCTGACCATGTCTTGAACGAGCACCGAGCATGGATTCCTGCTGGCGCACGATTTAAAAGGCGTCGGTTTGCGTAAAAATCGATGATCGCTCCGTGCCATACATGCTTCTCGACAGGATGTAGGAAGAGTCAACATCCTACTTGACATCCTATCTGTCTGCCATATAGTTTGCTGTACATGACACAACGAGCAACGGAACGCCATCCAAGTATTGATTACCTGAAAAAATTAAAGCATAGCTAAGCAATATTTATATTGATGTAATCTGTTTCATTGCATTCCTCAAATGTGTGTAATTCGCCTAAGGACTAAAATAACCTTCTTACCTGAACTGTAGGCTAGAGTTGTAGTTCCTCGTACGGCAAATAACTTAGCTATTAGTTTTCATATGCGACAGACGAATCTCGGATTACGACCAATTGGATGATTGTGACAGAAGTTAATCAACAAATGACTTGATGACAACTTGATGCATGATTAGCTCAGCCATGATCAACGTTTGCTCTGGGTTGTCCACTACATCCTGTCGACATGTTTTCCACTCGACTGTATTAATGCCACATCTGCTGCTCCCGTGACAATATCTCACTCAAATCAAAAGTTCAAATTTTCATCAGATTATACTGCTCCGGGAATGTGGCATAATGCCGTTCGGCTGTTCGAGTTTTTACGATGCAGGTCATCCTTTACAATATGCTGAATCAATTTCAAAAAAATAATTTTTGGTGCTCTAAAATTAAGGGAAACGAATCACTTACCTTGCTGGGGTAAATAAAGTTTCCATCCTGGATATTCGCACGGTTTTTAATAGCATAAACGACAGTAGTTGCTGTGATTCCAAAAACTTAGCGACTACGCAGAATGCGAATCAAGGGTTAACAATATCTGCATCGCCGTCGATCCGTGGAAGGGTATGTTCAACGGGATACTCTCGTGGTGGACCAGACATTACACCTGGCCGTAAGGTTGCCGGAATCCACAATTTCATCGTACTGTTACAATAGTTCTATTAAAATCTTTACCGTTAAAGAAAATCTGTTGGAATTTTGTTATTTTTTATTTGTAAACATTGGAATGAACGTGAAGTGAAATGAACTTTGAAGTTAGTTCATGATTCTTTTTCATAAGGATTGTTTTGGAATTTCATAAGGTAGACTAAAGGCCGGCGCACAATGGATCCGGTTAGCAATCCGTTTTTTTGACAGTTATTTTAAATGCACTGGATTATATGGGCCAACGCACATTGCGTCCGGATGGACTTTACGGTTAGGTACTAACGTGTACTAAACGCAAACCCATCCGCAAGATATGGCATTTATCTAATCCTGCGCTTGACTTTGCGGAAAGTTCATTATGTTTTGGTTTATTGAATCCATAAGATTTCAAATTTTGTAATCGTGTAATCGTGTAATTAATGCTCGTATACCTAGTTAAAAGTATAAACATTTTATAGTATTCTAGAGGTAAGTGTGTTTATTGGGCAGTATTTATGATTATCGGATCCAGTAGGACCTTCAGTTGTGACGAGAAGGATGAATAATTTTCGTGCCGCTATTCCGCTTTCGGAGTTGTAAATAGTCCAATCAAACAATCTGGTTTGTTCCTGTAGAAATTATTGCTGGCAGTCACTGTCGAAACAAATACCAGAGATGGCAGAAGAATGCATTGACCGATTGATTTGAAAACCGAAACCAAAAGTTCCCGTCGACCACAACCTGTTGGATGCAAATCGGACATGGATAAGTGAGCAGATGAGTTTTCGCACTAACTAAACTCTTCGAGTGTCATATCAGGTAGGAAGCATAGCACGGTGCTCCAAAGCATAATATTTGAATAGAGCCACAAAAGAGATGACATTATTGTCTCCTTTTTTAAAAGGGCACAGATGTATATGTTCAACGTAATTGGTTTGGTATAAACCACATTATATGTTGTTACATTTATGATTATATAAAACATGACAAAATTAATACTAATTAATAGCAAAGTTCCTGTATTTTTACGGTTGTTGTCTCGTGACCCGATCGAAATTTACTTCGATTGAACCGTTTGATATTTTTATTCGCGTAGGATGAATAAACATTTTATTAGTTTAAATCAGTTTACTATTGATTTAAGGTAAGATTTAGATCAAGGATTTGTGAGATATGGGTTTTTAACTCTTGTGTTACCGATAGAGTAACCAGGTAACGAGAGGCTTCTGAATATTGTACCGACAAGGGCACTCACGGAGTTGAAATGATCATAAGTTCGTCGGTTTTAAAGCAAGTTGCCAACCACGCAGTCTGCGGAGGGTTCGCAAATCGTCCTCTACCTGATCGATCCTCCTTGCTCGCTGTGCACCTCGCCTTATTATTCCCGTCGGATCATTGTCGAGAACCATTTTCACTGGATTACTGTCGGACATTCTGGCCACGTGCCCGGCCAACTGCAGTCGTCCGATTTTCGCGGTGTGAACGATAGATGGTTCTCCCAACAGCTCATACAACTCGTGGTTCATTCGCCTTCTTCACGAACCGTCCGCCATCTGCACCCCACCATAGATGATACGCAGCACTTTACTTTCGAAAACTCCCAGTGCGCCTTGGTTCTCCACGAGCATCGTCCAGGTCTCGTGTCCGTAGAGAACTACCGGTCTAATAAGCGTTTTGTAGATAGTCAGTTTGGTACAGCGGCGAACTCTATTAGATCGGAGCGTTTTGCGGAGTCCAAAGTACGTACGATTTCCTGCCATGTGTCAGGTCACCAGTGAGCCCATAATCTTCGTCTTCGACATGTTTATGACTAGTCCAATCCGTTTAGCTTCGCTTTTCAGTCAGATGTAGGCTTCCTCCATCCTCTCAAAGTTACGTGCCATATGAGCAATGTTGCCGGCGAAACAAATATCTGGACGGACTTCGTGAAAATCGTACCACTCGTGTCGATTCCTGACCTTCGTATTACTCCCTCCAAAATGTTGTTGAATAGCAGACACGAAAGACCATCCCCTTGCCGTAACCCTCTGCGCGTTTCGAAGGGACTCGAGAATGTCCCTGAAACTCAAACTACGCACATCACCCGATGCATCGTCGCTTCAACCCTATCGGTTTATACGGAAGAGAGAAAGAGAAAAAGAGGGAGAGAGAAAAAGAAAGAGATAGAAAGAGAAAGAGGGCGAGGGAGAGAGAAAGAGAGCGAGAGAGAGAAAAAGAGAAAGAGCGAAAGAGAAAGAAAAAGATAAAGAGAGCGAGAGAGAAAAAGAAAGAGAAAGAGAGCGAGAGAGAAAGAGAAAGAGAGCGAGAGAGAAATAGAAAGAGAGCGAGAGAGAAAGAGAGCGAGAGAGAAAGAGAAAGAGAGCGAGAGAGAAAAAAAAGAGCGAGAGAGAAAGAGAAAGAGAGCGAGAGAGAAAAAAAAGAGCGAGAGAGAAAGAGAAAGAGAGCAAGAAATGAAAGAGAAAGAGAAAGAGAGGGAGAGAAAGAGAAAGAGAGCGAGAGAGAGAAAGAGAAAGAGAGCGAGAGAGAAAAAGAAAGAGCGAGAGAGATAGCAAGAAAGAAAAAGAGAAAGAGAGGGAGAGGAAGAGAAAGAGAAAGAGAGCGAGTGAGAGGGAGACAGAGAAAGAGAGCAAGAGAGAGAGAGAAAGAGAAAGAGAAATAGAGCAAGAGAGAGAGAGAAAGAGAGCAAGAGAGAGAGAGAAAGAGAGCAAGAGAGAGAGAGAAAGAGAGCAAGAGAGAGAAAGAGAGCAAGAGAGAGAAAGAGAGCAAGAGAGAGAAAGAGAGCAAGAGAGAGAAAGAGAGCAAGAGAGAGAGAGAGAGAGAGAGAGAGAGAGAGAGAGAGAGAGAGAGAGAGAGAGAGAGAGAGAGAGAGAGAGAGAGAGACGGGTCAGCTGTTAACAAAACAATCTCTTGAAGATTGATCTAGTGTGCGGTGCTACAAATTATTCAGTACATGTCATTTGGATCAACAAACACTTCTTCAAAACCTGGATACAGTTCGCTAGTATTAAGATTGTGTTTCGTTTGAGGCATTGAGAGAGGCATAATCAATTTGATATTATTTAAACACACTCTTCAAGTACCCTGTGTAGAATCATATTATAAAAACAATATGGAAAACCCTACACAAAATAAAGTAAGTGAATTTTTCTTCCAAAAAAAAAAAGATACTCATATCAATTTATGTATTTTTCAGGACAATAATAACGAACGTATTGTAGCATTTGTCAAAGAACACAAAGTGCTCTACGATAAAAGTATGAGAGCATATAAAAATAACAACATAAGAAATAAGTTGTGGGATCAACTTGCATCTACACTCAATATGGATGGTAAGTTATTGCACTTCGGCACACCCCTCTGAGACCTCAAATGCAACTTTATGATCATTTCCAAATAGCTGCATAGAAAATTCTTGAGTAAGCACAAGAGTTACGGCAAAATAATGCTTCTATCTTTTGGTCTTGGTCCTTTGTGTAGTATTGTCTTCACGGAAATCTGAATCTACCCAGTGCATAGACTGAGTAGCTCTGCATTTCTTCTTTTTTTTTTGTCCGATGGATTTCCTATCCAGTGTTAGATTAAAAGCATGCTCACCCATTTTTAAGAAAGCACGATTCTTTTTTCACACTGGATACAATTTCCACGTGACAAACGATCGACAAGAAAAACTACTCAGTCACTGGGTAGATTCAGATATCCGTGTTTGATGTATATATATTGCATGCTGCATTTCCGCGTAATTATTCGCGATTCTGTTTTATATGCAAAATTTATAAGAATACAAATAGATTCCTTTGACAGTACATTTATTTGTGACTTATTAAAATATTACTGTTTTGATTTCAGTAAAATCAATAACTACGCGATGGAGATCCTTGAGGGATCGTTACGTGAAAGAGATGAAAATAGCGGACCTACATCATAGATCAGGAGCAGAAGCCATTGACGAGGATGTAGAACAGTGGGAACTTATGGAACATATGTCTTTTCTAAAAGATCATGTTTGCCCTAGGAAGTAAGTTCTCTTATTTTGTTCATATGGTGACACTGACATGTAAAAGAAAGATGTGTGTGCGTGTGTGTGTATGTGTGTGTTTGTGTGCATTGGAGATTTTGTAACAACAACTTCTTTACATTCCAGAACAACGTCTAATTATGTTGATACTAATGCCGCAAGCTCAAGTCAGCATACTGATTTTCATGAAATGGTCGAAGAACATTTGGAGGAACAACAACAGACTACAGAAGCTCCTTTGCAAACACCTTCATCTACGAGGAAGCGTAAAGCAGACGAAATTGACCATAAAATGTCTTCATTATTAGACAGATATATTGCGAATGCCGATGGAAAGCACACAGCATTCGGTCAACTTGTAGCACACAAGTTGTCATACTTTTCAACAGAAATTGCAAACAGAGTGGAAGCGCAAATATTAAATGTCATTTACTCTGCTACTGAGGAGTATCGAGCTGAAGTAACGGATAAGGACTGAAATCAGCATTGAATATGTTTTTGTTTTCAAATGGATTAAGTTTCAACGTTTCATAAACTGAATTGACGAAAAACGTTACAAACATTTTAAAATTAAAATTCTTCTTATTCTGTGAGTAGTGACCTGCCCTAATTCCGCGCATCGCCTAATACCGTGGTTTTCATCAAAAATCAGAACCTGGCTATCTTGGACATTGTATTATTAAGTGAAATGTTCAAACATATTATGTTTGAAAATTTCACCAAATAATGTGATGTCCATCATAGCCAGGTTCTGATTTTTTTTATGAAAATCACGGTATTAGGCGATGCGCGGAATTAGGGCAGGTCACGGTATTTGTTTTTTATAGTAACAAGCATGTTTGCCATCAATGAAGCATTATTATCTTGTCGCAAAAGCCTCAGAGAAAATCCCAAATAAATTTTTAAATTTCAATGGATTTTTCGGAATATTGAAGCACTGAGAACAGACATACAAGTCCATCTTCAGAAGTGATTAAGGCATTTAATGGTCGTGGAGATAGTATTTCTTATGAAGCTCTCATCAAGTCAAAATTCTGGGAGCCATCACCAACCATCACTTTATCACTCAGATTAAAACAAAAAAATTTCTTCATACATGCGATGTTTTTTTTGTCTTTAAGTCTTTAAGTCAAGTCTCTTAACTTGCAGCCCGAGAGCACCATGCGATGTTGTTTTTTTCGATATCTGCTTAATTATGTCCGTGGAGACAATTTCCCTCCCCTCGGATGTGTGACCTTGATGCGATATTAGAAAAGTTTAAAGTTATAGGCAACTTTGACAAAGAATAGATAAAAAATAAAATAAATTCTTTAATATTTTTACATGATATATCTTACATTGAGTTTGATAGTGTTGACACAGTTTAAGAGCATTGAAACAATGATCATAACATTGTCAGTTTTTCTCCGATTTTGATTTTGAATGCTACGGATTCAGGAACTTACCCGCTATTCGATACATGTTTCATTGAACCGATTCGGATTACCTGATTACTGGACTGATTACTGGAATTCAGGATTTACTGAACCGAGTCCTAAAATTTGGGTAAATTGAAGATATATAGTCAACCAAAGCGACCGTGTGCCGCTCAAAGCGCACAAGCCCAAGTCCTGGTGTTAGGTGGGACGCTAAACAGCCCTGACACGACGGCCCTCCGACGAGACAGGAGGTTTGCGCAGGCCCAATAAGCCTCCTGGAAAACCAATATAACGAATATAACGAACAATATAAGAGATAATGCGACTCGATAAAATAGACATAGGACGAATAAAAGACCTAGGCGTCGAATGAAGGATCACGATTGGAAGCTTGGAACATGGAACTGCAGGTCGCTAGGTTTCGCAGTTTGCGACAGGATGATCTACGATGAATTACATCCCCGCAACTTCGACGTCGTGGTGCTGTAGGTGATTTGCTGGACAGGACAGAAAGTTTGGAAAAGCGAGCATCGAGCGGCTACCTTCTACCAAAGCTGTGGCACCACCAACGAGCTGGGAACCGGCTTCATAGTGCTGGGTAAGATGCGCCATGGTGTGATTGGGTGGCAGCCAATCAACGCAAGGATGTGCAAGCTGAGGATTAAAGTCCGTTTCTTCAACTATAGCATCATCAACGTGCACTGCCCACACGAAGGGAGACCCGACGACGAGAAAGAAGCGTTCTACGGACAGCTGGAGCAGACATACGATGGATGCCCACTGCGGGACGTCAAAATCGTCATCGGTGACATGAACGCACAGGTAGGAAAGGAGGAAATGTATAGACCGGTCATCGGTCCGGATAGTCTGCACACCGTATCGAATGACAACGAAGCAATGATAATGAAGAACTCCAGGATTAATTTTTGGAGAAACTCGTTCCATAACTTTGTTGTTCTTTACATTTAATTGTTAATTGTTTTTTAGGAATACACACAGAAGTTGTGTTTTGAAGTTCCTCCTGGAATTCCTTCAGATGGTCCCCCGAGAATACCTCCAGATGTTTCTTCCGGAATTCCTCTAATATTTCCTAGATTTCCTACATAAGTTCTTTCTGAAATTCCTCTAGAAGCTCGTCTTGGATTTTCTATACTAGTTTCTTCTAGAACTCCTTCAAGAGTTTTTCCACGAACTAAAACAAAGATCCTTTTTGGAATTCCTCCGGAATTTTCTCCTGAAATTAATTCAGAAGTTTTTCCAGAAAATTCTTTAAATTCTATTGAGAGTTTTTTTGGAGTTCCTCTCAAAATACCTCCAGAATTTTTAAAAAAAATTCTCGTGGAATTCCGCCTGGAACTTCTTTTGAAATTTCTATTAGAACTTTTTCCTAGAATCCCTTCAGGTATCAGGTATCAATAAATTCAGGTATCAATAAATTCCTGCTGGAATTACTTCAGCAATATCTTCCAGAAATTCATTGTATTTCTCACACAAGATACATATTCACGCAATGTCGGGCATAGAAAAACTTTCAATTGATAACCGTCGAAATACTAATAGAACAATAACTTGAAGGGCAAGTTCCAGTTGGAAAGAATAAGATGATGTTCTAATAAGCATCATAACTCATGCTTCTCTACCTAAAAAACAAACCTGAAGCATAACACACTGTAATGGTGAACAAGGTGAGGACGTAAGACAACCGTGAAACAGTTTTGATAATTTGATTTAAGCTCCCCGGGAACCAGCTGTTGCAGCTTTAAGTTTCCACGATTTCCTTATCTCAGAAAATAGAAGACAATCTTTTTCAATTATATAATAATATAATTTATTTATGTTAAACACCAAACACACACACACACACACACACACACACACACACACACACACACACACACACACACACACACACACACACACACACACACACACACACACACACACACACACACACACACACACACACACACACACACACACACACACACACACACACACACACACACACACACACACACACACACACACACACACACACACACACACACACACACACACACACACACACACACACACACACACGCGCGCGCTCGTACACATCTAGTTATGTATTCCATGGGTAAAAACATATTCACTCAACAGGTTTCGTACTTCAAAAGCATTCTGGGAACTGTTATTACCCCTGTACAGTCTTGAAGATCCTTCAAGAGGTTCGCTTTCTCTTCTCCAATCTCCTAGCCTGATAACTTCGCCATCTCTATTGAAGGTATCTGCGAAGCCTTGAGAGCAGTATGTATCGTTATCAACTGTTTTTAGATAGTTATGCAAAACAACTGCTGCTAATACTATCTTCTCAGCATGGTTCGGTAGCATCACCAAAGTTGTTTTTAAAATTCTCCACCGAGCAACCAAAATGCCAAAAGAATTTTCGATGGTACGTCGAGCACGTGAAAGCCGCATGTTAAAGTTGTCTCGTATCGGTGGAAGAAGCTTCCCAGGGAATGGCCTCATCAAATTGGGTTTAAGTGGGAATGCAGCGTCCCCTACCACGTAGTGAGGGATTTTTACTGTTGAATTCGGCAAATATGCCGCAGGTGGCAAATTTAAACTGCCGTTCAGCAAACGTCTACCGAACTCCGTACAGGCAAAAACTCCACCGTCGCTGTTGCCCCCGAAAGCTCCAACATCCACCGCATCAAATTTATAATTTGCATTACAAAGCGCCATCAAGATGATGCTGTGCTCTCCTTTGTAATTAAAAAACAGCGAACCGGAGTTCGAAGGACATTTAATTCTGACGTGTTTTCCGTCCACAGCTCCGCAGCAGTTGGGTAAATTCCACAGCTTAAAGAATTCTTCAGCGTTCCGCATCCAGTCATCTGTGGTCAACTCTGGCAAGAACAATCCCTTCAGTTCGGTCCACAGTGTTTCGCAAACCTCATGGTTAATGAGCCTAGAAGTGCTTTCTCCGACCTTGAAACTCCACGACAGAAATGGAATATCTGGGCCATGAGCGAGATATCTGCTAGGAATATACCGTGAATGTATGCAACAATACACAAGGTGGGTGCTAGATAATAAGAACGGAGGAAAATACGTACATCAATGTATGGAAAAGCCGAAACTCAGGACTAAGAGGAGTTCTTAACGAATGCTTTTCAAGCTTATGCTCCACCATTTCCAGTAGCGACTTGAAAGCTTCAGGGGTCATTCTTGTAGCTCGGAAAAACTTTTCGGGGTTCTGCAACATCGTTCGGTAATTTGTGGCGAAGAAACCTGAATCAGCCCGGTTTTGGAGGAGTGGATGCACCCACCACCTTCTGTCCACAATTTGCTTCTGGCTTCTGCTTTTAAATTGCCTATATGCAAGATATAATCCCGAAATCTCAAGCGCCAAAGAAACATCCATTTCGGAATAACTTTTTTGAGATCCGAAAACGACAAAAAATGGTTTACTTTACAGCTGTCACAAACCGTATGCATTGTGGGTTGCTTTTCCGTTTTGCGTACGTTTTGCACTTTAGTACAAAACGTATCAAACGGATTACAAAACGCAAACTACAACGCAAACGCAACGTATCCATTGTGCTCCGGCCTTAATACGCTAAGAGAAGAATGAATTCTGTCATCAAAAGAAAAAGTAGAATCATGAAAAAATTTCACAGTGAGGTATGGAATGCAGTTTTCAAAATAATTTTCAAAATTTCAAAATAAAATTTATTTATAAATAATTTATAGCATGAGGTTAGAATTTTTATTGTCTACATTATACATATATTAATTTGATTGTTAATGACAATGAAGTTTTTTCTTGAAATGATTCCGGAGATGGTACTATTTTTAATCTTAATTGAATTTCTAATTCCGCCTAATAAATCATTTTCAAAAAAATCTATGTTTGTAATTTTTAAAATTATTTTCAATTCCATTGGCTATACCTTGCCGTGTTAAATTTCAGTGATTCTACTTTTCCTCTGATGACAGCGTTCATCCACTTCTCCTCGCGTATGGAAAACGTGCAAATGCTTAGACGATCCCCACCGATGTGTATCCAAATGAGTGTCTAGTATAGGAACGAAATGCGTTCATATTTTATTTATGCACTTGTTCTCGCACCGGTTGTTTCTATCAAGGTTGTTGAAGTGCAATCATGCTTCGCACCGGTGGTGAATATCCGGTTGCTATTGAGGCAAACACGGAAATAAATAAAATCAGGAAAAAATATTATTTATTTTCAAATCTTTCAGAACGCGCTCCAACTTTTGTAATATAAGTATGTGCGTAATGCATTTTGTGATTATCAGATTAGCTAGACACACATCTGCTAGGTGGTGCTAGCTTATATGCAATAATTTAGTGAGGTGGATATCTCGAGATCTATAAGACTTAGCAAGATTTTGTCTTCTACAAAGTTGTTCGGGTAGCCATAACATTTATGATGGAGACTAGTTTAGTTTGGAATTCATAAGCATAGTGGCGCTAGTGTATGAGAAATTAGGTTCAATATTTCTAAATCCGTTAGAGTTAGAAAGTGGCCATCTTCTACAAAGTTATCCGAATTATCTGTTAGGTTGGTTATGTTATATAAGATTTAAAAGGGTAGTCAAAACCAGAAGTTTAGTTTGAAACCGCGATACTCGTTGGCGCTCGAGTTGAGTTGAATCGAGTCAAGTACGAGACACTGAGAATGGCCTTACTGTAGAAGTCGAAATAAGTATCTGTCAAAGGTACAACCAAGTGGTGGAATTAAATGGAATTGTACGAACTCGTCTTATGGCAAGTAACTTTGTACAATACGGCAATATTCTGAAAATTCCAGATTTTGAGATATTTAACCTATCAGTTTATTTCTTATACACTAGCGCCGCTAAGCGATTGTGTTTAAAACTATACTTGCTTGCATCATGACGGTTTTCACCACCCGAACAACTTTGTGGAATACGGCAATATTCTAAAAAAATCAGTTTTCGAAATATCTAACCTAGCAGGTAATTTCCGAGGTAATTTCTTATACACTAGCGCCACCAAGCGGTTATATCTTAATCTAAACCTGCATAGGTCATAATGGTTTTGACCACCCGAACAACTTTGTAGAAGGCGGCAATATTCTAAAATTACATATTTTGAGATACCTGACCTATCAGGTTATTTCCAATACACTAGCGCCGCCAAGCGGTTGTATTATTAACTAAACTTGCTTTCGTCATGATGGTTTTAATCATCCGAACAACTTTGTAGAAGACGGCAATATTCTTAAGATTTCAACTATCGAAATATCTAACCTTTTAGGTTATTGATAAGAAAATTATTTTGAGCTTTTTAGTGGAATGTTTTCACCTGTCATAAGACGAGTTTAAACAATCCCATTGAATTCCACCACTTAATTGTATCTTGACAGATACGTATTTCGACCTCAACAGTAAGGCCGTCTTCAGTGTCTCGTACTTGACTCGACTTGAAGAAAATTATCGCAGCTTTTAGGTTATTTCCAATTCACTAGCGCCGCCAAGCGGTTGTATTTCAAATTAAACTTGTTTTTGTCATGATAGTTTTGACCGCCCAAACAACTTTGTAGAAGACGCCAATATTCTAAAAATTCCAGATTTCGAGATATCTAACCTATCAGGTTATTTCATATGCACTAGCGCCGCCAATCAGTTGAAATCCAAACTAAACTGACCTCCATCACAATGGTTTTGATGATGAATAACCGAACCATTTTTCAGAAGACGGCACATTTTTTATTTATGCGTTACTCTATATTTCCGTGTGTGTGGTTTGGCAACGGTTGGAGCGGGTCGCCAAATTTGCCAACTCGCTATTCACCGAAGGTTGCGTTTACATTTCCCAAACCCGTTTACCAACGACCGGTGCGAGTTCGCGTCATGATAGAGGTTGCTATTCTGGCTTTATTTACGCACTGGTGGGGATCGTCTTAACTGATATTACTTATATCCCATCGAATTTTATAATTGATTATACAAAGTAAAATGAGGAAACTTTTGCATATTTTATATAGTAAATCTGAAATAATATTGATTTCATTAAAAATTTAAGGGGTTTGTACACTAATTACGCAAAAGTTTTCGGAAAGGGGAATCTGTCATGTCATGTCCACGCAATAATTCAAAAAAATTGATTAACAAGTTACACGAGAGAGGTTCGAATACGCCAGAAAAAAAAGTTATAAATGTGCCGTTTCCCTATATTATTATAATAATTTTTGTTTTGAAAATTTACAAGCGAAGAGCAAAAATAAAAGTTTGTTTGGGAATATAATTAAGTTCCTAACCGAACTTTTATTTTTACCACCTGATATTCTATAGTGATCATGAGTCGAGAAAAATGTTTTTAAAGGAGTGATCATTTAAGCAGTCGTATGCGGAAATGGTGAAGTCGCAAGACACATCCGCAACTGCCAACGCAACGGCTGCTATTTCAGCTGCCGTTCAAGTTAGTGACTTTTATGATGTTATTTCCATTGACGAATCGGACTCTGACGTAGCCGATATGGATGTTTCTGCGGAGGTACACGTGCCCGAAAAGAGGAAGAAACCGTCTTCCCCGGGATTGCGCCGTAAGAAAACAAAAATCGTCCCTAGAAGCTTGCCTAAATCTGATGGTAATGGGGGATTATTTAAAATTCCGAAGCAGCCTGTCTATACTGCTCCTTTTGACCCATGTTGCAGTAAGACATTCCCGCCATTGCCTAAAACTGATGTTACAAAGAAACATCAGTCAAGGAATATCTCTGAGCAGAAAACTGCTACTCGCACTTCCAAGAAAAGAATCTCGTCCAAGCGAGGATTGATATCCTTTAAGGACCTTGTGGATCGTATTTTGAACTTATTCAATATTCCGAATTCATTGAGGCCAATCATTGACCTCTTTATTCCAACAGTTGAAAGTTATCTGAAGGGAGTGGTTGTTTGATGGCTCGTTCTTGCAGGACGTGTATCTTTCGGTGGAGAATAGGGCGATACAGGATATAATTGATGTGCTGCAGTGGAACTGTCACAGTCTGAAACATAAATTGGACGTGCTTAAGTTTTTAATTCGCAACTCCGATTGCGATATATTTGCACTCTGTGAAACATGGCTTTCTTCTGAAGATGAAATCAACTTCCACGATTTTAACATTATTCGCCAGGATCGGGATGATAACTATGGTGGCGTTCTTCTGGGATCAAAAATGTCACCCTTTTACAGAATTCCATCCCAATTGTAAATGGCTTGGAAATCGTCGCTTGCCAAGTAAATGTAAAGAATAAAGACCTTTGCATAGCTTCAGTTTATATTCCTCCAAATGCCTCGCTTAGTCGTCGACATCTTTGGAGCGCAGTCTCTCTTCTATCATCCCCAGTGTTATTATTGGGCGATATGAATGCGCATGGTATTGCATGGGGCGAAACCAGAGACGATAACAGAGCGCCTATTTTCTATGATTTGTGCGACGATTTCAACTTGAATATCTTGAACACAGGTGAAGTAACTCGAATAGGACCTCAAGGTCAAGAAAGTCGAATAGATCTGTCTTTATGCTCAAATTCACTATCATTAGATTGTACGTGGAATGTAATCCAAGATCCCCATGGTAGTGACCACATGCCGATAGTCACCACAATCAAAAATGGCTATCAACGATCAGAACCAGTTCAGGTTCCATTCGACCTCACGAGGAACATTGACTGGCAAACATTTGCATCGGCGGTAGAAATTGGTATTGAATCAACTGATATTATGCCACCACTGGATGAATATCGATTCCTTACCGAGTTGATTAAAAAAAGCGCACTAGAAGCTCAGAAACGACGCGTTCCAAGTACATCTGTCATAAGAAGACCATCCACTCCTGGATGGGATGATGAATGTACTAAGTTGTATTCTGAGAAATCTGATGCCTTCAAGGCTTTCCGTAAACACGGAAGGTCTGAGCTTTTCGAAGAGTATCTGAGGCTTGAAAGAAAGCTCAAAAATCTTCTCAAGGCTAAAAAACGTAGCTACTGGCGACGTTTTGTCGAGGGACTATCGCGAGAAACCTCAATGACAATACTTTGGAAAACGGCCCGCAACATGCGGAACCGCACTTCCACTAACGAGAGTGAAGAATACTCCAATCGATGGATATTCAACTTCGCAAAAAAGGTCTGTCCAGATTCCGTACCAGCAGAACCGCTATTTCGAGAATCAGTCACTGATCCCGGTTCTTTGGGTGGACCATTCTCAATGCTGGAACTATCTATGTCTCTTCTTTCATCGAATAACTCTGCTCCGGGATGCGATAACATCAAATTCAATCTTCTTAAAACCTCCCAGATATCGCAAAAGACGATTACTTGACCTGTACAACTGTTTCATGGAGTACAACATTGTGCCACCTGAATGGCGACAGGTGAAAGTAATAGCTATTCAAAAGCCTGGGAAACCAGCGTCTAATCACAATTCATACCGACCGATTGCCATGCTATCATGCATGAGAAAGTTATTGGAGAAAATGATCCTTTCAAGAATCGACCATTGAGTCGAGCAAAATACATTACTATCAAATATTCAGTTTGGTTTTCGAAAAGGTAAAGGGACAAACGATTGTCTGGCGTTGCTCTCTTCAGATATTCAGCTGGCCTATGCGCACAAGGAGCAATTGGCTTCAGTTTTATTGGACATTAAGGGCGCTTTTGATTCAGTTTCCATAGAAGTACTGTCGGAAAACCTGCACAGTAGTGGATTACCCGTTATTTTAAATAATTTCTTGTACAACTTGTTGTCAGTGAAACATATGAACTTTACTCTCGGCACTCTGACAACTTCCAGAAATAGCTACATGGGCCTTCCCCAAGGTTCGTGTTTAAGTCCCTTGCTTTATAATTTCTATGTTAAAGATATTGACAATTGTTTGGAAGGACAATGCACGCTCAGACAACTTGCAGATGATGCCGTGGTCTCCCTAAGAGGTCCATGTGCAGCTGTCTTGCAAGGACCATTGCAAAGTACCCTTGATAATCTGACTGTTTGGGCCAGGCATTTAGGGATCGAGTTTTCACCGCAAAAAACTCAATTGGTTGTGTTTACTAAGAAGCGATACCCTGCTCAACTGAAACTAAAGCTGTTGAATGATGACATCAATCAATCTTTATCTTCTAAATACCTTGGAGTCTGGTTTGATTCCAAATGTACCTGGAAATTCCATATTGATTATTTGATAGAGAAATGCCGGAAGAGGATCCATTTTCTACGCTCTATCTCCGGAACATGGTGGGGTGCTCACCCGGAAGACCTCATCAAACTGTATAGAACGACTATTCTCTCTGTTTTGGAGTACGGCTCTTTCTGCTTCCTCTCAGCAGCTGATTGCCACCTGATCAAATTGGAACGAATTCAATATCGTTGTTTGCGTATTGCCCTTGGCTGTATGCATTCAACGCATAACATGAGCCTGGAGGTACTGGCTGGAGTCACTCCTTTAAAGCACCATTTCTGGGAACTCTCACTTAGAATACTGATCAAATGTGGAATAAGTAACACACTTGTCTTAGAAAATTTCGATAATATGCTTGAACTGATTCGTGAGCTCAACTACATATCGTCAGATCTTTGTCTTCCATGTTATAATCCTCCTCGAGCCTACTTCATCAACGTCAGTTCCTCAATTGAATACGATCTGTCCATGAAACATGCAATTCAAGGAATACCAGATCATCCGAAAAATATGGACATGTCAATTGCAACAACAGATATTTCACTGATGGTTCTCGCATTAACGGATCCACTGGCTTCGGTGTTTTCAATGAAAATTCAACCACCTTTCGAAAACTTCAGGAACCGTGTTCGGTTTATGTTGCTGAGCTGGCAGCAATTAACTTCGCTTTGGGGATAATTTCCGATCAGCCCGTAGACCATTATTTCATCTTCTCGGATAGTCTTAGTTCTATCGAGGCACTCCGGTCGATGAAACCTGTTAAGCACGCATCTTACTTTCTTACAAACATAAGAGAGCAGATGCGTGATTTGGTCGAAAGATCATTCAAGATTACCTTTGTATGGGTCCCGTCCCATTGCCTAATCTATGGCAATGAGAAGGCGGACTCGCTAGCAAAGGTGGGCGCACAGGAAGGTGAAGTTTATGATAGACAAATCTCGAACAACGAGTTTTTCCCATTAGTCCGTCAGAGTACTCTTCAAAATTGGCAAATGAATTGGTCACACAATGAACTTGGACGGTGGCTATTTTCCATAGTTCCTAAAGTTTCTGCGCGAGCGTGGTTCAGAGGTGAGGACTTAAGCCGAGGCTTCATTCGCACGATGTCGAGGCTTATGTCCAATCACTATTCACTAAACGCACATCTCTATAGAATTAACCTGGTCGATAGCAATCTTTGTAGGTGTGGAGCCGGTTACGATGACATCGATCACGTAGTTTGGTATTGCACGGAAAATGACGCCTCAAGAGAGCAACTATTGGATACCCTTGTGGCCCGAGGTAAACAACCCTTCCGGGAACTAAGAGGTGTTCTGGGAGATCGCGATGTGGTGTATTTGCAGGCCATCTATGCCTTTCTTTGCTCGTCTGACATCAAAGTTTAATACTTCAATTTTTTCTTTCTCAGTTTTTTTTTTCTTGTCTCTGTCTCATTGTTCCGTGTACCATGAAGCTCTGGCCATCCGGAAGATGCTCGCTGAAGAACCAAAACCCGAGCACGACGCTACGCCAAACCAGACATGACGTCAAATACCCGGATGAGCAGCTGAAATACCTCAAACCTAAATCCCAACCCCGTCCATCACCAAATTACGCAATCTAACCTTGAGTCACCACGAGTATCTTGGTCTTTGTCCCTTTCCCTTACTAACTGTTGATAATAAGATGATATCGATTGTAAATATCATTAAGAGTCTCGGCTCCGTTAAGTGTTATACACGCCTGAGCCTGTCAAATAAATACTATAGATAAAAAAAAAAAAAAGGAGTGATCATTTGACAGTTCAACAATTTTCGTGATGAAAATGTGAACTTTTGAATTTATAATCAGACCAAACAGAAAATACTTTCAAACCCGGTATATTACTTTTAGAGGAAATATTTGAACTTTTATTTTTAAGAAATTCGTACACTTTTCAAATAGATAGTACAAAACATTCTATAAAACCATATTTGTTTTTTGTGTGTATCCGCACCATCCAGGGTTTAACGTATACGTATATATAACGTACTTTGTATCTTAAAGTTGCCTAATTTACGTTAAAATAAAAGTTAAATTGTTTTCAGTGAAAGTTAAATTTCTAGGTTAAAAGTTTTATTCGTTTTCTTTGAGTGTAGATTTAAAAGTTCAACTTTTTGATTAGAAAACTGTTGAATTGTCAATGCGCCCAGTATCGTTTGAAGTCGATGACAAACAACAACAATATAAGTTGTCAACTCATTTTTATTTTTGTCTTATTCACGCACGAGTTTGAAGGAAATTTTGATTTATCTGCGAAGTGCTTGCAGTAAGAATCCTGACTGCAAGATATTCGGCTCCTGAATCCCGTTGGCTGTTGGTAAGTACAAATACTATAGGCTCACCTTAGATTTTCCACACCCCAGCCGTAGATTTTCTACAGACAATAATAAATTAATTTAATTACAGATACAAAATTCTGTGCGACGTTGCGATAAGGAAAAGCAACGCCCACTCTACGGCCATGGCGGAAACAACCAAAAAAACACCAAGGAGAGATCAGGTGAGAAAAAGTTATTGATATGCCTCAATATTAAATGTTACATAAAAATGCTTATGTTTTTCTTATCTAAATCTAGGAAAAAGATAATCCAAATAAGCCGAACTCGATTTACGCTATTGACACGGATTTGATCGCTATGTAAACACTATGATAAATACGACATTTTGAGGACATCCACATTTTGAAATCCAGCTTTTGATTCAACGCAAATCAAATAATGAATGTAGTTCAAAATAAATATATAATAACATAAAACCTGAAATCGACTCAATAAAATTTTAAAAGAAAGCATGAATAGAGAAATGGGAAAAAGTTTCTTGGGGAAACTAAACCTTCGTTTCAAATTGAAAATACTAAACTTTTTTTTCTACATTTTGGCAGACAGTTCCACAATATTGTTTTGAAAGTTTTGTACTTTTATTTTCAGAGCCTCATGTCACTTTTGAAATCTAGGTGTAACAAAAGTTTTCGTACTTTTTTTCTAAACATACGGAACTCTCTACGAAAAAGAACCAACGCAACTTTTTAATTTAACCAACGTTTCTTTTAATTTGAATAATGATTTTTCTTTCTGTGTACGGATTGCGAGATTGACTAGGAATATTAATATAGATTAATATAATAGACAATTGTCTATCCGGAATAAAGTTAGAACGCTTTTTATACCGAAGTTGAATTTTTCTCCAGATACAGGCAACTAGCCCAACTTAGGAAGTAGTGCGCTGGATTCGCCTAAAGATGCGCTAAACAACGCATCAATTAGTTTGACAGATAAAACTTCGGAAAAAAAAGTTCGGTTCAGAAGTCCCGACTTCCGAATTCTAAATTCATGTGTGTTTGACAGAACATGTCTACGGTGGCGCGATCTGCTCATTTCATAGCGGCAGTTTTTGCTTATTGATTGGTCCATTTGGTTGCTGTATTCCGTACCGGTGACGTTCATCAAATAGCAGCGCTCTTATCGAGCTACCAAATTTGGTCACCTGTCAGTCGCGCTACTGTTATAGCAGCGCGTTTAGTAGCGACCAGCTTAGTGTCAAGTTATGATACTGCGCTCCCAAACGGCTAAGGGTGCGGCCAGAGTAGACGCGAAGTGCGATGCGAAGCGAAGCGTCCATACTATTATGACAGCTCCTTATTATTGATTGTTATTCCTTCGCGTGTAGTTTTCACGCGACGTCGCGTAGACGCGTCAACTCTGGCCGACACATAATACTCGCGCCCGATAATCTTGCTCTAAGTTGGTGCTACGTCGACAATATTTATTATTGAATTTCGAATAGCTTTTGAATTTCGTGATTCATTCGTGGTTCAAATCTGCAGAAAACAGAACTGAGCGTTAAACCATTTTCTTTTACTGTGGACTGGTATAAAAAATGAATCTAGAACAGCTGCTGGGAAAATTAATGCTTCAGATTCATATTCGAACGATTTGAACCCTGCTGATTTTACTTTTACAATTAATTGTATTGTTTTTCTACATTTTTTATTCGGTTATTCTCTTGAATTCTATCGTTTTTAATGTAAAAAAAAGCATTTCCACATCAATAAAACAAGGAGATGATTGAATTTACAAACCTATTGGATTCTGAAATTTCTCGCTGAATAATCATAATTTCAATTTTGAAAACATTTTTACTCGATTGTGAAGATATTTGAAAATATAACCTGGCATCCCTACTTTGGAGAACTCAATCGAGTGACCTCTTCAGAAACGGTCACTCATTTTCTTCAGAACATAATTTGTTAATTCAATTTTTGGCATTTTTGAATATTATTAAACAAAACAGAAAATTCGCGTTTTGTCATCCAGTTTGTTGCGGGTTTAGCTCGGGGTTTAGAACGTTCAGAATCCTCTTCGTGTATGGTGCTAGCGGATGACCAACTGTGGTCATTGCCCTTTTACCAAAATCAAGAACCGGTTCCGGCGTAATCCCTACAGGAGCATGTTCGCAGCTGGATATCCAGGTCGATTGTATACCTACATATAATACCCAATTTCACAAACCAGTTAGTCCGGTTATTTCGCCCGCGGAGTGTGATAATTTTGTGTGCGGTTTTGTTGTGTGCAGAATAAAACGAGTGGAAACACCTCCCGCAGATTAAATCTGTTGCGTTGGCGGTTGGCTGTATAGGAAACGATAACCGGAGACAATAACCTTACAAGCATAAAAATGAGCCTCCAGAAGCGCGCCTACGGCAGTCTATAGAATAAGTTTGTTTGGCACAAATCGGCTACAGTGCATTGGCCGTGATTTCTTTTGATTGTTTTGCTCGACTGGTCTGAACGGAAGAAAGTGGATCGTTTCAGTGGAAGGTTGTGCTTCGAAAAATAGAAGGGGAAGCAACTATTTGCATAAGACCGTTGAGTAGGTGAAAGTAACTGCTGCCGTGGAGTCGATTCAGATTCAATCAGCTGGTGAGTAGAAGCCGTTTTGATTGGTTAGTAATCCGTGGTAGGTAGGGGAACAGACGGCTTTGGCAGGTTTTGTTCTATTATTGGCAGGGGGGTTTTTGTCGACCGAAACTTATGAAATTTGGCCACAATATTCTTTGATATGCAAAGAATGTTTTAGCCAAATTTGAGCATAATCAGTCATAAAAAACCCCCCTGCCAATAATAGAACAAAACCTGCCAAAGCCGTCATTACCCCTAATTAGAAGGGATTGTAACTGTTCTCTATAAAAATCGATTGCATTAAGATGTCGAAACTCGAGTAGCGTTGATTGCTCTCGCGTGTTCAAGTACGAGATTAGGTTGTTATAGAATTTAACTAATTTTAGAAAAATACTCAATTAACCTAAGAAAAAGTCTTGTAACTGATAGGCTGTCGTAATAAATTAATATACCTATTTATAGTTCATATTGTGTTCGTAAAGCAAGTGACAAGCATTAAATATGCAGAATTCCTAACAAAAAGACCAAAGATACGTCTAAAAGTGATATTTTCATTGCAAACATCATACGTTGAATAGAGTCATTGTTCAGCAATAATTAATTCCACTCAATCATTATCTACTACCTGCCGTCTGATACGAATGTCGTAATTGTTGTCACAAACGATGTTAATAATGCAAAGTACGATTATCGATTGTACTTGAAAAGGCGGCAGCGTTCACATGGGAGGGTCTGCCAATTTCCTATTCACAATCTCTCAAACTAATGTGAATACCTAAGGCGGTGTGGGTAAAGATGGAATTATGTTTTAAAATGTGTCACGATATATTAGTATTCCTTCTTCTTCGTTTCAGATACTATGGCGCGTCTGCTGATATGCGCTTCGCTGTTGATTTGTTTACTCTGCATTCAATGGACGACTGGCCAAGAAGCTGATAGGTGAGTGCAGTTCAACTCATTCTTGGTTGTTCGCTTCTAATTGGCTTACACGCTTTCTAAGCCTTTTGTAAACAGTAGAGTTCCTCAGGTTTGCTGAGTGTAATGTGACCAGATAAATTTTGTGTGAGCGCGGGACAAAAAAAAGTTCATAGTTAAATATGTTTTAGTAATAGATGCTTAAATCAAATCTTTCAATTTTTTATTTGTTACCAAAGCTTAGTTTGCTAACTGTAAATGGCAATTCATTTTAGAAGTAAAATCGATATCCAATATCAACACAGTAAATGTTGTCTTCTAACTGGGGTAGATTTTCCGCAAGATTTTGGTCCGCATGACATTTAAATGGAATTTTGGACGTTCCGTATCGAAATCCAAGCAATTACGTAACAGGAAACACATAGAAGCAAAATCTGCTTACAAGATTCCAAGGGTATAAGGCTTGGTTAAAACAAACTATAGAGATAATTTAGTCTGAGTCGCAGGAGAACATTTTAATCTTGATTTCTATGATTATCCATCCTATTCAAAATTATGTATTTTTATAAATATAATAATTTCTTTTATAATACTAAGTAGGGTAACCGTACCCTTAGTGGAGGTAGCACCAATAGTGGAGGTAGTGGGGTTTAAATGGGATTTATTATATTTATAGACTTAACGATGCTTTAAATATCCTGTTAAATGCAACTTATCTTAAGATTTTTCTTGAAAAAACTATTGAAAACAATGATTTTCCGTAACAAAATTGACTTCCTTGCACCTATAGTGGTGCAACTGTACCAATGCAATAGTGGCGAGTCTGATAAGAAACCAATGGATAGCACCACTATAGGAACCAAAATTAATGTTTACCGCCACTAAAGGAACAGTGTAGCCATAGTGGTGCAAGCAATATTTGGTAATTGTTGATGTTAAATGACATCTATCTCATTTTTGTTAGCAAATTTATTAGTTTATCTATTGACTAAGATAATAAAGCAGTAAATTTCCCATAATTTAAAATTTTTGAAAAATACTTTCTTTTGTGGATCTACTAATACCTCCACTATTGGTACCGTTACCCTAATAGCTAATAATGTATTCTATTTTTCTGTATTTCGCGGGACATTATCTACAAATAAGTTGAATGCGGGACGTTTTGCGGGACGCTTGTCAGCGCGGGACAAATAGTGAAAATGCGGGACTGTCCCGCGAAACGCAGGACGTATGGTCACATTAGCTGAGTGATAAAACTAGACTACGAAGAATGCATTTCAATGGTATCAATTAGCGATTATTTTCTTTTTCTTAAGTTCACTGCATTCAACTGGGATACTGCCAGCTCGCAATTTTATTTTATTTTAACCTTTCAGAATTTAGTAATGAAATCCTTAATTTAACTCCATCGATTGTAGTCCGTAGTTCGAACTTAGCATTGAGCAGATTGTATTGTTTATGGTGCCTATTATAACAAACTATCATTTGCTAATCTTTTTCGAGAGGTAGTTTTTGAATCGATAGTCTTCATGGGGCAACTAATACGAAAGGGTTGTCTCGCTTGTCTTTGATTAAAACGTAACTTTGAGCGTTGTAATTTCGAGAATAAAAATGAAGTCGATTGGTCTAATACATGCGAGTCTTGCCTTGGGGTTTGTTGCCTTTGTGATCGTAGGAATTTACGTTGCCGTCAGCTACCCTAAAAACAACGCGTTCGAACCCCAAAGGTGATTTTGTTTTGATCGTGTTGATATTTAGCTTCTCAGTTGCGGAAAGTCTCTATACACGTGATCTTATCCGCAGTCATTGTCATTGTTTTGTTCCTGTTTTTGATCATCGCCTGTATACGAGTGACATGTCGTGATAACAACAGTGCCTTTGAAATCTTCTTTGCTTATTTAGTATTTCGTACACGGATCCAAGTCTTGCCGAGGTTGATTTCATTCAATTACATCCTTCCGTGGAAGAACCTCATAGTGTGAGAATTCTTGAACTTGTAGAAAACGGGTAGAAAACTAATACGCAGGCAACCCATTTTTTTATTTATTTCTAATCTCTA
The DNA here is from genome assembly GCF_024139115.2 of Armigeres subalbatus. NCBI lineage: Eukaryota > Metazoa > Arthropoda > Insecta > Diptera > Culicidae > Armigeres > Armigeres subalbatus. The sequence continues at coordinate 77,097,766 of NC_085140.1, forward strand.
ATTTTTCCACCCTTCCATTTGATTAAAACAAATCTGTATCTCGATTTAAAAAGATTTCAGAACTAAAATTAATTAAATTACTGATTCATATTTTTTCTCCCTTGCAGCCCTCCGGTTTGGGGCTATCGCTGCGCCAACAGTCGCTGCCAAAAGGTGGCCCTCGATGGTGGTGAAACTGAAACGAACAAAGCGGTAAGCCTGTCTGTGTGCCGTTTGTACTGCGATGGACTCTTCGGCACGGTATGGCCTCGCCCGACCGGTAACTTCCGGCTGGGGAACAATCTGATTCGCGTCGATCCGTGGACGGTTGAGTTCCGGTGGGGTAAGCGATACGATGCACTGGACAAGTACTGGGAGGGCAGTGTGGAGCGTTTCCGCGCGCAGTTGTCGAAAAAGGCGAACGGAGAGGAGATCCGGTCCGGTGGAAAAGGAGTTCAGGTAACGGTTGATGTGGGTGGGGACTCGTTGGTTTTGAATCACGAAACCGACGAAAGCTATAAGTTGAAGATTCACGGAGGAGAGGATGGAAGTGTGCAGGTGACGATCGAAGCGGGTAGCTATTTTGGGGCACGCCATGGGTTGGAAACATTGGCCCAGTTAATTGTGTTCGATGATATTCGGAATGAGCTACAGGTGGTGGCTGATGTTGAGATCCAGGATGCTCCCGTATATGCGCATCGAGGCTTGGCTTTGGATACCTCCAGAAACTACGTAAGTGTAGACGCGATTAAAACGGCGATCGATGCTCTGGCGATGGTCAAAATGAACGTGTTCCACTGGCATATCACGGACTCCCACAGCTTCCCCCTTGTAATCAAATCGCAGCCAATTTTACACACTTTCGGAGCATATTCCAGGAAACAAATCTACACAGCGGCGGACGTTGAAGACATTGTACAATATGCTTTGACTCGCGGCGTTCGAGTCATTCCGGAGTTGGATGCCCCGGCTCATGTCGGAGAAGGTTGGGAAAAGACTAACTTGACCACGTGCTTCAGCTTCCAACCATGGACCAAATATTGCGTAGAGCCTCCTTGCGGTCAGTTAGACCCGACAAAAGAGAAAATGTATGACGTCCTGGAAGACATATACCGCGAAATGAACGCCATGTTCACCAATTCTGATTTGTTCCACATGGGAGGCGACGAAGTGTCCTTCAGCTGTTGGAACTCGAGCGTTGAAATTCAACAATGGATGAAGGCCCAGGGTTGGGGTCTGGAAGAAGCTGATTTTCTCAAATTGTGGAACCATTTCCAAACAAATGCTCTGGAACGGTTGGACAAGTCACTTAATGACAAGCGTCCTATTGTGATGTGGACGAGTCGCCTGACGGAGGAACCCTACGTTGACAAGTATTTGAACAAGGACCGTTACATCATCCAAATTTGGACGACTGGCGATGATCCGAAGATTGCTGCTCTCCTCGAAAAGGGCTACAAACTTATTATGTCTAACTACGATGCTCTTTATCTGGACTGCGGCTTTGGAGGTTGGGTCCAGGGTGGCAACAATTGGTGCTCTCCATACATAGGCTGGCAAAAGGTTTACAATAACGATCTAAAATCACTCGGCGGCCAATATTCATCGCAAATCCTCGGAGCCGAGGCAGCCCTATGGACCGAGCAGGCCGATCAGCATTCTCTGGATGGTCGTTTGTGGCCTAGGGTCAGTGCTCTGGCGGAACGGCTATGGACTGATCCTCGGGAGGGCTGGCAAGCCGCTGATTCACGCATGCTCGTGCATAGAGAACGACTGGTTGAGAATGGAATTGCCGCAGAAAGCCTGCAACCTCAGTGGTGCCTACAAAACGAGGGCGAATGTCCAATCACGCAAGGTGCTTAGTATTCCTCTTCTAATTGTGATCTGAAATCCGTCGACCACAGACAAGCAATAATTATGTACTTGACGGGAATTCTAGTTGTTAATTCACGATAACGATCAATACTCACTTAGATAAATTTGTAAACAATTCTGGAATTTATTGATCCATTCCATTGGTCATTTTTTTTTGTTAAAATTTAAATTGCATAGCTACAATTTTGAAACTGCTTACCCTATTTAATTACTAAAACATGCCGAATTCCATGTTCACACTAAATAACTTCAAGTGGTCGGTATCGAACCGATGACATTCCCGATGTTCCTCCGGTCTGCATATGGAGTAGCGCTATCACAGCATGAGGGCACAGTTGCGTCAGTGCCAGGTAGAGCCAGTAGAGCACCGGAGCAGTGCTATTATTAAGGTACGGCGCCCTGAACCACAGTCCCCGTCGGATTGCATCTCTGAGGTGGTGTGTGAAAAACGCCACGAATGCAATCGCCGTCCAGATTGATAATCTAAAGTTGTCTTGCATGTTTACCATCACGATATCTGCGACGAGAAGCACCAGGAATATCATGGAATTGTGGAGAAATGGTCTGTGAGTGAGGTTGGTTGCATCCTAAAATCAGAGGTCTCTGCCATTATAAACCGTGATGGGTTCAAAGCTACCAAACAGTAAGACTGTGTGTCTTTTTTGACTGGTATTCAAAAAAGTTCAAAGAATATTTCTCTTACGTGAATATGAAACGATCGAGCTTCAATGAAATGGTCCACATCGATCCAGGACGCGAGTCCAAAACCGAACCCGATCAGCAACCAAAGTTCGCTTCTGCCCAACTGGTCGCGGAACTGATGCACGACTATTTCGGTGGCTATCAGGCCAATCAGAGCGTGAGTTACGTTGTCTACGGCTGCTTTGAGCAGTGGTGGTTTCTGTACGGTCTGCAGAAGTTTGTCACCGACCAGGCACACGATGAGCAGCATTCCATGCTTCAGAAGCAGTAGCACCGTGGGAGACATGCTTGTAGAGCATATCAAGCTGGAAACGATGAGGAAATGTATGTAAAAACCAGTTTATGAAAAGCATTGTACATACCCTTCTAAAGATTGCAAAATAATACCTGAACCACTGTTCTCTCCTATATGCACCAGAACAAAGCGACGGTCGAGATGTCGAGATGTTCCTTTGGTGCGATGACGATCTCGCTTATTTTGTACACAATTCCTTTCAGAACAAAATTTGTAATAAGTTTCGAAGAAAACACAATTTGAATACAATGTAAACACTGTTATGCCCTTCAGAATCAGTAGAACTGTTTTCAACAGGCATCGCCAGGAACGGGCTAACTAATTGCCCGAATAGAAATGAATTAATTTGTAACGATTGATTTTACCACCCTATTATAATTTGCTCACTGTCCATTCAAAAAATAAAATACAACATGAGCTTTCGGCATACTTGTGCTGCCACCTATCAGATACTAGGGTAACGCTGACGGTGTAATTTTCGCGTATAGGTATTGAGCTCCACTCATATAAATAAGTTCACTCCTTCCAGGGCTCTACATTACGGGTGGGAAGATGTGTAGTTGTGTTGGTAATCAGAGCTTGGTGAATTTTGTACTCACCCAGTGAACTTTTCGGTTTTCTTATGGCAAAATGTTCACGATTCGGTTTCCTTATGGCATTATTATTATTTATTCAGACTAAGGCCGAAGTGGCCTGTGCGGTATGCAGGGTGGTATATATCGGGTGGCCCAAACGGCCGAGTTTTGCGAGTGTTGGTGAGTGTTTTGCCGTTGCAACGGAAAAAATTCATCGAACATTTGCCATAAAGAAACAGAATCAGCTGTTGTTTACTTTTTTGAAGTAACAAATTTGAGCAAAATGTTGAAAATTTTCAATGAAGGGATGTGTTGTCAGCATAAATACGACGGAATCTTAGTACTGCATGAGAAAAATCTTGTGCAATACTTCAATTTCGACGGAAATTTTTTCTTTGTTTTGGTTAGTTGCCATAAGGACAACGACAACGATCCGACGGGCACAAGAAGGCGAGGTGCGCAGCGGGCAAGGTGGATCGATCAGGTGGAAGATGACTTGCGGACCCTCCGTAGACTGCGTGGCTGGCGACGTGTTGCCATGGACCGAGCCGAATGGAGAAGACTCTTACATACCGCACAGGCCACTTCGGCCTTAGTCTGAATAAATAATAATAATGCCATAAGGAAACCGAATCGTGAACATTTTGCCATAAGAAAACCGAAAAGTTCACTGGGTGAGTACAAAATTCATTGAGCTCAGATTACCAACACAACTACACATCTTCCCACCCGTAATGTAGAGCCCTGTGCGGTATGTAAGAGTCTTCTCCATTCGGCTCGGTCCATGGCAACACGTCGCCAGCCACGCAGTCTACGGAGGGTCCGCAAGTCATCTTCCACCTGATCGATCCACCTTACCCGCTGCGCACCTCGCCTTCTTGTGCCCGTCGGATCGTTGTCGTTGTCCTTATGGCAACTAACCAAAACAAAGAAAAAATTTCCGTCGAAATTGAAGTATTGCACAAGATTTTTCTCATGCAGTACTAAGATTCCGTCGTATTTATGCTGACAACACATCCCTTCATTAAAAATTTTCAACATTTTGCTCAAATTTGTTACTTAAAAACCCAGATTAATCCACCTAGCGGTGATGGTGCCTTTCTCGACCTTCGTAAAATGTGTGTGCTTGAAAAAAGATGAGCTAGTGGCTAGGAGTAAAAAAGACAAATTTCTTTGTCCGTTCTATGAAAATCAGATTATTTATGGCAAAGATATTGTAGATCCAGTTGAAAACCGAAAATCATATTTTGTCCCATTTCCGGATGTCGCAACTGCATCGCGAGTGGTGCCCGACTATGGCACAGTTGCGCACTACTCGCGATGCAGTTGCAACATCCGGAAATGCGAGAAAATGCGATTTCGCGGGACCTCGGTTCGGTTTTCAGCTTGATCTACAATATGCTAATAAGAATTTCGACATTTTTGTTTCCTTTTCCAATCTTTTTGACGTACATAACCCTGGTTTATTTCACCCAGTCATATATTTTAAGGATATCACTTTTGGATGTTAGTTGAACTGAAGCTCCGACTACACAAAAATAAAACGAAGATGTCATTCCCATCACGCGAGCGGAGGGCAATATTTGTTATGATATAAATCTCATGACCGTCTTTCTGCCAAACTCCCGTATGAAGTGGGAGAGACAGAGACGTCATCTCAGTTCGTCGAGCTGAATCGATTGGTATATAACACTATGGGTCTCCAGGCCTTCTGTAAAAGTTTGGTTTTTGGAGCGAACATACAGCCTTTTCGTATAAAAAGGCTTAAATGGTGTTTCGGCCATAACTTCCGATCCAATAGTCCGATCTAGCCAATTTTCAAAAGGAAACAATGGGACAGAATTCTGCGAATGCAACTTGTTGCGTGTGAATCGATTAAGGTTAGGTGTCCGAAAAATAGGTGACATTTTTTGTGATTTTTATGAAAAAAGGTATTTCGGTCATAACTTCCGATCCCAAAGTCCAACCTGTCCAATTTTCAATAGGGAACAATGGGAAAGGATTTTGCGTCGAATGCATTTTGTTGCGAGCAAATCGGTTGAGAATAAGTGCCTGAAAAATGAGTGACATTTTTTACGCGATTTTTTTGTATGAATTTGTATTTTGGCCATAACTTTCGATCCCATAGTCCGATCTGGCCAATTTCAAATAGGAAACAATGGGACAGGATTCTGCGTCGAATGCAACTTGTTGCGAGCAAATCGGTTGAGGATAAGTGCCCGAAAAATGAGTGACATTTTTTACACGATTTTTTCGTATGAATTTGTGTTTTGGCCATAACTTTTGATCCCATAGTCCGATCTGACCAATTTCAAATAGGAAACAATGGGACAGGATTCTGCGTCGAATGCAACTTGTTGCGAGCAAATCGGTTGAGGATAAGTGCCCGAAAAATGAGTGACCCCATAGTGCGATCTGGCCAATTTCAAATAGGAAACAATGGGACAGGATTCTGCGTCGAATGCAACTTGTTGCGAGCAAATCGGTTGAGGATAAGTGCCCGAAAAATGAGTGACATTTTTTACGCGATTTTTTCGTAGGATTTTGTATTTTGGCCATAACTTTCGACCCCATAGTGCGATCTGGCCAATTTCAAATAGGAAACAATGGGACAGGATTCTGCGTCGAATGCAATTTGTTGCGAGCAAATCGGTTGAGACAGGATTCTGCGTCGAATGCAATTTGTTGCGAGCAAATCGGTTGAGAATAAGTGCCCGAAAAATGAGTGACATTTTTTACGCAATTTTGTTTGTATGAATTTGTGTTTTGGCCATAACTCCTGATCCCATAGTCCGATCTAGCCAATTTCAAATAGGAAACAATGGGACAGGATTCTGCGTCGAATGCAACTTGTTGCGAGCAAATCGGTTAAGGATAAGTGCCCGAAAAATGAGTGACATTTTTTACGCGATTTTTTTTGTATGAATTTGTATTTTGGCCATAACTCTCGATCCCATAGTCCGATCTAGCCAATTTCAAATAGGAAACAATGGGACAGGATTCTGCGTCGAATGCAACTTGTTGCGAGCAAATCGGTTAAGGATAAGTGCCCGAAAAATGAGTGACATTTTTTACGCGATTTTTTTGTATGAATTTGTATTTTGGCCATAACTTCTGATCCCATAGTCCGATCTAGCCAATTTCAATTTTTTTTGATCTACAATATGCTAATAAGAATTTCGACATTTTTGTTTCCTTTTCCAATCTTTTTGACGTACATAACCCTGGTTTATTTCACCCAGTCATATATTTTAAGGATATCACTTTTGGATGTTAGTTGAACTGAAGCTCCGACTACACAAAAATAAAACGAAGATGTCATTCCCATCACGCGAGCGGAGGGCAATATTTGTTATGATATAAATCTCTCATGACCGTCTTTCTGCCAAACTCCCGTATGAAGTGGGAGAGACAGAGACGTCATCTCAGTTCGTCGAGCTGAATCGATTGGTATATAACACTATGGGTCTCCAGGCCTTCTGTAAAAGTTTGGTTTTGGAGCGAACATACAGCCTTTTCGTATAAAAAGGCTTAAATGGTGTTTCGGCCATAACTTCGGAGCCCATAGTCCGATCTAGCCAATTTTCAAAAGGAAACAATGGAACAGAATTCTGCGTCGAGTGCTACTTGTTGCGTGTGAATCGATTAAGGTTAGGTGTCCGAAAAATAGGTGACATTTTTGTTATTTTTTATGAAAAAGGTATTTCGGTCATAACTTCCGATCCCAAAGTCCAACCTGTCCAATTTTCAATAGGGAACAATGGGAAAGGATTCTGCGTCGAATGCATTTTGTTGCGAGCAAATCGGTTGAGGATAAATGCCCGAAAAATGAGTGACATTTTTTACGCGATTTTTTTGTATGAATTTGTATTTTGGCCATAACTTTCGATCCCATAGTCCGATCTGGCCAATTTCAAATAGAAAACAATGGGACAGGATTCTGCGTCGAATGCAACTTGTTGCGAGCAAATCGGTTGAGGATAAGTGCCCGAAAAATGAGTGACATTTTTTACGCGATTTTTTCGTAGGATTTTGTATTTTGGCCATAACTTTCGACCCCATAGTGCGATCTGGCCAATTTCAAATAGGAAACAATGGGACAGGATTCTGCGTCGAATGCAACTTGTTGCGAGCAAATCGGTTGAGGATAAGTGTCCGAAAAATGAGTGACATTTTTTACGCGATTTTTTTGTATGAATTTGTATTTTGGCCATAACTTCTGATCCCATAGTCTGATCTAGCCAATTTCAAATAGGAAACAATGGGACAGGATTCTGCGTCGAATGCAACTTGTTGCGAGCAAATCGGTTGAGGATAAGTGCCCGAAAAATGAGTGACATTTTTTATAGTAGTTTTGCGCACACACACACACACACATACACACACACATACACACACACACACACACACACACACACACAGACATCACCTCAATTCGTCGAACTGATTCGATTGGTATATAACACTATGGGTCTGCGGGCCTTCTATAAAAAGTTTGTTTTTGGAGCGATCATATAGCCTTTACCGTATACTTAGTATACGAGAAAGGCAAAATGGTATAATTTTCGATCCCATAGTCCGATATGGCCAATTTTCAATAGGAAACAACGGGACAGGATTCTGCGTCGAATGCAACTTGTTGCGAGCAAATCGGTTGAGAATAAGTGCCCGAAAAATGAGTGACATTTTTTACGCGATTTTTTTGTATGAATTTGTATTTTGGCCATAACTTCTGATCCCATAGTCCGATCTAGCCAATTTCAAATAGGAAACAATGAGACAGGATTCTGCGTCGAATGCAATTTGTTGCGAGCAAATCGGTTGAGAATAAGTGCCCGAAAATGAGTGACATTTTACGCAATTTTGTTTGTATGAATTTGTATTTTGGCCATAACTCCTGATCCCATAGTCCGATCTAGCCAATTTCAAATAGGAAACAATGGGACAGGATTCTGCGTCGAATGCAACTTGTTGCGAGCAAATCGGTTAAGGATAAGTGCCCGAAAAATGAGTGACATTTTTTACGCGATTTTTTTGTATGAATTTGTATTTTGGCCATAACTCTCGATCCCATAGTCCGATCTAGCCAATTTCAAATAGGAAACAATGGGACAGGATTCTGCGTCGAATGCAACTTGTTGCGAGCAAATCGGCTAAGGATAAGTGCCCGAAAAATGAGTGACATTTTTTACGCGATTTTTTTGTATGAATTTGTATTTTGGCCATAACTTCTGATCCCATAGTCCGATCTAGCCAATTTCAAATAGGAAACAATGGGACAGGATTCTGCGTCGAATGCAACTTGTTGCGAGCAAATCGGTTGAGGATAAGTGCCCTAAAAATGAGTGACATTTTTTTAGTAGTTTTGCACACACACACACACACACACACATACACACACACACACAGACATCACCTCAATTCGTCGAACTGAGTCGATTGGTATATAACACTATGGGTCTGCGGGCCTTCTATAAAAAGTTTGTTTTTGGAGCGATCATATAGCCTTTACCGTATACTTAGTATACGAGAAAGGCAAAAAGTAAACAACAGCTGATTCTGTTTCTTTATGGCAAATGTTCGATGAATTTTTTCCGTTGCAACGGCAAAACACTCACCAACACTCGCAAAACTCGGCCGTTTGGGCCACCCGATATATACCACCCTGCACTCCTCCTACTCTACCAAACGACGGCAACCGATTTTATGTTCATCCGATGGGACTCTAGCAATATGGTTTGCACTGAGTAATCGAATGTATTATCTAAATTTTAAGTGGGGGTCTTTTGTACCTACCTGGAAATCACCCGAGTAGATTTTCTTTAATCCAAACAATGATTGGAAATTCTATACCCATAGGGGTACAATAGAATCCTGTATTGGATTATGGCGCCATTTGGACAGAGTGTTTAGTTCAATGCAGACGTACTCTAACGTGCAATTTGAAAGCTAAGTGAAGCCTAAAAGCGAATTTGGTAAATTGTTATCAACCAGTTCGCAGCATTTAATTCTAATAATAGTTAGATAGTTGTGAAAACATAGTAAGTGCAGATAATTCGTTGTGAAGAAATGATTGCTAATGAAAATTACTAGTCCTGTTTTAGAATTTCGTAGAAAACACGATAGTACAAAAGCACGTGTTCTTAGCGTAGGACTAGGGATTGGTAGCTATAATGATTATCCTTTTGTGAGAATCGACCTAATTATCCCGTTGAATAGGAATCCCTACTCAACGTGGGGTGCCTATGTGTACTCAGCGAAGGGACTGACCACACGTGCTGCCGTATCAAGTCGTTATCAGTCGAGTCGCCAAGGAGTCAGTTGGATCGAGCTGTGGTTCCACAACCGAATCAAGCCATTCGTCCGAGTCGTAAGTGAGGTGTTGCGTTTTCCACCCGTACGACCCATAACCACCCCCAAAGCTTCGTTGCCGAAGAGTACTCGCCCACCAACGTTTCGGTCGCCGCCTGAGAGGTTCATTTTTACGCACACGCACACAAGCCGGTCACTCGTGGAAATCTGCTTGACCGGAAGGCACTTTCGGTGCGGTTCACGCGTTCATTGGCGAACCATTTGAACTACGCGAGTACTCGTGAGCTCGAAATCGCTACGCGCGTCTTTTCTGGGACTTAGTGACTCACTGCTCGACCGTGTGACGGCAAGATCGGCTACAACTGATTTGAATTCCATGCGTACGCCAACGAAATCACCACCCCATCTCGATGCGTCGTGGGAACTCCTCAACAAGAGCCACGCTTAGAATAGAATTGAGGTAGGATAGATAGTAAGATCGCCCACCCGTCAATTGTAAACCCCTAAAATGAGATGCACAATAGACCTTTCCCGTCCGACCAAACACCTATGTTTTGTATTTTTCTCTGAAACGTCCTTGGGTTTAGTTAACATTGCGCATAAAATAAGCTGTTTATATGAAACGGTTATTTTCTTACAATTTTTTCAAAACATCAACATCGTCTGTTTTATTAGGTGAATATTACTGCCATACGATGGTGATCCTTGGATTTTAGAATGATTTGGCAACACTATACAGTGGTGAGAGCATCGTGAAATTATTTTCTTTCTGGCAACTCCGTATCTTGATTATTTACAATTGAAATGTCAAAACGAGCAGAGTGAGAAATGATATCGTAAACTCGACGCAAAGAACGGGAATCAAGAATCGTCGCCGGTTGTATGGTGTTTTGTTCTGTTGGAGAATATCGCAGCATTCGTCGACGGTCATATCCGGGCAAAGCCCGGATGTAATACATCTCGCATTCGTTGAAAAAAGTGATCAAAAGCATATAGGACGAAGCCCTCGGGAAGATTATAAATACCTTTGCAAAAAGTTTTGTTTGTTTAGTGAATTTACTGTAAAGTGGCAGAGAGAGGGCTACAAGTTTGTGCGTGTGTGCATTTTTATCGCAGCAAAGTTGTTCCGCCGGCGATCGTTTCCAGTATCAAGAGCCTCTTTCCTGCTTATACTTCGTCTTTGCATTTTTGCCTCCCGCCAGGCCGTGTCAGTGAAAAACAAAAAAAAAGAAAGTTTATTCATTTGGCGAGAAAAGGATGTAACCTTGCTCAATGGTGACAGTTCCGAATCCAGCTTCCAGTGTAAACAAAAGTGACAGTCGGTTCTTCTAGTGCAGGCGGACTGCTGAAGAGTATTTTTTCAATTTGTTTTCGTTCCGGTTACGGCAGAGAAGAGTGTACCATCGTAGAAAAACACACCCATAAGTACCTACCTAAGTAACTTCACAGAAAAGGCAGTGTGTGAGAAAGTGGCCTGCAGAACCATCGACAACAATCAGGACCATGATGCCCACCTTGTGTCCGTCCAGCGTGCCATGGATCGTTCTAAATCGTGAACACAAGTTTGGAAGCAGGTATACCGAGTACGGGAACAGCGTGCAATAGGAGTTGTTGGGTTCAGAGCAGAAGCACTAACAGTAGCAGTAGCTATCGTGTTGTCAGCGGAAGGAACTTCTCTAATCGAACAGTTGAAAGAGTAGCTGCATCGACGTCGGACGGCACAACAAAAACTAACCACAACAACAGCAGCAGACACAATAAGGTCAACCACCACATATAAGTGAATCTTCCTGAATCACCGCAAAGGAAGCTTTTTTGTTGTTCCTTAAAAGATAAAGCGTCGCCAATCCGGAAGAAAAGGAACATAGAAGTATTGTGAGTATACAAAAAAACTTATACAGTATTTATCTGAATGTTCAGTTTCAATGCCCACGTAGAAAAAAAAACAATTATACTAATGACACACTGATGGTATTCATACCATGGTACAAGAATCTTGAAATGTGTGCCATACATATTATTGTCTTCATTAAAGATAGCCTTGGAATTATTTTCTTGTCGCCTTGCACCATCGTACAAATACTACAGGAGTGTCCTTAGTACTACGCAGCATCGCCACGCCGTTCGACTTCGTGGACATCGGGCCCTAGAGTCGTGCAATTCTGATCCATAGCAAAACAGTTACATATTAACAATTAGTATATACTATCTCGCAAAGCTGTTCTATTAACAATTAATATATACTGTCTCGCTTCTGCCTTTCGTGAAATATCCCCCGATCGGAAACAACCTAACCGTTTTTATTTTATTCCAGAAACCAGAAGACACGTTTCAGAACCAGGAAAAAAAACTTGCATTGTTCTTTGAAGAATCGAGCGTCGCTTAGCCACAGACGTAGATAAAATAAAAGCATCTGCAACATAACGCTGTGTAAGTACACCAAAAAATTAGGACCGTGATAATAGATTTTTAAATTATTTCATATATTTGTATTTGTATTTAAAATATTCACGTACGTTTAGTATACGAGAAAGGAAACCACCCATTTTATCGTCACATCGATTCTATATACATACCTTACTTTTCCGGCAGTCTCAATTTGCAAAAGGAATAACGTACCTACTTCTGATGAAATCGAATTGAGATAATTAATTTCCTTGTTTGTCTATTAGTTTGATTCCTTTAAAACAAAGATTTTACATATATTAAATAAATCGAATCTATTGAAGGTCTTAGGTTGAAAATAAATACAATAATGATGGATTTTGCCTTTCCCGTACATTACGTATACTTTATACTGCTGTCCCAAGCATAGTAGTTCCATGTTGGGCTTCTTGCTGCCCTGGCGGCCAACAAAAGAATTCATCAGTGGATTTAAGAACTAGAAAGGATGGCTGGCAAGCCTAGCCATCACGTCTGATAGAGAACTAACGTATCTGAGCAAATGTGACACCGCCAGCACAGTGGGAATGGCATAGCAAAAAAACGACATGGGATAACTATGTTTGACACGGCAGTATACTGCCGTTCTACGCATAATTGTCCCATGTTACCTTTGATGAAAAAATCCAAACTCAATTCAATTTGTCCCACTGATTTCAAAATCGATTGGATCTTAAAATTTAACAAATATTTATGGGATGTTATGAGCATAGGCAAGACTTTTCCAGGATATAAAACGAATTACTATTTATTTAAACGGTTTTCAGTCTCTATCATCATCAAAAAACAACTTCCTTTTTTTCGGTGGGACAAATTGACTTGAGTTAACGATTTTTCGTCAAAGGTTACATGGGACAATTATGCGTAGAACGGCAGTATAGCCGCGCTCCAAAAACAAACTTTTTATAGGAGGTTCGGAAACCCATAGTGTTGTACATATACCGATCAACTCAGCTCATCGAATTAGAATTCCTGTGTGTGTGCGTACGCAAACAAAAATCTCACTAATTTTCTTGGCACCTAGGTACTACAGACACTATAGATTCCATAGACGAGCGCAGGCACGATTGAGTCATTTCGATGAACTGTGTTTTCCACTTTTTTACAGTGTACCACGGGAATTTGACGTCACACGCTTCGTTGCTTGAATTGCAATCGTGACGGCATGCTCGTTTGGCTACACTAACTGACAGTTCGTTTGGTTACACTCGCTTTCGCCTCAGCTCGTCTATGGAATCTATAGTCTATGCTATGTAAGTACTTATTTTCAACAAATTTGCATGCGACAAGTTGCTTTTGATAGGAAATCCTGTATCATCGTTTCTTTCGATGGGCTCAGAACAATGCTCAGAAGCTATGGTTGAAATATTTTCTTCAATATAAAATTTGTTTCTTAATCGATTTATTCGCAACTTTTTAATTTTCGAGGAATTGTGTCTCCTTGTTTCCTTTGAGCTATGAGCTATGAAGTTGTGGTCATAATACTATTAATAATAGCAAAACTCGCATCATAATCGATTTACTCGGAATAAGTTGCATTCATCTCAATGTTTCCTATTGCGAACGGGCTGGTAACTATGGGATCAGCCTTTTTTAAATACGGATTACGGGCAACTTTTCATACTTTGCAACAATTATAGTTATAAATAATGATTCAATTTTCTAACGCCCGTATTCTTAATATACCATATCAATTTCATTTCATATTATAGGTGATAAGAGAACTCTTCGAATATGTCAATTGGGACAGGCTACGAGAAGGCGGACTCTAGAAACCTGCCGTCAATAATGGAAGATACTGTGATTAATTTTTTCACATCAAATCCAAATTTCGTGACTTCAGAATCTAGACAAGTGAAGATGCAAAGGTGAGAAGTTTAAATAAATATATACAGTAGACGTTCGATAACTGCAAGTCGTTTAACTGCAATACTTTTTAACTACAATTCGATAGTTCCAACAGTTTTGCAGTTATCAAACGGCTACACTATATATACACCTGTGTTTAGAATAATAGCAGCGGAAGCCGTTTTTCATACAAACTGGTCAACTTTGAAAAGCTGTATCTTTATACCCCGATGACCGATTGAGCGAAATTTACACATACCAAGTAGCAATTTTTTCGAATGGCGCGTTCATAAATTAAGCACGAGGTCAAATTGTTCCATAAAATATTTGTATTTTTTAAATTATAAACTTTGTGTCTCATAGCACCTGAGTTCAAATTTAAAACATTCCAATCAATAGTTTTCCTGATATTCCCAAAACAAAAACTGCTGTTATTTTGAACAATTTGACCTAGTGCGTAATTTTTGAACACGCCACTGGATACAATTGATACATAGTATGTGTAAATTTCAACATATTTGTAGTTCACTGTCAAAATTTCAGCTCAATCGGTCATCGGGGTACAAAGTTACAGCTTGACAAAGTTGACCATTTTGTATGAAAAACGGCTTCCGCTGCTATTATTCTGAACACAGATATATATATATATATATATATATATATATATATATATATATATATATATATATATATATATATATATATATATATATATATATATATATATATATATATATATATATATATATATATACAAACATACATATTTTTCAGATCTGGTAGAAAGAATTACGGCGATATGGCAGTTGGGTTTGTAAAACTTCAGCGGTTTGGAGAAAAATGCAGAATTATAGCGAGTGTGGTTCCAGAGCATAGAGTAAATCAACGCTCATATGAAGTATCACTAGTCATTAATGAAGCAAATGAATTGATAGAAGATTTCTCCTGTGAATGTGAGGCCAACATGGGTAAGTTAAATAAAAAAATACTATCGCACTCATTTCACGGATTTCGGTGAATTTTGGTGAAATTTTACAAAAAACTGCGATTTATTTATTTTTTGTAGTTTCTTAGAAATAGGATATAATTATACTTGAACACCGAACCTTCCTTAGCCTTAGTTCAGGCTCAGTTTAGAAAATTTTCGGGATTAAAATGTTCTTGTTTCCCCTGGGCATAAAATGCCATTGCGTTGGACCCATGATATGTTAATGCGAACAATGTAGCTTGGCTTTGACAATATTTGACATATTTCAGTTGATAACACTAGGATATACTCTAAAAGAAGTTTAACGATAATGACTAAATATTCGCAACCTGTATTAAAATCGATTACTAATTACTGGGGCGATTATTCAACATGTGGTTTTCGTTGGGTGAAAGCTCTTGAGTATTCCTTTTAGCTATGCAGGTTTTCTTTTAACCTGCGCTTAATGTGGAAGCGTTATTATCCTCGTTATTATCAGTATAATGAAAGAATAAATTTCCCCATACTAATTTGCATGCTAACTTGAAACGGCTTGTGCCAAATCAATTTTAATCCAAAAGAGCTCAAATTTTCAGAGGACACTCAGAACATGATAAAGAATCAGATGAGCGCTGTGGAGCAAAATAGAATTTTTGAACCACCCTATTACTCATCATCTAACATTTTTCATTTATTTAACGCTTTATTTCAATCAAGCTATACCTTCTATATACTGCCGCTAACCGCATGCCGAGCACATCTGTATATGGCATCCATATACATATGTGCTTGACTTGCGGTTATCGGAAGTATACCTCCTAATCAAAACTAGAATCAATTTAAACAGTTTTTCATTTCGCCGGTAACTGGTTTTAAAGTTGCGTATCAACACTAATTATTACAATTTTTTTACAGGTGGCTGCAAGCATGTTTCGGTTTTCATATTTTGGATTTTTCGGAGAAATGAAACACCAGCTTCCACAGAGGTAGAATGTTACTGGAATGCAGCCCCAATGACAGCAGCAGCTCGGAAAAAAGGTGTACTATGGGCAAATGAAATAGTATTTTCAAAGAATACTCCAAGTACCCTTGATAATGACCAAGAAAATGAGGATGGTACAGATCGAGTTTTAAAGAAACAAATTGATCCTTTAAAAAAACTAGATATTAACGTGAAATATGCACTTCATTCTAATTTCAAGGATTGTAAGAATCCCTTTGGTATACTAAAATATTTAATGCCATATGATGATGCAAAAACTATTCAAATAGATACTCTATTCATAATGTTTAAGAAGTCGAAGCCTGTCAATATGAATATGCAAACTTTCTTCAAATACTGTGAAACCAAAATGAGCTATTCAATTCTTGAGCAAGTTCAAACTCATACAACAGAACAGAGTGAGAGTCAAGAATGGATTCGATTACGCATAGGACGTATAACTGCTTCAATTTGCTATGAAGCTTCAAAATGCAAAACGTTCGCTGGATCATTAGTTGAACGTATTATGGGATTCACCTCACCTTTCGAGACACAAAATATGAAGCGCGGAAAAGAGTTAGAAAAAAAAGTTCTTGCAGTGTTGTCTTCGAAGTATGGTACGATCTCTGAAGCAGGATTGTTCTTGTCAAGAACATACCCTTTTCTTGGAGCATCACCAGATGGGATTCAAAAAAATATTATTTATGAAATCAAATGTCCTGCTACAATGAAATCTTTAAACAAATATTATATAAGTGAATCAGGCAATATTATGGCAAAATGTCTTGCGCAAATACAGCTGCAATTGCATCTCTGTCGAAGAAAAAAAGCTCTATTTTGTGTTGCGAAACCCATTTTTGAAACTGATGCAATTGTAGATAATATAATAATTAAGGAAGTAACGCATGACCAGAAATATTGTTTAGCTTTAATACAAAAATTAGAAAGTTTTTGGGAAAAAGCAGTATTTGTCAAGCTATTAGCACAATATTCTTATGAATGTAAATAAATTGTGATTGTACGATTTTAAATTGTTTATTCATTGATCAAATTAGGTTGAATATTACATATACCACATGCAATGCACACATAATAATCTAACTTATTTATTATTCTACTTTCCACTGTTGCGTGAGGTTTAAGCAATTGAAAATCTCTTAATCTTCCTATAGCTCTTTCTACATGTATACGCAAGCTAGCTATTCTTTTATTCAACAAAACTTCCTCGCGACTCATTTTTTTGCTTACAGTTGTGCTTGGCGGCCTTACTAAGCTACATTTTTTCTCACGTATATCTAGTTCTATCGATTTGAATCCTCTGTCGGCCATAACCATCGTATTTTCAAATAGTTTGTCTAGAAAACCACTTTCCCTAACAATCTCTTTATCTGATATACGTCCTCCAGCCCCCTTTGATATATAATTTATTAACCCGTCTGGCAAACATGCAATTAGATATTTTATTGTATTACATTTTTTGTACATTGAGTACGATAATGCTTGATGCACAGCATTTGTAGGCCGTTCTATCTGAATTTCGAAGCAGTCAATAATAGTATTAACAGCTCCAAATCTATGCTTAAAAGTACTGGGCAAATTTATTTGAACTTCCTCGACTTCTGGCCAAACTATGAACCCGTCCATAGCATCTGCCAACAGAGCAATATTTTCATTTATGATTCTTCCTATACTTGATGTCGAAAGCTGGAACTGTATCGCCAAATGCCAATATGCCTCATTCAGCCGAAGTTTTCGAAATATGATAAACATATCTCGTACACTTATACCAGTAGCCTCAGCGAGAATGTCTATCACATGGAATGATTCCTTGGGGATTCCAGTGTAATGCTTTGAATTATTTTGGATTGCTTCCATAGTAAATTCAATTTGAGTTCTTTTGATTTGGTAATTATAAGCACTCGGAAGCGATTCTTCTGTTGATGGGAATGAACACGCGCTCGTGGCAGAAGGCTTGTAAGAATCCGTTGATTTTGACTCAATTGTGGATATATTACTTTCCAATGTACTGCGACTAACGGCACTTAGAATGCAATCTGCAAAACATCAAGAAAAATAAGATACAACTTGAAACTATTTAAAGTTGAACCACAGTTAAACTAGTTCTTGATTTGCCCAATCCGATGCCGAATGGGTCGTTTGGCCGAAAAGTTTGAAAAAATTAATCACTATAGGAAGTAGGAAGTTAGAAGTGAAAAATGAAAAGTGAACTGAGAACTGAGAACAGAGAACTTCTTCCTTCGTCCTTGTTTCTCCTTTCTTCCTTTTTTCTTCTTCCTTCTCCCTTCTTTCTCATTTCTTCTGCCTTTTTCTTTTTTTCCCTCTTCATTCTACCTTCTTTTTGCTTCCTTCTTTCTTCTATCTTCTTCCTTTTTTCTTCCTTCTTCCTTCGTCCTTTTTCCGTCTTTTTCCTTTCTCATTTCTTCCTCCTTCTTTCTACTTCCTTCTTCCCTCTTCTTTTTATCTTCCCTTCTTCCCGCGTCCTTCTTTCTTCATTCTTCTTCCGTCTTCCTTCTTCATTCTTCTTCCGTCTTCCTTCTTCCATCTTTCTTCTTACTTCTTTATTCTTCCTTCTTTCTTCTTACTTGTTTCTTCTTTTCCTTATTTTTTCGTATTTCTTACTTCTTTCTTCTTCCTTCTTCTTTCTTCCTTATTGATACTTCCATCTTTCTTCCTTCCTCCTTTTTTCCTCCTTCTTCCGTTCTTCCTTCTTTTATCTTCCTTTTACATTCTTTCTTCCTTCTTCTTTCTTTCTTCTTCATTCTCCCTTCTTCTTTATTACTTCTTCATTATTGCTACTTCCGTCCTCATTCTTCTCTCTTCCTTCTTCCTTCTTAATTTTTCCATTTTTCTTCTTCCTTCTTTCTTCCTTGTTTCTTCTTCCTTCTTGCTTTATCATTCTTTCATCTTCCATCTTTTTTCTTACTTACTACTTCACACACTTAATAAGTACAGGTATTTCAACACATTGTTTCGTGCTCGGAAGATGGTGGTAGAGGAGTTGGACGATGGATTTTTCAGAAAAAATTTCAAACTGTTACGTCTGTTTGTCTATGATTATATTTTTAACGATTATTTAAAAAAATAATAATTATAGTCAATTGTCCTAATTAATCCGGAATATTCGGCTAGCGAATCGAAATGTTCCTCTCAGCTCCACATTTAAAAATTAACAGAAAATTAATGTTAACACGCGGATTGTGGAAAAATCCTACATTTCGGTTTTTAGTGTACCTTTTTGTGACGATGCCTGACTGGATGTTCCGGGCTGGCAATCAACAAAAGCATATGAAATTGAAAGCGGCGTTTTGGAGATCATTGTTTCTGTCCCAATATCTGGCAAAAAATGACACAATTTTTTAAGAATTGATTAGTTCAAATACGTTTGATTGGATTCTCAGTGTGAGTTTGCTATATTTTACCGCTTTGAGATGATGATGCCTGATTTGGGGTTTCACGCTGGCAATCAACAGAAGCATGCGATGTTGGTAGCTGCAGTTGGGGGATAACCGTTTCAGACCCATCTGAATTTAATGGATCCGCTATTATTGACTCGACATCAGGCAAAGATGGCACACTTTTATCGTAGTTGACTAATTCAAGTTCTTCTGTAGGTAGGTTTTTATGTGGAACCACTCCTTTCTTTAATTTGAAATAGCGTCGGAATCCTTGCGGTTGGTTACAATATTCTGCGTAATTTGCGCAATCTTCCATTAGCTATGAAAAAGATATTGCAAATAATTGTTCATAAAACATTTAAATAAACTACTTACGTCAAAATGTAGCTCACAGCAGAACAACCTTTTCGCCCGGTAACGTGGATTCATTTTTGTTAGCCATTTTTTTCTTTGATTCTGGTTCTTGATGGGAACGACCACAAAAACCATTCCAGGATTTTTGCCACTGCTCGATCCGCAGTCTCGCACAGCACAGTTTTTTATAAATTGCCGTTTCGTTGGCTCCATTTTCGATTGGTTTTCCTGGCCCTGTTGTTTTTTGGATCACCCTAATTAACAATTTCCAATCTGTTTCATTAAATTTTGAAAGTAGACAGTAATTTAATATTTCAAATCATTAGTTTTTTTCTCTATCAATTTCTATCAATATTTACTTACATTTATAGTTTTTTTTTCAAAATTTCCTTTCTATAATCTTAATACTGAGTCAACCTGTTTTGCTCCGCAATCTATAACAATATACATTTTAGCAATAAATAACTTACTAATCAATGTCTTTTCACCTGTTATAGATCCGAATATTGGCTGTGAACAATACTCCCCCTCAAAACTTTTTAGCGAATGGTGAACTTTAGTTAATTTACCCCAAATCAATAAATCTCACAATTTCCTAACAAACTTTAATACCATTTTGTTTTTAATTGTTCACATTCTGGCTGTTAACGCTGCTAACGTAACGTTCGTCTTGACAACCTCATTTATCGCGAAACAGAAGCAACCTCGTTGTCGCATGGGTTGCAGGGTTCTCGATGTCGGGTGTTAGCATTGCCAACAACTCTGCTTGGAATAAAATCACAGACAAACAGACGTAACTCTAATGAAATTTCCATCAACACTCAGCTCAACGGTCATTTTAAATTCAACTGTTTATGAATTTCACATAAAGAGGCGCGCACGTTGTTGACTTTGCCATACTAAACTTTATTGCCACATGCACATGAGGTGGTGGTAAAGTATCTGTGCGATACATTTTGAAGCAAATTGCTCTAGCTGTTACGTCTGTTTGTCTGTGATTAAATATTTGGCAGTGAGAGTAAATCCTGTTATCCATGAACAAATCAAGCCTGTGTGTAGCACTGTGTGGATAGGCCAGGTATCATTTAAGATGCTCGTCGAACGCATTGTTGCGTGAAAATGAGATGAGTATAGATACCTAAAAAGCACAGACAAACAGACATAACACATTGAACATTTACCCATCAAATTCATCGTCGTTCAAACACTAACGACATCTGTTGATTTCAGTTAGTTGGGCAAATCACGAACCAGGTGGCGGTAGTGAGCAAACGTCACACTCGAGCAAAAACGATGCGCGCGCCACAAGTGATCGATTGGCCAACTAATGATTATTTGAATTGACCAGTAAATCACGGAACGATGGAAATTTGACGAGTGTTATGTCTGTTTGTCTGTGTAAAAAGTATTTTGATGTTATACGCGTGTGTGTGTGTGTGTGTGTGTGTGTGTGTGTGTGTGTGTGTGTGTGTGTGTGTGTGTGTGTGTGTGTGTGTGTGTGTGTGTGTGTGTGTGTGTGTGTGTGTAAATGCGTAGGATTGCCAATCCGGAGATGGCGAATTCGATTCTCGGTCCGGTTTAGCATGTATATTGAGTTGACCGTGGAAAAATTTTTCCAAGTAACCATGTAACCTCGTGAGGAATGAGTAGCATGATATGCATTTATATATTTAAGACATGTATGCATGTAATTTTTTTTATAAAGAGAACTATAATATAGCTATTCGTATTAATATAACAAATTATATGGAAATTTAGTTAGCTATCGTTGGCACCCCGCGTATTTATAATTCTCATTTTATAAATTCTAGACAGTAGTAAATAAAACAAGACTGATTTTATATTTACTCCTTTATATTTATTTATTTTATTCTAAGAACTATTTTGTTATATAATAGAGACACATATGCACAGTTTCTCACTGCTTCCATGCCCACTAATACTAAGGACACACCTGTGGTACTTGTACCATGGTACAAGAGAACAAGAAAATTATTCCAAGACTATCTTTAATTAAAACAATAATTGGTATGGTACTCATTTCAAGATTCTTGTACCATGGTACTTGTACCACCAGCGTGTTATTAGTATAATTCCTGTCTTTTCTAAAAATAATCTTCATATCAGGGATAAATACCAAAGGATGTGGCTCCATGGTATAAGTTGCTCAATTTCAGACAATTCAGCATTCTTCAAGTTCGTTTTTAATTGTAATAAGCTCTTATATCTGATTTATTAGCTCAATCTAGCGACGAAACACCACTGCGATCGGTTTTTTTTAATTAAAATTAAATTGATTGTAAGATTGATTTCAGTGTGGGGAAAGTCCAACGGCAGCTGATTTAGATAATTTATTTTTAAAGGAAAATGAATTTATCACTGCATCTATCGCTTCCCTATTAAGCGAAAGGAGAACCCATAAGATGAATGGCAAAATTATGATACTGTTTGCAAATTCTTCGTATTTTAATCGTTCCGATAATAAGTAATTCATTTAAATCCATAGGTTTAGAATCTTTGGTCATGATCTTTTTGGTCATGATAATTAAATTTCTCAGAGGGAATCACTCAAACGTGTGGTGCAACATTGTCTGTGCTATCTCTCACGCCGGGAGCAACAAAGTTGCCGGTTGAGTAGTTTCTAGGGTAAACAATGACATGGATTAAAATCGATTAGGTACTAATTATAGGTACAAGTAATTACGACGCAGTTTTCATTTAGTGAAAGCTCTTAAATATTGATTTTAGTTATGTAAGTTCTCTTTTCGCCAGCGCTTGATCAGTACGATGAAACATTTATTTTTCCTAATTTTTTTTACTAATTTTTGTATGTACAATTTATGTTAGATTTAACAGCACTTACCAAGGTCCAAGCTGATCCGGAGGGTCAGCTGTATAATTTGGACATTAACGACAGCTCTAGATCGTGATGGAATGTGCAGTGCCACCGAATGAAGCGGTTTATCCTGGATCCATTCTTGAATCCGAATACTCCAGATACAGCTCTGGCGTAGCACACACGCGGGTAATAATTGTACGATCCGTACCTTTTTAACAAACCCACTCACTAGTCTACTCCCCCTATACTGTTACGTAATTGGTAAACATATCCCTAAGAGCCTTGAAGGACATTGTCCCAGAACTCCACAACGTAATAAGTACTTGCAGCCAGAAATCCGTGGATTGATTTTGATTTGTCGAATGTCACCGTTTGGAAAAAAAAAATGATGTTAATTAGTTTCAGAAAACTTTTCCGACTGATACCTCGGACATTGTACTAATCACAAAAACCAAATAATCATCTTCCGGATGCAAGCGCATATTTCCAGAGAGCAGTGGCTATGGTAAAACGACAAAGATTTGTGGGCTATGGACAATCCTCTGAACTACTCCCATCCTCGCACCAACTGAGGATATCGGCTATCTTCGGTCGTATTGCTGTCGTATTCCTTGCGGTTTCCGCTTTCCTTTCGCTGGATTCTGGCTGACCGACCGGAAAACCGACCGAGAATTCGGGATAGCTTCACAAACAAGCCTTGCTGTTGAAAATGTGAACACTGCATCTTTGTCGTTCCCAAGGCGCTGCTTCGAAAAAGTCCAGGGCGGTTTCGATGGATTTGCAACGGGAATAGATTTCTTTGTTGCCGGGGGCTGTCTTCCTACGCTGTTTATAGAAAACAACAATTTATTAAAACATAGAAAATAAATAGTTGAGGCTTACATTAGTTTCGGATTAGCTTATTGGATTAGTCAATTGGTGTCACCGCTGCCTATAAGCACAAAATAAACCATGCAAAACTTCGGCAAACAAAAAACAGTTGTCAAAACAAACAAAAATATAAATAAATAACTTTGAATTCACCTCGCACGATAGGAGAGACTTGGGTTTCACGGGTTTTGTGGGGGGAAAAACTATTAAGGAAACAGGGGTGAAAAATTCCCAAAAAAGAGTTTGATTGTTTTTCAATAGTTCCAGGCGAAATAAAATACAGGTTTCTTGAGAAAAGTGTCTCATAAAAACGAAAGGAATCATTTGAGCGAAAAATATTTTTTCACGGGAAAGGTCTATTAATATACCTGCTTTTGAGTTTGTTACTTCTAGATGCTTTGTTTAAATGGTGTTAGTTTTAATTATAATATTTGATCGGTTTGATGAATGATATTTTCCCTTTGGTCCAAAGGGTTCCCAATTTATTTGTTTCGGGTTTGGGTAGTTGGAGTGAACGAGAGTGTTTGAACCACTTGACTCGCCTAAGGATAAGGGTCTCAGCTGGACTCAAACGTACGTCAGCAGCCTCCCTAGTACTGGGAGTGGCGCTTAAGCTGCTGAATGGTTGTAAGGACATACTTCTTCGTTACAAATTATTCATCGAATCGGTAATATTATTCAGTTTCTATTCATGGAATGATAATTCTTCAAGTAATAGTGATTTTATGATACAGATGAAAATTGTCAAACTATTCATAATTAAATTCCGATCATACACCAAACAATTATTATTCATAGAATTATTAAATGCATGATAAAGTGATTGTATCCTCAATGATACAGCAATTTGGTTCATTCGCAAAAAAGATCATTTTTGAATGGTAATGATGCTTAACGACCCTTTCAGTGTATCATCCAAATTCCTATAGAATTGTAGAGGCTATCATCAAAATTATTCATGGTAGAATTGGTGTGTAATTTACTATAGTTGCCTCTGCTGCGATGTCCCGCTGGGTTCCAGTCTAATGCTTGTTTACAGATTTCGTTTCCGCCCCTCCGTAGAGTGTGGCTGATCCAGCCCCACTTCCGATCCCGAATTTCTGTTGCTATCGGCCTCTGGTGACAACGACGATGGAGCTTGTTGTTTGAGATCCAGTTGTGAGGCCACCAGGCCCGAATTATATACCGCAGGCATCTGTTGATGAACACCTGCAGCCGTTGAGTGTTCTCCACTGATACACACCATGTTTCGCTAGCGTATAACAGCACAAATTTCACGTCAGAGTTGAAAATTCGTATTTTAGTGCGTTCACTCGGGTGCAAGGGTGCAGCCCTTGCTTTCTTGATCCGTGCGCCTATGTCGATCTTAGTACCGCCGTCTGACGCTATTTGGCTACCAAGATATTGGAAGCTTTCAACATTCTCCACTGGTTGCCCGGCTAACTGTGAAACTGGAAGGAGTCTTCGTGTTTACATCCAACGATTTGGTTTTGTTGACATTGATGACTAAACCTGCCGAAGAGGAGCGCTCGGCAAGGTTGTTGAGCTTACTCTGCATATCAGAGCGCCATTGCGCGAAGAGTGCAACGTCATCAGCCAATTCGAAGTCGTTTAGGCGCTCCATGGTTATAGGCTGTCATAACAGCCCGCGGTTTGGTTCACGGTCAATCGCATCTACCATAATCTCATCGATTACGATGAGGAACAGTTTACGGTGATAGAATACACTGTGCCTCACACCAGCTACGACCCGGATAGGGTCGGACAGGACCCCATTGTGCAACACTCTACACGAAAAGGTCTCGTACTGTGCTTCGATGAGGCCGATGATTTTCTCAGGAACCCCCTTGCGTCTCAGGGCGCCCCACATATTCTCGTGATTGAGACGGTCGGAAGCTTTTTCGTAGTCAATGAATAACAAGTAAAGGGACTCTTGGAATTCGTTGACCTGCTCCAGAATTATGCGGAGCGTGACAATATGATCCACACAGGATCTTCCAGCACGGAATCCGGCTTGCTGCCGCCGGAGAGTCGCATCGATCTTCTCCTGAATCCGGGCTAGGATAATTTTGCACAGAACTTTGAGAACAGTACACAGCAACATAATGCATCGCCAGTTATCGCATACAGTCAGGTCACCCTTTTTGGGCACCTTCACTAAGATACCTTGCATCCAGTCGACCGGGAAAGTTGCGGTGTCCCAGATATTACGAAATAAACGATGCAGTAGTTGAGCGGATGTCATGGTACACTTTCTACTTCCGGCTATCCCACAGCCGATATCCGTTTACCCCGTAGCCCACGGAGTAACATACCTGGCTACGAGCATCCAGCTTGGATCGCTTCTCCTTGGGAACGAAACTGTAGGCCTTGCTTCCCCAGATGCGGAGTTTGGACACGTCTGGCTTGTGCCCGTACCACATTTCGTATGACGTCTTCTTGTTCAACGCCACCGTCGGACTCCGATTGACGATGTACACCGCCGCTTGAACCGCCTCGCGCCAAAGCTTCTTTGGCAGGCCGGAATCTTCCACCATCGCTCTCGCTTTGTCCAGGATTGTCCTATTTAGGCGCTCGCTCACGCCGTTCTGCTGAGGCGTGTATGGAACGGTGTAGTCCACCAGCATTCCACGGTCTCTGCAGTACTGCTGGAACTCCTTGCTGACATATTCTCCGCCGTTGTCGCACCGGAGGCGACGAATTTTTCGGTCAAAATGTCCTTCGGCCATGTTCGCGTACTGCTTGAAAGCATCCAGGACCTCATCTTTCGCCGCAAGGATGTATACGGCGCTAAAATGAGTAAAGTCGTCCGTGAATGTAACAAAATACCTTTTTCCATTCCAGGCTGTCGGTGTTAGGTAACCGCACACGTCGCTGTGCACCAGCTCCAACGGTTTGTTGGATCTCGCAACCGGAACATCTCCAAAGGGCTATCTCGCATGCTTTCCGAGCCCGCAAGGTTCATACACTTCGTTCTCCCGGAACGCTCCCTCCCTCAGTGCCATGCCGTTGACCATTTCGTCGCGCACCAAAGTCTTCTGACCACTCTTACCTATGTGGCCGAATATTCGATGCCACAGCTCGTACTCGTTTGCCAAAAGGGTGACCAGTGCTTCGTCGACCGGTCCACGCTCCACGATTGCGTTCAGAACGTACAACTTGCCGGACAACTTACCAGTGGCAACCACATCGCTGCCACGCTTGATTTCCACTACATCGTTTCCAAACGTCACACGCATCCCAAGCTTGCCGATGCGCCGAACGGAAAACAGATTGTACTGCAGTTCCGGCACGTATAGTACGTCGTTCATCACGCTGTTGATTCGCCGTCCTCCAACCATCGACACCATCTTGACGGTTCCAGAGTGACGACCATACACAACCTTTCCGGATGCAACCACGATTGGGACCGGTTGGTCCAGCTTCACCACGTTCCGAAGACAATCCGCTGTCTGCACCATATGCTCGGTTGCGCCCGAATCGAGAATCCATCGGAACTGGCTCAAACTCTTACCTTCACGCTTCACATCGCCATCCGACTCCGTCACGAATGCCACTTCGAAACCAGCAACGTTGGCCCTTTCCTTTTTCTTCGGCTTACCAGACGATTTTCGTTGGTCCGTGTCCTTCTTCATGGGGCAGTTTGACTTCTTGTGGCCCACTTTCCCGCAGGAAAAACACTTGATGTTGGACCGCTCGCCGAAGAACGCCGAATCACCATCCAACGTGCTCTCAATGTCGCAATTGTTCCGCCGAGTGTGCACTGTTCTGCCGGTAGGGTTTCAAGAGCTGTTGAAACGATTTCGGCATGGTTTGCAGCAAATTAAACACCACCAGCCGCTCGTGCATCACGATGTCCGCTGAGGCAAGCTCCCGGATGATCCGCTCAAACCGCAGCAGATGCTCTTCCATCGGTTTCGGTTCGCTGTACTTCATCACGGCCAGTTGCTTCAGTAGGTAAAACTGACAGGAAATTCCCTTCTTCGCGAACACATTCTGCAACGTTGCCCAGATAGCCTTCGGAGTGGACTTACCCTTGACGTATTCCAGCTGCGAAACAGCGATCTTCTCCACCAGCAACGACTTGCAACGTGCTTCCAGAAGTTTCCGCTCCGCCAGTTTCGTCTCCTTCTGCGCCTTCTCTGCAACCGTATCCGTACCCGAGCAGGAGCGACGACCTCGATAACAGAAATTGGTATGAACTAACCTTGCATAAGAGGTAAAATACCAAAAAATAATAACAAAACTTATATGCAAAATACTTGAGGCATACCATGCTTAGGTATTTCAATACCAAACGAATAATAATTGGTTATGCATTTGGTATTGAAATTCAATTTAATAACTGAGTTTGTTATGGCTTTAGTATTGTGCATATTAGTGTTTGGTATTATTCCTTTGGTATTTTAACTCTTATCCATGACTAGTTCATAACAGAGTATGGTATCAATAACAGAATTAAGTATTATTGAGCCAATTTCTCCTGCTCGGTTAGCAGTCACTTGGAACTCCAGGATTTCTTCCGCTTCCTTCCGGATGCAATCGATCAGCTGCCGCTCCTCCAACAACGTCTCCATCTGAAAACTCCAATTCGGGAAGTTCTTGCCGTCCCAAGGGTCCCCAATTTCAAATTCCAATTTTTTTTCAAAAGCTGCTGCAATGCATTTAAATAAACGCAAATAAATGTGATTGATGGAAATAACTAAATCTATCTCCCTAAAGTGCGATTTTGACCTCTCTTTTTTCCTTTGTTGTTACTCTTATTTGTTTTATAATATGTACACGAGAAAGGCACCATCGCCCCTAGGTGGATTATTCTAGGTTTTTTCGTATCGGTAGCTGTGTTCGGCTATCAATTCGCGAAGTCGAAGCAAATTCTGCTCTTCCCTCCTATGAGAAATCCCATTGCTATCTGTCAGAGTTTGATTGAAACATGGCCGCCATCTCCTCCTCTCTGTTGCTCTACTGTAAAAACCCATAAAGAACTGTCATTGTTTGTGTGAAAATTTTTGCTTCGACTTCGCGAATTTGGTTGTTGTATTTCGTACCGGTGACGTTTGACGATTTACTAAAGAGCAGCGTTATCACCGCGCTACCAAATTTGCGCTTCTATAGCAGCGCGTTTAGTAGCGACCGGTAAAGTTACAAATCCAATACCAAATTTTCAAAACGACTTATCTGCTTTTGTTAACACAGATTCAAACGTCGATTTGACGAATCTGATATCACTCCCACGCAAACCAACGCCATCAACAGGTAGCAGAAATCTTCAATTACGTATTGATGGTGTTGGTTTGTGTTATTTGGAGCATCATTACTGGGCGCGAGTATTTTGACTACTCCTTTTTCGCATTGGGGTCACTATTTTCGGTTATCTTTTTGGTGGCTGCATTCCCTACCGCTGTTATCGCGCTATCAAATTTGGTCACCCGACTCATCATGGCCCAGAGAATCGTCCATGATTTGACTCGCGATTTGTATCATTGCGTGTTCTTCTTCGTTAAATTCATCGGAATAACTTTCTTTGCTTGAAACAATGGATAACAACTCCATACGTAAACATAAAAGACGTTTCGATTGAGTAATGACACTTTTTAGAGCTAAATCATTTTTCGGCGAATGAGCGAAACGATGCGATTCTGCGAGAAAAACTCATGCGCGATGCTCTCCATGCAGAATCGCAAACGAGTCAGCTCGCGCATGAGGTTTCGGTTAGTGAGATTTGAGCATGATTCTACCAACACTGGTAATGATACTGCGCTGCCAAACGGCTTAGGATGAAGCCAGAGTAAACGCGATGGCGCGATGTGACGCGACGCGACAGTGCGATTTGACAGTTCATTGATAATGAGTCGCGTCGCATCGCACGTCGCGTTTACTCTGGTGGGCACCTTACTCACCATAGGTGATCTTGCTCTTAGGGTCTGTCTCATTTGGAGAATTAAACTTAAAAGTGACAGTTCGAAAATTAAAAAATCACCCCGTTATAAGAATGGCTGGTGCTACCCAGCAATTCCAATAGGACATCGATGGAAAATGATTCGATATCTGTCAAAAGTAATCTTGCTCTGCGAGCAGGGTTATTTGATAATTATTGAAATGTCACTTTTAAGTTTAATTTCAGTTTAATTATCCAATTGAGACAGACCCTTAGTAGTGATACTGCGTTGGCAAACGACTAATATTTGCTCCCGATGATCTTGCTCTTATTACAAAATTATACTATAAAGGGTACTTCGGTTTTCTGGGCAGATATCTCAAAACAATAACTTAGTCTAGCGTGCTGAAGTAGGAAAAATGCAAAACTAGCATATCTATTGGTAAAAGAGAGCGAAGCCAAATAGAGCCTCTCTTTTGCACATACGACATATTCTCAAAGCAATCTAGAAATAAAGTCAAACACAGATAGTTTTGTCACCGACGAAGTTTTGTGTTCAGTATTTTGTTTCCCATGTCCGCCTTTTTCAACCAAATGTCCTCCTTTTTGCTACGATTTGTATGAATTGTCCTCCTTTGGAAGAATGTCATATGGTCTCCGTATATGGTTTTGCGTAGTGTTTTATGGTGTAAGAGTGAAATCAGGAGTGATTCAGTTTGATTCCAAATTTTCGACCACTATTCTAGTTTGAATCTGAAGCCAAATAGAACAAACTCGCTGGTTTCCCCAGCAGTGTTCTATTCATGTTTTTCAAATTTTGAATTAAATGAAATCATCATGTTGGCGCCAAGAAAGGCGCCGTCCCGAATAGAAATGAACCATTCATCAAATCGGTAATATTATTCAGTTTCTATTCATGGAATGATAATTCTTCAAGTAATAGCGCTTTTATGATTCTATGATACAGATGAAAAATGTCAAACTATTCATAATTAAATTTCGATCATACGCCAAACGATTATTATTCATAGAATCATTGAATGCATGATAAAGTGATTGTAACCTCAATGAGACATAAATTTTTTTGTTCGCAAAAAAGGTAATTTTTGAATGGTAACGATACTTAACGACCCGTTCAGTGTATCATCCAAATTCCAAAAATTGTAGAGGCTATCGTCAAAATTATTCATGGTACAATTAGTGTATAATTTAATACGATACCATTAATAATCTTATCATAAAATGTATAAAATGTTTGATATTTTTCTATGCGGCGTAATTGCAAAGTGGATTGATCCGTAGATAAAATGACGCATTCATACACCAACACAATTGGAAAATATTTGAATCTCGTGATTCAATCGTGGTTCAAATCTGCAGAAAATAGAACGGAGCGTTATACCAGTTTTATTTTTTTGACATTTGACTGGTATAAAAAATGAATCTAGAACAGCTGCTGGGAAAATTAATGTTTCAGATTCATATACAAACTGACAGCTCCGAACGATTTGAATCACTGCTGATTTTACCCTAAGGGTGAAATCAGGAGTGATTCAGTTTCATTCTAAATTTTCGACCACTATTCTAGTTTGAATCTGGAGCAAAATAGAACAAACTCGCTGGTTTTCCCAGCAGTGTTCTATTCATGTTTTTTAAATTTTCAATTAATTGAAATCATTATGTTACTGCCAAGAAAGGCGCAGGAATTGCAAAATGGATTGATCCGTAGATAAAATGACGCATCCATACACCAAAACAATTGAAAAATATTTGAATCTCGTGATTCAATCGTGGTTCAAATCTGCAGAAAATAGAACGGAGCGTTATACCAGTTTTATTTTTTTGACAGTTGACTGGTATAAAAACTGAATCTAGAACAGCTGCTGGGAAAATGAATGTTTCAGATTCATATTCAAACTGACAGCCCCGAAAGATTTGAATCACTGCTGATTTTACTCTAAGATCTACCAAACCAAGTTCTACCTTCAAGTTAATTATCTCAAAAAATCATTTTAGAAAAACATTTTATTTTAACATTACATCTCGCTTAAACTTAGTGCATTGGTAATCTAAAATTTCTGAAGCTGTACAAAATTCAGTTCATTATGGTAGTCCATGAAGCTTGTACTCCGTATATAGGTTATGAGTTCTGTCGTATATTCCACGACCTACGTGCAGCATTTCCGGTAGCAGCTTGAGCGTTGCATTGACATCGCCGCACATTTTTTCTAGGAACTCGTTTCGGCTAGGTAGTGAATACATGGCCATGATAGCACCTTTTCGAATAACCCAGGGATGAAATTCAGCTAAAGTATCATTGTATGACTGTTGACAGATATCGCTAGTTTTGGCGTTTGCGTCTTCTAACCCTGATAACTGATTGAGAAACACATAGATGAAATCTGGTGAAAAAACAAAACATCAAAAATGAAATCCGTTGCTCATTCATGCAAGTGCATATTTGAAGATAATATGAGCGCTGAAATTTTGATGAATATTAAACATAAATGAAGAGACGCTTATCACGAATCAATCTCGAATAAGATATAGTATATTGTAATTACAATATAAGTATAATTACTATTTACGTTATATACTTACTCAACCCTCTGTGAAGCCGTTGCATAGTCCGACAACCTGATACATATCCTTTCTTATTCACCAAGCCGTTATTCGTTTCGTAATCCATCATCTTTCTAACGGTTTCGAACTGCACACCGTGCATCTGGTCCTGGCGTAAACTTTCAAGTATTCTTATCTTCTCTTTGATTTCATTGCAAATAAATCCAAAGACAGTTCCCATCATCGATAAAAATCTATCGCAAGTCAGAAAAAAGTTAAATTAATAAATTATTAGTTCCGTTTGATAGAATTTACTAATGAACGGATTTTGACTAATAGTAAGGTATCTAACATAGAAGTCTAGTCAAATATGAGACACAGTAGACGGCGTTACTATTGAGGTCCAAATACGTGTCAGTGAAGCTACATTCGTTATCCGTTACACTCACTTATTAAGTTCACGAAATGCCTCCAAATATGGATCAATCAAAACATCATCATCTTCAGAAGCACATTGCTCAAAATAAGTTTGCACTTTTTGAAGGTTAAATTTTTCCTCCGGCATAACTTGTCTTTAACAATAATAACTAAGTGATAGAAAACACAACTGGTATGAAGAGCTTGTCCACGGTAACTGTGCAGATCAAACTGATAAACTACCCGATGTGATTCAGAAACATTCGCCAAGCCGTGTGCGTTGATAAGATCCAAACTTTCAACCGATAAGCAAACGGCGGTGAGCAGTTTCATTCCGGTATCTGATTCCGCTGATATGAAAGCATAGAGTCATGATTGCACATGCTGCTAGGGTTGCCTTAAATGATGGAAAATGTTTGCTTTTATAAAGAATTCCACGTTCGGTTTTTGGAATCTTACAGATTTGTTTGAAATACATGGAAACATATGGTTCACAAGGGGTTAGGGTGTTACAAGAGTTTGCAACTTTTATAAGCAAGGATTTATGCACAAATAACGTAACGCTTGAGGGGAAGGTAGGGGGCTGAGTAATTGTTACCTATTGTAACATAGGGTGTCAGGCCATTAGGCCGAACGGTCATTAGGCCGAATGGCCATTAGGCCGAATTAGCAAAAAGAAACAAAAAGTGAAAAATGAGAAGTTCTTTCTTCACCTTACCCCTTCTCCCTTCTTGCATCTTCCTTCATCTATCTATCTTCTTCCTTCTTCCTTCTTCATTCTTCCTCCTCCCTTCTTCCTTCTTCCTTTTTCCTCCTTCCTTCTTCATTGTTCCTTCTTCTTTCTTCCTTCTTCCTTCTTTCTCCTTCCCTCATCTTTCTTCCTTCTTTCTTCTTCCTTTTTCCTTCTTCCTTTTTCCATCTTCCTCCTCCCTTCTTACTTCTTTCTTCTTCCATCTTCCTTCTTCCTTCTTCCTTCTTCCATCTTCCATCTCCCTTCATCCCCAGTTCTCATTCGGCCTAATGGCCATTTGGCCTAATGACCTTTCGGCCTAATGACCATTCGGCCTAATGACCCAGCATCGTAACATAGGGGGAGGGGGAGTTAAATCGTTGCGTAACAAAATAAAAAAATCTAAATCAGTTACGCAATTTGCATTAATACAATGTCCCTAAAATGAAGATAAAACAACAATAGTTTTTGTGATTCATTCATTTATTTAATTTACATCTAAACAGATAACACTGAATCAACAATTTGACGCCACAATACACAGTTCGAGGCCGCATCTCTCCATCCTCGAATGCGCCCCACGCTCGCCAAGTCGTTTTGCACGTGGTCTGCCCACCTGGCTCGTTGCGCTCCACGCCGTCTCGTACCTGCCGGATCGGAAGCGAACACCATCTTTGCAGCGTTGCTGTCCGGCATTCTTGCAACATGCCCTGCCCATCATACCCTTCCGGCTTTAGCTACCTTCTAGATACTGGGTTCGCGTAGAGCTGGGTGAGCTCGTGGTTCATTCTTCGCCGCCACACACCGTCATCTTGCACACTGCCAAAGATGGTCCTAAGCACCTGACTCTCAAATACTCCGAGTGCTTGCAAGTCCTCCTCGAGCATTGTCCATGTTTCATGTCCGTAGAGGACAACCGGTCTTATTATTAGCGTCTTGTACATGACACATTTGGTGCAGTGGCGAATCTTTTTTGACCGCAGTTTCTTCCATAAATTATGAGTAACACGGCTACGCAGTCTCATCTAATTGAAACGAGTTTTATTTATCGTCCGACGTTTCGACACGGGATTAGCGTCTTCTTCAGAGAAAGCTAAAATTTAATTATATACTAATTGTTCAGTTATTGATGTGTTTGATTCGACTTACAGAAATTTGTTCGTTTTTTGTCTTATGTTTTGTCTAACTATAACTGTCTGGTTTAGCTGGTGTCGATACATCACGTTTGTTTGATCTATCAATTAACTAATTTTAACAAAAATCTTTCTTACGTTTCGGAATCACTTTCCATTTCACTTGTGAAATACTGGCAAATGGCGCAGTTTTCCTTCTAATAGCCACCTCATTGAGAACCCCTTTTTTGGTAACCGATAGTGTCCGAATAATTTACCTCTCATTTGCGCAAAAGAAGGCAAAAACTCAATAATACCTAATTCTGTTATTGATACTTTCTCAGATATGAACTTGGTGTGCATAATTAAGGTAAGATCTTTAGAGGTTAGAGCCAAACCCGAGCAGGAGAAATTGCTTCATTAATACCTAACTCTGTTGTTGATACCATACTCTGTTATGAACTAGCCCTGCATAAGAGGTAAAATACCAAACGAATAATATCAAAAATTTATATGCACAATACTTGAGCCATAACATACTTTTTTATAAAATTCTATTTCAATACCAAATGCATAATCAAGTATTATTCGTTTGGTATTGAAATACCTAGACATGTTATGCCTCAAGTATTCTGCATATAAATGTTTGGTATTATTTTTTGGTATTTTACCTCTTATTATGCAAGGCTATATCATGCCAAGTTCTGTTATCGAGGTCGTCGCTCCCCGAGCAGGAGCGACGACCTCGATAACAGAAATTGGTATGATTTAGCCTTGCATAAGAGGTAAAATACCAAAAAATAATACCAAAAACTTATATGCAGAATACTTGAGGCATACCATGCTTAGGTATTTCAATACCAAACGAATAATAATTGGTTATGCATTTGGTATTGGAATTCAATTTAATAACTGAGTTTGTTATGGCTTAAGTATTGTGCATATTAGTTTTTGGTATTATTCCTTTGGTATTTTACCTCTTATCCAGGGCTAGTTCATAACAAAGTATGGTATCAATAACAGAATTAAGTATTATTGAGCCAATTTCTCCTGCTCGGGTCCTGCTCTGGGACGACCTCGATAACAGAAATTGATATGAAGTAGCCTTGCATAAGAGGTAGAATACCAAAAAATAATACCAAAAACTTTTATGCAGAATACTTGAGGCACAGAGAAACAGACGTCTCACTCAACATATGTTCCATCGTACACGGTTTATTTAACTTTTTGTAGGTGGTCAATCCGCCACCGATGCGGCGACGGAAACGGAAAATTTAACAGTTAGCCCAAATATTTTCTGTCAAATTTGCCGTTTGCGTCGCCGTTCCGTTGTATTGCGTTTGGGGCTTTAGGGCTGGTTCTCGTGTTCACCGAAATCCAAATTCGAATCCCCGAATAACTTACCTACTCACTTCTCGCCAACGATTTCAAATAATTAGGGATAATTCTCTCTCCAACCGCTACATACGCAATCAATTGTAAAAATCTCTTCTTAAGGCCAGTATCGACATAAAAAATAGAGAGGTTACGGAATTTTGTTCAATATTACCAAAAGAAATTTTGACAACTGATCTGCATGGAGCAAATTGTCACTTTTACTTATACTAAGGACACATCTGTGGTACTTGTACCATGGTACAAGAGGACAAGAAAATTATTCCAAGACTATCTTTAATAAAGCCAATAATTGGTATGGTACTCATTTCAAGATTCTTGTACCATGGTACTTATACCACCAGTGTGTTATTAGTATTACAGAATAATCGAGCAGAATATTTGTTCGAAAGTAAAGTGACAGCTCC
The DNA here is from genome assembly GCF_024139115.2 of Armigeres subalbatus. Lineage (NCBI taxonomy): Eukaryota > Metazoa > Arthropoda > Insecta > Diptera > Culicidae > Armigeres > Armigeres subalbatus. The sequence goes on from NC_085140.1 coordinate 77,133,723, forward strand.
CATTATACTAATGACACACTGGTGGTATAAGTACCATGGTACAAGAATCTTGAAATGAGTACCATACCAATTATTGTCTTTATCAAAGATAGTCTTGGAATAATTTTCTTGTCCTCTTGTACCATGGTACAAGTACCACAGGTGTGTCCTTAGTATTACGTTGCGTGGGAACCTTACAAATACCAATTTTGTTTTTTGTTCTTTTCATGTGGACACTGTTGTAAGAATTTTCTTCAGATTTTTTACTTTGCCGATTCAGTGAACGGAATTTAACATGTGAGTGAGATAGAGTAAGAAATTTCTTTTGAACACGATACCAACCTTTACTCAAAAAAACTAACCACCGCTAGAAATTCGCAATATGACGTCATGATCTTTACTTCAGTGCGTTCTTTACTTCGCCGGTCTTTACTTCAGTGCGTTCGAAGTTAACACTCTCTATATATAGATATACACAGAGAAAAAAATAATTGTGCTTTTGAGAACATCGCACTGTCGTTTTGAAAGTTGCTCATTTCTAGTAATTTTGAGTAGCGAAACATTTACTTCGAGAACAAAACTTTCTATTTTAAAGTTTTTTTGTCTTCGAAATTTTGTGGCCTTGAAAGCGAAAATTTTCACGCTAAGTGATAAAATGTTGTTAAATTAGCTATTTATTTTTCTGGTTGGGCAACACTGGCTATTATACTCTGGCAACTTATCGAGCTGTCAAACTCGTAACTCAAGAATTCCTGTTGAATTCAAAACGGAAAAAGGGCTCCAAAATACCATCGACGGACTGAATGGAGCCACAGGTAAATATTTTCAGTTTTTCTTCTATGCAATTAAAAATTAAAACATGATTTTGTCTTTTATTCATCGATCGCCGTAGATGTTAACGAAACAAAGCTGGCCTCGGAAAAGTGCTTCAAGCAGCAATCTGGTATCGGCCGACTGCCAAAAATTCAACGATGACTGCGCTTAATTCTATCCGTAAGTTTCAAATAGTGAACTATAAAGTTCATGATGCTAACAATAAATTTAGTTTCCAAGATATTCAACATAGGCCGAGCATTCGCGACAAGATTCCGGAAAGCAGAACAACAATAAACCTCGTAATAAACTGCATCAACATGGAGTTGACTGCCACCCAAAATGCGACACTAATGCATAGAATCGAAATAAATGTGAAAACCGCAGGAAATTACAAGAGAAATAATAAAATAGAAGCAAAATAATCAATTTAACATGTGTTGAGTTTTATTTCTCGGCAAACCTAATTTTAAAATGCGCTAGTGAAATTAAGAATGGTATAATTTGTTGTTTTGAAAGTATCACTAGTTGATTCTAATGCAAAAACACCTTTCGTTTTAAGAGAAAAATGTTATCTTGAAAGTATTCCTCTTGTCAAAGTTCTTGCGAGGTGACATTTTTTGCATTGGTAAATTTAACAGTCCTATACTTTCTACTGAAAATCACTAACGAATTTTCTTAATTTTACCAACGTTTTTTCAATTTTACCAACGATTTTTTTTTGTGTGTAGAGCTACCTACACCTGTCTGATTCTAACGCTACTGACTGCTTCCATGCTGTCGAACATGTGCTCTTAATATCGCTGTCGGTTTGAAACTACGGTTTTCTACCCACAGAAGGGGTAGGCGAAGTATAATGCACTCTCGACACCTATGTGAGGCTAACGTCCACGCGATGTATGCACCTTAGGGCCGATGCCCACGTAGCGGTTTTTCAACGCCACGTGCACGCAGCGTTAAAATAACGCTGGTGTGCATCGGCGTGGTGACGCTGCGTTACCGCTTTTTCTCGGTGCACACCTGCGTCTTTTTGACGCCACGTACACTCTGCGTTGAAATGACGCTACGTGGGCATCGAGCCTTAGTCGCTCTTCCCTGCCGCTCACGCGGCCGACCTCACAGCCAATCTCGTTGTCGATCTCGTAGTTGATCTCGCGGCCGATCTCGTTGTCGATCCCGTAGTCTACCTCGCGGCCGATCTCGTAGACGATCTTGCGGCTATTCTCGCGATCGATCTAGCGGCTGATCTTGTATACGATCCCGTGGTGGATCTCGCAGTTAATCTCACGGCCGATCTACGGGCCGATATTGTAGTCGATACCGCGGCCGATCTCGCGGTAGATCTCGTGCTAATCTCTTGAGAGCCCCAAGGCTCATATAATTGTGCTCTTCCGCCGAGTTGGGGCAGTTCTGAATAGTTGTGGATGAAATCCAACCGTAAGTAAAGTCACGTGGTGTGCCACACACATCTTATTAATATATACCATATACACACATTTAAGTAGTACAGTCGCGATTCGCTGGTTGGGCCACGACCTCGACCCAACTAACGAATTCGGTTTTTTAGTTGGGCCAACTGACAGCCATTTGAACACATGTATTTCCACTTGAACATCACAAATGATGTCCAGTGACGCCCAATCCCTTTTTTGTGTTTACATTGAATTTTGACGTACGGTTGCTTTTTATTTGAGCCATGGCCAAACCAGCGGAGGCCCAACTAAAAAGTGACCCAAGTATTAAAATCCCAACTGTACAATTGGACCTTTACCGTTTTCTACTGCGCACTAATCACTCCTAAGGCAACTTTGGTTGTCTTTTAGTGTGACAACTCACAATTAACTGTACATAATCTTGGATTAGTTAGGCTTTGGTCCGCATTGGCGTAAATAAGGGTGGGCCGGGGGGGGGGGCCTGGCCCCCTCCAGACCTACTTGTGCCCCCCCCAGAAAATTTTGAAAAGTAATTCCAACTTAGTCAGTTTCATTTACATATTTCCTACATATTTCTTAATTTTGATTATGAATTCTATAAACATATTTTTTGTTGCGTTATCACATCTATGACCATTTGTTCAGCAAAGCATCGAAATATTTAAGTTGGACCCCCGGGAACATTTTCTCGATTTTTAAGCTAAAATAAATGCCGCTTCTAATTCAGTTGCTAGCTTAAAATAATAAATTTGTTCTGCATTTGTTTGACTAGTATCCTGGCCGCGGAAACATAAAAACATAATTGTATTAAGATATAAATATTTCTGTTCTATTAAACTACCATCCGCTTCAAAAAAGACTGAAGCAACTACATCAAAATGAGCACATGTACACAAATCCGGTCAATGAAATTTCGAACGACCATTCTTTCGAAAATCTTCGAGTTAATCGCAAGGAGCTTTTTGCTCTCGCTATATAATTCTGGCACAGAAAGATATAAAATGATAAAACTTTAGAATCTTTGTTACAATGACAGAAAAATCAACAACGCATTCCATTGAAAGTATTAGGTCAAAACTTAGGCAACCTTCGCACTCACAACAGAGATTGCATTAAAGAAATATTTTTATAATCCTCAAAAGATCTTGTTCCATTTAATTTTTTGGCGATTTCATAAGGATCATCAGAAAACTCTTTTGTGTCTGCTTTAGTTAGAATTTGTTTTTTAGGATAAAAAAAAATAGATTTAGAAACCAGTTCGTATCAGAAAACATTTCTTTTGCAGCACAATTCAGATCGATTTGGTTGCTTCTCAAGTCTCTTTGATTTTTGCAGAGAAATCTCCCCCCTATTCAGAAAACCATAATAAAGCCTCTTCCTAACGTCAGTAACTACAAAAACCCTATGTTATTCTGGAATTTGATTTATGACTCATAATTTTATGACTCATGGAATTTATGACTCATGACCAAATTTGTGTTCATCGGTACTTAACTATTTCAGCACATAGCATACATTTTGGAATTGCATGAATACTTATATTGATTATGACAAAATTTCATGGAATTTATTCCACATCCAAAGCGTTTCAAAAATTTCAGTAACATGGAGAAGACAAGTTGACACAGACACAGCGTTTTGAAGCAATCACAGCATCATTGGAAATCAATTGTATTATTCGCGATTTGGGATAAACTTAGTCAAACAATTTCTATTGCAATCCATGCGCACAGTGCTTTAAATCGCCTTTGAAAATTACAACCCACCAGCTGGTGCCATGGCCCCCCCTAGACCGAGACTCTAGTTACGCCTATGTTGGTCCGATTCGTGAATTAAAATCGTATTAAACTTGAAAGTGACAGTTTGAAAATTTTCAAATAACCCTTTACTTTTGACAGATATTGAATCATTTTTGATAGATGTTTTGTTGGTCTTGCTGGGTAGCACCAGCCATTCTTAGGGTCTGTCTCATTTGGAGAATTAAACTTAAAAGTGATAGTTCGCAAATTAAAAGAACACCCGGTCAAAAGAATGGCTGGTGCTACCCAGCAATTCCAATAAGACGTTGATGGAAAATGATTCGATATCTGTCAAAAGTAATCTTGCTCTGCGAGCAAGGTTATTCGATAATTATTGAAATGTCACTTTTAAGTTTAATTTCAGTTTAATTCTCCAAATGAGACAGACCCTTATGAGCGGGGGATTTCATAATTTCCGAACTGTCACTTTTGAGTTTAATTTTATTTTAATTCGCGAATCGGACCAAAGCCTTAGAGTATCTAATACAGAGCAGTGTTTCAAGAGCATGAGCATGAGCATGAGCAGGATAACCGTACAATTCGTAGTTGCTACTCCGTGATTGATTAGAACTTGCGAAATTGCACAGGGAACCAATTGAATGGAGCTTGGGTTTAACTATCATTCTCAATGTGCAAATTTCGGAATTTCAATGCATTTTACTAAGTCAATTACGGCGTCGGACACGTCCTTACGGTTATCAAGGGAAGGAAGGATTATTAGTTCAACTCTCGTTGCTATACCACGCACACGTCTACCACACCATCGCTACCCGCACATCAACCTCACACATTCTTACTTGTGTGAGGCCTGCACGAGCATAGCGACCGTATATAGCATTCGTATGCGGGTACAAATGAATACCAATCTATTTTTACATTTTTATTTACTGCTACTAAGTGACAGGCAGCTTTTTATAACAATTCTATATTTAGAATCATACTTGCTAGCAATGAGAATTTGATTTGCAAAGAGATTAAGTTATATGATTAACGAAATTATCTAATAGGAAATTGGAAAGGGCCAGGGATCAAACCCTTAATCTCCTGCTTATGAGGCAGAAGCAGTGACACAAGGCCACCAAGCACCCAGCAATACAGAGCAGTGTTTCAAGAGCATCCTTAAACTCTCAGATTTAAAAAAGCATGCTCTGAAATCATCTCTATTTTCAAGATCGTTTTAAATCCCGATTTTTTTCAATCTCAGTATGCATGATTAATGCTAGGATTCAATCCTTGATTGAAATTTGTAATTAACTCTCCGATGGCAAATAGAACATGCTTGTACATCATTTATACAAATTCATCATTATGTTCAAATTTGTTTAGGAACAATTTCAAAACAGTCATAAGCATGAAGGCATAAGAATGAGGTTGTGGCTATTTTTAAGCTTTTTACTTTCAAGTGAAAACTGTTCTTAACTTAACCATAGTAAAAAATGATAAATTAATCGTTTAAATCCGTTTGCAAGTAAAAATGTTGGGTGAGAGTGTAAATATTAGAAATAATGGAAGAAAACTTTGCTTCGGTGTTATTGAAAATATTCCACGCATTTGGGTTGATAAAAGCTGAAAGTAGTGGAACTTATAGTCACTGATGCCAAATGTTGAATAATAGTATACCATCATATTCCTGTGTTACGTAACAAGAGTTTGTTTGCCTTGAATTTGATCAAGTTCAATTTTAGAATTTTTGCGCTCAAAAATATGTATTGTTGAACATTAGAATTCTAGCCGCTAAGCTAGCTTAAAAGAGGGTCCAACTTCAAAGTTTTGACTACTACTACTTGAGAATTAGCGGTGTTAGTATAGTGATTATGTAAACGAAAATACATCAACTTAACATAATTTCATAATCCATATTTATTTCATAAAACAGATATTTTATACTTCAAAGCCAATACATCAAAACTTAATTTAAAATTTAATCATGTTATGTTCATTATTGCGATATCGACTTTCTTCTCGCAGCTTCATGTAATAAACTTATATTCAATCTTATCAACATCAAATCATCGAGCTTCTCTTGACCAAGCCGTAATCTATGGTCCTCTAGCAGGGTGTCTACTACCTGAAAAAACCTGGAAAACCTGGAATTATCAGGGAATTTCTCCTCACCTGGAAAATATCTGGAATTACCAGGGAATTCCTGACATAATCAGGGAAATTTCAATACCCGGTGATCACGAGTAAAATTCTTTAAAAAGATGAAGAAAAAATCATTAAAAATGTTTGAATAAATATATTATCAATCAAATCTATTGAAAATATAGTGAACGTTAATGGATCGCAAGGAATTATTCAGAGAAATCACTAAAAGAGTATCTATAAGAATGATTAACAATTTTCTAAATTAGTTTTGGAGGAATTTCCAAGATAAAACCCGAAAAGAATTCTCGGAGGAATTTCAAAACGAATTTCCGGACGATTTTTCGTATGGTTTCATTAAGAAATTCCCGAAAGGGAACCTGAAGGGATTTAAAAAAAAAAGTGTAACGTTATTTGTGAGGGGAAGGAATTCTTAAAAGAATAGTCGAAGGAATCCCGAATGGATTTTTCAAAGGAGTTTCTAAAGGTATTCTCGAAGTATTTCCAAAGAATTCTTAAAAGCAAAATACCCGAAAAAAATCCTCCAGGTGTTTTCTAAAGTTTTCCTTAAGATACTTCTGAATAAGTTCCAAAAAAAATCCCAAGGAATTTCAAAAGAATACCCGAAGCATTTCCCAAATTTTTCTACAGTAAATCAGTAATTGAACGCTAGTGGCCCTGTAACCATTGAAATTATTCTGCAAAAATATGCTTCAATAGCCTATTAGCCTTCAATAGCTCAATAGCCTATTACGATTAGATCATTTATCGTAATAAATATCGTGTTAAAGCTGAGAAAGAAAATTGAATGTATGGTGATGGCATCAGGTTGTTGTTTATCATGATATTTATTATCATAAATGTCATAGACTGAATAGGCTATAACTTGGCCAATTGACACTTATAGTAGTGGTACCTTGGCTGCTAGGTCCAAGCAACCTAGATGTTGGTCATGCGAACAGATATAAGGACGTTAGGCATAAAGGATGTTAAGCATAAAATGCCCCAAAAAGAGCTCACGACATAAAGAAGGCATTATGTTTAACGTCCTTATGCCTAACGTCATGGACTCAGCAATCTCATATTTTTGCATCAAATCATTTCTTGAACGAGTTTTCGTGAGAAGTTCTGAAGGATTTCCTGAAGAAATTCACAAACATATTTCCGGAACATTTCGTTAAGAAATTTCTTTAAAACAAAAACAGCTGAAATTAAATTCAAAGAAATTTCCGAAAGAATTCTTAACTAAATTTCCAAAGAAATACCTAAAAAGAAGAATATCTGAAGAAATTTGCAAAATATTTTATAAAGGTATTTCAGAGGGATTTTCACAAGACCTAAAGAATTAAAAAAAAATTGTGGAGAAATCGCCAAATGCATCTTATTATTATTATTATAATCTTTATTAAAGAGGTTTTTAGCCCAAGGCTAGTTCACCTCCGAAAGATGCATCTCTAAAGGAATTTCCGGAACAATTCTTTGAGATGTTTTCTAAAGTTTTAACAAAGAAATTTTCAAATTAAATCCTGGAGGAAGTTCTGAAGCAATTCTTAAAACCTGGGGGATTTTTCGATGGAATCTATGGAGAAATTTTCAGAGGAATACCTGGAGGCGTTTCCTATGTGATTCCTGAAGGAATTTTGGTTGAATGACTGAAGCAATTTCTGGGTGAACTTGCGAAGGAATTCCTGGAGGAATTTCTTAAGTAATTTACAACATTGTTTATGTGAGGCTATCACAAATTTTTTTCACCATGTTTACTTTTTTGAATTGATCATTTTGCTGCTAAAATCTATATATGGCACGTTTGTTTTTACCTGGAAATTAAGGTAAAACACCTTAAAAAAACCTGGGAAAAACCTGGAAAAATCAGGGAATTTCGTTTCTACAGATGAGTAGACACCCTGTCTAGCAAAAGCTTAACTTCGGAAAAACATCTTTCTACGGACACCTGTGTACACGGCACTGATAATGCTGCAATAGCTAGAGCATACAATTCTGGATCGTCGTATTTACGGGATTCCCAGTATTTCAAAACATCCGTTTTCGAATCAAGTCGAGTTTTCGCATTCGCCAAACTTAATAATTTCATTTTTAAATCAATTTCACTTGTCGCTTCTGTATTCAAATTTACTCTGCATTCGACGTTCAAGCTAAGCTCAAGCTCGTCATCACCAGCTTCAGTTTCGTCCAATTTTTCAGGATCTTCAGAAGCCACGTTTGTGGTGTGGAGATGTTGCAGTAATCTCGACATTTTGAGGATATGATCCTAGTAAAATCGTAATAAATTCAATTATTTTTAATATTATCATGTTTTTTTTTATATTTTTCAAACTTACAATTGCTTTAGCTTTATTTTCCTTTGATAGAAATGGTGATTCGACAAAATTCCACCTAGGATCAAAAAATAAAGCTGCCCTAATTGCATCACTATCCAATATTTGCTCGAATCTTTTCTCCAACTCATTCTGTAAACGCTCCACATAAGGATTGTCAACTATCTTCGATAGTCGTAGCTGGCAAATTTTCATACAGCGTAACATATCTCCAATGATAAAATTTTTAGTTTGCAGTTCTTTTGTCAATTTGTGCACTGGATCGTAGGCTTCTAAGTAATTTGCAATTGCTTTCCATTCTTGTGCACTGATTTTTACGATTTCATGGTCTGTACCGACTGTTTTATAAAATCCTTCATTGTTTTTCACGCTCTCCAACATCTCATAGAGTGATCCCCATCGTGTAACCACACTCATCTTAGGAAGTGGAACCTTCGCCATCGTGAACAGTACCCGGTACTGAATGGTTTTCAAAGCCTTCAACTTAGCTCGAATTGATGCTATATGCTCCGAGAGTTCCTGATCGATGCTCGCATTTACTGCTAGTTGGATTGTGTGAGCCGCACACCTTACAACATCCAGACATTCAGGCTCATCCGACACAAAGATGTCTTGCAAATTAAGTTGGTCCATCTCAATATCTTCCGGATTTTCGTTTATATCTTCCTCGCCATTTTCCTCTTCATCGTTTGCTGGATCATCATTTTCCCACTGGATTTCATCATTCAGCTCTGGAAAAACAAGACGGAAATAAATTCATTTTATCATTTATCCTCAATAATGTCCTCACCAAGTAATGCAACTGCTTGCTCGGCTCCTAACTTACGAACGCATCCTATCATATTCTTGCCGTTATCAACAGTGCAGGCATAGATATTGGCGACATCAAGTTTGTACTTTTTCAGAACATCAAGGATATGATCCTTCAAATTCGCAATGGTTTGCCGCGTCTTCATCTCCAGCATAGACAGCGTGAATATCTCTATTTTTCCGTTTATAATCGTTTGGCATACTAGCCCTAGAATCCGACGATCGTGTCTTGTAGCACTGTCGAATTTGAGACACAAAAGTTTGTTTTCAAGTTTTTCCGAAATTATATGTCTAACCATATTAGCCATATTATGCGCTTCTTCAGATACTGTTTGCGAATTGATTGTCATTCCAATAGCTTCGCCCACAGGCACAAGTGTTTTTTTTGCACGCGTTTGAATTGAAGAAATTGAACGAGATCGAGTTTGTTGAAACCATCTCCACAAGACCGCTACGAAAAGTATCTGGATCGAGCATCACAACAATTTTTTTGATTGATTTTGAAGCTGTAGAATCATTGTCGGCAATCTCCATCTTCCGTTTAATGCTCAAACCGATCGTTTCAGCTATATTCTGATGAAATGCCACCAGATGTCGGTTCATGTTTCCTGCATGCTTTTTGGTGAACCCTTGGCTCGTACAGCCCTCGACGATGCATTTGAATCTGCGCGCTTCAGGTTCCCATGCGAAGAATTTTTTATACTGTGTGTGCTTCTCGCGACCCATAGCTGCAAACGGCTTTTGTAAGTTCAAACTTTTAAGTATTCAAAGGATATATAATGTACTTACTTATAGTGCAATTAGTCAATTGAGTCAAACAACAAAAATAAAACACCACAAAACCAAATATATGCAGCTGCTCAACAAGTTTCGTATACGTAAAGACAAACCTCAGGGTGAAAAAACATTAAATGTTAATAAATTTTATTGACAGCAGAACAAATAGATAACTAGATTAAAACAAAATAACTAATTCAATTACGATTGAATCCCAGGATTCAATCCTCCCATACAAAGTGGAAACATACAATGCATGCCTGGATCCTGATCGTTTGCGGGATAAGAATCGATCCTTATACACTTGGTTTGGATCTCAGCAGTTCTTGAATTGGGATTTTTTGAAGACTGATACAGAGTATCCAATACAGAACATCATTTTTATCACTCTCCAACACGTGATATCGTCTCCCACTTTTTGATCGACACTATAATCCTGATCGAGTTTTGAATATCTATTTAAGGACTAAAGTCCATACTTCTTGATTATAACTTCACTTTTAAAGAACTTTTTAGTCGTATTTCCCAGAAACATCTGAATAGCTTCATGCGAAAACTAGAAGTGGACGAGCTGTTCAAACAAGGAGATTATATTTAGTCAATTTGACCATAGTTTAACTACTACCGACGCGATCTTTGGCGGAAGTTAATCGTTTTTTCGATTCATTATCAGGTTTTGTCTTTTTTCATCCAATAAACCTTTGAACCGAAGCGACCTGAGACAACAATCTTTCTCTTGTAACTAAAATATCTTTTATTCTAGACGTTGTCAATCGACGTCAGATGCAATGCAGCTGTTATTGAGTCTGACATCATTTTGAAGTGTAGCGGTCTGATAACTGAAAACTGTTGCGCTTATCGAATTGCAGTTAAATGCCCGGATAAAAAATATCATTAAAATATCATAAATTTTATTGTTACAACACCCCGCATAATGAAAAACGACTTACCATGCAGTCAAAATTACATATGCGTTATAAGATATATTGTCACTATTCGCTTCATTGTTAGCATACAATTTTAAGCTTGATTTACCATACCAACCCTACATCAACACTTACTGTTAATACATACCATGCTGTCGATGTGTAATTATATAGTTCTTCAATCGTACATCTACCAACTGATGTATGGTACATCGAAAATTTTGTTCGGAAAAACGACCAGATTTAAATGTTAATTATACTTAACCGCCTATTACTCATATGGTCATTTGGCCGTTTACAATCTGAGCTACTGTTGAAACAGTATATGAGACTGTCCATTTATGGTTAACTACTATTAGTGAGACCATCGCTACAGTAACACTTATTCTCTTCAATTATAACAGATGCGGTCTAAGTATGGTCCATGATTATGCGGGACCACTTAAAACATAATTTTTACCATTGAATATAATGGAATTTTGACAATAAAATCACATGAGAAATAATGGTTTTCCACGATAAAATGAATGGTAAATGGGACTTTTACAATTAAAAAGGGGGGTTGTTATGTATCTTAGCAATAAAAAAATCGAAAATTTTCCATACAAAATTCGGAGCAAAACAATTGATTTTACGGTTCTTTAATGGGATGATTTCGAGCGACAAAACAATAGAAAACATTGTGTTTTAAATGTTTTCAATTACTGTTTCTATTGTTTTACAATAGAAATACAACAGGATTTAGAATACATTCTACTCCAATATTACAATAAAAATACAATACAATTAATTGTTTTACAAATTATTTTATTTTCCTTCGGTTGTTTAGCACAGAGACGATGGTATTATATAGAGACACGCGGAGAGAATAAAAGCAATTCTGGCTTCACGGCCAGCAGACAAAAAAAATCTGTGCGATCGGCAACATAAAAAAATTGTGAGAACTTGAAGTGACTCTCAGTGTGAGCAGTTATTTCGTTTGCTCCAACTACATATTTTCTCTTGTTTAGCACCATTTCCTTATATTCAACAGTAAATATGATTAAATACCATATATAAATTTGCTATGAGAACTCTGAAAACATCTTCATTCACTGAACTTTTCAAACTTTTTTTATAATTTCTATAATGTTGATTACAATACCTATCTTGCATTTAGTTCCGATTGGTAATGTTTGTTTACCTTGCTCGTTTGGCACCGCGTTTGATGGTTCGTTCGGTACTTTCGGCTTCACTGTTCGCGGGTCTCTAACTATAAACAACGTCTCTGGTTTAGCATATCTTTAGACGAATCCAGCGCACTACTTCCAAAATTAAGTGGGTTGCCTGTATCTGGAGAAAAATCCAACATCGGTTTAAAAAGCGTACTAACTTTGTTCCAGACAATAGACAATACATATAGATATAAACCTGTGAAAAATGTAAATTATAAAAGAATGTCAGTTTTATTAGAAAAAATACGTCGAGAAGAAAAGAAAAAATTACCTGCATTAGTTCTTATTATATCCCGTTGGTGAGATTGGCCAATGCTAGCCACTGAACGATCTTGAATCAGTGACCAGCAAGCAGCAGTATTTTATTTATCATAAGCTTCATTTCTGTAAAGGAACAAGGATACATGTTACCAGGCATGTCATCAGGTATTATGATGATAAAATTTTCATTTATTTTTTGTTCGGGATGCGTTCATTATGTACATTGAACTTTTGTAGAACAATAAGATTACGATTACCGGTGGTGAGTATAAACCGTTTGTCAGCGCAGTATCATTACTTGGCACTTTATCGGTCGCTACTAAACGCGCTGCTAAAACAGTAGCGCAGCTGACAGGTGACCAAATTGACCAAATAACAGCGCTACTATTTGATGAACTATCAAACGTCGAACGTCGATACGGAATGCAGCCACCAAAATGATAACCGAAAATACCGAAAATAGTGACCGATGCGAAAAAGAGTGACTAATCAGGTAACCATAAGCATTCAAATAAGCCGTACGTGCGACTATAGGGCTACTACAGAGCTAACAAACTTCATACTGGCTCTATAATAGCCCTGTATAGCCGAAAAGGCGAAATAGAGTGCTAATGGTTACCTGGGAGTGATCTACCGCTTGCCCAGCAGCAGAAACTGTAATGAAAAATACACTTTCTGCACCATACAGTTTCATTATTTTCATCTCTTCACTAATTATAAACAAAACTGTACACGCTCAAATGAATCCAGCCATTCTCCGAGTAAAATGATAGGCAAAAGTTTTTGTTCCCTTTCATTTTTTTGAAATCAAATTTGTATTGCATAACATTTCTAGACCTGCAACAAGACCTTCAATATGGAAATATATACTTGAGAATCGGTATAACATTTTTATTTATTTAACAAACAAAGCTATTGTAATTTTATTGTTTTCAATTGTTATTTCATCAATATAATAAATCCATGAAATATTCCAAAATTATATTAATTTAATAACATTAGACGAATTTCCAGATCATTCAAACCGAATACTTTTAAAATTTGTTTAGTTTTTGGATGAGAAATACTAAACATAAGCGAACAATAAAAATATAATAGAATATATCGGAAACATTTAAATATATTGTTATTTTAATGTACGTACAATAAAGATCTTTTACAACCGTGAACATTTTACAATAAGCATACAATAGTTTGTATTGTTTGCCACACACAGAGATGCCAGATTTGAAGACATGTCTTCAATTTGAAGACATTTGAATCTCTGTGAAGACATTTATTTCGCGAAGACATTTTGAAGACTTTTCAAAATATTTGAAGACTTATCTACTTATTTGAAGAAACTTGAAGACAATCAATAAGCCAGCGAATAGAAAATACAATTTCATTACTTACTTATAAGCTTATGAATTCTGCGACCTCTATGTAAACTAGGTATATAAATATTACAAAAGTTATAATAGTCTTTGTCTCGAGCTTAGAATCTCAAACATAAAATACATTCACTCTAGCCGGTTGATAACTGCAACGCATTTTAGACCTCATACACACTTAAATTTGAGCTGTGCGCTGGTGAAAAAAATCCCGATGGTAACATTTGTCTGAATTTTTCTTGGTGGCGTTTTTAAAAAGATATTTCGATCATTTCGGAACGCAATGACCTATCTAATTTGCGTTCAACCGTTGAGCTAGAACCAGTTTTTTTTCTAAATTCATTCGGAATGACATATGCATACCATCATCTCACATTTCTCTAAATATCCGCCGGGAAACTCTTTGAATTTGCCGTGGATTTTTAAAAGAGTTCTTAGTGAAAATTTAAAATAATTTTTCGTGAATTTTATAAGGAGAATTTCCGATGAGGAATTCCGTGTCTAAATTTAAGAGACTTGAAATTAAAAATTCAGTTAAAATTATCGTGGAAATTTATAATAATTTCCGTTAAGAAGAAATAATGAAAATACTCCAAATATTAAACGGGAAATTCTTCTTAATTTCCACAAGTTTTACTGAGCTCCCACAAAAAAATCCCTTTTGATTTCCACAAGAAATTTGCCTCAAATAATTCCCATAGAAAATTCTTACGAATGTCAACAAGAAATTGAAATTGTTTTGGTGTTAAATAGATATTTCTCAGATCTTCCATGGTAAATTACTACAGGAAAATGTTCTTAAAAGAAATCTGGAGGAATCTTATTACACACCTTCGCTAAATTCTTCCTTAAATTCCTTTGGAAATTCTTCAAGAAATATCTTTGGACATTCTTCTAGTATTTTATCTGAGAATTCCTTTATGAATTTCTCCAAAAAATCGTTCTTGTATTGTTTCTGAAATTCCTCCCAAATTTCCTACACGAATTTGTCCGGAAGTTTCAGGATTTTCTCCGAAAAATCCTCCAGGAATACCTTTGGAATTTCTTCTAGGAGCTACTCCGTAAGGTCGTCCGAGAATTTCAGCGAAAGAACATCCAAGAATTCCTTCGGAAGATCCTCCTTTACTACTCCGGTAGTTCCTCCACGAATTCCTCCAGCAGTTCTTTCAGGAATTCCTCCGGAAGTTCTTCCAGAAATTCTTCCGAAAGTTCCCCCAGAATTTTCAAAAGTTCCCGCTTAAGCTTCTCCAGTGATCCCTCTCGAAGTTTCCCCAGGAATTCCTTTGGAAGTTTCTCGAGGAATTCGTCTGGAAGAATCTCCAAGAGTGTTGCCGAAAGATTCTCCGAGAATGCCTCCAGAAGTATACTACGGAATTTCTCTGGTATTTCCTCCAGGGTTTCTTTCGGAAGTTTCTGCAGCTATATCTCAAGAAGCTCCTCCAATAATTCATCCAGAACCAGTGTTGGTAAAAACTCAAAATCTCAAAACTCATGGATGATTCAAATCAAGCGTGAGTTGAAACGCACCCAACTCAGCACCTAAAAACTCATGGATGAGTTGAATCATCCATTTGAATCATCGTAGGTTTCTTTTGTTCTCCTTCATTAAAAACGGTGAATTGACGTTTATCGCATAACATATTGGACACTCTTCCATGTATAAGCAATAAATTGCCCTCAAATTTGTCGTAGGCAGAATTTTCTGTGTACGATTGTTGAGATGATCGTAGCGTATTTTATTCCATCCTGCCAAAGAAAATTCTGGATACGACAAAATTGATTTCAAATGCGTTTTTAAACCAAAATGATTTTTTGGTAAATGAGTGAAATGATGCGATTTAGCATGAAAAATTCAAGCGTGATGCATTCCTTTAAAATCGCAAACGATTTCGTTCGTACGGGAGCGCTCGTTGATTGAGATTTATGAGTGATTTTACCAACACTGTCCAGAACTACTTCCAAGAATTCCTCCGGAAGTTTCTCTAGAAATTCCTTCAGGAATTCCACCGGATATTCCTTCAGTAATTCCTCAGGAATATCGTTCAGAAATTTCTCCAGAAAATCCCTCCGGAATTCATCCCGAAGTTCCTATAGGAATTCCTTCTTAAGTCTCTCCAAGAATTCCTTCTGAAAATCCTCCAGCAATTCCTCCGAAAGTTCTTTAAGAAATTTCTGCAGAAGTTTCTCCAGAAGATTCTTCAGTAAATCCTCTGGGTGTTCCAATAGGAATTCTTCGGGAAATTTCGTCTGGATGTTTTTCAAGTATTTTACGGTAAATTTTAAAACCTTACAGAGTATTCTTTAAAAATAAATTTGGAAGAATCCCACATGGAAATTCAGTTAAAAATCCGGTGGAATTTTAACCAGACTCAGAATAAAACCCAAAACCCAAAAAAAAAACTCGTTATACACTATCTCGTGAAAATTTTATTGAATATTCTCTTGAATTCTATCAATTTGAATGTTTAAAAAAATAAACATTATTCCACTAGGGTGGCTCAAATTAGTATGGGAAAGACTTTTTTCAATTTTTCTGATGGGCCGCCATTCGATTCTATTTGATGCCCTGATGCTCTGGACAAAATTTCAACCGAAACAGTCAACGTTTGGGCGATGCTAAACTCGTTGGAAGTTGATAGGTATGAAAAAATGTATGCAGAAACATCCAAAAACAGTGAATTGCAGTTGGACGGCGGCACAACTTACGATGAAGTACTATGGTACTCATTCAGATCTTGAAGAATTTAATATAGAATGTTATGCAGAAAACCGCGAGAAGAATAGAGTTTGCCCGCCTAAGTTATTGGCATTTCTCTGAAGTGGAGTTTGAGCAAATTTCGTTTCTTTTACCTTTGGAAAGAAATAAATTCACCCCTACAACACTCCAGTAAAATGCTAATATCTTTGCCTAATAAACTCTAATCTTCTCGCGGTTTACAGCATAATATTCTGTATTTAATTTTACAAGAACTGAATGAGTATCAATGCTCTTAATCGTAAATTGTGCCGTCCAACTGCAAATCACTGTTTTTGGATGTTTCTGCATACATTTTTCCATATAAACTTCCAACGAGTATAGCACCGCCCAAACGTTGACCGATTTGGATGAAATTAGGGCATCAAATAGGATGGAATAAGAGGGCGGTCCATCAACAAAATTTAAAAAGTATTTTGTGAGCCACCCTATTCCACATCTATAAAACAAGGACATGATTGAATCAACAAACCTTTTTTTTTGTTTCTTTATTAAGGAGACTTTCAGCCCGAGGCTGGCTCGTCTCCGAATCAACAAACCTATTGGAATTTGAAATTTCTCGCTAATAATCATAATTTTTATATTGAAGACATTTGAAGACATATTTAAACGACTGTGAAGACATTTGAAAATATTCTCTGGCATCCCTGGCCACACAATCTATTGTATTTCAATGGGTTATGTCATACAAGTTACTGTAAATTTTTATCCGGGTGGCTTGCAGTTATCGAACGTCTACTGAGGCTCTGTCTCATTTGGAGAATTAAACTTAAAAGTGACAGTTCGAAAATTAGCAAATAACGCTGTCATAAGAATGGCTGGTGCTATCCAGCAATTCCAATAAGACATCGATGCAAAATGATTCGATATCTGTCAAAAGTAATCTTGCTCTGCGAGCAGGATTATTTGATAATTATTGAAATGTCACTTTTAAGGTCACTCCTGACGGAATCCAAGTTTAAAAGTGCTCGCGTTTTCGAGGGCACACCACTCGATTCAGAGGCGGCGCACAACTGTCATTTTTGTTGATTTAGCTTTGCTGCGTCGCAGCATGCGTGAAATAATAAAAATGACAGTTGTGCGTTGCTTCCGTATCGAGTGATATGATCTCGAAAACGCGAGCACTTTTAAACTTGGATTCCGTCAGGAGTGACCTTGTGACCTTAAGTTTAATTTCAGTTTAGGGTCTGTCTCATTTGGAGAATTAAACTTAAAAGTGACAGTTCGAAAATTAAAAAATCACCCCGTTATAAGAATGGCTGGTGCTACCCAGCAATTCCAATAGGTCATCGATGGAAAATGATTCGATATCTGTCAAAAGTAATCTTGCTCTGCGAGCAGGGTTATTTGATAATTATTGAAATGTCACTTTTAAGTTTAATTTCAGTTTAATTATCCAATTGAGACAGAGCCTTAATTCTCCAAATGAGACAGACCCTGAACAAATTGAAACAATCGACTATCACAAAAAAAATGTTGACATCCCTATAAGAGATGACTCCGTGATACACAAACATTGATGTGCCCCTCGATCGGCGGCCAGCTGATGAGGTGCTGCGAGCTGACAGTTTCATTGAAAAAATCCTTCGTTGTTTTCGTCCGTCGTGTTTGCTTTGTTGTTGGGTTGGCATACGCTAAGAGAAGAATGAATTCTGTCATCAAAAGAAAAAGTAGAATCATGAAAAAAATTTCACAGTGAGGTATGGAATGCAGTTTTCAAAATAATTTTCAAAATTTCAAAATAAAATTTATTTATAAATAATTTATAGCATGAGGTTAGAATTTTTATTGTCTACATTATACATATATTAATTTGATTGTTAATGACAATGAAGTTTTTTCTTGAAATGATTCCGGAGATGGTACTATTTTTAATCTTAATTGAATTTCTAATTCCGCCTAATAAATCATTTTCAAAAAAATCTATGTTTGTAATTTTTAAAATTATTTTCAATTCCATTGGCTATACCTTGCCGTGTTAAATTTCAGTGATTCTACTTTTCCTCTGATGACAGCGTTCATCCACTTCTCCTCGCGTATTGACCCTCGTATAGTTGTAAAGCGATCCAGTTGGAGTTGCCTAACTGTAAAAGTTGTAGTAACTAGTCGTAATTATTGATTGTTTGATCCGCTAACAGTACGTTAGCAACTATTCATAGATAGCAAAACGTAAACAGTTTCGGAATCGAGGAAAAAATGGCTCAGGACAAATTTGATTTACGAAAAGTGCATGACAGCTTCGAACTTTGCCTGGTTGGCAACAACGAGGAAGATGTTTTGCTGGATCCGTATTTGGAAGCGTTCAAGGAACTCTACAAGTAGGTACCCATCGATTTTTCAAGGAACGTGCGTTGAGAAGATAATCAGGCTAATTTGTCTCGTTATGATTTTTGATGTACAGATTTTTCTCGCTGATGGGAACCGTGTTTGGATTCGTCAGCAGTGACGTCAAAGAAAAGGTGGAGATCCTGGAGAAGCTTCGTAAGCACGCGGACCATGGCGAGCACTTTGAATCGGTGCAAAGCATGATGAACTACGAACAGGACGGCAGCTTGCTCACTAAAAAGGATTATGTTTCGGGCAGTCGGACATTGTTACGGCTTCATCGAGGACTAGGTAAGCACGGTTTTCTGGCAGGTGCAAAATGGATTAATGCACACATTTTGTTTTTTTATTGACTCTATATAGAAGTTTATTTTTGGTTCTGTTTTGCGTTTTTATCAGCTTATCAGCATGGAAGATTTATTACCTTATTTACATTAGCGTAGCTATGCAAAGGTCTAAGCTTTTTGACAAATAGGTGCATCTTTTAAGACAGGCCTGCCCAACCTTTTCAAGCCACGGGCAAATTTTTAGAATTCACACTTGCTGGCGGGCCAGAACATATTCGGTACATAACTTTTTTAATATTTTCAAAATTATCAGTGTTTTTTTATTCACTAAAAACGGAACACGATTTTAATGCTTTTAAAAAACCGTTCGTGTTTATTTTTTTTTCGTCGTTGCATTAGGGATCCTTTTGAAACATTTCAGGTAAATTATTCTCATCGGTAAACGGTGTTGAAAAATGGGAATTTCGTTACTATACCAGCCAGCCTTTACCTTTGCCAGTTAGTTGCTCCCTGTATACTACCGTCCCAAGCATAGTTGTCCCATGTCGTTTTTTGTTGATGGCCTTCTTGCTCCCTGGTGGGCAACAAAAGAATTCATCAACGGATTTAAGATCAGCCATGAAACCTGATAGAGAAATAACTTATCTGAAAAAATGCGACACCGCCAGCATAGAGGGAATGGCATCGTAAAAAAACGACTAGGGACAACTATGCTTGCCACGGCAGTATAGGGATCAAAGCTGCCAATTTCTCTGTCATTCGTAGATGACCATCAATTCCTCTTATGAAGACAGCCACCTTTGCCACGTTTTTCACGTCAGTATTTTCATCGTTTGTTTGTGAGAAGTTGTACTCTTCAACGTGTTCCGCGCAAACTAGTGCTACTGAAGGAGGCTATTTCCTTAGGACCCACGATGTACGTAAAAAACAACCGAAATGCTTTCCTTAACAAGCTCTTCGGCCTGGAAAGGTTTCACCCGTTTTGCCAAAATATTACCAACAGCAAAATTGGCCCGTACTGCATTTTCTGACTTCGTATTCACTGTATCATTTTTTGAATCAATTAATGGAGATTTAAATTGACTGAGCATTCTACCTTTGAAGCTCTACCAACTTTTGTTCTCTACCTGTGCCAAATATCATATTTCATACAATGCTTGGATTCAGTTTTTATTCGTTGAATAAAGCAAAACTCTCTGAGCAAGTTAAGCAAACCGGCTTTCCTTTTTTTTCAACGTAAACGTAAACTACTCGTGCCAATCTTTAGGGAGCGTCCACAAATTACGTAACGCTTAGAAGGGGGTGGCCTAAATGTGACGATCCATACAAAAATTTCAGATGTTTCATAATTAATGGATCTTCCTTTATTCAAAAAGCGATGTTCTACATCAATCTTTTGTGTCTTGAGATCGCTCTATGCAATCATTTCAATTTAGATATATTTTTTCGTTTCGAGATTTGATTTAAAACTTACGTATTTAATAATGAATAATAAAAAACAGTTTCCCGAGCCAGCTAAAAAAGCTGACGGGCGGAATCTGAGTTAATTTTTCTTACACGCCGCGGGCCACAAAAAATGGAGCCGAGGGCCGCATCCGGCCCGCGGGCCGTACGTTGGGCAGCCCTGTTTTAAGATGTTTCCAATAGCGCAAACATTTTTTTGTGTCACCCAAACCAATATTAACAGATCCATTAATAGTGTATCATGTAGGCGGGCTACCCCAAATAGCATAATTCCATTTGCCATAATTCCGTTTGGCATAACGAGTTTAATAGCCAGGGTCCATTTGGCATAACGATCGTTTGGAATAATAAAAAAATAGTCAATGGTATGAGGGCCATTTGGCATAACGACCATTTGGCATAAAAAAATAAAAGAATTATAGAAACTCTAGAAGCTCAATTTACATCTGTATTATTGCGTTTTCTGGGCATATCCGTATTTTAACGAGTGATTTACTTTTTCTCCTAACGGGTGGCAACCAAAAATGGGATTTAAAAAATGGCTCGGGATAAAAATACAAAGAGGTACAGTTTAATCTGATATATGTTATACAAAGAGTTGTCCTTAGTCTTCAAACTTAGACTAATGAAAATTGGCATATGTTCCGTGGTTCGCCGTGCTGCTTCTGATCCTGCTTATGAGTTGCTTCGTAGCTTTACAATCATCTTTGTATACAATAAAGCTGAGTAGACCAAATAATGCTTTGGCAGTTTTCACAACATTTTCACGTTTAAAATGTTCGACCGTGTACTTTTCCCATGATCTTTGTTCGCTTGAAAATTTACAAAGCGAGCCGCAGTATTTTTTGTTTCTACGGCATGTTGTGAGCAGTGTTGGAGTGAAAGTGTGTGTGTGACAATTCTTAAAGTCATATTTCTTTTGCCTTATTTCGGGTAAATGCGTACTTTGAAAGAAGGAGTCATCTACTCTTTTGCTTCATCCCGGGCAAATGCGTACTTTGAAAGAAGGAGTCATCTTCTTTTTTGCGGGGGAATGCATACTTTTGAAGAAGGAGTCATCTACTCTTTTGCCTTATTCCGGGCAAATGCGTACTTAAAAAAAATGAGTCATCTACTCATTTGCCTATTTTCGGGCAAATGAGTACTTTTAAAGAAGGAGTCATCTTCTTTTTTGCTTCATCCCAGGCAAATGCATACTTTTGAAGAAGGAGTCATCTACTCTTTTACATTATTCCGGGAATATGCGTACTTTTAAAGAAGGAGTCATCTACCCTTTTGCTTCATCCCGGGTAAATGCATAGTTTCAAAGGAGGAGTCATCTACTCTTTTGCATTATTCCGGGCAAATGCGTACTTTTAAAGAAGGAGTTATCTTCTGTTTTGCTTTATCCCGGGCAAATGCATACTCGCAATCGTAAACAATGCCTTTTCCTGAAAATTTCTCAACAACTAGGACCGCTCCCAGCTAACAATCACTTGAACTGGTGGCGCTCCGCGCCTTCTATCAAACAGAAGTGGAAAATATCGCCAAAAGTCTTTAATCTTCCTGAAATCAGCAGAAGAAGTCAATGTTTACGTTTGCGACTTTCGCCCTTATCAAACAACAATGTCGATATATTCCTACGATTAACCTTTTTTGTGCCAAATGGTAGTTTTGTTAAACGGCCCGTTGTATTTAATTCATTTTTCGAGGATTATGCCAAATGGTCATTATGCCAAACGGTCGTTATGCCAAATGGCCTCGAGGTACCCTACAAATTATGCCAAATGGTCGTTATGCCAAATGGCCTTTATGCCAACTGCCCTTTAGACATTTAAATTGTTATGCCAAATGGCATTATGCCAAACGGCCTTATGCCAAACTGCATTATGCCAAATGGCATTATGCCATATGAGCTTCCCCCATATGATACATATTTTAAAAACAGTGTTCGTAAATCTCACCTAATCTCAAAAGCAGAGGATCTCACTCACGCAAATGTTTGCCGAAAAATCGTTTTGCGGCGATAAAAACAGGTCGTAAGAGTGATAACCATTTATCGCTCACTTCCAGTACCAAGCGGAAACCTTCGTCTCCCCTAAGGGCTATGAGACAAATGATACTTTCTTTAAAACAATATCCTTTTTAAAATTAACATGCAAATTTTTGTTACTAATAAAGACATTCGTGAATCAATTGGCTATGGATTTAAAGCTAAACACTTCTTCGATGAGCTAAGGAAAGAACCTTTAATTATTTGTTTGAAGCCTTACACTTGATTTTTTTGTTCATTTGCAGACTTCATTTACCTATTTCTGAAACGATTGGGTGAGCTGGAGAGCGCGAATGCTAATACCTGTGCCGTCTGTCAAACGGCTTACAACGAAACGTTGGCCCAGTACCATCCATGGTTGATCCGAAAGGGGGCCGTCATGGCCATGTATGCCATGCCCAGTCGGGACCAGCTGCTAGAAAAAGTGTGCTTGGATGCGAGCGTGGCGATCAAGTTACTGCCGGAGATGTTGACCGTGGCCCGTCAAGTGTACGATAGGACGCAGGAGCTTTACACAAAGTATGATCTGCACGGTCTGCCGTAGGGAAAGATCAAGTGTTGAGCATCACTATACTTATTGCGAAAGACAGGACCATGCTAGACGATCATTGATTTTCGAGTCGATTGTACAAGTTTTATTTTAGGCCTTCATTGTGATAGCTGAAGTATTTTATTTTCATTGTTTTAAGTTGTACCTAGGCAAATGTTGATATCAATTTTGAAAGTGTTTTTTTTTTGTTTTGTTATTTTTTGTATCACAGTTCATATTCATATGCTCTATTAGTTTATATTGATGTGATATATGCATAAGACATGTATCTCACGGCTAATTAATGTTGCTCAAAGTAAAAATTTGCTGCCCAACTGCGATATATGCACATTCCTACGATGCACTAATAATTGCTAAATCTATATGTATGCTGTACCTATTAAATCTAAGTAACAACAAACAAGAAGATTTTTATTCTCATGCTAAAAAATACATACATACCTTAAATGCTCATTGCACACTAGTTGTGCTAAACCGCTGCAATAGGTTACAAGTCTCGTCGGTTTTAAA
Organism: Armigeres subalbatus; assembly: GCF_024139115.2. Classification (NCBI taxonomy): domain Eukaryota; kingdom Metazoa; phylum Arthropoda; class Insecta; order Diptera; family Culicidae; genus Armigeres; species Armigeres subalbatus. The sequence goes on from NC_085140.1 coordinate 77,157,452, forward strand.
AAGTGCCACTTTTTTTCTTCCTCACTATTATCCGATTTACCATTCAGTGAAGTGAGCAGGGTTTGAATCCTAGAATCCAAAGGAGAATGTGAAAATCTCTCACTTATCATGTCTGTGAATATACACTTTCGATAGGTAGCATACCGAGAGAGGCGTTTTCGGGAAATGTTTTGATAATGAACTGATTTGGGGGGGGGGTCTACAACCCATGATAAATTTCTTTTAATGAGCCCCAATTGCGGGGCATCGGTTCTGATGATGCATTTCAACTTGTTTTAAACAGCTGTGTGAAAAGAATATGATCCCCAACATTAAATGAGCGAAAACAAAGCGTTTTATCAAACCCTCTCGGTGGGTTATCCGAATCAGTTTTTTTTTTCAACTTGCATTATACAAGTGCGATAGTTTTGTTTTCATGATTCGAAGAGGTTTTTGCCTCTATTGAGAGCGATTTCTGTAGAGAGCAGGTAGATACGTCTGCGGGCTGCAGGGACGATGTCCAAGTTGTGGGGCTTGCCTAGGATGTGGTGGGGTTTGACAGTGGGCCCTGTTAAATTCATATAAAAAGCTGCATGTATCCGCAAGTAGGCCCCACAAAAGCGACCGTGTGCCGCTCAAAGCGCACAAGTCCAAGCCCTGATGTTAGGTGGGACGCTAAACAGCCCTGACACGACGGCCCTCCGACAAGACAGGAGGTTTGCGCAGGCCCAATAAGCTGCCTGGAAAACCAATCATTACGAACAATATAAGAGGTAATGCGACTCGATATAATCGGCAAAGACCTAGGCGACGAATACAGGATCACGATTGAAAGCTTGGAACATGGAACTGCAAGTCGCTAGGTTTCGCAGCTTGCGACAGGATGATCTACGATGAATTACATCCCCGCAACTTCGACATCGTGGCGCTGCAGGAGATTTGCTGGACAGGACAGAAAGTGTGGAAAAGTGGGCATCGAGCAGCTACCTCCTACCAAAGATGTGGCACCACCAACGAGCTGGGAACCGGCTTCATAATGCTATGGGTAAGATGCGCCATCGTGTGATTGGGTGGCAGCCAATCAATGTGCACTGCCCACACGAAGGGAGACCCGACGACGAGAAAGAAGCGTTCTACGCACAGCTGGAGCAGACATACGATGGATCGTCAAAATCGTCATCGGTGACATGAACGCACGGGTAGGAAGGGAGGAAATGTATAGAGCGGTCATCGGACCGGATAGTCTGCATACCGTATCGAACGACAACGGCCAGCAATGCATAAACCTTGCGGCCTCCCGCGGAATGGTATTCCGAAGCATCTTCTTTCCCCGCAAAAATATCTACAAGGCCACATGGAGATCACCTAACCAAGAAACGGAAAACCAAATCGACCACGTTCTAATCGACGGTAAATTCTTCTCCGACATCACGAACGTCCGCACTTACCGCAGTGCGAACATTGAATCCGACCACTACCTCGTTGCAGTATGCCTGCGCTCAAAACTCTCGACGGTGTACAACACGCGTCGAAGTCGGACGCCGCGGCTTAACATTGTGCGGCTACAAGACGGTAGACTAGCCCAAGAATACGCGCAGCAGCTGGAAGTGGCACTCCCAACGGAAAAGCAGCTAGGCGCAGCGTCTCTTGAAGATGGCTGGAGAGATATTCGATCCGCCATTGGTGGCACCGCAACCGCTGCACTTGGTACGGTGCCCCCGGATCAGAGAAACGACTGGTATGACGGCGAATGTGGACAGTTAGTTGAGGAGAAGAATGCAGCATGGGCGAGATTGCTGCAACACCGCACGAGGGCCAACGAGGCACGATACAAACGGGCGCGGAACAGACAAAACTCGATTTTCCGGAGGAAAAAGCGCCAGCAGGAAGATCGAGACCGTGAAGAGACGGAGCAACTGTACCGCGCTAATAACACACGAAAGTTCTATGAGAAGTTAAACCGTTCACGTAAGGGCCACGTGCCACAGCCTGCTATGTGTAAGGACATAAACGGGAACCTTCTTACGAACGAGCGTGAGGTGATCCAAAGGTGGCGGCAGCACTACGAAGAACACCTGAATGGCGATGTGGCAGACGAAGATGGCGGTATGGTGATGGACCTGGAAGAACGCGCGCAAGACATAATTTTACCGGCTCCGGATCTCCAGGAAATCCAGGAGGAGACTGACCGGCTGAAGAACAACAAAGCCCCTGGGGTTGACCAACTACCAGGAGAGCTATTTAAACACGGTGGTGAGGCACTGGCTAGAGCGCAGCACTGGGTCATTACCAAGATTTGGGAGGAGGTACTCTCCCAAATTTTATGCCGTCGACTAGCACCAATTGCAAGGGAGTTCGTGGGGCAGTACCAGGCGGGTTTTATGGGCGAACGCTCCACCTTGGCCAGGTGTTCGCCATTCGCCAAGTACTGCAGACATGCCGCGAATACAACGTGCCCACAAATCATCTATTCATAGATTTTGTGTGGGGCGAGACAGCCCTGTTGTATACCACTCTATATTATATGCTGATTATGCCGTCTTGGTGTTGGTGACGAGCAAGCAGCCAAGCATCGTTCTCCCTCAGTCAGAGTCCAACAGTGATCCGAGCAAGGCGATTCCTTCGCCGAGTGCAATAATGCGCAATGGGTGATTTCCTGGCGCAGCAGCAAGCTACACATTTGGCGACAGTGGCAGGTTTTACTGCTCATTTTTTGTTAGTATCAAGTGGAATAATGCTAAAACTAATGTGCCTGATAAAAATACTGCGTCATGGAAATTACCCACTGCGCAATCTCAGAAGAAAAGGTAAATTCCTGAACCAAGAAGGATGTTTGCTTTTTGCAGTGTTTACGTGGGGACCGGTGCTCCAAATTGGGAGAGACGCGGTTGCGTAAGTAAGTAAAACGGAGAAGATTCGAAATTGTTTGCGTGTCTTGAGTACCGCAATGGCGTGTTTGGCCAAAAAAGATTAAATGATTGGTGAGTTTTGAGGACCGAAATGGTGAGTTTGGAGGACCGCCAAAAAAAAGATGAATTGTTTTGCGAGTTTTGAGGACCGCAATGGCGAGTTTGGAGGACCGCCAAGAAAAGATGAATTGTTTTGCGAGTTTTGAGGACCGCAATGGCGTGTTTGGAGGACCGCCAAGAAAAGATGAAATGATTGGCGAGTTTTGAGGACCGCAATGGCGAGTTTGGAAGACCGCCAAGAAAAGATGAATTGTTTTGCGAGTTTTGAGGACCGCAATGGCGTGTTTGGAGGACCGCCAAGAAAAGATGAAATGATTGGCGAGTTTTGAGGACCGCAATGGCGAGTTTGGAGGACCGCCAAGAAAAGATAAATTGTTTTGCGAGTTTTGAGAACCGCAATGGATAGCGTGTTTGGAGGACCACCAAGAATAGATGAAATGATTGGCGAGTTTTGAGGACCGCAATGGCGAGTTTGGAGGACCGCCAAGAAAAGATGAATTGTTTTGCGAGTTTTGAGGACCGCAATGGCGTGTTTGTAGGACCGCCAAGAAAAGATGAAATGATTGGCGAGTTTTGAGGACCGCAATGGCGAGTTTGGAGGACCGCCAAGAAAAGATGAATTGTTCGCGTGTTTTGAGGACCGCAATGGTGAATTTGGAGGACCTCCAAGAAAAGATGAATTGTTTTGCGAGTTTTGAGGACCGCAATGGCGTGTTTGGAGGACCGCCAAGAAAAGTTGAAATGACTGGCGAGTTTTGAGGACCGCAATAACGTGTTTGGAGCACCGCCTAGTAAAGATGATTTTTTGCGGGTTTTGAGGGCCGCTATGACGTGTTGGGAAGACCACCAAGTAGAGATGAAATAATTTGCGTATTTTAAGAACGTATTTTGAAGACCGCCAAGCAAAGTGAAAATGATTAGCATCGTCGAGTCAAGTACGAGACACTGAAGACGACCACACAGTTGTGGTCGAAATACGTATCTGCAAAGATATCGAAATAATTAGTGGAATGAAATGGAGTTACTTAACTCGTCTTAGACGGTTGATGATTAGCGTGTTTAAGGGACCATAATGGCGTATTGGTAAGCTCGCTAAATGAAGCTTGAATGATTTGCGTGTGAAAGAACTGAAATGTCGTGTTAGGTGAACCGCCAAGAAAAATTGAGATTTTTTACGTGTTTTGAGAACCGTAATGGCGTGTTGGGAAGACCGCCAAGTAAAGTTGGAATGATATGCGAGTTATGATGACAGCCAGATAAATTGAATAGCTGAAGGTTTGCGAGTTGGAACACAGTTCAAAGCATGTCGTGGGCGATTTGAAAGGTCCGCTCATAGTTGAAATAGTTTGATGACGAAAAACACAATGGTGTGTTAAAAGCACTAGAAAACACAAAGCAATTTTCTGAGGAAACAACAATGGGGCGTTGATCCTAAAGTATCATGCTATGTTTTAACCGAGGTTTTGACAAGGCAAGTAATTTGATCATTTCAGTAAAATTCATTTGACTTGCCAAAGGTTGAACATGTTCAACTTTCTTTTTGTGCAAGTGAGTTGAACGGAGGAGCTTAGACGTTCAAGTCAAGCGACTTGCTCAATTCACTTGCGTAATCTAAGCTTAGTTCAAGATTACCAATGACTCACTTGTTCACGTATCAAATATCTAGTTTACCTCAGCCTAGCAGCCAAAGTACCAGTACCATAAGTGCCAAATCGATGTTGGTGATAAAACAAAACGCACACTACAACATAATGCATAATAATCTGCCAAATTCAGCTTATTGTAGCATGGTTCTACTGAACCACTGAAAAAAAATGCGAATTAAAAAAACTGCAAAGGCATGTTGTAAGAAAGTAATATTGAATTTGTAGATGCCGCAATGACGCTTTTGAAGAGCCTTGATTTCAAATTGCAAAATAAAGTAATGTTTAGCAGTTGTGATATCCCATCTATGGCTCTGCATTTCAACCTCGTATTCTATAAGCATTTCTTCAGTAAGTAATTGAAAGTTTTTCTATGCTCACCATTACATGAATATATGTATCTTGTGTGGCAAGTACAATGGATACACTATGTCCAGGAAATTGAGAATGTTTCCCACCCGAAAACATCCTAGACTGGGATTGAGAATCGAACTCGCCATCTCCGGAGCGGCAATCCTACGTTTTTGCTCACAAGGCTAACTGGAGACCCCAACTTGGTGCAGCTAATATCAAATGCAAGGAATAATATTGAATGTATCTCCAACCATGGTGGTTAAATAATATTCAGATCCCTGCACAGATCTTAATATTGGAGTCCTAATGTTTTGGAAAACTTGCTCGCAAATTTGAAGAAATGGATTATGCTTGAGTTTTAATTCATGCGAAATCACGATGTTTCGCTCCAAAAGCGAATAGAATTAGTCGAGGTTCTTGTCTTATGAGAAGAACACTGCATTAACAAAGTAGAGCCTGATTATGATAGCCTTACATGTCGTAGTTGCTACTCCGTGTTTTACCAGAACAATCGCAATTGCATAGAGAGCCAATTGCTAGGGCATGGGATTTGCACTGAGCACCTCAATGTGCTCAGTTCAAAAGCTTTATGGGGTTAACAAACGGCGCTGGCCACGTCCTTTCGGGCTACCGTAGATGTAAAGGAATTGATAAAAGATGCAGTCACTCGCCACATTGTAAACCAAGAACCCTTCTGCACTCGCCACGAGAATATTATTGGAATCTAGGGGATAGGTTCTATGGAAGAGGCTCATCTTGATTAACAGGTTGCAATGGATGCCAAAACGAGCTTTCTTTCGCTCTTTTCGATTTCTAACAGTTACGGCTAGAATTAGTCAAGTTGTAGATAAAGAATAGAAGATGGAACCGGTATTCAGTCTATTTCTAATCTTAGCGATTGCTAAAACATGACAAATATATGGAGAGAAAAAGTAGGAGAATTGAACTTGGGATTGATCCCACGACTAGCTGCGTATGAGACAGAAGTAATTATCATATGATTACCTTCCCTTACATGTTATGAGCACACTACAGAATAGAACACTAAAATAAATCTGTATCGTTTTGTTATGTTCGTTTGCTATGGCATTTAATGCACGAATGTGAACTTTCGGATAAACTAACAAGATTAGTTAAGGCGACGTTGGAAAGAGGAAAAACGAGTATTTCAAATTACACGAACGCTTTCGATCCTTTCGGGAACATTCAGAGAGTTACGCTTTGGTATGGAATAACTCTATTAGTATGATTTGTATAAGGACCGTTTAGCAATGTCGGAATTGGTGCTTTGACACGGAACGACAAGATAGAGGAAACTTGCTACAGTCATGACCACCTGGAAAACGATGTACAAGACAGGTAAAGACATAAAAGAAGACAATGTAGCTGCACCATGAGTTTGCATCGATGGTGATCAGTCTTGTCTTGAGATGTATTTATCATTCAGATACAGTTTCATATAAAAAAATTTGATATTTCGCTAGCTCTGATGCTCCCTAAAATATCGTGTCAAATTTGATCAGTACTCGGAATATGGCACATATAGTGATGTCGATCACTATTTTTAGAGAATGTGCGTGTGATTGAATAACGAAAAAAAAGAGCGGATAATAAATGCAGAATTTGCTTATCTGCTATATGTGGCCGATAATTTTGCTTGTGTAAGGAATGAAGGCTTTTGAACGAATGCGAAGATGCACAAGATAGTGGTGCACTGCTAGCGTGTTTTGTCGATGCGAGATAGCTGGTGTTTATGCCATCATAGCATGCAAGATATAGGCTAGAAACCCAACTTCGGACGAAGTGTGTTAGATTCTCATTAAATTGCAGTTTGACAGATCAAACTCCGAGAGAAACTTCGTTTCAGAAGAAGTTCGAAGCTGAAACTAGGGCGGTTATTGTGTTCACGTACTTTGTTTGACTGCAGATCTACGGAATCAATACCAGCGACGACAGATCCAGTCAATTTATTTGTTCGCGGGTGACATGGACATTGTCGGCCGAACATTTGCAAAGGTGGCAGAACTGTACACCTACCTGAAACGTGAAGCAACAAAAGTTGGACTGGTGGTGAATGCATCGTAGACAAAGTACATGCTTGTGGACGGAACCGAGTGCGACAGGGCCCGCCTGGGAAGCAGTGTTAAGATAGAAGGGGCTCCCTTCGAGGTGGTCGAGGTTTTCGTCTACCTTCGATCCTTGCTAAGGGCTAATAACAATGTTAGTCGTGAAATACGAAGGCGAATCATCTGTGGAAGTCGGGCCTAATACGGGCTCCAGAAAAAACTGCGGTCAAAAAATATTCACCGCCGCACCACCATGTGACATGTACAAGACGCTGATAAGACCGGTAGTCCTCTACGGACACGAAACATGGACATTGCCCGAGGAGGACTTGCAAGCACTCGGATTATTCGAGAGACGGGTGCTTAGGACCATCTTTGACGGTGTGCAAGAAGACGTTGTGTGGCGGCGAAGAATTAACGAAGAATAAAAGGTAGCTAAAGCCGCAAGGGTACGATGGCAGGACATGTTGCAAGAATGCCGGACAGCAACCCTGCAAAGATGGTGTTCGCTTCCGATCCGGCAGGAATGAGACAGCGTAGAGCACAGCGGGCGAGGTGGGCAGACCAGGTGCAGGCCTCACCGTGTATTGTAGCGTCAAATTGTTGATTCAGTGTTGTCTGTTTATATGTAAACTGAATGAATGAAATGAATGAACCAGCGACGAAATTCGGAGACGCATCTGTAGGGATTGATACGGGTATGGTAAATGACATAAACCGAAAAAAGGGCATATATATTAGCCATTAGCATTAGCCCTAGATGGGAAAGTGACAGATGAGAGAGTGGAACATTTGGTAGGAGGTCGTGGTGTTGAGTTGATATGCTTCGCTCAGCAGCTGGAGATTGACGCGCCAAAATTGTAGTAGAAAATCGTACTTACAACCACCTACAAAGTGCGATAGCCCTCTATGGGTTGAAGACCAGGAAGACCAACGTACAGATTGAATCTTGGAGCATATGAATGAGGTGAATGAACAACCGTTGGAGGAAACTTCATCTATTCAAACCGGAAATATCTGTTCGTTGCCTGAATATAACACAATATTCCGTAGAAAATGGTTTTCGATTTCCTTGGCCTTTGAATGGTGCCTTCGGCAAATAAATCTTTGTTGTGGTATTTTTACCGAGTGTTTAATTAAATATAAGCTCAATAATACATTTACAATAAAAGAGAAAACCAAGGACAAGTTATAATTGCAAGAGACTAATAAAAAAAGCCGGAGAGAAAGGGGGATGTGTGGGGCGAGACAGCCCTGTTGTATACCACTCTATATTATATGCTGATTATGCCGTCTTGGTGTTGGTGACGAGCAAGCAGCCAAGCATCGTTCTCCCTCAGTCAGAGTCCAACAGTGATCCGAGCAAGGCGATTCCTTCGCCGAGTGCAATAATGCGCAATGGGTGATTTCCTGGCGCAGCAGCAAGCCACACAGATTTCAAAGCCGCATATGATACAATCGATCGGGATCAGCTGTGACAGCTAATGCACGAACACGGATTTCCGGTAAACTGACTGTAGGAACTAGGGAATGGAATAAACAGAGTGGCACCTCGAATCTGCGTAGGAATCGGATTAAAATAACGGAACACCGGAGAACTAGTTTCGACACGTGTGTATTTTTCTCGAACTTGTTTGGGGATAAAAAAATGACAGACAAAAAGGTACACTGTTTGTATTTCTGCTCTGCTGGCCCTGTGACTCGGGCGTGTGACTTGGTATCAGTGCATCAGCGCCCTGTGGCTGGATACACCAACACTCCTCCTCGCTGATCACTTCCGGTCAGACTTCCGGTCCGGGCATAGACCTAGCTTCTCCGCAAAACATTGCATCTTGGTTGCGCCCAGAGGTTTGGTGAACACGTCTGCGATCATCCTATCGGTAGGGCAGTAATGTAGCTGGATGACTTCGCGGCTACAGAGATCCCGGGCGTGGTAGACCTTGGTATCGATGTGCTTGCTTCTTTTGTTTTGGCGCTCCAGTGAAACGAAGTCAATGCAACCTCGATTATCCTCGTTTAGAATGGTCGGTTGATGTTGTACGTGGTCAAGCTCACCCAACAATCGTCGGAGCCAGGTCGCTTCCTGAGCTGCTTCGGATAGCGCGATATACTCGGCTTCCATAGTCGATGTTGCGACACACGCTTGCTTCCGACTCGCCCAACTAACGCTTGCTTCTCCTATCTGGAACACGAAACCGCTTGTAGACTTCTGATCGGCGGTATCGCCGGCCCAATCGGCATCGCTGTATCCCACCAATTCCAAATTCTTCATCCGATCGCTGACTAGTTTCAGTTGATAGTCCTGGGTTCCAAGCAAATATCGCACTGTACGCTTCAGCTCCAACCAGTCTAGCTGCGTTGGACAGTTGGTTTTTCGGCTCAAAACGGAGACTGCCGTAGAGATGTAGAGTAAAGCGCCGACTAACTTGTGATACTGTGTATTGTCCGGAAGTATCTCTCCGCCGTTGAGGCGGAAATAGCCAGGGTCCACTGGATACTTCGATGGTTTTGCGTCCAGTAATCCAAAGCGATCCGCCACTTCACAGCCAAACATTGAAAATTGTGGTTATGCTCGTTTTAGATCTTATATCGAGAAGTATTGTTATTATTTGGGGAAAAAATAAAAATAAACTTAGTTTGAGTTTTGCATTTTTTGTAATAAATGTATTCACATTATATTTCGAGTGGATAATTAGTAGAAATGAAACTAAAAAGCACTCGTTACGAAATTTCTCGAGATTCAGCAGCTGATTGGAGCAGGAATATATGTTTACCATCGTAAAGTCATGTAGAGTCTCGCGCATTTGTGCGCCTTCATGCAGCATGGAAAGAGAAATTCGAAGAGCGGGAAATGTTTGACAGCCGAGTAACTGCAAAATAATTTTGCTTATGGGATTGATTTCAAAATATCCCGCTACTCGCTTGAGAGCAGAAAAGCGGCTATATCCGCAGCACCCAGGCTCAGACTGTACATTCCGCTCTCGTCCTTCGTCACGCAGATGCCAAGAAATTGCTTTATCTCCCCGAGCGAGGAAATCTGAACATGCTTCCGCAGTGCAATCTCGACCTCTTCGATGCGACGTCCATCCCGGCACACCAGAATCATGTCATCAACATAAATCAAAATATAAATCCACTCACCGTTCGGTAGTTGTTTACTGAAGAGACAGGCATCCGCCTCCGACTGCCGGAATCCAAGACCGATGAGCACCTCCTTGATGGTCGCATTCCACACTCTCGCCGCCTGTTTGAGTCCGTACAGGCTGCGATTCAGCTTACAGACGAGCTCCTCCTTTCCCGCCACCGAGTAGCCAGGCGGTTGGCGCATAAAAATCTCCTCTTGTAGCACTCCGTTCAAATAAGCGTTCTTCACATCTACATGCCGCACTTGAAGCTTCTTATGGCCCGCCACAGTTAGCAGCACTCTGAACGTTTGCTGCAGTGCAACTGGTGCGTGCACCTCGTCGAAATCTTCGCCATATCGTTGCGCGTAGCCCTGTGCAACCAGGCGCGCTTTGAATCTCACTGTTTGTCCACTTGAGTCCTTCTTCTGTTTAAAAACCCACTTCGACCCGATTGCGTGGCGCCCTTTTGGCAGAGGAACGAGCTTCCAAGTATCGTTCGAAAGTAGCGATTCATATTCACTGTCCATAGCCTTCTTCCACTCCTTCTTATTCACACTTGCTACTGCTTCTTTGTAGTTCTTTGGATCACGCTCCTCCATTTTTGCCACGCCCACCACAAAATTGTCAAGTTTCTTTGGCAAAACGCCCGCCGTACTTCTCTTCGGCCTTGTATCACTCACTTCATTACATTCATTATCACTTTCTTCATCCCTTTCTTCGCCATCAGGCTCTTCCTCCGAAAACCCAAGGAACTCATCATCACTTTCCGGCACCTCGGTCGGCACTGACTTTTCTTCATCTTCTTCGCCGTTGTTGCCGTCGCTGAACATCGGCACCGCCATTGGTCCGCTGGCCGATGCTTGCACCTTCGTTTGTAGCTTCTCCTTAATTTCACCACCGAGTTCCAGAAATTTCGCGTCGCTACTAATGATGATTTTACCGGTTTGCTTATTCAGGAACCGGTACGCCTTCGACCGGCGTCACATCCGAACACCTTCAGTCCGCCCAGATCCGGTTTTTGTCCGCTCCACAGTTCCATTGGTGTCTTTCCCACCGATCTCGAAGGCAACCGGTTCTGGATATAACCCGCTGCAGCAATCGCCTCTCCCCAGTACCGCTTTCCGAGGCCGGCGTCCAGTAGCATGCACACCGCCATCTCCTGGAGGTACCTATTCCGGCGTTCAGCAACGCCATTTTGCTGAGGGGCGTAGCCAGCGGTCAGTTCCATCTGGATACCTTCGTCACGATAAAACTGCTTCAACTCCTGATTTACGAACTCAGCTCCTCGATCCGACCGGATTGTCTGCGGTTTCCGACCGAACTGATTTTCAACGCGCCTCACAAAGCTCTTGATGCATTCCTTTGCCTCACCCTTGTCCTTCAGTAGATATAGTACCAGGTACCGACTGAAGTCGTCAATCAGCACCATAAAATATCGGTTGCCTACCGGGTGACGTTTGACATAGGACCACACAAATTCGTATGTTTGAGCTGGAGAGGCTGAGTGGTCTTCCGGGCGGCTTGTTGAGGAAACGGGGGACGGTAAAACTTCCCCTCCAGACAGCACTCACAGACAATCTTCTGACCACAGTCCACCAGCTTCATTCCTGTGGCTAACTGCTCTCGAAGAATCCGATCCAGAACCGCTGGATCACGATGACCGAACCTTCTGTGCCAAGTGTGCTGGCAGTTCACCGAATGGCACGCATTTGCACGACTGACGTAGCTCTCCTCCTGCACGAGAAAGCTCACAGGCTTCCGTTCCTTGTTTGTGACCTGCTTCGCTTTGGCTTTGCGTTGACCACCGCCGTTTGACTTACCGCCGCTGGACGATCCTGCTTCATCTTGTGAGCCCTTCACTGCGAGCCACTTCCAACAATCCTTTTTAAAATGGCCGGGGTGCTTGCAGAAGAAGCATGTCTTGCTTGACTGTGTCTTGAGCACCTGCTCGCCACCAGGTCCATTACCGTCTCTCTCGCGCCGCTTATGAAACTCGTCCAGTAGTTTCGATTTGACGAGCTAATATCTGCGTCCGGGCGTGCCTCTAGCGCCGATGCCAAATGGTGGTAGGACGCTGGCATGCTTCGCAACACCACGGCTACCTTCATCTTCTCATCCATAGGGAGGCCCGCACTCTGCAACCGTGCAAACAACGTGTCCATATCGAGTAGATGTTTTTCGGCATCTCCGCCCTCCTGGAGCTTTGCATCCAGCAACCTACTCAAGAGCGACAGCTGGGAAGTAACTGTTGACTTCTCGTGATAGTCTCGAAGTGCTTCCCAAACTTCACGGGCGGAATCATGATTCTGTATCAGTGTGTACTGACTCGGATCAACACACAGAGCGATTGTTGCTCGTGCCCTCCTGTCGGCTTTCTTCCATGCAGCCGTCTCCGGCTCGGGCTTGACTTCCTCCACTACGTACCAGATGTCTTCCCTCGTCAACAGCATCTCCATTTCAAATTTCCACGTCGCATAGTTGTTGTTGTTGAGCTTGGCCAGGGTGAACTTGCCCACTTCCGCCATTCCGCTGCACCAAAACAAACTTCCCGACGATCCACACACGCGAACGACACCGCCGCAAATCACCACGACGACCGACAACAAACTTTCACTTTTCACCGCGAAAACAACCCGTTTTCCACCGATCCACTTCTGGGACCATCACCTGTTTATACCATTCCCTAGTTCCAACACTGACACGGTTGATCAAAGCGACGATGGATCGAGTGATGTGCGTAGTTCGAGTTTCAGGGGCATTCTCGAGTCCCTTCGAAAGTTGATGGTCTTTTGTGTCTGTTATTCAACATCGCTTTGGAAGGGGTAATACCCCAAGTAGCACACTTGTCACATATCAGTCGCTGTGATTCATATGTGACCAAATCCAGTCACATTGAAGTTGCTGCAACCAAATCGACCTGAACTGTGCTACTAGGGACGAAGAGCAGGGGAAAAACACGAGTGGTACAATTTTCAATAAGTCCGTCCAGCTATTTGGCTTCACCGATGACATAGATATTATGGCACGTAACTTTGAGAAGATGGAGGAAGCCTACATCAGACTGAAGAGGGAAGCCAAGCGGATCGGACTAGTCATCAACACGTGGAAGACGAAGTACATAATAGGAAGTGTTTCAAGAGAAGACAATGTGTGCCACCCACCGCGAGTTTGCATCGGTGGTGACGAAATCGAGGTGGTAGAAGAATTTATTGGTGTACTTGGGCTCACTGGTGACTGCCGAAAATGATACCAGCAGAGAAATTCGGAGACGCATAGTGGCTGGATATCGTACATACTTTGAACTCCGCAAGACGCTCCGATCTAATAGAGTTCGCCGCCGTACCAAACTGACAATCTACAAAACGCTCATCAGACTGGTAGTCCTCTACGGACACGAGACCTGGACGATGCTCGTGGAGGACCAACGCGCACTGGGAGTTTTCGAAAAGAAAGTGCTGCGTACCATATATGGTGGGGTGCATATGGCAGACGGTACGTGGAGGAGGCGAATGAACCACGAGTTGCATCAGCTTTTGTGAGAACCATCCATTGTTCACACCGCGAAAACCGGAAGACTGCGGTGGACCGGGCACGTAGCCAGAATGTCGGACAGCAACCCGGTGAAAATGGTTCTCGACAACGATCTGACGGGCACAAGAAGGCGAGGTGCGCAGCGGGCAAGGTGGATCGATCAGGTGGAAGACGACTTTCGGACCCTTCGTAGACTGCGTGGTTGGCGAAGTGTAGCCATGGACCGAGCCGAATGGAGAAGACTTTTATATACCGCACAGGCCACTTCGGCCTTAGTCTGAATAAATAATAATAATAAATACTTCACCGAGTTAACGAAATCTCCTTTCCGCGGTATTGTGGGGATGCAGAGAAAAGGTTCTCTAGTAGCAATCATAACGCTGTACATTTTTGCAATGCAAATATCAAACGCTACGGTCAAACTCTTGAAATGTAATCAATATGTTAACAAGCAAAAAAGTCGAAATAAAAGAGATCGAAAGAAGTATCAGTCATCATCGATATAATTTTCACTTGTTCTTTATTTGAACTTCATTTATATTCAATCTAGGTACATTAACAAATTAAAAAATACTTTGGCAATACAATATTTATGTAGTACAGTATCTACACTTTCCATAGCACAAGCATACAGTCAAAACGTATGGAACAATTTCTATTATAATTAATCTTTACAAAATAAACATAAGTGTGATCTGTGAATCGGCTTTGATCTGGGAAATTCTGTTAGTGGACATAATTGTTTGCTTTTAAAAATCAATTCTTGCATTCTTCCCTTTTTAAAAATTTAAATTGACCAGTGAAATATTAATAATTCGGTTTGTCTATCTTCGCACTTTGATCGTTCTTCCAAGGTTACAGTTAACATGATTTTTGTATGTTTATAAGTGGATTTGTTACAAAATAATTTGCTATATAATTTGCAAAAGATTGCAAATAACATATGTAAAATTAGTAACAAAGTTTGTAAATGCATTACAGTGCATGAATATATGAACAACAACGCGTATTTCAGACAGATTTACAAACTATGGAATATCTCTAATCAAACGATTCACGCACTGGGAAGTATATGGCCTATCTCGTGCCTTCTGCTGGAGTATTTATCCGAAATTGTTGAAAATTTCGGCGTCCATTAGTAAACCTAAAATAGATTAAGAAAATGTTTAAAAAGCTAAGGGAAAGGATATTTACTTATACCTCCTATACAGGCAGTCATGAAGCATACTATGGACCCAGTGATAAATGCTCGGAAGGCCACCGACGTAATGGCTGATCGTTTGTCGGGAACCATCGCACTCAGGGATCCAATCATGATGCCCATCGAACTCGGATTGGCGAACCCACAGATGGCATACGTTGCTATAGCGGCCGATCGAGACGAGATCGCTTTCGCGTCAATGAACTCACCCAACTTCTGATAGGCCACAAACTCGTTGACAATTGTCTTGATGCCGATCAGCTTACCAACGAAGTAGCTTTCGTCCCACGGGACACCCATAACGAATGCTAACGGCCGGAAGATTGTGCCAAAGATGTTCTCCAGCGAAGCGTCCTGTATGCCAACGAGTTCACCCAACCACCCGAGAACGCCGTTGACGAACGCAATGAACGACACAAATGCGATCAGATTCGCGATGATACCCAAGACGAGTGCCGTGGCGGTATTGGCTCCATTCGCAGCAGCATCCAGGATCGAAGAGTCTGGCCTATGTTTGAGATAATGGGAAAGATACGAGTAATTAAGTGAAGGTTCATTGTATTGTTGATGTGCATAATACTTACGATTCCTCCATTTGGATATTATCCGATCGAGTTTTGCTCTCCTCCGTCTCCGGATATATCAACTTAGTGAAACAAAGTGCTGCCGGTGCTGCCATTACGCTGGCCGTGATCAGATGCGCTGGTTCCGCTCCAAAAGAAATATAAGCTGCCAGAACTGTCCCGGAAACGGTGGCAAAACCGGAGGACATCACCGAATGTATCTCCGAGTGGGTCAAATCCTTAATATAAGGCCTAATCAAAAGCGGCGATTCGCTCATACCGAGGAAGATATTTGCCGCGGCGATCACGCTTTCGCAAACTGTCGTTCCCAGAATCGACTGCAGTATCCATCCCAGCTTCAACACTACCCACTGCATCGCTCCCAAATAGTACAGGATCGAGATGAAGAAGCTAAAGAAGTATATCACAGATAGAACCGCAAAGGCAAAGACGCCCTCTGTGCGGACTATAAAATCCCCATAAACGAAGGCAGCACCTTCAGCCGAGTAGTTCAGGAACGTGGCAACCTTGTCGCCGATGCAGCTGAAAATGTTCCTACCCACCTCCCATCGGATGCAGAACAAGCCCAGCAGAAACTGGAACGTCACTCCAAGTACCACGGGTCGGTAGTTTATCCTTGTCGGATGCTTGGAACAGAGGAATGCTATGGCAAACAGCACCACCATTCCGACCAGTGACATCAACCTTTCCGGTTCACCTTCGGTGTCGAAATAACAGAACAAAGCGAACGCAATCAGGACCACGCCAGCGACTATCAGTTTGGCGTACCTACGGGATTACCGACCGGTCAAAAGATGTTTTAATGATTACACAATAGGGCATTACTTACAGACTTTGGAACACTTGTCGGAAAAATCGACTAAGCGGCTGACTGACGGATTGTTTGAAAGGTTTCCGAAGTAGTGGTTTTAACACGAGGAAGTAAATCAGGCCCAAGTAGATGAAGCCGAGAAGGAGCACCAACATTCCATACCCAGTGCACCATTGCATGCCGCATTCCGTAGTGCAGTTTTGGTCTAAAATTAAGAATAAAATTTTATTTAATTTACTCTAATATCTATAATATAATATTGTTATGGTTTTATTGTATTAGTTTTATTGGTTTTATTGTATATACCTATCTCGGCTGAGTCGGTCCGGCGCCCGTTCCACAATCGACCTATACATCACAAACATGAACGACCACATCTCCCAGCCGGTCGTCTACCAGGAGCTCAGCTCGGATCACTACCCGGTGGTGGCGGAAGTGGGCTCCTCGGTCGATCGGCATCAGCAGTCCCGGCGAAACTACCATCGTGTCGACTGGAGCCGGTTCCAAAGGTGTGTGGACGAAAACATCAACTACCAGCGACATCCGACCACACCGGAGGAAATCGACGACCAGTTCCACTCCATCCAAGAGGCGATCTCCCAGGCCCGTGAACAACATGTGCCAACTGCTCGACTGGTATGCAACACCCTAAACATTGATTTGATCCGACTGAGAAATGTCACTCGCAGGCAGTACCAACGTACTGGGCTGCCTGCGCTTAAGGCCCGGTGCAATCACATGACCAAAATTACCCAGGCCAGAATGGTGGACCTCAGAAATAGTGATTTTTTCCAATAAGATCCGCACTCTCCCAGACTGTGCTAAGCCATTCTGGAAGCTAACAAAAATTCTAAAATCTAAGCCTCGATCCATTCCATCTTTGATCCCATTAGACAGCAATGGCTCTAAGGATCGCGTGATAACTCCTGCAGAGAAGGTTTCTGAAATAGGTCGTCACTTCGTCAGCTCACTCAATCTTGGACAGAACATCGTCATTCTACACGAAGCAGCCATTAATGAGCATGCTGGGAACATCCATCTTATTCCCAACGATCTCTCGGAGGAGTTGAAGATCTCAGCTGGCGAATTAACGGCCTATATCAAGTCATCGAAAAACATGAAGGCCCCAGGCTTCAACAGCATCCTGAATCTCGAACTCAAACATATGAGTGCTCCGTCTTTGAGCATCTTTCGCTGATCTTTAATCAGTGTCTGCGGCTCAGCTACTTTCTATTGTCCTGGAAGTCAGCGAAAGTCATCCCCATCCGTAAGCCTTGGAAGGATCCTTCCTCCCTCAAACATTACCGTCCCATCAGTCTTCTCTCAGAATTATCCAAGCTATCCAAATAAGCTATTCATCACCGGTTACTTGAGTCTGCCGAAAATCTCAACATCTTGCTCGAGGAACAGTTTGGTTTCCGACGCGGTCGATCAACCGTTCACCAACTGACCCGAGTTACCAACGTCCTCAGACGGAACAAGTTTGTCTCAAAAACCTCCGCCATGGCCTTACTCGATGTCGAGAAGGCGTTTGACAATGTATGGCATGATGGCCTGGTGTACAAACTACAACGCTACAATCTTCCCAGCCACCTGGTGAAAATCATCAACAATTATCTGTCGACAAGGACATTCCGGGTCTCAATCAGCGGAGCGAGCTCCAATGCGCACAACATCGTCGCAATCTGTTCACCTCCGACATGCCAGAACCTCCACACTGAAAATATTATACACGCTCATACTACTGGTTCCACACGTGAATCTTCACTAGTTGAGTTTCATACTAAATTAACGTGTAATTCCAGTTTCAAATGTCAAAATTCAAAACGATTGATTCATTTGAACCTGAGACGAGACCTGCAAAGAGGAAAAAATGTAACTTCAGCTGCTGCCAGTCAACTGCTGTCACGAACTGTCAGGTGCAACCAGCAGCTTTTTGAGTGAAAGTATTGGTATCCCAAATAAAATATTCCACATCATTTTTGTTTTACCAAGACTTTTTTACTTTAACGAGTATTCCAAGCTTTCCGTTTAGCTTGTTAATAATCAGTAATAAACCTGTGTTTTGTTCCCGGTATAAAAATCCTTATGAAAATGAATTTACTATTTCGTGAATTGGATACACTTTTATTGTGCTCAGAAGGGTCCACCTGGGGCTTAGGTGAAACAGTCAAGTAAACAGTTGAAACTCGATGGTCAACTGTGATGAAAAGAAGAACAAGTGTCAAAACAAGAGAAAAGAAGCAGCGTCTTTGCAGGTCTCGTCTCAGCCTGAGACGAGACCTGCAGCATGATCCAGAGACGTTGTTTATAGATAGAGACCCGCGAAGAGTGAAGCCAAGAGAACCAAACGAACCGTCAAACGCAGTACCAAAAGAGGAAGGTAAACAAACATTACCAATCGGTATTGAATGCAGGATAGGTATTGTAATCAACATTATAGAAATTATGAAAAAGTTTGAAAAGTTAAGTGAATGAAGGTGTTTTCAGAGTTCTCATAGCAAATTCATATATTGTATTTGATCATATTTATTGTTCAATATATGGCAATGGTCCAAAAAAGATAAAATTCATAGTTGGAGCAAACGAAATAACTGCTCACACTGAGAGTCACTTCAAATTTTTATATTGCCAATCGCCCAGGATTGGCAATGAGCCAGTGAAGCCAGAATTTCTTTTATTCTCTCCGCGTGTCTCTATATAATACCATCGTCTCTGCCTCTATCTTGGGGTGGCATCCCGAGTAGCACACATGTTCCAAGAAAGTTGACGCAACTTATATGCGACCAGATTCGGTCACAATCAAGTTGCAGCAACCAAGTTTGCATGAAATGTGTTAATTGGGATTGCGCACCTCGACGAGCAAACCATGCAAACTGTCATACGAAAGAACTGTCGAAAGGAGATGCGCAATGAGGCCCCTGCAACGATGTCGTTGGAGCACCTCGCCGACGCTCTAAGGTCAGATCGACACGTGCACTGGAACCGTCTGGATATAATCCGAAAAATGTACTCATTGTAAATAAACTAGATCACCAGATAACGCAAAGGTGCAACTGAGTTGTCGCCAAAAATGGGTAGTTTATTAAATTTCCGTCCGATGCAAAGAACTTTCTAAATTCTGTTTTATTCAGAGTATTTTGAATATCGTTGGAGTATATAATATTTTATAATAATTTTCTTGAAATTTACCTAAATTTAGTTTTTGAATCTTAAGTTAATTCAACTTTGATGAGCTTTTAGCTTAGACATTTTCTGCCGCTCAGTTCTGATCGGCTTCCATTTATTTTTTGCCTTTCTCGTATACTAAGTATACGTAAAGGCTATAATTTCACTCCAAAACCAAACTTTTGATAGAAGGCTCGGAGACCCATAGTGTTATATACCAATCGACTCAGCTCGACGAATTGAGGTGATGTCTGTTTGTGTGTATGTATGTATGTGTGTGTGTGTGTGTGTATGTGTGTATGTGTACAAATTTTGTAGACACACTTTTTGGAACTTAGCATTACCCGATTTACTCGCAACAAGTCGCATTCAACAAGTCGCATTCCCATTGTTTGCTATTGAAAATTGGCCTGATCGGACATTGCATTTCGGAATTGTTGAAAAATCATTGTTTTTTCCCAAAAGTCCCCCCTTGGAAAAAAAATTTCAAAATCGAAAAAAAATTTTTTTTTTTCAAGAATGGTGGGAATGCATGGTAATTAATGCAAAACCATGAAAAATTATAGAAAATATGCGATCTATCCCCCTAAAGTGCTTTTTTGACCTTTCCTATGTGATTTTTTCAGTACATTTTACGATGCACGAGAAAGGCATCATCGCCGCTAGGTGGATTAACTTGGGTTTTAATTACTCTTTGTGCCTTAGCTTCTACTTAGAGGTGTGCGCCGGTTCGATATTCAGCGGTGGCGGCGTTTGTTAGAATTTTGGTCGGCGGCAGCGGCGTTTTCGGCGTCACGCCGATAATCATTTTAGCCGGGGCACAGTGGGACCAATCCCAAAAAAGACGGTCATAAATGTTAGAAGTGAATAAAATGGTCTAGCATGTCACATATTGTGATTTTTAATTGAATAGATGGTTCCTATTCTCGGCATCAACGATCCGTAAGCTAAAGTACAACTATCGCCGCGAGAGGTGGGGTATCAGTCGTCGCAAGCACGCTATAGTTCTCTAAGACAACGTGCTTGCACCAAGAGGTGTCCATCAAATATCAATGGCTGGCGCCGCCAATGTAGAGGTCTCTTTCTATGAGCCTTTCCACAGGTATTTAATTACCGATTTCAGCCGCCTCACCCCAGTGCCAAGGAAAAAAATATTTTATTGTTGGAAATTGTAAACATATGGAATAGGTTTTGTTTCGTCCCTAACCGAAGTAAAGCTGTTGAGGTGCAAGTTGTTACTTGATATTACGATTCATGTGAAAAACTCATGATATTTGTACAGAGTAAGTTTGGAAAATTAGAAGTAAGGGATAAAATAAAATCCTCTTCCGAAATTATCCATTGCGACTAGACATAACATGACTTGATAGTTTGTCCTACTTTCATTATCAATATCTCAGAGCGCAGAAGCCTGTAAGAACTAGTGATCACGTGGGATTTCCTTAACAACCGTATGCATGAGACAAGAACAAATTGTGCTAGGGGGCGTACACATATTACGTAAGCCCTTTAATTGGGGAGGGTGGCTTCTGACGTTTTCTTACGCAACATGTAAATAAAAAAAAATGTTTGAAAGAAATCTTACATGAGGGGAGTCGAAAACCCCAGAAAAAAAAATGTTCACGTAATAAGTGTACGACCCTTAGACAATTTTAAGCTGATGTCACCCCATTGCATTGGGGCAAATGAGAAGTAGAAAGAGAAGTAAAAACAAATCGTGCGTTGCTGCGCTTATCAAAATTGATTGGCAAGACCGAAAGGACCACCTTCAGTAAAACCGAAATAACTGAGCGGGCGGAGGGTGGTGGAACCTAATTTCTTCAGGATTGGATTCCTGACAAAAAAATGAAGCTTCAGTGTGAATTTCATTGATGGATACAGATGGGTACCCTTTTACAATGAATTTTACAATGAAGACAGCAAGAAGATAATACAATAATAATTTTATACATTATAAAGACCGAGTACTTTCTACACGATCAAAAATAATTTACGAACGTTTGAGCGTTGCTTTATTAGTTTTAGGGATACACTTTGTAATTGTGCCAAATATAATAGGTTTGGGCGATGTATACGTTGTGGCCAACATAATGAACAGTAAGATAAATGTTACAAGATTTAACAGAATTAAAAATCGACAACATGCTCAAGTTGTATTGACTGTAAAGGTAAGATCCACCCGAATAAAATGACTCAAAACTATGTTTAGATCATCGTCAAGTATTCTACTTACAACCCGTGACTCAAGTTATCAATTTGGAACATTTTGAAAAAATGGTTTTTGACCGTCTTTTTGAAGAGTGGTCCTTCTGTGCGGCGGCGGCGTGAATCGACTTGGCGATGTTTTTTATTACGTTTATTTGAGATTATTTTTCGGGATATTTTCAGGACATGGACGGAAGAATCTTTCGAATATCGCTTGAAAAATCTGATGAACTTCTCCAGAAAATTCTTTAAGTTTTTCCAAAATGTTCATTTAGAAATTATTTTTAGATTTTCCACTCAAACTACTAAGTTTCTAGAATTCTTTGGAATTACCTATAAAAGCTCTTTGGAATTCCCAGAGAAAAGCAGGAATAATGTTGGAACTTACATGAGAAAGTGTTCAGAATTTCACGAAAGCATACACACAGAATATTCTTCTTAAGGTGATTATAGAATGAAGCCAGAAATCGGCCATTTTGTAAACCACGTGCTTTTCCAATATTTTTTTCAAGAGCACGAGATGAAAGAACCATAACGCGTATGGGGCTGAAATAATGGAAGATCGTTTGCTTAGTTATGCTGAGCAATCATGATTTGAATTTCGGCACTGTACGAAAACTATTACGCCAGATTTGGGCTTTTGGAAATGAATGTAGATAAACGTATGGTGAATTTGAAATTCACCACGGGCTCCATTCTATAATCACCTTAATTGTAGAAGAATGCGGCTTGTAGAATAACTGTTTAAACGTTAGCTATCTCAGTCTAGAATAATAAGGACGACTAGTTAAGCATGGCCAACTTTAAAACAGGAAATTCTTCGGAATATTCGCGGGAGACTCCAAGGAATTTTCAAGGGAAATTCACAAGAAATTCCGGGAATTTCAACCAAAAGTTCTTAAGAATTTCTGCGGAAGATTGTTCAAAATGTAGATTTTAATAAAAAAAATCCATTGGATTGCAACACAAAATTGCTCGGATTTTTTAAAGAATTTCTTAGAATTTCTACGAGAAGTTATTTGAACAGTAGACGTTCGATAACTGCAAGTAATATAACAGGAAAAAAAGTCATATACAGTCAACTCTCCTCATCTCGATGTTCTATATCTCGATATCTCTCCTTATGTCGATGGTTTCCTCAGTCCCTTCAATCTACATACATTTGGGCTTTTTACATCTCGATAACCTCCCTATCTCGATATCTCTCTATCTCGATGGGTTCTGATCATATTTTGTTCTGGATTCACTCTCCTTATGTCGATATGGTCAGATTTTTGGGCTACTAGACCATCTTTGGACAATAACAAACACATCAACAACAGGAAACGACATTTGTTTTGTTGTCGTTTTTCATAGCAACGAGCTTTTTTGGATCTAGTACCCATTTCAATTTTCCTTCCGTTCCTCGATCTCTCCCTATCTCGATGGTCCCTTCAATATCGAGATGTGGAGAGGCGACTGCCACGGAGAAAAATATGTGGTAGAATCAACCTGATTCTGCTTCAAATCAACAATATTTTTGCATTGATTTATGAATAACAATATTTTTGGTTGATACAACCACAAATAGGGTTGAATCAACCCTACGCGATAGTTGATTCAACTATCGGATATATTTGTTTCAACCATGCTTTTCAGCTGTCACTGTCAAATGTTACATCAGAAGACAACTATTTTTATGGTTGTTTTCACTTTCGAGAATGCTACGAAACTACTTTATCGACACTACGATAACATCAACAAAATAGGAAAATGTGACAGAAGCAGAATCGAACTAGTTACAAGGGGAGTAAGAGTCATCTACCTTACATCTGCTCCATACTTACTTCTTGTAGACAGAATGATTTATGTTGATCAGTTTCTACAGGTTTTTCATATTACGAAATAGTTGCCAGAACAACGATATTACTATTGTTTCAATCATGCGATGCAGGATTGAAACAACAATAATGTTCAATTGAAAGAAGCAATGAATCATCGTTAAAACAACAATGTTGAAGATTGAAACAACAATATGCACGTAGTTTGGTGCAACAATCAAAATAGTTGTTTCAATCTTGCAAGATTCTTCTGCGTGTGTAACTGCAATCTGTTTAACACAGTTTTGCTGAATTTAAAAACGATGTTAAAGTCGATTATAGCTGCATTACGCTGTACAATTTTTCACACTTCTGTTGCTACTGCCGTCGACTCAAAACCGTTTGATGTTTAGAATGCGTTGCAGTTATCGAACGACATTCGCTAACTGAAACGTAAACATTTTGCAGTTATCTAACGACTAGTATTTATATTGTCCATAAGAAATTCTTTGGAAATCCCATTGGCTGATAGCAAAATACGGCCGAATTAGAAATGTGGCCGAAAAAGTCGTTTTGCCTAACAGGTCGTATGACCGAAATCGTCGTTTGGCCGAAAAGGTATTCAGTCCGAAAATGCCGTTTGGCCGAAATGGTCGTTTGACAGAATTGGCCATTTGCCCGAAAATGTCGTTTGGCCCAAATGTCAATTACTGAACGGATACTATGGTTAAAAATGTCCATCCGCAAATGACAAATGGTCAAACGACTTTTTTGGCTGAACGGCATTTTCAGTCAAACGACCTGTTAGGGAAAACAACTGTTTCGGTCAAATTACCAATTCGACCGAATGTTCCTTTCGGCTGTATGTCGCTTTCGGCCAAACTACATTTTCGGTCAAACCATTTTCGACCTGATAATAGTTTCAGATAAACATTCAGTTTGGCTCGGCTTAATGGAGTTTGGTGAGATGAATTTTGATTTAAAGGCCAGTATCAGCTTAAAAAGTAGAGAGGTTACGAAATTCTGTTCAATGGCCTTTTGACAAAAAGGCCATATCGCCAAACGAATGGCCAGTTTTGACCATATTATCCGGACTAAAATCAAAACTCCCTCTGATTTTTTATAAATCTTCCATAAAAATAGGAAACTGCCAATGAAGATAAGCAATAAATAAATACAAATTTTTCCTAACAAATGCAAAATTTCCATAAACTATTGAGAATTTTCCACAAAACAAAATTAAATTAGCACTTCTTTAAAAGCGTTTAATGTTTATTGAAAATTTTATCAATTTTATTGCTTTTTTGTTTTTTTTAATGGAAGTTTTCTTATTTTTTATTGTTCTTTATTGATTTTTTCGTGGAAAGTTTTTATTTTTATGGAAAAAATATTTATTTTGTGGAAATTGATATATTGATAATATTGATTTATTTGAAATTTTGTGTTTTCTCAATGGCGCATTTTGATCTCTTTGTGGGAAATTTTTTGCAATTTTTGCTTTGAAAAGTGCTAATTTATTTGTGTATTGTGGAAAATAATTAAATTTTGCATTGTTTATGGAAATTTTATTTTGCTGATTATCATCCGTTCAGTAATTGACATTTGGCCTTATGGCAAATGAAATTTTAGGCCAAACGGCATTTTCGGTCTAATGACTTCTTCGGACAAACGATCGTGTCGGCCAGACAACCTGTTAGGGCAAATGGCTTTTTCGGTCGTCTGTCGCTCTCGGCCAATGGAATTTCCCAAGAACTTCTTATGGAAAAAACAAAGAATTTTCTGTAGAAATCCAAGAAAATTCCTCTAAAATCGTAAGCGTTTCCCGATGAAAACAAATCTTATCTTTTCTGTGTGCGCGTAAAAGACAGTTGATCAAACGTTAGCAAGCCTTATTAACTGACAAAAGTTGGAATGAAGTACCCTGCGATGTTTTGCGTTGGTGCGTTTGAAACCATATTAAACGTCCATATTAAACCATATCGAACGTAAAACAAGACCGAAAATATTGACGAAGCATTTTCCATCTGCTTTTAAATTTCAAACAATGTTCTTTTTGATTTTAAAGTAGAAAAAACCTGACGCGTTTTAGATGGTTAGCTTCATCGTTTTCTGAAAGGATATCGAATATCCTTTCTTCATCTCAGGACTCAATGAATTTATATTGAGAAAGTCAAAGTTGAAGCATCCCTTCTACCAGTTACAAGCTCCTTCAATTATGAAGGATTTTCTGTGTAAATTTCGAAGAATGCTCAACAGAAACTTAACAGGAACATATTCCGAATATTTTTCTGTAGAAAAACTTCCCGTTAGCTTTTACGGAGAGTTTTTTTTTTAAATTTTAATGCAATTTTCAAGAAAAATCGATGATTTTTCGAAAAAGTTCCATACAATTCAAAACATTCTCTGGAGTTGCAACGTGATGTTGTAGGGATCAATCAGAAATTTCTACGGAAATTCCAATGAATTTTTGAAATTTCCACTGAAAATTCTGCGGACTTCTTTGAATCGGCGTGGAAAAATGTGCAAAAATGTCGGCGGCGGCGGCGGCGTGCCAAAAACTGTCGGCGGCGGCGGGGTGGCGTGGCGGCGCACACCTCTACTTCTACTTAGTTTATCCTGATTGTGTGTCAATTTGTTTAGTTTGGATACGGGCTTGGTGGCCATATGGCTACCGCTTCTACCTCCTACTTTGTATCTTTTCATATATTTCTTATGTTCTTGCAATCGCTAGAGCTGGAAATGGGCTTTCATACCGTTTCCATCTTATATCTCTATACCTACAACCGGACTAGTTTTAGCAGGTAACTGTTAGAATACGAAATGAGCAAAAAAAAAGCTCGTTTCGGCATCCAATTAGAATATAAAGCACTCTTTCATTACTATCGCATTGGCAAACCGTTAACCAAGATGAATCTCTGCTATAAAACCTAACCCCCAGATTCCAATAAAATTCCGCAGGAGCTCGTGGCGAGTGCAGAGGTGCTCTCGGCTTGCAGTGGGCGAGTGACTGCATCATCAATTCCTTCCCATCCCTGATGACCTGAGGACGTGGCCAGCGCTGTTATCGACCATCCAAAATACTCTCGAACTGTGCACATTGAAGTTGTAGAGTAAATCCCATGCCATCATGCTCATGCTCATTGTGTGTGTCAATTTTTTCAGTTTGGATTCTGTCGATAATTTTGCGATCGTGTCTCCTTAATTGAGAGGAACGTGTTTTCCGAGCTGGCGGAACTGGTTCCTGGTACCACTCAAATTCTTCGTATATGACCATCTGGGGGTCTCCAGTAGCCTTGCGAGCAAAGGCGTAGGATTGCCAATCCAGAGATGACGAGTTCGATTTTCGGGTGGGAAACATTCTCGACACCCTGGGCATAGTGTATCCATTGTACTTCCCGAGCAGGAGTGACGACCTCGATAACAGAAATTGGTATGATTTAGCCTTGCATAAGAGGTAAAATACCAAAAAATAATACCAAAAACTTATATGCAGAATACTTAAGGGATACCATGCTTAGGTATTTCAATACCAAACGAATAATAATTGGTTATTCATTTGGTATTGAAATTCAATTTAATAACTGAGTTTGTTATGGCCTAAGTATTGTGCATATTAGTTTTTGGTATTATTCCTTTGGTATTTTACCTCTTATACAGGGCTAGTTCATAACAGAATATGGTATCAATAACAAAATTAAGTTTTATTGAGCCATTTTCTCCTGCTCGGGTTGCCACACAAGGTACATACTCATGCAATGGCGGGCATAGAAAAGCTTTCAACTAATAACTGAGGAAATACTAATTGAATACTAAGTTGCAAAGCAGTTGTTCAAAGCAAGTTCCAGTTGGAATGAAGAGCTATTGGATAAGAAGAAGAAGATGACCATCTGATAACAACAACGAACTATGCAAACATGTGAGTAAATATCCTTATTTCAAGTCAAGTAGCAGCCTCTTCACACGAGTTACATTGACGTGACTGGATATCATGTCTATATTCAACTCAAGTAGATACCAATTGGAATTTAATTTACTGTATCACGTTCTGTAGGAGCAAACATTGCTGATCGTTCACTATCAAAAGCGTGATCTTAGAGCGGCACACGTGTTCACCATGTCCTATTAATCCTCGCAACAGGTTGTTGCAAAACAATTTATTACTATCTATCAATGTTCCGTCAATCAATCCAGCTTATCGGATTAATAAATTAATAGAGGAAATTCAATAAAGCTATTTGAAAATACCATTGTTGAACAAATATAGATGTCTATGCAGAACAAATCGGTTTGGTATCTTATCTTTGATTTGATACCGCCTTCTGAATATACCTTTCCATACATTGCTTCCATAGTGGTGACGAAAGCAACCCCACCCCCATATGTCCCACAGACGGTCTCGTTTCATATAGATTTACCTACGGATAGGACTAACCTTTTTCGAAGTAGTAATCGGTAGCAAAGCCAAAAAATATGACCACTGCGGCATTCAGAGCCACCGCCACTGCTATCCGGATGTGAGTCCGGTGCCGCCTCCACCAGTCTTCCAATTTAACGAGGGTGGTCTGTTTTTGGGGTTTTCCATTCAGCATTGGCGCTATCGGCGCCGCCCCCTGCGTATTCGATGGGGTAGTTTGTGGCTGGAGGTGAGTAAGCGCGAAGCTGTCGCCATTCCCATGCTGAAAAAAAAAACGGCGGGAAGTGCAATTAGATGAGGTGTCACTATTTCCTACTAGTCGGTAGTTCACTTTTATTATGGAGTGCACTCGGTCACAACTAATGATGTGCAATTAGCGTCAGATTTGTTAGGATAGCAAGAATAGCTGACAGAATTGCAGAAGATAATGTCTGGTTAGAAGATAACTAATAAAAAAGTAGAAATTATGCGAAAACTCATTCAAATTAAGCCATGCAGGAATCAGTGAAAAATCAACATAGTCGAAGATTTCTGCAAATTTTAGTCTATTTGCAATCAAACATGTTATGTTTTAAAATCAAATATTTTACTTAATTATATGCGTTATTTATTTATTTAATTCAATTTATTCACTTTTGGTTATCTATAAATGCAGTCTTCATGAAAAAAAAAATTTCTATGTCAACAATTCACCATTTTGATGAATTACATTTATTTTCGAATTTCATGGAATGATTTCTATCTGATTATGAAGCATGTAGAAAGTGACCCACGATTAAATAGTCATTCAGAGCGTTTAACGCATAAGAGTGCGGTCTTTCGTACCTCGGCTGGGTTTACGATTGAGCTTCGCTTACGATGTGATAGCCCGGTGCTGGTCTATTAGGAAAGATAAAGTAAACGAGTGGAATTAGCAACGATAAGATTAGAATTCGGAGTATTTTGGAATGGAGCATGTTTTGTAATACAACGTTATTGGACGATAGATAGGTAAGAGTGGGATGAGTGAGTCGGAAAACGATGAGCATGGGAGTAACATCGATGAATGATGATGGGTGGCTGGTGTTTATGTTTATGTTCACCTTTTGGTACTACCGTACCGGCTTACCGTATCGTGATCGTAGGCTTCATTCTGAATTCCGCTCATTTTGCGTGGGTTAAATTTACCAAATACAAGGGATGGCTGGTTAGGTCAAGCAACGCTGTTATTTGCTAACTGGTCGCACTCATTTCATATCTGGAATAAAATTAAAGAATGGCGAAATATTCAAAATAATGCAACAATTGTATTTGGGAGAAAGCTCCCACTCCTAATAGCCCTTTCCATTATAAAAATAAGACACAAGTACACACGAATTACCATTCAGCTTCAATCGTTCATTGTTTCCCTGAAATTCATAGATCTCGTTGCGGAATGGTGAGAATAAAAACCGAGTGCTTAGCGCATCGCGCGCTAAGTCGCTAGAACCCACAAGCAGAAGCTGTACTTCTAATATTTTTCCTGTGATTTTAGTGGAGACGCATGGTATTCGGATGAGTCTATACCATTTAGTCAGGACATGTACTGCCGTTCTACGCATAAATGTCCCGTGTATATAGGAAATCCCAAATATGTGTAGTCGAACCAAGTTTCGTCGAATGACATTAATGGGCCAAACATAATTGATACGTTTGCGTGCGTCAATTGTGTTTGACCCATTAGTCAAAAGGACATTACGTTGAAGGGACATTTCTGCTGCCGCAAGCATAGCTGTCCCATGTAGATATGTAAACATCAATATCAATATGGTACAATAATGCTTGCGACGCCCGATTTTCACGAATGGACATTTAATTTTTGGATAACAAATAACGTGGAACATTTCATTTAATAAGCCTTAATGTGTTATTATTTGTCCACTCCACCACCCACTTGCAAGTTGCACATAGCATCGATTCATGCATCAAAGTTTTGCGAATTATCATCGGAAAAAGGGGGGACGTCAGTTGTCATACACATATAGTGATCGAGGTACTAACTTCCTGAGGGCTAGCAAGAAGATGAAAGCAGCCATCAAGATTCCGATCAGGAACGGCTCAAGGTCGAGTCTACCGGGTAACATGGTGATTACGAAGAAGGATATCGGTTTTACTGCGTTGAAGTTGAATAATGGTTATAACCGGTCCAGCGATGGGCCCTAAGTACCCCGATTCATCGAGAAAAATACAGTAATGGGCAATCTGATCTGCTTTTAGGCAACTAGCTCCTCTCTTCGGTACGTAGATAATTAACCAAATGGATATCAAACTCATGAGCTACTCTAAACTAATCTGACTCGACTGATCGAACGTGTGTTCAAATGTTTGTACAAAAGCGTCGGTTCTGTCATCCAGCGGCTGAATAAGAAATACTATTCTTCAGAAGATGGCAGATGGCAGCTCCATTCCGGTGGATAGGTACCTCAGGCCAACAACCGACTGTTCCGAAACTTATCAAACCGTTCCACAGTGGCTAATAAATAAGAAAGCGGTAGATGAATGTAAATTCTGCATAGAATTATTTGGCCTACATCAGAACAGGGTTTGCTTAAACGTTCCTTTGATTTCAAATGAAAGTTTAGGCCAATTTGACGTTCTTAAAAGGCTACATTTTCAAAATCCTTCTTTAGGAATTCGTTTTTGGAAAATGATGAGAACAAAATTAACAGCTGCAGATAATCGCCTGATTATTTACAGTGTTGATGATCGCTCTTACAATCTCATGAAAAAATGAATTTTAAACTGAACTACGGGTTCCAAAAATTGGATTGCAAACCATACGTGCAGAAAAATTCATTAAAACTTTCAATAAAAATTGATTTTTATCTTTAAGTTTCTCTTAGACGGAAACTTTTTGTCTCTTTTGGACCAAACCATCGGTTCGTAAACGTATTTATTGAAATACATATGCAGAACATCTGCTATAAATGAGAATGCATCTACTCCAAAAGAAGACGCATTTTTAGATTTGGTCTCTCGTCTGGGGACCTTTCTCTCCCTCTACGGGTTTTCATCAGCAACCAACAACCCCCCTGTAGTATATAAGATCAGGTCTATAAAATATCGAAAAAAGTGATCCACTTCACTGCCTTGTGATATTAGCAATCAGTAAATTTCTTATTATAGTATACTCTTTTGTTGTGTATTTATTTTTAATGTGTAGCGAGCTACCTTGGTTTTAAGACATATTGATTCAATCTACCACAAAATCATTTCGGAATGCTCGTGTCAAAAAAACGAAGTGCGAATCAGTTTGCTGAGTATTGTTGTGACGAACGGACGAGTCTAGAAACCTCATCTGGGTCACGACAATGACGTACACAGAAAGAAATAAAATTGTACCTTTAAAAATTGTGCACTTTTAATCCAAAAAGTTGCAAATTTCCGTAAAAATAAAAGTGAAATAACATAAAAAGAAAGTTATGCATTTCATTCAAAAGTGTTTTTTATCTTTCCTGAGTGTAATTTTAAAAGTTCATCTTTTCAATTTCAAAAACTGTTAAACTATCAAAAACTGTTCATCTGTCAACAAAAGTTCTGAACAAAACAGAGAAGAAGAAGAAGATGGTTTCGAAAGGGCACTATGGTACATCGTGTGGAAAAAAAGTAAAAAATGAAATCAATTGTGTTCTTTATGAATTTCAAAGTCATATTCATTAAAATGAATACATGTACGATATTTGAAAATAAAATTTACATAGTATAATACAATTAGATAATGTAGTACGATGTCACGAATGAATTTGCTGCAGAACCTAATTATACTTTATACACACAAAAAACAAATATGGTGCCATAGAAAGTTTTGCACTTTCCGCTTAAAAAGTGCTTCGTTCCTTTAAAAATAAAAATGAAATTGGTTTTTGTTCAAGTATTTTCTTCATTTAAAAGTTCATTTTCTCTTGTTCTCATTATAAATTTAAAAGTTCTTCCTTTCCCACTAAAAATTGTAGAACTGTCAAGTCTATTAACGATAAACCTTTTGGTAAAAATGAGAGATTTGAAAAATAAATAATTAAGTCCCAAAACGGCATTATGGGCTATCAAGTGGTAAAAAATTACTATATATGTATTTGGGTTATCAAACAAATTATTGAGTTATTTTTATAATTCTTACGTTAGAATAAACACATATAAAAAATAAGTCGAAAATAATAACAAAGCTTATTTTACTTGCATGTATATTTAAAAATATATATATTTTTATCAACATGCTTTGTCCATCATGTTTAGAAAAATTCTCATAGTGTTTTCCGTGGTTGTTTTTTTTCCCACGCATCGCGTAAAACAACAACAAACCAGATTTTTTTTTGCAGCTGCAGGTCTGGTGCTGTGCTTATTTAATTCGTCTTCGTTAAGTGAAAATTCTAATAAATTGTCTCGAAAGTGAGAACTGCAAGGAAGACATATTATTTGGCTTATTCGGTTATTTGAGGTTCTTAGAAATATCCCTGAAACGCCGCCAGTATCCAAAGATGCTCCCATTTACTGCATTGATCATCAGGCAAGGACGACGCTATAATACAGAACGCCGAAAAAACGACCGGGCTCGCGACCGAGCGGGACATGGAATCATGGAATCGGAAGGTAAGTCATACTTCAAAAGTAAGGATAAAAAAGTGTCTATAGATGGAATTAGAACCCCTGTGTACTAATTCCAGCCATCAAAAACAGTGCCCAACTCCGGTGCTTCGAAGACCGCGACCGAAGTTAGGCGCTGCTTTTGCTGTTCGATATCAGAGCATTTATGGAAGGTTTTTGCTTTTTTTTTTACAGATAATATGTAGTTCCGGTACCCATTTGTGTCCGACGAAAACATCATCGTGCATTGTATAAAGAACTACTCTGCGAACCCCGACGAATGCATGGATTTTTCCAGCCGCCTTGGCGAATGAGAGCTTGCACTATTTAATAAAGAAATAATTAAAATAATAAAATTCATAAACTTCATACCGACTTAATTTAATTTCAGAGGAAAAGTTGAAAAAGGTAGGGTGTGGGAAGTTCCTTTTTGGGTAAATCATTATTGAAAATATCCCAGTATATTTTCCACAGGGAAACCTTTTAAATTTGACAGTTGTACAATTTTGTTTTGAGATGTTTAAACTTTTAATTTTAGAATGGTATGCAGCTTTTATGATATGGTTATTTCAAAAGTATGCGTACTTTTATTTTGAGCATAAGCAACTCTCTACGAAAAAGAACCAATGCAACTTTTTATTTTAACCCATGGTTTTTTTAATTCTACTTATGGTTTTTCTTTCTGTGTAGCTGGTAGATTTTGAACCGTTTTTTTGTTGACGGTTGTTTGTTTTTTGTAACGGTAAGCAAAAAAAGGAAAATACAAGAAAACAAAACAAAAACAAAAATGTAAAACAAAAAGCGAAAAAAAAAAATAAATGGAAAATGTCCTAGATAGGCTTCCTGACGGAAGGGCAGAGGAGTAGGCCGGGTGACAAAGAAAAAGAGCAAAAAGAATGAAAATGATTAAAGCTAGCGTCTCCGGTAGGCTCCCTGACGGAAGGGCAGAGGAGTAGGCCGGGTGACAAAAAAAGTGCAAAAGAGATAGCACAAAGAAACAATAACCGAAAAATGCTAGCTTCCCCGATAGGCTCCCTGACGGAAGGGCAGAGGAGTAGGCCGGGTGACAATTAAAAGTGCTAAAAGAGATCGTGCTAAAAAAAAAAAACAAAGAAAAAAATATGGAAAGTTTATAAAAATGCGTCTCCGCTAGGCCACTCGACGGAAAAGCAAAAAAAACAAAGCGAAGACAAGTTGAAAAAAGAATTATATAAAATAGGTGAGGTTTGAATTGAATACGGAAATGAAACATGTTTGATTGAAGCAAAAACAAAACTTTGAATAGATATTTTAAGATTCGATAAAAATAACGGTTTTGGAATTAGGTTTCAAATATTTTGTTTACTGAACTTTCAATTGAAAAAATGTTTCTAGATTTGAAGATGTGTTTCAGAGACCGTATAACCGTTTGGAAAACTGGAAGCAAACTCGAAGGTAACAGGAGATTGGAATTGATTTATTTTTAAATTTGAAGAATGAATATGGGAATCGCAATAAGAATTGGCATTTGGAGATTGGAATGGATTCGTATTGAATTTGGATTGGATTTGGATTAAATTTTGATTGGATTTGGATTTCTATTGGATAAAGTTTGGATAGAGTTTAGATTGGATTGAAATGGCTTCGGATTTGGATTCGATGGTGATAAGGTTTATGTTAAATTTGATAGAATTTTGATGAATTTGGTTTGTTTTGAAATTAGATTGGTTTTGAATTGGGTATGAATTGGGTGAACGTTGAATTTGGATTGGATTTTATTTAATTTGAATTGGATTTGGAATGGATTTGGATTGGACTTCAATTTGGGTTGGATTTGTATTAAACTTGGATTGGATTTGTATTGTATTTGGATTTCAATGGGATTTGGATTGGATTCGTATTGGATTTAGATTGGATTTAGATTGAATTTCAATTGTATTTGGGTAGGATTTGGATTGGATTTGGATTGGATTTCTATTAGATTTGGATTGGATTTGGATTGGATTTGGATTGAATTTGGATTGAATTTGGATTGTATTTGGATTGGATTTGGATTGGGTTTGGATTGAATTTTTATTGGATTGGATTTGGATTAGATTGGATTTGGATTGGATTCCCGCATAATAAAAAACAACATGTTATATGGTCAGAATCATTATTGCGATGTAAGATATAGCTTCACAGTTTTCGTTGCAGTTATCGAATACTTTTCGATCGATTCAACTATAACTGCTCGACATCATCACTAAATGTCAACATATAACATGTTGTCTCAAAAATGTTTTTTATTTCCTGCATTATATGTCAACATTTTATCATACTGTTGAGCGAAAATTTTGCACGCGAAAACAGACGATTTTTTATGGTGACATAACTTAACAACCCATTCAACATATTGTTATTTGCCAAATAACCGTACCACAAACTGTTAAAACTTTATATGAGATTGTTCATTTACAGTTGTCAACAGTAAACGATACTGTTGTCGACCGCACGGGAAAATATCCATTTACAGTTTGTAATTATGCGGGTTGGGATTGGATTGTATTTGGATTTGGATTGGAGTTGGATGGTTTTGGATTGGATTCAAATTGGATTTGGATTGCTCTTGGATTAGATTCGGATTGGATTTTGATTGTATTTGAATTAGATTTAGGTTGAATTTGAATGGGATTTGAATTATATTTGGATTGGATTTTGATTGTATTTAAAATTTGATTTGTATTGGTTGAAATATGGATAAGTTTTGGATTGTATTTGCTTTAGAATTGGATTTGGTGTGGATTGGATTTGGATAGGAATTATATTGGATTTGGATAGAAATTAGATTGGATTAGGATTGAATTTGTCTTGGATTTGGGTTGGATTTGGAATGAATTTGGATTCGATTTGAATTGGATTGGATTGTAATTGAATTAAGGTTAATTTTGGCTTGGATTTGGATTGTGTTTGCATAGGAATTGGATTTCATTTGATTTGTATTGGATTTGCATTAGATATTGATTGAATTTGTTTTGTTTTAAATTGAATGTAAATTGGATTTGTATTGAATTGAATTTGTTTTATTATCTTATTTTCTTTTTCCCTTTTTCCTTATTCCTCTACTCACTCCCCTAACACCCTTCAGGTAAATGATGACATAGGCTGTATGAAAGCGAGGCACAAATCTCCCATCTGTAGGGGAACGTGCCGCTTGAGCCGACTTTCTGATACCAGTTCAGCCAGTTTTGACCAGGGGGGGAGTAAGCCTGTCATCCACGAACAAATCAAGCCTACCTAAGATGCAGAGTGTATGTAATTAAGAGTGGCGACACTGTCAGAATTGGAACAAAACTCATCTGTCATTCCCATACAAAATCGCGTTCCAAACGAGCAGGAGACCTGTCAAATGCGGCACATGTCGCCACTCTTAATTACATACACTCTGCTAAGATGTATTATCCGGGCCTCGCCGCTTGGGAAAGGCGGGCCACCCTGGGCCACCCCGCTTGGCAAGTGTAACATTTTTCGAACTGGAATCTTGTAGGATATTGGTTAACCTACACTACTGCTGACTAACGAAAAAAATGTGGGATTGTTTATTTACATTTGCTTCATACTACATGCAGAGGAGGCGCGATGCACCGCATATTACCCCCCTGGTTTTGACCAGCAAACTGAAGAACAGCTTATCTGCTACTGATTTCCGATGACAGTTATCTAAATTATCATTTAATTGTACAGAAATTTGATTTTTTTAAAGCAGCCGCACACTAATTATTTATATGGAACGTAAGAAAATGACAGACCCCCCTCCCTCCATAAGTGCTTACGTAATTAGTGTACGACCCCTTTGTACGGGTCTGAGACGAGACCTGCAAAGAGGAAAAAATGTAACTTCAGCTGCTGCCAGTCAACTGCTGTCACGAACTGTCAGGTGCAACCAGCAGCTTTTTGAGTGAAAGTATTGGTATCCCAAATAAAATATTCCACATCATTTTTGTTTTACCAAGACTTTTTTACTTTAACGAGTATTCCAAGCTTTCCGTTTAGCTTGTTAATAATCAGTAATAAACCTGTGTTTTGTTCCCGGTATAAAAATCCTTATGAAAATGAATTTACTATTTCGTGAATTGGATACACTTTTATTGTGCTCAGAAGGGTCCACCTGGGGCTTAGGTGAAACAGTCAAGTAAACAGTTGAAACTCGATGGTCAACTGTGATGAAAAGAAGAACAAGTGTCAAAACAAGAGAAAAGAAGCAGCGTCTTTGCAGGTCTCGTCTCAGGTACGGGCAATAGATTGGACCAGGAGTTGTTTTGGGGACGAGGAGCTCAGGACCTGACACGAGACCTGCAAAGACGCTGCTTCTTTTCTCTTGTTTTGACACTTGTTCTTCTTTTCATCACAGTTGACCATCGAGTTTCAACTGTTTACTTCACGCTCGTTCGGCTGAACTCAATTTTGAGTCGCTTTAACTCAAAATAATAAGTTCTTCAGAGACGTCAAACGCTGAGTAACTGAGAATTATTATTTTGAGTTAGTTTGACTCATTCTTTATAAATCGAAGCAGAACTGGAAAATGAGTTCAGAGTGAAAATTTCAAGAAGTCCAACGGTCGCTGATAGAACTTCATGTAAGTTTTAATAACCTATAAAGTCTCAACTAAATTTAATATTATTTTGGCTCTTTTTCGTAGCAGAACTAAAATCAGTAAGCGACAATCCAGAGCTGGATCCAAAGAAACTGAAGTATGTATAACTATTTAGACAAGGTAACCCGCATTTCTTGTTTCCATATGAATAAATTTATTAAGTATTTTGAAGATTGTAGTTTCGGAACTTTGGTGACGCCCTCATACACTACGTCAGTTATCAGCATCAGTGATCGCAATTACGACACCCAGATGCTGTTCAATGCAGATATGAAGGTATAAAGGAGGTTTGGGCAGAGGTCCACGGTTAGAACGATATTTCAGCAGCGCGCAGCAGCCATTTAAGGAACGGTTTTATTATTGTATGTGTATATAATGTTTATGTATTTGAATATATTGTATATTCTAATTTATATTGGATAATAAATGTATCGCTCTGTTTCTGAATTATTTCTTTTTTTGACTGAGCAAGATTGTTTTTCTCGATTTGACAAACTCAAAATCCTATATATATTAGTTTTTGTGAATTTGAGTTGAAGCAACTCAAAATAAAATATCTTCTTCCGTTACTCAAAATTGAGTTCGATGGCCCTAACTCAATTTTGTCTTGAGCCAGTTTTTACGATTTTAAGTTAAACTGACCCAAATTTGAGTTCAGCCGGACGAGCGTGTTGACTGTTTCACCTAAGCCCCAGGTGGACCCTTCTGAGCACAATAAAAGTGTATCCAATTCACGAAATAGTTAATTCATTTTCATAAGGATTTTTATACCGGGAACAAAACACAGGTTTATTACTGATTATTAACAAACTAAACGGAAGGTTTGGAATACTCGTTAAAGTAAAAAAGTCTTGGTAAAACAAAAATGATGTGGAATATTTTATTTGGGATACCAATACTTTCACTCAAAAAGCTGCTGGTTGCACCTGACAGTTCGTGACAGCAGTTGACTGGCAGCAGCTGAAGTTACATATTTTCCTCTTTGCAGGTCTCGTCTCAGCTCAGGACGACTGGCGCAGTGTTAGGAAGACCGAATAGATGAGCGAAGCTTGCATATCAAGAAGGAGTGTTGGTATATGCATCAGGTAGTGTGCGATGGGGCCCTCCTTAGCCGTGCGGTAAGACGCGCGGCTACAAAGCAAGACCATGCTGAGGGTGGCTGGGTTCGATTCCCGGTGCCGGTCTAGGCAATTTTCGGTTTGGAAATTGTCTCGACTTCCCTGGGCATAAAAGTATCATCGTGCTAGCTTCATGATATACGAATGCAAAAATGGTAACCTGGCTTAGAAACCTCGCAGTTAATAACTGTGGAAGTGCTTAATGAACACTAAGCTGCGAGGCGGCTCTGTCCCAGTGTGGGGATGTAATGCCAATAAGAAGAAGAAGTGTGCGACACCTCGCGATAGATGGGAGATGAGCAGGAAGTTGGTAGCTGCTCTTTTGCATATTATGGAATGTTGTTGACGATGTGTTATGCAACGTACACACCAGAAAACGCTTCGGTTGCTGCTTTGTTTGAACATGTGTGAAGTTGTTCGAACAACTATTTGACAGTTGGCGGCTCGGTTGGAAAAAATTAAAACGGTTTGATTTTGGTTTGAGCTACACGGAAGAAATAAACTACCCAATAGTGAGTTTAATTCACCCAACCTCGAACATCCGTACGGGAAGCCAAAATTGAGTAAGTACACACAAAAAAAAATCGTTGGTAAAAATCAAAGAAACGTTGGTAAAATTAAGAAAATTAGTTGGTGATTTTCAGTAGAAAGTTTAGGACTGTTAAATCTACAATTGCAAAAATGTGACTTCGCTAGGAACTTTGACAAGTGCCGACTTTTCAAAATAACATTTTCCTCTCAAAACAAAATGTGTATTTTACTATTCAAAATAACATTTTCCTCTTAAAACTAAATGTGTATAAAACTTCTCAAAATAACATTATCTTCTTAAAGCTAAATGCGTGTAAAATCCATTAGAATTGACAGTCATGCTTTCAAAACAACAAACAATACCTAATTTCCACATGTTTATTTATTTTTCTAAATTATTTTTGTTACATCTTTGTATCTTTACCGATGGCGTGAACGCTCCGTTCGGCAGCGGTCGCATCTGCAGATCCTTCACCAGTGGTGGTGGTGGTACTAGCCGCGCTGATATGGTACTGGATCGGAGCCGCCGCCTTGACCTGTGTTCTCTTTCTCGGTGTCCTAGTGTTCTTGAGCAGCTGGATCAGATTGACTGGGAATACTGTTCGGTCAATTTATTGATCCATATCTCCGTCGGCGGGCTGCGGCTGGAGTTGCTGGGATGCGATTCGTTGTGCATGTTGCCGATATGCATAACATCGCACGGTAGCTTGCGTTTGGCAACATTTTTCCTTTTCTCAGCATCTGGTGTGTTTCGACCAACCGGAAAGTTAAGGGTCCGGACGAAATATTGCCCTCTGCAATACACTGGAGACCTCCTTTTTATCAGTCGGACAACATCGATGCCACATTCCTTTTTTGACCTAAAAACAGTTTTAACTAATTATATACTTATAAATTACGAAATATATTTAAATTACTTACAATGGTGATCTTAAGATTTTCCTTTATCAATTCATTTTGCAACTATCACTGACAGATAGCCGTGGGCTGCCAGATACATTGTTTCTTCTTGTCAGTGCTGCCAAAAATGTGAAATTTTGAAGTTCGTTTGATAATTTTTCAAATTTTATTCTAAAAGTTTTGACTGTGAAAATGAGAATTTTAAATTGAAAAAAAACTTTCGAATCAATCAATTTAGCATTCGATTCAAAAGTTTTAACTTTCAAAAATACCAAATTTTCCATATTGTTGAAATAAAATTAGAAAATGTTAGAAACACAACTTTTTTTCGCTCTGTGTAGGGTCGAAGTAGTTTGCCTTTACTCCCATGTTAAAAAAGTACCCAACGGAAAATTTATTTACCCAAATGTAAGTTTAATTCACTCAATTTCGACCTCAGGTAATAAAACTCAACATTGGCTTCCCGTATTGAACTGGCGTCGTTGGATTGTTTGGCTCTTTTGTTTTTGACAACAAAAGAAAGAGTGGATGAAAGAGAAGAGAAGAAATAACTCAAAAGTAAGTTTAAAAATACTCATTTTTGGGTACTTTTTTTCTTCCGTGTAGGATAGGATGTGATAATTGAATTGCGACTGCCTTGTTGTTTCCTCAGTCGGTTGCTTCGACGAGGTGGTTGGCCAGTGCTTCCGAAATTTTTTTGGTAAAATCCGCCAAATAATGTATGTAAAAAAATGATGTTTTCTCGTTCATTTCTTCCATTATTCGTAATAAAAGATGTTACGTACTATCAAAAAAATGTTTTAACATGGAATAAGATGAGTTTTACAGTGAAATGGGTAAAAAGATGGTTAAAAATGCTTCTAATCGAGTGTTTTAAATAAGCATAACCCTTGAGAATAATGCATACATCATTTGCAGTCTAGCATGAATTCATTTCACCCAAAAAATTAAAATACAAACATTTGAATTTTGTCATAAAATTGAATTTAATTACCCAGCAACACGGCCAAGCTAACAACAAACTGCCCTTTTGAAAATGTGATACCGCCGATCGAAGTAAGTGATTGTCATTTTTACCCAATCAGCAACCGGCACGATTTTGACAGAAAATCGGTACGATTTTTAATGGCTAATTGGCACATCCTATCCTAGGGTTTGAGTAGTCGGGGGCGGAGTCGAGGTTCGCCGAACATGTTTGAGCATTTGTAGTGAAGTTGCACAAACCCTCATATATTTTTTGATGGTTCGCTTCGGTCGTTCGTGTGTGATATTGTTGGTCGAATAAATTGATTGTTCGTGCCGCTGTTGGTAAAACTTGATGGATGTTTGAATAAACAAGAGGTGGATTCAATGTTGGTCAAACTGCTTGACCGTTTGTACGTTCCATTATGGAAAGTGTATTGAATGATAGAAAACGAGAATAAAGCCCCAAACGCAATACAACGGAACGGCGACGGAAACGGAAAATTTGACAGTTAGCCCATATATTTTCTGTCAAATTTGCCGTTTCCGTCGCCGTTCCGTTATATTGCGTTTGGGGCTTAAGAAACATATGTTTCATATCCACGCTCATATGTTCATGTTAACTGCAACTACGGGCCCTGAGTGCGGCTAGCTATCCAGGCGGCAATAGGCCTAATGATCTTCGGGATTTCAAAAATAATATCCCGGATATCGGAAAATCCCGAATTTTCCTAGATCCCGGGATTTCTTGTCCCGGGGTGGAAACTCTAACTGAATACTTTCAAAATCAAAACACAATCTTGACATGAGGCAAATTGTGGCAGACCATACGCACAACAAAGTACAAGTTGTAAGCCAATGTAAAGTGTGTTTAATCAAAAACTAACGAGCCTGGATTAATAACAAAGAGCGCAGTGTCAAAATTGGAACAGCGCGTTTGCCCTCAAATCCTTTGTTCCAATCGGTTCTTAAAGGTAGGAGTATTGCGCCACTTGTATAATGCAGGCACTTTAGTGGTTCCTATGCAGAATAACTATTTTAACCTTTATTTCTGCATTTCTGCTTTCTTCTTGGGAAGGGGCTTCTGAATGTTTTTACCCCGTAACCATAATTTCGTCAGTTTTCAACCGATTTTGGCGATTCCGTTTGCTATGCATGGGCGTAGTGTTGCGCGTCGCGTCACGCTGGGCGTTGAAGTCAGCGTTTTGTACTAAAACGCAACGCAAATGAACGTGACGCATACACTCCCACAATGCAACGTTCGCGTTGTGCGTTTATTTACCAACAATAATGGTTTTAAAATGCATGATTTATTGCTCGTAAGATATTTTCAAATAAAGTGAGAAAATTATTAACGAACTTAGGCTGCCAACCATTCCACCGATTCCTTTAACTTTTAGTTAAAATTTGACAGTTCTATGGTTATTTTCCCATCGTGGTTAAAATTTTACTCCGAAGCCGAAGCTCCGAAGCTTGTGCATGCTAAGAGTTGATCATTTTGACGGGAAAAATTGGAAAATTGTCAAAATGCAACGATTTTCTGAGTTCTGAAGAAAGGCATCAAGCTCGAACTGAAATCGATCTAGAGTGCGACGCTGCAATCAACTAAATGATTGACAGATCGAAAATGACACCCGAGCAAGATAGGACAGGTTCACCTAGTTTATTACAAAATCCTCCAGCAACTTCTTCGGTAATGTCTTCAGAAATTTCACCATTATATCACAAGAAATCCTCCACGAACTCCTTTACAAGTTCTGCAGAGAATTATTCAGATAATTTCGTGTTGTTTCTCATACAAATTTCTGAAAAAGTTGCACTGTGGAATTCCTAAGAATATTAAGTGGAAATTTCGACGAATTGCCAGTAATCATTCCTGAGAATTTCCTGAAAGAACTCCGGTGGAAACTTTAAGATTTCCGCTGATCTCCCATCTCCCCATTTTCGCCGAAAATTCCTCCGGGAATTCTTCCAGGAATTCCACCGGCAGTTCCTCCAAGAGTTCCTCCAGGAGTTCCTCCTAGAATAATTCCGGTAGCTCTATCGGCAGTTCCTATTTCTCCAGAATTGGAATTCATTTAGGCTTCTTCAGGAATTTATGTAGAAATTTCACCAGAAGCTCCTCCGAGAGTTTCTCTGGGTGCTCTTCAGTGAATTCTCCGGGAGGTCCTCTGATGATGATGATGGTCCAGCCACATCCCGAGTAGCACACTTGTCACACATCAGTCAATGTGACTCATATGCGACCAAATTAAGTCACATTGGAGTTGCTGCAACCAAATCGTACTGAACTGTGCTACTAGGGATACCCCTACAAATGTTTCAGCTAGACAAGATTTGTCTATAAGATGAATTCTCCAAGATTTTTTCCGCGAATTCTTCTGGTAGTTTCACTGCCAGTTTCTCAAGAGGGTTCCTTTGAAAATTCTACCGGGAATCTCTTCAGAAATTCTTCCGGAAGTTTCCCCGGGAATTTCTCCGGGAGTTCCAGGAAATCATTCAGGCTTTTTTCATGAAATCATTTAGGCTTTCTTCAGAAATTTGTCTGAAAATTCCTCCCGAAGTTCTTCCGATAGTTTGTCTGGGAGTTCCTCCGGGAGGTCCTTCTTCTAGGAGTTCTTCCTGAAATTCCTCCGGGAGTTCTTACGGGAGCCCCTCCGGCAGTTCCTTCAGGGATTCCTCCGGGAGATCTACCAGCAGTTTCTACGAGAATTCTTCCGGGAGTTTCACCGGCAGAACCTTCGGGTGTTCCTCTGAGGAGGAACTCCCAGAGTAATTTCCGGAGGAACTCCCGGGAGAATTTCTGGAGGAATTCCCGGAGAATCATCAGACGAAATCTCGGGGGAACTGCCGGTGGAGCATCTGGAGGAATTTCTTGAAGAACTACAGAAAGAGGAATTCCTGGATGAACTTCCAAATGACCTTCCGCAAGAATTTCAAGAGAAACTTCTGGTAGAATTCCGGGAGGAACTCCTGGAAGAATTCTTAGAGGACCTCCAAGAGGAATTCCGGAAGGAACTCCCAGAGAAGTTTTCCTATGTACTTCTGGAGGAATTTGTAGATAAA
Organism: Armigeres subalbatus; assembly: GCF_024139115.2. Lineage (NCBI taxonomy): Eukaryota > Metazoa > Arthropoda > Insecta > Diptera > Culicidae > Armigeres > Armigeres subalbatus. The sequence continues at coordinate 77,201,090 of NC_085140.1, forward strand.
TTGCTAAAGAAAGCCTGAATGAATTCCCGAAGGAACTACTAGTGGAACTCCCGGAGGAATTTTCAGAGGAACATTAGGTGAAATACCCGGAGTTGAATTTCTTGAACTTCCGATATCCCATTTCACGTGAAATTCCTGCCAAATATCCTCCAGGAATTCCCTGTGAAGTTCCTGGAGGGATTCCCGGAAGAACTCTAGGAAAAACTCCTGGAGGAGCTCCCGGAGGAACTCCCACAAGCACTTCCGGAGGAATTCCCACAGTCCTGAAATATATCTTGGAGAAGTTCCTAAAGGAATTTCCGGAGAAATATCTGAAGGAATTCCCGGAAAAATACCAGGAGGAATTAATGCAGAAATTCCCAGATGAAATCTTGAAAGTATTCCCAGATGAATTGCTGAAGAAATTACCGGATGAATTCCCGGGGGTTTGTTCTGAAAAAATCCTGGAAGAACTCTTGGAAGATGTCCTGGAGGAACTCTGAAATTAATAGCCAAATGAAATTCTGTAGTATATTCCGAGTGAATTCCGGAAATAATTCTAGGAGAATTCCGCGGATAAATTCCCGGAGAAATTCCTGCAGGAATTCCTGGAGAAGTATCTGAAGGAATTCCAGGAAAAATACTTGCAAGAATTCTCGGAGAAATACTTGAACGAATTCCGGGAGAAATTCTTAAAGAAATTTCTAGAGGAATTTTTGAAGGATATTCTGAGGTAATTGCGAAAAGAATTCCAGAATGAAATCCTAGAGGATTTCGCTATTGAATTTATGGAGGTATTCCCGGAAAATTTCCTGGAAGTTGGCCCTGGAGGAAAAAAAGGCCCTTGTTGCTATGCATTCAGAAATTCGTCCTCTATCTATTCATGCCACATAGAAACGATTTGGATTACCTGGATACCGGCATTCCGGATTAGCTAGACCATGTCTCAAAAATAGATAAGTTGATGCTGTAGGAACCAAATGATGATTTCTTGTATCCTGAGTTACCAGTTTCGTAGAAAACTCGAGGGTTATGACGTCACAAAGTTTCCCATTAAGGCTATTTGTTGACAGTTTACTAACACAAGCAGACATCGACTTCATCCGCACCTTTATTAGACTCATTGACTTCAGATAGCTGAGATCACTACCACACAGATAACAAGCTACCACTTCAACTCAGCAGAGGCTCTGCCGGCAATGACGTTGGCCGCTTGTATGGGGAAATGCCAGAGCTGCCAGTCTTCTTGATAAAGTGGTCTTCGGTTAAAGCCAAACCGACTTGAAGTACATACCAAAATGTCTAGAAAGTCTTTCATTCGTTTCAATAATAGTAAACGCTCCAGTAAACCAGACTGGCAACCTGAGTATTAAAGAACACAGAATATATGAAATAGAATATACATTTTTAGGTTTCTTATTAAATTCAATTTATTTGATATTATGAAATCACGAAGAATAGCAATGAGAAATACGACACATGTTGATGTTTCCAGTTGTTTTTTTTGGTGCAGGAAGATGTAGCCAAACTGTTCCACGACATTGCTGTTTTGAGAACCGCATTCGCTTGAGGGCTAGTTTTTGACTGGCTGGAGATTAATGATTCTTCTGTATAAAGCTCAAACCAAAAGCCGTCGAATTTGGTCTAAAAGTTGTACAGCACAAAATGGGTTGTAACATTGTAAGTATCAGACCAGGGCTAATACCTTAAATATTTGGGAGCAAGTGCATGCGCTTTTCCTTATTTTTAAAGGGAAAAAATAATTCAAAATAATGGATATTAGACGAAGTGGGAGAAAACTATCAAACTATCTTTTAGATAAGGTCATAAGTAGAACAACAATGATTGTCAAATCACTCTGAAGACTAGATTTCCCACAGATAAGGCCAGATGACAAGGATTGAATCCCAGGATTCAATCACCCCTTGTGATTTATAGAAAATCAATGCTTGCCAGGATTAGGATCAAATGCGGGAGTAAGAGTAGTTTCGATCTCATTTTTTAAATCCCAGCATCTTCTAGAGTGGGATTTTTTGAAGACTGGTACTGCCATAAAAAGAAAAGCTGGTTTAACTATTGGTTGAATCCTTCGTGGGATCAGTTTAAGTTCATCGATATCAAAATTTTCTTTATCGATCTGTTGAATCTGTCTTTTCCAATGTATTGTTGGGTCCACATAAATGGTGATACCTGTTTAAACGTTGGAAGATGAAACCTTAAATTGGTAAATTCCTGTAGATCTATAACCAAATTCAACGCAGCCTTTTTAAAATTATTATTGGAATATTGATTAGAACAAGCGAATGCAACTTCTGTATTGTTGATCTGGCGTTATCAAATGTTATCTAGAGATTAAAGGTTGAGAAGCACTTAGATTGACTGGTACACAAACGCAGAGATTAAATCTCTATGATTAATCCCAGAATCAATCTTGCATGCTGAGCTTTATTAAAATTAAGATTTGTAAAAATCCCAAAAATAAGGATGAACTCAATGCATGCTGTTTAAAATCTGAGAGTAGAATGATGCTCTTGAAATACTGCTGTTCATTAATGTAATTCCTGAAAAATATTGGGTGTGTCTTAAATCGTTGTTGTACCTTTCTTCCTTCCATCGCACATAGGAGTAAATAAGCCAATTCTTGGCCAAAACTATTTTTTGCGGTTATTTGGGCCTGATATTCCTAGGACGAAGTAATAATTGCCAATTATGCAGGAAAATGCAATTTTTTGGCTAAATCTATCCACCTAACAGTGTAAACCAGATAAAAATCTCAAAATACATATGTTTTCACATAAAACCTCGCGTTTTATGTAAAATCTCTTGCTTCCGCTACGTGAACGATTCTAAAATGGCTATATTTCACAAAGTAGCAAGAAACCCGTAGTTAAAGCTCTATCCTTAAATGGATTTTCTAACATTTACATAGGAAAAAAACATCTAACTTATTTTAACCCATGCCCAAGATCCCAAAAGAAAAATGGTTGTATAAATTCGCATGCACAAAAGTAAACACTGTTTTCTGCTCGAACACTCTTTTCTCCTTAACTCCCCTATCAGAGAATAATATCAGTTATGGGCGTTTGAAGCCTTACAACAACCTAGAACGTCCTGAACATAGCAAAGTTCGGAAACAGAAAATATTCAGTACATTAGCAGCGATCTGTATTGTTCCAAAATAAAATTATCATTCAAACGTAGCTATAGAGCTACCGCGGTAAACAGTCCACTTTTTTAATATCCCTTGTACGCCCTAGGGTATCCAAACTATGCTTGAGTTCAGGACCTTAGATGTACAGCTGCTAGGAAGTTGATTTCGTTCAAACTTCCTTTATTCACCTTGAAGGTCAATAGACATCGGGAAAGAGCTGTCTTTCTGTATTTGTTGGTCTTCTGAGAGATGTAATGAGTGTGACAGAAAAGGTTACTCTGGCAGCTGTAGAACTCATGTCCTGAAAACAAGGACAGTTTGGTTGATTCAAAATATCCCATAACTATTTTACAATGATAGTTGGTCTTGGTTCATCCAGGTTGGTTGGTTGGTCCAGGAGATGCTGTGAATATAAATAAAATATATGTAACAAAAAAAGTTCCGCAAGTTCTGAACTCAAGAACAGTTTAGATGACCCAGAATATCCCAAAATTACATCACATTGTTTGTTGATCTACAAGGTGATGTAATGAATATAATAATGTATGATTGAATACATATTCAAATTTTTAGTCAAGAAATAAAGCTAGTGCCGTGGTTGTAAATCGCAAGCTCTGAACTAAGGACATTATGGATGACGTAGGATATCTGAACACTTTTACCATATCTGTTGATCTTCTATAAGATGTAAAGGATAAGACTGAATTCATATTCAAACCTTGATAACAAAATTAGGCTAATGTCGTGGCTGTTGAGTCGAAGCGCACAAAATATCATAGCTAGCCATGACGAAACTATTATAATAAGGCACCGTTCATAAATTATGATACTTCAATGAAAACGGGTTCATCCTAAATCTAGGTTGTAACAGATTTCTCTACTATGTAGAATTTATAGATAAGCGATTTCAATATAATATTTTCAAAAAGTTATCAATGCGCCTCATGGGAGACCCATTATTCTATTTATGTCTTGACAAAATGCATGCTAAATAGCATGCTTTTTACATTTTCTTGCTGGATTCATTACATGTGGTAATTTATGAACATATGTTGAAATTTTGTTTTAAAATGATGAAAAATCGCATTTTATTCAAATAGCTCAGAATCTAATTTGCGGATGTTTGCGGACGGGTTTTAACGTGGAATGCTTAGTCCATATCTTGAAGTTACACCCAAGTGATTTATCTTTGCCGGATCTTGCCGTATAGATTAACTTTTCCTCTGAAGAAAAACATAAAAAATAGAAAAAATAGTGGTTTCTAAGTGGTCATCACCTGAAACATGAAATTTGTAATTTGACCATAAACATGAACTAAATGGAGACATACAACTATAATCTACTCATTGTGTACTAATAATAGCTTGTTGATAACATTTATGTTGTGCATAAATCAGATTTTCCAAATACTCTACAAATAAAGTAGATAAAATCCAATTCAATACCTCATTTTTGAGCCCTAATTATATTTTTTTACAAAGTTTTGGGTCACTTCTGAAACAGCCATAGTATGCAGAATGTTTTAAAGTATCTAAAAAAAATATAAGAATGTATAAACGTTGAAAAAAAATTTTGGGTTTTGTCCACGAATTTGTTCTAGTTACTCTTCTGTGCATCGTCGACCTTCACGCTTGTATTGATGGTTGATGTTGACATAGTAGCGTTTTGAAGGCAATTTTCAAATCAAAAGTATGGATGCAATATACATTCATGACATAAGCTTTTTTTTTCAGAAATTTCACTTTTGCATGGTTAATTTCTTACTATTCTTTTAAATCGACATAAATTTTAACTCTGCTTGCTTGTAAAACTCAGTCAAATTTAATAGAATATCGAATGTCAATTCGTTTGTTAAAATTTCCTAGAATTTTACACGTCGTTGACTTTTTCAAACTTTTTGCGGTGTACGACTCACGTTTCTTAAAATGTTTTGCTGCACAATTTTCGGTTGTGTGTTTCCAATGGATCTTTTTCTATGTTCATCACTGACATCTCCAAGATTAACGGGAAAAAAGTTCAGATAAGAATGTAGAGGAAGGAAGTAGATCGTTCAGAAGCTGTTTTATAATCAAACGATGATTATCCGATTTCTGGTTTCCCATGAATCCAGAGCATAGTTCCTTGAATGCACTGTGTGAAATCCGTATTGAGCACGCACTGTCGCCCAGCACACAACCTGCTCACCCGGCAGTTCGAACACCAAAGAAGATGACTCTTTATCGTTCAAAGCAACGCCTGCTTTGATCAGGGATGCCAGATGATTTTTTTAAATGTCTTCACAGTCGAGTAAAAATGTCTTCAAATGTCTTCAATATTAAAATTATGATTATCAGCGTGAAATTTTAAAATCCAGTAAATTTATAAATTTAATCATCTTTTTTTATAGATGTGGAAAGCTTTTTAACATTCAAATTGTTTGAATTTAAGAAAACATGCTTCCATCGAATTTTTTAACTGAATTTCCACGTGGAATACTTCCGAACTTATTTTATTTACCTTGAAATACTTGAACAAACTTCTAAAGGATTTTTTGATGAAACTTTTGGATAAATTCCTAATGGAACTTTTGGAGGAATTTCTGAAGGACCTTCTGGAAGACTCCTGGAGTATTTTTTTCGGAAGAATTCCAAAGGATTTTCTGTAGTAACATCCGGATAAATTTCTGACGGAACTTACAGAGGAACTTCAGGAAATCCTAGATAAACTTAAGAAGAAATTCCTATCCAAACATCAGGATGAGTTCCGGAGGTATTAACTGGAGAAATTCCTAAAAGATTTTCCTGGTGAAATCCTGTATGATATTCCTAAGTGATTACTGAATGAATTTTCTGTGAAATTTCTGAAAAAAAATCTGAAGAAACTTCCGGAGAAAATCCTGGAGGAAGTTCTTAAGAACTGGATGAATACTTAAGAGCATGGAACTTCCTCAGGTATTGCTGCAGAAACTTCCGAATGAAATGCAGGAGGAAATAACAGAGAAATTCCAGAGTATACTTCAAGAGTCATTCTTGGAGAAACTTTCGGCAATATTCTTGGAGAATCTTCCAAAGAAATTTATTGAGGAACGTTCGGAAGAATTCCTGGAAGAACGTCTGGAGAAATTCGTTAAGGAACTACCAGAGGAATTTCTGGAGGAACTTTTGGCTGAACTTCCGAAGGAATTCTTGGATGAAGTTTCGCAGGAATCTCTGGACGAACTTACGGAGAAGAGCCTGGAGGAAATTCTTAAGGAATTCTTGGATGATTTTTCGAAAAAAAACCTTGAAACTTCCGGACAAATTCCTGGAGGAAATTCAGGAGGTATTTAAAAAAAATCCAGAACGATTTTTTTTAAATTCATAGAGGATTCTGTTTTATTTGGAGAATTAAAATTAAAAGTGACAGTTCGAAAAAAAAAATCACCCGGTTATGAGAATGGCTGGTGCTACCCAACAATTCCAATAGGACATCGATGAATTTTTTTTTAGATTTCTGTCAGAAGCAATATTGCTCTGCTAGCAGGGTTATTCGATAATTATTGAAATGTTAGTTTATGAAGCGGGCTTGGTAGTCATATGGCTACTGCTTCTGCCTCATACGCAGGAGGTCGTGGGTTCAATCCCAGGTCCGTTCCATTCTCCTACTTTGTATCTTTCTCTTTATTTCTCATGTTCTAGCAATCGCTAGAACTGGAAATGGACTTCCATACCGTTTCCATTACTATTCCTATATCTTCAACTTGAGTATTCTATCAGTAATCTGCTAGAATTGGAAATGAACTATAGAGCTCGTTTCCTACATCCAATTAGAAATTCCATCAGTTACCTTCTCCTATCTATCACATTGGCAGCTCGTTAACCAAGACGGACCTCTGCCTCTCCAACCTAACCCAGAAATTCCAACAAATTCCGCATGAACTCGTGGCAAGTGCAGAGGTATATTCGGCTTGCAGTGGGCGAGTGATTGCATCATCATTTCCTCCCCTTTCCCTACATTGACTTGCATTCTGACGTGGCAGGCGCCAGTATGACCTAACAAATGAGATCACCAGTACTTGTACATTGAAGATGTGTGCTAGTCCCAAGCAAACATCTGTTGCACTAAATTAATGATTTCGTGTGTGTTACTTCTACGTGAAGTTAAACGATTTACAATGATATGGAAATGCTAATATCATCTTCCAAACTTGGACGTACATGTTCATGATAGCATTAGAGGCGAAAGTATAGAATTGATAGTTCCGTTAGGATACGGCAGGCATGAAGAATGTTTTTATAGAAGTCGATTTGAAAGCGAGCGGAGGGCAATATTTGTGATGGCACATATCGCACGACCTTCCTTCTGCCAAGCTCCCGTATAAAGGGGAACGAAGAATATCAGTGTGGAAGCTGATATATCTCCACTGGCAAAAGGAAGGTGGTTTGACTTGCTCATATGCCATCGCGTGCGGAAGGATTTGCTATCGACGAGTACTGTCTCCAAATTTCTAATATGACATCAGTATTTAGTCGAATAGGATTTTTATTGCACAGTTCTCCGCTCGCTTTCAAATCGACTTCTATAAAAACATTCTTCATGCCTGCCGTATCCTAACGGAATTCTATACTTTCGCCTCTAATGCTATCATGAACATGTACGTCCAAGTTTGGAAGATGATATTAGCATTTCCATATCATTGTAAATCGTTTAACTTCACGTAGAAGTAACACACACGAAATCATTAATTTAGTGTACTACCCTTGGTATGGTGGGGGCATCCATCAACTCAGCTGTTATTGGTCGACGGTACAGCAGCAGTGCCTTTCTCTGCTTTGTTCTCCCCGAGGCAGCCAAGTTGGTTGCGACGAGACGGACGCAATGAGAAAACAGAACTGTGCAATAAAAATCCTATTCGACTAAATACTGATGTCATATTAGGAATTTGGAGACAGTACTCGTCGATAGCAAATCCTTCCGCACGCGATGGCATATGAGCAAGTCAAACCACCTTCCTTTTGCCAGTGAAGATATATCAGCTTACACACTGATATTCTTCCCTCCCCATTTATACGGGAGTTTGGCAGAAGGAAGGTCGTGCGATATGTGCCATCACAAATATTGCCCTCCGCTCGCTTTCAAATCGACTTCTATAAAAACATTCTTCATGCCTGCCGTATCCTAACGGAACTATCAATTCTATACTTTCGCCTCTAATGCTATCATGAACATGTACGTCCAAGTTTGGAAGATGATATTAGCATTTCCATATCATTGTAAACATCTGTTGGTTCCCTGTGCAAGAACAACTGATCTGGTCATAATGGAGTAGCAACTACGAGCAGTCAATCAAGCTCAAGCTCAAGCTCAATTATTGAAATGTTAGTTTAAGTTTAATATCAGTTTAATTCTTCAAATGAGACAGCCCCTTAGAGAAAATCCTTGAAAGTTTAAAGATATTTCTAGAAGAATTACCATAGAAATCCAAGGAAGAATTTAACTACAGTGTGTAACAAGTTTCCTCTGAATTTTCTACTGAGTCTTTAATTAAAATTCCACCGGATTTTTTGTGGATTTTTTTAAATTTCTTTTAAGAGGATTGTAAAAATTTACCGTGGAAATTCTGAGAAATATTCATTCAAGAACAATTTCAATTCCGACAATTTCGACATTCTTAAGGATTTTCCTTAGAAATTAATTGGAGCACTTTTTTTTGTGAAAATTAAAATTTTGGGAATTCAGAAGATTTTCTCGCATGAACTTAGGAAAAAAACTTGATGAAATTAGGAAGAATCCCCCGGTCAAATTTTGGAGGATTTTCTTTATTTCTCCATACAGAAATTCTTATAAATGTCCACGATTGTACTGAATTTTCAATTTCTATTCTCTTTAGTTAAGTTCCTTAAGTTCTTCATAATTTTCATCATAAATCATCCTCATTTTATACACTGTTCTCACTGAAAATTCTTTTAAAAATGCACAGGAAATCAAAAGAGTTTCACGAAATCTGTTCCCATTCGCTATGGGTCTTCTGCAATGGCTCTACATTCCAACTGGAACTTGGCCAGTCGAGAATGTTTCCAACCCGAAAATATCCTAGACCAGATCGAAAAGCGAACTCGCCATCTCCGGATTGGCAATCCTACGCCTTTGCTCGCAAGGCTACTGGAGACCCCCATTCTCTATGGATATTCAGAGGAATGTCATATGGAAATGTCGAATAGATCACATGAATTCAGAAGAAATCTAAAAAAAAATTGGATCTAGCTCAACCGTTGAATAGATTAAATCAAGTGAAAGAAGAATTCAGTCTATCTTTGCCGCTTGCAATAAATTAGATCGGTCATTGCGTTCCGAAGTAATGATCGAATTACCTTTTTAACGACACGTTAAAAACGCCGCCACCGCTGAACCAATTTCTGCCTTCAAGAGTTTCCTCAATAGCACACTACTCAAAGTTAAGTGCCTGTGACGTTTAAAATGCGTTGCAGTAATCAACCGGCTAGTGTAAATCTGTGTAAATGTATTTTTATGTTTGAGATTTTAATCCCGGGACAAAAACTAGTATAACTTTTGTAACATTTCTATGATTTGCATATCAGAGTCGCAGAATTTATAAGTAAGCAATAACATTGAATTTTATATTCGCTGGCTTATTGATTGTCTTCAAATATCTTCAAATAAGTAGATAAGTCTTCAAATATTATGAAAAGTCTTCAAAATGTCTTCACAAAATAAATGTCTTCACAGAGATTCAAATGTCTTCAAATTGAAGACATGTCTTCAAATCTGGCATCTCTGGCTTTGATGCGCGAAGATCAGGGATGTATCGAGGAGTGCATAATTACTATGCATTACGCATGTACGATAGGTTTATCAAGTAGCCTCTCACATCCCTCTACTTCTCCGGAGAAAGTTAAAAATTAAATAAAACAGAAAAAATATTCAAAATCGGTGAAACAACACCAAATCTCGTCTCAAGACAGTGATCTAAGCTGTCACGTTATGCGGGGTGGGGAAAGTAAAATTGACAGCCAGCTAGTAAGTATGTGTACGGTATTCTCCCCCTCTTTGGTTTCCATGGAATTGCTGGAAATCCTTAATACAATCGTTTATGAGGCGCATGGTTTGCTAGATTTTCGGATCGATCCAGTGAGCAAACTTTCTTCCGGAAACGCCCCCGTGCAAATCAAAAACAGAAGCCCTGGCTCGCTCGGGTTTTTCCAACTGTGAGAAACCAGCACCAGTGGCTCCGTACCTTTTGCCGGATCGAATCGTGCAAATCAAAAACAGTAGCCCTGGCTCGCTCGGGTTTTCTCCAACAATGAGAAACCAGCACAAGTGGCTCCGTACCAAATCAAAAACAGTAGCCCTGGCTCGCTCGGAGTTTCTCCAACTGTGAGAAACCAAAATCAGTGGCGCCGTACCTTTTGCCGGATCGAACCAGTGAGCAATCTTGCTCCCGGAAAACTCCCCCGTGCAAACCAAAACAGTAGCCCTGGGTCGCTCGGGTTTTCTCCAACAATGAGAAACCAGCACAAGTGGCTCCGTACCAAATCAAAAACAGTAGTCCTGGATCGCTCGGGTTTTCTCCAACTGCGAGAAACCAGCACCAGTGGCTCCGTATCATTGCGCATCAGTTTTTGAAAACGTAAACCTACCTGTAGTTTTCCTTTGCCTAGTAACTAATTTAACTGCAACGGCACTTGTGTGTGATGGGCGACAGTAACAGCAATATAGCGAGAACAGAGAAAACTTCTAATTTAAAAACTAAAATGTAGGATCGCCATTTGTGAAATCCGTATTGAGCACGCACTGCCGCCCAGCACACAACCTGCTCACCCGGCAGTTCGAACACCAAATAAGATGACTCTTAGGCTTTGGTCCGATTCGCGAATTAGAATAAAATTAAACTCAAAAGTGACAGTTCGGAAATTATGAAATCCCCCGCTCATAAGAATGGCTGGTGCTACCCAGCAAGACCAACAAAACATCTATCAAAAATGATTCAATATCTGTCAAAAGTAATCTTGCTCTGCGAGCAGGGTTATTTGAAAATTTTCATACTGTCACTTTTAAGTTTAATTCGATTTTAATTCACGAATCGGACCAAAGCCTTAGGGTCTGTCTCATTTGGACAATTAAACTGAAATTAAACTTAAAAGTGACACTTCAATAATTATCGAATAACCCTGCTGGAACAGCAAGATTACTTTTGACAGATATAGAATCATTTTGCATCGATGTCGATGTCAGCCATTCTTATGACCGGGTTATTTGCTAATTTTCGAACTGTCACTTTTAAGTTTAATTCTCCAAATGAGACAGACCCTTAATCGTTCAAAGCAACGCCTGCTTTGATGCGTGAAGATCAGGGATGTACCGAGGAGTGCATAATTATTATGCATTACGCATGTACGATACACGGAAGAAAAAAAGTACCCAAAATTGAGTATTTTTAAACTTACTTTTGAGTTATTTTTTCTCTTCTCTTTCATCCACTCTTTCTTTTGTTGTCAAAAACAAAAGAGCCAAACAATCCAACGACGCCAGTTCAATACGGGAAGCCAATTTTGAGTTTTATTACCTGAGGTAATGAGGTAAATAAATTTTCCGTTGGGTACTTTTTTAACATGGGAGTAAAGGCAAACTACTTCGACCCTACTTACTCAATTTTGGCTTCCCGTACGGATGTTCGAGGTTGGGTGAATTAAACTCACTATTGGGTAGTTTATTTCTTCCGTGTAGGTTTATCAAGCAGCCTCTCACACACTGTTTTCCTCGAATTGGTCGCCCTTCATCAGTTTAGTAAAACACATTTGGGTAATATTTGGAGCATTAGTTACCAAATAACAGCTTACGATTTTCATTTGAAGCAGTATTCGTCGTTGTCGTCTAGATTAGGAAAAATTACCGAACATAAAGTCCATTTCGCTCGAGACTTTTTATGGCTCAAATGAGAGATTGTGCACAAATATTGTTACTTCTGAATACTTGGTGTAATAACCAAAAGTAAGCCAGCCGCTAACCGCTAGTTAGTCCCATCAGTATATTGCTTCCATATATAGATCGGACTGTCTTGCGGTTAACGGCAGTATGGGTGAACGACAATTTTATTCACAGCCTATGAAGTCAATTGACATCTTTTGGCTTTGTTTGGGTTGGTATGGTAGTCACTACGCCAATATCAAAGTGGATGCATCCTAAAAGTTCATAAACTTTTGACACAATAACGGCGATTTTAATTCATGACTCTGCGACCACTTATCATATTCTGAACGTTTTCACATCTATCACGAGCTTCCGATATTTTTCGACTCTGATATTACTATCTCCTATGTTTTACTTTTTTTCTGTGAAATTTGTGTCATTTACCGATAAAAGACAATGAAATCTTAATTGAAAAATTTCCCACGGTAATGAAATGTCCATAGTTAATGACAATTATTCCATCGACACAGCTCGATTACTCGTTTTTAGAAAATGATTTATCGTTGAAAATTTGCGTGCAACCTCTTTTCTGCGTTAGAGTCAGCCATTTCAGCAATTGGTCGACAATCAGTTACAATCCTTATTGTTTACGACCGTACGCACGTGGCTAGCCAAGATGATTAGTGATCAATGAAACTTTGAACAATGTTATCTACCAGTGTGGCTTATCATCATTCGTGACAACCCTACGTCAAACGGCACCTCCCAAAGAGCATCATAAATCATCCTTCGACAATCCCGATTTGATAGGCAACTTACGACTCAACGGAACTCATGTGATGCGGAATTATTTGCCCAATATTCATTTTTTGCGAAGAAGAATTCATGATTTCATGTACCAAGAGTTGCTTGCACTATCTTACTTTTACAAATCCATGACATTAATTAACTCGTTACTTGCATACATCGGATTAACTCATTACGTTAATACATCCTATGTTCTAAGCACCTGTACCTGTTTTTACAATCCGGTTCCAAATTGCGTCGGTAGGTGTAACCTTTTCGGAGGGGTTGAGGTCTTCTAGTAATCACATAGATGTTTCAGCCAGGCACTGATTTTTACGAATTAAAAATATTTTTTGACGTTAACAGCTTATACTTTCAGATTAATTAGATTATAATCTATTCTCTTCTTGGGATGCAATTGTATCGTTCACCAAATCTAAAACCGCACTAGCAATTCTCACTTTAACACAATTGCAGTCAAAACATTGATGATTCACCGAGCGAAAACGATTCCAGTGACTTCAACGGTATCGCGCGGGAAATAACCAATGTGTGGAAGCTACTACAATAGTTTGCTATCGGCCTTCTCCACGGTTATTGGCGACGATGATCGGCAATACTCGAGAAACAACTTTCAGAGCGAATAGGCACTACACGGGCAGGCGAGTTGATCACCGTACACCTTGATGTCGCGGTAATGACTGTCACCTACCTGTGTCTGCCAGTCAAAGTTTGGTCGGGTGAGTTTATTGCCAATATTTGTTGTTGTGGTTTGGCTTATGAATGAGTATGTGATACGGCTCGGGCTGTTCGTAAGGGAGCAACCACGAATGCAGCTGTGTTTCGTAGCCCACATATCATTAATAGGTGCTTTTATTATTCCCCCCCTTGCGTATTTATTGAAGCGACATCCTTCGGCTAAAACGCTTCGACAATCTTGGAAGTAGCATTGTGATACAAACGCAGTTAAACGATAACGCGTCTCCTGAATCACTCGTCAATGATACGGGTAGCGACGCAATGGTCTCATACTAATAGCACCGATTAGAATGGGAAAAGGTGTACATACGATTGATTATAATTGGACGCAAGAACACAATCGGTTTGGGAAATTCCTAAAAAATAAACACTTGAGTAGAACAGATGCATAGAAATGGAGTATTCCCAGTTGATTTTTTAAATTTAAATTGAAGTGCAACGCATTAATTGTTTCTATGCCAATGATTACTTATGCGTTCGTATATCATGTGGCTAGCATGAATGCTTTATAGCCACGGAAGTATTAGATGTTGCAGTAATCTTAGGCAGCTTTGAGATCTATGCTGGATTTTAATACACAGATCGTGAGGAAAAAAAACGTTGTAATGGTATCTCTGTATTGCTTAATTCCTATTGATTGAAAAAAAATCTCAAGTCTCGGAAGTTAGAGATGACCGTCCCAGCGCCCGATTTTGTCTGCCTTCGCCTTTGAGGGCACCATACTCAAATAATGTTCAATCAATAAATGAGTTTCCAAAGCATTAGATGTGTAGAGAAATGCAAAAAACCTAGCACCAGTGTCATGAAGTTTTCTTAAAATCCAACAGGCCATACCCTCTTGACTGATGGCTCCTCCAACAACCAATGGTGATGGTGCGCGATTACGATAAGAAACAGAGCCACACTTCGTCAGTTCTACTGGCGTCCGATAAGATGCCATCAACAATGCGTTGAACTTGTACCTTGGAACATAATCGTATAATGTTAGAACCACTTGGCCACTTTGTGATAATAATTGATTGCTGATTAATCGTTATTTAAGAGGCGATTTGTCAATCCTTAAATGAATGGAAAAACTGGATAGTCTAACCCGCGGTAACGGCGTTTTTCTTGTGCATTATAAATATTAAGCACATTAGAATGCTGAAGCATAGTAGTTTATGGAGATAGGTCGCAAAATGAACGTTAAATTACTTATTTTTTGCTTTAGTTGATATATTATTACCGCTTTTTCAGGAATCCGGAGTCTATGACAAAAGATCGAAAGACAAAAGGTTGACGGGGAATCCTGTCCCCATGTTTGAAAATCGGATGGATCAACAGTTATGGCCAAAATACATTTTTTTATGTGCACGAGATCACGAATCAACACCGCTAAATGGATTAATCAGGGCTTTATTTGCATTTAAACAAAAATTATCTATTTCATAAAATTCCATGTGCTTACAATATTCTTTCATCATATACATCTCGAAATAGAAGGTCAGGACAGTAGTGAAGCATTTTGTCAATCGTCAAAAGTTATTTTTATTTTACATCGGGTACTTCAATTTTGATATTCAAAATCGCATTGTGAATACAAAGGTAACTGATAAAGTGATAAGAGCTCATTCGAGTAATCCCGCTGATTGAAGATTCGGCAATGAATCACCTCACTTAGTAAACATTGTCTGCAAAGAAGAAAAATAATAAATTTTTATCTATCAAATCAAGAAATGGATCCTCATCATTTGTAGTTTTGAGATGTCTTTTTGATCCATGACAGCGGTTCTCAACTTTTTCCTTGAGTGGTACCATAGTTGGTTATTTCTCACACTTCCATGTAGAGCTCAAATGATCGTTATGTGGCGAGTTATTTTTTGGATTGACAACTGTATTAATACCGCAAGATGGTTTGTGGGTTTTTGACCCTGCTAAGTTTTTTTTACTGCCCACGCAAACAACTTCTCCTTGCGAAGACCCAATGCTTTCATTTTTCCACAGCTCAAAACCATTCATTTCATTAATTTAGCTTACATCTAAACAGATAATACTTAATCAACAATTTGACGCCACAATACATGGTTTGAGTCCACATCTCTCCATCCTCGGTTGCACCCCACCCCGAGTCGTTCTGCACCTGGTCAGCCCACCTCGCTCGCTGCGCTCCACGCCTTCTTGTACTTGCCGGGTCGGAAGCGAACACCATATTTGAAGGTTTGCTGTTTGACATTCTTGCAATATGCCCTGCCCAGCTTTATGAACCTTCTCAATACTTGATTCGTCGCAGAGTTAGGCGAGCTCGTGGTTAATTCTTCACCGCCACACACCGTCTTCTTGCACACCGCCAAAGATGGTCCTAAGCACCCGTCTCTCCAAAAATCCGAGTGCTTGCAAGTCCTCCTTGAGCATGGTCCAAGTCGTATGTTCGTAAAGGACTGCCGGTCTTATAAACGTTTGGTACATGACACATTTATTGTGGGTGTGAAGCATTTTTGACTGCAGCTTCCTTTGGAGCCCGTAGTAGGTCCGACTTCCACAGATGTCGCAAGTAACACTCCTTTCAAGAGTCCCGGAAGCCTCCTTTCAAGAGGCCCGGAAGCCTCCTTTCAAGAGGCCCGGAAGCCTCCTTTCAAGAGGCCCGGAAGCCTCCTTTCAAGAGGCCCGGAAGCCTCCTTTCAAGAGGCCCGGAAGCCTCCTTTCAAGAGGCCCGGAAGCCTCCTTTCAAGAGGCCCGGAAGCCTCCTTTCAAGAGGCCCGAAGGCCTCCTTTCAAGAGGCCCGGAAGCCTCCTTTCAAGAGGCCTGGAAGCCTCCTTTCAAGAGGCCCAGAAGCCTCCTTTCAAGAGGCCCAGAAGCCTCCTTTCAAGAGGCCCAGAAGCCCCCTTCAAGAGGCCTGAAGCCTCCTTTCAAGAGGCCCAGAAGCCTCCTTTCAAGAGGCCCAAGCCTCCTTTCAAGAGGCCTGGAAGCCTCCTTTCAAGAGGCCCTGAAGCCTCCTTTCAAGAGGCCCTGAAGCCTCCTTTCAAGAGGCCCAAGCCTCCTTTCAAGAGGCCTGAAGCCTCCTTTCAAGAGGCCCGGAAGCCTCCTTTCAAGAGGCCCGGAAGCCTCCTTTCAAGAGGCCCGGAAGCCTCCTTTCCTAGCATAGCATTAGCATAGCATTAGCATAGCATTAGCATAGCATTAGCATAGCATTAGCATAGCATTAGCATAGCATTAGCATAGCATTAGCATAGCATTAGCATAGCATTAGCATAGCATTACCATAGCATTAGCATAGCATTAGCATAGCATTAGCTTCGCACTAGCATCGCATTATAGCATTAGCATAGCATTATGGCACAGCATTAGCATTAGCATAGCATTAGCATGGCATTGGCATAGCATTGGCATAGCATTAGCATAGCATTAGCATAGCATTGGCATGGCATTAGCATAGCATTGGCATGGCATTGGCATAGCATTAGCATAGCATTAGCATAGCATTAGTGCATGGCATTAGTATAGCATTGGCATAGCATTAGCATAGCATTAGCATGGCATTGGCATAGCGTTAGCATAGCATTGGCATAGCATTAGCACTGGCGTTTAGCATGGCATTAGCATAGCATTAGCATACTGGCATAGCATTAGCATAGCATTAGCATAGCATTGGCATAGCATTAGCATAGCATTAGCATAGCATTAGTTAGCATAGCATTAGCATAGCATTAGCATAGCATTAGCATAGCATTAGCATAGCATTAGCATAGCATTAGCATAGCATTAGCATAGCATTAGCATAGCATTAGCATAGCATTAGCATAGCATTAGCATAGCCCTTGTATAGATTTGATGCTCCCTTGTCAGAGCGTGTGACAGGAGGAGTGGCAGGGTGTGTACTCCCAAGGGAGTTTAGTCGGTATTACTTTCACTGGTCGAGTCGAACACTCCAGTACACTTCCGTGTGGTAGCTTGGCAACTACTAAGCACATGTGTAGGGTCGTGCGTAAATGCAATAAACAAGGGAGAATGTGAAAAAAATGCATTCGTGGCGACCAGTGAAGACCGCCAAGACCGAACGCTGTCTGTTCCATAAATCTGGATATGTCCACTCCCCCAAGCACCTCTGCACGGCTGACCTGAACATGTCCGGATTTGCCTCCGTTCTGGAGGAGGCAGTGCTCCTCTTGTTTTAGCCATTACCCCCCGGTAGGACCAATGGGTTTGCTCTTGCACGGTCTGTCTATGATGGTCTTGTTTAGGGCCAGCCTCGCCGCTTTGAATAGCTCGATGCGTTCCTCGCTAAGTTTCACCTTTGGCAATCGCCGTTGGTATGGAAGCATATCTGAAAATAATAAAAATAAAAAAATCCACAAAATGATCAATAAAGAGCAATAACAAAAATAAGAAAATTTCCATAAAAAATACAAGAAAGCAATAAAGCTGATGAAATTTTACATGAACTTTAAACGCTTTTAAAGAAGGGGTCATCTATGAAAAAAAGCACAGTTTGATTGCTTTTTTATATTTTTTTATGGAAATTTTCATTTTTTTTATTGCTCTTTATTGATCATTTTGTGGAAAATTTTAATGTTTTATGGAAAAAATATATTTATTTTGTGGAAATTTTTGTAATTTTTATTGCTAATATTGATTTATTTATGGAAATTTTGTATTTTTTTCGTGGAACATTTTGATTTTTTTATGGAAATTTCTTCTTTTATAATTGCAATTTTTGCTTTTAAAAGTGCTTATTTATTTTTGTTTTGTGGAAAATTCTTAATTGTTTATGGAAATTTTGTTTTATTTGTGGAAATTTTATATTTGTTTATTGCTCATACCCTGATTTCTTTATTGGCAATTTTCTATTTTTTTATGGGAATTTTCTATTTTTTTAGGGGGAGTATTTATTTTAGTCGTATTTATCTTGGTTTATTTCTATAATAGCAATAATAATTTTAATGAACTATTTCAATTCTGCAATAAAATAAAACAATGTCCAGTAAAAGTTTGACACGTTTCGGTTCGATATATTCAAAGTTATCAAACTTTTTCCCTTTGCAGAATAAAGAATTGAGGAAGCTATAATAATAAAACCTCTCTAAAATATAAATATACATACATAAAGGAACTAATATGAAATGTTACTCAGATTCAATTATCTGTCTACAGGATTTGTTTACACATGTCAGTGGTATAAAGATGTGATTCGTTCTCGGATTCACGTGTGTCCAGTTTCCTTTAATGTGCAAATAATACTAAAAACTTATACGCAATATACTTTAGGCCTAGCTTTAGGCATAACATTCTCAGGTATTTTAATACCAAACGAATAATAATTTACTACGCGTTTATTATTTCAATAACAGAGTATGTTATGCATGAAGTATTTTGCATATTAATGTTTTATGTTTTTACTCTGGTATTGTAACGTTTGAATTATTTAGGCTGTGAAGAAATTCACATTTAGTCGATTGTCGTGAAATGATAGAATAACTAACAGATAAAAAGCAAACAACGCCATTCCACATGATCCATTCCATCTGACTAATCGGCAGCTCTGGTACACACCGACTCGGATAAATACCGACATCGACAAAGCATCGCCAACAATATCGAGAACGAAGAACGGTGAAAAATACAAGCTGACGAAGTCCAATGGATGAGACGAGATCATGATGTGATGTTATGGTGAGAGAATCATCAAGTCAAGAGAGAAGACGGCGCAATATGACGTTGCTCATTAGCGCGAGGCGAACGGAGGGAGAGCGACGTGAACTTCTCGCATCGTGAGTCGGGTCATTCGCAGGTAATGGGAGAATAAAAAGTCAGTTATGTCCAGATCGTCAAACACACCGCACCGAATATTCTGGTTCAGCTCTGTGAAGATGACCAGCAGTTATTTTATCACGCGATTTCAATGCTCATCCGAAAAGGTGCGACCCTCTGTGCGCCGGTTTAATGATTTCGCAAGTTCCGGAGGCACCGTGGACGCACGGTTTGCCAGAAAGCCAAAGACCGATCATATATGGAAGATGCTGGAATGGAGGACAGTCGTCGATCAACGGATGCAGGCGCGGCAACCCGGACGAAGCCGGTGATGAATTAAGTGGATGGAAGACAGGGTTTATCGAGGGAAAGTTTTAGATGTTAGATAATAAAGTGTGAAAGACGATTGATTTACTTCTTTTGTGTCTGGGAGAATAAACGCCCCATAATTTTCGTAACAGTATTTTACGAACACCTAGCTAATACCAGTGCACTATGGTCCAAAATACAGATTTACGCGGAAAGATGAATTTTACGCCAAAACTATATTTTTTAGAAAAAACTGTTGTTCTACAAAATTGTTCGAAATAGTAAGGCCATCATTATGGTGCAACCAAAAAATAGGGTGGCCCATCATATATAAAAAAATATTAATTTATTTTTTATTTTTTGGAGTATTGACATGTTCTGTTCAACAAAGTTGTAGCGCAGCTTATTCCAATCAATTTTGCTAAAAAAACTTTTTCTGTAGCTCTTAAGTTGGCTGATTTAGAGCAATTTTACCAAATTGGATCAGGGTGTATCTAAAAAAAACAGTAAAAATACTGTATACTTTTTTTGTTTTGGATTTCTCGAAAAAGTCGTCTTCGAGTGACTTTCAGAGCTAAAAAAATGCAACTTTTATGGGTAAACATGCTCAATATCTTTTGCGGATCAAAAGTTGTAATCGTTTTTCTGTCAAAATTACCTTTTTTCATAGGCTGATGTCTCCGGTTAGGGCAAACCAAAAAATATGTTCACACGGCATTTGGAAGTGCAATTCATATTCTTTATTATGTCAAGAATTGGAGATATGTTATTTTTTTATCTCAAGTTTTACTAATTTACTAAAATCATATTTTTTTTCAAATAAATGGATATAACTCGACAATGGAAAAAGATACAAAAGTCTTCAGAAGGTGACATCCGTGAAAAATAAAAAATGTAATGAGCAGAACATAAATATTGTTTTTTTAGGGACACCCTAATTCTGGTAAGTAAAACTATTCTGAACAAGTGAGCTTAAGAGCTACATAAAAAGTTCATATAGCAAAGTTGATTGGAAAAAGCTGCGCTACAACTTTGTAGAACACTTTATGTCAATATTCCGCAAAATAAAAAAAATAAAATTTCACATTTTTATAAAATGGCCCACCCTATTTTTCGGTAACTCTATAATAAGGGCCTGAGTATCCAGAACAACTTTGTGGAACAATTTTTTTTTTCTTAAAGGTATGCTTTAGGTCGAAAATGCATCTTTTCTCGTAAATCTTGTGCAATACGATGATAATGATAAAACTTATAAAAAGTGTTAAAGCTGTAAATTTTTTAATTTTTCATTTCTCACAAATGTCACCTTCTGAAGACTTTTAGGGCTTTCCAAAACGCGTGTTTTGCTATAAGAATATCGTCTTTATCTTCTTCCATTGTCGAGTTATATCATTTTTTTTGAAAAAACATGATTTTAGTAAAATTTGTAAAACTTGAGATAAAAAAATAACATATCTCCAATTTTTTGACATAATAAGGAATATGAATTTCTCTTTCAAATGCCGTGTAAACATATTTTTTTTATTTGCCCCAACCGGAGATATCAACTTATGAAAAAAATGTAATTTTGAAAGAAAAACGATTATAACTTTTGATCGGTGAAAGATATTGAGCATATTTACCCATCAAAAGTTGCAAAACCTGAAGACGACTTTTTCGAGAAATCTAAAACAAAAAAAAGTAGATTCAAAATACTGTTTTTTAGGTACATCCTAATCCAATTAGGTAAAATTGCTCTAAATCAGCCAACTTAAGAGTTACAGAAAAAGTTTTTTCAGCAAAATTGATTAGAATAAGCTGCGCTACAACTTTGTGGAACAATGTCAATATTCCGAGAAATAAAAAAAATATTTTCGTTTTTTTTATATTTTGGGCCACTTTATTTTTTGGTTGCACCATAATGATGGCCTTACTATTTCGAACAATTTTGTAGAACAACAGTTTTTTCTAAAAAATATAGTTTTGGCATAAAATGCATCTTTCCGCGTAAATCTGTATCCTGGACCATAGTGTAGAGTAAGGTATCAATAACAGAATGAAGTATTATTGAGTTATTTTCACCTGATCGGGAAACAGGACATGGCTCCCCATCGAATGCAATTTGGTTGAGGCATAATTAGTTAAAGACAAATGTCCGTAACTGAGTGACAACTTTTGCGCATAAAAATGCACAGATATCACCTCAGTTAGTCGAACTGAGTCGAAATTTCAACTGATTATTTGATAATCCAAATTTGGTTGAAAAATTAAAATTTATTTTTAGCGTTTTTTAAATCTATGCTCCAGTAATCATTTTGACAACTACTAACTATAGCCCGCATCCAGTGTCTTTTTGAGTCTTTATTATCATAAATTTTGATGATTCATAATAAGATTCTTACTGAGATATACATTGACAGCCAATTTAGATTCTTCGATCAAGATCACAATAATTTTAATGTCACAAAACATGTCTGCACGTCTAATTCCTCCATTATTTATTCAGAATACAAATTGCACTTTGCTCATTCTAGTTCTACTTTCCGTACTCTGCTATCAATCTTTGAGCTACGTTGAGTAGTCCTGCTACATCCAATAATTTGTACACAACGAAGCCCACTAGGAAATACCATCCCACCAGAATCGTCACATGCGCCATACACCGCCTCTTGTATTGCTTCATAGCCTGTTCCAGATTGTCCATCTTTTCCTTCATAATGTACATCCGCAAACCCATAATATTCTGGGCCAGAAAATCTTTCCAGTCAATTTTTCGAATCTCACAGAAAAAGTACTTCCGATCGTCTTCAGTCATGTGGCTAATCACTTTATGCAGCTGATCGTTCCGAAAGTTCCACTCGTTGTTCGTGAAAAATCGCAGCACATCGGAAAACTTGTGAACCTTTCTGTACAACTTGAGCACTCGCGGCTTTTGACTGTTCAGTTTGAGGGCAAAGTCGAACATTATTGCCGGTATTATATGGTAGAAAATCTTCAAGAACTCCGAAATCAAGTAGTATCTGGTCGTGTTGTACGTCGTAATCCACAAACCACCCAGGAAAGGGATTTTGTCCTGCCATTTTAGCTGCTCGTTGCGAACCATCCCCCACGTCAGTGGATGATCGGCAACGGTGCAGTTTACGATGTTGGTTTCCTCGCGGTGATCGGTGGCGTACCACGCGACAGCCAGTGTGGCATTGATGACAATATCCGCCGGGATAATATCCGCTCGGTAGTCGTTGTTGATGTGAAAAATTCGCAGGGTACCAGCGGCTGCTCCCACAACCACTCCGTTGAAACCATAGATGTTGTCCGTCCAACCGGGGATCGGGTCACTGTGGGTGGTAGTAACTGAAAGCAAAATTGTTCAATAAAACTTGAAAAAGGGATGGAATCTTAACGACCCTACCAATTGATGGGCGGATCACCGCAATTGGTATTTTGTCGGTATAGCGACGAACAACCTCCTCAGCCAGTGACTTGGTAAATGCGTACGTGTTAGGCCACTGCTCTATAATTTTCTTTCCCATCACCTCGAAGCTGACCTCATCCTCCTCTTTTTCAACCAATTCAATTAATTTGTAAGGATCAAACTTGGCTGGATAGAATTTTTCCTCAATACTATCACGATTACATTGCGAGAAGGCCGTTGATACGTAGATGAACACTTCGATTGTTTTGGCCTGCTCTGCAATCTTCAGTATCTCACTTGTTCCTCGGATGTTGGTTTCAACCGATTCCTTCAGTGATTCATCGAACCTCACATCTGCGGCGGCGTGAAGGAAGATGTTGGCGTTATTGATGATGTAGGACAAGTCATCGTTGCTAATCGCCAACTGGTGTTTGCTCACGTCTCCGTCGATGATCTTGAGTTTCTGATGGTAAAGATCTGGATCTTCCTGGTATCTCGTGAAAACAGGCTCTGAGCTGAGAATAGTCGTCAATCTCTCCATAGACGTTTTGCCTTTCTTCGACCTGGATAGCAACAATATCTCCGACACGCCACATCTAAAATCAACGTTTGCATGAATGAGGTCCCTATTTTCATGTTCCAAACTCTCACCGTATAAGCTTTTCGATATAAAGCTTCCCTAAGAATCCAGTTCCACCCGTTAGAAAAACCACCTTATCCCGATAAAAATCCTTCATCGGGGACCGATACGCTTCGAACTCTTTTAAATCCATTCTAGCTCGAATGAGTGCTGTTAGGAAGAGCTTCCACTCGACTGACCTGTAGTTTCATTTGCTTACTACTTCAATCGCAAAATAAAATAGCCAACTACCAGGGCATGTCGGCGACGACTGATTTCCATTTTTATGCATGAATTAAAGAAATTTCGGGGTTTGCATTAAAAAACGGCTGATTAAGTCACGTCGTACGTATGTTTTTACTGTTTCTTGGATATGAAACTAGAGTTCGATTCAGATAGCATAACAGAACAAAGTCGACAAGCATAGCTGAATCTTACTAACCGTGGATTATTCTGTGATTTAGAATATGATTAGCCAAAATTCAGTCAGTGCAAAGTACGTAGCTTCGACGTCATATTAGTTTCACTATGCTTTCAAGACCTCGATAACAACGATTATAGTGGTGAAGGGTAGTTCTTCAGTATATACAACCTCTGTCCTCTAGAGCAAAGTTTTCTGCCTGGAAGGGTATGATGGGTAAAACACTATGGGAAAATATCGGAAAAACTTTAGTGGAAATTCGGAATAATCTGTAGTAGTTTTAAAGCAATTCCTGTAGATGTTTAAAAAGAATTAATCAAGAACATAGATTATAAAACATTCTGGGATGAATTTTCTAATATCTCAAGTTGGTTCCTGAACTATTTTCAAAAAATCGTTAAATCTCCTCAATATTTAGGCTTACAGCATACCAGTAAATAGTATATTTTCTTAAGTGAAAATGCCGGCTAAAATCGAAAGAAAATATGAAAAATTGAAATTAGAATTTGTATGGGAATTTTAAAAAGGTAGATCACAACACGCATCGTCGCCTACTGTGCAGGACAACGTCTGCCGGGTCATCTAGTTCATGATCATTATAATACTTAAGCCAGACTTATGATACAAAAAAAATACAAAATTTTCTAAATGATTATCGACGAATGTTTTGCAGAATTGACATGAATTCCAAATTCCGCTGGAAAAAACAACGCCTAGTTCCTAAAATATGCATTAGCTCACATATAAAGCGACCCGCCTAAAAAGCGACCCTAGTGTATTTGGGACAATGGATTTTTTTAGAAATCACTATACAGTAATATTATTGAGAGGAACTGCAGTATCCGGTATATCAGTATATATTCTTTATATATTCTTTATTGAATGAGGACCATGGTTAGTGACGCCTCAAACATCATCAGTTTAAACATAAATTTATGTAAACAAAATCGAAGGTACTTGTTTAACCTATTTAAATTTCGGAATATCCCGGAATAATAATAAGCCGGTTTGCTACGTCTCAAACATCACGATATTGCAAAATAAGATAACAGAAAAGTTTTCCAAAAATTTGAAAAAAAAAAACATTTAGAATTCTCTAGAAACACCCATATCCCGATATATTGGTATTTCTCTGTAATAGATCCGTCGATTCGATAATCATTTCGAAAATTAGGTATTCAGACAAATCATAGTCTGGCATAAGAGTTATTATTATCATGAACTAGATGACCCGGCAGACGTTGTGTTACACAGTAGGCGAGAATGCGTGTTGTGATCTGCCTATACAAAATTCCCATACAAATTCTAATTTAATTTTTCCATATTTTTTTTTTCAATTTTTGTCGTGACTTTTACATAACAAAATATTCTGTAAACCCATCAGAAATTTTGATGAACAAATTTGCTGAAGAAATGAAGAAAATCTATCCTGCTGTTTCTTAGTTATGCGGAATACAGACCAATTCATTTTTATATATAACACGAAAATGAAGAAAAAGATATCCATACGGCACTTACGGCAAGCTATATCACATATATCTTACAACGCTATCATTAGTGCTTGAGATTAGACCTGTGCGCTGGTCATATAATCGGCGGCGGCGGCGTGGTGGTCACTTTTGCCCCGGCGGCGGCGGCGTCACGGCGGCGCGCCATTGGTTTTCATCGGCGGCGTAAACCGGCGTGGGTAAAAAAATCAATGGCTGGAAAAATCAATTTTACCGCGGATTTTTGAAATTATTTGGTATTTTTTGGTATTTAAAAATTTGGTTAAATATGCCAAAAAAGTTATTGGCAATTCCTGAAAGAATTTCTGAAGGCGGGGATTATTCTTGGAACTCCTAATTACTTGGGAAATTTCATTCCTTGAGAATTGAGCAATTCGCACAAATTCGTAGGTGGTACAAACATAGTCTTGTATAAGAGACTAATCACTATCTCTTAGATGGAAGCAAGGCACCCTTCAACAGGTAAGATCTGTTCTAGCCACGTCCTTGCGAACGTTGGGGAAGGGTAAGCATTATTAGTTGGACTTCTTCTTCTTCTTCTTATTGGTATTACATCCCCTTCTGGGATATTGCCGCCTCGCTGCTTAGTGTTCATTTAACGTTTCCACAGTTATTAACTGCGAGCTTCTTGCTTTATAGCCGAGAGTCTTACCGCTAGGCCAAGGAGGGCCCCAAAAACCATCGTTTAGTTTGACACCTACTTAAGAAAGATGCAGAGAACCCTGGTGGCGCAGAAGGTTTTGGAATTGTTAGTGTGCAGTCGTTTTGGAGTTGTTGTAGGAATCGTATTGGTAGAACGTGAAATACAGAAAAAAACTAAGATAGAAATACAAAGTAGGAAAAGGGTCGAGCCTGGAATTGAACCCACGATCTCCTGCTTATAAGACAGAAGCGATAGCCACTAGACCACCACCGAGCTCGTCTTGGTAAAATCCTATGAGAATTTCCGCGGAAACTCATATAGGTATTCTTCCGAAAATCCATTCATGTTCTCTTTGGGAAATTCTTCAGTAAAATCATACAATATTCCTGCTGGAATTCATTAGGAAATTTATTAAAGAACGAAAAAGTTTCCAATGGTATTCGTAAAAGAATTTCCGAAGGAATTACCTAAATGAAGAATTTTCGAAAGGATTCCTAAATGACGTTCTGAGAGAATTCCTGATGTAATGCCCGAAAGAGTTTTTTGATAGCATTTCCGGTGAACTTTTAGAAAAAATTTCCGGAAGACAGATATTTTCAAAAAAAAATCCTAATGGAATTTTCTAATGCATCCCAAATGCAACTTTCTAAGGAATTTTCAAAGAAATTTCCGATTTTTTTAAAGGACTTTTGAATGATTTTCTGAAGAGATTCCCGAAAAAAATCGAAAGTTAAGGAATTCCTGAGGGAAATGAAAGGAATTTTCTGAAGATTACCTGAGAATTTTCCAAGGCAATTACATAAGGTTGTTCTGCAAGAATTATTATGGGAATTTTAGGAAAAAATACCTAGAATCTTGCTAAGGAACCCATAGAGTAATTTCTGAGGAATTTCCTAAGTTATTTCTAAAAAAATCCGTAAGAAATTTCTAAACAAATTTTCAAAGCCTAAAGGAACTTGCGAAGGAATCGTAAATTAATTTCAGAAGGAAATTTTAGTTACTTTTTATTATTATTTTATTTATTCAGACTAAGGCCGAAGTGGCCTGTGCGGTATGTAAGAGTCTTCTCCATTCGGCTCGGTCCATGGCTACACGTCGCCAACCACGCAGTCTACGGAGGGTCCGCAAGTCATCTTCCACCTGATCGATCCACCTTGCCCGCTGCGCACCTCGCCTTCTTGTGCCCGTCGGATCGTTGTCGAGAACCATTTTCACCGGGTTACTGTCCGACATTCTGGCTACGTGCCCGGCCCATCGCAGTCGTCCGATTTTCGCGGTGTGAACGATGGATGGTTCTCCCAACAGCTGATGCAACTCGTGGTTCATTCGCCTCCTCCATGTACCGTCCGCCATCTGCACCCCACCATATATGGTTCTCCACGAGCATCGTCCAGGTCTCGTGTCCGTAGAGGACTACCGGTCTAATGAGCGTTTTGTAGATTGTCAGTTTGGTACGGCGGCGAACTCTATTCGATCGGAGCGTCTTGCGGAGTCCAAAGTACGTACGATTTCCAGCCACTATGCGTCTCCGAATTTCTCTGCTGGTGTCATTTTCGGCTGTCACCAGTGAGCCCAAGTACACAAATTCTTCTACCACCTCGATTTCGTCACCACCGATGCAAACTCGCGGTGGGTGGCTCACATTGTCTTCTCTTGAACCTCTGCCTATCATGTACTTCGTCTTCGACGTGTTGATGACTAGTCCGATCCGCTTAGCTTCCCTCTTCAGTTAATTTTTTATGGAATTCTCAAACGGATTTTCGAAGGATCTTCTAGAGTATTTTCTGTTGATATTTCAAAAGAAATTTGTGAAGGATTGCTTAGGAATTCCAGAAGTTTTACCAAAGGAATTTCCTGAAAAAAATCCTGTTTTAAGTTTTTAAACGATTCCGGAAGATTTGAGATAGTTCTTAGAAAACCTTTTTTGAATTCTTGGAGGAATATCTTGAGAAATTTCAACATTTATTTAATTTCTAGATTCATTTCCTAAAAAAATTTGCGGATTTTCCGAAGAAATCCCTAGAGGGATTTCTGAACGGACTCTTGACGGAATGTGAACAAATTCAAGATTGTCGGAAGTTCCTTCAGAAGAGGCTTTGACAATTCAGATATTCTTTCAGAAACTTGTTCAGGAATTCTTAAGGAATTTGCTAGAAATTCGCCCAAGAACTTTGCAACGAATTACAAAAGAGTTTTCAGAAGAATTTCTGAAATTACTTTTTGAAGAATACCTTAACGAATTTCCCAAGGTTTTCGTATACGAATTTCTGAAGGAATACGTGAAGAAAATTTTGAACTAATTTCTGGGGGAAATACCGAAAGAATTTCTGAAAGACTTTCTGGAATTCTTTTCCGGAGTTTTTGTAGAACTCCTTAAGACAATTTCCGAGGGAATCACCAGACGAATCTTTAAGGAAGTTTGTGGAGGAAATTGCGAATGAATTACTGGAAAAAAGTCCAAAGGAATTCCTGGGAAACCTAGAAATTACTTCAGAAATGCCAGTAGGCACTATTAGGATTTTTTTGTTAATGCCATTGAGAATTCCTCTGGAAATTCCTTCTCAAATTCCTTCAGTAATTTGTTTATGGATCCCTCTTGAAATTCTTCTAGGATTTTTTTTGGGAAGTCTTTCAGAAATACCTTCAAAAAGTCTTTTAGCAGTTCTTTCAGGAATTATTTACGAAAACCTTTCAGGCTATTTTTTTGTTAATACCTTCAAAAGTTAATTTGGAAATTCCTGTACAAAACCCTGTATGATTTTCTTCAAAAAACTCCTCCAAAAATACACTTTGAGAACTCCTCCTTCATTAAATAATCGAAAAATTAATTAATTAATTCAGACTTTCAGCAAGAATTGTAGAAAAAAAAATCAGAGTGAATTACTGAAAGATTTTCGGAAAGAACTCATGAAGGCATTTTCGAAGGAATTCCTGCAGGAAGTTCTGAAAGAATTTCCGGAGATAGTTTTTAAGGGATTGCTGGAAGTAATACTAAAAAAATTCCTTAAGGAAATTTCGAAGGAATTTCTTATTCAATATCTTGAAGAATTTATTTAAGGAATTCATGGAATAATTTCCAAATAAATTTCAAAAGGAGGAATTCCCGAAGGAGTTCTCAAGGAATTTTCCAAAGGTTATGCTTTTAAAAAATGAAGGATTTTGTAAGCAATTTTTGGAGAAACTCTTAAGGAATTTCTGGAGGAATTGCTAAATAAACTTCTTTAAGGATTCTCCGAAGGAATTCTCAACGGAATTTTCGTAGGAATTCCTGCACTCATTTTCGTATGTATTCTTTAAAGAAATCCGAATAAAATTCGTAAAAGTTTTTCTGAAGAAATCGGTAATGGAAATTCTGACGGAATCGTAAGAAATTTCGTAAGGAATTTCCAAAGAAAAATATAAAGAAATTTCCGGAAGAATTCCTGAAGTAATTTTCTAAGGTTTTTAAATGAAACTTTTGGAAGGAATATGTAGAGGAATTTCCAACGAAATTTCTTGATTAATTTCCGAAGCCTCAATTTCTGGAATATTTTCCGAATTGTTCCTAGAGGTTTCACAATAAACTAATAAATAATAAAATAAACTTTCGTCAATAAGTCAACTGTCCTAATAGCGCAAATATAAAAACAAAGAAAGCTGGCCTGGTTGATTTTAATAAATAAAAAAGAAAATATTGTCAAGATAATGAATGTGTTACTAAACTTGATATTCCTGAACTGTAATGATTTGCCTATACCTTCATCAGATCCTATAGGAATGGGAGGGGCGCTTTGAGCATGTGTCCAGGCCCTCACAAAAGCTTGTGTACCACAGCAAACATATTATTTTAGGAGTCTCCTACAAATTTAGGTGCCCAACTGAATGAGGCCCTGACTTAGACGAATTCCAAAACTAGTTAAACAATTTATGTATTATTTTAGTAGAAAAAGCTTCATTCAAACTCTCAATCTAACCAACCAACTTATTCATTAACCAAGATAATACATGTCACTACACCGACTTAGAGACATCATCGCTTGAGGAAGATTTGAAATTGAATTCTGACGAGTTCCACCTCAACTTCATTGACAATAGACGAGTTTAGTACTATTCCAATTAATTCCACCACGTTGTATTGCTTTAGCGATACGTATTTCGATCTCAACTGTTAGGCCATCTTCAGTGTTTCGTACTTGACTCGACTCAAGTTAATTTAATTTTTTATTGCGATTAGTCATCGGCGTGGCAAAATTATGATCAGCGGCGCGCCGACCCAAAATCGCCGGCGGCGGCGTGGCGCGGCGGCGCACAGGTCTACTTGAGATATGCTTTCCATAACATAATTAAAATTCTGCCCCACTTTGCCCCTAAATGTATGCCGTTAATGTCAAAATGATTTTTTTTAAATAAGAAATCGTCATTTACTTCATCAATATTGAAAATAATAAGAAACTGTCTTTAAAAGGTTCATGTTTTTAATCGTGACGGACAACTTTGAAGAACATTTGAAAGATCTAAAAAATATATTGACGAAAGTATCGTGAAAAACACGATTTATGGTTGTCGTAGATAGAACTAAAATTAATAAAGCAAAATTTTTCGTAGCAACTTTTTCTACATGCCCTCGCGGATGAAAATCGGATTCAGTTTTAAGTGATAAATTATTTTACTCATTCAATCCGAATATTGACAGTCCAGAGCCGACCATGAATGTGTATGGCAATGAACTGATTAGTGAAGAATGGTGGACTTCACCAAAAATTTTCGAATATTTTACACTCTGATATCAACTAGGAGCCGATGTTAAGTCGGGATGTACATCTCTTGAAGAAGAAGCTAGAAATTATGTAAAGAATTTATTTATTATTTAGAACGTTATGATGATTATTAGACAACATGGCATTTGCCAGGATATCAACTGCATAAAGGTTACATCAAGGAGGAGTCATCAAAGGAGTCAAGTACGAGACACTAAAGATGACCTTACTGTTGAGGTACAATAAAGTAGTGGAATTAAATGGAATTGTACAAACTCGTCTTATGACAAGCAAATACAATCCACTGAAAGCTTGAAATAATTTTAGTATAAATAATGCTTAAAAAAAACATTTAAAAAAAGATACAAAAATATAAGTATACTTAAAAACATAAAAGCATGATAATATGAAAATTTAAAAATAAATGAAATATAAAAAGTGATATACTTACTTGATAGGCTACAGCTCTTCGATGAACCTACGCCGAATGGAGTATCCTTCACCACTGGACTCGATCCTGGGCCAATCGCTTCCAGTCGCCCTGAACATTGAGCGCCCTCAGGTCCTCTTCAACTGCAAAAAGCCATCGTGTACGCGGCCTTCCACGAAGCCAGCGGCCTCTTCCGGGTTTTCTACTAAATATTATCTTCGCTTGACGTTCTTCCGGCATACGAACAACGTGACCAGCCCATCGTAGTCTGCCGTGTTGAATAAGCTTAATAAAATCCAGCACTTTATACACCTGGTACAATTCGTGATTCATGCGGCGCCGCCAGATACCGCTCTCCCGTTTACCGCCGAGTATTGACCGCAGCACCTTACGCTCAAACACTCCGAAAGCTCTCCGATCAGCCTCCTTTAACGTCCATGTTTCATGGCCGTATAAAGCTACCGGAAGAATCAGAGTAGTATACAGCGCGAGTTTTGTTTTCGTTTGCAGACTACGAGACTTACGCTGGTTACGATGTCCGTAACAAGATACACAAATTCTTCTACCACTTCAAACTTGTCACCACCTAGCACCATTTCGCTACCACCACCACTAATGAACCCACGTTGATTGCCAGCGACCATATACTTCGTTTTGCTGGTATTGATCGTGAGTCCAATCATCGCTGTTTCCCTCTTAAAAGGCACAAAAGCCTCTTCCACGGCACGGCGGTCAATCCCGATAAGCTCTCCCAATCGCTCCCTCGAGCGCTATATTGAACAGTAGATTCGAAAATGCATCACCCTGCTTTAATCCATCTAAGGCAGCGGTTCTCAACCTGGGGTACATGTACCCCTGGGGGTACCTTCGCTGGCTTTAGGGGGTACCTCGGACAAAAATGCGTAATGGCGGACGTATTACAATTCGAATCGAAACTCATTAATACAGTTTCGATAATTGTGATTTTTTTTATTACAAAGCTTTGTCTTATACACAATGTGCAAGGCGATCAGTAAACTAAAGCCAATTGAATCCTCCCTTCCACAACCATCACAATGTATGAAGGGTTGTGGAACAAAAGATCAAACGGACAAAACGTCAAATGAACAAATTAAAAAATAAAATCTTCTATGCAATCTAACTGATCGAAATATCATGATGAAGATTATGTTAAGAATATGCTTTTGAACTAAAATCTAGTCTAAACGACTATTTTCTTCCTTTTACTTCCACTAGTTATTTTTAGGTACCAAACAGATACGTATTTTATCCTCCACTTGAAAACTTCTTCTGTGTTTTGTTATCGAAGTCGATAATAAAACACTGAAGAAGTCCTCAAGTGGAGGATGAAATGCGTATCTGTTTGACACCTAAAAACTATTAGTGGAAGTAAAAGGAATAAAATAGTCGTTTAACCGTGTAACATTTCCCTGCATAATTAATCACTAAAATCTAGGATCTGAAAGATTGGAAGCCTTCGTTTAAGAGGCATGAAAGCTTGTTTTTTAGATAAGCTCGGTTGCTTGGTTGCAAGAGGATTAGAAGCATCCTTCTACGCTTCTTGGAAGTCTTCTTCCAAGCAGCTCAAAGGCCTCCTTTCAAGAGGCTTGGAAGCTTCCTTCCAGAGGTTTGGAAGCGTCCTCTCAAGAGTCTCGGAAGCCTCCTTTAAAGAGGCTCGGAAGCCTCCTTTAAAGAGGCTCAGAAGCCTCCTCTCAAGAGGCTTGGAAGCCTCCTCTCAAGAGGCTTGGAAGCCTCCTCTCAAGAGGCTTGGAAGCCTCCTCTCAAGAGGCTTGGAAGCCTCCTCTCAAGAGGCTTGGAAGCCTCCTCTCAAGAGGCTTGGAAGCCTCCTCTCAAGAGGCTTGGAAGCCTCCTCTCAAGAGGCTTGGAAGCCTCCTCTCAAGAGGCTTGGAAGCCTCCTCTCAAGAGACTCGGAAGTCTCCTTTCAATAGGCTCGGAAGCCTCTTCTCAAGAGGCTCGAAGGCCTGCTCTCAAGAGGCACGGAAGCCTCCTTTCAAGAGGCTCGGAAGCCTCCTTTCAAAAAGGCTCGGAAGCCTTTTTCAAGAGGCCCGGCAGCCAACTTTCAAGAGGATCGCAAGCCTCCTTTTGAAAGGATTGTTAGCCTTCTATCAAAAAGCTCGGAAGGCTCTATTCAAGAGGCTCGGAAGGTTCCTTTCATAAGTCTCGGAAAGCTCCTTTCAAGAGGCTCGGAAGGCTCCTTCCAAGAGGCTCGGAAGGCTACTTCCAAGAGGCTCGTAAGCTTCCTTTTAAGAGGCTAAGAAGCCTACTTTCAACTGGTTAGAAAGCATCGCTTCAAGAAACTTGGAATTCTTCTTTCAAGATGCTTGGAAGTTTTTTTTTTCAAGAGTCTCAGAAGCGTCCTTTCAAGATGCAAAGTAAACCATCTTTTTAAGTTGCTCGAAAGCCGCCATTCAAGAGGATCAGAAGCCTTTCTACAAGAGGCTCAGGAGCCTCTTATCAAGAGACGCGGAAGCCTTTTTCATGTGGGGTACCTCAAATAATGCAAAAGTTCGAAGGGGTATCTTTCAAGAAAAAGGTTGAGAACCGCTGATCTAAGGTAACAATTGACATCGATATTTCATCCGCAACCCTTACACTTGATTTCGATTCGTCCAACATTATACGAATCAGCCGTACCAGTTTCGCCGGAACACCACGTTCAAGCATAATTTGCCATACTTCATTCCGTTTCACTGAATCGTACGCCGCCTTGAAATCAATAAACAGATGATGTGTCTGCAAGTTGTACTCCCGGAATTTATCAAGGATTTGTCTCAGGGTAAACATTTGATCCGTCGTTGACCGGCCCTCACGAAAGCCTGCTTGGTATTCGCCGACGAAGGACTCTTCAAGCGGTCTCAATCTGTTGAACAGAATACGGGACATAATTTTGTACGCCGAATAAGGAGGTTATTCCTCGATAATTGGTCTCCAGTCTGTGTCATTTATTAAAGAGAGGGCAAAAGGGCCGTCCAACCAGCTGGCAGGCATTTCCTCGTCTTCCAATATTTTCGACATAATATGGTGCAGAACTTCATAAAGCTGCTCACTGCCATGTTTGAGAAGTTTAGTCGCGAGCTGGTTCTCCCTGCAGCCTTATTGTTTTTCAGCTTTTAATGGATTTTTCAACCTCATCTAGTGTAGGCGACTCCACAGCTTGTCCATAGTCCCTAATATTTATTCTGTTCACCGATGCACCGTCACTTCCACTATTCAACAATGCCTCGAAGTGTTGCTTCTACCTGGCAGCTACTTCGGTCTTATCTGTCAGCACATTCCTTTCTTGGTCGTTGCACATGATGGGAGATTGCGCTGTCTTTCTCCGCACGCCATTGACAGTCTCATAAAACCTCCGCATATCGTTCTGCTCCATTTTTACCTATTTATTTTATTTATTCAGACTAAGGCCGAAGTGGCCTGTGCGGTATGTAAGAGTCTTCTCCATTCGGCTCGGTCCATGGCAACACGTCGCCAGCCACGCAGTCTACGGAGGGTCCGCAAGTCATCTTCCACCTGATCGATCCACCTTGCCCGCTGCGCACCTCGCCTTCTTGTGCCCGTCGGATCGTTGTCGAGAACCATTTTCACCGGGTTATTGTCCGACATTCTGGCTACATGCCCGGCCCACCGCAGTCGTCCGATTTTCGCGGTGTGAACGATGGATGGTTCTCCCAACAGCTGATGCAACTCGTGGTTCATTCGCCTCCTCCATGTACCGTCCGCCATCTGCACCCCACCATAGATGGTACGCAGCACTTTCCTTTCGAAAACTCCAAGTGCGCGTTGGTCCTCCACGAGCATCGTCCAGGTCTCGTGTCCGTAGAGGACTACCGGTCTAATGAGCGTTTTGTAAATGGTCAGTTTGGTACGGCGGCGAACTCTATTCGATCGAAGCGTCTTGCGGAGTCCAAAGTATGCACGATTTCCAGCCACTATACGCCTCCGAATTTCTCTGCTGGTATCATTTTCGGCAGTCACCAGTGAGCCCAAGTACACAAATTCTTCTACCACCTCGATTTCATCACCACCGATGCCAACTCGCGGTGGGTGGCTCACATTGTCTTCTCTTGAACCTCTTCCTATCATGTACTTCGTCTTCGACGTGTTGATGACTAGTCCGATCCGCTTGGCTTCCCTCTTCAGTCTGATGTAGGCTTCCTCCATCTTCTCAAAGTTACGTGCCATAATATCTATGTCGTCGGCGAAGCCAAATAGCTGGACGGACTTATTGAAAATTGTGCCA
The DNA here is from genome assembly GCF_024139115.2 of Armigeres subalbatus. Taxonomy (NCBI): domain Eukaryota; kingdom Metazoa; phylum Arthropoda; class Insecta; order Diptera; family Culicidae; genus Armigeres; species Armigeres subalbatus. The sequence continues at coordinate 77,236,693 of NC_085140.1, forward strand.
CTCGTGTTAATCCCTGCTCTTCGTATTACCTTCCAAAGCGATGTTGAATAGCAGACACGAAAGACCATCACCTTGCCGTAACCCTCTGCGGGTTTCGAAGGGACTCGAGAGTGCCCTGAAACTCGAACTGCGCACATCACCCGATCCATCGTCGCTTTGATCAACCGTGTCAGTTTATCCGGAAATCCGTTTTCGTGCATTAGCTGCCATAGCTGGTCCCGATCGATTGTATCATATGCGGCTTTGAAGTCGATGAATAGATGATGTGTGGGCACGTTGTATTCGCGGCACTTCTGCAGTACTTGGCGAATGGCGAACACCTGGTCCGTGGTGGAGCGTTCGCCCATAAAACCCGCCTGGTACTGCCCCACGAACTCCCTTGCAATTGGTGCTAGTCGACGGCATAAAATTTGGGAGAGTACCTTGTAGGCGGCGTTCAGCAATGTGATTGCGCGGTAGTTGCTACAATCCAGCTTATCTCCCTTTTGTAGATGGGACACACGACACCTTCCATCCACTCCTGCGGCAAAACTTCCTCCTCCCAAATCTTGGTAATGACCCAGTGCAGCGATCTAGCCAGTGCCTCACCACCGTGTTTAAATAGCTCTCCTGGTAGTTGGTCAACCCCAGGGGCTTTGTTGTTCTTCAGCCGGCCAATCTCCTCCTGGATTTCCTGGAGATCCGGAGCCGGTAGAATTATGTCCTGCGCGCGTTCCCCCAGGTCCATCACCATACCGCCATCTTCGTCTGCCACATCGCCATTCAGGTGCTCTTCGTAGTGCTGCTGCCACCTTTGGATCACCTCACGCTCGTTCGTAAGAAGGTTCCCGTTTATGTCCTTGCACATATCAGGCTGTGGCACGTGGCCCTTACGTGAACGGTTCAACTTCTCATAGAACTTTCGTGTGTTATTAGTGCGGTACAGTTGCTCCGTCTCTTCACGGTCTCGATCTTCCTGCTGACGCTTTTTCCTCCGGAAAATCGAGTTTTGTCTGTTCCGCACCTGTTTATATCGTGCCTCATTCGCCCTCGTGCGGTGTTGCAGCAATCTCGCCCATGCTGCATTCTTCTCTTCTACTAACTGCTCACATTCGCCGTCATACCAGTCGTTTCTCCGATCCGGGGGCACCGTGCCAAGTGCAGTGGTTGCGGTGCTACCAATGGCGGATCGAATATCTTTCTAACCATCTTCAAGAGGCGCTGCGCCTAGCTGCTCTTCCGTTGGGAGTGCCACTTGCAGCTGCTGCGCGTATTGTTAGGCTAGTCTACCGTCTTGTAGCCGCCCAATATTAAGCCGCGGCGTCCGACTTCGACGCGTTTTGTACACCGTCGAGAGTTTTGAGCGCAGGCATACTGCAACGAGGTAGTGGTCGGATTCAATTTTCGCACTGCGGTAACCTACGCCTCGCTAATCACTTGTTCTTCATATTCTTTCATCTTCCTGCGGTGGGTTCGTTTTTTGGCTGCTCTGGCTTCCTTGTATCGATCTCTATTCGATCGGGTACCCGACACCAACATCCGGCTTCTGGCCACCTTCTTTTAGTCTGTCACTCTCCGTTCTGGGTCGCCTCTGTGGAGTGCCTACCACTTCTCGTGCTGTTGTGCTCACCGCTCCATGGATCGACTCCCATAGATCATTGATGTTGTCGCTAACGTTGATTGCACATATCCGTTCGTCTAGCTTCTGGCGGTACTCAGCCGATACTCCTTCCCCCGCAATCGCTGGATATTGTAACGCATCGTTCGCTGTGTTCTTTCGTTCGATACAGTTGACAACCGTGATCGAATTTTACTGGCAACGAGGTAGTTATCAGAGTCAATGTTCGGACCTCTGAATGTCCGTAAATCGATAACATTCGAGAAATGGCGCCCATCCACCAAAACATGGTCCATCAACCAGATATTGCAAGTTTCACTATTTGGGTGTCTCCAGGTGTGCTTTCGGATATTCTTTCGTGCAAAGTAGGTGCTACTTATGGGCAGCAGGGACTATGTCCAAGAGCTTGACGATCCCTCCCCATGACATCTGTGAGTTGTGGGGCTTGCCTAGGATGTGGTGGGGTTTGACAGTGGGCCCTGTTAAACCTCTATAAAAAGCTGCATGTATCTGCAAGTAGGCCCACCAAAGCGACCGTGTGCCGCTCAAAGCGCACAAGCCCAAGTCCTGGTGTTAGGTGGGACGCTAAACAGCCCTGACACGACGGCCCTCCGACGAGACAGGAGGTTTGCGCAGGCCCAATAAGCCGCCTAGAAAACCAATCATTACGAACAATATAGGAGATAATGCGACTCGATATAATCGGCAAAGACCTAGGCGACGAATACAGGATCACGATTGGAAGCTTGGAACATGGAATTGCAAGTCGCTAGGTTTCGCAGGTTGTGACAGGATGATCTACGATGAATTACATCCCCGCAACTTCGACGTCGTGGCGCTGCAGGAGATTTGCTGGACAGGACAGAAAGTGTGGAAAAGCGGGCATCGAGCGGCTACCTTCTACCAAAGCTGTGGCACCACCAACGAGCTGGGAACCGGCTTCATAGTGCTGGGTAAGATGCGCCAACGCGTGATTGGGTGGCAGCCAATGTGCAAGCTGAGGATTAAAGGCGGTTTCTTCAACTATAGCATCATCAACGTGCACTGCCCACACGAAGGGAGACCCGACGACGAGAAAGAAGCGTTCTACGCACAGCTGGAGCAGACATACGATGGATGCCCACTGCGGGACGTCAAAATCGTCATCGGTGACATGAACGCACAGGTAGGAAGGGAGGAAATGTATAGACCGGTCATCGGACCGGATAGTTTGCACACCGTATCGAATGACAACGGCCAACGATGCATAAACTTCGCAGCCTCCCGCGGAATGGTAGAAGGTGCTTCTTCTTTCCCCGCAAAAATATCCACAAGGCCACATGGAGATCACCTAACCAAGAAACGGAAAACCAAATCGACCACGTTCTAATCGACGGTAAATTCTTCTCCGACATCACGAACGTCCGCACTTACCGCAGTGCGAATATTGAATCCGACCACTACCTCGTTGCAGTATGCCTACGCTCAAAATTCTCGACGGTGTACAACACGCGTCGAAGTCGGACGCCGCGGCTTAACATTGGGCGGCTACAAGACGGTAGACTAGCCCAAGAATACGCCCAGCAGCTGGAAGTGGCACTCCCAACGGAAGAGCAGCTAGGCGCAGCGTCTCTTGAAGATGGCTGGAGAGATATTCGATCCGCCATTGGTAGCACCGCAACCGCTGCACTTGGCACGGTGCCCCCGGATCAGAGAAACGACTGGTATGACGGCGAATGTGAGCAGTTAGTAGAAGAGAAGAATGCAGCATGGGCGAGATTGCTGCAACACCGCACGAGGGCGAACGAGGCACGATATAAACAGGCGCGGAACAGACAAAACTTGATTTTCCGGAGGAAAAAGCGCCAGCAGGAAGATCGAGACCGTGAAGAAACGGAACAACTGTACCGCGCTAATAACACACGAAAGTTCTATGAGAAGTTAAACCGTTCACGTAAGGGCCACGTGCCACAGCCTGATATGTGTAAGGACATAAACGGGAACCTTCTTACGAACGAGCGTGAGGTGATCCAAAGGTGGCGGCAGCACTACGAAGAACACCTGAATGGCGATATGGCAGACGAAGATGGCGGTATGGTGATGGACCTGGGAGAACGCGCGCAGGACATAATTCTACCGGCTCCGGATCTCCAGGAAATCCAGGAGGAGATTGGCCGGCTGAAAACCAACAAAGTCCCTGGGGTTGACCAACTACCAGGAGAGCTATTTAAACACGGTGGTGAGGCACTGGCTAGAGCGCTGCACTGGGTCATTACCAAGATTTGGGAGGAGGAAGTTTTGCCGCAGGAGTGGATGGAAGGTGTCGTGTGTCCCATCTACAAAAAGGGCGATAAGCTGGATTGTAGCAACTACCGCGCAATCACATTGCTGAACGCCGCCTACAAGGTACTCTCCCAAATTTTATGCCGCCGACTAGCACCAACTGCAAGGGAGTTCGTGGGGCAGTACCAGGCGGGTTTTATGGGCGAACGCTCCACCACGGACCAGGTGTTCGCCATTCGCCAAGTACTGCAGAAATGCCGCGAATACAACGTGCCCACACATCATCTATTCATCGACTTCAAAGCCGCATATGATACAATCGATCGGGACCAGCTATGGCAGCTAATGCACGAACACGGTTTTCCGGATAAACTGACACGGTTGATCAAAGCGACGATGGATCGGGTGATGTGCGTAGTTCGAGTTTCAGGGGCATTCTCGAGTCCCTTCGAAACCCGCAGAGGGTTACGGCAAGGTGATGGTCTTTCGTGTTTGCTATTCAACATCGCTTTGGAAGGGTAATACGAAGAGCAGGGATTAACACGAGTGGTACAATTTTCAATAAGTCCGTCCAGCTATTTGGTTTCGCCGACGACATAGATATTATGGCACGTAACTTTGAGAAGATGGAGGAAGCCTACATCAGACTGAAGAGGGAAGCTAAGCGGATCGGACTAGTCATCAACACGTCGAAGACCAAATACATGATAGGAAGAGGTTCAAGAGAAGACAATGTGAGCCACCCACCGCGAGTTTGCATCGGTGGTGACGAAATCGAGGTGGTAGAAGAATTTGTGTACTTGGGCTCACTGGTGACTGCCGAAAATGACACCAGCAGAGAAATTCGGAGACGCATAGTGGCTGGAAATCGTACGTACTTTGGACTCCGCAAGACGCTCCGATCGAATAGAGTTCGCCGCCGTACCAAACTGACAATCTACAAAACGCTAATTAGACCGGTAGTCCTCTACGGACACGAGACATGGACGATGCTCGTGGAGGACCAACGCGCACTTGGAGTTTTCGAAAGGAAAGTGCTGCGTACCATCTATGGTGGGGTGCAGATGGCGGACGGTACGTGGAGGAGGCGAATGAACCACGAGTTGCATCAGCTGTTGGGAGAACCATCCATCGTTCACACCGCGAGAATCGGACGACTGCGATGGGCCGGGCACGTAGCCAGAATATCGGACAGTAACCCGGTGAAAATGGTTCTCGACAACGATCCGACGGGCACAAGAAGGCGAGGTGCGCAGCGAGCAAGGTGGATCGATCAGGTGGAAGATGACTTGCGGACCCTCCGTAGACTGCGTGGTTGGCGACGTGTAGCCATGGACCGAGCCGAATGGAGAAGACTCTTATATACCGCACAGGCCACTTCGGCCTTAGTCTAATAAGGTGCTACCGATGGCCATCCCTCTGGTAGCAGCCAAATTTACTAGCCGTAGGCCGTTGTCATTGGTGAAGGCTCTCGCTACCAATTATGGGACGAAAAAATTCCTCTCTACCGACCTGAGCGTTAGCGTCTCCGATAACAATTTTCACTTCATACGTCAATACATTCATAAAACGTGTCCTTCGCGTCGTCGGATTTATCGTTTGTCTGTGCGTAAACGTTGATTAGGCTGTAATTGATGAGTTTTCCCCGTATCCTCAACACACAGATTCGTTCGCTAATGGGTTTCCACCGCATCACTCGCTTCGTCTGCTTGCCCATCGCTACGAAACCAACTCCATGCTCTGCTTTTCCGCCGCCGCTATGATATATGTTGCAAATGCAGTGTTGGTCATGGGATCCTCGGCTCGGAATTCACGTTCTTCGGATCTAGGCCATCGAACTTCTTGAATAGCGGCTACGTTCACTCAGACCTTCTGCAGTTCACAAGCCAGAAGGCTCACTCGTCCAGGTTCATTTAGGGTTTGACATTCCAGGTACCGAGTTTCCAATCATAGTCCTTATTTCGTTGCCGGGTTGGTTGCCAAAAATAACGTTCTCTTTTTCTTCTATCTCCGTTTTTAGTGGTATTTGAGAGGCTTCAGTAAGCTACCCTACCGGGATCGCGTTACCTACATCGCGCTGGTGGGGCTGCCACCTTAGGTATAGCTGACGCGATACAGCATTTCGTTAATCAGCCGCTGGGTACCAGGCAGACGCTGCTTGAGCCGCACCTCCTGGTGAACAAACGCTCGAGGCGTACCTTCTCACTCTAGCTGATGTCAGAAGGACAACAGTGCCCAGGCTGCACTACCAGCTAAGTACACAACCCTTAGCTGGCGGTCTTTTGTCATCGGACGACCCGTGGAAGCGTGAGATACGAACTTGTGGGGACCAGAGCTCTGTTGGGCGCTCCTTCCTTGATGTCAACCCACCATTTTGCAGCCCTTAGATACTTATCAGATAACTAAAGTTAGAATTTTGTTATTGTAGTTACCTTCAAAAAATTTGGCGTTTGAAAACCCAAGTATCAAAGGGACCGTTCGGAATATGAGGTCTAATTGTACAATCTCTCTTCTACTATTATAATAAAATTTATCATTAGATTTCAAATGTATTTTTCAGAGTAGCCATCGGGAAAGTAAGTGCAGTGCGTGTGTTATTCGTCCCAAGCAGGAGAAAATTTTTTTTTTGGTATTCGGCGGATAATGCGCTTATTGCGCTTTGATCCGGTCGAGACAAGTGCGCTCTTCTATGGCTGGCAAGTAAGTACAGAGTGCTGCACATCGATTCGGTCGCCCAAAATGCGATTCTTCACAGTTTGCATATGCCACCGGGCGTGCATAATTTAATTTGTTTTTCTCATCGCGAGACAGCGAAGGTAATAAGTTGGTGTTTGGAGGATTGCGTGTTAGTAGTACAAAGTAGTCGTACAAAGCGCGATCCTCCTCAGTTTTCATATGCCACCGAGTGTGTTTTTATTCTCGTCGCGAGACAGCAAAAGTAATTAATTAGTGTTTTATCCCATCCCATAGATCGCATCACTTACCGAAGTGAATCCAGATAAATCGTCCTTTGTAACTAAAACGATATCCTATCCCAAGACAATCGTGGAGATGCAGAGGTATACTCGGTCTCTAGTAGCAACGAGAGTCGGACTAACAATCCTTCCCTTCCTGTATGACCGTAAGAACGTGCCCGGCGCCGTTATTGACTTAAAAGAATTGAGCTCCCGAAACGTGTGAGAATGGGTAGCTAATCCCAAGTCCCATTAATTGTGCTCAGATTTAAATTTTTTCATGAAATTTTCAATTTCAGTTATGCCGCAATTTTTACATAAAACCATACACTGTGTATTATGCTCGAACGATCAGCTTTTCGTTTCTACTTGGTGAAATCTTACAAAGAAGCCCAATGATGTGTTCCAGTTTGTAAATTTGGGCATTTGAATTGACGCTTCGTGCCATTGATCAAAAACCAGGATCTCATTAAATACATTAGCGAACATTATATCCTTTTCATTTTGGTACAATACCATTCTATACGGATCGAAAACTCATGTTAAAATTGATTTTAAAGTAGTAGTTTAAAGTAAAGTAGTTAAAGTATACCTGTTCATGACGTTACAACGCATTGAAAAACCTGTTTTTAGAGAACCTCGCGTTGTAACGTCACGAAAAGTTGATGTCGAATAAAACGAACGTTTTTTAGGCTTTTTCCCCACTTAGGGTCATCCATTATCTCCATTTATAGTAAAATAACGACCAGAACAGAGAACCATGTTTAACTGGTGTGAGGGGTGTGAGTTCACATCACCATTATTGACTTTCATGAGTTTGACTTTGAAATAAACATCGCATCAAATATTGAACATCCCTGACTGTGCAAGCGTCGATTCAAACCTGCCTTAAAGTATGCAAATAGCCTGGCATAAATGTAGCACACAACGTGCGACGTATTCCTAACGTCGCGTGAGGGGATTAGGGGCAGAATGAGCACATGTTTGGGGCTATGCGTTAAAGTGGGGCGCAGTTGTAGGTATGGAAAACGCAAACTTCATCCAATCGAGTAAGATCAAGGTTTTTCTGAATCGTTTTGGGACCCCATTCTTTCCTCGCTTATCACCCGTCCTCGCTTTCCGCAACGCTTTTCAAAATTATATGAAGATTAGTATGGAAACATGTGAAACACGTGACTCAATACGTTAGCATATCGTCTGAAAGATGCCGCAAGACTTTGCTCAAGAAGGTCCGTAGCTGGAAGGTCTATAAAAATGTTATTACGCTTCGAAAATTGATTGTTCAATGTTTCTGCTAGCGCTACCGGACAACCTATGGAGGTCAGAGGGCAAAACCCATTTCCTTCTTGTCGACATTTGAAATAATTCCAAATAACTCCCTTTAGCTCCAAAGCCCTATAAGATCAATAATTTTGAAATAACACTCAGTTAAATTATTGGCCTACATAGTTCGGCAGTGCTGGCAGATTTAATTAAACCATTTTTTGCATATGGTTTGAACAATCATACTTCGAAGCGTTATAACTTTTTCCATCCATTCCAGCGTTATAACTTTTTCGGCATCTTTTGGGTTATACTTTAACGCAATATACCACTTGATGAATTGAAACCTCTAGAACAAACTTTTGCATTACTTGAGGTATTATCAATTTCCCACCTTATCGGCCGCGACGATTTGAAATCGTCGCAAAGCAAATCGTCGCCGAAATCGTCGCCAGCAAAAATGGCCATAAGATCTGTCAGATCAACTGTGAACAACATTGTTTGATTTCAATAATCACATTATTTCCCGAAATTTAGTACTATTTTTCATGCATATTTTCATAATTTGGCTTTGAACTACCACAGATTGAAAATAATGATATTGGCGACGATTTTAAAGGTGCTTAAAAAGTGATCGGCGCGTTTTGTTACCAGCGAAACTGACAATACCCCCTCTTGAAAGGAAGCTTCCTAGCCTTTTGAGAGAAAAATAGCTTTTTGAAGTAAGGCTTTTGAGCCTCTTGTAAGGAGTTTCTGAATCTCTTGAAAGTAGGCTTCCGCTGCTCTTGATAAGAGGCTTCCGAGCCTTTTGTAGAGAGGATTTCGAGCCTCTTGAATGGCGGTGTTCGAGCCACTTGAAAGGAGGCTTCCTTTGCATATTGAAAGGACGCTTCTGATCATGTGGAAAGGAGGCTTCCAAGCCTCTTGAAAGAAGAATTCCGAGCTTCTAGAATTGAGGCTTCCAAGGGTCTTGAAAGAAGGCTTCCGATTCAGTTGAAAGTACGCTTCCGAAACCTCTTAAAAGGAGTCTTCCGAGCTTTTTGAAAGAAGGCTTCTGATCCTCTTGAAAGGAGGCTTCTTAGCCTCTTGAAAGAAGCTTCTGAATCTCTTGAAAGTATACTCCGGGATTCCTAAGAATCCTCCGGGATTCCTAAGAATCCTCCGGGATTCCTAAGAATCCTCCGGGATTCCTAAGAATCCTCCGGGATTCCTAAGAATCCTCCGGGATTCCTAAGAATCCTCCGGGATTCCTAAGAATCCTCCGGGATTCCTAAGAATCCTCCGGGATTCCTAAGAATCCTCCGGGATTCCTAAGAATCCTCCGGGATTCCTAAGAATCCTCCGGGATTCCTAAGAATCCTCCGGGATTCCTAAGAATCCTCCGGGATTCCTAAGAATCCTCCGGGATTCCTAAGAATCCTCCGGGATTCCTAAGAATCCTCCGGGATTCCTAAGAATCCTCCGGGATTCCTAAGAATCCTCCGGGATTCCTAAGAATCCTCCGGGATTCCTAAGAATCCTCCGGGATTCCTAAGAATCCTCCGGGATTCCTAAGAATCCTCCGTGGTTCCTAAGAATCCTCCGGGATTCCTAAGAATCCTCCGAGATTCCTAAGAATCCGGGATTCCTAAGAATCCTCCGGGATTCCTAAGAATCCTCCGGGATTCCTAAGAATCCTCCGGGATTCCTAAGAATCCTCCGGGATTCCTAAGAATCCTCCGGGATTCCTAAGAATCCTCCGGGATTCCTAAGAATCCTCCGGGATTCCTAAGAATCCTCCGGGATTCCTAAGAATCCTCCGGGATTCCTAAGAATCCTCCGGGATTCCTAAGAATCCTCCGGGATTCCTAAGAATCCTCCGGGATTCCTAAGAATCCTCCGGGATTCCTAAGAATCCTCCGGGATTCCTAAGAATCCTCCGGGATTCCTTAGAATCCTCCGGGATTCCTTAGAATCCTCCGGGATTCCTTAGAATCCTCCGGGATTCCTTAGAATCCTCCGCGATTCCTTAGAATCCTCCGGGATTCCTTAGAATCCTCCGGGATTCCTTAGAATCCTCCGGGATTCCTTAGAATCCTCCGGGATTCCTTAGAATCCTCCGGGATTCCTTAGAATCCTCCGGGATTCCTTAGAATCCTCCGGGATTCCTTAGAATCCTCCGGGATTCCTTAGAATCCTCCGGGATTCCTTAGAATCCTCCGGGATTCCTTAGAATCCTCCGGGATTCCTTAGAATCCTCCGGGATTTTTGAACGCGGAAATTTTAAAATGAAAATGTCACCAATAACTCATTGTTTCCGGATTTTTACGAATCCACGCAGGTTTCTCCAGAATCCATCCAGAGCCTTATAAATCTATCCACATGCACCCGGATTCCCAAAACGCACAAAGACTCTCAGGAGATTCAATCGTATTTCTAAAAAGCGGATTGTAGTTTCATTAGAACAACCGAATTCACAGAAATTTACCAGAGCCCAAAAAACTCCACAAATTCATAGAAATTTTAAAAATAAATTGATTAGTCGAATTCTCATGCATCACTCCTCCCGAAAGTACCCACGGACGACTCTTAATCGGATTCCCATAAATACCATTTTGTTTAGTTTAAGTTTAAGAATACACTAAAATGTCCATGACCCGGAATCACTGAAATTAAAATAATTCCAAAAAAGTAAAGCACCCGCATAAACAAATCATGCCATATCGTCACCGCAGGACGACTACAACTGAATGAAAATTTTCCACCCCCCTACCAGAAGCAACCAAGTCAAATACGAAGTCATTCGTCAATCGTTTGCCTACATGCGTCGGATTTTATTATCAAGGTATCATCCGATTTGGGCGAAAACAAAATAAAAATGATAGTTAATTACTGATGAAAAGCATTATCTGTAAATAAATTATGGCCGCTTCTAACAGATAAGCCTTACATCAGACAGCGTGGATAGTTTGCAAATTTAACACTTATGCTCTTCAAAGTTAATCACACAAACGTGCGATTTTTTTAAACAATTTACGCCCTGGTTAAAAAATAACCAATTTTTCTATCAGCTGATCCATTGTTTTTTGAACCTCACTTCTGCACGGCATTAGTGGCATACGCGAGGAGAAGTGGATGAACGCTGTCATCAGAGGAAAAGTAGAATCACTGAAATTTAACACGGCAAGGTATAGCCAATGGAATTGAAAATAATTTTAAAAATTACAAACATAGATTTTTTTGAAAATGATTTATTAGGCGGAATTAGAAATTCAATTAAGATTAAAAATAGTACCATCTCCGGAATCATTTCAAGAAAAAACTTCATTGTCATTAACAATCAAATTAATATATGTATAATGTAGACAATAAAAATTCTAACCTCATGCTATAAATTATTTATAAATAAATTTTATTTTGAAATTTTGAAAATTATTTTGAAAACTGCATTCCATACCTCACTGTGAAATTTTTTTCATGATTCTACTTTTTCTTTTGATGACAGAATTCATTCTTCTCTTAGCGTATGCATGGTGTTTACAAACGATCGCACCACGTGCAAGCAACGAACGCCCGAACAGGTAGGGTTGCCAACCAACATTTTGAAGCAAACATCGCGATGAGAATTGCTGTTCGATGATTTTTCTTAATTATTTTAAATTGAAAATTACGGGTAAACTACAAACCATACAATGTTCCACCAAAGGACATTTTGGAAGCAAAGAAGCATAAGAATGTTTTAGAAGAATTTTTTCATAATATCGAATGTATTGATGAAAAATCACTAAATTATAAGAAAAAAGCACGTTATTTTGACACTTTTTCGAAAGTTTGCATAATTACTGTACTTAAAACCACTTTTATCAACATAAGGTCAACGAAGCTAAAAAAGCTTAGACTTTAAGCTTTCGTTCTGTGTGCTGACTGAGATTATACGCTCAATGGTTAATGAGATAGAGGTTGGTAAAGTTGACCAAAAATTAAAACATTGAATTTTGAATAACTCACTTAGCAGTGATTTCCGACCCTATGTTCCATGGGCACTTTTTCATGTTTTGGGGTCCCCAAGCTGCCCCCAAAATATGCACACTCAGGAAACAAACACCCTGTAGAGAGTACTAAACTCGTCTTAGATGGTTGAATAAAATAATGTTTGTTTGCTAAATATTGTCGCCAAAAGTTTTGATTTAAGACAACCGCAATCATTCAAAAGGAAGTATAATATAAAAGAAGAATGAAAATCCATTAATTATGTAACGCAATGATTAGCCATTTGTGTCACACTTTTTTAGAAGCATATCAAAATTGTGTATGGGAAATCACACTTATCTAAATCCCCATTCCTCCTCTAAAGTGTAGTACTTGATGGGTATTTTCTAAAAGTGCATATCAGAACCAAAATCTAGCTTCATTTTTTTTGCATGACATGAGTGGTCTGCCACTGAGGACTTAACAAATAAGAATAAGTGCGTGTTAAATGGCTTTTTATTTGTACCTCAGTATATTTCGAGCACATTTACCGGGAAGTATCCTAATATATTCCACGGCTGTTATTTTAGATTTTACAACTGCAATGCAATTCTTGTTCATGTTTTTCATTACTTTACTTGGACAGAACTGAATTATAAAACATGATATGGACTTTGATGTAAGATTCAAAAGAGCAGGCAAAAATATCAGCAACAAAAAATACACCGAAGTGTTATTTAAATATCAAGATGTGTTATGGATAAAAACAAACTACCCAGTCAACCACAGATCGTATTTCATCGCATATGATGCCACTTAATATCACAATCGTATATTAGGACTGATAAAGAAAGCCAAAATATGATTACTATCGTATAAAATAGCTTAGAATGGAATATTTACGATTGAATTCGAAAAAGTCTTAAATGAATATAAACAATATCAGTGTAATCGGATTAGATCTCAAATGTCGTTTATGTAGACGCGCGTTGTTATGCAAATCGGATATTGATGAGCGTTGCACGTATAAAAGTTCTTCCTTCTGCGTGTTTATCGAAGCCCACTGAACCTTACAGATACAAATAATTTATTTTCACTTCATTCCTTCGATGTGCTTAAAAGCCAATAATCGATGATATTCTATTCCACTACGTATTATCACTTTATATGCGCTAATAATAATTATAATCAGAATCTCAATTAAATTATCCCGGAGGTAAAAACAGCGATATAAAACATGACTGTTGTTGACAGTTCAACATCGTATACATATGAGTGCAGAATCATTTGAAATCCTGCGTAATCGTTGTTATGCATGAAAATTATCGGGAAAATCATATGCAGTTTCCATACAGGGGTTAGACAAAAAGGTTGAGATAGGCAAAAAATTGTCGAAGTTCAAATCAGCATAACTTTGCGTAGAATGATCCGATTTTGATCAAACTGGGACCATCGGACGCGGAAACTCTTCTAGTATACTGGCCCTATGCGAAACCTCTGATTGGCCCTTGGCCACCGGTGGTGTTCCGGGTTTCCGAGGGTATGTTCAAAATGCATTTTTTCTGCTGCATGTCATTTTATATGACGTTTACTGCCATCATGTTTTATGTTTTCCTCAGAAACTAGAACTAATATGCTGACCAATGCTGGCTGCAGATCGAAAATCCGATAGGTATACGCAGAGATATGGCCATTTTCGTGAAAACGGTACGGGATTGGCCATACACCCTGAACAAATGTCACTTTCGCATAACTTCCGGAATCTGTTACAAATTGGCCAAAGAGTCTCACAGTCCTCAAAATATAATTCTAATAAAGATCCTATATTCATCGTCTTGAGAAAACATGAATTTTGACACCCATATATACATGGTTCCAGATGGTGCCAAAACCGGCCCCTCCTGGAAGGCCCATGGAACCTGCTATAAGGGCGGCAGTGGACACTATCATCCTGGAAATGTTTCTGTAATCATCGTCTCGCAAATCCATGATGTCAGATACTCATATTTGCATTATTCCGATCTGTTCTCATTTCATCATGTTCTCGGTATCGTTTTTACGGAAATGGCCGTATCTCTGTGTAGTTTAGATGGATTCTCGATCTACAGCAACCATTGGCCGGCATATTAGTTCTAGTTTTCGGAGAAAGCATAAAACATGATGAAAGTTAACGTCACATAAAATGACAAGCAATGAGGAAAATGCAACTTGAACATACCCTCGGAAAACCCGGAACATTTCCGGTGGCCAAGGACCAATCTCAGGTTTTGCAGAGGGACAGTATACTAGAAGAGTGTCCGCTTCTGATGGTCCTGGTTTTATCAAAATCGGATTATTATACGCAAAGTTATGATTTGAATTTCGACTTATTTTTACCTATCTCAACCTTTTTGTCTAACCCCTGTATATGATTCAACTCATCTTTATACATGCAACAATGAAGTACTCAAATCGTATAAATGTAGTATGTATCGTAATTTATAATATCGAAGCACTTGTCAATACTAAACTTTCAACTACATTATGATTGTCAAAATTGTGTTGCTTTTCAAGAGATGCTAAGTAGCAGTGCGATGGTAGAATATCGGCCTTTAGATCCAGAGGTCGAATGTTCGAAACTGAGCTTGTTACATTCATATTTTTTTCATGTTCACAGTTCACTGGTTCGTATTAATGCTTACTAAAACTCAAGAAAGTCATTGTTCAGTACGTATATGGCCTCCACTTTAGTAGGTATATGGCGATTCTGTGCATTATATACATGATTCATTGTAGGTATATGGTATCATATATCATTTGCAATACATATCAAAATGTTGACTGGGTAATAGCTCGAGATTCCTTGGAATCTGGAATTTGGAATTTTCGCAAAATTGTTCCACCGGGGCCGGATTTCGGATGCCCCAGGACCATGTCAATGTGGGCAGAGTAGGCCATATCAATTCCCGGAGGTCACATTCAAGCTCCTGGTCGCAAAATTATGACATATGATGTGTCGCAAGTCATATTTGGAATTTTCGCAAAGTTGGTCCACCGGGGCCGGATTCCGGATGCCCCAGGACCATGTCAATGTGGCCAGGGTAGGCCATATCAATTCCCTGAGGTCACATTCGAGCTCCTGATCGCAAATTTATGACATATGATGTGTCGCAAGTCATATTTAGAATTTTCTTTCCAATTTGGCCATCCCGGGATAGAGATCCCTTGTAGCCGGTTCCGGAAGGGCGAATAATCCCTAGTCTGGTTAGAAAAAGTTCCATTACGGGCAGAACATGTACGATATACATCTCCGAGTTGACCAATCACAATAGTTGGTAATTTTAACAGCATAGACTAAAGATTCAGTCGTCAATACCCACCAGTAAAAAAAACTACCCCAGTACAATCCGGAATAACTCCGGGACCAAGTGGCCAATCCTAATTTTGAGTCATCTGTCATAATCTAGAAACCTATCCGGATCTTCTGAGAAAAAATTATACAAATCGGTTCAGAAACGCCTGAGATATTCAAATTTTAAGTTAATTTTTACCCCTACCGTCAGACGTATACCGGATAAGGGTTAATCACCTCTTCCAAATACCATTAACTGACAACCTCAAGATTTTTCAGAGCTAATTTGGATAGTGTCGTCTGATATTTTGTGCTTTTATGTACTACATACAAATCAGGCCCATGTCTCATTTTGCAATCTCACGATAGATTTACTTCTAATCGTCGTCTACTCGGGTATTTTAAAATAGAGATTGGAACCATTTTTGCTTAGAATTTGGTTGGAACGAGGGCTTTGGCCAATACATGAAAACGGTAACTGCTTGCACACTTTTTACAGAACCATTTCAATGCTGTAATAATGCAAAAATCTCCGTACGATACTGATTAAATTCTTTGCAACACGAACTCTTCCACACATAATTTTATCTTTACCCCATAATTTTAATTTTCACGAAAAGAGCTATCCGAAAAACCTTTCCCGGAAACTCGAACTTTTCTGAAGACTTCCCTTCTTCAATCAATCGTTGGAGCTAACTACAAGTTATTATTCTTTAGTGCTATATAACCACACGTAGTAACCTGGTTTTTACGCTATGTTATGGGAACAAACATTTCAAAAAACGTTTGTTTGATCGCATAAACTGTCGTATGCATATTTTGACCACTTCAATCAAAGGAATAATAATTAATTCCCCGCGGCCTTAAAATAACTACTAATATTGTTGATTGATATGATGATTCGGGTAAAATTTATAAAAATGCGTTTTCCCGACATCGATGGTGCTGGTTGTTACGTCAACTATGAAATCATGGGCAGTTCTGTCCTTTTAAAAGTAGGCTCCGAGCTTCGTGAAAGTAGGCTTCCGAGCCTCTTGAAAGGTGGCTTCCAAGCCTCTTGAAAGGAGGCTTCCAAGCCTCTTGAAAGGAGGCTTCCGAGCCGCTTGAAAGGTGGCTTCCGAGCCTCTTGAAAGGAGGCTTCCGAGCCTCTTGAAAGGAGGCTTCCGAGCCTCTTGAAAGGAGGCTTCCGAACCTCTTGAAAGGAGGCTTCCGAGCCTCTTGAAAGGAGGCTTCCGAGCCTCTTGAAAGGAGGCTTCCGAACCTCTTGAAAGGAGGCTTCCGAGCCTCTTGAAAGGAGGCTTCCGAGCCTCTTGAAAGGAGGCTTCTGAGCCTCTTGAAAGGAGGCTTCCGAGCCTCTTGAAAGGAGGCTTCTGCGCCTCTTGAAAGGAGGCTTCCGAGCCTCTTGAAAGGAGGCTTCCGAGCCTCTTGAAAGGAGGCCTGAGCCTCCTGAAAGGAGGCTTCTGAGCCTCTTGAAAGAAGTCTTCCGAGCCTCATGAAAGGATCTTGAAAGGAGGCTTCCGAGCCTCTAGAAATTGAGGCTTCCGAGCCTCATGAAAGGATACTTGCGAGCCTCTTGAAAGAAGGCTTCCAAGCCTCTTGAAAGAAGGCTTCCGAGCCTCTTGAAAGGACGCTTCCGAGCCTTCTGAAAGGAGGCTTCCGATCCTCTTGAAAGCATCGATCGAAGATATTTGAGGAAAGGCTTCTGACTCTCTTAAAATTAGGCTTCTGAGCCTCTTGAAAGGAGACTTCCGGACCTCTTGAAAGGGGGCTTCCAAACCTTCCCTAGCAGCACGCGAGTTCCACATGACATACGACAACTGATATGTGACCAGATTTAGTCACTATAAAGTTGCTGCAACCATTTTTTCCTGACATGTGCTGCTCGGGTTTTTCAAGAAGGCTTCTAAACATCTTTAAAGGAGGAATTCGAGCAGGTCTGAAAGGAGGCTTCCGGGCCTTTTGAAAGGTGGCTTCCAGGCCTCTTGAAAGGAGGCTTCCGGGCCTCTTGAAAGGTGGCTTCCGGGCCTCTTGAAAGGAGGCTTCCGGGCCTTTTGAAAGGAGGCTTCCGGGCCTTTTGAAAGGTGGCTTCCAGGCCTCTTGAAAGGAGGCTTCCGGGCCTCTTGAAAGGAGGCTTCCGGGCCTCTTGAAAGGAGGCTTCCGGGCCTTTTGAAAGGAGGCTTCCGATCCTCTTGAAAGCATCGATCGAAGCTATTTGAGGAAAGGCTTCTGACTTTCTTAAAATTAGGCTTCTGGGCCTCTTGAAAGGAGGCTTCCGGACCTCTTGAAAGGGGGCTTCCAAACCTTCGATAGCAGCACGCGAGTTCCACATGACATACGACAACTCATATGTGACCAGATTTAGTCACTATAAAGTTGCTGCAACCATTTTTTCCTGACATGTGCTGCTCGGGTTTTTCAAGAAGGCTTCTGAACATCTTTAAAGGAGGCATTCGAGCAGCTCTGAAGAAGGCTTCCGAGAAATGCAGAAGGATGCTTCTAATCCTCTTGCAACGAAATAGCGAACTTTTCTGAAAAAAACTTCATGCCTCTGAAACGGAGGCTTCGGAACTTTTAGATTGAGGAGGGTGGGGTTCAATAGGCTTTGATTTATTGATCGCCATGCATATTATGTACAAGACAAAGTTATGAAATAAAAAAAAATACACAATTACCAAAATTTTATCATTAAGGTCTGATTGGAATTGTAATACGTCCGCCATTATGCAGTTTTGTCCGAGGTACCCCTTAGGGCCAGCGAAGGTACCCCCAGGGGTACATGTACCCCAGGTTGAGAACCGCTGCTCTAGAAGTAAAAATGCAAAAATATTCGTTCATCCATACTAATTTCCAAACAAACTTCAAACGCGATGCGGAATGCGAGGAAGCAATCCATCGGACCCAAATTTTGCACAGTTGTTAAGTACCCAGAATGGTTAGATCGTGTAACAAACCCCGTTGTGAAATTCCTTCGTATGCTACGAGAGAAGAAAGTTTCTTCTCTTTGGAGGTGCAAATCTGATAGACCATATGTTCTCCTAGGAGTAAGGGTCACGACAGCGTCTGTTCCCCTGATCATCTTCCAATTGCTAGCAAGGGAATCTAAGCCAAACTGTGTTCTCCGAAAGTATAGGGAGTTGGTGTCAGGACCTACAAGCCTGCCTCTTACAAAATCCAAGCAAAGAATAATCGTCGAGAGCAAACGGAGAGAATATCATCGAGAGAATAATCGTCGAAAACCACAGCATTGAAAAGAAACTAGGCAGCGTTGCCGAAAGTTACGCGTCAGAGAGCAACTTAGGATATATGGAAAGCAGGTGACGGAATGATTGGCTTCGATGAGGAGATTCAGGAACAGCTGTTCCATTAGCAAGAAACACGCAAGTTCTAGAGGTTTCGTGATGCTAGCCGTCATATGCATAAAAATGGTGGAGGGACGATCACGTGAGGTGTTCGAAATTTGAGTTCAGCACTTCGAGGAAGTGAATGACGATGGAAGTTTGCTATTCAACAGCTCAAGAACAATAGGAACTTTCGAGCATGCTGTTCAATTTTGCAAATATTGCGCTAGAAGGTGTCATGCGAATAGGGTGACCATATGATTTTTCTCCAAAGGAAGACAATTCACCCAAATTGAGCGAAAAAGGAAAACATTTGGTTGAAAATGGAGGTCATTAAAAACATCGATCGATGATAAGTTTTTTATATGATTAAGAATATTATATTTGTTAAATTTGTGCCCTCTTAAGTCTATTAGAAGAAGTTTTTGTAAATCGATGCAAAAACAACATCTTCTTCTATTTTATTAACATAACAGATTACTTTATTAAGTCCAGATGGAACGTTTTCGACTATCATTATAGTCCACATAAAGCACTTTCTAATTATAAACTACCAGCAACATATTTTTAATGGTGAGATCTTAGCTTCAATAATTTTACAGTTTTTTGCGAACAGATGTTGAATATTATTATGCTCTCATTTTCAGCGATATTCCACAGAACTCTAACAAGAATCATTGTTTACAATTCTGAATAGTTTATTTCAAAAATAGACAACTGACAGAACATTAGGTTCTATAAGGACCAAATACTATACTTTCGCCTCTAATTCTATCATGAACATGTACGTCTAAGTTTGGAAGATACTTAGTTGTCCAGCAATTTACTTTTCTTGAATGCCATTGAGAATCACAATTTAAAGCATGTGAGTTAGAATGATACCGTTAACTGTATGACCACAAAGTTCTCAATTGAACAAATTCTGAACTATTTAGATTTGGACTCTAAACAGTTTAGACTAAACTCAAAAATGTTCAGATTAGTTTTAGGTATTTCTGTCAAGGTAGGGCAAGGTTGCTACTCTTTGCCTCATACATTCAAGAAGCATACAGTGCAATGCATTTAAAAGGCAATTTGATGGGTGTTTACTCGTAGAACATTTTGAGAAGCATACTCCATACTCCATTTTTACTCCTGTATTACTGTAACTCACGCATTTTGTTTTCTATATTTACATTATTTTATTGGAGTTTCTTCTAACGGCGTTGCAGTCTTGGATAATCAAAACGAATGTTTTAGATTTTTCCCGACGATACACCAACATCAGTCGAACCCTCTGCATCATTATTACATTATTTTATTCCAAAAGTAAACGGAAAATATTTCATATTTAAAAACAGAAAATCAAATATGTGCAACGTTTTGTTACAGAATGGACTTCTGTTGTATTATTGTTTGTTAGTCTAGATTTTTTTCAGCAAAAGTTATTCATTCAGCTGTTTTTCCAAAATTTCCAAAAAAGGAGGAAGTTTTAGCGCAAAAGGAGGACATCTGGTTTTTAATGAAAAAGGAGGACACGTTCTTCTTGAGGATACCATATCCCAAGTAACATTTTAAGTTTTATGACGCACCTGAAGATTGTTATTTACACTACAAGAGTGTTATAAAACTAGTATAAAACTAAAATGTTACTAGGGATGGTCACCCTACATGCGAAGAGCCCTTTACTCCCGCGGGAAGACTCGCCTTTAAAGCAGTCTTAAAAGATGGCGCACCTCGCCTTACTTACCGTTGATTCACTGTAGAGGCCCATTTTCACTGGGTTATTGTTTGCCATTCTGAACAATGCAGGTCCACCGTAGTAGTTGGGTTTCGAGTTTTTCCCATCAACTGAAGCAATTCTTGTTTTAAATTTTTTTAAAATTATTTTTGTTAGTCTTAGCAGCCAAAACTTTCTCA
The DNA here is from genome assembly GCF_024139115.2 of Armigeres subalbatus. Lineage (NCBI taxonomy): Eukaryota > Metazoa > Arthropoda > Insecta > Diptera > Culicidae > Armigeres > Armigeres subalbatus. The sequence continues at coordinate 77,257,285 of NC_085140.1, forward strand.
TGTCCTTTAGAGGTGTTCATGACCTATGGTTATGAGTAAATGATTGAAAAAAATTATAGATTAAACGTTTCTCAATTTGAAAGTATTAGAATTTTTAAAACATGTGTGTTTTAGAAATTATAGTATTTTGAAAACTTGTTTCAAATTCAACTGTCTTCTTCTTTTGTTGAGATTTTTGACCCTGACGTTTCTAAATAAAGCTTCCGTTTACTTGTTGTTACTTCAGATTTCTTATATTAAAAAGGCTATTACGCATTAATCTGTTCAATCCAGACAAGGGTGTATGCATATGTGATATTAATTAAGTACAATGCACAGTTTCTGTTTTTAAATTTTATTTTTGTCATGCTTGAACCTACATAGATAGACACAGCAGCCGGATCGTTTTGAAAAACGCTCATTCAGGAATTAACATTTATACTCGATAGGTGTCACGTCTGGGCTGCCCAGAACAACCATTCCTACTTGGTATGTTACTATCTCTAGAGCCATGTACACCCTAACACTAAGTATTCATCTCTATAGGACTAACATGATTCGAGAAATTGCGCTTACACATCGAATATGTACAAATCAGAAAACCCGCACCCAGGGTTCACAAATGCAGCAGGAAATAAATAAATTACTGTAACTAAGGTGTAACCTAAGAGCTATATTCGTATGAATGCATCAATTTTTATCTTTTCCTCAGCTATATATACAAATCAAGACGGAGTTCTGCTCTGCGTCAAAGACCTTACCAACTAAGAATCATTTAAAGCTCGTACGGTGCGCGTTATATTTATAACCTTAATGAGTTAGTTGTGGAAGCTTAGACTAACTTTTCATAAATAAATGCTATCGTATCCCAATAAGAAAACGGAACTTACAGTTCTGCATACCTAAAGAATACCACATACTACAAGACTTAAAGCTAAAAGAAGAGATATCTAAGCGTGTTCGTTTTTCGACATTGTTCAGATCGCTTTGTGCTATTTCTGCGCATCAATAATCGCTCAAGATTTCCACTTAAGTACATAGAATACACTCAGAATCGATCGACATTTCTCGTATTTTAGCATTTTTGCTGGATCGATCTGTTAATCAGAACGCTTTCTTGTTGAGAAATTACAATGGATGCTATTATAATTTCGCATGAGTACGTGAAGCATAAATCGTTCGAAAAGAGCGTTTACGAAAAAAGATCTGATTCTTATGTTTGTTCCGCTGAAAAGTTATACGAGAAATCACTGGTTCAAAGTTCTTATCGGTACATTAGAATCGTAGAAGCTGCAGAAAAAAAAATTGGATGGAAACGTCAAATCTGGAAAGGAATCATAAGAACCAATATCAAGATTTCTCAGTAATTCGTAGAAGGGAGCTCTTAGAGTTTTGGTTGGAAATATTTCGGAACATTTGCGAATCGAATTCCATGTATATTGGAATAGAATTTCACCGACGGTGAAATTTATTTTGGAAAAGAACTCAAGAAAGTACAGATTGAAGCTCAACAAATTTGGAATGGAATTCTGAAACTGATTTTTTCGAATTCCAGAATTAAATTCTACGAATACATGAATAAGACTCGACGAATTACGGAGTCAGGTTCTGCGAAATCTAGAGCGGAATATGGATTCCCGAATGTAAGTTAAAAATTCCGAAATATATTTATGAATTTCTAATATGGCTTCATCATTCAAACTCTGTAAAATGTGAAGTTGTTTAAGTAATCAATATTTCTAAATAGAGTTTAACAACTGCTTGGAACAAGTTCGACAGACCTATGCATAGAATTCCAAACAGTAACTAGAGACATGACAGCCTCGGGCTGAAAGTCTTTCCAACAAAAATAAAGAAAAATCCAAATTCAAATAATTTTAAGTAATTCCAGATTTGACGTGGCATCCTGTGAGCTATGGCTCAGGACTCTTCATAATAATAAAATAATCAACATAAAGGAACTTAAGGAATTCGCATGAAATTTACAAAATTTACAAGCTATTTGTTACTTAGCGTAATCTAACAGAAATCCTGTACTCATGGAGTTACATTCTACTCAATCACTCATTTCACTGCACCTGATTTCAACTCAACCACAAAAAAAATTAAACTTCAACAAAAAAGAGAACATGAAAATCAAACTCCCTAAAGCTAGTTCCTAATACTACTTGGAGAACCGCACCACCCAACACTACACTGCGTCATGGCATTACACAACTCACGTTTCGCTCCGTCTAAGCTCCGCCTCCACCGCCGCCGAATCAGAGTTTCCGCTCCTCGAGAGATGCCGACACCGAATAGTATTCCTCACTTTCCGCAGACTCTTCGGCATCCAGGGACGACGGCCTCACCAGGTGCGACAGGTGCTGCTGCTGGTGGTTCAGGTGCCGTTTCTTGTGCGGTTTGGTCAACGAGTGGTGCGCGTGAACCGACGGCTGGTGCTGCTTGATCTCGACCGTTTCGTCCATTTCGTACGAGTTACCGAAGGCGGACGTTGACGACGAAGCCGTTGCTCCGGATCCGTTCTCCAGCCGGTAGCGCACGTTGCCTCCGTAGTGAAACTTCTGCTGCTGCTGGTGCTGTGGATGCTGGCGGAATATGTGAGGGCGGTTGTGGTGCGCGCTGAAGAAGTGCGGATGCTGCGAGATCGTCTTGTGCAGCATGACGTCTATGCGTGGGACGCTGTGGAAGAAAATTGGAGAAGGTTAGTACCCGGGGTCGAAAAAGGTGGTTGGGGTCGTGAGATGCTTACTGTGGCACATCGTCCATTTCATCAGAGGACCATGAGAGTGAGTTTCGGAAAAAGTTCCATGGAAGTACGGCTGCTGTTGCTGGAATGAAAATGGGCGGACGAGTGAAAGATTAGTGACGGGCTGGAAGGTGATGCACTGGAAGGTACAATTAATTAAGCACAACAAACGAGCAATAAAACGGTCATTTTTAAACGAGGCAGCTTTTAATAATTAGCGGTGAAGTTTCAAGCGTTTGCGCAAATCGGATCTATCTGCCGAGTGTGGCTTCCAATTGGCGCATACACAAGCAGAGAACTAAATTCGGTTGGTTAGTTCAATAAACAAACAATCATAAAAGAAGATTACGAAAACAATCAGCACACTACACAATGTTACCTACTAGTTGGAGCGTTATTTGGTGCGGTGCTATGCAGATAACGTAAATCACACATCGAGCTGAGCAAATTAAAATGGGAAATTATGAACATGATGTTGGAATTTGCGGCGGTTTTACCTTTGAGGATCCTTCGGACAAAGCTAGACTTGTTTATAGAGCGATTTTTTTTTCTTTGGAAATACATTAGTCAAAAGAAGGAATTTGAATAATTCCATCGAAATATGGAATACAATTTCATTTGAAATGAATTTGCTTGAATTACAGACTTGAATGGATTACAAAATTACGACCATCCAAACATTCCTTGAGCTCAGGACTTGAAATCTACAGCTGCGAGAAAATCAATTTTCAGTACTGAAGGATTCGATGTGCATTCAATTATATCCATTACACCTCCAGGGAGGTCAACGGATATGATAAGATAGTTTTGAGATATTCTGGAAAATCCAAACTGTCCATGAGCTCGGGACATCCGTTCAATTATATCAATTACTCCTCCCAGGAGCTCAACGGATATGGTAAGATAGTTTTGATATATTCTGGGCAATCCAAACTATTCTTGAGGTTGGGACTTGAGATCTATAGCTGCTTGGAAGCTCTTTTTGGTACTTAAAGTTTCAATATGAATTCCATTATATCCATCATACTTCCCGGGAGGTCAACGGACATCGTAAGATAGTTTTGAGATATTTTGGACAGTCCACACTGTCTTTGAGTTCGGGACTTGAGATCTACATCTGCTTAAAAACTCTTTTCGGTACTCAAAACTTCAATATCCATTCAATTATATCAATTACTCCTCCCGGGAGGTCAACGGATATGGTAAGATAGTTTTGAGAAATTCGGCGCAATCCAAACTGTTCCTGAGTTTGGGACATGAGATCTACAGCTGCTTAGAAGCTCTTTCCGGTACTCAAAACTTCAATATCCGTTCAATTATATCCACCACCACACTTCCCGAGATGTCAAAGAATATGGTAAGATAGTTAAGAGATATTCTAGGCAATCCATACTGTCCTTTACTTCGTGAATTGAGATCTACTGCTGCTTAGAAGCTCCTTTTTGTACTCAAAGCTTCAATATGAATTCCATTATATCCATCATACTTCCCAGGAGGTCAACGGACATCGTGAGATAGTTTTGAGATATTGTGGACAGTCCAAACTGTCCTTGAGCTCGGGACTTGAGATCTACATCTGCTTAGAAGCTGTGCCTGTAGATCTCAAATTCTCAACTCAAAGACGGTTTTGATGACCCAGGATATCCCAAGACCATCTAAACATGCCCCTTGATCTTCAGGAATGTATTATGGATATGGTTAAACACATATCCAAGTTTAAAGCGACGAAAAAAGCTAGATTGGTGGCTGTAGATCGCAAGTTCTGAACTCAAGAAATATTTGGATAACACAGAATGTCCCAAAACCAACTTTCCAAGTCTCCTGGCCTTCTGGAATATGTTATGGACATGCTTGAATACATATCCAAGTTTCTAATGACGAGAAAAGCTAGTGTCGTGGCTGTATATCACAAGTTCTGAACTCAAGGACAATTTGGATGACCCGATAGCCATCTGACCATGTCTCTTGATCTTTGGGAATATATCATGGACATGGTTAAATACACATCCATGATTTTAGTACCGCAAACAGCTAGTTTCGTTGCCGTAGATAACAAGTTCTGAACTTAAGGTAAGTTTCGATGACCCAGGATATACCAAAACCATCTGACCATGTCTTTTGATCTTTATATATCATGGATATGATTAATCATGGATATGGTTAAATATCACATCCAAGCTTAGAGTGACGAAAAAAGCTCACATGGTAACTGCAGATCGCAAGTTCCAGACTCACGAATAGTTTGGATGATCTAGTACATCCCAAAAAAAATTTCAACTTGTTTTGTCAGTTCTCAATTTTTAATCACGAAAACTTGGAAAATCCGAAGATTTTTCCTTGGAAAATCCGAAGAATTTTCCTTGGAAAATCCGAAGAATTTTCCTTGGAAAATCCGAAGAATTTTCCTTGGAAAATCCAAAGAATTTTCCTTGGAAAATCCAAAGAATTTTCCTGGGAAAATCCAAAGAATTTTCCTTGGAAAATCCGAAGAATTTTTCTTGTAAATTCCGAAAAATTTTTTTTTTGAAAATCCGAAGAATTTTCTTTGGAAAATCCGAAGAATTTTTCTTGGAAAATCCGAAGAATTTTCCTTGGAAAATCCGAAGAATTTTCCTTGGAAAATTCGAAGAATTTTCCTTGGAAAATCCGAAGAATTTTCCTTGGAAAATCCGAAGAATTTTGCTTGGAAAATCCGAAGAATTTTCCTTGGAAAATCTGAAGATTTTTCCTTGGAAAATCCAAAGAATTTTCCTTGGAAAATTCGGAAAGTTTTCTTTGGAAAATTTGATGAATTTTCCTTGGAAAATCCGAAGAATTTTCCTTGGAAAATCCGAAGAATTTTCCTTGGAAAATCCGAAGAATTTTCCTTGGAAAATCCGAAGAATTTTCCTTGGAAAATCCGAAGAATTTTCCTTGGAAAATCCGAAGAATTTTCCTTTGGAAATCCGAAGAATTTTCCATGGAAAATCCGAAGAAATTTCCTTGGAAAATCCGAGGAGTTTTCCTTGGAAAATCCAAAGAGTTTTCCTTGGAAAATCCGAAGAGTTTTCCTTGGAAAATCCGAAGAGTTTTCCTTGGAAAATCCGAAGAATTTTCCTTGGAAAATCCGAAGAATTTTCCTTGGAAAATCTGAAGAATTTTCCTTGGAAAATCCGAAGAATTTTCCTTGGAAAATCTGAAGAATTTTCCTTGGAATATCCGAAGAATTTTCCTTGGAAAATCCGAAGAATTTTCCTTGGAAAATCCGAAGAATTTTCCTTGGAAAATCCGAAGAATTTTCCTTGGAAAATTTGAACATTTTTCCTTGGAAAATCCGAAGAATTTTCCTTGGAAAATCCGAAGAATTTTCTTTGGAAAATCCGATGAATTTTCCTTGGAAAATCCGAAGAATTTTCCTTGGAAAATCCGAAGAATTTTCCTTGGAAAATCCGAAGAATTTTCCTTGGAAAATCCGAAGAATTTTCCTTGGAAAATCCGAAGAATTTTCCTTGGAAAATCCGAAGAATTTTCCTTGGAAAATCCGAAGAATTTTCCTTGGAAAATCCGAAGAATTTTCCTTGGAAAATCCGAAGAATTTTCCTTGGAAAATCCGAAGAATTTTCCTTGGAAAATCTGAAGATTTTCCTTGGAAAATCCAAAGAATTTTCCTTGGAAAATTCGGAAAATTTTCTTTGGAAAATTCGATGAATTTTCCTTGGAAAATCCGAAGAATTTTCCTTGGAAAATCCGAAGAATTTTCCTTGGAAAATCCGAAGAATTTTCCTTGGAAAATCCGAAGAATTTTCCTTGGAAAATCCGAAGAATTTTCCTTGGAAAATCCGAAGAATTTTCCTTGGAAAATCCGAAGAATTTTCCTTGGAAAATCCGAAGAATTTTCCTTGGAAAATCCGAAGAATTTTCCTTGGAAAATCCGAAGAATTTTCATTGGAAAATCCGAAGAATTTTCCTTGGAAAATCCGAAGAATTTTCCTTGGAAAATCCAAAAAACTTCCTTGGAAAATCCGAAGAATTTTCCTTGGAAAATCTGAAGAATTTTCCTTAGAATATCCAAAGAGTTTTCCTTGTAAAAACCGGAAAATTTTCCTTGGAAAATCCGAAAAATTTTCCTTGGAAAATCCGAAGAATTTTCCTTGGAAAATCTGAAGAACTTTCCTTGGAAAGTCCAAAGAATTTTCCTTGGAAAATCCAAAGAATTTTCCTTGGAAAATCCAAAGAATTTTCCTTGGAAAATCCGAAGAATTTTCCTTGGAAAATCCGAAGAATTTTCCTTGGAAAATCCGAAGAATTCTCCTTGGAAAAGCCGAAGAATTTTCCTTCGAAAATCCGAAGAATTTTCCTTCGGAAATCCGAAGAATTTTCCTTGGAAAATCCGAAGACTTTTCCTTGGAAATTCCGAAAAAATTTCCTAGGAAGATCCGAAGAGTGTTAATTGAAAAATCCGAAGAGCTTTCCTTGGAAAATTCGAAGATCTTTCTTGGAAAATCCGAAGAGTTTTCCTCGAAAAATCGGATGAAGTTTCGTTGCAAAATTCGAAGATTTTTCTTCGGAAAGTCCGAAGAATATACCTTGGAAAATCCGAATAGTTTTCCTTGGAAATTCCGAAGAATTTTCCTTGGAAAATCCGAAGAATTTTCCTTGGAAAATCCGAAGAGTTTTCCTTGGAAAATCCGAAGAGTTTTCCTTGGAAAATCCGAAGAATTTTCCTTGGAAAATCCGAAGAATTTTCCTTGGAAAATCCGAAGAATTTTCCTTGGAAAATCCGAAGAATTTTCCTTGAAAAATCTGAAGAATTTTCCTTTGAAAATCCGGACAATATTAAATACTCATCCTACTTGGTTGACATGATGTGTACAAAAATACATTTGAGAGAGTTAGTTCTGAAAATGTATTGCGAGAGATCGGCTGGTACCTGGTGCTGGGAATTTGGTTTCATCAGTACCCGCTAAGCTGCGGTGGACGACGGAGGTCCTTCGTAGCTTAGTAGGGAAAGCACCTGTCATGCGAACTGGGGTCGTGGGATCAAACCCCACCGAAGGGGCGGTTACCCTCCAATACCTTTTCCGAACTAAATCTATCACATGTTGTACATATGCATAATCAAGTTTCAGACATAGTAATTAATTTCCACTCCGGGTGGCTTAATACCCGGCATATAGGCAATTAACTTTGAATGTACTGATCTCGAGTGGCGATCTCTCTTCGCTTGTGTGGTCGTGTTGGGATCTGACGACCAAACTGGCACAACCTCACACAACCCTACTTCATTGAGCGCCGTTGCTGATGAAGCAAGTGTGTAGGAGCCGGACAATATTAAATACTCATCCTACTTGGTTGACATGATGTGTACAAAAATACATTTGAGAGAGTTAGTTCTGAAAATGTATTGCGAGAGATCGGCTGGTACCTGGTGCTGGGAATTTGGTTTCATCAGTACCCGCTAAGCTGCAGTGGACGACGGAGGTCCTTCGTAGCTTAGTAGGAAAGCACCTGTCATGCGAACTGGGGTCGTGGGATCAAACCCCACCGAAGGGCGGTTACCCTCAATACCTTTTCCGAACTAAATCTATCACATGTTGTACATATGCATAATCAAGTTTCAGACATAGTAATTAATTTCCACTCCGGGTGGCTTAATACCCGGCATATAGGCAATTAACTTTGAATGTACAAATCCGAGGAATTTCCTTTGGAAATTCCGAAGAGTTTCTCTTGGGAATTCCGAAGAATTTTCCTTGGAAATTCCGAAGAATTTCCCTTGGAAAATCCGAAGAATTTCCCTTGGAAAATCCGAAGAGTTTACCTTGGAAATTTCGAAGAATTTCCCTCGGAAAATCCGAAGAATTCTCCGTGGAAAAGCCGAAGAATTTTCCTTGGAAAATCCGAAGAATTTTCTTTGGAAAATCCGAAGAATTTTCTTTGGAAAATCCGAAGAATTTTCCTTGGAAAATCCGAAGAATTTTTTTTTGGAAATTCCGAAGAATTTTCTTAGAAAAATCCGAAGAACGTTATTTGGAAAATCCGAAGAGCTTCCCTTGGCAAATTCGAAAAACTTACCTTGGAAATCCAAAGAGTGTTACTTGGAAAATCCGAAAAAAAATTCTTGGAACATCCGAAGAATTTTCCTTGGAAAATCTGAAGAATTTTATTTTTAAAGAAAATTCAAAGAATTTCCCTACGAATATTAGGAGAAGTTTCCGTGAAAAACCCTGTGGAAAATTCAAAAAATTTCCCATTAGAAATTTCGTTGAATTTTCCCTGGATAATCCGAAGAATTTTCCTTTGAAATTCCTGAAGAATTCGTCGTGGAAAATTTGAATATTTTTTATGGAACATCCAAGGAATTTCGCGTGGAAAGTTCGAAGAAGTTTCATGAAAATCCGAAAAAAAATCAGTGGAAATCCCGAAGAATACATCATTCATCCTTCGGTTAATTGTTGAGTTGAAATTAAAAACATGTTCCAGTTGAAATTTGTTTGATTTTTTGTAGAAATTAAGTCGAATTTGCTATAGATATTTAAAATAATTTATCTTAGAATTTAAAAAATGTTCTTCGTGTTTCGTGTTTGATATTTGACATTGATTAGAGATTATCCGAAACAGTTTCCCTAATTCATTAACTGCATCCAATAACGCTTAAACATCTCACCACAAACAAGCGCCGCGAGGGCAACGAAAAATATCGTACACCGATCCTCCGTTGTTCGCAACTGGGGTCAGCAGTTTCCAAGTGCAGTCAAAACCATCTACCGAAGGAAAAAAAAAACCCTCATTCGGCTTCTCCGGGTGCTCCTGATGATGGCCGAAAACGCATGATTATAATGTGAATGAAAATTCCACACCGGTAGCGTAAACAAAGTCGAAAATATCGTTTCCTGCACCGGCGAGCACAAATTGCGCATGGCGGACGACAATCGAACCGGAAAAGCACGGAACGAAGAGTAAGAAGACATCGATCGTTATGAAACTGCAACGCACAGCAGAGTGCGCCGACGAAGCTACGACAACGACGACGACGACGACGGTTGACGGTACTGTAGATAGGACTATGCCAACGTACTACACCGTACCTGTACGATAGACGTTTGTTGCCGTTTCACAGCGAGACGTTTGGTCTACGGAGCAGGTTGCGAAGAAAATAAAACAAAACTGTGATCGCGAAGAAGGTCACCGTTCCGGTGTCCAAAGCCCATCGAAGTGATCACTTCTCGTTCCAAAACTACGGAATGGTTCGGTAAACATCTCCCTTCGTGGTGTGTCCAAGTTTTTACCGAAATGTACAGAAATACGAATTGAGCTGTCTCATCGGATATTCAACACCCCTCGGCTTTCGTTCGTCTCCTGGCTCGGTAGAAGTTCCAGGTATAGAACGCTTGTTCCATTAGCGAGTGCGATAAACAAACGTGGGAAACGGTGAAGTTTAGGAATGTGTTTACGCGTCGCGCAGTGTCGGTGCCTATTAGCAGCAACTCAAGGCCGATCTCCACGCTATCTGACCCGCGCTGGAGTCTTGACTGCCGTTTCCGCGACACTCGAGTTGCCACCCAGTTCTAGTTTCACCTTATCGTTTGCGGAAGAACCCCCGAACCCGGACGTCCCGGTTCGGTCACGTGGATTACTGAGGAATGTGGGAGAGTTTCGTAACTTAAACCCATTATCTATGCCCGAGCATTTGCTGTACGTATCGTTTGTCGAATAGGGAGGAAGTAAGAGAGTTATAAAAATGGATGAAAAGCACAAAGCTCACACACTTACCGTTTGCTTTACTTGCCTCGGAGCAATCGGTTGCCTGGAAGAACTGAGCCGCTGGTAGCGGGTTGTCATCCTGGTCCTGAACGTCGATAGCAATGCCCAAATTGCGGTACGGTTTGTCCCACAGTTTGACCGCCAGAAGCGTATCCAAGGTGATCCAGCCGCGGAAGTTGCGAGTAATGGTAATGCTACTGCACATACGTTTCTTGCGCTCGGTCAACGTGTTGTCTGTACAGAAATATAAATTTAAATCGAAGCTCTCATTAGATCAAGTTCCACCAAGGGATCCAATTTCCACCCCTGCCTCACTTACTCCTCTTGCGCCAGTACACGGAAACGGTAACACGAATCATTTCCTCGGCGGGGTTCTTGCAGTTGTCGGAGTCGCGACGGTTCCACGATTCGGTCGAATTGTCGGCGCCGTTCATGTACAACCTGAGAAGCAAACGCATTAGATTACGAAATTGCGATCCAAATCAAATTTAACTCAATTGCGAAGCAACGTACCTCAACATAGCCGAGCTAACAGAATTGTACAGCTTGCTGTGAGGAAAACGAAAGAATAGGTTCCATGTGGACTGGTCGTCCCAGAAGCTCTGGTTGGTATGCTTGGGCAGGTCACAGACCGCGGAAAACGCCATTTCGTGGGTTGCTCCGACGTGGCCGAAACTGTCGTTGCGCATCAGGTTGGACTCGATGTTGTGTCGGATGTTGCCTATGATGTGCTTCTCGATGCTGCAAGAAAAAAGAAAACACGAGAAGAGGGGTCGTTAGGCGGATTGTCAAAATATGCATTTCAAGTAGATAAAAGCTGAGTCATCCGTGTCCGACGCTGACGCGATTGGAATCATATGGTGTTCTATCTCCGTAAAGTGGATGAAACACACCCACTCACTGGATGTTTATTTTTGGAAAGGATCATCATCACGCGCTCTATTCACTTTTTGAACATGCTTTCTACTCGCAGCTAGAGTCGAGCCCACGTACAGTTTCGTAGCTGTACAAACAGCTGAGTTAGTCAATTATAAGGGTTAATGTTTCCACTTGTTTTGTTCGGCTAGTAACAGTAACATTGCTAACACCTTCGCAATTTCCATGAATGATCAAGTTCTTCTTGGAAAACAATGAATGGTCGATTCATTTTCCCATCCTAATTACGCCTACGAACCTACGATGATTTGTTCACTATCTCATTCTGCCGCATGTCATCACTCTGTACGTGACAGAATGCTGACAAAATACGACATTCTCAGGTAATTGACGACCGGGTCTCCGTCTTCTTTGCCACAGCTGATCTAATGCGCGCGAGACAGCTTTTCACCGCAACCAGCGGGCGCTCCACGTTTCTGTGTTGGCGGACTAAGACTAGACGACAGCTTGATGAAGGCGGATGAACGATTCCATACTGTGTGGCCCCTCTATAGCGTCACGACGCACGGTGCTGTACATATGTATGCTTATAGAACATGAAAAGCGCGTCCGAAAGTCTGAGAGTGTGGTTCTAATTTGGGTACTTAGTCTGGTTGAATAATGTACTCGTGATGGCACTAAATTTACCCCGAACCGGATCGCGGAGGATTTGCGTAGGTGGGAATGAGGTTCCACATGTCTACAGTATTCTATTCGAATGTTATGAGCAATCGGAAAATGGATTTGCTTGATATCTTTTAAAGAACGTGTAAATTATATTAATGACTTACATATGCTGCCTGTAATTATTTTAAGCGGCTCATACTTCAACTATGTATATCATTTACATCTAATAGAATTTTACCTGCTCGTGTTTAGGCATGGTAAGCAATTGGTATTGTCTCCTTAATTTAGGATTTCATACGTAATATTGCGCATAGACGAAATGCCATGATACTTGTTTTTCTTGATTATTATGTTTCGTAGAAATAATAAAAATTGTCAACGGTGATTCAGTATTTGAAAGATGCGCATTGCGCAAGTTACAGTAGGAGCAGGGAAAAAAGGAGACAAAGCCATTTTAATCCCACATAACATCTATCATCAAGATGATTCGACTAGAGTAGCAATATTTTTATAGTTTTTCTGAAAATCAGAGAGGTTTTTATTGTTTTTCTCATTTCGAGGATGACCAGTGGGTTTCTGTGATGAATAATGAAATCAAAGTGAGACGAGTAAGTGGCATGAGGCAGAAAACAAAACAATGCGTCCGACGAAGCAAATATGTACATGCGTAATCCGATTTTGATAGAATTCCGCATCACCGTATAATAGCTAACAATTTGAAAAAAATCTACAGACTCGAATACGTTTGTTAGGAAAAGTAATGTTCTTCACTAGTCATCTGGAAGCACGCTACGGTCGACATTTCTGCGTCGGTGTGCTGCAAAAGATATTTTAGTTAAAAGATAAACATTGTCGCTGTCGTCGCTGTCTGGAACATCTTAAAGGCTACAGGACCACTCCAAAACCAATCCTTTGGCAGAAGGTTCGGAGAGCCATAGTGTTATATATCAATCGACTCAGCTCGACGAATTGAGGTGATGTATGTATGTGTGTATGTATGTATGTATGTGTGAGTGTGCAAAAAAAAATGTGAGACACACTTTTTTGAAGTTAGCATTATCCGATTTGCTCGTAACAAGTTGCCAAGTATTTATTCACACAGAGGAAAAAAATCCGTGTTAAAAATCACTATTTCGTAGACTACGTTGTTACTTGTTGTTACGATTACTAGAAGATTTAATTTAAATTAATCATGGCGCATGGTGAAATCAAACGGGGTTGTTATCTGTTGAAAATCGGCGGTGCTTATTATCTTAAAATAAACCTCATAGTAATTTCAACTGCAACATTTTTTGCATGCATAGATAAAGTTTTCTTGTCGTCTCGCGTCCACTGTTTAGACACCGTTTCCGCCTTTTCATTTTTGACCAAATTTTATGACCCTGGACTTTTCTCAAAGGGGATTAGTAGAGCTTTCTCTTGACATAGGTGCCGCCCACGACCTGAATTCGAGAACGTTTTGGAAGGTCTTCAGTGTATTAAAATGCAGAAAGATCGGTATAACGTTTCTTGGCAGATATCCAAGGATCTGTTGGGAAGGGTTTTGATTTCTGCCGAAAACATTTTGGAGGCCGTTTGTTGCGTAGGTCCTACCAACCGAACTTCAGAACATTTCGCGCATTCTAGAATGTCAATATGGGGCACGCAGACAAATTTCCAATAAGTTATTTGATTTCTTTGAACTGAGGATGACCTGAGCTTGATTTGAAACAAGCATTGCTCTTCTACTTGATTGTAGATCTGATGGCCTGAACTCAAGAACGTTTTGGATGATCTTCAGTGTATTAAAATGCAGAAAGATCGGTGTAACGTATCTTGGCAGGTATCCAAGGATCTGTTGGGAAGGGTCTTGACAGCTGCCGAAAACATTTTGGAGGCCGTTGTTGCGTAGGTCCTTCAAACACCGAGCCTCACGTCCTGAGCCCCTCCTCGTCAAAACAACTCCTGGACTAATTTCGTTGCTAGCAGGCTTGGCATTTACTCACACAATGAGCTCAATGAGCAATGAGTTCATCAAAAATGAGCATCGAAACATCACGGATATGATCAAAACATTAAAAAAATGCTCTTCGTTGTGGGAAAAATGAGGAGCGGCTCTCTTTGAGAGAAACCATTTGTCTCAATGTGCCTCTTTGCGGAGCATTATTTTTGTTATTCTTTCCAACTGAACGTAAAGAGAAATGAAAGCACACTACTGTCATACCATCGCTACCAGCACAACAGCCTCACACATTCATATTTTATGAGACCAGCATGAGAATAGTGTATCTGTATAGCATCCATGAACGGGTAGAAATGAACACCATTCTATCTTTACATCTTATTTACTGCTTCCAAGCAACAGGCAGCTTGATGTAGGCATTTCTACATTTATCTGGTTAGCAATTACAATTTGAATTGCAAGGAGATTTTTGACAAAATTATCTGATACTAGGCAAACCTATCCAATCTCGCTCTGGTTTTATTTTTATCTGTCAGTCATTTATTTGATTGACGCGTCGCACTCTAGATCGATTTCAGTTCGAGCTTGATGGCTTCTTCATAACTCATAAAACCGATGCATTTAGACAACTTCTCAACTTTCCCGGAAAAATGAACTAATTCCCGATTAGTGAGGAAATCTTGCAAATCGGTCCATCCGTTCGTTGATTATATTGCACCAAGACCTTCTTCAAAATATTGTGTAAACGCGTTTTAAACGGGTGAGACTCGAAATCATCAAAAAGGAAGCCTCATATTAAATCGCATGAAAAGCGACTCCAGTGTATACCGTTTTGACTGAATAATAGATTAGTTCAACTGCTTCAACTTTGATTGAAAATTATTAAGCTCTTTTAAGGGAATGTCTTCAACGTGTAAAAATTATTAAATAGAACAGACCTAAACACGCATTATGACAGTGATCGAACTGTTACCTAAACAAACACGATAAATACAATAACCTACTGGCTACCGTTAGATTAGCCAACTAATTATAAATTTATTCGCCACCAGCAATTCCGTCCTTCGGAAACAACTTTTTCCGCACCTCATTGAGTCAAACCATTTAGTTATCATTGAGAAATGAATATATTTCGGAAATATCCGAAAAAGAGAGAAACACAAAAGTACAAAAGAGAAGAGCAAAAATTCGTGTGTCAAGAGCAGTGAGCATTTTTTTCTTCTCCCGATTCACTCTGACGAGCATTCCATCCCTGGTTGCTCAATGCTCGTACAATTGGATCTCACTCCGAACTTTGTACATGCGCCTGTACAAGTGGTCCAACTCCGCAGCTCGTACGGCGTCTCTCGATGCTCTGCAGATCAACTCATGTTGCGATTCGTAGCTCCTCCTGGACTCCTGCTGAGCAGCAAGCAATCAACCGAACGTTCCGACCTCCTGATGAATTCCACTTACGTGGCCAATCATGACAGCATTGCACCACGCGACTTATGCGGCCGATCCACTGATGACTCCACTGCTGTAACGTCGACGGTCAATCCATCCCACTAAGATGTGGATCCGGAACCGTTTCTGGGCCCATTACCTGTTGGAAAATAAGGTAACCCCTTCACAAAGAACAACAAATACTTGATTTCCCTCTACTCTATACCACGGTAGGCTACTAACTAATTCTTCTGTCATCAGCTGCAGCAGGGCAACTATAACTAACCGGCGCATGCTTCCTACCTATCTTTCGTCCACGCCGAGCTGTCGCACCCGATCTGTTATTCCAACACTCATGACTCAGCTCGAACTTACTTGAAGTTGTTCCAACTTGCTCGAAAATTTTTGACAACAAAGAGCTAAACTGTTATAGGACGAGTTTAGTATTTTCCATTTAATCCCACCACATTTTGCAATCTTTACAGAAACGTATTTCGACCTCAATTGTGAGGCCGTCTCCAATGTCTCGCACTTGACTCGACTTGCGTCACAGTTGAGATCGAAATACGTATCCGCAAATATTACAGAACGTGTTGGAATTAAATGGAAAGTACTAAACTCCTCTTATGCAGTTGACGACATTCCACTAAAAGAACTTAAATAATTTTTCTCAACAAAGAGCTGTCAAGCTACTTCGAGAAGAGAAAATAGGATAACAGTAAAAAAAATTATTTGTTTTTTGTTTCGTGGAATCAGTGCAAGAAAAAACTAACTACGCTTCCTTTGCGGATTTGCGGCTTCTGTTTTGATAATTTTGATTCATTTCACAACAGTTAAAATGTTCATATCCTGAGCTACCTCGAGTTGCTCGAACTTGTTCTGACTACAGCTTCCAGTATGTTTCAAGCGACTCGAAGTAGGATGAAACCGCCTGAATGGACGCCAACACAACCGATATAAAGTTGGTTGAAGTAGCAAAATGGACGCCAAAAATGAGCTCGAAAACGATTGCAATCAACTTCGAGTGTTTTACACTCAGATAGTTGGCATTCTGGTCTCTTCTGGTCACTATTCGGATGGAAATAACTGGGACATTAACTTCCTTTCTGTTGCCGATCTCCGGTTTCATTTGGCCAAAAAAACTATCATTGCATTTCAACTAAAGATACACCGAATATTCGGATCGTTGAACAGCATACCGCAAAATTTGATCGAATATTGCCGTGGGGCCCAAAACCATGCTGAGGATAGCTGGGCTCGATTCCCGGTGCCGGTCTAGGCAATTTTCAGATTGGAAATTGTCTCGACTTCCCTGGGCATAAAAGTATCATCGTGCTAGCCTTATGATATACGAATGCCAACATGGTAACCTGGCTTAGAAACCTCGCAGTTAATAACTGTGGAAGTGCTTGATGAACACTAAGCCGCGAGGCGGCTCTGTCCCAGTGTGGGGATGTAATGCCAATAAGAAGAAGAAGAAGAAGAATGCCAAGGGTGTCATATTAAAAAAATGTTTAAAAAACTATAAAAGGAAAGTGTTTGGTTGCCCCGGCCAAACTTTTGACAGGAAATAGTTATTTAACATATGTCACGCGTGTGTTAAATAAGCACGATCTTGTTGTGTCGCTTACCGATCCAAACATAAGCCTATTTTTGTTATGTTGTAAACCGAAATAAAACGTTAAAAAGGTTAGTGTATTACGTATTTACGTATTTACGTATTTCACGAAATTAAGGACACTTATCACAAAATCTAATATTAATACTATTAATAGTACTCGCGTTTTCAAGGGGACACCACTCAATACGGAAGCAACGCACAACTGTCACTCTTATTTTTTCAGTTTTGCTGCGTCGCAGCATGCGTGAAATATTAAAAATGACAGTTCTGCGTTACTACTTCCATATTGAGTGGTGTGCCCTCGAAAACGAGAGTACTATTAAATTTGGATTCCGTGATAAGTGTCCGTGCAAACGACAGGCAGCAGTGGAAATCACTCAAATAATCAATGCCAGCGTTAACAGTTGGATTTTATTTTTGATTTTCCAAATGGTTACTAATTTCCGTTGTCGGTGTGTAACCCAATTCCGCCGAATGAGCTATCCGTTGGTGTGCTGTTTTATCGAGCGTGCTACTCCGTAAGTTGCCCGACGAGGAAAATAGGCAGTCATGGCCTGCTATTCACTAGTTAATGTTGGCAACCGAACAGTTATACGAATGATATTTGCATAACTGTCATCAATGGACGCTGGAAATGGATTACCCATTTTTTAATATATCTCACCCTTAGAACTTGGAAAAAAATAATATATCTCACCCTCGCATTCCCCTTCCCATTGACCTTGGGATTTTCATAAACAACTATTTACATGGTTGGATTACGACTGTGAATTTTGTAGTTTGATTTTCGGATTGGCTATCAGTCATGAATAATAGCGTTGACAATTTTATTTCATCTCCGACGTTTCGATCCAGGGATGGGATCTTCTTCAGCCCTGAAGAAGATCCCATCCTTGGATCGAAACGTCGGCGATGAAATAAAATTGTCAACGCTATTATTCATGACTGATAGCCAATCCGAAAATCGAACAACTATTATAATTCATTTTTTTAAATTACAGCCAAGTCTAATTTTACAATCCAATATCCGTACTCAATTCCCATTTTTAAATACATCCTAACTCAAATTTGAATCGTTGCGTTCTGCTGGTCTACCGCATTAACGTTTCTGTTACACGAACAATCCGCCCATCTTCTACACAACCTTTACCATCACAAGCTGCAACAATCCGATACTCTTCAAGAGCACCTTCGACAACACAAGCAGAAAACCGATGAGAAAACAAATAATTTATTCCGATAACAAATAACTCGAACCCGATAAGAACAACAAATCGAAGGTACCAGATTGCTTAGACATTACAAGTGAAAACCGATGAGAAAACGAATCATTTGCTTCGGCGCTACTCCAGAGTTCTTTCGACATCTTAGCTCGATTAAGTCAAACCGATGAGAAAACAATTCACTTATCACGTCAAAAGCCAAAACTGATGGGCCAGTCATTCAATCCGGCGCCCAAAGTCCCAATCACGCCCAAAGGACACTTACAAAACAATAATTTCCAACCAGGAACAACCTGGTAGGATCGCCAAATGTGTGGCCCAATTCCGCCGAACGAGCTATCCGTTGGTGTTATCGCAACTCCGTTCGTTGCCCGACGAGGAAAAAAGGCAAAGTCATGGCCTGCTATTTACTAGTCAATGTTGGCAACTGAACAGTTATACGAATGATATTTGCATACCTGTCATCAATGCACGCTGGAAGTGGATTACCCATTTTCTAATATATCTCACACTCACAGTCGGCACCCAGATGAATAAGTCACAACGACCAATAAAATTATTTGAAATCTTGATGAAATATGTATCTATACACCAAATTCTTGTTTTACACGGGGGCGTAATGGCGATAAATTGGGACCCCATAGTCCGATTCGGCAAAATTTCAATAGGAAACAATGGGACTAATTGGAAAGCAATCATAAATAAAAGCTTTATTTTCACGCAGAACGGAAATTAGTGCTCGGGACATCCTGGCTACGATCTGGCGATGGGCTAAACAATAAGATGCCAGTAGCCTGCAGGCCATGGTTTGAAAGGAATCACAAGCAAGGTGGTTTGTATTGCAACAAAGCGCGTCTGAAAAACCAAGTGCTGGAAAATGGATTGTGGTTTGGAAAATCTCAAAGCGCGTCTGGAAGATCGCGAGAAAATGCCCAAGTAACATTTTTAGTTTTATAACGCTCTTGAATACCATTATTTATTCTACAAGAGTACCGTCAACTGGGGGGAAGATGATCATTTTTAAGACAAAACATGCAATAACAATGTGTGTTTACATTTTAAATTGAGCAAATATTTTCAAAACATGTACAGCTATACGTTGCAATAATCAACAACTTTAGTTTTCTGAAATGCATTCGCATTTATTAAAATAAATTAAATTATCACACATTTTTTGAGTAATCTGGTTTGGGGTGAAGTTACACTAGGTTACTTGTATGAATGTTGAATTTACTACGTAAAGAAGTCTACGAAGTCAATATTTGAAACGAAAATTGCGTCATTTATGACTATCTCTCTCTTTCTTCCACAAAATACATTTTCATGATTATAATCGAAAAACTCGGATTTCTACCTAGCGATAACATTACTTGAACGGAGAATATTGTTGACTACCGTTTCATAAAAAAAATTGGCACTTTTGACTGACATATCAAATGATCATCTTCACCTCAATGATCATCTTCCCCCCAGTTGACGGTACCTTATAACCATTATAAAACCAAAATGTTACTGGAGTGGTTTATGATTGACGTCTGGGAGTCTGCCGAAAAAAAAGTGTTGAGTTCTAGAAAATCTCAGGGTTTTTTGAACGCTTTTTTTTTGCGTGTAAGCAACTTAGCATTTTGTTCATTGAAGCTCGGTTAAAAAGTTAAGAAATAAGCACAGTCAAAGTCGGTAAATGAAGCTAAGTGTAGCTAATGTAGCATAAGGCTATTAATATGTTGAAATGGAAATCCTACCAGATATGGTCAATATCTCTTGAGACAACGAAGAAATTCGAATGCGGATGCTTTAGTGACATTGTGAGTATTTTTTTTTTTGAAACTCCTGATCAGATATGGCAAAAGTCCCGAAAGAAAGTTGTTTTAAATTTGGAACAGTCACATTTTGTCCAGTCAATTGGTCATCCTAACAAAAGTATTACGTAGGGTAAGGTTCTGACGTTTAATGATAAAGCGACTATTTGAACGATGGAAACAGTCGTGATATTTAAATCAGAAGTGGACATACACAATAAGAAAACTCTTCATTACTCAACATCCAAAATTTACCAAATTCAAATAATCATAAAAACATGAATCACACAATCCACGCAACCAATGGAGACCGCCTTCTAGGAATGCAACCAGCCGGCAACGAAAACCATCTCAACCCGTCCCGCCGTTTGGTCTCGTTCCGTCAGATTTCTCACATATCCACATTCCTCGGCGAACCCCGCCGACAGAGACACTTGTCCTCCTCCGCCGCGTACCTGCCACGCCGTATAGCATTCTGTTCCACTTGCTAGCCGCCGCCGGCCGGATTCAAATTCGACACATCAGCAGACAACTCCGCACACGTCAATTCCATTCATGATGCTGCTCCCAGACAGTGGCTAGACGACTACGCGGTAAATCCAGCGTAGACTGACTCGTCGGCCGGCCGCAGCCTCCCCCTTTTACTGCGTTAGGGCACCTTGCGAAGAACGGCGAAAGAATAAAATCAACAACACCCCGTTTGCTATAAATACGTCCAGTTGGCCTATGGACAACCTTCCGCTGTTGAGGGCGATGGCGGAACGTCGGTAGTGGAGGCTGCAACTGCGACGCAGGCTGGTAGTTCTGCACGTTCCGACTATAGGCAAACTATCGTCTGGGGCTGTTGAGTACGTCGTTGCTCTAACCTGCAGTGGCGGTTTACAGCACAGGGTTGTATCCGCAGGGCGCAGGGCGGTACCGATGGGAGCAAAGCACTTCAATGCAACTAACGACGCTGAACGAGCTCGGAAACTATTCATCAACTAACGATGTCAAGTAGGGTAGTCTCTTATTAGAATTACATTTATGCCCACGGAAGCATGTCGAGAAGTGTGAAAACTGCCTACGTAAGTAGTCTCGTCTGTCATCGTCTGGCCGACGACGGTGCCGTCGTCGGCAACATTGATCAGATTAGTGCGACCCAGCGACGATAGTTTTCAAAGAACGAATCCAGACTGTTTGATGCTCTCACATCGCACTAAATTGCACTTGAAAGCATCGAGCGCCGCCGAGTGAGCCGAATTCATCCCGTAATAAATCTTGTGGACTGTTTCTGTCTCGTCGTTCGTGATCCACTTCTTCCCTAAACACTCGAGCGACCTTGACATTAGAACTGCATTTCAACGAGCCGAAACCACTCGATTCATCAGACAGAATGCAGAGCAGCGACGACGGCGGACGGAAGGAAGAACGCTGATTACGACTTGCTGCGAAGCTCCCGCTCAGAACCAAAACAGAAGAAAACATAACATGGGGCCTCAAACATAGGGTCGAAAATGTGTGGCGGACGGGAGGTTCGGCAATGCAGCCACTGGGAGAAGCCCGCTAAGTATGTTAATAAGAATCACGCTGTCTAGCCATCGTCTGGTTAGCTCCACATCCCGCGTGCGTCTCTTGACCGCACTTCTCTCATGCAGCGCACTCGTATGCTGCCTGTTTTGAATGTAGTATACAGGTAGGCACCGAATGTTGCGACTTTCAGATATGAGATGTTTATCAATGTTATTTTCTTGTGTAACTGTTGTTGTAACAGTTTACTGTTCTATTACTGCCAGGAATGATTTTGAAGCATAAACATTTTAAAGCTAGATCTCTGTAATGTTGTACAAAGAACACTCATATCAAATTCAAGATCAAATTTGTCTTTTAAAAATTTCTGACAATTTAGTGGGGTTTTGGTCACCGTGAATTTTTATATTTTTTTGTTTGTAGTGGAAATAGCAGAACAAATCTGCCTATGCTGCCATTTCTCCTATCTGAATATCGTTTTTAAAAATCTAAAAATTATCCAAATTAAATTTAATGTGATGGTGCTAAATCTTGTAAAATTTAGTCAAAAGTGTTTACGAATTCTGCAGAATTGGAAGATCTGGTCTTCAAAAAAAAAATAAACCACTGGAAAAATCTTACTACTAACCCATCTTAATATGTTGTGCTATTTTATATGGGTCATTCCATATGAAGTGACCGAGAAAAAATGCAAACGTGCAATCGACTTTCTTAGAATTGAATGAAATTTTGACCAATTGTTTATGTATGGGTCATACCCCAAAAACCAAAATTTCGTGGTGATTGGACCTCCCCACGATTAATAAGACCATCCCCCTTTTCGGACAAATGTATGAAACTCATCATATTGTTTTGTACATATCTCTGGAACTGTGAGGTCTATAATGAATCTAAGGTAACCATTCAAAAGAAGATTTTTCAAGGAATTTATAAAAAAATAATTTGTTGATGTGCAGTGTTGCCAAATAAACAATTTTTATGTTTGTGTGTGAAAAATGCATTTTTTACCCAATGAGTATATTTTTATTCATGAAATAACCTCACCATCGTGTTCTTTGACCATTTTTACATTGGAAACGCTTAAAACCCCGAGGTACTATGTTCCGATTTTGAGATACAGGATTTTGAAAATGAAAAGTCCTTTTTTTACTGTGAACATTGTAGTTTTTTTTATTGATTTCCGAACATACACACATATACGCATTGACACATACATAACACACATACACAGCTCGATTGGCTGCTTCCCCACTTACAGCATCGCGTTTGAAATTTATATGGAGATTAGTATGGAAAAATATATTTTTTGCATTTTTGCTCCTAGCGGCTTTATTTTATCGTTAATTCAATCATCTGACTCAATACTGAGACTGTCAAACAACTGTCCTTACTATGTCTGAAACTCGATTATGCATATGTACAACATGTGATAGATTTAGTTCGGAAAAGGTATTGGAGGGTAATCGCCCTTTCGGTGGGCTTTGATCCCACTGTCCTTGTTAGACGGAAAACCCATTTCTCTTTCCGGAATTTTCCATTAAAAATTAATCTGAATAACTACAATTTGTTCCTCAGCACTAAAAGATTACACTTTTTGAAATAACACTCAGTTGAATTATTGGTACACGTAGTTTGGTAGTTCTAGTAGAATAAACAATTTTGGTCGTCGTTCCAGCAAGGCTCCTTCTTCTTCAAAGATTTTCGGCATCCTTAGGGTTAACTATTAAAAATTAAAACAATATGGTTCACCTGGTTTACGAAAATCTGAATTCTCTAGGAGTAAAAAATGCAAAAAATATAGCGAAAGTATATTGGCTGTTAAACAGCAAATATTATCCATTTATTTTCAAAATACAGCAAATAAAATCATTATCTCAAAGAAGACAATTTTTATGATGTTTGTTATTGGTCCACTATTTTCATACTTTGATAATATACACACACAGTTAACAATTTTTGATTACATGGTGAGTGAGAGAGAGCTCATGGCTATCGTCAAATCACATTTGCGTGCTGTGAAGTGTGGGTTTGATAAAGTAGTAGTAAGATAAAAACTTTTCGTGGATAATTCTGCTCTAGTGGTCTAGTATTGACATTAAGGTCTTCTTCTCCCTTTTATATAGCTACAAAATACGTTTAAAAATTGCATCCAACGTTTTTCGCCATTTTCAACCCTCTTACCTCCCACCTGTCACAAATAGTCATAAATCACTAACCCTCTCGTTCTGTACGTACAAGTACCATTTACATAATGATTTGCCTTTTCATACATTATTTTTCCATAATAACATAGTGAATGTCTACTTCCTTATGAGCTAATTTATTTTTACCTTTCTCGTACACTAAGTGTACCGAAAGGCTTTATGTTCGCTCCAAAAACATTCTTTTTATAGAAGGCGGAAGACCCATAGTGTTGTATACCAATCGACTCAGCTCAACGAATTGAGGTGATGTCTGTGCGTGTATGTGTACATATGTTTGTGTGTGTGCATAAAAAAGTCTCATCCACTATTTAGGGGCTTGCTTATTAACCGATTTGTTCGCACCATGTTGCATTTTACGGGAAATCCTGTCCCATTGTTTCCTATTAAAATTTTACTGGTTGGGATTATGGGCTCGAAAGTTATGGTCAAAATACTATTTCCATAATTAACGAGAAAGGCACCATTACCGCTAGGTTAATTAATCAGGGTTTTTTAGATAACCATATCGTTTCTTTTGTCGTAATTGCCTCTCGTATGTCTTTCCTTTGTTGTTTTTTTAAAAAATGTTTGTTTCACGGTGATTTCTATGGCCCGTAACAGTAATGCACAAGAACTTCATCAATGTTTTCATCATCGTCATAAATTTAGTATTATTCGTTTCCTCCTTCCCTTCTGTGATACTGTATTTCCTAATCCAAATTGAAACACGAGTTCTTGGTTCACTTAATCTAACGTTAATTTGTAAGAATAAAATAGTATAAAGATTTCGGCTCCGTAACGCTCAACGGCATATGAGCCGAGAGCTTTCGAAATTAATAAATGTTCTATAAAATTAAAAAAAAAATATTTCCATAGCAGGTGAAATAATATAGTATCTATGTAAGTAATAGTTAATAGTACGCTCTACAACAATACAGAAAAGCTGTTCCTTCCAAAGTGACTACGTTGCCAAGTACATTATTTTCTATTCAAAGGCTCAAGTTACATGATTTACAATTTATTTGAAGAAAACAATATCTTCGAATTCTTGGCAATTCCATAAAAGGTAAAGGTTCGGTATGCATAACAAAATCTTATGGGATTGATAAGTTCCAAATAAATCATATAATATTCAGAACTCCATAACTCGAGAACGGCTCATAGTACCTTGGGGTTTCGAGTGTTTCTTATACAAAATTTCCTGGAGAACACGATGCTGGTGTTATTTTTCAAATAAAAATATACTCATTGGGAGAAAAATACGATTTTATACTTAAAACGCAAAAACAATAGAGTTGGCAACACTTCTACTCAAAATCGATATTTTTCTCAAAAAGTTTGAAGAATTCTCTTCAAAATGCATAAAAAGAAGTTATTTGTAGCTTAAAAACTGTCCAAGATATGAGTTGTTCAAAAATATGGTTTTTACAAATCGTCGAAAACGGGGGGTGCTCCCATTTGCCGAGGGGTTGTCCAATCATCAAATAAATTTGGATTTTTACATATAATCGATAGATAAACAAATCCACGAAATTTGATTAAAATCTGTGAAAGTCGATTACAAGTGGTTCGGTCACTTGGTATGGAATGACCCATATCCATTTGAAATCAATTTGGATAGCGAAACTATGGCAATTTGCCAATACCTACTACTGGACGGATGACTTTATCGGGCAGTCGATTGTTGCATATTGACTCACACACCACACGCGCGGCTGCAGGTCTCTCGCGCTCGTTGTTGTTGTTGACTGGGGCCGTGTCTGGCTGGTCCGAGCGCGATTTCCATCCGCTCAGAACCGTTTTGGCGGCTTCAAATTGAAAATAAATCACACATCCTCGGGGAGCGTCGACGATGGACGGACGGAGGGACGCCTCAGACGATAACAGTATTGTAGGCAGCAAAAACAGTAACCCGGTTATTGGCGTGGGGCCTGCCGCGGAGGGACCAAGATCAACGGGCGACGCGACGCAAAGCTGCCGGCTGTTATGCAACTTGTGATTCGCGCCGGTATATCTGCTTAAGGAATTCAGCCGGCTTCTGATGCCAGGAAGACAACTGCTTCAAAACAGGCTGGAGCAGCAGACACAGATTGAGTGATTTAAATTCGCAGACACGGTAATATGTGCAGTATGCATGCACTTCTCCGCCTGATGACGAATGGAAGGATAAAGATATGATGATGATGCAATAGGATCGGGTGGGAACTGGCGGATTAAGCCGTTGGCGTTGCCTTGACAGTCAATTTGTGAGATTCCTTCTTCCGTTGTTTATTGTAGCTGTTCATTTGCAAAATACGTAAGGATATTGTTGGTAAGGCAAATTGCGCTTTTATTGATCATTCAATTTTTTTACTGTTCTTGGCTAATCACTTCTACTTGTCCTAAATATTTGAGGACTTTTCACATTTTCATCGTTTAGATATTATGGAACCAAATGATGAATTTATAATGTAATTCAAAATCACTATAAGGCCGACACAAATATTTATAAAAATATATGTCTCCCCCTCTTCAGTTTTTTCTTGAAAATTGACGATTTGAGTGGACAACAAAAATTTTCCTGTGAATTTTGAGGATTTTTCTTGAGGAACTTTCTTTAACGAATCCAAAGAGTTTTTTTTTCATTTTAATAAATACTTTAATAATACTAGGACATAATTTTTATTTAATATTTGTAACAGCCTAATATAAAGCAATAAAAAAATTAAACTAGCCAGAACTTTGCTGAAGATCTTCCGGTACGATCTGGTTTTCAACGGGTTTATAATTTATAATAGATTCAAATTGACACAGGCAATTCATTTTGAAAAAAGGCGAGACAACCACAGCTGGAAACGACATGAAATTGGTATATTTGAATTCAGTACGGCGACATTAGTTTGTTTATTATATACACATTCAAGAACGGCTGTGCTTGGAAGCTTGGGTTGGAAGCAAAGATGAACTGTTACTGAATAAAATTGTATGGATTTAAAATAAGATCAAAATTGCATAAAAGAGCTAACATCTACAAGAGCTTGAATAAATTGCAAATTGCTCTTAATATCTATATATCTTTACATGGTGGTAATACTTCCATCTTTCCATACTCTTCCAGAATTTTGTTGCTTTTCTTTAGCCAATTCTTTTTAACCGTTGTGCATTATCATAATCAGCAAACGAATCATCATATGGTGATCATCAAATTGAGAAAAACTAAAAGCTTTTGGATTTTTTTTGCGATTAGCTTTCAATCTTAGCAATTAGGAAAAACCGCCAAATGTTGAGCAGATAATTTTTTGCCTATTGTTGAACTCCCATAAGAAATGCACATACACAAAAATGCATGCACATTTGGCGAATTGCCCTACAAAACTTTCCACAAAATAAACATTTTTTCCCACAAAAAAAAAATAAAAGCTCTCTACGACAAAATTGACAAAGAGCAAAAAAAAAAAATGAAAATTTCCATAAAGAAATATACAAAAGTAATAAAATTGATAAAATTTACCATGGACTTTAAACGCTTTTAAAGAAGGGAAAAATGTACTTTAATTATTCTTTTTAACCGTTGTTCATCACCATAATCAGCAAATGAATCAGCGCATGGTGATCATCAAATCGAGAAAAACTAAAAGCTTCTGGTTTTTCTTTCGATTAGCTTTGCAGACTGATGTGAACATTTTCAACCAATCTGGCCAATATTTTTAATTTCTAAGGACATGGTTTAAATTTGAAAACGTTTTTACGGATTATTTTCAACTCATTATGTGACCCATTACTCGTGTCCATTGGAGCTTGAAAATATAGATTTCAATTTGAAATAAAATAACGGGTGGCAGCTAAAAAATTGGAATGACTTCAATACTTTTTTTTTCTGAATAATAATGCTTTCACACAAATATGACTTTTTGTGAATCAATGCTTAGAATTGTCACACACACACGTTCACTCCAACATTATTCATTACATGTCGTAGAAACAAAAAATACTGCGGCGTGCATTGTAAATTTTGCAAACAAAAAAAGTTCATGGGAAAAGTACACCTTCGAACATTCTAAGCGTGAATATGTTTCGAAAACTGTCACAGCATAAATTGGTCTACTCAGCTCCATTGTATACAAAGGTGATTGTAACGCCAAAGATACGAAGCAACTCATAAGCAGGAGCAGAAGCAGGATTACAAAAATCGATGTGGTAGAAACGTACAGCGGTCATGTATATCATGTATATTATACCAGCAAGACTAAGCTTCGCCGTACGGCGAACCGCGGACCATATGCCAATATTCATTAGTCTAAGTTTGAAGACTAAGGACAACTCTTTGTATAACATATATCAGATTGAACTGTACTTCTTTGTATTTTTTTTATCCTGAGCCATTCTTTTCATTCCAAGTTTTTAGTTGCCATCCGTTATAGCCTATTCAGATTGGGCTATTTATGACTTTGTTAAGTGAGAGGGTATCCAATTATTACGAGCTGTTCAGACTGCAGCAAGATAATATATCTTGACGTTTCCATGTTTCCTCATTTGCACGCTAATACAGGGTTGAATTCAAGGAGATTTTCAAAATTTAATTTGCGAAATCAAGCAATCGAACATTTTTTTCTGAACAAAGTTTCTACGAAAAAAAAATATAAAAAAAATATGAAAAGGGATTTTCGAAGAATATTTGAAGCTCTCATTAAGGATAATGAGCGAAGCTACATTCATTAGTTGGGTGCGCCGTTATTCGGGGAATCAGACTATTCCTCAATTTATTTTTAAGTTTAAAAAGTATTTTGATTCTATACTATGATCGAACGGAGATTTGATAGAAAAATTTAGATACTTTTGAGAATTCTCACAAATAAATAAAAAAAGGACGATTGGACCAATTTTCAAGAAATATTATCGAACTAAAATGTATTTCCACCAGTATCTCCATGTATGAAGGGCAACTCAGCAATTTATTTTTTTTTCAAAAATGGAAACTGAACCATTGCGTTCTACTTGACAACCAATGATACAGCTTCTAAAAAAATCGAATCGTGTGAATGTGATATAATTTAAACTGGATTTTGGATGAATTAATGCATTACCAATCCATGTTTTATCTAAGGTTATTCTACTTTATATATAAATCCCATTCAAATCGTACAGTTGTCCCACGTGAAAAATGTTGAAATCCAAAGTATATTAAGCCATTCAAGGAGCAGAATTGAAACAATTTATGAAATCATGTTTATACATCAAATATATTCGTTTTACGGGTTAGGGACAAAAGGTCGAAAGACAAAAGGTCGAAAGGACAAAAGGTCGAAAGGACAAAAGGTCGAAAGACAAAACGTCGAAAGACAAAAGGTCGAAGGGACAAAAGGTCGAAAAGGACAAAAGGTCGAAAGGGACAAAAGGTCGAAAGGACAAAACGTCGAACGGGACAAAAGGTCGAAAGGACAAAACGTCGAACGGGACAAAAGGTCGAAAGAAAAAAATGTCAATAAGATCAAAAAGACGAAAGGGACAAAAGGTCGAAATAGACAAGAAACTGAAACGGAAAGAATCAATCTCGCAACAGAGTTGGCCTACACAGTTGGCAAAAAATCTGCTCTTTTATTTTTCACTATTTTTAACAATTAGATAAAATTCATTCAGTGAGTACAACTAATAGATGGATGTTTGAGTTTTCTAAATGTCACTTCGATGTCACGCGTCTGCATGGCTGAGGCGTGCACTATTTTGACCGATCAAAGTAACATTTAGAAAACCTAGACATCAATCTATTGTTTGCACTCATTGAATGAATTATATTTAATTATTAAAAATGGTGAAAAATAAAAGAGCAATATTTTTGCAAACTGTATAGGACAACTCTGTCTTGTGCAATACAGGTTTTATTTCAACGATCTTTTTTATCTCTAACAGAACTATCTAGATATTCTTAATATTGTTTCATAGTCATTACTCCTTCTTTGAAAATGGCTCATTCTTCAACTTTGATTAATGTGATGAGTGTGTAATTTCTGCTTGAATTTAAATGCATTTCACAAATTCCTTTGGAATACACAAAACTTGTTATCAGCTTGTTCTTGATCGACCTTTTGTCCTTTTCGACCTTTTGTACCTTTCGGCCTTTTGTCCTTTTCGACCTTTTGTCCCTTTCGAACTTTTGTCCTTTCGACCTTTTGTCCTTTCGACCTTTTGTCCTTTCGACCTTCTGTCCCTTTCGACGTTTTGTCCTTTCGACCTTTTGTCTTTCGACCTTTTGTCATAGATTCTCGTTTTACAACCATTCCTACGTTTAAAATTGTCTTCCGCATTGGCCCTTGAACTTTGAAAATTTATTCGATTTGTTCTATTAAATCTAGGTTTAAGGTCACTCCTGACGGAATCCAATATTAAAAGTGCTCGCGTTTTCGGGGGCACACCACTCGATACGGAAGCAACGCACAACTGTCATTCTTATTATTTCACGCATGCTGCGACGCAGCAAAGCTAAATTAACAAAAATGACAGTTGTGCGCCGCCTCTGAATCGAGTGGTGTGCCCCCGAAAACGCGAGCACTTTTAATCTTGGATTCCGTCAGGAGTGACCTTAAGTTAAATACTTCATGTTAATTCTAGAGAGCATCTGTTTTTTAAACAATTCATGTTGAATAAGTGGAGAATAAATAATTATCATCATTATTTTTCATCATATAAAATGCTTTCCACAAAACCATCACAATCCGAGTTATTCTTCAGCGCTCAGAAGATTTCCATCTAACATGCATTCGACCCTGGTGCGACAGAAAGAGCATGACTGTCAACTACGAAACGAAATGAAAACAGAGAGAATTTTCTCTCTGGTAAAGAGAGCGTGACGCTTGTCAGTTTTGTTTTGTTGAATTTCTCCCTGCATTCCAGTTAGAAGGGAAGCTCTCTCGTAATAATTGTTCGTAATAAATTCTTTTTAGAGGGTATCTTTTGACAGCGCAAAATGTATGGAATATTACGTAAATAATGACATCATAAAGCGTATTTACCCTGAAACGCCAATTATTATGTCATTAATGGCGTAATCTGAATAGGCTATTAGATGATAAAGATATTAAAAAAAACTTTTATTTTGCTGTCGATGCGTTACTTATTACATCATTTTTGGATGACAGGATTTCAAGCGGAGTTTTCTTTTTTGTGCAAATGTACAAATACACAAGAATAATTGGAAACGATTTGATGTAGAACTCTGAAGGAAGCTTTGGAAGAACTTCACAAGGTAAATTTGATGTGATCTACTGAGGAATCCATAGAAAGCTTCCACATGATTTTTTTTTCAAAAGAATACCTGAACGAATTTTTTCAGCATATAATTTTGAATGAGATTTGGGTGAGAGGTAGATGTATTTTTCAAAAATATATCTGAAAATTATGGTGAAACTTTTAAACAAGTTCATGGAACAATACAAAATGATAAGAAAATTATTTTCAGCTTTTATTGGAATGTTTTTGCTTGCCATAAGATGAGTTTGTACAATTTAATTCAATTCCACAATTTGATTGTATTAGCGGGCCCTGTAGTCATATGGCTACTGCTTCTGCCTCATCCGCGGGAGGTCGTGGGTTCAATCCCAGGTCCGTTCCATTCTCCTACTTTGTATCTTTCTCTATATTTCTCATGTTTTAGCAATCGCTAGAACTGGAAATGGACTTCCATACCGCCTCAATTACTATTCCTATACTTTCAATTTGAGTATTCTAACAGTAATCTGCTGGAATTGGAAATGAACTATACTGCCGCTAACCGCAAGTCAGACTTATCTGTATATGGACGACATATCCAGATAAGTCTGACTTGCGGTTAGCGGCAGTATAGAGCTCGTTTCCTACATCCAATTAGAAATTCCATCAGTTGCCTTCTCCTATCTATCACATTGGCAGCTCGTTAACCAAGACGGACCTCTGCCTCTCGAACCTAATCCAAAAATTCTAACAAATTCCGCATGAACTCGTGGCAAGTGCAGAGGTATATTCGGCTTGCAGTGGGCGAGTGACTGCATAATCATTTCCTCCCCCTTCCCTACATTGACTTGCATTCTGACGTGGCAGGCGCCAGTATGACCTAACAAATGAGATCACCAGTACTTGTACATTGAAGATGTGTGCTAGTCCGGGGCAAACATCTGTTGGTTCCCTGTGCAAGAACAGCTGATCTGGTCATAATGGAGTAGCAACTACGAGCAGTCAATCAAGCTCAAGCTCAAGCTTTAATTCAATTCCACAATTTGATTGTATCTTTGACAGATACGTATTTCGTCCTCAACATAAAAGGCCATCTTCAGTGTCTAGTACTTGATTCGATAGTCGAGTCTTATGACAAGTAATATAAAATGAATAATCGAAAGAGGTCCTAAGACTATTTTATGGATAAAGAGCAGTTTTTTTTTCGATAGAAAAGGCATTCTATATTTTTTAATTTTCATACAAATATCAGTGAAACAATTTTGAAGGGAACCTTCCGAGCAACGTCCAGGCATTCTTGATAGAATTTTTTGATAAATAAAAAATATATTCTCAGAAGAATTGTCGAAAGTGTAAATTTTAGCGAATTTTCAAAGAATACCTTGTACATAAATTAGTCGCAGGATAATTATTAATATAATTATATAATTAACGCAGGTTAAACAGGGATTGACAAAAATAGACATATTTATGGGAAAAAAATTCAAAACTCAATTGAAAATCAAGTCGTGTTCGGCCGTTGCAGTCTTGCAGCAAAAACAAGTTTACTTCTGCATCCGACGGTTTTGGCAGCATAGTGAAAAGAATAGAAGCTTAGGCTTTATAGCAAAAATGGTACCCACGATACAGTGCAGCGCAAAATAACTGTAACCTATGTACCGAAGTGGGCGCCATTTTTCTATTAAATGGTCTGTATTAGTGTGTAACGGCTCCACTCCACTACCCCGAATGTCATTACCCCGAAAGCCACTACCCCGAAAAGGAACAGTACCCCGAAAACCATCACCCCGAATGGGACACTACCCCGAAAACATTTAGAATCTGTAGTATTCTATTATTATGTTTAACACCAAGATATCGATGAACCGCAACATTTTTTTAACCAACAGTTTGATTTTTCTTCTAATAAGCTTTAACTGTCATTCCTGTCATTATGACCTGGAAAAGTACTATTCTACGAAATAGTGTAAGAGATCATTTTTTTTCCAACAGAACGCGTTTTCCCGGTATAAGGCGAACCGAGGAGATGATGCCTCCTCTAAATGAACGAGTTGGCCCGGTATAAGGCACGCAGAGGAAAAAATGCCTTGTTTAAGTAAACGCTTCTGCCCGGTATAAGGCAGTCAGAGGAAATGATGCCTTCTTGAAATGTACGCGTTTGCCCGGTATAAGGCAGACAGAGAAGATGATACCTCCTTAATATGAACGTGCTTATATCGCGATAAGGCACACAGAGGAAATACTGCCTTATTTAAAGTAACGCACATGCCCGATAGAAAGCAAACCGAGATGATGCCTTCTTTAAGTCAACACGGCAAACAAGATCTCCTTTTCTCTCTCACTCTCATACACACACCCCCTTACTCACTCACTTCCTCTGTCTCACTAATTATTACTCACTCACCACTTTCATTCATTCACCCACTCTTACTCACTTAACCACACTTACTCATCCACTTCTACTCACTCATTTACTCTCTAACATTCGCTCTCTCTTTCTCGCTCACTCTTACTCACTCACTCTTACTCGCTCGCTCACTCACTCGCGCATTCAATCTTACTTACTCACTTAATGACTCACTCACTTTTATTCACCCATTTACCCACTCGCCGATTCTGAGATTTAGAACACGATTCATCCAGAATTCGTTGCTTCTACTACAGCGACCAAGGAACAGCTTCTACCTTGTTGCCCTAGTAGCCATGCTGACGTGGACCGCAATTGCCTCCAACTTTCTGCATTGTGCATGAAAACGTGCTGCATTATTTCCCCCTGCCCTTCAAGACTCTTGAAGAGTGCCATACGATGTGGAACGGAGTCTTGCGGTGTAAGAATACTTAATTTTTTGATGAACATTATAGAACATCGAGTTACGGAGAGTTCACTGTATTATTACTTATTACAAAAACATGTTTTAAAATCGTTGATTAACAAAAGCCACCATGTCCACGGACAATCGTTTGAATCTGAAAATTTGATTCAAAATAATGTGCATACAATACATCTATGTTATTATGTTATTTGACGGTGAAAGGTAATGAACTGAATTGAATTGAATTATGAATACGAATTCATATTTTATTGCTTGCTCTACCACTCCGGATAAAACAAAAAATGTTAACGTAATTTATACTGTGGTGAGATTCACAGTTTAAAAAGTCTGGAGATGCAAAACGAAAAACATTCATTATTTAAATTGAATTGAAATAGGTCAGTTATATTCAGTAAATTTTTTCATAACATATTATAATATTTGATATTATTTTTTAACATAGTGGAATGTGTAGCAAACAATATTTTGGTTAAATTCTAGTTGCTTGTAAACGCGTGATTTATTTTTTCTCAAGTATTCAGTTGTATTTTGTGACGATAGTTTGAAAATCACCAACCAGTTAGGAACAACAGAATTATATCAAAATTATACCAGTATGTGTTACAAATAACAATATCAGCAAAAATTTTGTTAGAAATTCTCTGAAGAAAAGAAAATTCCATTATCGTCATAACAAGATTATAACGAATTGTGATATAATTAATACGAATAGCAATACTTGTAACACAACCAGTGATAACTTTGTTTTTTCAATAACATAATTTGTAATATGTAGTTTCAATTTTTTCATAACTTTTCATAAAACACATCGATTTAATATATTCAGTAACGTTTTTGTTAAAACTGGAAGGAATTTTGTTACAATATTTGTTATTTTAACTACTAATGGTACATGTTTGCAACACGCTCTGTTGCAAAAAAAATGATACAACAAAATAACAAGTTTTGATATAAATCTGTTACCATCTACTAGTCGGGTAGTTGACCCGGAATAGTCGGCGAGAATGCGCGTTGTGAAATAATTCAAACATAGCAAAGTTACCATTTCTTCTTCTTCTTCTTATTGTATTACATCCCCAAACTGGGACTGAGTTTCTGAGATTGGAAAGGTTAATGAATTCGTATTTTTCTATCTTTATAGATTCCAGTCCAGCCTTCACCTTTTACCCAAGGAAAAATTATGATGGGGCGTCGTTGGATGGATCACCAACTTACTCGAGTTAGACGGAAAAGTCCATGCCAAGAAAAGCCTAAAATAGATATATAGAGAACAAATTATTCGAACCTTTTTTTTGCGACAAAAACAGTCAAAAAGTAAATTGGCCGAACATTGCGTTTGGCCGAACAAGACGTTTGGCCGAAGAAGTCATACATAAGAACAAGTCATTTGATCGAACGCGTTTGTTTTATCGAACGAGTCGAAAGAATCATTTGGCCGAACGAAAAAGTCGTTTGAACCAAAGATCGCTCATTATCACTTTTTACATCTTACTACCCATGATTCATTTTTCCCTTCTTGCTTCACGCAGTGGGATGGAAAATGTGATAAATGAGAAGTACAACAATTTTTATGATTTGTGCTTAACGTAATGAGAAGTAAGAGGTAATAAGTGCGATGTGGGAAGTTAAAATGAGAATTCACATTTCACTGCGTACGTTTCACTCCTCAGTGCTTATTTTACGTCTTATGTCTCCAAGTAAGAGTTGTGAAGTTGAGAATGACAAGTAAGAAGTGATTACTGAGAGGTGAACATTTTCCAAGAATAGGGGAGTTGATGCTATAACTCGTTATTGGCTCATGGAAGCATATTTTGCCAAATGCCAAATATTTTCTATGTTACTGTGTTTTGTCAGTTGTTCATGTTCCTCATCTCAATATTTCTATGATTCAATGATTGATCTCGTTTAGCTTTTTAAAAGGACCTAAGTAACATTTTTTATGATTTAATTTGAGTACTGCAATGTAATCAAAAGCTTTCATATTGGTCTTTTGGTTGCAATATTCAAATTAAATTAATGTTGGTATCTAAAAGCAGATAAGTCGTTCTAGAAATTTGTTTTTGATATGATTTTTTTTGATAAACTCTGAGAGTTATTTACAGCCGATTATTTTTTTCACACACTCAGTGTAAAAAAGTTGTCAGGTTGATCCAGACCAGTGCACAATGGAGAAAAGGGTAGTCATTAATCGAAAAAACTGACTATCTCCAATTTGGCTAATTTATATAGCATATGAATGTATGTGTTCTAGATAAAAGAGCCGGAAAATGTTGAGGCGTTATGTTTATTCAGTCAAAAGATATGGGCTGGCGAAGTGAAAGAAGCTCATTAAAATAAAAAAAAAAATCATTTCTAACTTTGGTTTGTATGTTCTAAAGTCAATTTTTCTCCAAATATAAGGTTTTTATATACCATTTAATAGCTTGAAACCTCAGCTTCGCGATGGTTTTGCTTACAAAGCCTAATATAAGAAAGTTATAACTATTAAAACTATCATTATATTAGTTCCTCGCTGTAAAATGGTCTCCAAATATCCTCATTTGTAAATGGGGGAATGAAATATAAACCTAGTACTACATTATTGTGAGTGATTCGCTTGAGTATATTTGCGCTTTCACGAGAACGCAACAATCAAACTTTTCTTGAAAATTGTGGTTTTTATTCTCTTTACCTCGTAATGATTAGAAAATAAACAACATTATTACTAGAAATCTGTTTTTTTTAAATATGTTATGTATGCTGCATTAAAAACGAACAAAAAAAAAATGCGCGTCAAAAAAACTTTGCCTGTAATTTTTATTAAAGGGTTAAAGATGACCCTTAAAGGGTTGAAAAAGAGTTCCTTTTTGTTCCTTCACATAATATATGTTGCTAAGAAACAGTTTTCATTGAAAACATATTTTTAGTCACCTATTTGTGTGAGAATTCCCTATAGTGCAGTGGTAGGGGCAATGTCAAACGACCGTCTTCGCCAAAACCTATATGGAAACACCTGCGCAGGTTTTATTTACGGGGTTGGTATTCATTTATCTCGTGGTTAACCTAAACTTTCGCGCCGTTTAAAATATTTTCTGAATTTTCTTCGATATTCTGGGAAAATATTCGTTTCGAGACAATTTCCAATCCATAAATTACGTAGGCCGGCACCGGGAATTGAACCCAGCCAACCACCGCATGGTCTTGCTTTATAGCCGCGCTACTTATCGCTAGGCTAAGGAGGGCGCCTTATTTTTACGTCATCAATAAAACTTTTCTAATATCGTGGTTGGATTACGACTGTGAATTTTGTAGTTCGATTTTCGGAATGGCTATCAGTCATGAATAATAGTGTTGACAATTTTATTTCATCGCCGACGTTTCGATCCAGGGATGGAGTCTTCTTCAGGGCTCGATGGCAGTTAATTTGACTGCCATCGAGCCCTGAAGAAGTTCCCATCCCTGGATCGAAACGTCGGCGATAAAATAAAATTGTCAACGCTATTATTCATGACTGATAGCCAATCCGAAAAACGAACTTTTCTAATATCTGTGTGCCATTTTCCCTTGCTTTGTGTCGTTAAATGTGCCAAAAAGATCCATATATAATGAAAAAGGATCAGTAAATAACATCGGTTCCAAAAAATGCCACCAAAAAGCCAAAAAAATGTTTCAGCAGTGTCCGAAAAATATATTTTCAAGATCCATAACTACGCTAATATTTAGCAACTAATAGAAAAATATGTTCCTTTACACATGGTCAAGAAAAACAATAACATTCCTGTTATTTTCCCATGAACGGATTATGACAAATGATTCATTAATCTTTGAAAAATAACCCATAAATAATATATTTTGATCCAGAAAAAATCAAATTTGTGCATTTTTTTTAACGTGGTGGTGATTCCTCATTTCAGTAATATGATCCATAATTTTGTTCAGATGATTCATAATTTTGGATCGCTTGGAAAGAAGGCCTATAAAACTATATTGATTGATCCACAGTTTTCAAATCTATGGATCCTATGGCCAAATTTATGGATCAAATAATCAAAACTATGAATCATATGACCAAAATTGTGACTCATATTACTGAAATTATTGATCATCATGATGATAAAAGTTGCGCAAATTTGAAGCTTTATGGATCAAAATATAGTTTGTTTATGGATCATTTGTCATTCGTTTATGCGGAAATAACAGGAATGATATTGTTTTTCTTGATCGTGTCTAACGGAACATATTTTTCACTTATTTGCTTAATTTGAGCGTCTTACGAAACAATGAGGTGTTATTTATGGATCGTTTTTATTTTTGTTCTGGATCTCTCTTTATTTTATACATGCAAAAGTATGTTTTGCCGTGTAAAATCTCTACTGTGTACCTTTCATACAATCGACAAAAAATCAAAATGGCATGATTTTGACCTCTCCATAAAAAAGACTCCCTTAACCTCTGTAAAAAGGATTTCTGATATAAAAGTTAGAAATTCTGTCAAGTTAGAAATTCAAAGATATAATATAAGGGGGTAAGAAGCAGAGGGGTGTAAGTGATGTTTGTCAAAATTGAGTTGACTATAGCAAAAAAATCTATGGTTCTAGAGCATTGCAGCAATATGCTGATATAGTTTGTACGATGTTTATGATAAATGTGAAAGTTCTCAGAAAATTAGTAATTTTTTGAACCTCCAAAGTTTTTGTCCCTTACACCCCTTTGCGTTAGAACCCCTCACATAAAACATGTTATGTAAAAATGTGAAAAACTGTTATGTAAAAATGAGAAAAAATGTAATACGGAAAAATAATATGACAAAATAAACGTGGTAACATTTTATGAGGCTTTTCTAAAAAAGAGACATAAACATAATTTCAAACGAATATGACAATTTTTCAAAAATTAAGGATAAATTACAAAATATTATTGTAAAAAATACAATTTGTTTCTCCCGGATGTGACAACAATATCGCTTCCGCCAACCATTTTTGAGCCGGCGCACCGCTGTGAACGCCTTCTTTTGAGAATTACAGAAACTGCGCTGAGAGTAAAATCATATGTGATTCAAATTGCTTGGGCAGAATGATTTTGAATCTTGTAAAGCATTTCGTTAAATAAAAACCGTTTTAGATTTTTTTTTTAAAAGTTCATTTCTATTGTAGATTTGAACCACGAGTAGATCTGTGACTCAAAAGCTTCGCAATTGTACATGATTACTAAGTAAGTCCTTCATTGTCAATTCTGGAACAATCATCCCTGTCAAAATTTGGAGGAATTCTTTGAGAAGTTCAAACGAATTTCTCAGGAAAACTCAAAAGAAATCCCCGCAGAAATTTTGGAGAATTTATTGACATTCAGAAGTGTTTCCAGAAATCAATCGTAAAAAATATAGGAATTTTTCATTTAAACTCAGACACTTCAGATTTTTTTCTAGACAGTTCATCAGAATTTAGCCTTAGAAATCAGAAGAATTTCCGTGCTAAATGAGACGATTTTTTTAAATATTTTTTTTAGTAATATATGGACATTTACGTTAATTTATTCAATGATTGTTTTATTCGATTGACCGACGGCTAATCATCCTCAAATTATCAAAACTAATACAAGGCTCGAGTGTGTTGAAATCATGTGATACATCCATTAACTAAGGATTATATTTACTCTCAAATTTCCAATCTTGAAAAACAAACGCCAGAGAAAACGCGTGCCTCGCCTCTTTGCTTAATTTGTGCCGCCGGCCGGGTGCAGCTACCTTGAAGTTGCGCATCTTTTCATATGTGTCCTCCAATATTTTTTTTCTCGCGCGTATAAATTTTCTTGTGCACATCGCATCCTAGCAGCCAACGACCTGATCTCGCATCTTCCGACGTCGCCACACTACTGTTTTCCTCTCGATGATGGTGAAATCATGCTGATGACTGGCATAATTCAACCTGTCATCGGTAGGCCACCAATTAATAATACTCCAAATTTATCACACTGCACAACTAACAGTCGTGTTTCGTCCCAAGCGGAGGAAAAAATTAGAATAGAAATATATTTTACTAAATTTTTCGTTTGATTCTCAATGATTGATGATTTCAAGTTTTTTATTTGTAATGCCGCTTTTTAATGACTTTGATGGTCATTGAAGAAGAAACCGTGAGTATTGTCAAACTTATTCAAGTCAACTTCGAACCTATATTTTCGAAAATTATTGCTCTCGTTTTGTCTAGTCTTGAATGCTGATACATATTTTAAATTGTTATTTGTTTATCTATGCAAATATTTGAATATCAACTTGTTAAGGAATCCAACTATTTTCAACCTTTTTGTAAAATATTTCAACAATTTTCACTAAAATCATTAATTTTAGACTATTTATGAATCGTTAGATAGTCTTCATCATCTACTATCAAGAACTTATATTTTCAAAGTCAATTTCCTATTTTATAGTGCATAACTTATTGAACCCCAATAGTTTAACTTATGGCTTCAACATAAAATTTGTAATACATATTGATAATCGAATTAAAAAGTATAAATTTGCACGGTGTTCACTTTTGAATGCATCTTGCAGAAATTCGACACGAGCGCAGTGTATCTAAAAATACCGAAACACTTCGTCGATTTTACCTCGCACCTAGGCACCGTTCCCTCATTTAACACACCTAAAGGGAAAATCCGCCCCAGCCCCCCTCTTAAGCAATCGATTTGGTACTTACTTTTTCCGGTTCTGCACGTGGCTCGAGATGTTCGACTCGCCGCCACTTTGCTTAACGGCCATCGGTGCCCCGGCGCGTTGCATGTTTTTCTGGGCGGCCGCCGCACGCAGCAGTTGCTGCTGCAGCTTGACCGCCGTTATGTTGATCTGATTGCGGACCAGGTCGACCCGCTCGCTTTCGGTCAGATTGTCGAAATCGAGCACCTTGGACTCGGGGAGCACCAGCTCCTCCATGGTCACTTCGGATGCGTACGGGGCACCCCGCACCGGGCCGTAGTTCCAAAAGCACGTTATCACAAACAGTAGCAGGAACATCATTTTCGCGGATTGCTCTGCTGATCAGATATAGATTGCTGCGTATAGTCTTTCACTTTATTAACAGATGTTTGTTACACTTGTCACCACTAATTATCTTCTATCACACCCAAAGTCACGATATAAAAATCTTTCAAAAATCACCAATCTTCAGACCTCCTTAGAAATCTCGGAAAATACTTTTCCAGTTAGACTGTGAGTAAGACTGTGAGCTCTCGCTGCTGGCTACTGGACACTTGCGTTGTCAAGCGCTAGGTACGAAGTGATTTCTGACCAAGGAGGTATTATATTTATACGGGACTCCGACACAGCCCACCAACACATCGATTCCGATTCCGAGACATAGGTAGTACGTAGAACCGCTCTTGCCGAGGCGCAATCAACCGGCAGCACCTTCAGTAGTGGCGCGCTCATGAATATTGTAAGGAAGGTAGGTTCCTGGCGTGGAAATATAATATGGAAAGTGCGATTTCCGCGGGAGAGAGCGAGGGAGCTGTTCATTTCTCAGAAGAGGGCAGACGAATTTCCATTACCGTCGGCGGGACTGCTTATGGTTGCTTTCTAAAGTTCAGTTTAGTTTTTATACACTTAATATCGTCTCAATTTTTTCAAACTATTTAATATTTTATAGCAATGCTTAAACTGGCCGATATAGAAAAAATGGAAGCAATAAATGGATGTAAAATTCATATGAATGAATAGAGAATAATAAAAAATCTACAAATTTTAAAATTGCAGTAAAATATTCCTCAATTTTAAAAACTAAAATAGAAACAAGTAATTGCAACATTTGCCACAAGTTGCTTCAAGCCTGTTAAAACAAATTTCATATAAAATTCAATAAATTTAAAGAAAAAACTAAATAAGCTAATTTTTCTTTTTTTTTCGATTGTATTGTATCGAGTGAAGAACTGAAGCAAGTTTAACCTTTCTAGTGCATTTGGGGTCCATTTCGACCCAAGCTCACCCAAAACAACGCTGTAACTTTGTAACGCAATGAAATTAAAATCTGAAAAATTCTGAATTTTCCTAACTTTCGGAAACAAAGATTTCCTGAGAAAATCAGCACAGGGCGACATCTAGGAGAGGCGTCACAAAAAAGTGACACATTGTGCATTGGGGTCCATTAGGACCCAAGATTTCATCACGATCACATAAACTCAAATGTCAACCGATTTTTGATCTTTAGGCACCAAACGAAAGCTGTAGGTTCCTAGAATAAGCCCAGGGGGGATTCATCCAAATTGATCTCTCTAGTCCCCGGGGAACCTGTACTTTAGAGGTTTTGTTTGAGCTTCTCAATTTGGCAACTAATTTTCAAGTTTCATGTAATGAAACATAAAATTGCTTGCAAATATGTGCTCTGATGATCCCAATTGTATTTGTTATCTTGTATAAGTCATTTTTTGGCAATTTTATCCCTTAAGCGGTCATCGGAAAGCCCTCTGGAAGATCCGGAACATCCGTAAAAGTGGCCAATTCCAAAACTTCATCACAGAGCTTTGAGATTGTTCCGTAATAATCTATCTTGGCTAATTATGGATGCAATCAATATTGAATATTTTCTGTGACCTCCAAATTTCACATAAATAGTCCTTAGAAAGATCCGAAACATCCGTAACATGGCCAGTTCCAAAAGATCATCCCAGAGCTTCGTGATTTTTTCGTAATCATTTATTCTGGCAAATTGTGATTTGATTGCAGTGAAAGTCTCCAAATGTCATAGAAACGGTCTTCCGGAAGATCCGTAAAATTGCCAGTTTCAAAAATTCATCCCAGAGCTTGCTATTCTGGCAAATTGTGTGTGCAATCAATAGTGAAAGTCTTCTGTGACCTCCAAATGCTTAAGAAAGAGATCCGAAACATCCGTAAAAGTGTCCAATTTCAAAAGTTTATCTCAAAGCATCGCGATTTTTTCGTAACCACCCATCCTGGAAAATTGTGTATGCAATCATTAATTAAAGTCTTCTATGACCCCCTAATGTACCCGACATTGTACTCCGGAAGATCCGGAACATCCGTAAAAGTGGCCAATTCCTAAATGAATTCACGGAGGAACTTCCTTTAGAACTTCTGGAAGAATTCCCGGAGGAACTACCGGAAGAACTTTCGGAGGAGTTCCCAGAGCAATTTGCGAAAGAATACTCGGAGGTATGCCTTTAGGAACTTTCCCATGAATTACTTGATGAACTTCCCAAAGCATTACCAGAAGAACTCCTGGACTAACTTCCGGAGGAGCGTCTGGAGAAGCTTCGAAGAAATTCAAGGAGGAAAAGTGCCACGCTGCCGTCGCTGGCTGA
Source organism: Armigeres subalbatus (assembly GCF_024139115.2). NCBI lineage: Eukaryota > Metazoa > Arthropoda > Insecta > Diptera > Culicidae > Armigeres > Armigeres subalbatus. The sequence continues at coordinate 77,300,304 of NC_085140.1, forward strand.
TAATGATCAATTACGCTAACTTTTGGAACACTTTTACGGGTGTTCCGGATTTTACGAAGGACTTTTTATCATTGATAAGAAAATTATTGTGAGCTTTTAGTGGAATGTCTTTACTTGTCATAAGACGAGTTTGTACAATTCCATTTAATTCCAATTCCACCACCACCATTGTACCTTTGTCTCGTACTTGACTCGACTTTTATTATTATCATTGCATATCGCGGAGAATTTTCATTATTGATTGCATACCTAATTCATTCATATGAATGAAAGCATACAAGCTTTGCTTGTGGAATGAACTTTTAAATTTCACCATTTTCACTGATATTCCTGACCGAGGAGGACCGTTAAGTGGACATCCAGACGTCACAGAAAATTCCCACAATTAACTGCACTTCCCCGCTATGGATGGTTTCAAAATAAAATGTGAAGCTCTGACATAAACTTCTGGAATTAATCATTTTAACGGATGTCCCAAATTTCCTGGAGAACCGTTTTGAAATTATGGCGATGAAAGAGGACTTTCACTGTCGATTGCAGACGTAACATGCCATTATCAATGTTTTCTAAAAAATCGATTGTGATTAACTTTTGGTAGGTCACAGAGGACTTTCATTATTGACTCCACTCATAATTCACCGTTATGAATGCTTTTAAAAATGCGCAGCTTTAGGATGATTTTTAGGATTAACCTATTTACAGATGTTTCAACTGCTGGTGACGTCCCTACGTCTGTCTGGGCAGTGGACTAGCTCACCTAACTTGCTCACCTCTTATTCTCAGGGTCAACGCTTAATGGGGTCGAAGGGACACACTGGCAACCATGAAGCGGACAGAGGAAGACCTTTAAGGACCAACGGACAGTCAGGCACTTTATGAACGAATAAGAAAAGCTTAGGATACAATTTACTTTTTTTTTATTGAAAGCTCACGTTAGTGTAAGAAGGTTAGTTTCAGTTCATTTGAATAGGGTTAGTAAAGGTTAGTATAGCTGATGCGGCTGATTGGTGGGCTGAAACCCCTGGTAGCATACTTGATTTACGCCACATGACTGAGGTACGAAATCTTGTCCGTACATACTTTCGATGGCCCGAGAATTTTTGGGACTTATAGCGAATACACCAAACACTGACGTCGCTTTGGCCGCTGTAAGTGCTCTTCAGTTGTCAGTACGTAACCGGCGAAAGGAACTGGTCGACTTCTCGGCCCAGTGGGGCTTAAAATCTTTCGGGGAAGGCTTGGGTCGACACCGGGTCTGAGCTATGAAGGGTTGGGGTGTGTGGCTTCGTGGATCCACCTTTCGGGGTTTTCGATCGAGGAGGGACACATGTCGCTGAAATCCACGTGGGTGTGGGTTCGGTGGTTTCGGACACTTTGCTTCCAGGATCCACTGTTCCGGGCCGAGCGAGGATGGGTTTGGCACTTGCTGCAGGAATTCCTTCGATGGTGCTTGATAGGTTGGACACGATGATACTTCCCCTTCGGATGGATAGGATTGTCCGATGGGTTTGCTTCTCGGCGACGGTGCCGGGGGGAAGGATAAATCTTCTTAAGTTCGATCGGTGGGATTGGTATTTCCGGACCTCCTGGAGATGGATTCGGCAGGCCTGAAGCCGGACCGGACTCGGCAGGCCAGATGCTGTGTTGGGTTCGGTTTTAAAACTGTACCGGCACGTGGTTTTCCAGTTCGCCAGAGATGGCCGTCCAAAAACGCCGAATTTCACCGACTTCCAGGCGCAAGAAACACTTGGCCAACCTTTCCGGGAACTTCGTCGATCTTCTTGTCGAATTAAATACTCGCACTTCACCGAAACTGTCACGGCCAAGGAAAAAGACGATCCAAAAAATCACCAATCAAGTTTTTTTCTCCCATCGTTGAAGCACGTCTGATGTCGTTCTGAACTCTTCTCCCCTTGTTCCACTCAGCCCGTATTTCTACACGGAAGAAATAAACTACCCAATAGTGAGTTCAATTAACCCAACTTCGAACATCCGTAAGGGAAGCCAAAATTGAGTAAATGGGGTCGAAGTAGTTTGCCTTTACTTCCATGTTAAAAAGTACCCAACGCAAAATTTATTTACCCAACTGGAGGTTTAATTTACTCAATTTTGAGTTCAGGCAATAAACTCAAAGTTGGCTTCCCGTATTGAACTGTCGTTGTTGGATTGATAGGGTTACGGCAGGCATTTTCGTCTTTTCGTCATAGTCTCGAAAACCAATAAAAGAGACATTTTTTTGCCGTCTTGACAATTCTGAAGGGGTTTCTATTTTGGGTTAATTTAACTTATTGTTCATAAAAGCGAGTGGCTGAATAAATGGTCCATTGTTATCGTGGATGGTAACAATGTTCGGATTTCCTGAGGACCGTATTGTGGTAACTTCGGGTCAAAGAAGACTAAAAAGAAGGATAAAACAAAACTAGTGAAAGAAGAAAGGGAATGTGAAGGGGGAGATATATTACAAACTAAGAAATCACTTTCAGTGTTCATTGATGCCAAATACGAAAATATCTTCCGTCTAACGGATCTGTGGTCTTCATTGATCAGTTAATAGCAGGCCATGACTTTGTCTCTTTCTTCATCGGGCAACCAAGAAGGTTGCACGCTTCACGACAGCAAGCAGGCGAACAGACCAACGGATGGTTCATTTGGCAGAATCTGGCCTCACACTTGTAACAAGTGGTGTGTTTGTCATGTCGAGATGTGTGAGATTTTCGCCTTTTGCAATCCGTGTAATAAATATTAACAAAACAAATTTGAATATGCGCTAAGCATCACAACCACCCACCGGAAAGGATGCAGCCACACCACACATAGTTTCGCTATTCACCACCAGTTGCAGAATCACTGGACTTCCATTAGGGGGTGGCGTAGAAGGTGCCATGATAAGCGAAAGGCTTGGAGGGGAAATTTGCTTGGTCGAGGGTTCTGAAAGGATATGCGCCATTGCTTGGAATCATTTCCAAAGCGATATCTAAACACGACAGACGTCTGAACAAACAACCAGTTTTAATAAACATCAAGTAGAAGCAAGTGAAGTGAAGCCTTGTGAGACAGTAGAAGCTGTGAAGCTGAAGAAGCCATCCAGGACCCCTATTTTCTTTGTGAAATTAACGTCGGCGCTGTCCGTGATTGTTCCGGTTGAACTAGTCCAGAGAACGTGTAGTGACCAGTTGCCCGACGATACATACCAAGATCCTCAAGCTGCCCCGAAAGCGGTCCGAACGTCTAATAAAGACCAGCCCCGGCATCACGTCCCCCAATTGTCCGTGGGCGCCGCCATTTTATTCGGAGCTTCACGACGCCGTCAATTTCGTCCGCGAATAGCTCGGCGGAGGAGGACAGGCGGCTGAACATCGTCGTGGAGTCGGAAGCAGTACGGAGGATATCAGATAACGAACGGAGGAAAAACGGCCTAGAGTGTCAGCGGACCGGTGAAGGGTCCCCGCCACAGGAGAAGAGGAGTGAGAAGGTGAAGAAGGTAGGAGATAGCCGAATAAGAAAGTGGAAGAGAAGGTACCTGTGTGCTGAATGAAGTTGGTGAAGTTGCTAACGGTTTATTCGAGTGTTTTTTTGGTTGCAAGAGAATCAAACGCGTATGCCGACCCTGAGGTTATGAAGAGTGGAGTCTCATGTGTGCCGAAGTGAGGACTGCTCCATTAGTTACACACTTGTCACACAAGATATGTACATACAAGCTCATGCAATGGCGGGCTTAGAGAAGCTTTCAATTACTAACTGAGAAAATGCTAATTGAACACTAAATTGAAAAGCTGGTCACGTCCCCGTTGGAATGTAGACCCATAGAAGAACAAGGAGACGGAGAACAAGAAGAAGAAAAGAAGAATAGACAATAATGCTGTCTTGGACACCTGTATATTTACTGGTGTTCATGGTCTATACATGGAAGTCTGGAAAAGTATTTCTCCTTCGATAGGTGTCGCAGATATGGATATCCCTATCCTTCAAAGGTAGAATTTCCTGCTTTCCTACTCAAGGATACATGATTCCTCTGTCGAAAGAAGGTCGATTGAACAAAAGATCGAAAGGTACAAAAAGTCGAAAAGGATAAAACGTCGGAAAGGACAACAGCTCCTATGGGACAATAGGACGAAACTAAATAAAATGTCGAATTAAACAAAAGGTCGAAAAGGACAAAAAATTAAAGGAAGAGAACGAAGCAAGCAGTAAGAATTTAGGAAGGAAAAGGAAGGAGGAAAACTAAAGAAAAAAGAAAGAAGAAGGAAAAAGCACGAAAAAAATTTAGAAGGAAGAAGGAAGTAAAATAAAGGAAAAAGAGATAAGGAAGAAGGAAACAAGAAGAAGGAAAAAAAGAAGAAGGAAAAAGGAAGAAGGAAAAAGGAAAAAAGGAAGAAAGAAGAAGGAAGGCGGATAAAGGAATAAGGAAGAAGGAAGAAGAAAATGTGCGATCGGTGAGGAAATAAATTAGTGCTAGATTAGACGTGTTCATATTAGAACGCAGAATAGTCGCGGGATTGTAGAGAACTACCGGTCTAATGAGCGTTTTGTAGATAGTCAGTTTGGTACGGCGACGAACCCTATTCGATCGGAGCGTCTAGCGGAGACCAAAGTTCATTCGTTTTCCTTCCACGATGCATCTCTGAATTTCTCTGCTGGTATCGTTGTTGGAGGTCACCAGTGAGCTCAAGTACACAGGTTCTTCAGTCAGTTCGGATTCGCTTTGCTTCCCTCTTCAGTCTGATGTAGACCCCTTCCATCTTCTCAAAGTTAAGTGCCATAATATACCACCTGTCCTTCGTACTACTCCCTCCAAAGCGATGTTGAATAGGAGATACGATCACCTTGCCGTAACCCTCTACGCTTTTTGAAGGGACTCGAGAATGCCCCTGAAACTCGAAGCATACTGGGGCCCATATTGTACAGAATTATTATTTCCGACTTACCTGATTTACCATCCGGGTGTCAAACATCCTTATTTGCAGATGACACGGGCCTTTCCGCCAAAGGGCGAAGCCTTCGTGTCACTTGTAGTAGATTGCAAAAAAGTTTGGATATTTTTTCCACTTACTTGCAAAAATGGAACATTTCCGCGAATGCTTCCAAAACTCTGCTTATAATTTTTCCACATAAGCCGAGAGCTTCTAATTTGAAACCTTCTAGCAGGCATATTGTCACTATGAATGGTGTTCCAATTAATTGGTTTAGCGAAGCTAAACGTTTAGGACTTCTGCTTGAGCAAGAGCTTGAGCATTATGACCGCACAATTCGTAGTTGATACTCCGTGATTGACTGAACTTGCGAAATTGTACAGAGAACACAATGAATGGGGCTTGGGGTTAGCCGCCCATTCTTAATGTACACGTTTCGGGAGCTCAAATATTTAAAGTCAATGACGGCGCCGGCAGGGGCCCTCCAGGTGCTGGTCTAGGCAATTTTCGGCTTGTAAATTCTCTCAACTTCCCTGGGCATAAAAGTATCATCGTGTTAGCCCCATGATATACTAATGAAAAAATGGTAGCTTGGCTTAGAAACCTCGCAGTTATTGACTGTGGAAGTGCTTAATGAACACTAAGCTGCGAGGCGGCTCTATCCCAGTATGGGGATGTAATGCCAAGAAGAAGAAGAAGAAGACGAAGAAGACGAAGAAGAAGAAAAAGAAGAAGAAGAACGGCGCCGGCCACGTCCTTACGGTCATATAGGAAGGGAAGGATTGTTAGTCCGACTCTCGTTGCTACTAGAGACCGAGTATACCTCTGCATCTCCACGATTGTCTTGGGATAGGATATCGTTTTAGTTTCAAAGGATAATTTATCTGGATTCACTTCGGTAAGCGATGCGATCTATGGGATGGGAAATAACACTAATACGGTAAAAGGTAAGGTAAAACATGCACGCCCTGTGGCATATGAAAACCGAGGAGATTCGCGTTTTGGATGACCGAACGGAAGCGCACCACTCTGTACTCACTTGTTCGATGGCCATAGCAAACTATTAAAGATCGCGCTTGTTTCGACCGATGCAAGGGCAATACATGCGCATGAGCCGTCGAACATAAGATAGATATTTTATATCTTTCCCGACGACTAAAACACGCACTGCAATTATTTGTTCGATGGCAACTGCAAACTATTCAAACTACTGAAGATCGCGCTTCTACTGGAAAAAACCCGATTGGACGAGAGACAAACTTTCACTTTCTGATTTATTTACTCACCCGCGCAAAGCAAAACAAAATCACGGCGACCGGCCAATCGTTCTGCTTTCCGCACAAAGCAAAACCAAATTCCGACTACCGGCCGATCCGCTTACTGGAGAAACACGGCTGGACAAGAGAAAAACTTCCAAGCCAAATGTAACAAATATATTAAGTGTCTATATACAGAAAATCAAAACTTTGTTTTAAGCACAATTTTTTGATTTACAAACAAATTTTTAGAACAACCATGTTGTATGCTGTGCCAATATGGACTAGTTGTTGCAATATATAGAAGGCACTTCAGAGGATTCAAAATAACATTTTGAAAATGATTCTGAACTTGATTCCTTGGTATAGTACCAATGAACTTCATAGAATTTCTAATATTGACACATCGCAACAAATGTCCAATAAAATAATTTCCAAATTTAAACAAAAATCGTTGCAATTTTCTATTGCAAAGATTAGCTCTTTGTACCCTTAGTATAAATTAGGTTTATTTTAGTTTAAGTTTGAAACATTGTAGTTCTTAGATGATTCAATTCAACCAGAAAAAAATACAAAAATCCATGTTAATCCACCTAGCGGCGATGATGCCTTTCTCGTGCGTAGTTAAATGTGTGTGCGTCTCGCACTTGACTCGACTTGAAGAAAATGATCGCAACTTACACTATTTATACTTTATACTTCGACCACGACGTCGAAGTTTTTTTTATCCTTGTTCAGCCCTAGGCTGGCTCGTCTTCGAGGTGATGTTGCGGGAAAGTAATTCATCGTAGATTCTCCTGTCGCAACCTTCGAATCCTAGCGACTTGCAGTTCCATGTTCCAAGTTTCTAACCGTGATCCATTATTAGTCGCCTGTGTCTTTGCCGATTATATCGAGTCGTATTATCTTTTATTTTGTTCGTGATTTATGGTTTTACAGGCGTTTTATTGGGCAATCCTCTTGTCTCGTCGGAGGACCGTCGTGTCAGGTCTGTTTAGTGTCCAACCTAATGCCATGACTTGGGCTTGTGCGCTTTGAGCGCACACGGTCGCTTTGGCGGAGCCTGCCTGCGGATACATGCAACTTTTTATAAAAGTTTAACAGAGCCCACTGTTAAACTCCAACACATCCTATGTAGGCACCACAACTCGCAGATGGTCTGGGGAAGGATCGTCAAGCCCTTGTACATAGTCCCTGCTGCCCCTGTTCAAGATTGCTTAAGATACTTCGATCGAATAGAGTTCGTCGCCGTACAAAACGTACTTGGAGTAATGGAAATAAAAGTGCAGCCATCGATGGTGGGGTGCGGAAGGAAGACGGTATATGCAGGAGGCGGACGAATGATGAATTGCAGCAGCTGCCGAGGGAACCATCAATCGTTCACACCACGAAAATCGAATGACTGCGAAATGATGGATGGATCTATTTTCGAAATGTAACACACGCCTTACAGTTGAATCAAAAGTATAAGATTGCTAATGTCGTTCCTGTTCGCGTGACTAACATCTAGGTTACTTTGACCTGGCAGCCAAAGTATCGGTACTACAAGTGTCAAACCGAAGTTGGCGATGAAACCAAACATGCACTACAATATGATGCATAAATTATGACCAATTGAAGCTTGTTGAAGCATAATTTGGCAAAATAATTTAAATGACTACAACGCCACTAGCGTTCTAGTACTTATGCTTCTACTCGTCTTACATTTTGAAAATAGGTTCATCACTTATTATCTATAGCAAATATTCTTCGGAAAGTCAATTGATATCCATTATTGATTGTTAATTGACTTTGGTGAATATTTGCTTCCATACTCAAAATACTAGGTTTAGAGCAGTCTTACGATAAACAAAATTGTAGAAAAAAGCTGCAGACTCACAATTCATGAAGTTTTAAACGGGTTTAAATTTTATCTTGTTACTAGTTGACACAGCAGCAGACGTTGTCCTGCATAGTAGGCGAGAATGCACGCTCTGAACTATCAATGCAAAATATAGCCATACGAAACTTAGTTTTAAATTTTCACGATTTAGTCAACTTTATCCGCAAGTTTCGTGTGAGAAAATATCATATAAACCCGTCGGAAACTGAAACAAACATATTTGCTGAAGGCATGAAGAAAATCCATTCAGCCGTTTTCTAGTTATGCGGATACGAACACAGACCATTTCATTTTTGCCTTTCGCGTATACTAAGTATGTATACGTAAAGGCTATAGGATCACTCCAAAACCGAACTTTTGATAGAATGCTCGGAGACTCATAGTGTTATATATCAATCGACTCTGCTCGACGAATTTAGCATTTTTTTTATAGAGGCATGAAGGCAAATCTGCATACAGACACCTGAAATTATCACTCAGGGAGTGGGGTTGGCGCGGAAGGCAGAAGGCCAGCCTGCCGGACCCACTAAACCCACCCAGCAACAGAAGGGTACTTGAGTTACCCTCTCTACTAATACCCTGGTTTCCCCAGGAACTGCCTCCCAGCATTACTTCTGGGGGATAGGCAGTACTTAATGTACTCGCTCATTCACGCTCACACAGGCACTCATCCCGTATGAGTCTTACTTGGATGCTCTCCCTAATACACCCTGACACTCCTCTGATGCACCATATGAGTCTTACTTGGATGCTCACCACTGACATACCATGTGAGACTAACTTGGATGCTCATCCTACCACCTGATTCACGCTCCAGCACACATAGCTGATGTCTGTATGTGTGTATATATGTATGTGTGTGTACAAAAAATTTAGTCCAATCGGCCATTGCGTTCCGGAATTATTAAAAAAAAACATTGTTTTTTCCTATTTTTCCCTTGGAAAAAGAGATTTCAAAATTTGGATTTTTTTAAACTGCTGCAATGCATTCAAATGAACGCAAATAAATGTGAATTGATGGAAATAACTGAATCTATCTTTCTAAAGTGCAATTTTGCTTTTCTTGTTACTCTTATGTGTTTCTTGGTTTATAATACACGAGAAAGGCACCATCACCGCTAGGTGGATTATTCTTGGTTTTGTTATATAGATAGAAGAAGATGTTGATCGATTATTATCAAATCTACGGATAACTTGTTTTACTTGTTACAAGTCAAATAGTCTGACTATAGCATAAACCATATTCATAAACACAAGCACGCTCCAACTTTATTGCAGTGCTTCAAAAAACTATTCTAGTCAACATTCGCAGCCATACGGTTTCGCTACTGACAATACGACTCAGCTGCGAAGAGAGCAACATTCATTCGTGCTCAGTTCTCTCTTTCTCGTGCTTGGACATATCGGATCGCCCAATCACCGCCTTCTTGCTCCGATCATCCCGGGGGGTTTCCTCGTAGATTTCCCTGAGCCGAAAGAAGCACGTGACAGCATAAACCAACCGTCGCATCGCCGCGTTGTCGTCGTCGTCGTTGTCGTGGTTGGCGTTACAATGTTGTGCCAGAGTGGTTGGTTATGCATTTATGGTGCACCAATCACGCTCTCGCTGCCGAGTGGCAGATCCAGTGCAGCATAGGCCGCGGTGAGGTGCTAACGGCTGTGAGATGTGATGCTTTCAAACCCGTTCAATTTGTTCACACGCAGCTGTCTCAGGCTGACTCGCAGACTCGCGCGCAATTTCGATTAGCATAATTGAAGACCACTCCACAAAATAGCCAAATTGTAGTGAACGACGGTTGGTTCTAGCGTAGTCTAGACTCCAGAAAATTAAGTAATCTACGACCGGCTAGACAACTCGCTACCGACAGTCGCACTCTAAGCTAGAACGATAACAGGAAACAGCGAATATTTCATCGTTAGACTGACCAATTGGGTGCAATTCCTGGCGTAGCGGGGTGCTGACCGGTGGTAAGTCCACCAATTCGTCCGACAATTTCGTCTAGACTTCGCCATTTGTGCTTGTGTTATACGAAATAAGAATATTGCTATAAACGATATTCCAAAAATTCTTACTAAATAAAACAACGCATATTTTCGAGCATTTTAGCGCGGATAATATTTTCCATAATGACAATAATGTCCTCAAATTTAATTCTTCTTTCTGAACACATGCTCCACTCTGACTTGAGTCGACTAATATTAGTGCGACGTTCTCACGACCAAAATAAACTTTTCGAATCTAAGAAGTTCAAACTGGTCGCCATTGTGTCTAAGCAGGAAGCGCTACTTAACGCACAATTTGGGTCCAATTTTCGACACGCACTTGCGTGTCTCTCCAGTCTCGTATACATTCCGAACGCGTATAAGAATGCAAAATTTGATTCCATCAATTGAGCCAGAACCGGCTACATATATTTGTGGAAGTATTCGCGTTTTCCTTGATGATGCATTCAATTTCATTAGTCGAAGCAAATGGTAATCAATTTAACCTGACAGTGTCGATCTACGAAATAAATTTGTTTTCGACAGCATCTCAATTGGCTGCACGCAGTGAATTCCTTTTCCGAGCAACATTGTTGCCTGTCGAGTGTCGTCTAGCCAATCAATTGCGCTCAGCCACCGTCAAAATATTATACTGACTCAGCGTAGCTGGAACTAGTCTGGTTCTGATTATATGAAGCTAGTTCGTCTAGTTTCTGTCGTTTCTATCTTTCATATCGTCTATGCTAGACAAACTTCCACCGGCCGGTGCTGATCGGTGATCATCGAGGGAGTTGCACGTTATTCGGATGATTGTTGCAGACGATGCTGCTGCGCACGTTGAACCGCAAATTCACCAAGACTCAGGCGCGACACAGACGTTGAGATTTTTGTTCAAGGTCTAGTGTCTGCATTGTGAATCTACATCTAGACTGTCTAGCTATGTATGTTTTTTGTGTTCCTTTTTTCTCAATTTTTGAAGCATGTTCTTCATAGCTAAATTGCTGCCGACGCCCGATTCATTGGATCAAGTGTGAAAAAGTAGTCGTGCATATTTTTCTATTAAGAATTTCTTGCAGAGAACTGTCCTATCGTTGAAGATTCAGGATGACTCTCTCCTTGCACTTATTTGTTCATAATTAATTGTATGTCAATTGTTAGATTCATAAGTCAAAAAATTTAAAACAAATTCAATTTTTTTTAATGGAATTTAGTTTAGATGAGCATTTCATGATTTGCTTGCGTAAGTCTTACAGGAATAAATTCCGCCGCATCGAAATGAAGTTCATTACAATAAACTGAAAATTATTTTAGTTCGAGGGACCGAAAAATTTGTGGTTGAGTCAAGGCTAAGGAGTATAATATTACAGTAAGACGGGAAGAAGATGGGCGGGCCCTCCTTAGCCGTGCGGTAAGACGCGCGGCTACAAAGCAAGACCATGCTGAGGGTGGCTGGGTTCGATTCCCGGTGCCGGTCTTAGACAATTTTCGGATTGGAAATTGTCTCGACTTTCCTGGGCATAAAAGTATCATCGTGTTAGCCTCATGATATACTAATGCAAAAATGGTAACTTGGCTTCGAAACCTCGCAGTTAATACGTGTGGAAGTGCTCAATGAACACTAAGCTGCGAGGCGGCTCTGTCCCAGTGTGGGGATGTAATGCCAATAAGAAGAAGAAGAAGAAGAAGACGGGAAGAACATTTAAGGTACTTTATTTCAGACGAACATTTACATTGTTGATAGTTGAGCGATGTGCGATTATGATAGAAGTAATATAAATCATGCGACCCAGGAGTTTTTTGAACTAAAAAAATAATTTTAGAGGCTCAGTGACTTTGGAGAAGAGTTTTAGTTAGTCAATCTCCATATTTTGAAAAAAAAATAGTTTTATGATTAATATGAGATGAAAATTCTTTTTCCTCAAATTGTGGAGGTACATCATTGGTGTTCTCGAGGAAGTCGTAGAAAAAGTTGCTTCGAAAATTTTTAAATTTTTAAATCAAGTAAGAATGAAAATGATTGCACCTGATGACGGCCTCGCCACATCGCAGGATAACTTTTGTCCCAGATTTTTCGAAACCCCTACCTTAATCAGATCGACTTATGTATGACAATAATTCTGATAAAGAATCTTGATTTATTTATTATTATTATTATTATTAATTATTTATTATTATTAAAAGCTTAAAATCTCAATCTAACACAGATTGTATATTATTTAGAGAATTAGCTTAAGGATCATGGCTGAGAATGATTTTTTTTAACCAAAAAAAAGCATTGATAAAAGAATGGCAAATGATCAATTCCATTCACTATTAGAGTAAGTGTGGTCCTACAATTTCTAACCAAATAAGGTTCAGCAAAAGCAGGGGTAGAAGGCGGAGCACTGAGTCCCTACCTCGACATGTGCGACATCTAGATTTGGTTCTAAAATGTAAACAACAGTGTTAATTCTCTTTGGCGAGGCATTATTTATGCACACTAGTGTTTTCAATATTTTATCAGAATCAAACACTCAATCATGCAGCAATATAACGATGTGGTATGCTTGAGATACCTGCTTGAGTAACTAACCGAATATAAATATGTTCCTATTATCGATTTCGCCCTAATACCGGTTCTAAGCTTCGATGCAGACTACACGAGCTTTGTTCGTCAGTAACAGACGTACGGGGCCCTTGACTTAAAGAGCTCACATGTTACAAGAACAAGATTTTAGAGGTTTTAGACTAACTTCATTCTACGTAGAGCAATCCCAGCTACCATCGGCATCGAAAAACAGATCCAGCGTTGGTATCGATGGTGGTAGTCGGCATGGTTGATTTCCCCACCGCTAGACGCCTAGCGGGATAGTTGCTGACAGAGAGTTTAACCTCAACTTAGGCAACTGTTGCGGTTTTGCTGTGAACCGTCGTATGGCCATTATCAGCAGCACTCAAGAGAAGTTTCCTAAAATTTTAATAAACCATATTCAGTTATATCCCGATTCTATCACCCCCCTGGTGAACGTTTTGGTGATTAAACAGGGAAGGTTGAACTGTACCGAGCGGTTAGTAACTGAAAATAGTCATCACTATTTGAAATAAAACACACGAACAATTCACTTTCGACTTGATAATTTCAAGTCCAAAATACGACTCTCCTCGTTATGTACAAAAAACGCTATTTATAACTAATGGTATTGTTTACAATTTGTCTCTCGTGTCCAACAATGTTGCATACTCGAATGAAGAATGTTGCATGCTATCTACAATAACTCTCATGCGACATTCTGTTATCTCCGAGAGCATTCATACTCTCTAAATACACAATTTTATGTTAATAGACCAGTGATATGCCTTACTTGGGTAATTTTAGCTTATATTTATATAAAAAAAAACAGAAACACCGTTTTCGACCAAAGGTCGCACAGACTGAACACTTAACATCTAGCATGAGACAACGGACAGGACATTTACACAACACCCAGTGGACCAGTGGAGAATTTTTCGCTTTACGAAAAAAAAAATTCCTTGACCGGGGCGGGAATCGAACCCACACTCCATAGCACATGCGTCTAGAAGATTGAAGTCGCTAGCCGCACGGCCACGAAGCCCCCAAACCGTTATATTTATTCAACAGCGGTAGCTATTTGCTAAACAGAACCGTCGTGTTCGGAGGAGACGGCTTCATCCGAACCAGCCGTTTCCAGCTGCTGCTCGATCCGCGGCAGCTCGGAAGCATTACTTTTTCCCGCGAAATACATCACAATTTTTATAGTCATCACTCAGGGAGTGGCGTTGACGGAACGCCGGACCCACTAAATCCACACAAGCAACGGAAGGTTACTTGAGTTACCCTCTCTATTAATACTCTGGTTCCCCTTAGGAACTGCCTCCCAGTATTACTTCTGGGGGCTAGGTATTACTTAATAACTAAAATAAAAACTCCCCCTACAAAATTGGAAAAATCCCATAAAAAAAATTCCCATAAAGAAATCAGGGTATGAGCAATAAATAAATATAGAAAGTCCACAAATAATACTGAATTTCCATAAACAATTAAGAATTTTCCACGAAACAAAAATAAATAAGCACTTTTAAAAGCAGAAATTGCAATTATAAAAGCAGAATTTTCCATAAAAAATTAAAATGTTCTCCAAAAAAACAAAATTTCCATAAATAAATCAATATTAGCAATAAAAAATTACAAAATTTTCCACAAAATAAATAAATTTTTTTTTTCATAAAAAAATAAATTATTTCTACAAAATGATCAATAAAGAGCAATAAAAAAAGTAAAAAAATTCCATAAAGAAATATAAAAAAGCAATCAAACTGTGCTTTTTTTCATAGATGACCCCTTCTTTTAAAGCGATTAAAGTTTATGTAAGATTTCATCAGCTTTCTTGTATTTTTTTATGCAAATTTTCTTATTTTTTATTGCTCTTTATTGATTATTTTGTGGAAAATTTTCAATTTTTTATGGAAAAAAAATTTTTTTTGTGGGAAGTTTTGTAATTGTTTATTGCTAATATTGATTTATTTATGGAAATTTTGATTTTTTTTCGTGGAACATTTTCATTTCTTTATGGAAAATTCTTCTTTTATATTTGCTATTTTGTTTTAAAAGTGATTATTTATTTTTGTTTTGTGGAAAATTCCTCATTGTTTATGGAAATTTTGTTTTATTTGTGGAAATTTTATATTTATTTATTACTCATGCCCTGATTTCTTTATTGGCAATTTCCTAATTGTTTATGGAAAATTTTTAATTTTTTATGGAAATTTTATTTTGCTACCGTACTTAATGTACTCGCTCATTCACTCTCTCTAACATACCCTCTGACACACCCAGACACTCTTTCTGACGCACAATATGAGTCTTACTTGGATGCTCACCACTGATATACCATGTGAGTCTAACTTGGGTGCTCACCATTTACGCACCATGTGAGACTAACTAGGATGCTCACCCTACCACCTGATTCACGCTCTAGCACACAAATCTGAGACTTATTTGGGTGCTTACTCCAGGACACCCTGCCACTCCTCCTGACACACGCTCTGACACACTATGTGGGACTTACTTAGGTTCTCACCTCTAACATGCCACGCGAGGCTGACTTGGATGCTCACTCTACTCTCCTCTGCCATGCCTCGAGGTGTCGATATGGTTGCACGTCGTTTGGCTTTGCTCTGAGCGCCTTCGCCAGATTGCTGCCTGTGCCGTTTCGGGTTAGGCGCAGCCTTTTCTTCATTGGCCGTTAAGGCGAAATCAATCGCCCTTTTGGGCTATGATCGCTCCTCCAAGGAAGAAGAAGGCATCGGTTTGAGCACCTTTGTCGGCCTTCTCTTTTCCCACCACCCGCCTGATAAACGCATCATGTTCTTGTCTTACGACGACTCGAACAGCCTGGCGGAGCATCCGAAGGTTCTGTTTCAGTTCCTTACTGATGTTCTACCTTGCGTTCGCGAACTTGATGATATCGTCGAGTTGCTCGGCGACCACCCGCATCCCGTGTAGTGGCCCGCCGAGAGTGTTGATAGTGCTATACCCTGGCACTGCTGGGGAGAATCTGGTGCTGCTAGTTCCGTCACTTCGCTCTCCGCCTCCCTGGGAGGAGACCTCGCCAAACCACCCTTGGCAAAGGGGTCTACCACCTCCATGCTTAACGCATCGTCAAAAGAATTATTTTGTTTTGCTTCACTCATTTTAAATGGGTCCCCCTTGTGGCTGCCGTCGAATCCTACTGGAGTAGTCGCCTTTAATGATCCCATGGTTATCTTTGCATGCCTTACGGCCATGCAAGGGTTGACACTTACGTGTTCAGAGCCAGATCAGCGCAAGTCAGGAAAGGGCATCTGAGCCTACTCCTACCCAGCAGGCAAAGCTTGGTGGCAGGATTGGACAGCGTGCTACAAGGCCCGCCACGGTTTTAGGGGACGGAAGACAGCCTAGCCATTAGCCCACTCGCCGTTTCGAGTCAGTATCACCCGGCCCTACTAAGAGAGTAGAATGTCAGACTGCCAGCCCTTGCTTTCACAATATTACTATATCCAAGGTCCGTTAACACGCGGTCAGAATGCCATAATCAGATAAATGCCATAAAAAGATAAACAAATAATTCTAACATTTTTTTTCTGCCCACACATGAACATGAACGTTTTCTAATTCCACGTGATTTTTACATAGTTTCAAACCGATCTCCATAGAAAGTGTTCTAATCATGCTTCCAAAACAAACTTGTAATTTAAAATTTCAAATAAAATCCACATCCATACACGTAATTCAAATCTTCAACCAAATCATTAACAACATTCTACGCCACTCTTTGCTTATTTGTTCTTACTCGTTGTTTACAATTTCTAAAACTGAACTCAAGTCAAACATTGATCTCGGAATGCAGTCATGGATAGAGCTTACCAGGCTCTAGAACATCGATCTTCCATCAAAATCAGAAAAAAAAATCATTAACAACATTCTACGCAACTATTTCCTTACTTATTCTTACTCTTTGTTTACATTTTCGAACATTGAACTCAAGTCAAACAGTGATCTCGGAATGCAGTCAATGTTTAGCAACTCAATGTTTACATTTTATAACTCTATCCGTAATGGACAGCTTACCATGCTCAAGGATACCCTCTTGGGGGAATGATTGTTTACTCTCTCGAGGGTATTGTTGTGTATCCTCTCAGGGGAATGATTGTTTACTCTATCAAGGATACCCTCTGGGGAAAATTATTGTGTACTCTGAAATGCCTTCTTTCTGGTATTGCAGCAACTAGACCATATTGGCACAGCATACAACATGGCTGATTTAAAAATTTGTTTGTAAAACTGTACTAACTTTACTGTACCGACCTATTTTTTTCAGTAACTTTTTTTCCTTCAATCTTCTCTAACTTGGTCAAATATCCACCGATTTTCATGCTTCTGGTATTGTTGGATCCAGAAATTCATATAGTTTTTGTTCCCGGAATCTGGAGACGGTCCGTAACATGGTTCCGGAGATATTCCGGATTCCGTTGGGGTAATAGATTATTTTGGCATGGAAAAAAATCTTTTTCTCAGCAATTTAATGATTGTAAAATATAAATTCATCGACAGATGTTATGATACGTAAAGTAGAATGACCTCATAGATTCCCTATGATTATTAGGCCACTTTGGAAGTACCTGGTGCCTGGTACCCTGGGGGAAGTGGCCACTCATCAACCCAATCGAAACTAGGCCTTGTGACGTTTCAAACTTCACGATTTTGCAATGTCAGTGCATTCGTGGTCATTCCAGGCATTATATTTCTGTCTCTGTCCATCTGGCCATGTCTCCGGACCAAGTATCCTCGGGGAAGTGGCCACTTATCAATCCGAATCAAACAACGTCATGCGACGTATCAAACTTTATGATTTTCCAAAACCAGTTCACTGCTGACAATTTCGTATAATTTCTGTCTGTGTCCTTCTCACCATGTCCCCGAATCAGGTGCCCTGGGGGAAGGGGCCACTTATCGATCCGAATCAAACAACGCCATGCGACATATCAAACTTCATGATTTTACAAAGCCAGTTCACTGCTGACAATTTCGTATAATTTCTGTCTGTGTCCATTCGGCCATGCCCCGGACCAGGTGCCCTCGGGGAAGTGACCACTTATTGATCCAAATCAAACAGCGTAATGCGACGTATCAAACTTCATGATTTTAAATTTCCAGTTCATTGCTGGCAATTTCGTATAATTCATGTCTGTGTCTTTCTGGCCATGTCCCCGGATCAGGTGCCCTGGGGGAAGAGGCCGCTTATCGATCCGAATCAAACAACGCCATTCGACGTATCAAACTGCATGATTTTACAATAACAGTTGCTTGCTGACAATTCCGCGTATTTTCTGTCTGTGTCCCTCTGGCCATGTCCCCGGACCAGGTGCCTTGGGGGAAGTGGCCACATATCGATCCGAATCAAACAGTGTCATGCGACGTATCAATCTTCGTGAATTTTTGAATCCAAATCACTGCTGACAATTTTGTAGAATATTATTTATCTGTGTCCGATTGTTCATGTTCCGGTTTAGGTTACCTGGGAAATGTGGCCACTTATTGATCCAAATCAAATAATTCCATGCGACATATCAAACTTCATAATTGTGTAATTGTTGCTGGCAATTTGGTATATTTTCCATCAGTGTCCATCTTGTTGTGATCCGGACTAGTTGCCCTGGGGAAAGTGATCACTTGGGCAGTTCAAACTCGAAAATGTTCGATAATCCCAGGTCCCATATCTGTATTAGCATCTTTTTGACATTCAACGAGTCTTGGCAAATATTCAAGAAATTTTACAATCCCAATTTCAATCACAAAAATAAAAAAATGAAAAATAAAATCCCAGTTCAAACTTATCGATTTCAAGGCGGCATACGACAGTAGAGCTATAGAAAATTATGGACGAAAACATCTTTTTCGGGAAGCTTACAAGACTGACCAAAGCAACGGTGGATGGTTTCAAAAAGACAAAGTACATGCTAGTGGGCGGGAAAAAGATTCGCGCCCGTACCAAATGTACCATGTACAGAACGCTCATACGGACATAAAACTTGAACCACGTTCGGAGGGGACTTGCAATTTGGACTATTTGAGAGTAGAGTGCTTAGGACCATCTTTAGCGGTGTGCAAGAGGACGGTGTGTGGGGGCGAAGGATGAACCACGAGCTGGCTCAACTCTATGGCGAACCCAGGCATTGCGCACCTAGACTCGACACGAACAAACCATGCAAACTGTCATACGAAAGAGTTATCGAAAGAAGATGCGCAATGAGGCCTCAGTATCCTGAAGGTAGCGAAAGCTGGAAGGGCAGTCTAAATAAATGAATGAATAAACTCAACTTGAGCTTGAGCTTGGTGACAGTACATTTCGTAGATGCTACTCCGTGATTGACTAGTATGAGTGAATAAACTGAACTAGTGAATAAATTATTAGTTTCTAATTGTTTTTTTTGAGAAATTCTTCGCAATTTTCTCGGGAAATATTGGGAATTTCATCAGGAAGGTTTTCAGAACTTTCATTGGGAACTCCCTCGCGGATTTCGTGAGAATTTCCCCGGAAATGCTTTGGAATATCTACGGGAAATACAGAATTTTCTTTGAAACTTCCTCAGGAAATTCTTTGCATATCCCTTGAGAAATTATTGGAATATCGTCGGTAAATTCATTGGAACTTCCTCGGAAAATGATAAGTGAGTGACCACCAGAGCACCTGGTCCGAGGCACAACCAAATATACACATAAAGAAATTGTTATAAAAAAATTACTGGTATTGCGAAATAATAAAGTTTGGTACTTCGCATGACATTGTTTGATTCGAATCTATAAGTAGTCAATTCCCCTAGGGCATCTGATCCGGGGCATGGCCAGATAGACACAGAGAGAAAATACACGTTATTTCCTGCAAAGAAATGGTATTGTAAAATTATGCAGTTTGACACGTCGCATGGCGTTGTTTGGTTCGGATCCATAAGTGGCCACATCCCCCAGGGCACGTGATCCGGGGTATGACCAGATGGACATAGATAGAAAATAAACGAAATCGCCAGAAATGAACAGGTATTGTAAAATCATGTAGTTTTATAATTCGCATGACGTTGTTTGATTCGGGTCGATAAATGGCCACTTTCCCGATGGCACCTGGTCCGGGGCATGACTGAATGGACACAGACAGAAAATATACGAAATTGCCAGCAATGAACTAGTATTGTAATATTATAAAATCTGATACGTCGCATGACGTTGTTTGGTTCGGATCGATATGTAACCACTTCCCCCAGGGCACCTGAGCCGGGGTATGACCAGATGGACACAGACAGAAAATATACAAAACTTCCAGCAATGAACTAGTTTTGTAAAATCATGAAGTTTGATACGTCGCATGGCGTTGTTTGATTCGGATCGATAAGTGGCCACTTACTTGTGGGCTTCGTGGCCGTGCGGTTAGCGACGTCAATCGTCTAGACGCATGTGCTGTGGAGTGTGGGTTCGATTCCCGCCCCGGTAAGGAGAAAACTTTTCGTAAAGCAAAAAAGCTCTCCACTGGTCCACTGGGTGTTGTGTAAATGTCCTGTCCGTTGTCTAATGCTAGATGTTAAGTGTGCAGTCTGTGCGACCTCTGGTCGAAGACGGTGATTCTGTCTTTTTTTTTTATTACCCCAGGGCACCTGATCCGGGGACATGGCCAGAAGGACACAGACATGAATTATACGAAACTGCCAGCAATGAACTGGAATTCTAAAATCATGAAGTTTGATACGTCGCATGACGTTGTTTGATTCGGATTGATAAGTGGCCACTTCCCCGAGGGTACCTGGTCCGGAGACATGGCCAGATGGACAGAGACAGAAATATAATGCCTGGAATGACCACGAATGCACTGACATTGCAAAATCGTGAAGTTTGAAACGTCACAAGGCCTAGTTTCGATTGGGTTGGTAAGTGGCCACTTCCCCAGGGTACCAGGCACCAGGTACTTCCAAAGTAGCCTAATAATCATAGGGAATCTATGAGGTCATTCTGCTTTACGTATTATAACATCTGTCGATGAATTTATATTTTACAATCATAAAATTGCTGAGAAAAGGATTTTTTCCATGCCAAAATAATCTATTACCCCAACGGAATCCGGAATATCTCCGGAACCATGTTACGGACCATCTCCAGATTCCGGGAACGAAAACTATATGAATTTCTGGATCCAACAATACCAGAAGCATGAATATCGGTGAATATTTGACCAAGTTAGAGAAGATTGAAGGAAAAAAAGTTACTTAAAAAATATGTAGGTCGGTACAGTAAAGTTTAAGACAAAGTTTTGATTTTCTGTTTATAAGTGGATATAGACACTTAATATATTTGTTACATTTGGCTTGAATGCTTTCAATGTGATTTTTAAAAGATAATTTTTGCCATAGCAGAAGTCCTATATATTTAGCTTCGCTAAACCTATTAATTGGAACCCCATTCATAGTGACAATATGTCTGCTAGAAGGTTTCAAATAAGAAGCTCTCGGCTAATGTGGAAAAAAATATAAGCTGAGTTTTGGAAGCATTCGGGGAAATTTTCCATTTTTGCAAGTAAGTGGAGAAAAAATCCAAACTTTTTTGCAATCTACTACAAATGACACGAAGGCTTCGCCCTTTTGACACCCTGGTGGTAAATCAGGTAAGTCAGAAGTAAAAACGTTATACAATATGGTTCCCAGTATCCTGCTTTGGGGAACACCAGCTTTTACAGGTAATCTATCAGATTTAGAATTCTGATAGTTTACGTGAAGTAAGCGATCTGATAAATATTTTTGGATGAGTTTGATAATGTACAAAGGAAAATTAAAATTCATCACGTTTACAATCAAACATTCATGCCATACACTGTTAAATGCTTTCTCTATATCAAGAAGAGCAACTCTAGTCGAATATCCTTCAGATTTGTTGAGCCGAATTAAATTCGTTACTCTTTATAACTGATTAGTGGTTGAATGCCCATGGCGAAAACCAAATTGCTCATCAGCAAAAAATAGAATTGTCATTAATATTAACCATCATTCTATTTAAAATAATCTTTTCAAACAGTTTGCTTATTGAAGAAAGCAAACTGATTGGACTAGAAGGCTCAGCTGGATTTTTGTGCGGCTTCAAAATTGGAACAACTTTGGAATTTTTCCATTTATCTGGAAAGTATGCCAATTGAAAACATTTGTTAAATAACTTAACCAAAAAGGATAAAAAGCTCTCAGGAAGTTTTTTGATAAGTAATGTAGAAAATACCATCATCACCCGGTGCTTTCATATTTTTAAATTTTCTAGTAATAGATCTCACTTCATCCAAATTAGTTCCCAACGAAGGGTCAAAAACATTCTCTTGATTGATAATGTCTTCGAAGCTCCGTGTAACCTGATCCTCAATTGGACTAGTGAGACCTAGACTAAAATTATGGGCACTCTTGACCTGCTGAGCAAGTTTTTGAGCCATTTCGCCATTTTTTAATAAGATTCTATTTCCCTCTTTAAGCGCTGGAATTGGCTTTTGAGGTTTTTAAAGAATTAATTTCCAAAAGGGTTTCGAACTGGAATCCAACTTTGAGACATTATTCTCAAAGTTGGTATTTCTCAGAATAGCGAAACGTTTTTTTTTATTTCATTTTGCAAATCTCGCCAAATAACTTTCAAGGAGGGATCGCGAGTTCTTTGGTATTGCCCACGCCTCACATTTTTAAGACGGATCAGTAGCAGAAGATCGTCGTCAATAATAATGGAGTTGAATTTAATTTCACAGTTAGGAATTGCAATGCCTCTGGCTTCGACAATTAAATTTGTCAAAGATACGAGAGCATTATCAATATCACTTTTGGTATCGAGAGGAATATCAACATCAAAATTCCTATCGTTATACGTTAAATCCCAATCAGCTCTATGATAATTAAAAGTAGAGCTGATTGGATTATAAATGGCTTCTTGGGAGATTTCAAACGTCACAGGAAGGTGCTCAGAGTCAAAGTCAGCATGAGTTACCAATTGGCCACACAGCTGACTTGAATCAGTTAAAACCAAATCAATTGTCGAAGGATTTCGAGTGGATGAAAAACATGTTGGGATATTGGGATATTGAATAGTATAATATTCCGCAGAACAATCTTCAAATATTTTTTTTTTTCCATTGGAATTGCTTTGAGCATTATTCCATGAACGGTGTTTGGCATTGATGTCACCAATTACGAAGAATTTTTATTTGTTGCGAGTCAGAATTTGAAGATCAGCTTCCAACAAATTCTTTTGCTGCCCATTGCATTGAAAAGGCAAGTAGGCTGCAATGTAGGAAAATTGTCCAAAATTTGTTTCAACAGAAACTCTCAAGGTTTCAAAAACTTTGGTTTCGAACGAAGAAAATAATTTATGTTTGATACGTCTATTAATGACAATGGCGACCCCACCACAGGCGCTGTCAAGACGATCATATCTGTAGATAAAATAATTTGTATCCCTTTTAATGGAGAGTCCTGGTTTTAAATACGTTTCAGTTATAATGGCAATATGCACATTATGAACTGAAAGGAAGTTGAATAATTCATCTTCCTTACCCTTTAGAGAGCGGGCATTCCAATTTAGAACTTTCACACAATTATTTGGATCCATTAAAACGGAGTCCGATAACAATTTTTTGTGTGTACTTTATAGCTATCTGAACAGCTTCAGGTATGGTATTTGCTTTGAACATTGCATCAATCATGTGATGCAATTGTTCAGTTAAAAAATCGAAATCGGAAGCAGACATGCTACCTGAATCGGCAACATGACCGTTATTTTCCGTTGGGACATGGGTATAAACCTCATTTTGAGAAGAGAAATTTTGTCTATCAGCAGCGATGTTTGCATACATGGGTACATTCGAAAAATTTGAATTTACTGAAGTGCTTGCTACCCGTTGAGGAGCAGCAAAATTCGTTCGTGAATTGTGGTGGGTATGAATTGCTCGACCGGCAAAAGATTGCGGAATTTGAGCGTTTGAAATATGTTTACCCGGCGAATCTGGGATCCTGTTGGAATTTCCCGTCATCAATTTTGCACGGGAATTTAAAACTTTTTTGCGTGAAGGGCATTAGATTCGTGATTGCCCCCACAATTGGCACATTTAAATTTATTGGAATCTTCTCTCACAGGACAGGCGTCCTTGACGTGAGAGGTTCCACCACAAATCATGCATTTAGCATCCATGTGGTAATGTTTAGTTCCATGACCCCACTTTTGGCACTTACGACACTGAGTGGGGTGATGGAAATTTCCCCCAGGCCTGCAGAAATGTTCCCATGTAACACGAACATGAGACATAATGCAGGCCTTTTTCAAACTTTTCATATTATTTAGTTCACTTTTGTTAAAGTGAACTAAATAAAATACTTGAACTGGTGAAAATCCAAGTAATTGAGAAATTACAATTTTAATCTCATCCGGTGATTTATCATCACTGAGGGGGAGACCTTTCAAGACGACTTTGAATAATCGCTCAGTTTTATCGTCGTACGTGAAGAATTTATGCCGCTTCTCAGTTAAATACTGAAGAAGACGTTTGCGATCGTCAAATGCAAAACACGGTAGTCACCATTCCTGGCAATATGGAATGAAAACTTGCTAGATGTAGATTCGATTTGCTCAATTTCGTCATGAATCAAATCGAACTGATTAGCTCAGTTCGATAGGAAGAAAAATTATTTCCAATGTTAGAGTTAGAAGGAACATCTGCAGTATCTTGTTTTTATTAATGCTCATTGCTGAGCGTGGGAACGTGACCTTCTCAGAGATTTTTGTCCCAGAACGGTGTCCTTGCAAGATTACCACCACTTGTCGGAATAGATCGTAACGGGATCTGTAGGATAGCTCTGAGAAGCACTGTTGAAATTAAAATAGCTTCGGGTAGTATTAAAAACTTCCTTCAGCAAAGAGAGAAAAGAACCGCACAGCACGAAAGCACGATGCGGTCTGAAGATTAGTGCATAATTTTCTATGTCTACTATTCCATGGGTTGAAAAATCACACTTCAGGAGTCGCAAGGAGGTTTAATAATCCTGTTTCATAAATTTGCAAAAATAGAAAACATATTTCAGAAGTGCAATTATAATCATGCCTGGTTTTGCGAAAAGTAAACCGTCAAAATAAATAAATTAATGAGAACAATGCCGCAATCGACACTATGAGCCGTCTAAACAAGGTCACTGACACCGACCTATGATGCTGGCAGCGTCTGCTTGCGTTGGCGGCTAGTACTGTTTACCCCAGCTAAGAAGCCAATCTGATAGAACAAGTCGCTTGATTAGCATATTTTGTAGTTTATCACTGCGGCTATCGTTATCACTCTCCTGCCCCTTCTTTTCATGTCACCAAAAATAAAGGCATGGGATTATTCCATGGATAGAATGAGGTTAGGCGAATAGACATCAGCTCGTCGTTTGCTCAAGCCTCTTTACTCGTAGAATAGGCGTCCAAAAATCTGTGAATTGTGCATCCCAATTGTCCCAGACGGACCATAAACGTGGCTAATTTTCTGGCAAACGGTCGGAAATGTGTACGCAGTTGTGCAATCTGCCGGATGGAACTAGACTCCTTCGTCGTCGGTTTCTATGACTATTTGATTGAGCTTATTTTTGATCCCATTAGTTTTAGGCAAATGAACTCTAATAGACCGAAGCGATTATCCTGTTGAGAAAATTCAAGTCGTTGAACGCAGCAGCAGTCGACTAGTCGATTGACGAGACTTCTGCTGGCGACGATGACGACGACGACAACTACCCGCCACCTCCCGCGTCAGATAGAGTACCATGCTGCTCCTTTTCGCCCAAAGACCATTCCAGCGATGACCACCGTGGCAAGCCTCGAATCACTTACAATTATTAATAGCTTTGACATGCATATCATAGGATGGATAGAAATATTCCGCCCCATTGAACGCTGTTGCACTGATTGAATTAAAACGCCATTTTCAATTGGTGTCGATGCGTCGCAGTAGAGGTAGATGAATGAGAACAACGGAGGAGAAAATCCCGACAGTATAGCGAATATCCCTCGTTAGTTGGGTGGGAAAATTGATAGACGTGAAAGTAGCACACTATCGGGTATGGCCATTGCAATGCAGACTGTAAAAATGATCTACTTTCCCTGCTGAATAGTGAGTATATTCAGTATAGCAGTTGACTATCACACATTTAATGAAAGGCATAGAAAAGCTTTCCATAGATATTTTATTAATTGAGTAACTATTAGAATATTTTCACCAGTTCTTCTTCAACCTCAATTAAGAGCTATAAAAATGCTGATTGAACAGTTGAAAGTTGAAAATAAGATCAAGTTCTGGTTGTAATGTAATCCAATGAAGAAAAAAAAGATAAAAACTTTGAAACTTAACGAGTCAAATATAATCAGAGATATCGGGCCATATCGGTTTTCCCATGGTAAAGCTGTCAAAACGTACACAAACGTAGCCTTTTCCTTTTTAAGAATGGGGAATTCATTTGAAGATAAACGTTCACATTCTACAAAATAGATAAAACGATGTTTGTTTACAAAATCATGTACGCCCAAATAGCAAAGTTGGTCCGATATGATGAAATTTAATAGTTGGATGGTTCAACGTATTCAATTCAGCAACAATTATTATGCAATAACACATGATTTCTTCTTCTTCTTCTTCTTATTGGCATTACATCCCCACACTGGGACAGAGCCGCCTCGCAGCTTAGTGTTCATTAAGCACTTCCACAGTTATTAACTGCGAGGTTTCTAAGCCAGGTTACCGTTTTTGCATTCGTATATCATGAGGCTAACATGATGATACTTTTATGCCCAGGGAAGTCGAGACAATTTCCAATCCGAAAATTGCCTAGACCGACACCGGGAATCGAACCCAGCCACCCTCAGCATGGTCTTGCTTTGTAGCCGCGCGTCTTACCGCACGGCTAAGGAGGGCCCATGATTTATAATAAACAAATTATTCATGTGAACCAAGAAGAAGAAGAATCATAATATAATTGTAATACAATAATAATTATCCTAGCTATGATTGGAATAACAACTTTTATTCGTCTATCTCCATATATCATTACCATTATATGCATTAATCCTGCGACAACACTAATCAGGCGTATTCCGAGAGCAGTGGTTGTTATGTGAAGCTACGATTTACGTCATATAGTTCCAACTGTTACTGCTTATTCCATGAATTTATTCTAAACTACAAACGTTCGGATGTCTAAAAGACGTTCGTATGGTAATGGTATGCTTGGCGCTGGGTTGTTTTGATCGTCACATGCATATCTAATGCTTCGTCGATTTCCATAGCACGCCATCATTAATTCCACATGCCGAAACCGTGGTCACCGCTCCAGACACCGATTAGCATCGCAACCGAACAACAAGCAACAATCTTGCAGCAATTTCTCGAGACTATGACGTGTGTACTCTCGAGACGCCAGATCGAGCCGGCAGACACCCGTCGGGTGACCTGGACGCCTTTAGGACGAACCGTAAAAAATGGATTTTTCGGGCATGACTTCGCCGCTTGGGCGTGAAATTAGAATCGCAGACTAGGCGTTGTCTGTTTGATCAGGGCTGACGCTTAGATAAAAGTGTTTTGACCTCGTGAGAGCCGATCTCAATTGCTAATCGCCAATCACCTGAGACTGAATCTACAATCATCGATCAGACAGCCGAGTGTTGAATAAATCAAGTTTGAATATTCAGTTTCTGGTTGTGGAATTATTTTCGCACCCGAGGGTGATCGTTTTGTCTGTTATGGAAACCATTGCGACTCAATATGGCCCAACTGCGGAGAAGCTCAAGTAATGTTACCTCAATTAGAGAGCCAGGACAAGTTTGATAAATTGCAGTCCACATCTCTTCACGGTCAAGGGAAGGTGATTTCAGCGTGCATTTCCAATGTCAGTGTCACTTATCTCATCGAAGTTAATTAAAGCATTTATGCGAGTACTGGCCACTGTCTGGCGGGCCCCGTGATTGTCGTCTGTTTGGTTTGCATCAGACCTCATCATATTTACGAGCTCAGGAAGCAAGGAAAGTGTTCTGGATATTACATGTACATTTGTACGCTTGGCCCACGTCTCGCGATGAAACGTGATTCTGCTAATGATTTTTGCACTCGAATTGCGTCCACGCAATTCTCTACATCATTAGTTCTCAACTTCTGTCTCAGAACAACACAAATGTGGCAGATGTTATACACAAGCTTATCTTGATCATGTTGCATTTCATGTGGAGTGCCGTAACAGCTGTTCAGTGCATTGCTGAAGCATATATAAGAATTCAACAGCAAATTTTAATTAAATAAGATATCAGTGATATTTGATGAAATGGATCAAGTAATAGATCATGTTTTTCATATTTCCACAACAAATGATTGAAAACAATAATTTTTCTTTAATAGTAGTAAACTCTCTATGGAGAATCAACTGACTGAAATAACAACTCCCCTCAAGAAAATAGGAAATTGCCCTGAAAGAAATAAGGGTAGAAGAAATAAATAAATATAAAATTTCCATAAACAAGTCAAAATTCCACCAACAAAAAATAATTTTCTAAGAAACATAAAGAATTGCAATTATAAAAGAAGAGTTTTCCGTATAGTAATCAAAATTTTCCATTGAAAAGAAAAAAGAATTTCTATAAATAAATTTATATATTAGAAATACATAAATTACAAAATTTTCCACAAAATAAATTAATCGTTTGTTTGAGAAACTGCATATATGACATTTTTTGTCAAAATGAGATCTTTATATATCCTGCACGCCCGTTTCAAATCACTCAGAGACTGAGTGAAATTGTATTGCTGTCTCTTTTTTATCTCACGGAAATCTTACTCATTTTTCGTAAAAAGTGGAACTACTCAAATTTTGAGTAGTTCCACTTTTTACGAAAATTGAGTAAGATTTCCGTGAGAAAAAAGAGACGGCAATACAATTTCACCCAGTCTCTGAGTGATTTTAAACGGGTGTGTGAATCATTGTTCTTTTTTTATTCGGAAGTTACATTTGAATTTGATTGCTTAGAATTTAATTTTCTGATAGCTATGTTATTGTTTCAGCCTTGTCAATCCTTTTATTTTCATGCATGAATAAGTTTAATAAAACTTCATATACCCAACTGAACTAAACCAAATTTTCACAGCACATTGTAAAATTGAATAAACATGCCGAAACTACACCAACTTTCACGGTTTAGTGTTAAAAAGTGAACATGATATCTTGATCCCAGGTAGTTTGGACACACTTGATCCCGGGATCAAGTCTCCCCTAAACAAACTCACCGAATGGTGTTTATCGATGTAAACATAAACAAAACAAAAGTAGCAAACAACAATTGTGTCACCCAGTCCGTTTTGCAAGGAAGAATTGTTTCACTGATTCTCGTTTTTCTAGTAAGTATAAATTAACTAAACCAGATATAATCTTACTATTTAAGGTTTTATTTATTTTCATTTGCCTAGTCTAGTTCGAAATGCCTCGTGTTTACGTTCTAAAATCAAATACAGTTCGGCGCACAGCGGTCAATCCAGATCATCTGAAGGAAGCTGTTGGAAGCGTAATTGCTGGTAATACCATAAAAGCTGCTGCGCGGCAATATGAATTAAACGTAATGACACTCAAGCGATATTACCGTCGCCAAACTGAGCTGGGGGAATCGATTTCATACCAGCCAGATTTCGGAGGAGCGACGAGAGTATTTACCAGGGCGGAAGAAACTTCTATGGTTGATTACATAAAGAAAGCCTGTGATCTTCACTATGGATTGAGCCCAAAATGTGTTCGTGACTTGGCGTACCAGTTTGCCAAGAAAAATAACAAAAAGCACCCTTCAAGTTGGCAGAAAAATGAAAGCGCTAGTTACGACTGGCTGTATGCTTTTCTACGACGGAACCCAACCCTTTCAATTCGTGCTCCGGAGTCAACAAGCCTAAGTCGAGCGACTAGTTTCAACATAACTTCACGATGCTCATGAACAACCTTGAGATTTTGCTGCAACGTTATTCGTTCGGTCCAGAGGCAATTTGGAACATCGATGAGACCGGTCTAACGACGGTTCAGAAGCCCAGGAAAGTGTTGGCAACAAAAGGTATTTTGTATTCAAAAAAGCAAATAGGTAAAACGTTCCAACTTATCTGAGTAAATTATTGTAGGTACAAAGCAAGTCGGTAAGATTACTTCGGCAGAAAGAGGAGAGCTGGTAACGGCATGCTGCTGTGTCAGCGCCATCGGGAATCATATTCCACCTTTCATGATATTCCCACGCAACAACTGGGAGGATCGAATGATCTGCGGTGCTCCAACTGGTACTAAAGGTTGTACCTATGCGAATGGATGGATGTCAGCCGAAAATTACGTGAAATTTCTGATTAATTTCCAAAAGTTTACGAGGTGTACACCAACTTTACCTTGTCTGATTGTCATGGACAATCATGACAGCCATGTGTCGTAGCCATTGTCGTATAACGTTGCAGCATTGAGTCATTTTTAATGTCTTTATTAATGAGATTTTCAGCCCGCGGCTGGCTCATCTCAGTACTTGAAGATTGAGTCATTGACCTTTGCTAAAGAAAATGGAATACACCTAATTACCTTGCCACCCCATAGCTCACACAAGCTACAACCACTGGACATATCCGTTTACGCTGTTTTGAAAGGGTACTACAACGACGCCTGCGATGATTGGTTGCTGAACCACCCTGGCAAAACGATTTCCATCTACGATATTGCTGGATGTTTTGGTAAAGCATTTCCGAAGGCGTTTACACCTAGCAACATCAAAGGAGGTTTCAAAGCAGCTGGAATTTACCCTTTCAATAGAAATGTTTTCGGGGATAATGATTTCCTCTCGTCTTATGTCACCAATAGGCCGCAAACGGAAAATGTCACAACTCAAACCGAAGATGGAATTGTGGCAAACTCATTTATGGATAATTATCTTGCGGCGATTGATTCGATTCCTCCGAAAGAAGATCCTCTCTGCTCAATGGCAGGCCCCTCAACGCAGAGCTCGACTGGTTTCAATTCACCGGAAGATATAAGACCGTTTCCTAAAGCATCACCGAGGAAAACTAATAGAAAAGGGCGTAAGCGAGGAGAGACTAAAATACTAACGGATACACCACAAAGAACGGCACTGATTCTGAAGCTTACTGCACGTCGTCGGAAGCACAAAAAGGAAGAAATGCCAAGAAATCGTTGAAAATGACTTTAGACACATTTGCTGTTGCACAGCAACAGCTTCCTAATGAAGAAACCGCTCGTGATGTACAGAAAACACGGCCAGCGAAGAAACGAATAATAGATGACCTCAAAATGCGATGTCAGAGACAACGCGAAGCCAAGGGAAAATCAGTCAGGCGTTCGGCGAACAGGGACTTGGATTAATGATGAAACTTATGATAAAACAAGGAACATTCCTCTGATATTTTTAATCATTTTTTGCATAGTTGAGTTAAATCTTTTTAATTAAATATGAACATTATCGCAAAAATGAATTGCTTTATAATTTTTCTAACTGGTTAAATGGAATTCTGGATTGAAATAATAATACGGAAAATCAATTGAAGTGTGTATGACGGTTGCAGGGCAAAATGTACACTATGTCCGGGTGTTTGATCTCCATCCGGAAATCACTGACAAAGAACTGTCCTCGGACTTTGGAAAATATGGAAAGTGGATCGTATCGTGTGTGAAAAGTTCCCTGCAGGCTTGGGTCTCGATCACGTGTACACGGGCGTCAGAGGTGTATATATTGACCTTGAAGATGATATTCCGTCATCGATTGAGGTATGCAACAGGAAAGGAAAGGTTTTCTATGATGGACTAATAAAAAAAGGGCTTTGTGTGTCAATCGGAAGGACACCGGAAAAATCCTGTCCAGAAAGATTGAATCGGAGTCAGCAGAAATCATATGCAGGAATAGTTAGAAACCTGGACCAACATCAGAAGCCGGATCCAATAGTTGATGAAATTATTGAATGCGTGGAAGAAGAAATACTCGAGGAGGAGCCTGAGCTGGACCTGGAAAATCAGACACCGAAACAACAGCATGCGAGAATCGATGACGAGGCTATTTATCGTAGGGGAGAACGGTTCAAAATGCACCCCTGGGGCAAAATGGCCTCACTCATAAAATCACTCATATAATCTGTTTGAGTATATTTATGAACGAATATTACCATTACAATTAATAATTAATTAATAAATAATTTAACGATTTGCTATTCTTCCACCACATCCGTAAGATTGTAGTTCAATCTATTAAGAAAAAACAAACAACCATGCGTTCACCATCATTTTACATGCAATTGAGTCATTTTAGACCACCATTCGGGCGTTTTGCCCCAGGCCTATTTTTAAAACATTTTTTAAATGCGTTAGAAAGTCATGAAAACCTTATTGTTTTGAATAGGAGATCATTGAGAAATGTAGCTGGGTTCGTAAACTTTGCACCTATACGTTGAAATGGTTGGGTATTTTTGTTTATATGGGCGAAAACATCGAAAAAGCTTTAGGGGTCCATTTTGGACCGTTCTCTCTTACATGCGGTATTCCGAATGCTTCCCAGTTGGTAACCGAATTCAACGCTGCGATGAAGGAACAAACTCGGAAGTTAGTGGCGAGCCAGCGTCGGGCACAATTCGCTAAATCTGGATCGACGGAGCATCACCTTCCAAGGAAAAGCTCTCGCCAAAGTAAAAAATAAATGATTTTTTTTTATGTTTTACTATGTAACAATATGAACGAAATATCGGCTCCGTGAAGTTTTTTTTATAAAGCGCCTGAGCCTATTAAATAAACCAGTCAAAATATATATATATAGGTATTCAAATTCAGTGCACTAAATGGTAGCAATCAGAGATGCATCCTGAACAGAACATGAGCCAAGAGCGCGCCTTGGTGTTCTAAATTTTGAACTCTGAACACAGTTCAGTGTGCACTGGGTTGGTACGCAAGCAAAACGATCATGGTAACTAAGTTTCCTTAGATTTAGATCTATGCAAAAACATACGAGCATGCTTGATTTCTATCCGTTAGATGCCCACGTGTTCCATTACTAACCAAAAAATGAGTAGCATGCCGTCGCTTGAGTTTGTTTTCCTAGGATACAAGTTGCTAAGTTAGGTCAGTGCTCTTGAACAGTGTGCAGTGTTCAGAACTTTTTGAACACGAACACGCGTTCTCGTGTTCAGATGCATCTCTGGTAGCAATGAATTGGAATACTCTGCTGATGAATTTCTCTCGACAAGTCTGGCTACACTCTACACGCTGTCTAACACTGCAACAAAAGGCAACACTGTTAAACATGTTCCTATGTTCGAAAATGTGGTACACTGCCAAAAATATCTATATAAGATATATGTGTCGCCGTTATAAATTTTTGCAATAGCTCCACTCTAATATAATCCATACAGAACCACACATAAATTAAATAATTGCTAATTCGAGACCACACATAAAGTTTATTTGCATATATATTTTATTGGTAGCTCGCGTGGAGAATGGTTATGTGTGCGCTGATATACATCATAAGTTAAATCTATGGATTTTTGCCAATAAATATGTGTGGATTTTTAATAGTGTATACATCGCTGCGCAGTTGGCTCCAACGGCAGCGCAAATTGCTAAACTTACGGCCACTATGCGGAGATTTCTTTTCCGCGGTACAATTGCAACCGTTCCTATGCAGCAGCTTGCTCGAAACAGGAAGGATGGAGGACTGGGTCTTCATTTGCCTACATTTAAATGCAACTCACTGCTCCTAAATAGACATTTAAATGAAGCAGACCACAGCGAACTCAATATCTGATCTACCCTGCTTGAAATTAATTCTCAACAACTACGCAAACCTTCCGTTCCAAATCAGACACCACCCTAGTGCACAGCTCATCAATCGTTTTTTCATCGAGAGAACAGAAAAGCCGAAAGGGTCGATTCAAATATGACGTCCACTACTTTTTGAGATTTCTAGACCCCCTCCCCCCTCTGTCACGCTTTTTTGTATACCTAGTATATGCAGTGTCACAAAATCTTAGACCCCCTCCCCCCCTAAAACCTGTGACATCATTGTTGAACGACCCCAAAGTGGAGATAGAATCTCCAAACAATAATTGGCCCCGACCCGGATAAAAATTTACAGTAATTTGTTTTGTATTTCCCATTGAAATATTATGAATTATATGGTAAACAATACTATCTATTGTACATTTATTGGAATATTTTGACGAAAGGAAAATTCTTTTATTGGACAAACATTTTAATAACAATAAATTTCAATGTTTCTAGTACAATCTATTATGTTTATATTGTTCTGTACTATGCAGCATTTTTCTTTGGTTATTTATCACTGTTTAATATTTTTCTCTTTTATTATTGATAAAATAATGTTTAATAACTTAAATAGATTGTATAACATTTCACCGAAAACGATTTCGCGGATTTCAATTTCGCGGTTGAACATTTCGCGGAATAACATTTGGCGGTTTGTAACTTTTCGCGGTACGACATTTGGCGGTTTGTACCTTTTCGCCGAATGACTTTTGGCGGAATGTATCATTCCGCGGAATGCACCATTTCATGGAACATTAATAATAATAGTCTTTGTTCATTCAGCATTCGCACAATTATTACCTGCGAGGTTTCTAAGCCAACATACCATTGTTTTTGGATTCGTTGAACACAGAATTAAGGTAGCCTCACACCTCGGGAATTTGATTCGCAAAATTTTTCCCCATGCATTTTTGCATATGCGATGTTTTCGGAATTTGGGCACGGAAAATAAAAATCCCGGCCCCCTTCAAAATACATGGGGATCAAATTCCGGCGGAAAATTTTCCCGAGGTGTAAAGGCTACCTTTAACACAGCGGTTCTCAACCTGGGGTACATGTACCCCCAGGGGTACCTTCGCTGGCCCCAGGGGGTACCTCGAACAAAAATGCGTAATGGCGGATGTATTACAATTCCAATAAAAACTTATTGATACAGTTTTAAAATTTCTTATTTCAAAATTTTGTATTGTACATAATATGCATAGCGATCAGTAAATCAAAGACTTTTGAATCCATTCCATCCTAGGCAGTACAGTGTATCAAGGGCTGTGGGGCAAAAGATCAAAAGAACAAAACGTCCAATGAACAAATTTAAAAAAAATCTCCAATGTAATCTACCTGATCGAGACAAAATATTGAATAATATGCTTTCGAACTAAAATCAAAAACCTAAAGGGTTCGGAAGCCTCCAGCTGAGAGACATGAAGGCCTTTTTTCCGAAAAGCTCAATAGCTTCGTTGCAAGAAGCTTGGATGCCTCCTTTCGAGACGCTTCTTCCGAAGCAGCTCGTAAATCTTATTTCAAGAATCTCGGAAGCCTCCTGTTAATAGGCTCGGAAACCTCCTGCTCGGAAGCCCCGTTTCAAGAGGTTCGGAAGCCTCCTTTCAAGTAGTTTGGAAGCCTCCGTTCAAGAAATTCGAATACCTCGTTTCAAGGATTCCTCGGGATTCTGCTTTCAAGAGGCTCGGTAGCCTCCTTTCAAGAGAGACGCAAGCTTCATTTCAAGAGGCTGAGAAGCCTCTCTTCAAGAGATTTGGAATTTTTCAAGAGACCTCGTTTCAAAATGCTGAGAAGCGTCCATTCAAGAGGCTCGGAAGCCTCCTTTCAAGAGGCTCGAAAGCCTCCTTTCAAGAGGCTCGACAGCCTCCTTTCAAGAGGCTCGACAGCCTCCTTTCAAGAGGCTCGACAGCCTCCTTTCAAGAGGCTCGACAGCCTCCTTTCAAGAGGCTCGACAGCCTCCTTTCAAGAGGCTCGACAGCCTCCTTTCAAGAAGCTCGAAAGCCTTCTTTCAAGAGATTCGAAAGCCTTCGTTCAAGAGGCTCGGAAGCCTCCTTTCAAGAGGCTCGGACGCCTTCAAAAGACCTCTTATTCATAAATAAAATAGGGGGTACCTCAATGAAAGCATGAGTTTGAAGGGGTACCTCTCAAGAAAAAGGTTGAGAACCGCTGCTTTAACACGTTGAAACTTTTATACCTAAAAAGCCGAAATTTTTTTTTCGATAAATTTCACAGACCGGGCCAGAAGTTGAACCCAACCTCCTTCAGCATAGTCTTGCTTGGCAACATCGCATCTTCCCGCACAGCTAAGGAAGGCCTCCCAGAATATTTAGTTGTTTTCAAAATTTCAATTGCCCCTTATACCGCGCAGATACATCCATTTAAAGAAGGCGTTACCCCTCCCTTCGCCTTATACCGGGCAGACGTGTTCTTTTAAAGAAGGCATTATCAACTCCTTTCGCCTTATACTGGGCAGATGCATCAATTTAAAGAAGGCGTTACCCCTCCCTTCGCCTTATACCGGGCAGACGCGTTCTTTTAAAGAAGGCTTTATCAACTCCTTTCGCCTTATACTGGCAGATGCATCCATTTGAAGAAGGCGTTACCCCTCCCTTCGCCTTATACCGGGCAGATGCATCCATTTAAAGAAGGCGTTACTCCTCCCTTCGCCTTATACCGGGAAGACGTGCTCTTTGAAAGAAGACATTATCAACTCCTTTCGCCTTATACCGGGCAAATGCATCCATTTAAAGAAGGCGTTACCCCTCCCTTCGCCTTATACCGGGAAGACGTGAAAGAAGACATTAGCAACTCCTTTCGCCTTATACCGAGCAGTAGATATGGTGGGGTTTCAGGTTTTAAAACCCGCAAAAATTCTCGGGTACGGGTCGGACTGGGTTTGCATTAAATCCCAAAAAAAATAGCCCAGATTTCTGTAATTAAGCAGCAATCGTTTAATATTTTAATGATAATTATTCTATCAGAGTTCCGCCAAAGGGCATTCCGCGAAATGATTTTCGGTGAAAAGGTACATTCCGCGAAATGTCTTTCGGAAAAAAGGTTCATTCCGCGAAATGTGTTTCGGAGAGTTGATACACTCCGCGGAATGTCGTACCGCGAAAAAAAATTCCGCGAAATGTTTTTCGGCGAAATAGTATACAACCACTTAAATAATACTTTTTTTAGAATATTTTGTATGATAAAACAACTAATGAAAACAATAGTAGGGGCAGCAGGGACTATGTCCAAGGGCTTGACGACCCCTCCCCATGGCCACTGCGAGTTAGGGGGCCTGCCTAGGATGTGGTGGGGTTTGACAGTGGGCTCTGTTAAACCTCTACAAAAAGCTGCATGTGTCTATAAGCAGGCCCTATCAAATCCAGTCAACACATGAACGTATATGGTGTCGTGTAGGATGCTGAAGTGCAGGCAATAGGAGTACTTCTCCACATTTATATATCGTCTCCAATTTAGCATCCTGTATTGCACCATGTGCGATTTTATGTAGACTGGGAAGCGACCGTGTGCCGCTCAAAGCGCACAAGCCCAACACGAGTGCCAACCGGCACATCAGGATTAATACCAGTGAGATCCTGATTACGGTATACTGATCACGGCAAGCGAAACTTGGTCGGCGCCGTTATTGATCAACATTTTCGAGCTGCTGAAACGTGCACTTCGAGAATAGTTGGTAAATCTCAACCACTATTCACTTGGATCGTAGTGCAATTTGCACCAATTCTGATCAATCACGGAGTAGCAACCATTGATATGTACAGTCAGTCTAAGCTAAGCTAAGCTAAGCTAAAACAACTAATGAAAACAATAGACTTTCAATTGATCTTATTGTTCATTTTTTTTCCTTTATTTTAAATATTCATGGAACATCAATATGTTCATTACAAATTTTATATTTAATTGAAATTATTTAATAATTGACTAAACAATTTTGTATTTTTTTTTTAATTTTGTGTTGTTTCTATTGAGAGTGTGTGCTGGCGCTGACAGTTCACTTTGTTTATGAATCACACAAGCAAGTTTTGGAAGCGGGAAGTGTTTTGGGAGAACTTGGTTGTGGCCAAGCAGTGGAGCAGCGGTCATATGAAACTATTTTCATGATGGTGAGTGGATTTATGGTGTTTTTATTTTTGTCCAATAACACTCGTAAAGATTTTGATGCATTACATTTTCAGGCAAAAACAGTATCGTTCCTTCTGGGAATTTTGCACCAGGAATGGACCACAGAAATCACGCCGAGCCATCGGAACACGGGAGCCGCGCCGCAATACGGACCGTTTTGTTTTTAGAAACCCCGCTTCAATACCAATGGTGACAGAATCGAAATCGCCAACTAGACTTCTGCTGTTACGCTATGCAATGGACTGTCGTTGGCCTGTTCCATCATGTACCTATATTCAACTGAAGACCCCAAGGAACATCCGCCCATTCGAACGGACTATATTTGCGACGGTAAGATAAGATTTTGGACTTCAATTATATTGTTTATCACACACTCATATTGCAGGACCCTCTTGTCCCGAATAATCGGTATTTGCCCAAGTTCTTCCAGAGTATCCAGTGAGAAGCTGACAATGAAGTAAGTTGCTTTGTCACGTTTGAAAGTGATAAAATAGTAATTTCATTTCTACTTCAACTCCCAAACAGCAACTGACGATGTTCAATGTTCGTCCTCGTTTTCAACAAAGATGATTCAAGGAATGAAAGCATACCTGTATGCGTGAATGGAATCCAATCTACAAATTAGTGCACAGACTTTCAAACGACGATTTTCGTACAGAAAATCGTTTAAAATTCAATAGTGGAATGTTTTCACTACACAGTTCGTACAGTTCGATTTAAGTCCACCACTTTGTAATATTTATACGATACTCAGCTGTAAGGCTTGACTTGACGTTTTTATGCATTATTTTAATTAATTTTCAATTAAATTCTAAGTAGGTAAATATTAATCTCGAGTCAAGTACAAGACAGTCAAGTACAAGACACTGAAGACGACCACACAGTTGTGGTCGAAATACGTATCTGCAAAGATAACGAAAATTAACTGGTGGAATTAAATGGACAGTACTTAATTCGTCTTAGAAGGTTTAATACATTCCACTAAACGAGCTTAATATATTTTTCTGAATATTAATCTGTTTTTTTTTCTCAATTTTGGAATTTATTTTATTTTATTTAAATTCAAATTACATATAACAAAATAAAATCTCAAAAAATAAACTGAAATGAAGCATCTTAATACTAGAAATCATCATTGTACATGAAAAAAGGTTAGGTCTCACTATTGAAAACCTTATAAAGTTTCTTTATTTTCAACATAAGTTTGTACAAAATTTTATTTGTTGTAGGTATTGAAATTTAATAATTAATTAAAAATAGAAAAAGAACGCTTGGGCTTAATAAGTGAAATATGTTCACTTGGATTAGGATGAGTTAGTACGATTCCATTTAATGCCACAACTTTGTTACTCTGCATATACTTATTTCGACCTTTATGCTAATGCTGCAATACATATCTGCAAAGGAATAAAGTAGTGAAATTGAATGGTATATACCTATATATAGTATTAACTAGTCTTATGCAACGTAAAAATAAATGCGAACGGATTTTTAATGTAAAACAATAAATAAAGGAAACGGAAAACATTAGAAATACAATATTTTTTATTGTTACGGCCGAAAAAATCATCCCATAGAAGAACATTAAAAACTATTGTTTTGGTCTGAATTTTGTATGGAAAATTTTCGAAAATTTTATTGTAAAGATACATAACAACCCCTATTTTCAATTGTAAAAGTCCCATTTACCATCCATTTAATGGTGCAAAACCATAACTTCGAATGTGATTTCATTGTCAAAATTACATTATAATTAAGGGTCGTACTTATGTAATCAATGGTGATGTAACAATAGAAATAATGATATTTTTATGATATTTTTTATTCGGGGAGTGTGGAGGAATATTTCATTGCACGGACTGTCATCTGCCGACAAAAGTGCACTGTATATGTGGGTAAATCAGAAGATAACACACCGACGACTACTGTTTAGGATGAGGCGAACTAATGGAGAGCAGTGCACGCACTGTGCTTCGGCGGTTGAAACTATTCAGCACAAATTTTTCGACTGCCCAAGAGTACGTGAAGCACACCGCCAGCTGCAGCAGAGATTATCACTGGCGTATCCAGGGAACCGATCCCCTCGAAACTATAATGAACTAATTAGACCATCACTTGAAGGAATGACCTCCAGAATTAAAATAATTATATTAAAACATTTGGTTACTTATATTACCTTCATTGATAGTTGTAATGATAGGATAAATATAGAAGAACTAAATTTTGCTTTTGAAATCGCAGTTTGAATAATTATATGTATAATTTTTACTAAACAAAATTAGCATTAACATTAGCATTTAGCAGTTCGCACAAATTAGTAGGTGGTACAAGCCAAGACTATTGTATGAGATTAACATCACTTTCATCCGTTACCACAGATATTGATTTGGGACTAATCACTAACTCTTAGATGGAAGCAATGTACTCTCCAATAGTCGAGATCTATCCTGGCCAGGTCCTTGCGAATGCTGAGGAAGGGGAAGGATGGTTTGTCTGACACCTACTTAAGAAAGATGCAGAGAACTCTACGACCTCTCATAGGTGCCTCTCATAGGTGGGAGGTTTTGGGATTGTGTGGAAGGTTTTAACAGTAGGAATCGTTTTGGTATAACGTGAAATACAGAAAGAACTAAGATAGAAATACAAAGTAGGAAAGGGACGAGCCTGGAATTGAACCCACGACCTCCTGCTTATAAGGCACAAGCGGTAGCCACTAGACCACAAAATAGACAAATATACGAAATTTTACAAAAAAAAAATCGCGTTCTATTTTGTGTACCACAAAGGACATGCTCCATTCAATATTTGAAACTGGCGATATTCATTTATTTAGTCTACATCTATACAGATAACACTGAATCAACAATTTGACGCCACAATA
Organism: Armigeres subalbatus; assembly: GCF_024139115.2. Lineage (NCBI taxonomy): Eukaryota > Metazoa > Arthropoda > Insecta > Diptera > Culicidae > Armigeres > Armigeres subalbatus. The sequence continues at coordinate 77,340,729 of NC_085140.1, forward strand.
CACGGTTCGAGGCCGCATCTCTCCATCCTCGAATACGCCCCACGCTCGCCAAGTCGTTCTGCACCTGGTCTGCCCATCTCGCTCGCTGCGCTCCACGTCATCTCGTACCTGCCGGATCGGAAGCGAACACCATCTTTGCAGGGTTGCTGTCCGGCATTCTTGCAACATGCCCTGCCCATCGTACCCTTCCGGCTTTAGCTACCTTCTGGATACTGGGTTCGCCGTAGAGCTGGGCGAGCTCATGGTTCATTCTTCGCCGCCACACACCGTCTTCTTGTACACCGCCAAAGATGGTCCTAAGCACCCGTCTCTCGAATACTCCGAGTGCTTGAAAGTCCTCCTCGAGCATTGTCCATGTTTCATGTCCGTAGAGGACTACCGGTCTTATTAACGTCTTGTACATGACACATTTGGTGCGGTGGCGAATCTTTTTCGACCGCAGTTTCTTCTGGAGCCCGTAGTAGGCCCGACTTCCACAGATGATGCGCCTTCGTATTTCACGACTAACGTTGTTGTCAGCCGTTAGCAAGGATCCGAGGTAGACGAATTCCTCGACCACCTCGAAGGTATCCCCGTCTATCGTAACACTGTTTCCCAGGCGGGCCCTGTCGCGCTCGGTTCCGCCCACAAGCATGTACTTTGTCTTTGACGCATTCACCACCAGTCCAACTTTTGTTGCTTCACGCTTCAGGCGGGTGTACAGTTCTGCCACCTTTGCAAATGTTCGGCCGACAATGTCCATGTCATCCGAGAAGCAAATAAATTGACTGGAACTGTTGAAAATCGTACCCCGGCTGTTACACCCGGCTCTCCGCATGACACCTTCTAGCGCAATGTTGAACAACAGGCACGAAAGTCCATCACCTTGTCTTAGTCCCCGGCGCGATTCGAACGAACTGGAGTGTTCGCCCGAGATCTTCACACAGTTTTGCACACCATCCACCGTTGCTTTGATCAGTCTGGTAAGCTTTCCAGGGAAGCTGTTCTCGTCCATAATTTTCCATAGCTCTACACGAAACTGGCGATATATGACACAATAAATCTGAATCGGCATCACAACTTTATGCACGACATAGCAACTCTACTTCAATTATTTGCATAGATGATTTAGAATATTTCATTTGCATATTTGATTATGGGATCTTAATGTTTCATATACCTACAATAAATTTTGATTTATTTTATTAAGACTGAACGTTTTTTTATTTATTAATGTGATTGTTTGAATAAAGCTAGGTCTAGAGAATTCCGCAGGCATCGAGATAAAGTAGCTTAGAAAAGGTTCTAAATAATGCCATTTTTTTATAGCAGTTTGTAAATGGAATTCGATAAGTTTTTGGTGCCGATTTGTTGTTCATGATATGTCAGATTCTGGTCTTGAGCTTCGTCTTACATTTACCCTTAAAAACCATTGCAAGAGTGGGCCAACTGGGCAGGTAATGCTCTTCAAGAGATTTTGGTTTAAGCGATCAACATTGCATTGGCTAGGGTTTTATTGTCGTAGAGTTCAAATACTCTTGTCGCGACTAAAAATCTTGTCAAATAATTTTTATTTTGAGCTTTTTAGTGGAATATCTTCACTTGTCATAAGACGGGTTTGTACCTTCCCATTTAATTCCACCACTTGAGTGGTGGACAACTAAAAATCTTACTTGGGTTACTTTTTTACGATTAATTGTTACAAACAATCTAAAAGTAAGCTCAGTGTCGTGAAGTAGCTAGGAATTAACTCCGGAAGGCCACCAAGTGTCCCTCCGAAAATCTGGTAGACTCGGAAATTCAGTCATTTCTAAAATACAGCCGGGAGAACTACTTTACTTCTTATTCTTTTGTGGAAAAATCTAAAAAAATATTCGCCCAGGGTCAAGGTAAGCTTTCAAATTTATTATTTGCCTTCTAGGTGATTCTGATTATCATTGGACACTAAGTTTTGTTTTGGAATTCCGCGTATTTTTATTTTATTTAGCATCATTTTTTTGTTATTATATTTCTTTTGAGTGCTTTTTTGGCAGCTTGCTGTGAGCTCAAAAATTTATTATTATTTCATTTTTCAAATTTTGGCGAAAAATAAATGCAAATTTATTCGAAGGTTATATTATTCAGCAGCAGATTTAGTCAAGATTAAGTTACCTAACTCACATTAAATAATTGTAATAACAGAAAATAATAATTTATTCCTTACTTGAAAGTGATCAAACTGATCAACGACACCCCGGTGATCAAAGTTCTCCCGGATTACGGTACCTCCTAGGTTTCTAAGCCAAGTTACGATTTTCGCATTTGTATATCATGAGGTTATCATCAAGTTCTTTGTGGACGTGTCATTCGACCAAATGTCTTCAGACCAAACGGAATTCGGTCTAAACTGCTCCTAATCATAAATAGTTGATAGTTCTAGACCAACATTTGAAAAGGGCGTAACAGCCAAAATTTATTCCTTCTGATTCTTCGTCTACATATATAGCTATATATGTGGACAAAGAATCAGAAGGAATAAATTTTGGCTGTTACGTCCTTTTCAAATGTTGGTCTATAGTTGTTGTGATAACTCCGACTTCGGGAACCACTGTCCAATGTGACGGAGGTATCGAGGGGGACGCCGGCAATGATGACACTGACGTCCGGTCCTAAGAACGACGATGCATTGCCAAATGTAGCAATGCATAGAGCGTGCAGAAAAGGACATCGTAAAATTGAATTGAAACTGGTCCTCACCCAATTTAACAAGTTCTCTCACTCGCCACTCGTCAGATTTTTGTTTGGACCTGAACCTACATCGATTCCAGACGGTTTCGATTCTGGAAGAACTTTGAATGCACTTTTGGGTTCCCTCCTTCCTTGCTCCCATTGGGCCATCGTCCCATGTGCACTCGTCCCGGGAGTAGGGAACGTCAAATCCGCAAAGTCGAAAACATGAATGAGCGAAACAGCGAAACCTTATTTATACGTGTGCTGATTATGGTTATGTTTATTTTTCACTTTTAATCAGCACACTTTTCTCGTTTGTGCTAATTATTTTGGAGGTCTTTTATGGTCACATGCGCAGGTTTGTTTGGCCGGCTGGCTGGTTTTTGGCTAGACAGGATCCCTGTTCTGTGTGTATGCAATGTTTGCGCAATTTTGTGTTCCTTCATGACCATTTGAGTCGTGTCGTCTGGAACGGAGGTGTTGATCGTTTGAAACTGCTTGTTATGGCATAATAAAGCATAGAATGGTCGGATATGGAGGTAGGCAGTAGTTGTCGCTGACAATTTCGCGGAATATTTTATTTATTTTCAAATTGAAGATATTGATGGTTTTTAAAGGCTAGATATTGTTATTGAAGGGGGATTTTCTTAAACTTTTCGTGCTCAAAAAATTGACATCCATTTGGAAACATCTTGAATTAGATTTCAATCCATTTCGAAGGAAGGAACAAGAGAAAGTAAACAAAAATTACCCTTGCTATACAAATGTTGCTATGATATTTCAATTGTAACGATCTTCCTGAGTATTCTTACCAAAAACAAAAATGTAAATATTACACGGATAATAAACGCAGCTAGCCGATGCCATCTGAAATAGCCAACAAAAAAACACCTTTCTTTACTTAATCCTATTGGAGAAGCCTTCGAGTAAGGACAGTAAGCAGACAGTAAGAACAATGGTAGTGAAAGAAACACACGGAAGTTCTCATTACTGAACAAATTCTCTTGCTTGAAATGGTCTTGTAGAAAGAGCTAAATCCCGGGGTTTCAGCGTTTTACTGGTGATATTCTAGAAGCAAGTCAAGGGTGTGGCTAGGGCTCCGATGCATGACCAAAAACAGTATCACTGTTCTGTTTTCTCAAGAAAGGATTGATTTCCAATTGATAAGAGGCGCGCCTTGAATGGGATTGCTCTCTGTAAAGGGTTTAAATAGCGGGACCTTGTCATGGTGCTCTTGAGAAAACAAAACAACAACTGTATTGAAACTGATGCTGCATTTCTAATCAATAGTAATGGAGTGATTCAACATGCACTTAAACACTAAGGATACGGGTAACGCTACAATACAGGGGGAAAAAGGGAGGATATTTAGTTAGTGGAAGATTATTTTGTGAGCAGATACTGTCAAAATAGCTTAAATTTACATCGAGTCGAATAACATAACGAGCTATAGAATATTGAGTAAGCGACAATAACTGCTGTAAAATTAATAACAATCACATTGTTAGATGGAACACTTAATTAAAATAAATTTTTTTATTGAAATATGTTTATTCATCTGTTCAAACTTTTAAGACTGAAAATTTGTTTCAGAGCTCGTAATATAAATCAAAACGTTACTTCGCTAAAACTTGACCGTATGATTTTTCGTATAAAAAACAACAGTTATGGGCGTGATGGGCGAGAGTGGAGTCTGAAAGTCGTCTTTTCCCCCATATTAAGATATAATAGGGCCATTATACAGAAGTAGCACAGACAAGAGCTCATCAGTGTTGCAATCATGCAGAGTTACTGCAAATGTTTCTCGAGAGTCAGAGCAGGTGCTAACGAGAACCGCACAAAGGAATATTTATAGTTAAAATCATGGATATTCAAGATATATGCATGTCTTCTTCTTTCTTCTACTTCCGGGGGAGTTCCTGGAGGAACATCTGGAGGAATTCCTGGAGGAATTTCGAAGGAGTTCCTGGAGGAATTTCATATGATTTCCTGGAGGAATTACTGGAGGATATTCTGGATTAATTCCTGGAAGAATTTTCGGAGGAATTCCTGGAGAAATTTCCGGAGCAATTCCTGGAGGAATTTCCGGAGGAATTCCTGGATGAATTTCCGGAGGAATTCTTGGATAAATTTCCGAAAGAATTCCTGGAGAAATTTCAAGAGGAGTTTTTGGAGAAATTTCCGGAGGAATTCCTTGAGTAATTTCCGGAGGAATTTCTGCAGGAATTTCCGGAGAAATTTCCGGAGGAATTCCTGGAGGAATTACGGGAGGAATTTCTGGAGGTATCCCTGGAGAAATTTTCGGAGGAATTCCTGGAGGAATTTCTGGAGGAATTCCTGAAGGATTTCCAGGAGAAATTTCCGGAGGAATTCCTGGAGACATTTCCGGAGGAATTCCTGGAGGAATTTCCGGAGGAATTGATGGAGGAATTCCTGAAGGATTTTCCGTAGGAATTTCCGGAAGAACTCCTAGAGGAATGTCCGGAAAAATTCCTGGAGGAATTCCGGAAGGAACTTCCGGAGGAATTTCTGGAGGAACTTTCCGAGGAATTCCTGGAGGAACTTTCCGAGAAATTTTTGGAGGAACCTCCGGAATAATTCCTGAAGAAATCTCTGGAGGAATGCCTGGAGGAACTTCCGGAGGAATTCCTGGAGGAACTTCCGGAGGAATTCCTGGAGGAACGTCCGGAGGAATTCCTGGAGGAACTTCCGGAAGAATTCCTGGAGGAACGTCCTTAGGAATTCCTGGAGGAACATCCTTAGGAATTCCTGGAGGAACTTCCGGAGGAATTCCTGGAGGAACTTCCGGAGGAATTCCTGGAGGAACTTCCGGAGGAATTCCTGGAGGAACTTCCGGAGGAATTCCTGGAGGAACTTCCGGAGGAATTCCTGGAGGAACTTCCGGAGGAATTCCTGGAGGAACTTCCGGAGGAATTCCTGGAGGAACTTCCGGAGGAATTCCTGGAGGAACTTCCGGAGGAATTCCTGGAGGAACTTCCGGAGGAATTCCTGGAGGAACTTCCGGAGGAATTCCTGGAGGAACTTCCGGAGGAATTCCTGGAGGAACTTCCGGAGGAATTCCTGGAGGAACTTCCGGAGGAATTCCTGGAGGAACTTCCGGAGGAATTCCTGGAAGAACTTCCGGAGGAATTCCTGGAGGAACTTCCGGAGGAATTCCTGGAGGAACTTCCGGAGGAATTCCTGGAGGAACTTCCGGAGGAATTCCTGGAGGAACTTCCGGAGGAATTCCTGGAGGAACTTCCGGAGGAATTCCTGGAGGAACTTCCGGAGGAATTCCTGGAGGAACTTCTTGAGAAATTCCTGGAGGAACTTCCGGAGGAATTCCTGGAGGAACTTCCTGAGAAATTCCTGGAGAAACTTCCGTAGGAATTGTAAGAGGAGCATCCGAAGAAATTCTCTTGTGGCCTTGCCGTTTTTGATCTCTCGAACAGCTTTTCTCATCGGACTAGCGGTGGTGCCTCCATTGCTTATCCATCATCCTCAATCCTGCTTGTGCCCTCCCTGTCCGATTGGCCTTTCAAAAGTAACTAAAAGTGCTCCTTCCACCTAGCAGTCACCCCTGTTTGGTCGGTCAATAGATTTCCGGAACGGTCAAGGACTATAACTGGGACCGATGCGCTTTTCTTGCACATGTTGCTGATAATTTTGTAGAACTTCCGTGCGTTGTTTCTAGCAAAGCTTCCCCGAGAGTACTTTTTCGTAGTGGGTACCCCCATTTCTTACGCCGTTGAAGTTTTTTCTCAGCTGCCCTTAGCTTTTCTGTATCGTTTTCTATTTTAGCGAATAGCCGTTAATAGTTTGCGGCTCCTGGCCTGGTATTTCTCATCTGCCGCTCTTTGGCACTCCACATCAAACCAGCCTTTCTTTCCGTTGGTTTCATTGACCACCTCGTGGTTTTGTTGCCACAATAATGCGTTCAAATTTTCTCCAGCTGGGTGTCCGCAACGTTCCCGTCCAACATTCGCTGTATGCTCAGCCACAACATATGTTCCTGAACATGTGTACATACCATCTTCTTCTTCTTATTGGCATAACATCCCCACACTGGGACAGAGCCGCCTCGCAGCTTAGTGTTTCATTAAGCACTTCCACAGTTGTTAACTGCGAGGTTTCTAAGCTAAGTTACCATTTTTGCATTCGTATATCATGAGGCTAGCACGATGATACTTTTATGCCCAGGGAAGTCGAGACAATTTCCAATCCTAAAATTGCCTAGACCGGCACCGGGAATCGAACCCAGCCATCCTCAGCATGGTCTTGCTTTGTAGCCGCGCGTCTTACCGCACGGCTAACGAGGGTGTACATACCATATTTGAGGTTAATCATCAATATTGTGTGCAAGTTGTAAGCAAAGTTTTTGGAAAGAGGACCATTTCAGCGTAGAATAGCGTAATTTTCCGCATCTCTGGTGTTTTCTGTTCGCGCTGTTTACTGTTCATTATTTTTTTAACTGAGCAGCTTAAAATATTCTTCTTTAATTTCTCTAAAGCATCTTTTAGCGCGGGCTAAATCAAATTTATGGTTTGTTTAGAGCAGTTTAGATTCATATTTGGTTTTAAAAAATAGTGCTTCCACTCTTCCTCAAATGTATCTAGAACCAAATATTGTTATCTAGGAAGTTATGTCCAATTTCAACTTAAAACTGCTACGCAGTCTTTAAGGATTGAAACAAGATTTTTATTTGTCCAACGTTCGACACAGGGCTGGTGTCTTCTTCAGGGTAAAACATAGAAGAAGACACCAATCCTGTATCGAAACGATAGACAAATAAAAATCTTGTTTCAATCATTGAAGACTGTGTAGCCGTTTTGAGTTGAAATAACAATTATGCCTAATATGTAGCCTATGACCTTTTGCAATATCACCCATGAACTGAGACTGTGAGGTTCTATGACACTTGGCAATGGCATTAAACTTAAAAAATGGAAATCATATAATTCAACGCTTACAGTTTATGGCTTCTCAGTAGCAACTGCGAGCAGACAGTAATCCTTCCAAGCATTTATCGCGTGTACTGAGCCATCCAGAGTGGAACAGAACTCATCAGTCATTCGCTGCTTACCATTTCAATAAATTCAACCATTTTAAATTTAAATTTAAATTCATCATCATTATGCCCGAAATTTCAACTGTCTGTCTGCGATTCGTCTACCGATGGTCAGCAAGCTGTCCCCCAGGAATCATCAAGACAGCCAAAAAATTACCAAAATTGTCTGAGACCAGAAGTGCCCCGTCAAACGGTTGGAAGTGTCAGCATAATTCCGTTTATTACTTTTTATTTCTGACATAAAAGTGAACCAAACTACCGAGCATCAAGCAGCAAGAACAACCAGCCAGACAAATGCAAATGCAATTGCAATTCTCTCGATATTCGCGCGCGCTAGACATTGTCAATCATCGTCAATCAGCCGGCCGAAAATTTGTTGGTGGAACTTTGGGAATTTTCAGAATATAAGGTGGCTAAAAATAATTATTTTACTCCAAAACCAAGGTGTACTTATATTAATTATAGCAAGTAAGTTTAGATTATGTTGAAGTGCAGCTCAATATTTTTTCGATAATGGCGTTTGATTCAATCTAATCTAATCTAATCTAATCGAACACGATGAAAGCGTTCGATTTCACGAAATTTTTCTTTAGATGCATTTCCGAAAAGTTCAGTATTGGTGGGCTGCTGTAAACGTGCTCAAAGCAAGTAAACACCCAGATCTCGAACGCTTCGAAGAAGAGAATTCTGATTATTTTTGACCGCCAGGAATTCCATAGTGCGTTGGCGTTTCCATGATCCTTTTCCTTATGCGTCTGGCCGGGTTCTGTTGGTTGTTGGAGATATGCATATGAATTCTGGTCGGCCTCGTCGTTGTCACAGAATTGGATAAGACGTGGGGACAACTACTTACGTTGCGTGGCAGCAGCAGCAGCCAAGATCAAGAAGTTGTCGAGTGCTGCATTAGAAAATCTTAGGCCAAGAACTTGTCCTCCCGGTAGGAACGGAACGGCGTGCACAGACAGATCGTGGCCAGACTTGCGCTTGGTACGTATATGTAAGAACTGAGCTGCGTGGCCAGACTGGGTTCTCCGTCTGGGTGATTAATCAACGACTCAGTCTGGCTGTCTGGGCCGGTTTATTGGGAACAACATTACTACCGTGTGCCAGACAGTCTCAGCCAGACGGGCAGACAGCGAGCGGGTTAGGCTGCAGTCCAGACATTACTCTGCCTGGAGAGGAAAGTGGAAAATCACTCCGAAGGGCGGGGTACGGGAATTGTGACGTGGTTAAGCAGACAGCAACCAAAGGTACCAAAATATGTACAACAACTTGTAGACTAACACCAGGGGGAGGGCTAAGGCTACTGGACTAATCAATAAACGTCGGAGTTTAGTTCGAGCTGCTTAGAGCTTTGCCGTCAGATATGTTTTAGATTTGTTCCTGTTCACGCCTGAGAACTATGTAGATTGTTCGAATATGAGTAACAAACGGCAGGCCAAAAAGGGAAATAATTAGTAATTTTCATTTCGATGTTACATGCAAAAATAATGAGCGAAGAACTGGTGTTTTAACCAACTAAGCTACGAAGCTTGGAAGGAGTAAGGGAAAGTTTGTAGGGATTAGTTTTAGGCAAGGACAGGGTGGGTTGAGATTAACTTGAGTCAGAAAGGATTTATAGAAGGGAAGGGAATCGATTTCGGTGAGATGCCTATTGAGAAGTAGGGCTTTGCATTTAAATGCAGGCAGATACAGTTTCATACCCTCCGCATCTTTTTCATGTGCGAGTTGTTGCATAGGGATCCTTGCTAGTATTCCGCGCCACAGAAAGTTCCCCATCGTCGCACGATGGGGTAGATAGAAAAAAATGTTGGCCAAAAACCCATTCTCGTTTTTCGAACTTTTGCATGGTATTATATTTTTAGAATATTCTTTAATATTATCTTCATTATGTGTCTTTGAAATTTTAACGTTTGTTCCTTATTAGTATTAATGACAACCTATCAAAAATCATGTTCATTTGATGGTTTTTAGCCTGCCGTAAGACAAAGATCAGTTACCACTGCTGATAAATCTAAACAACACATTTAATGTTAGGTTTATAGTACACAAAACATCATTTATGCACTGCCCTATGACCTTCATGAGTTAAAATGAATTAAATTTAAGATTAAAATATGTTTTCATAAACATAAATAACATGGAGGTTTTGACATTTTTTAACAAACTTCATTAATAAAAAAAATAGAAGTACTCCCTCGTATTCCGCTACGAGATTGTATACACATGAAAATATAGGCTTTCATCTTTCTATTGCAGGTTAAAGATCATCCGCACTCGTCCGCAAACGAATTTGCGAGTAACTTCAAAATAGGTTGTTTTCATACTTTCCGCCATTGCATTGTTTTCAACAGTATATAGGCAGAAAATTTCCGCAGATAACTTTTTCTGGCATTCGAGGCATTTGACACATAGACATGATTATAATAGTAACATACTCTTTTTTTGTTATTCATTCGTTCATTTTGTCAGCTCAAATGCTGTCGGGCGTGACGGAGCCGAAACCTTTTCCAATACAATTTTGTAACCGAACGTTCAGATATTAATGTTAGTTTGGGGGATCTGTTGCTCATTTGAATCTCTACATATAGCATTGCGCATGCTCCATTAGCTTTCGTCTCCTTCCCATTTGTGTGTGTGTGTGTGCTTCATCCTCTATCCCTCACCCAGCTGGGAGTGTTGATCAAGTAGTACTACGAATAATTTGATCAGATCTAATGCTCCGTAATGGTGCCCTTTTTGTTACGAAGACTAGTACTGCAAAAAGGATTCGCTTCTGAAGCAAGAGAGATTTCTTCAGAAAGTGTAGGGAATGGGATGTACTAGTTATTCATAACAGGTACAGCAAAACTTCACAAGGACGCCCTTATTCGCACTAACTACTCAGGGAATAGAAGGTCGAGAAGAGCCACCGTTGCTAACTAAAGCGTGAACCGGATACCTGGGACTCCCACAGTATCCGCGGCAATAGCAGCAAACGATGCCCTGTACGTATTTAGTGTTCAGTTTTATAAATTTATATATTGGTGAAGCAGTTAGAGAAGGAAAAGTATAGAACTGGAACGTGCTCACCAATTTAATTCGTCCAGAGTTTTGCATTCATGATCCTCCTTTGCATTCATTAAAAACGTGGTCGCAAAGCCCAACAGTTAGTCTTTGTTCCAACTGAGGATGATTTGGCGGTTGTGAAAGTTAGTACCCGTGGAAGTTCCGGTTGTTGTTACTGTCATGGCTGCTGCTGCATTGATATTGGTTCTAGTCGTTTTCACGATTGAGTCAATATTTTCGAACATTTGAAAATAGGAGCGTTCAAATATTGAAAATTATAATTCTTGAATCCTGAAAAGATTAAACGAAAAGAAGACGGCAGTATCAAACATATCAATATGAGTGCTTTTGTTTGAAAGTCAATATGCTCTATGGTTTTCTTCATTATCGCCGGGTGATTATGATTAAGTTGAACTAATTTATCGTTTATTTCATATAAACTTGAAATCTAACCATTTTTGGAAAGATGCAATGCCAATTGAAATAATGGTAGAATATTTAAATTATCCTTATTGAAGTCTTTATAAAGTAAATAGAAAACTAATGATGGTTCAAATCCTTCATTTTTTTATAGAATAGTAGCCAAAAAATTAGACATTTTTCAATTAAATTTTACAGAAAATATTCCAAAAAATTATAATTGGAACTATCACATTTTTAAGAACTATCGTTACGTATATCATTAAGAATGATATATGCTTTACCACTCATAATGAGTTAGAATTTTTGTTATACATAACGACTGACCAGTGGGCCTCGTGGGAAATAAATCGAATTTAACCTGAAGTTTGAATCAATGATTTCCTCCTCCTCCATTTCCTCACCTGGAAGATCCGATTTTTTTATGATTATTAAACAAAGAAAACAGCAAAAGTATAAAAGAATATTTCCCTTATGTGAGCCTGCCAATTGAACGATTATTCTCATTTCGAATCGAACAATTGAATCAAATATAATCCAATTTAGGCCATACAATTACTGAAAGAGAATTCGTTAAGCATTCGAGATAGAAGATATTGACAGTTAATTGGTGTCTTCTCTGAGTTTTACAAATTTTTCATGTGAAATTATTTTGAATTATACATTCTTTAAATTTAAGAAGTACCGTTTGTGGCAATAGTGGGAATTGTGTAAATATGGGTGAGAATGCGCCACTGTTTCAATAACATAAAGTGTCTGTAGAGCAGGAATAATATATATTATAACAAGAAAACTAAAGACCTTTTTTTAATGACTTAGTTATCTGAACTATATATTGTTTTTGAGAGCTATAGTCTACTATGATCCCAGACCCTATCACTCCATACTAGCTATTTATCGAAAATATGCGAAAATTTAACAAAGAAGTTTGAGGAAATTCTTTTATTCAAAAAGGTCTAGTAGGAGAAAGAAATTTCTGCGAAATAGTAAAACGTAGCTATAAATTTATTAAAAACAAAAACGCTCTGAGAACGAATACGTTTACTGCTCTTGGCCCTTATCTTATAATCATTCCATAAAGACAAAGCAATGAAAAGAAATGTTAGCTAAAATAAGCAATGAGATTGATGATGTTTTTCTTACTTCCGTGATGATATGAATATGGAGATAGTTAGACTGAAATACGATCAGTATTACCACAGTATTGCTTCACAAAATAAATGGATATAAAATAACAGATGAACCCCTAACTAACATTGTTAGTTGCTAACTCGACATTGTTGTTTCAAAAGGGCGAAAGGGCGAAAGTCGCAAAGGTAAACATTGACTTCTTCTGCTGATTTCAGGGAAATTAGAGACTTCTGGTGGTATTTTCCACTTCTGTTCGATAGAAGGCGCGGAGCGCCACCAGTTCTAAGTGGTTGTTAGCTGGAAGCGTTCCTAGTTGTCGAGAAAGTTGCAGGAATAGGCATTGTTAACGTTTGCGACACTGGCCCTTATGAAACAATCATGTCGAACTTTATATTCGTCATACAGTCATAACTCACCAGACGTGTAATGAGGAATGAACAAACCTACTATCACATGCATCTCGCTTCTACACAAACCGCATGCAATAACTTGCAATAATGCGGTAGTGTAGCAATAATATATGCCATCAATACCTTTGCGTTGCACTTTCGTGTCTCCTTGCATGATGCGTGTTTACTGTGGCAGTCCCCTGAGGCCCGAGTTAATTTTCACATTATGCTATACCCTAGCAGCATGTTGGTATCGAACCAATGACAACATCAATAATAATAAATATAATTGGAAGATGAAACCACCTACCTTGTGAGACAATATCTCAAGCCTTAGAAGTAGAAACTCCTACAACTCACCGACACATCCAGAGTACGCTCGTCAATGCATCGATACAAGTGGAGAATCATGGGGAATGGGTTGATCGCTACTCTGCGGATTCGACCTCTAAAATCCATGGATGATTGCTGACTTAATTCGACGGAGGTGTAAACTAAAACACCAGCTTGACATGCCTTGATCCACAAAATAGTCGTTTCCCGTCTCTGAATGGTCCAAAATCCATTCACAACACCATAATTCACAGGGATCCATCCTTCTTTAGTTCCTGGCAGAGCCGCATTGTGGAAATGGGGAAGGGGTTGTTAAGATAAAAATCTGCATACAAAATAATCAAGCGCTTCACGTAATACAATTCTGAGCATTTCGGGAGCAGTCTAAAACAAGCTATTGATTAGATCCCTTAGTTTACAGAGGGATATGTTTTAAATTTAAATGTTCCAAAATGATTTTTGGAATTTGTTTTTATAGGGTTTTGAAGACTACAGGTTTACAAAATTGAGAACTCCTATCAGTCACTACCATAAATTAGGATAAGTCAAAATTCTACAAAATAATACTAGAATAGAATAGTAGAAAATTAACTAAATCAAATTTAAATTATACTTAATGATTCCAGACCAGACTCAATCTGGATGAATTAGGCACCGTAAGTTTTTTTCGTTCACCAAAGATATATTCTTTTTTCTTCGTTCTGGATATTGATCTGTCCAGTTTATGATTTTCAGCACCAGATGGGAATGATCATAATATACAATTCATTTCCATCCTCTCGAAGCCAGGTTCCAAGACTTCCGAAAAATACTGGATCATCGGAATATCATCCGAATTTATGAAAGGAGAAGCTTAACAATTTTTTCAGCACCGAAAAAACACGTCAACCACGCGTCGCTTACTCCGATTCTCCATCTTCAGCTTTCGTCTCCTTCCCATTTATAATTTATTTATAAATCAAAATAATAATTGTTTTGAATTTGGCGATTGGTTTGACAATAGATTTGTAAATCTCGATATAATTTAAATAGATTATAGTGTAGACAAGTTGGAGCATAGTCATAATTCTCATCTACAGAGGATAAAGATAACATTGCGTTCCATTTTATTTGCAACAATCATGTGGAGGTAATTCTTGTGAACTTTTCAAAATGCAATAACTTGTATATTTCAGAGGTAAATACAAATCACGTTAACAGATGATTAAGTTTATGTCTAAACATTGATAACTGAAACTTATTTAACCAAAAACATCACCAAAAACCGACTACTTCTCTAAATGTGCGGCAAGCGATCATTGTCCTATTCTGTTTCCGTTTGGGACAAACGCTTGTTGCGAGTTGAGTTTGTACCCAATATTTACAAGAAAGGACAATGTTGTTGCCATTAGCAATTTTATTATTTTACATTCCCTGGTCTTAAGTGAAGTAACCACTTGAGGCAACCTTGTAATTAGGACCAAAACATAAAACTTTCCGAATTGTCATCGTCCCGAATCCATAGAAAGAAACATTTTTGACGTAGGACTTACGTCTCTCTTTACTATACCGGGTGTCATTTCAAAATATTCAAATCGACCGCGTTACGCTGTGTTGAAAGATTTTAAACGTTAATAGCGTTCGTCCCAGTGGACGAATTTCTGCGGTAAGCCCCTCAATCGACAGATTTCAAGTATGCCTTTCATGTCCATGCTTGATAAGACCCGAAAAACTTGTTTCAATAGGCATGAAATTGTTTTCAATGAAAAACATTGAGATCAAGGGAACCTATAAATATGGGTACCGCATAATTCTTGCATCATTCCATTACCACGTTCTGATTGGTGCAGACACCAGCGAATGAGCAGCCGCTGGGTCTGCCGAGAAGCCATAAAATAGCGCAACGCGATTTTTTCCTTTCATTCTGACCGGGACAAGTGAAGCAACCGCATCATCGATTGAACAGCACTCACCTTTTAGCAGGGAATGAAATCATCGAAGCCACCATCAGCCGAAACCTAGCCAGTACAGCAGCAGTCCACCCTACAGACCCGACGAAGCAGCAATGCTGAGCAGATACCGGCAGCAGCAGCAGAGTCGAGCCGAGACCGGCCGGCATTGGTGCTGAGCGGAGACAGGCTGAAGAAAAGCCACATGATGCATGTCCAAAAAACAAACGGTTCTTCAGAGAGCCTATAATAGAGATCAATATCAATGCTTTCAATACACTTCGGGATAGAAATTGTACTTGGGTGCCAAATCCAATATTATAGAGATAAAATTTTATGCGTGATTTTCATAACTAGCGTCAAAACAGTGGATAATTTTTCTGATTTAATCGCGAAGTGGACGAAGGACTTCGCTTGTCCATGCCTTTAAAGATTCATAAGATGTCCAAATCACTCACATAATCTTATTTGGATAAAAAAAACACCGATAACAGCTCAAACATTAATAAACTATTTATCGATTTTTCATCAAATGTTGGATTTTTTGGCATTGATAAAAAAATATGTAGATAAACATTGTTTGATACTGACCGCACACAAAGAGAACGTGACTGAATGATCGTCCCATGTTACCAATTCTAAATCTTATCACCCGAAATCCCATGTCCGGGTGTTTCCTTCCTTCTACTACTAACAATGTTGTCTCAGAAAAGAACACGTACTTCCCAGCTGAACCGCAATTCTAAGCTCGCTTACCCGGCTTATTGACCTCTAGCGAAAAGTCCCGTTAGGAAATAGACGCCAGCAGCGAGCAACAAGCGTAAAAAAGAAGAAGCCTTTCTCGAACGCGTTGATGATAATTACGCTTTGGCTGACAAAGAAGCGGAATACAAGACACTAGCTGATTGGCCCACCAATTGGGAAGCAGAGAAGATTCAAAATAAGGTATAAAAGAAAAGTGCATTCGCTCGCAGAGCATTCAGTCTTGTTTATACCATCATTAGAAATTCGCAGTTATTTGAAAAGATCGTTTTCTTACTTTTTGCACTTAGCCGAAGCAAACAGCCTTTTTCTAGGCTCTAAGAGTTAAAAATAATGTTCTCCTTCAGTCGCTATCGCACGGATTAGAAGGCTCTTCAGTGGAAGGGCCGAGATACAGTCTACATCCCCTGCTGAGACAACTTGTGGTTTATTTCAGGCAGTCCTTCAGTGGGAAGGTTGCCACTGTCGAGGCTAATATTTCGTGACCGGACAGATACTTCCTGAATTTTTTTGATGATTCTTGTTCGAGGTAGATTTGATTTCTGTGTCGGTTTGATGAGAAGATTTTGCCAAGGAATGGTATGCAACGCCGATTATTTATCCAAAATAGTTGTTGTGAGAAATTTGGACATATTATGTATCTTAAAGGCATGGTCAAGTCAAGTCCTACGTCCACTTAGCGGTTATGTCACAGACATTACCCACTGTTCGTTTTCTCCAAAATAATCGATCCCATGTTTTTGTAAACAATATTATTTAATCAAAGAGTTTATGAACGACCCATAAGGGTGCAAAAACAATAACCAGACTTTTGTTTAATCAATTTCGTAGCTTCCAATGCAACTGATATTGTGCGCGAGCGTTGATTGTACGTTGGGAAGCTTTCGCTGCTGAAAATATCATAAACTTGTGAAATAGGAGTTGAAAATCTAATGTTTTGTTTTGAATCGATTATTGTTTACCTTTATGTAATAGGCCCTTATCAAATGCTACGCGAGATTTTTCATTTTTCACGTTTCCCACGCGAATTAAAAACAAAAGCGAGTTAACAAATGAACTGTCGTGGTGCTGTCGCTTCTGTATATCAGTTTATAATAACTTTGTTTAATTTTTTAACATATCAAGAGAGATAATTCATCACTGGAAGGTGAATTTGCACCTGTAAAAACGTTCGAAAATCGATTGTAACTATCCCAATCAGGAGAGAAAAACAAATTTATATCATATTGTGTTACTGAGTTCAATCGTTTTTCTAACATAGGCTGTTATAAACTTGGTTCAGGATGTTGTTAAAATAACTAAATTTTCTAACAAAACAATGAAACATAACTAATTCTGTTATAATTTTGTTAAGAAAAAATATGATAATAATTTATCATAACTCGATTATATCAACGGTTGTTATAAATAACTGATGTTGTTACAATCATGTTATAATCTTGTTTTGTCTTCCTAGTCGGGATGTTTTTCGCATCATAGATGCAAAACCTACCAGAAAATGCCGAAATATAATTTTGGCTAGGATTTTGGTCTAGTTACCCCTTAGGCGTCGCCACATGAGCGGCACTCGGCACGAGAACGGAAGCCATGTACAATAGGACAGCCCCATATAAAGGAATGTCCGAAACTACCAAAAGGCCAATTTTCATATTGGGCGTGTAAAATGTGAGGAATGAACAGCTTATTACCTATATTTTTATAATCAGGGCAGTTTCTAGTTAGGAAAACGGGCAGCTTTGCCATATGTTCGTCTCAAAAGTAACATATTTATATATCGTTACAATGCTCTTAAAAAGATATTTTCCAATAGGCAATAGCTCCGTCCAGAATTTAGTTTTTAGTTGTTTTGTAAAAGTATATTTTACGCAATATTTAACGAACAAAACAGTTTGATATCCCGCAATACTCCGCAGTAAAACATCACACACTACAGTGCTGAACTCTTAAGCTTTGAGGACGATGAATAAAATTCTGCCCAAATTAGCCATTTTGTAAGATACATGAATTTGAAAAATTGCTCATTATTGCCTTTTGCGTGTACTTAGTATATACAGAAGCTATATGATCGCTCCAAAAGCATTTAAAATAAATCCCGAACACCCATAGTATTGTATACCGATCGACTCACTTCGATGATTCGAGGTGATGTCTGTTTGTACGTGTGTGAATGCCGGTATGTGTGTGAGCAAAAATGAACATAACTCTTTTTTAGGCACTTACCTTAAACCGATTTACTCGCAACAAGTTTCATTCGTTAGAGAATTCCATTATTCCCTATTAAAAATAGGCTGAATCGGACTATGAGCTCAAAAGTTATGACCAAAATACATTTTCTTATAATGAACAAGAAAGACAACATTACCGTTAGGAGGCTTATTCAGGATTGTTTAGTAAACTTTTTTTTTCAATTCTCATCTGAGTTACACAATTTACATAACATTATGAGGGGGAGGGTTACGTCTTAACGTTGCGCCTAATTCAAGAAAACTTCCGACTTACTGTCCGACATTCTGGCTATGTGCCCGGCCCACCACAGCCATCCGATTTTCACGGTGTGAACGATGAATGGTTCTCCCAGCAGTGATGCAACTCGAGGTTCATTCGCCTCCTCCACGTACCGTCCGCCATCTGCACCCCACCATAGATGGTACGCAGCACATTCCTTTCGAATGCGCGTAGATCCTCCAAGAGCATCGTCCAGGTATCGTGTCCGTAGAGGACTACCGGTCAAATGAGCGTTTTGTAGATTGTCAGTTTGGTACGGCGGCGAACTCTATTCGTTCGGAGCGTCTTGTGGAGTCCAAAGTACGTACGATTTCCAGCCACTAAGCGTCTCCGAATTTCTCTGCTGGTATCATTTACGGCAGTCACCAGTGAGCCCAAGTACACAAATTCTTCTACCACCTCGATTTCGTCACCGCCAATGCCAACTCGCGGTGGGTGGCTCACATTGTCTTCTTTTGAACCCCTTCCTATCATGTACTTCATCTTCGACGTGTTGATGACTAGTCCGATCCGCTTAGCTTCCGCCTTCAGTCTGATGTAGGCTTCTTCCATCTTCTCAAAGTAACGTACCATAATATCTATGTCATCGGCGAAACCAAATAGCTGGATGGACGATTGTACCCCGTTTGGCATAAAGTCTTTTGGCATAATGGCCGTTTGGCATAATGTCGTTTGGCATAATGTCGTTACGTGGTTTCCTTCATATGGGCAATACACGATAATTGGGAACGGAATTGTACGACGTGACAAGTTAAGAATAAAGAACCTGTCAAAACGGGACCATTTGAAATGTTGCAAATAGCAAGATAGATCAGTATTAAATTAAATTGACATTTGTGGCTTCTTTTGTCTTTCATGTAAGGGCAAGCAAGAAAACTTGCCCATTTCTCCCTTTTATGAGCAAACGGTTTCTAAGAAAGGATCATATTTCCCCTTGCATTGAACCGAGCGTACCAAATTCTTGAATTGAAAGAAGGAGTAATATTCTCTTTGGCTTCTGCTGGGCAAATGCCTCCTTTAAAAGAAGGGATATTTTTTTCCGTTTCCTTAAGCCGAGCAAATGCCTGAATTAAAGGAAGAAATCATATCGTCTTTTGCCGGCTGCCGGGCAAATGCACCTTTTGAAAGAAGGGAAATATCTTCCCGTGTCTTAAGCCAAGCAAATTCCTGAACTGAAAGAAGGAACCATTTCGACTCTATGACATTACCCATATATCCATTACTCATAACGCCATTACTCCAAAGACCACTACCACGAACGCCATTACCTGAATGTATGTCATCACCCATCACCCCGAGTGGGTCACTACCCCAAATGAGCTAGTACCCCCAGTAGTCCTGATTTCAAATTAATAGTTTATTTCAGTGAGAAAAATTCAGTCAATGGATATTTATTTATAATTCATGTGCATGATTATTACTTGTTTTACGACTTATTCAATAGCAGGCGACTCCAGTTGAGTAAATTGCACAATTTTTACGATAATTTTTATCGTGGATCCCTTCTTATTTTTCGATCCTTTTACAAGGTTCACCGTGTTGGACTCGCGATTCGTTTCATCGAACTCGAACTGTTTGAAAACAGTAAAGAACGAATAGTTGGTCCAAAAACTCCCATTACATATCATGTGCTACCTTTGAAGATTGTTCAAGCTGAGGTGAGAATTACGAGAAAATTTCAGCCCACGTCGATTGGGCTTGAGCCGGCTCGCGAATATGTATTTAAACAGAGTAAAGGGGTATAAAAAGTTGCTTCTGAAATTTGCCAGAGATAAGCCTTACTGTGACAAGAAGGGCATGACGACAAGACCCTAGAATGAGAAAATCTCTTCTGTTCTTCGAATATGATTGTTCCTCTTATGGCATGGCAGGAATAATTTCTTTATACCTCTGCAAACGCAGAGGTGTTAGCTCTGTTCGCCTTATATCGGGCAAATGCATTCATCTAAACAAGGCATTATCATCTCTGTTCATTTGCGTTCATTTGAAAAAGGCATTACCTCCTCTGTCTGCCTTGTATTGAACAAATGCATTCATCTAAAGAAGGCATTATCTCCTATGTTTGCCTTATACTGGGTAAATGCGTTCATTTCTAGAAGGCATTACCTCCTGTGTTTGCCATAAAATGTTTATTAAACATAAGCTTTATTGCGTTGCATCTAAGTAGTATATACTTTTATTCTAAACAAATTCTTTTCAAAGATTGTCATTTTACGATTCATCGGTATCTGTGGGTGTTAAAAATAGTAATAGTAGAAAACTACAGATTCGAAATGTATTCGGGCTAATGGACTTTCGGGGTAATGGATCTCGGGGTACTGTCCCATCCGGGGTAATGGCATTCAGGGTACAGGGGTGGAGCCACCATTTCCTCTCTGGACTTCTGCCGGGCGAATGCATTTTCTGAATGAAGGGATCATACATTCCTTTCCTTAAACCGAGCAAACGCCTTTAATAAAGGATTTATGTCGTCTTTTACCTTTTGCCAAGCAAATGCATCCTCTGAGTGACGGAATCTCATCTTCCCTTGCCTCTAACCGACTAAATGCTTTAATTGAAAGAAAAACCATATCATCTTTTACCTTCTCTGGACCTTCTGCCATCCGCCGAAATAAGCGATCACATCTTCCCCCGCATTAAACCGAGCAAATGCCCGGACTTGGAAGAAGAAAGCATATCGTATTTCGCCATCTATCGGGCAAATGTATCCTTTAAAAAATGGAACCATATCTTCTCTGATGTAACTGTCGAGAAGATGCATCCTTTGAAAGAAGGGATCATATCCCTCTTTGCCTTAAACCGAGCAAATGCCTTAATTGGACAAATGAATAAAATCTCCCTTTGCCTTCGCCAAGAAAATGCATTCTTTGAAGGAAGGAGCTATATATTTTCTTTCCTAGAACTGAATATTGCATACATTGAGAATAGAAACCATACATATTCTCCCTTGTGTAATGCATAAAAAATACATTACTTGAAAAAAGAAGCTTTTACTTTTTAGACTTATGAACGACAAAGTATGCTTTTAAAGAGATGAATATATGTCATGCAGAAATAACTTCATTTGCTTTTTATTGCACTTACAATTTTGCTATTTGACTTTCCGTATATTGTAGTTTGATTTAGTCAACGACGATCTTTCTGCTGACCCAGAGGTAAAAATTTTTTAAGTGAAATAGACAGATAATAAAAAGTCTAACCAAAGCTCCTTTAAGCAGTGATTTGATGAAATCGGATCTTTAAGTCGAAATAATCAATTTAAAACATCTCTTTTATAATGTTAGAGTGACAATCATTATAAATAATTGAACATATTATGCATAAGTTTCGAAATTGATGATTACACAACTATTATGCCAAATGACCATTATGCCAAACGGCCTTATGCCAAACGACATTATGCCAAACGACCTTTATGCCAAACGGCCTTATGCCAAACGGCGTTATGCCAAACGACTTTATGCCAAATGACCTACCACCGGATGGACTTATTTAAAATCTTACCACACGTGTCAATCCCTGCCCTTCGTATTACTCCCTCCAAAGCGATGTTGAATAGCAGACACGAAAGACCATCACCTTGTCGTAGCCCTCTGCGCGTTTCGAAGGGACTCGAGAATGCCCTGAAACTCGAACTACACGCTAAAAATGAACTACTCAAAATTGAGTCGAATCCGACTCATTTTCATTAAAAACGGGACAACTCAAAATTTGAGTAAAAGATACTACTTCAATAAAATGATGATTGCACTTAAACTAGGAGTCTGTTTGTTGTAAAATGCACTTAGATAGATAGATAAACTTGATTCGGATCTGTCGTATGAAAATTGATGGAAGGCCAAGCTTAACTTTCGCGAAATCATCATTTTATTGAAGTAGTATCTTTACTCAAATTTTGAGTTGTCCCGTTTTTAATGAAAATGAGTCGGATTCGACTCAATTTTGAGTAGTTCATTTTTAGCGTGTACGCACATCATCCGATCCATCGTCGCCTTGATCAACCATATCAGTTTATCCGGAAATCCGTTTTCGTGCATTAGCTGCCATAGCTGGTCCCGATCGATTGTATCATATGCGGCTTGGAAGTCGATAAATAGATGATGTGTGGGCACATTGTATTCGTGGCATTTCTGCCAAGGACGGAAATCTTCGTTTTACTATCAGTTGCATCGATGCTCAGTAGGCAGCTTTGTCATTGATTCGTGTTTGTTTTGATCAGACGCTCGGCGATGCAGGCACGAACATCTCGCAGCATGCTGTCAAACTTCCATACCAAATTTACCACCTGATCTTCAATAGCCGATTGATAATCGAGCGTAAAAATTGAATATCTACCGGGCAGAAATTAATATTTTGAATTGCGGTTAATTTGCACCGATAAATGATGATTATTCTACTTTATATACTACACAGATGCATATATTTTAGGAATGAATCACTGCATGTTGAACCGACTTGAGGTTGTTGACGATAATCATCTAGAAGAAACTTTACAAGATCCGGTACAGGCCCACCGGCTGGCTAATCAGGCGTAACAAGAGCGCGATGGTATCACAGCTTGAATGCATTCTTCATGACTAAAATAAAAACTCCCTCTACAAAATTAGAAATAATCCATAAAAAATAGGAAATTGCCAATAAATATATCAGCAATAAATAAATATAAAATTTCCATAAATTAATCAAAATTTTGAGAATTTTCCACGAAAAAATAGCACTTTTGAAAGCAAATCTGCAATTATAAAACAAGAATTTTCCATAAAGAAACCAAAATACAAAAGTTTCATGAATAAATCAGTATTAGCAAAAAAAAAAAACAATTACAAAATTTCTCCACAAAATTAAAAAACTGTTTACGAAAAAATCAATAAAAAGCAATTAAAAAATATAAAAATTTCCATGATATTTCTAGCAATAAAATTGATAAAATTTGCCATGAACTTTTAAAGCTTTTAAAGAAGGAAAAATTTATAATTCTTCTGGAAATTTCATTTTGCTGCCATTCTTCACATCAAGTGCCACTAACGCACAGTATCGAAAACGTCGCCTTTTCGTTGGCTCGCTATTTCAGCAGTCTTTACCATTGAGGAGTTGATAGCGTTCAGCATCCTAAATAGCGCACGCAACATCTACAAACAACAACCAACCAAAGAATACTGCACTGCAAGTTGCAACTACGAAACAAAATTATTAGGTTGCATATTTTCTACCATGTAACTTGAGTGCGTCTTTCAAAATTGAATTGTTTGTTTAAATTAAGTTACCATTACGTATCTTCATGTCTGATTTAGCATCATTCATCGTTTTGACAACTGAAAATTTATTCCAGCGATGGAGCAATCAAGTAACAGGAAACCCTTGTACAAAATTTCATAATCGTATGGTTTTTATGGTGAGTCAACATGCAATCTCCTCGAAGTGTTGAATGGTTCTGTGATAGAGTGAAGGACTATCAGTCACAAGATCCATAAATCGAATCCAGTTCTTTTATTTTTTTTTCGCAGTGGTATTTTGCAACACTATTGCAATTTTACTGCAATCGAAGGAATTTTCGTAGGCTCCACCCCTTGCGCTTTTTAGATTGCAAGAGAGTTATATTTGATGGCACATACGTCAAGATTGTTCCTTTCCGAATAGTTGCAACGCAGTGAAAACCAAACTGATTGCTGACAGGCCGTCCGTGTCCTCTGAGTACGGGGTCAGCCTGTTGAGGATGACCCTCTCCTGTAACTTGCCCGTCTTGTCAATTAGATAGATTGGTTTTTCCCTGCTTTTCCCTCTATCGGGGAAACTACACTCATCGAGGCATTTCTGCATAGATATCTAGAACATGTTCGGGCTCGTTCTGGTTGCTGCCTTGAGAGCGCTGGCTGTTCTAAACTCCATCGGAGTTCGGAGCTTTGTTCGTTGCCAGGGAATTAGCCACCGCAAGTAACTCTTCGTTCGCCACCTCAAAACGCCGTGCGGTGCAGGAGACAGGGACTTGTAGCTCAGGACGGCAAGAGTACCTCGACAGTTCGTACGCCTGTGTACCATACGGCTTCACAAGCTGTCTACACCAATGCGAGAGTAACGAACGCATGGTTTGTCATTCATTTATCAGCTGACAAACCTTTTGCCCTTTAGCAAAATATTAAGTTGCCATCATCATGTTTGCTAACTGACGTATGGGGTAAAGTACCCATGGAAATCGTTACAGAACTGTTTGTATGTTGGAGGAAGACTGAAAGTCCAAAATATTTCTCCGTTAATAATCAATATCAAGCGTTACGGGTGACATCGCGAACCGCAACAGGAATCCATCAAAATCAGTTCTAACCATGCAGAAAACAACCCACTCTCGACGCACCGCGAGGTGCAAACAAGATCCAGACTCGTTCTACAAATCAACAACAGAACCGCACCGGGAGCCTTCCTCCTGGTCATAACCATCTCGCGTCCAGCCATTTATGCAGAAAACACGCTAAAAATGAACTACTCAAAATTGAGTCGAATCCGACTCATTTTCATTAAAAACGGGACAACTCAAAATTTGAGTAAAAGATACTACTTCAATAAAATGATGATTGCACTTAAACTAGGAGTCTGTTTGTTGTAAAATGCACTTAGATAGATAGATAAACTTGATTCGCATCTGTCGTATTAAAAATTGATGGAAGGCCAAGCTTAACTTTCGCGAAATCATCATTTTATTGAAGTAGTATCTTTTACTCAAATTTTGAGTTGTCCCGTTTTTAATGAAAATGAGTCGGATTCGACTCAATTTTGAGTAGTTCATTTTTAGCGTGAAGTGCTACCTCTGCGAAAGATGTTCCCCAAGGAACGAACGCAACTCATTGGGACGACGACCGGCACAGATAGACGTCCGAAACGAAGGGGAAAATCGTATCGCGTGTTTCACAACATATCTCCAGACGTGTGTGGTGCGTCTGAGTGTGCAACATTATAATAAATATGATTTTATGCGTCTGAATGTCTGGACGAAAATGAAACACACTCATCGCCATCGACGGTTTGTGCTCCCTTGCTCCGAGCGCAGCGGAGAACAACGATGAAAAGAGAAAGGAAAATCGCTCTGAAGGAGGAGGAGGAAGCTTTGGCTGCCCCCAAAAACAGATGCATTTTAGGTTGGCCAAAGATAGGAAGAAAGAAATCGTCACGTTCTTGTTCTTGGATCAGCACCAGCCCAGCCGTCCGGAGTGCAACAGATGAGGCTGTTCCGGAGCTTGGTGGAGAAGGCGAGGGGTGAATTACGAAATTCAAGCCCAAAATGGAAACCCGGAGGCGGACCAATTCGGTAGCTGGTTTCAAATGAGAAAATTATACATTGTTACCGGAAAGGTTGATTATATGTTGCTGATATAAATGAGTTATTACCGGTGGGAAAAGTGCTACAAGTGGGCAGATGATGGCTGCTGGAGTGACATCGAGCCGAGGTCTTGTTTTCTTTACTTAAAATTTTCATTTGTTTATGAGCTACGTTTGAACGATATATGGTGACAGAGATTACATGATAATTTTATTCAGAACCATGAAATTAAATTCAAATACATCACCAAACATGCGCAGGTGTTTTAGGTTCTCGCATAATTCTAGTGCATCATCCGCATGGTACAGCCGGCGTGTTTATCTCCTGAAAAAATCAAGTTATGTCTGTTTTGCGTCAATATTTTCCAAGCAGGGAGTATTTTTGTTTTCTGAAATAACTAAACAACAGTTCCACCAGAAATGATGATTTTAATTTTGTCTTTATTTACTCAATATTTTAAATATTTACTCTGTTCAGCGGGTTGAGTGCTCAGCAAGTTCATTGAAATTTATATGCGTATGTAAAGTCACAAAGAATTCAATATTTTTTAATTAATTTGTGGTATACTACATCCAGTAGCCTTGCGAGCAAATGTGTAAGATTGCCAATCCGAAGATGGCGAGTTCGATTCCCAGTCTGGTGTAGCAGAGGCGTGCGCCGGTCCAAAAATCGTTGTGACCAGCCGGCGGCGTGAATCGGCGTGACCAATTTTTTAATGTATTATTATTATTTATTCAGACTAAGGCCGAAGTGGCCTGTATATAAGAGTCTTCTCCATTCGGCTCGGTCCATGGCTACATGTCGCCAACCACGCAGTCTACGAAGGGTTCGCAAGTCATCTTCCACCTGATCGATCCACCTTGCCCGCTGCGTACCTCGCCTTCTTGTGCCCGTCGGATCGTTGTCGAGAACCATTTTCACCGGGTTACTGTCCGACATTCTGGCTACGTGCCCGGCCCACCGCAGTCGTCAGATTTTCGCGGTGTGAACGATGGATGGTTCTCCCAACAGCTGATGCAACTCGTGGTTCATTCGCCTCCTCCACGTACCCTCCGCCATCTGCACCGTAGAGGACTACCGGTCTAATGAGCGTTTTGTAGATTGTCAGTTTGGTACGGCGGCGAACTCTATTTGATCGGAGCGTCTTGCGGAGTCCAAAGTATGTACGATTTCCAGCCACTATGCGTCTCCGAATTTCTCTGCTGGTATCATTTTCGGCAGTCACCAGTGAGCCCAAGTACACAAATTCTTCTACCACTTCGATTTCGTCACCACCGATGCCAACTCGCGGTGGGTGGCTCACATTGTCTTCTCTTGAACCTCTTCCTATCATGTACTTCATCTTCGACGTGTTGATGACTAGTCCGATCCGCTTGGCTTCCCTCTTCAGTCTGATGTAGGCTTCCTCCATCTTCTCAAAGTTACGTGCTTACGTCGGCGAAGACAAATAGCTGGACGGACTTATTGAAAATTGTGCCACTCGTGTTAATCCCTGCTCTTCGTATTACCCCTTCCAAAGCGATGTTGAATAGCAGACACGAAAGACCATCACCTTGCCGTAACCCTCTGCGCGTTTCGAAGGGACTCGAGAATGTCCCTCGCCATTCAGGTGTTCTTCGTAGTGCTGCCGCCACCTTTGGATCACCTCACGCTCGTTCGTAAGAAGGATCCCGTTTATGTCCTTACACATATCAGGCTGCGGCACGTGGCCCTTACGTGAACGGTTCAACATCTCATAGAACTTTCGTGCGTTATTAGCGCGCTACCGTTCCTCCGTCTCTTCACGGTCTCGATCTTCCTGCTGGCACTTTTTCCTCCGGAAAATCGAGTTTTGTCTGTTCCGCGCCCGTTTGTATCGTGCCTCGTTCGCCCTCGTGCGGTGTTGCAGCAATCTCGCCCATGCTGCATTCTTCTCTTCTACTAACTGCTCACATTCGCCATCATACCAGTCGTTTCTCTGATCCGGGGGCACCGTGCCAAGTGCAGCGGCTGCGGTGCTACCAATGGCGGATCGAATATATCTCCAGCCATCTTCAAGAGACGCTGCGCCTAGCTGCTCTTCCGTTGGAAGTGCCACTTCCAGCTGCTGCGCGTATTCTTGCGCTAGTCTACCGTCTTATAGCCGCTCAATGTTAAGCCGCGGCGTCCGACTTCGATGCGTGTTGTACACCGTTGAGAGTTTTGAGCGCAGGCATACTGCAACGAGGTAGTGGTCGGATTCAATATTCGCACTGCGGTAAGTTTGGACGTTCGTGATGTCGGAGAAGAATTTACCGTCGATTAGAACGTGGTCGATTTGGTTTTCCGTTTCTTGGTTAGGTGATCTCCATGTGGCCTTGTGGATATTTTTGCGGGGAAAGAAGGTGCTTCGGACTACCATTCCGCGGGAGGCTGCAAAGTTTATGCATCGATGGCCGTTGTCATTCGATACGCCCAAGTAACAATTTCCATGCTTCTTGGATTTATCTAATTCCTATTGCGGGCTTATGACAGCAATCACGAAGCTGATTGTTCAGTTTTATTGGCGCTCTTATTGCTATCAATAAACCTCCCATAAATCTGCTGAAAAATGCTTCAAACGTCAAATGCCAATTGACCATATGAACAGATCTATGGTAGTGATGAAGAGCGTAATAAATCCAATTTTCAACGCTCGAATAAAGCTACAATTTTTGGTCATAATGTGGTCAAATGAATTACCCCCATAAGAATGTTTGTATTGCGAAGAGTTTATGACGGTGTTTTATAAAAGCAATTTTTTTCTGATCAAATTCCATGATGGCCATATTGAAAACGGAAAAGCATTTCGCAGTCAGTGAAATATATCACTGAAATGCATGATTTAACGAAATTTTCACCGCTTATCATACTTTTTCCGATAAATAATTTTATTAATTAATAGTTTGGGCAAAAATACTAATCGATTTAGTGGACATCCTAGATGTTGTGGTAATCAATATTTTCGATTTATTTCCATGAGCTACGTTATATGGCCGGCGCGTGGTGTTCAACCTTATTTTTTTCACAACATTTGACAATGAAATCGGAAGCGCACTTCTTTTCAATGGTACTGAATCGAAAAAACAACCTGAAATAAAATATTATTTTGTTGTCATCATCATAATTTTCATCAACAATCCATTTTGTTATTATTTTTCTGCAAAGATTTGTTTCTCTTTTTTTAATGCAACATTTTGACAGCTGCCGCAGCCAAATTCCCTTTTTTGCGGGTGGTTTAAAAAGGGTTTCTAATTGCTCTTATAATAGGTTTATAGTGGTTATCTGGAGAGGGCCACTTGGCAATATCTTACTCTTATAGTGATCATCAGAAGGTTGCCGTTTATTACTCGGTTTTATTGTTAGATCTTATAAATTGATCTTGAAAACCATTCTTAGAGCGGAATAAAACTTAAAATGTGCAGATTATCCGGTTCGATGACCGGTCTATACATTTCCTCCCTTCCTACCTGTGCGTTCATGTCACCGATGACGATTTTGACGTCTCGCAGTGGGCATCCATCGTATGTCTGCTTCAGCTGTGCGTAGAACGCTTCGTTCTCGTCGTCGGGTCTCCCTTCGTGTGGGCAGTGCACGTTGATGATGCTATAGTTGAAGAAACGGCCTTTTATCCTCAGCTTGCACATCCTTGCGTTGATTGGCTGCCACCCAATCACGCGTTTGCGCATCTTACCCAGCACTATGAAGCCGGTTCCCAGTTCGTTGGTGGTGCCACAGCTTTGGTAGAAGGTAGCCGCACGATGCCCGCTTTTCCACACTTTCTGTCCTGTCTAGCCAATCTCCTGCAGCGCCACGACGTCGAAGTTGTGGGGATGTAATTCATCGTAGATCATCCTGTCGCAGCCTGCCAAACCTAGCGACTTGCAGATCCATGTTCCAAGCTTCCAATCGTGATCCTTTATTCATCGCCTAGGTCTTTGCCGATTATATCGAGTCGCATTATCT
The DNA here is from genome assembly GCF_024139115.2 of Armigeres subalbatus. Lineage (NCBI taxonomy): Eukaryota > Metazoa > Arthropoda > Insecta > Diptera > Culicidae > Armigeres > Armigeres subalbatus. Next base: position 77,370,273 of record NC_085140.1, read on the forward strand.
CTTATATTGTTCGTAATTATTGGTTTTCCAGGCGGCTTATTGGGCCTGTGCAAACCTCCTGTCTCATCGGAGGGCCGTCGTGTCAGGGCTGTTTAGCGTCCCACCTAACACCAGGACTTGGGCTTGTGCGCTTTGAGCGGCACATGGTCGCTTTGGTGGGGCCTACTTGCGGATACATGCAGCTTTTTATAGAGGTTTAACAGGGCCCACTGTCAAACCCCACCACATCCTAGGCAGGCGCCACAACTCACAGATGGCCTGGGGAGGGATCGTCAAGCCCTTGGACATAGTCCCTGCTGCCCGCATTTTTTTTTAATGTATTCGCTTTAAAAAAAAACGGTGGTTTTCGGATTACAGTAATATCCCGATTTTATCACCCCCTGGTGAATTTTGGGGTGATAAAACAGGGTATGTGACAAAATTGGAAAAAAAATATTTTCTTTTTTTTAATTCATTCCACAAATATAAATCATTTTATGCCTTGGAGAGGCCAAATGCGTGAACGGTACCCGTTATTTCTTGTCGAAATTGCTTACAGAATATTTCCCAGGTACTCAGAAGTCATTCGTAATAAACTACAGGCGGTGAAAGTTATTTCATTAAAATCAATGTTGTTTTTGGTATTATTTACGAAAATAAAAAGAATGACAAAATTTTTTGGGGTGACAAAATCGGGTCGAAAACGTGACAAAATCGGGACGTGATAAAATCGGGTCGAAAACGTGATAAAATCGGGGGTAGACAAAATCGGGGAGTGACAAAATCGGGTCAACACTGTATTTAATCAGATGATTTGATTTGGAAATTATTTTCCTATTTTACACGGGAACTTCTTTGAAGTTTCCTCGAGACATTTCTTGGAATTCCCAAGAAACATTGTTTGGAATTTCTGCGGAAAATTATTCGGAACTTTATTTAGAAACTCTTCACTTTATGAGAAATTCTCCGAAATTCGATTTTCTATATGATTTTTTCTATAATTTCCACGTAACATTTTGAAATGTTTACAGAGATCTGTTAAAATATCTTGATTTCTATAGGTTGTAAACTGATGACTTATTCAGCAAAAATGCGTATTTTGGCAACACTAAAAAGTTTGCGGAATATACTTGTACACTAAGAGTTGTAGTTTTCAAGATATTAAAAAATCAATTTTTTGCCAAAAAAAAAATGTTTTGGTAGGGTAAAAGACCCAATAGTGGAGGAACTAAGCACGTTCTATCACTATTTTTTGGTTCACACCAAGTCCATACTTCATTCCACTTACCTCGAGGGTGCATATGAAAGGTTATTCATTATATTTCATCCAAAAACTGAGCTAATTGCAGCAACACCCATCATTGTTTTCTAAAATGGTGCCTCCAATTATTGGTGCAGTGTTCCAATAGTTGCGGTAATTTTTAATTCGGGTTCCTATAGTTGCGAGTCTCATTGTTTTTATATGGGACTCGCAACTATGGAAACACTACCGCAACTATTGGTGCAAGGCTAAGAAAAAATTAAGGTATTTAAATGATACTTTACCGATTTTACGGGAAATTCATAACTGTTTTCTGTTATTTCATCTATTGACATGTCAACAAATTGGTAGATTAGATGGGTTGCTGCGTTTGAGACGTAAATTTTGTAAAAATAGCACTACCGCAACTATAGGAACACCCACGACTATTGGAACTTTTACCCTATTATTGCGATAATTTTTTACCCTATAAATCAATATGGTCGAAACTCAGGTGTGGTAAAATTGAAGTTATATCTGAGCTCTGGTCAAATTTTCAGCAAAATTGGTTCACACGCAATCGAGATCTAGATCTCCAAAGTTGACCATTTTGTATGAAAAACGGCAAGTGGGCTTTTATTATGCAGGTCACTGTAACTCTCTGCTCCAATAGAATCAGTCACGAGTTGACGAATTGGCATGTGTCAGATGAGGAATCCATATCCATCGCTACATCTATTTTGATCAGTTGAATGTTTCTTCGCGGACCTTGCGTTTTAGAAATCCCCGTTCAACCAACTGGGATCTCTATACAGAGGATAATATTTACCATCCATTGAAACTCCTACCGACTTGGATGATGCTGTTGATACTACAACGTTGCATATCGTGGAAGCTTTTGAAGAAGCTTGCCCCTTGCGTTCTGTGAAAACCTCAAGAGGAACCCCGTGGTGGAATTCCGATTTGGCTAAGCTCAGGAAGCAGTGTAGAAGGAGTTATAACAGACGCCATTCAGCAGGGACGGATTCTTTCAAGTTGGCTCGCAAAGCTTACAAGAAGGCTCTACGATCTGCTAAACGATTCGGCTGGAAAAACCTTTGTGCAAATGTTTCCAATTTGAGTGAAGCCACTCGACTGAACAAAATTTTTGCGAGATCCAAGGATTTCCAAGTTGGCGAAATTCGCAAGCCAAATGGCGACTACACTTCTTCTGACGAAGAAGCGTTAGAGCACTTATTTGATACACACTTCCCTGGATGTTTAGATATTGCATCTTCGGATGTTCCTGATGTCTTTTCATGTAGTTATGGGTCTTGGGCTTAGGCTCGTAGAATCATAACTACTGAATCGATTCAATGGGCTCTTAATAGTTTTGCTCCTTACAAATCTCCAGGGGAAGATGGGATCTATCCCGTTCTTCTTCAGAAGGGTTTTGAGCATATCAAACATGTTTTAAAAAAACTTTTAGTATGCAGTTTTGCTACTTGGTATATTCCTGGCGGGATGTCACTGTAATGTTTATTCCAAAAGGAGAATGCGCTTCATATGAAGAAGCAAAGAGTTTTAGACCCATCAGTCTGACCTCATTTCTTCTGAAATGCTTAGAACGCATTATCGATCATCACATTCGTGATGACTGTTTGGCAAACATGCCTCTTCATGAATCAACATGCTTACCAATCTGGAAAGTCCACCGTGACTCTTTTACACAAGGTTGTCTACGACATCGAAAAAGCATTTGCTCAAAAGCAATCATGCTTGGGTGCGTTCTTAGATATTGAGGGTGCTTTTGACAACGTGTCTTTCGATGCAATATTGGAAGCCGCACGTTGTCATGGGCTACCTAATATAATTACCAAATGGATTCACCAGATGCTTAAAACCGACATCTCTACTCGACATTACGTCAAGCAGCGATTAGGAAATTAAGTGTCTGTGGCTGCCCCAAGGGGAGTATTATCTCCACTTTTTGGAACCTCGTTGCAGATACGCTATTGAGATTACTCAATACTGGCGGTTTTCCTATGGATTTGTCAACGACTATCTAATATTGATAGTCGGTTTGTGTATTACAACTTTATTCGACCGCTTTTCAGGGAGTCGAAAGTTGGTGTCGCCAATATGGCCTTTCGGTTAATCCGAATAAAACATCTATTGTACTTTTCACGGAAAAACGTTACCGTAATGGTATTCGCCCATTACATTTTTTTGACTCTGAAATCAATGTAACGGATCAGGTAAAGTATGTGGGACTAATTCTTGATTCCAATCTCTCCTGGACTCCTAACATTGAGTTCAGAATCAAAAAAGCGTGTATGGCTTTCGGCCAATGCCGACGAACTTTTGGTAAAACTTGGGGTCTTAAACCTAAATATATCAAATGGATTTACACAACAGTTGTACGACCAATTTTGGCTTATGGATGTCTTGTGTGGTGGCAAAAGGGTGAAGTGAGGACAATTCAGTCTAAATTAGGCCATCTTCAAAGGATGTGCCTAATGGCAATGACTGGTGCGTTCTCTTCAACTCCCACGGCTGCTCTCGAAGTTCTCTTCGACGTGGCCCCACTACACATACATCTCAAACAAGAAGCACTTTCTTGTACTTACCGATTATGGGTTCTCGGTTTCATGGAAGAGAATCCTGTAAACCGCAGTTCTACACACACTTCGTTGTTACAACTCATGGTTGATTGGGACAGAACAGTCCTTGCTCCAAGTGATCTCACACTCGCTAGTAGTTTTCCTTATAGGACATTTTCAACACAATTCCCCTCGCGGGATGAGTGGACATCTGGCTATTTGGAGAGAAGTATGTCGGACAGCATTGTTTGTTACACTGACGGCTCCCTCCTCGAAGGTAGAGCAGGCGCAGGCGTCTATTCGCGTGAGCTGAGATTGGAACAGTCACACTCACTGGGTACACACTGCACTGTCTTTCAAGCGGAAATATTTGCCATCATGTGTGGAGTGCAATCTGCACTGCAGCAACGCATTATGGGCAAAGTAATATACTTCTGTTCAGATAGCCAAGCAGCTATTAAAGCTCTCGCCTCGGCCAACTCAAGGTCGAAGTTAGTAATCGCATGTCGAACTCAAATTGAGGAACTGAATTCAGTTAATACTTTACACCATTGCATGACTTTTTTGGTCCTGAGCCAGCTATTCCAATATCTAAGTGTTGGGTGAAGCGTTTGATTAGCTCTTGGGCTTCCACTCAGCACAAACGGTATTGGAGTAGTTTGGATTCATGTCGACAAACAAAATTGTATATCCGAGAGCCATCTCCGGTAGTAGCTAACTATTTAGCTAATCTGTCTAAACAGAATTGCATTGTCTTAGTCAAGGGCTTGACAGGTCACTGCCGACTCAACTATCACATGGCAAATATTCAACGCGTTTATTCCTTTGTCTGTGATGGTTGTGAAACCGATTACGGAACTTCTTATCATCTGATATGTAACTGCCCAGTTTATGCGCAACTGCGTTTCCAAATATTTGGTAAACACTTACTAAGTGAAATTGACTACAGAAACCTGAACCTTCAAAGTATTCTGTTGTTCATAACCCGTTGTGGTAAGGAGCTATAAGCTTTTGTACGTGTTGTATTAGTTGTATGCCCTCTTCAAGGGTACCTTTCCCAAACTTCCCATTTTTCTCCCATCCATATTCCTTTCCTTTTTGTTCACTTCCTTTTCCGTCAGGTGCATGATGAGAAAGGCTGTGAAGGCGATGGCACAAATCTCCCGAATTGAGGTGAACGTGCCCCTGGAGCCGACGTTCTGATACCTGATACCTGATACATTCCCACACTGGGACAAATGATGTCGGCGGCGGCACACACCTCTACTTTCGCTAACCGCAAGTCGAGCACATCTGTATATGGGCCTCCATATACAGATGTGCTCGACTTGCGGTTAGCGGCAATTTAGGACTAGGATGTTTTCGGGTTGGAAGCTCAGCTTACCACACAAGATACATACTCATGCAATGGTGAGCATAGAAAAGCTTTCAATTGGGTCCTAAAGCCTGTCGTGACCGGACGAGGTTTCTAAGCTCGACCGTTCGCCGCAACAATACTCAGCAAACTGATTTCCGTCGTCGATTCGTTCTGACACGAACTCGAGAAAACCAAAAACATTTGTGCGTTACCATGGAGCTCAAATTAGCTCAATACCCGTTGATTCGAGTTACTCAATAAATAAGTGCATATCATTAGAACACATGTCAAATGCAGATTTCAAGGGATTGATGGTAATGGCATTTTGCTATTATAATTTTATCATAACATCTAATGCCAATCTTATCCACTACATTCTCCCCCTCCTCTACTCTTGAGGCGTTTTATTGCAAATTTCATTGAGGACCCCTCATTGCAAATATCTTTGATCCAAGACAAATATTATTAACCAATCCTTATGAATCAATCTTCGATTGAAAATATGGCAATCCAATACAAATCCCATCCAAATCCAATCCGCATCAAGTCCGAATTAAATCCAAATCCAATCCAAAATCAATCCGAATGCAGTCCAATCCAAATTCAGATTCAATCCAATTTCAATCCAATCCAAAACCAATTCAAATCTAATCGAAAGCCAATCCAAATATGATCGAATCCAAATTCAATCCAAATCCAAATTCAATCCAATTCCAATCCAATCCAAATCTAATCGAAATCCAATCCAAATATAATCCAATCTTAATTCAATCCAAATCCTATCCAAATCCAACTCAAAATTAAATCCAAATCCAATCCAAATAAAGTCTAATCCAAATCCAATCCAAATTCATTCCAAACCCAATCCAAATCTATTCGAAAGCCAATCCAAATATAATCAAATCCAACTCCAATCCAAACCAATCCAAATCCAGATTCAATCCAATTCCAATCCAATCCAAATCTAATCGAAATCCAATCCAAATATAATCCAATCTTAATTCAATCCAAATCCAATCCAAATCTTATCCAAATTTAAAACTAACTCAAAATTAAATCCAAATAAAATCGAATCCAATTCAAATTCAATCCAAATCCAATCCAAACCCAAATCCAATCCAAATTCAATCCAAAACCAATTTAAATAAAATCTAATCCAAATTCTATCCAAATCAAATCCAAATCCTATCCAAATCCAATTTAAATTTAATTCAAATCCAATCCAAATCCAAAAAATTACATCCAAATCCAATCCGAATCCAGTCCGAAATAAATCCAACCAATCCAAAATCAATCCGAATGCAGTCCAATCCAAATTCAGATTCAATCCAATTCCAATCCAATCTAAAACCAATTCAAATCTTTTGAAAGCCAATCCAAATATAATAGAATCCAAATCCAATCCAAGTCCAATCCAAATCCAATCCAAATTCAATCCAAATCCAATGCAAATTCAATCCAAAACCAATCAAAAAAAAATCTAATCCAAATTCAATCCAAATCAAATCCAAATCCTATCCAAATCAAATTCAAATTTAATTCAAATCCAAAAAAAATCACATCCAAATCCAATCCGAATCCAGTCCGAATTAAATCCAAATCCAATCCAAAATCAATCCGAATGCAGTCCAATCCAAATCCAAATCCAATCCAATCCAAATCTAATCGAAACCCAATCCAAATATAATCCAATCCAAATTCAATCCAATCCAAAACCAATCCAAATCCAATCCAACTCCAATCCACATCCAATCCAAATACAAATCAAATCCAATCCAAATAAAATCTAAACCAAATCCAATCCAAATCCAATCCAAATGAAATCCAAATCAAATCCAAATCCTATCCAAATCCAATCCAGATTCAATACAATTCCAATCCAAAACCAATCCAAACCCAATCCAACTCCAATCCAAATACAAATCACATCCAATCCAAATTCAATCCAAATCAAATTCAAATCCTATCAAAATTCAATTCAAATCCAATCAAAATCCAGATTCAATACAATTCCAATCCAAATCCAATCAAAAATCAATCCAAATCCAATCCAAATCCAATCCAAATCCAATCCAAATCCAATCCAAATCCAATCCAAATCCAATCAAAATCCAATCCTAATCCAAATTCAATCCAAATCCAATACAATCACAAATCCAAAAATTCAATTCAAAACCAACCGAAATCCAATCCATATTCATTCCAATCTAAATCCAGTCCAAATAATAATAAATAATAAAATCTAATCCAAATCTAATCCAATACAAAACTAATCCAAAACCAAACCAAAATTCGATTCAAATCAAATCAAAAATCCATTCCAACTTCAGTCCAATTTTTATTTTTCTCATTGTGGCATATTTTTTTCAACCTCTGCCCTTCCGTTATGGGCCGCTAGCATTCCTACCGGGGACGCTAGCATTCCTCATTGTTTTTATTTGTTTTTCATTTTGCCTTTAATTTTTGCTTTCCTCAATGTGCCATCTTTTTTACACCTTTCTTGTCACCCGGCCTACTCCACTGCCCTTCCGTTTGGGAGCATACCGGAGACGCTAGCATTCCTCATTGTTTTTTTTGTTTTTCATTTTGCCAACTTTTTTGCCTTTAATTTTAGTTTTCCTCAATGTGCCATTTTTTTTGCCCCTTTCTTGTCACCCGGCCTACTCCTCTGCCCTTCCGTCAGGGAGCCTACCGGAGACCGCTAGCATTCCTCATAGTTTTTTTTTGTTTTTTTATTTTGCCAACTTTTTTGCCTTTAATTTTTGTTTTCCTCAATGTGCCAACTTTTTTTTTGCACCTTTCTTGTCACCCGGCCTACTCCTCTGCCCTTCCGTCAGGGAGCCTACCGGAGACGCTAGCATTCCTCATTGTTTTTTTTTTGTTTTTTTATTTTGCCAACTTTTTTGCCTTTAATTTTTGCTTTCCTCAATGTGCCATCTTTTTTTGCACCTTTCTTGTCACCCGGCCTACTCCTCTGCCCTTCCGTCAGGGAGCCTACCGGGGACGCTAGCATTTTTATGTCATTTTTCATCTTATCTTCTATTTCTAACAATGCCTTCCTTCCTTACCTGACCTCGATAACACCATATTCCGAAATTCCAGATAAAACAACAAACAACAATATTCCAACACTACCGGCTGCGTCATTGTCGTGACCGGACGAGGTTTCTAAGCTCGACCGTTCGCCGCAACAATACTCAGCAAACTGATTTCCGTCGTCGATTCGTTTTGACACGAACTCGAGAAAACCAAAAACATTTCTGCGTTATTTACCATCCCAAGTAACAATTTTCATGCTTGTTAGATTTATTTAATTCTTATAGCGGATTTATGACGGCAGTCACCATGGCTAGTTGCTCAGATTTATTGGCGATCTTATTGCTGTCAATAAACCTCTAATAAATCTGCTCGAAAAGCTTCAAACGTCAAATGTCGACTGGTCTTGTTAGCAGCTCTACAGTTGTAACGAAGAGCATGATAAGTTCAATTTTCAAAGCTTGATCAAAGCCATAATTTTGGGTCGTAATGTGGTCAAATGAATAACCCCAATAAGAATATTTACATTGCAAAGGGTTTATAACGGTGTTTAATAAGAGCAACATTTTTCTGATCGAAATCTATGATGGCCATATTGGAAATGGAGAACCATCTTCAAGTCAGTGAAATTTATCACTGGAATTTATGATTAGACGGTGTTTTCGCCGCAAAAGACACGTTTTTGGTAAAATATATAAAAAAACAAACATATTTGGGTGTAATATCAATTAATTTCGTGAAGATTTACGTTATTCATGTAATAATAATTTCAAATTCATTGCCCAAAACTATATTATTTTGCGGGCGCGTAGTGCTCAATCTCATTTTTGCACTAACTTTCACCATGAAATCGAGCGCGCACCTCATTTCCATGAAAGTACATTGAAAAAAAAAACTTGAAAAAGTATTATTTTGTAGTCATCCTCATCATGATTTTCATCAACACTTTAGTTTGTTATTATTTGTTTGCAAGATTTTGTTTCTCTTTTTTCAAAGCAACATTTTTGACAGCTGCCGCAGCCAAATTCCCTTTTTGCGGGCGGCTTGAAACGGATTTTTATATACTCTTATAAGAGGTTTATAGTGGTAATCTAGAGAGGGCCATTTGGACATATATTACTCTTATAGTGGTCATCAGAAGGTAATCCTGTAGTAATGGGTTTTATTGTCAGTTCTTGTAATTCGATCTTGAAAACCATTCCTAGAGCGGAATAAAACTTGAAATGTTACTTGGGATGGATCTCAAATTAGCTCAATACACGTTGATTCGAGTTACTCAATAAATAAGTGCATATCATTAGAACATATGTCAAATGCAGATTTCAAGGGATTGATGGTAATGGCATTTTGCTATTATAATTTTATCATAACCTCTAATGCCAATCTTATCCACTACAAAGCCCTACCTCGTTTAAAGTTGCAAACGATAGTGCACCGGTCAAGAATACTTGAACTGATGTTATAAACATTCTGGTAAAAGTCTAAATCAGTAAAAATAATATTTTTATGTTTAAGACATTTTAATATATTAAGGCAGATACAAATATTTAAAAACAATTATGTCTCCCCCCCCCTCAGATTTTTTTTGTCCAAAAATAATATTTTGAGGGGGCAACAAAAAAAAATCGGTTGTTTTGAAGATTTTCAAAACATTCTTTAACAAATCCTAGGAGTTTTTTGATTTTTTTTTTCATTTTATTATTAATTTTTATTGTCCCCCCCCCTTGACCTTTCGGAGACTACTAGGACATAATTTAAATTAAGTATTTGTAACGGCCTGACTGTCGAAGGTTGAGCCAAGTGCCCTGCGGTGTTTTACTAGTGTGATTGAATCATATTATTCCATACGTCAAACAAGACCAAAAATGTCGAGGAAGCATTTTTCATCTATTTTTAAATTTCAAATTAAACAATGTTCCTTTTGATTTTTGAGTCGAAAGAAAAACTGACGCGTTCAGGATGATTAACTTCATTGTTCCTTGAAAGAAAATCGAATATCGATTCTTCATTTTAGGACCCTAATTGGGTATAATAACTGAGGAAATGCTAATAGAATACTAAGTTGAAAAGTTACAGTTGGAATGTTAAGTCATTGAAGAAGAACAAGATAATAAATAAATGATAAAATGCATCGATAAATAGTCTAAGCTCTCCTCTAATGTTTGCCTATCTGCTGTTTTGTTGCTTTCAATAGCTGATTGTAACTTCGAGTCACCCGGCCGTCTATCATAATAGTCGTTGAGATATCTCCAGCGATAACACCCAATATAAACCAAATTAGGATAGTCTCGAAATTAATTTGGTCGCAATAACGTTCCCCTACTTTTGCCGTGACGTATCGTCTGCCTACATCTGGAAATGGTGCAATATCAATTGTGTTTTTTTGGGTACTAATTTCTTGATTGCATAATCGTAAAGCAGCTAAGAATTGTATAATACTAACACACTTTTAGTGTCTGCGAATTGGTTCAAATCGTTTATGCAACAACCAGCTCAGACAACGAACATCTGCGGGATTGGACAATCGAGGGGGTGGTTGCTGCCACCGACTTGGCTCCTCCAACTTTGTTCCCCAATGAATAATAACGATGCACTTTTACCCGCCCATTCTTATCGGCTGCTACTGCTGCGTTTTGTCCTCGCGCAGCAGTCATAACATCTATAAGGTATAGGTTCCATTAGTGGACATTTACTCCATAAGAAAACCACGCAGTGTTAGTAAGCGATAGTGCCAATGACATTGTGAATCATTATGAATAAAAGAAGTAAGTACGGCGCTATTCTAAGCATTCGAAGATCAAGGTATTTACTAAATTAGCAGATGGAACCTGCCCTTACTCGAAATCAACACTTTTGCTTTCCAAATGTCATACTTTTTCAACATGACTGATCGTTCTAGATTTATTTTCAACTCACCAAGTTTTGCAATTTCGTGATTTTCGAACTACCTCAGACAAAATATTTGTTCTTCTCTATGCATAACCTCTGTGAGGCTCAAGACGAATTGAACAAATGGGAAATCTTGCAATTCGCAATCAATTCATTCTTGATTCAGACCGTGACAAAGGAAATGTTAACTCGTTTTATTTATGTAATAAATAGAGAGACAGATAGATCGATAGATAGATAGATACACCAGTGCTCATTATAATAAATTTCCGGGAGCCATATTTGAACTTCTTTTATTACATGAAACTGAAATATCGTACTGTAAGTCAAGTTCAGATTAAATTTCAATTACTACTTCAATTAAAGTGAAATATCAGCTCCACTATGGGCAAGATTACACTAAAACTGTTTAGGGAGTCACCAGCAAACTCTGCACATAATAGGATCCCATCAATTGTGGATCATTTGTTGGAAGCTCTATTCATCGGGGCAGCCGGGACGAATATACCTCAGATTCTCTCGCTCAGGAAGAAAAGCACATCTGGTTCAGACAATTCAGCTCGCATATGTGCATGCTTATATACGATTGATGGCTGGTTTGGTCTGGTACCCATTTGCCAGACCTACATATGCAAATATATTTGCACTGTCTACCCAGTTGGCTGTTCGGAATCATCTACGGATGTTGTTATACGTGCATCTGCAATTTCTTTTCTCGAAGTCAGGTTTTCTCCCTGTGCTATGAATACGCGGTGTGCTGATTATGGCTTGTTGTTTTCCACGGTTTGTCGGATTGTGCTTCTTATCTAGTGTGTCTCTACCGTTGCAGCGATGCATGCGTTGGGGTTTTCTTAAGAATGCATGTCATGTGGCAGCTCATTAAGCATGATTTTTCCCAAATTTATTCAAATTATCCACGGAAATCTTGGAACCTGTTCCTCTGAATAAAGGTAGCAGGCAAATCGAAATTGGATATTGATAAGATAAAACAAATAAATTTGATAAGATTGGGAGAAATATTATAACACATAAATTTTAATTAGTGTTGAACCTTTTAACTCATAGGAAATGTATTTGTTACAGGTCAAGCACAACGTTATGATTAAGTCATGTCTAACAGTTACTCACAAAATTGTGCATACAACATGAGTTAGATGATCCATAATTGGACGGGTCAATTTTCAGGCAGCATCAAATATTAAGAAAATATGATTGTATTTTATAGTCTTGAAATTGATAAATTATTTGTTATCTAGGAATTCTATAAAACGCTATGGAACGTGTTTCCAGAAGCTTTCACAGGCGTCTATACAAATACTCTCGGAAATATCTCCTGGATATTGTCCAGAAATTCCTCTAGCAGTTCTTTCCAACATTCCTTCAAAAATTCCATTGTAGGTTCCTGCAGATATTTGTTCGAAAATTTCTCCCAAATTTCCATCGAAAGTTCCTCCAATGATTGCTTTGGGACATTCTCTGGAGAATTCTGCGGAAATGCCTCCAAAAAATCCCCCGAAAATTTCTCCTGGAGTTTCTTCGGAAATCCCAGGAAAGAGTTCCTTCAGAAATCCCAGTAAAAAACTCCTTTGGAAACATCTTTAGAAATTCCTTCGGAAATTTTCGGAAGTTGCTCCCAGGTTGCTCCCTCACGAAAATTTTCGGGGAGAAATTACTTTTCGGGAAAGAAAAACAGCCTGGAGAGTGATAACCATTTTTCGCTCACTTCGATTGCCGCTAAACGTTGGTTTGCTCTTTTTCTTTCATATTCGAGTCTTTTCTTGGCATATTCAATGCAAATGGTAGTAGCTTATGGAGAACAAATAACTTAATGCTTTCATACAGATAGCGTGGTGATGTGGCTAGAGTAAGCGCATCCCTACGGCTATTATTGTTACTATTCTGGGCTCGAATCCCGGCGCAGTGAGCGGCGAGCGGCGAAAAGTGAGTGAGTGGGCAAAAGTGATGAAACGAAAAAGGATTTTCATCTAATTGGCAAGGTTTTCGTTTATCAACCAAGGCTAATTGTAGAGAAAGATTGATGGGTGAAAGATGATCCTCAACAAAAACAACGAAAAAAGCTTCTCCCTTGGCCCGAGAAACGCTTGCTTTGGTCTCATTGAAACGAAAAGTTGAAACCCTGTTAACGATACAATAATGAGTTGAAACTACTAACAAAAAAAACAGGGTCTCGAAAGGATTTCAGAGGATTTTCGGTGAAATTTTTGCAGGAGATTTTATGGAATTATCGATGGCATACTTGATGGAATTCAGGAAGAAACATCTAAAAGAATTTCTAACGAAATTGCAAAAATAATTTCAGAAAGGAATTCCGATAAAAATGTTCAAAGAAATTTCTGAATTCCTAAATTTCTATATGAATTCATAATGGAAATCCGAAAAAAAAAATTTGAGGGAATTTAAGTGAGAAGTAATTTTTAACGAAATTCCAGAAGAAAATTCCAAACAGTAGAAAAATCTTACAAAGAATTTCTGATGGAATTCCCAAAGGAAACCCCGAAAAATTCTCCGAAGAAATATGGATGTAGTATACTGTGTGTAGTTTTTCCGAAACTGGAACAACTTACCCCACACAGACAGTTAGGGTGCCTGAGGTTTCTTTCTTTCACTAGCGCCTGGTGGGTAGAAGTTCGTCGGATGTCTTCAGGATGTGACTTGTCCTCAATCGAAGCGATTAGCGGAAGAGCTGGCCGGACCCATTGCACTATGGTCCAGGATACAGATTTACGCGGAAAGATGCATTTTACGCCAAAACTATATTTTTTAGAAAAAACTGTTGTTCTACAAAATTGTTCGAAATAGTAAGGCCATCATTATGGTTCTACCAAAAAATAGGGTGGTCCATCATATAAAAAAAATTAGAAAATATTTTTTTTATTTCTCAGAATATTGACATGTTATGTTCTACAAAGTTGTAGCGTAGCTTATTCCAATCAATTTTGCTGAAAAAACTTTTTCTGTAGCTCTTAAGTTGGCTGATTTAGAGCAATTTTACCTAATTGGATTAGGGTGTACCTCAAAAAAACAGTATTTTTGATCTACTTTTTTTGTTTTACATTTCTCGAAAAAGTCGTCTTCAGGTGACTTTTAGAGCTCAAAAAAATGCAACTTTTGATGAGTAAATTTGCTCAATATTTTTTTTCCGATCAAAAGTTATTCTGTTTTTCTGTCAAAATTACATTTTTTTCATAAGTTGATATCTCCGGTTAGGGCAGACCAAAAAAATATATTCACACGGCATTTGAAAGAGAAATTAATATTCTTTATTATGTCAAAAAATTGGGGATATGTTATTTTTTTATCTCAAGTTTTATCAATTTTACTAAAATCATGTTTTTTTAAATAAATTAATATAATTCGACAACGGAAGAAGATACAGACGATATTCTTATAGCAAAACACGCGTTTTGAAAAGCCGCAAAAGTCTTCAGAAGATGACATTCGTGAGAAATGAAAGATAAAAAATCTACAGCTTAAACACTTTTTATAAATTTTATCATTATCATCGTATTGCAAGATTTACGAGAAAAGATGCATTTTCGGTCTGAAGCATACTTTTAAGAAACAAAATTTGTTCTACAAAGTTGTTCTGGATACTTGGGCCCTTATTATAGAGTTACTGAAAAATAGGGTGGGCCATTTTATAAAAATGTGATTTTTTTTTTATTTTGCGGAAAATTGACATAAAATGTTCCACAAAGTTGTAGCGCAGCTTTTTCCCATCAACTTTGCTATATAAACTTTTTATGTAGCTCTTAAGCTCACTTGTTTAGAGTAATTTTACTTACCAGGATTAGGGTGTCCCTCAAAAAAGAATATTTATGATCTGCTCATTTCATTTTTTATTTTTCACGGATGTCATCTTCTGAAAACTTTTGGGGCTTTTTAAAACGCGTGTTTTGCTATAAGAATATCGTCTGTATCTTCTTCCGTTGTCGAGTTATATCAATTTATTTTAAAAAACATGATTTTAGTAAAATTGATGAAACTTGAGATAAAAAAATAACATATCCCCAATTTTTTGACATAATAAAGAATATCAATTTCTCTTTCAGATGCCGTGTGAATATATTTTTTTGGTCTGCCCTAACCGGAGATATCAACTCATGAAAAAAATTTAATTTTGACAGAAAAACGATTACCGTGGGGGACCGAAATCCGTACAGCACCGAAATCCGTCCACTTTGTGAGATATCAATGAAATAAAGGGGGTTTGAGGGAATTAATGTATGAATCATTTATCTTATCTTGATCTTATGTTTGACAGAAAGCTTTCTGGCAATTGAAATGCAAAGTAGGCTCTGAAATTAAAATAACATAATTAAAAAACAAATCGGCACCCCGCAAACGCGAAGTTTCAGGTGCCATTTTGTTCGCGTGTTGGACACAATTGTACCGAAAGTGAGTGTGTTTAAATTGCAAATTGCAATTAATAGAGCAAGATCAGCAGCATAAATAACGAAGGGATCGCTTCTCAAGGTGCGTATTACGCGATTCACAGTGTTAGTTTGATCAATTGGTCTGCTTTAATTTAAATATTTTGTTAGAAAATAGCTGTACGGATTATGATCCTAAGATTCGAACTCCGTCCACGGTGGACGGATTTCGATTCAGGAGGTGTTGATTTTGTTCGTAATTTTATCATATTTTTCGTTACTCTCAACGCAATACAATGGAGCACACGAAACATAGAGGCCCTCGTGCAGTTAGATCAATGACGAACGTTTGATTTGTATTCGATTTGCATTTTCTAGAGGCTTTTACATATACTGAAGTGCTTAAATGTACGGGTTTCGATGCACCACGGTATAACTTTTGATCGGAAAAAGATATTGAGCGTATTTACCCATCAAAAGTTGCATTTTTTTGAGCTCTAAAAGTCACCTGAAGACGACTTTTTCGAGAAATGTAAAACAAAAAAAGGAGATAAAAAATACTGTTTTTGTGAGGTACACCCTAATCTAATTAGGTAAAATTGCTCTAAATCAGCCAACTTAAGAGCTACAGAAAAACTTTTTTCAGCAAAATTGATTGGAATAAGCTGCGCTACAACTTTGTAGAACATAACATGTCAATATTCTGAGAAATAAAAAAAATATTTTCTAATTTTTTTATATGATGGGCCACCCTATTTTTTAGTAGAACCATAATGATGGCCTTACTATTTCGAACAATTTTGTAGAACAACAGTTTTATCTAAAAAATATATTTTTGGCGTAAAATTCATCTTTCCGCGTAAATCTGTATCCTGGACCATAGTGGCATTGACAACCGACTGGGAAACGAGGAGATTGGAGAACCAAGGTTGTCTCCAGACGATGGGGTGATAGCGGTTGTAGTGCTACTGTATACACAGGAGAGATTAATGAGCTTGAGCTTGAGCTTGAGCTTGATTGACTGCTCGTAGTTGCTACTCCATTATAACCAGATCAGCTGTTCTTGCACAGGGAACCAACAGATGTTTGCTTGGGACTAGCACACATCTTCAATGTACAAGTACTGGTGATCTCATTTGTTAGGTCATACTGGCGCCTGCCACGTCAGAATGCAAGTCAATGTAGGGAAAGGGGAGGAAATGATGATGCAATCACTCGCCCACTGCAAGCCGAATATACCTCTGCACTTGCCACGAGTTCATGCGAAATTTGTTGGAATTTCTGGGTTAGGTTGGAGAGGCAGAGGTCCGTCTTGGTTAACGAGCTGCCAATGTGATAGATAGGAGAAGGTAACTGATGGAATTTTTAATTGGATGTAGGAAACGAGCTCTATAAGTTCATTTCCAATTCTAGCAGATTACTGTTAGAATACTCAAATTGAAGGTATAGGAATAGTAATGGAAACGGTATGGAAGTCCATTTCCAGTTCTAGCGTTTGCTAGAACATGAGAAATAAAGAGAAAGATACAAAGTAGGAGAATGGAACGGACCTGGGATTGAACCCACGACCTCCTGCGTATGAGGCAGAAGCAGTAGCCATATGACTACCAAGCCCGCTGTATACACAGGAGAGATTAATGATGAGCTTAACTTAACAATGACTAAGTGGCCAAAGCGGGGGCCATATGCACCGAGATTAGGAGTAGATGCGTTCTCCTAAGCTGGACTGACATCCATTTTGGGGTGCGGACCGTAGCGACTCGGATGTTGCCGTCCGTTCCGGGAAAAACTTTCACCATTCTTCCCAGTGGCCACCTCAGTGGAGGTACGTTTTCTTCTTTGAGAAGAACCATCGTCCCTACTGCGATATTGTTATTCAATTTCGTCCACTTCACGCGATTCTGATTCTGTTTTTTTTTTCAAAAATGCTGGACGAGACTTGATTCCACATTTTCAGCTGATCAACACATCGTCGAAATTTTGGTCTGCTACAGCTGTTAATGGACGCTGAACTAAAAAATGCCCCGGTGTTAGGGGCCTCGTATTCAGATGGATCACTGCTGATTGATGTCGTTGGTCTTGAGTTCTAAGCCGCCTTAATATGTGCTAAAACCGTCAGCATCTCCTCGAAATCCAGCGTTCAGAGCCCAACAGATTTCTCGAGATGGGCTTTAAAGGACTTCACCTGGGCTTCCTACAGCCCGTCAAAGTTAGGAGTACGCGGGGGATGAATTTGAAAGTAATGCCATCGTTTGCAGCTTCTTAGATTACTGGATCTTGGAAATCTCTTTCGTTAAGCTGCTTGCAGAGCTGCCTCAGCTCCCGGTTTGCACAGTAGAAGCATAAGTACTAGAACGCTAGTGGCGCTGTAGTACGCTGTAGTGTATGTTTTGTTTCATTACCAACATTGGTTTGACATTTGTAGTACCGGTACTTTGGCTGTCAGATCAAAGTGACCACGCGAACAGGAACGACATTGGCAATCTAATACTTATGCATCTACTGTTTGCACCAACAAATGTTGTGGCATTATCGCACATGTTGAGTTTCGGTCTGCCGCGTCGTGAAACGAAGCGCCTGAGTGCCGCAATGAATGCTTGTGCAAGATTTTTTCGTTTTAAGATTCGCAAGGTTTGCATATACAAAAAGTTGGTGAATTTAACGGAGAAATGTAAAAAATCATTGAAATCAGCCCCCTGAAACGGCTGTCATCTGCATACAATATAATTGAAGCCGAAAACTTGGTGCTAGCTGTCAAGCAGTGGCTTTAAGCACGGAACACAGTGACGCATGCGACAATATCGCTCGAGATGAAATTTAATTCGAATAAAAAAATTAAAGAAACAGTTTTTTTTAAGCGCTAAAATATGTTTCATTAATGTATTGCAATTATCTCTATAGCTGATTCGTTAATTTCAGATACACATGTTTCGTTATAGCGCAAAAGTTATCAGCACTGTATTTGTCACAATAACAAATACCAAATTATTAATAATAACAAATTTGTCAAGTCTGCCTGATACCCATGTCGATATCCTAACGGTTTGATAGATGTCTGAAGGAATTTGACAAATATTTGGCATTGTGATAAAGAGTGAAGTGAGTGAAGAGTGAAAGAATTTCTAATGCATCGTTCTGTTAAAAAAAAACAAATTTTTGCTAGTAGAAAAATAAGATTGCAAACCAATAAACTGATTGATCAGCAGTGATTTATTTTTCCTCCAAATTTGGGAACACTATTCTCGTTGGAATCTGAAGCAAAATAAAAAAAAACGCTGGTATCTCCACCAGTTTTCTGTTAATGTTTAAATTTTGTTTAAATAAATAAATAAAATAATTATTTATTTTGTTGCTCAGATATGCGGCGTAATTGCAAAATGCATTGATCCAAATTCCGTAGTTAAAATCACGCGTTCAATCGCAAAAACATACAAAATTTGAATCTCGTGATTCAATCTGCAGAAAATAGAACAAAGCTGTGCAACAGATTTGAGCTTTTGAATCTGAACTTAAATTAATCTGCGGCAGCTGCTGGGAGAATGCATGTTTCAGATTCATATTAAAATTAAATGCAGCAGAACAATTTGAATCACTACTAATCTGATTTAATACTTAGGTTACTTAGGATGCTTAAGATTAACTCATAATCGACAAAAATTCAAATGTTACACATTTGCGACATGAGCAGTATGGTTAGGTTTCTCGTCAGCTAAAAGAACTTTTTTCCGGTGCATGATCATCATTGGCAGCTCGATAGTTATTTTTTTAGTCTCTTGACTTTTACGCTAAGCCCATTATGCTTCAAAAAACTATTATTCTGGCAACACACAAATGGTAGTTAAAAGCAAATTTATATCCACAATGCGACATCTACTTCCAGTTAGATCAGATCAAATGTAAAGAAAAAAGGTTCCAATAGTGTTTCATAAAACACCTGTCGGTGACACGTACAATGACTAAGTAGAATAATTTATCTTAGTTTCGACGCCCATATTATAGTGAGCTCAAGTTTGTAACCAAAGAGTTAATGCGTCAAGATCAAATAGATGAATTAAGTTCGTCAACTGAAAAGTAGTTGCTGTCTCATATCTCATAGAGGCAGTTCAATAATTATCGTATAACCCTGCTTGCAGGGCAAGATTACTTTGGATAGATTTACGTTTTAATGGTTTTGGGAGGTGCACCAGCCTTTGAAGACTGGGTATTTTTTAAATCTTCGAACTGACACTTTCAAGTTTATGGTAAATTTTGCATTTTGGATCCCTAGAGGAAGTGCAATATCCGCTTATATCTTTCAAATGCGACGTGTGATACAGGCTAAAATCACATAATTTTATAGATGAAAGTCTTATTTATGAAAAGGAAGTTTGAAATGGGCATCGGATGTTTATAAATCGATGAGCTTTTTAACCAGGGGGAGTGACGGCTTTGGCAGGTTTTGTTCTATTATTGGCAGGGGTTTTTTTATGTCTGACTATGCTCAAATTTGGCCTAAACATTCTTTGCATATCAAAGAACATTGTGGTCAAATTTCATAAAATTTGGTAGACAAAAACCCCCCTGCCAATAATAGAACAAAACCTGCCAAAGCCGTCTTTCCCCCTATCTGAAATGAAAATATTCTTCGTTTTGGAAAGTGGAGTCTGTCTGTTTAGTCTGTTCAAAAATGAATTTTCAATTTGCACAGGTCATTTGGGCTAAAGCAAAGTCTTATCTTTCGATTGACATGCATCAATGAGAAGATTGCAGCGATTTAAATTTGCAATTTCAACATGAACTGATTGTGTTCGTTCTGAGATATTCAATGATGTATGCTTTAAAGCGTAACGCATTGTAACGCTTGCCTTCTTGAAAAAATAGATTTCATCAACATTTCATCCAAATATCGTTATTTTTGCACATGAAACTAGTTAAACACAATCGCAGCAATCTTATTTACATAAAGACCATGGGGATTCAGCAGCGGCATTGAATTTAGTTCAGATATCAGAAAAATGTCAACAGGAGGGTCCAAAATATGTAGGGGTCCAAATCAAGTTGGTTACCCTAATTTTTCGGTAAATGAGACGGACCTTAATGTTTGTTTTCACTCTGATTCTGATAAACTTATTTCTCGAAGAACCTTAGCCGGCGGTGTAAACATACTGTGAAACAATATTAAATTTCCGGTTCAGGCATCCCTAAATTGTCAAAATCGAATGATAATTGTGGTCATCTACAGCATCTTACGAGCGCTAACGCTAAGCTCTTTTAGTGGAATGTCTAGAAGTAGCTTGATTTAAAACGGAAAGCAGTACGGGGTTCGACTTTTCTCATACTGTGTATCAAGTGTGATATCACAAAATAAAATTTGAAATCGAAAAATTGCGTTTATTATGGAAGGAAAGTCCAGCCCCGTACTGCTAACCGTTTTCAATCAGATTGCTCCTAACATACCTAACATATATTTGGTGGCAGCTATTACCGCACGTAAAATGCTGGATAAATGACGAAAACAGAACAATATAATTTATGTCATTGAAATTAAAATTTCCACGATCGAAAATCATTTTGCGATAAATAATTAAATACCCGCGCGAAATGTACGGTACAATATGAACGGAGCTTTAAACTTCAAGAACAGCACTAGCGCCGCACCAACCACCGTTGGCTTAAAGAACTAGTGCTTGTTTCACGGGCAATGAAAATAAATACTAAGGTATGGAAATCCATAACTGTGTGCGTGCCTTTCGTGTATGGCTAAAACCCTTCACTACTACATTCGAACGATCTCCCATAAGAAGCCGTGCAAATATGTACGTCACCATTTGCTGGTTACATTTTCTATCATCCACTAATACACTTGCATTTGGTCTTCTTCCTCTTCTTCTATCTATTCTCATTGTTTCACGGGGTTGATTAAAATACCGTTTTGGGTCAGCTGTTAAGGAAAACAAAACAAACGCACGGACGATCTAGTGTGCGGTGCTGCAAATAGTTCAATGTGACTTTTCCAATATAATTGTATAAATGTTTTCTATCGACGAGTACTGGTTCTAAGTTTATAATGTGACATCAGCATCTAGTCGAAATCAGTGTTGAGAAATGTCGCAAGAATGTCATGGAATTGCCAGTTATTTACAACTCGGAACCTGTGACGCTTATAAGATCGTAGAACTAACAGATCATATCGTTATCTAAATAAAAAATGTAAGGCAAGAGAGCGGAATTACAGAAATGTCACCGAATGTCATGACATTAATGTCATTTGACGCTAATTCGGCTATTATACCGCTGATTTCAGACTTAGAGCAATGACCTGTTAATAAAAAATATAGAAGTCTTTGTGAGTTTTTTAAAAGATAAAATGAAGTTTGCCAGATTACAATTTGAGAGTCGGTGATCAAAGCTATTTTTCGAAGAGTATGAATGTGATGCTATGTTTAATTTACTCAATTTAGATAAATAATAATTTAGAGAAATATCCATAGCTTTCGCACCCATGGTGCGATCTGGCCATTTCTAACAGAAATAATCGGACAGAAAGAGTACGATGGGCATGACATGTTGTAAGAATGCAGAACAACAACTCTGCATGGATGGTGTTCGCTTCCTATCTGGCAGGTACAAGAAGGCGTGGATTGCAGCGAGCGAGGTGGGGTGATCAGGTATAAACGACATGGCGAGCGAGAGGCTCAATCTAGGAGATGGAGCGATGTGGCATCGAACCGTGTATGTATTGTGGTGTCAATTTGTTGATTCAGTGATATCTGTTTAGATGTAAGGTAAATAAATGAAAATCGAATGGGACAGAATTCCTTGTCGAATGCAACTTGTTTCGAGCAAATCGCGTAAGTACCTGAAAATGAGGAGGATTTTTTTGCGCGCATACACACGCACAGACAGACATCATCTCAGTTCGTCGAGCTGAGATGATTGCTATGGGTCTCCAGGCCTTCTATAAAAAGTTTGTTTTTGAAGCGAATAAATAGCCTTCACGTATACTTAGTATGCGAGAAAGGCAAAAACGACTGCTTGACTTCTTCTTAAATGTAGGAACGTGTAGTTGGAATATGAACTAAACATAAGGAAGGATATACTAATAATAATGAACTTCAATGTTATGGATGAAGTATGTTCATTCCAAACATAAAAGAAAGTACAAGAGGAGCTTATTAAAAATGCCCGCTTGTTCACGGGAGGGCTAGAGAAAATTGTTTGATCCACGTTGTATATGGACGGACCCTATTTGCAGTCATTGGTGTGCTTAGTTTTTCCTCCTATTGATCGTCGTCACCAAACGCAACGTTAGCAACCATATCTCATACCCAAAAGCCATAACATCGCGACCAAGAAACCACTGGTAACCATGATAAGTTTTTTCATTCCTTGACCTTCAGTGGCTCTGAGCGTTGTTAGTTTGAAGGTCGCGACCTATATGTGCTCCACCTTTTATCAATCTATTAATAACCTATGTAAACACTTTTGCTAGAGTTCGCACTAGTTCAATTCGTCAAGAAACTAATCAATATAAACTAGAACTAATTTATACCAAGATAAGGATCAATTAAAAATTAAAATAATTACAACAAAAAATATTGATTTTAAAAATGCACTGGAGAATCGAACTTAGAACCTCAAGATCGGCTGGCTTAAACGCTAGCATTTGTACCAATTTAGATTCGTGGAGGTTGTGCACCATAAAGCTATGATATTACAAATAAATCTCAGGTAACTTTGCATACATGCCGTAGTTTACCTTTTCACAGCATTGAGCTTCGCGACCGTCCTTTATATAAGTATCCAGAGAGGGTCATTCCCTGAAAAACATCGTTCTCGTCATCCATAATAACGAGACGGGCTCATTCAATGAAAAGTCTTACCGCACATGGGCTGGGACGTAAGTAAACTAGAGACAAACAAAAAGAGCCTATTGCGATTGAATGATTAGGGCAACTGTACCGGTTTTGGCCATGTTCCTAATTTGGCCAATTTTGCGAATAACTCCGAAAATAAAGCAATTCGCGAGGGTTTTTTTAGTTCCAGCAAAAGATATATCCCTCACGATTCAACGCTGCTTTCAACTGATCGATTATTTTGCAAAAATATGCATTTTCCAAGGTTGGCCAAATTAGGCACTAAGTTGGCCAAAACCGGTGCTCTTCCCCTATTTTATTATTATTATTTATCAGATTAAGGCCGGAGTGGCCTGTGCTGCACATAAAAGTCTTCTCCATTCAGCTCGGTCCATGGCTGTACTTCGCCAGCCACGCAGTTTGCGGAGGGTCCGCAAATCGTCCTCCACCTGATCGATCCACCTTGCCCGCTGTGCACCTCGCCTTCTTGTTCCCGTCGGATCGTTGTCGAGAACCATTTTCATCATGTGATTGAATGATCCTGCAAGTGAAACATTGGTCTTTATTGTTTGACTATGACTATGAACGGTGATCAATGACAAGCCTGGTGGCTGGCTTCGATTCCCGGTGCCGGTCAAGGCAATTTTTGGTTTGGAAGTTGTCTCGACTTCCCTAGGCATAAAAGTATCATTGTGTTAGCCTCATGCAAAAGTGGTAAGTTGGCTTAGAAACCCCGCGGCTAATAGCTGTGGAAGTGCTGAATGGACACGAAGCAGCGAGGCGACATACCCCTTATATTTTATTTTAAAATATTCTTTTTTATATACACACATAAGAAGAATACAGCAGCAGGGGGGCAGCAGGGACTATGTCCAAGGGCTTGACGATCCCTCCCCAGGCCATCTGCGAGTTCGGGTGCTCCGCTAAAGCGACCGTGTGCCGCTCAAAGCGCCCAAGTCCTGGTGTAAGGTGGGACGCTAAACAGCCCTAACACGACGACCCTCCGACGAGACAGTAGGTTTGCGCAGGCCCAATAAGCCGCCTTTAAAAACAACTATTACGAACGACATAGAAGATAATACGACTCGATACAATCGGCAACGACCTAGGCGACGAATAAAGGATCACGATTGGAAGCTTGGAACATATAACTGCAAGTCGCTAGGCTTCGCAGGTTGCGACAGGATAATCTACGATGAATTACATCCCCGCAACTTCGATGTCGTAGCGCTGCAGGAAATCTGCTGGACAGGACAGAAAGTGTGGAAAAGCGGGCATCGAGCGGCTACCTTCTACCAAAGCTGTGGCACTACCAACGAGCTGGGATCCGGCTTCATAGTGCTGGGAAAGATGCGCCAACGCGTGATTGGGTGGCAGCCAATCAACGCAAGGATGTGAAGACTGAGGATAAAAAGCCGTTTCTTCAACTATAGCATCATCAACGTGTAGTGAACACACGAAGGGAGACCTGACGACGAGAAATAAACGTTTTATGCACAGCTGGGGCAAACATGCGATGGATGCTCACTGCGGGACGTCAAAATCGTCATGGGTGACAGGATGAACGCTCAGGTAGGAAGGGAGGAAATGTATAGACCGGTCATCGGACCGGATAGTCTGCATACCGTATCGAACGACAACGGCCAACGATGCATAAACTTTGCAGCCTCCCGCGGAATGGTAGTCCGAAGCACTTTCTTCCACCGTAAGAATATCCACAAGGCCACATGGAAATCACCTAATCAAGTAACGGAAAACCAAATCGACCACGTTCTAATCGACGGTAAATTCTTCTCCGACATCACGAACGTACGCACTTACAGCAGTGCGAATATTGAATCCGACCTCGTCTCGTCTACCTCGTCGCAGTATGTCTGCGCTCAAAACTCTCGGTGGTGATCAACACGCGTCGTAGTCGTCCACCGCGGCTTAACATCGGGTGGCTACAAGACGGTAGACTAGCCCAAGACTACGCGCAGCAGCTGGAAGTGGACTCCCAACGGAAGAGCAGCTAGGCGCAGCGTCTTTTGAAAATGGCTGGCAAGATATTCGATCCGCCATTGGAAGCACCGCAACCGCTGCACTAGGCACGGTGGCTCCGGATCAGAAAAACGACTGGTATGACGGCGAATGTGAGCAGTTAGTTGAGGAGAAGAATGCAGCATGGGCGAGATTGCTGCAAGACCGCACGAGGGCGAACGAGGCATGATACAAACGGGCGCGGAACAGACAAAAGTCGATTTTCCAGAGGAAAAAGCGCCAGAAGGAAGATCGAGACATCGGAACTGTACCGCGCTAATAACGCACGAAAGTTCTATGAGGAGTTGAACCGTTCACGTAAGGGCCACGTGCCACAGCCCGATATGTGTAAGGACATAAACGGGAACCTTCTTACGAACGAGCGTGAGGTGATCCAAAGGTGGCGGCAGCACTACGAAGAGCACCTGAATGGCGATATGGCAGACAACGGTGGCGGTATGGTAATGAACCTAGGAGCACGCGCGCAGGACATGCGACTTCCGGCTCCGAAACTCCAGGAAATCCAGGAGGAGATCGGCCGGCTGAAAAACAACAAAGCCCCTGGGGTTGACCAACTACCAGGAGAGCTGCTTAAACACGGTGGTGAAGCACTGGCTAGAGCGTTACATTGGGTAATTACCAAGGTTTGAGAGGATAAGGTTCTGTCGCAGGAGTGGATGGAAGGTGTCGTGTGACCCATCTACAAAAGTGCGATAAGCTGGATTGTAGCAACTACCGCGCAATCACATTGCTGAACGCCGCCTACAAGGTACTCTCCCAAATTTTATGCCGCCGACTAACACCAATTGCAAGAGAGTTCGTGGGGCAGTACCAGGCGGGATTTATGGGAGAACGCTCTACCACAGACCAGGTGTTCGTCATACGTCAGGTATTGCAGAAATGCCGCGAATACAACGTGCCCACACATCATCTATTTATCGACTTCAAAGCCGCATATGATACAATCGATCGGGACCAGCTATGGCAGCTAATGCACGAAAACGGATTTCCGGATAAACTGATACGGTTGATCAAGGCGACGATGGATCGGGTGATGTGCGTAGTTCGAGTTTCAGGGGCATTCTCGAGTCCCTTAGAAACCCGTAGAGGGTTACGGCAAGGTGATGGTCTTTCATGTCTGCTATTCAACATCGCTTTGGAGGGAGTAATACGAAGAGCAGGGATTGACACGAGTGGTACGATTTTCACGAAGTCCGTCCAGTTATTTGGTTTCGCCGACGACATTGATATCATGGCACGTAACTTTGAGAGGATGGAGGAAGCCTACATCAGACTGAAAAGCGAAGCTAAACGGATTGGACTAGTCATCAACACGTCGAAGACGAAGTACATGATAGGAAGAGGCTCCAGAGAGGTCAATGTGAGCCACCCACCACGAGTTTCCATCGGTGGTGACGAAATCCGATAACGCCGATAACGATACCAGCAGAGAAATTCGAAGACGCATAGTGGCTGGAATTCGTACGTACTTTGGACTCCGCAAGACGCTCCGATCGAATAGAGTTCGCCACCGTACCAAACTGACTATCTACAAAACGCTAATAAGACCGGTAGTTCTCTACGGACACGAGACCTGGACGATGCTCGTGGAGGACCAACGCGCACTGGGAGTTTTCGAAAGGAAAGTGTTGCGTACCATCTATGGTGGGTTGCAGATGGCGGACGGTACGTGGAGGAGGCGAATGTACCACGAGTTGCATCAGCTGTTGGGAGAACCATCCATCGTTCACACCGCGAAAATCGGAAGACTAGGTGGAGGACGACTTGCGGACCCTCTGCAGACTGCGTGGTTGGCGAAGTGCAGCCATGAACCGAGCTGAATGGAGAAGTCTTTTATGTGCAGCACAGGCCACTCCGGCCTTAGTCTGATGATAAATAAATTAAGAAGAATAATGTACAAGTAAGGCAATAAGTGGGACATTTGAAATTTATATAACTCAAGTGTACACACTTAATTTTTTTACCGGGATCTCAGCAAAATGTTGAACTTTTACCGAGAATCGCCAGCCGTGCCCCAGCAAACATGTTTTTTGCCGAGATTTCTGTCAAAGTTACTGATAATCAGCAAATAATTTGCCGAAAATCAGCTAACAAACGCTGTTTTTGACGGAATATCAGTTATTTATTTTGCTGGCGCACGGCTGTGCGGATTTTTGCCGAGCTGCAGAAATAAAAACTGAGTGTGTAATTTCGTGTAAACACAAGCTTCAACCGCATACAGCAGTTTCAGTGTACTAAAAAGTTGTGTGCGCCATTTTGCGCCGAAACAAGTTACACGATTCTAAAACACATTTTATCAAATAACTTTTCAATTTCAAGAGATAGAGCTTTGCAATGTTCTACATTTCTTCAAAAACGTGTATTTTTGTTAGCCAAACTACTTTGTAGAAGGTGGTAAAAATTCCTGAAACATAGAAAAAAAGTTATGCCCAAAAAACTGAATTCAGGGCATACACTGAAAACTAAAACTACCCAAAAGTGGGTTGTTTACACTCAAAACCGTGGTTTGGGCCAATAACCCAAATTTGAGTAAAATGGCTTTTCTGGCACTAGGTAGTTTGCCTTTAATCACATGTAAACAATTTACCCAAAGCTGAGTTTAATTTATCCAAAGTGGACCTTGATCAACTCAAAATTGAGAATATTGAATTTACTCCAATTTGGGTTATTGGGCTGAGCAACCCCGGTGAGGTGCTTGCATCTTGCTCTAGTTTTGACAACAATCATGGGAAGAAAAGGGAATACTACCCACAGTTGAGTAAATTTTTCTGCGATATTCGCAGCAGTGCGTATATTGAGTTCAAATTTTGAGTTGATTTGTCTGTCCGTGTATAAGCAATATAAGGGCATAACATACTTTTGCATATAAACTATAAAGACGGATCCATAAAAAAAAGTGAAAAGCGATTCATAAATAACATCTGACTCACAGGGCTGGTAGCGATGAATGCCGTTCAAAATAGTGACTTTAGTAACCAACGATGACGAAAAAGTGACAGAAAAAAAGTTGCAGAAAAAGTGACCAAAAAGTGACTTTCAATTGCAGAAAAATTGACCAAATAGTGACTTTTGCATGAAGTTTTAAACCAGGGATAGAGCTACAACACAGACGAACAGACGTAACACTAGATAAATTACCTTTGACCATGACTTCATTGATCAATTTGAATTTGATTGCTTGCTTGTTTCACAACTAGAGGCGCTAGCGTCGTAATCCTTCAAGTTTGACATTTCACTCCACCACCTTCTTGTGACAATGTCATACGAAACATTCTTTTGTGTAACATCCTCGCAAGATGGTGGTAGAGGAGTCGAGCCATGGATTTTTCAGAAAAATGTTCAAGCTATTACGTCTGTTTGTCTGTGGTTACAAGTAAGTTGCATTAGCATTGTTATGATATAATTTGTAGATTGCAAACTAGTGTTTTATTTTTGAAATCCTTATCTAGAATGCTATCACAAATCAAGAAAAGGCAAAAACAACAAAAGCATGAATATTACTGCTATTGACCACGCTAATCTTCACCATAAAAAGGGAGAGGATGAAACCAAGCGGCCAAGAGCAATGTGACCATGGTATCATATTGAGGCATCATATTAAGTAACACACCACGACAAGGTTTCTACCCGGTTTCATGGGAACGGGAACATTTGTTGTTTAATATGAGCTCGAAGTTTTCTGTATAACAGCAATTTTAGTGCTATAAAATGATCTTATTGATTCCTAGACGGTGCATTATTTGGATTTGTAAGCTAATAAATCTTAGGTAGGACCATTTGGCCGGTGTTCTGCCAAATACACATTTTCTGCCCAAACTTCCGGATAGCAGATCTAATTGATCACAAATAGTATCGAATATCACTCAGCCTCATAACTGTGGATATCCTTCAACAAATTGTCGTATGAATTGATATAAAGTGATTTCCGTTTTTTTTTGGGAACAAAATACAAGTTAGTCAAAAAGCCGCTTAGTGCGGTTTAATATAAAATAATTTAAATAAATAGAGAACTTAAAAAAATACGATTTTACCTGTTATTAAACTATGGTTTAATAACAACTTTAAATGAAGTTTTTGATATTTTGGACTCGACGTGGCATTCTGAGGAAAATTTTTAAAATCCAATAAAATCATGGTCTTTTATTAGAAATCCAGAAATTCTAATAAACTATAGTCTAAATGGCAGACTTTAGTATTGAAGTTAATAAAAATGGGTGGCCAAATAATCTGAAGTAAAAAAAATCTTTTAAATCTAATTAGTTTGTTGTTTTATTTAAGATTTAAAAAACCGACTAATCCATTCACCTCCACACTAGTTTTGGGTATTCTTGATCTTTTTTTCATAAAAATGTGATATTTCTAAAATAATTTCAATAACAAAGTTTAGAATTACACCATGATCCTTTTTCAAGGCGATTTAATTCTCGAGCTTTTTTCTTACAAATCTTACCGGAGTTAGGGGTACTAAATTATAGTAAAAATGAACACCCTCGTTAGCAAAAATGAGCAGCGTCGTGCCTTTTGTTTTTTAAGAAGCCTTTAATCAAACATTTTTTCTATCACGACTTCCTGCATGTGATCCGCAACTCATTTTCGCAAAGCTTGTTTTTACGCACGATCAAAACGCCATCTAGCTTGGGTTTGGGCCAGAATTACTTCCGTCATAACTTGCTTTTTTTCGAGACTTTCCCCGAAGGATTGGTACTCTATTCTCGAGGTCAACCTTTCGCAACAAATCCCATTCGTGAAGAAAAATATCATTGTCGATTTAAATCGGAAACAAACTCACGGTTCCACAACTCACAAACCTTACAACACAGTGGCGTAGCCAGAAAATTGGTCTGGGGGGGGTTTTCCGAACATTTTTTTTTTCGAAAAAAAAAATTTCTTCTGAAAATTTTGTCTCTGGGGGGGGTTTTATGCCCAAAACCACCCCCCTGGCTACGCCACTGTTACAACACACTTGGAACTTTTTTGGTGCATATTTCCCAAATTTTATATATTGCAACCAGACTCACATTTGATTTGGTTGATAACAATAGTAGGTACAAATGATTTTTATTTTGATTTTTTTACAATAGGCAGTGCAAAAATAGTGACTTTAGTGACCATTTTCTGAAAAATAGTGACTTTAGTGACTTTTGGATGCAAATAGTGACTTTTTAGTGACTAGACTCAAAATAGTGACCAAGTCACTAAAAAGTGACTCGCTACCAGGCCTGGACTCAGCACATTCAAAGTTAATTGCCTATTATTATTATTATTATTATTATTTATTCAGACTAAGGCCGAAGTGGCCTGTGCGGTATATAAGAGTCTTCTCCATTCGGCTCGGTCCATGGCTACACGTCGCCAACCACGCAGTCTACGGAGGGTCCGCAAGTCATCTTCCACCTGATCGATCCACCTTGCCCGCTGCGCACCTCGCCTTCTTGTGCCCGTCGGATCGTTGTCGAGAACCATTTTCACCGGGTTACTGTCCGACATTCTGGCTACGTGCCCGGCCCATCGCAGTCGTCCGATTTTCGCGGTGTGAACGATGGATGGTTCTCCCAACAGCTGATGCAATTCGTGGTTCATTCGCCTCCTCCACGTACCGTCCGCCATCTGCACCCCACCATAGATGGTACGCAGCACTTTCCTTTCGAGAACTCCAAGTGCGCGTTGGTCCTCCACGAGCATCGTCCAGGTCTCGTGTCCGTAGAGGACTACCGGTCTAATGAGCGTTTTGTAGATTGTCAGTTTGGTACGGCGGCGAACTCTATTCGATCGGAGCGTCTTGCGGAGTCCAAAGTACGTACGATTTCCAGCCACTATGCGTCTCCGAATTTCTCTGCTGGTGTCATTTTCGGCAGTCACCAGTGAGCCCAAGTACACAAATTCTTCTACCACCTCGATTTCGTCACCACCGATGCAAACTCGCGGTGGGTGGCTCACATTGTCTTCTCTTGAACCTCTTCCTATCATGTACTTCGTCTTCGACGTGTTGATGACTAGTCCGATCCGCTTAGCTTCCCTCTTCAGTCTGATGTAGGCTTCCTCCATCTTCTCCAAGTTACGTGCCATAATATCTATGTCGTCGGCGAAACCAAATAGCTGGACGGACTTATTGAAAATTGTACCACTCGTGTTAATCCCTGCTCTTCGTATTACCCCTTCCAAAGCGATGTTGAATAGCAAACACGAAAGACCATCACCTTGCCGTAACCCTCTGCGGGTTTCGAAGGGACTCGAGAATGCCCCTGAAACTCGAACTACGCACATCACCCGATCCATCGTCGCTTTGATCAACCGTGTCAGTTTATCCGGAAAACCGTGTTCGTGCATTAGCTGCCATAGCTGGTCCCGATCGATTGTATCATATGCGGCTTTGAAGTCGATGAATAGATGATGTGTGGGCACGTTGTATTCGCGGCATTTCTGCAGTACTTGGCGAATGGCGAACACCTGGTCCGTGGTGGAGCGTTCGCCCATAAAACCCGCCTGGTACTGCCCCACGAACTCCCTTGCAGTTGGTGCTAGTCGACGGCATAAAATTTGGGAGAGTACCTTGTAGGCGGCGTTCAGCAATGTGATTGCGCGGTAGTTGCTACAATCCAGCTTATCGCCCTTTTTGTAGATGGGACACACGACACCTTCCATCCACTCCTGCGGCAAAACTTCCTCCTCCCAAATCTTGGTAATGACCCAGTGCAGCGCTCTAGCCAGTGCCTCACCACCGTGTTTAAATAGCTCTCCTGGTAGTTGGTCAACCCCAGGGGCTTTGTTGTTCTTCAGCCGGCCAATCTCCTCCTGGATTTCCTGGAGATCAGGAGCCGGTAGAATTCTGTCCTGCGCGCGTTCTCCCAGGTCCATCACCATACCGCCATCTTCGTCTGCCACATCGCCATTCAGGTGTTCTTCGTAGTGCTGCCGCCACCTTTGGATCACCTCGCGCTCGTTCGTAAGAAGGTTCCCGTTTATGTCCTTACACATATCAGGCTGTGGCACGTGGCCCTTACGTGAACGGTTTAACTTCTCATAGAACTTTCGTGTGTTATTAGCGCGGTACAGTTGCTCCGTTTCTTCACGGTCTCGATCTTCCTGCTGGCGCTTTTTCCTCCGGAAAATCGAGTTTTGTCTGTTCCGCGCCTGTTTATATCGTGCTTCGTTCGCCCTCGTGCGGTGTTGCAGCAATCTCGCCCATGCTGCATTCTTCTCTTCCACTAACTGCTCACATTCGCCGTCATACCAGTCGTTTCTCTGATCCGAGGGCACCGTGCCAAGTGCAGCGGTTGCGGTGCTACCAATGGCGGATCGAATATCTCTCCAGCCATCTTCAAGAGACGCTGCGCCTAGCTGCTCTTCCGTTGGAAGTGCCACTTCCAGCTGCTGCGCGTATTCTTGGGCTAGTCTACCGTCTTGTAGCCGCCCAATGTTAAGCCGCGGCGTCCGACTTCGACGCGTGTTGTACACCGTCGAGAGTTTTGAGCGCAGGCATACTGCAACGAGGTAGTGGTCGGATTCAATATTCGCACTGCGGTAAGTGCGGACGTTCGTGATGTCGGAGAAGAATTTACCGTCGATTAGAACGTGGTCGATTTGGTTTTCCGTTTCTTGGTTAGGTGATCTCCATGTGGCCTTGTGGATATTTTTGCGGGGAAAGAAGGTGCTTCGGACTACCATTCCGCGGGAGGCTGCGAAGTTTATGCATCGTTGGCCGTTGTCATTTGATACGGTGTGCAGACTATCCGGTCCGATGACCGGTCTATACATTTCCTCCCTTCCTACCTGTGCGTTCATGTCACCGATGACGATTTTAACGTCCCGCAGTGGGCATCCATCGTATGTCTGCTCCAGCTGTGCGTAGAACGCTTCTTTCTCGTCGTCGGGTCTCCCTTCGTGTGGGCAGTGCACGTTGATGATGCTATAGTTGAAGAAACGGCCTTTAATCCTCAGCTTGCACATCCTTGCGTTGATTGGCTGCCACCCAATCACGCGTTGGCGCATCTTACCCAGCACTATGAAGCCGGTTCCCAGCTCGTTGGTGGTGCCACAGCTTTGGTAGAAGGTAGCCGCTCGATGCCCGCTTTTCCACACTTTCTGTCCTGTCCAGCAAATCTCCTGCAGCGCCACGACGTCGAAGTTGCGGGGATGTAATTCATCGTAGATCATCCTGTCGCAACCTGCGAAACCTAGCGACTTGCAATTCCATGTTCCAAGCTTCCAATCGTGATCCTGTATTCGTCGCCTAGGTCTTTGCCGATTATATCGAGTCGCATTATCTCTTATATTGTTCGTAATGATTGGTTTTCTAGGCGGCTTATTGGGCCTGCGCAAACCTCCTGTCTCGTCGGAGGGCCGTCGTGTCAGGGCTGTTTAGCGTCCCACCTAACACCAGGACTTGGGCTTGTGCGCTTTGAGCGGCACACGGTCGCTTTGGTGGGGCCTACTTGCGGATACATGCAGCTTTTTATAGAGGTTTAACAGGGCCCACTGTCAAACCCCACCACATCCTAGGCAAGCCCCACAACTCGCAGATGGCCTGGGGAGGGATCGTCAAGCCCTTGGACATAGTCCCTTGCCTATATGCCGGGTATTAAGCCACCCGGTGTGGAAATTAATTACTATGTCTGAAACTTGATTATGCATATGTACAACATGAGATAGATTTAGTTCGGAAAAGGTATTGGAGTGTAACCGCCCCTTCGGTGGGGTTTGATCCCACGACCCCAGTTCGTATGACAGGTGCTTTCCCTACTAAGCTACGAAGGACCTGGTTGACATGTGTACAAAAATGCATATGAGAGACTTAGTTCTGAAAATTTATTGCGAGAGATCGGCTGGTACCTGGTGCTGGGAATTTGGTTTCATCAGTACCCGCTAAGCTGCGGAGGACGACGGAGGTCCTTCGTAGCTTAGTAGAGAAAGCACCTGTCATGCGAACTGGGGTCGTGGGATTAAACCCCACCGAAGGGGCGGTTACCCTCCAATACCTTTTCCGAACTAAATCTATCACATGTTGTACATATGCATAATCAAGTTTCAGACATAGTAACATCTGACTGTTCCTTAAAACGCTACCATTAATCCATAAAATAGTTCAGGTGTAGATTGAAGGGACCAAGGAAACCATCGACATAGGGAGAAATATCGAGATACAGAACATCGAGATGTAGAGAGTCGACTGTAACAAGATTGAAACACCTGAGTGTGCCATGAGATTCCAAAAAGAATCATTTTTCGATCCATAACTAAGCTAAAATTTAGCAATTAATAGGAAAATATGTTCCATTGACATGATCAAGAAAAACAATACAATTCTTGCTATTTTCTTATGAACATATGACAAATGATCCATAAATCTTTATCGTGATCATGATCCATAATTTCAGTAATATGATCCATAATTTTAGTCATATGATCCATAATTCTGGACATTTGATCCAAAACTGTTCAAATGATGCATAGTTTTGGTGATAAGATCTATAAATTTTGAGAAATGATCCAAAAATTTTATAAAATGTGTGGATCAATTAATACAGTTTCATCACTGCTTCATCATTCGATTCCCGGCTGTTTGATATATTTTCATATGCTGATAATGCCGCCGCAGAAATTGATGATTCACACGATTCATATTCAAGCTCCTCGTCATATGCTGGATCTTTGTCGCTGTCTTAAAAAGTTTCCTCGCTGCTAGACATCTTGATTTGATAAGCTTTAACAAGATATCTGTTTCATAGTTAAAGGTTCATTGAAAGTAAAAATACTGCTTACCGAAAGATGATCAAATACCAAACTTCAACAACTTTCGGTATAGTACCAATGAACTTCATAGAATTTCTAATATTGAGACATTGCAACGAATAGCTCCTTGTATACCATTAGTATAAATTAGGATAAGTTCTAACACGATTAATTTACTATACTACCTACACTTTTAAACGTATAATCCCTCATGAATATGGTGGGTGATGTATTCGTAAATGAAGAGATCGATTGTCATTCAACAATATATTTCATATGCCATCAATCACTTTTCATTATGTGCCATTTTTTCAAGCCTTTAATATTTTTTAAAAAATACATCGGATTTTCCTGGAGCCTTATTTTGAAACGAAGAATATCGTGCAACATTTATCTAAAAACAAATATTTTTTGTCACAACCCTTTGCTTCCTTAACCTTACCCTTAGGGTATTAGTTTCCACGAAAATACTCAATCTGCTAACTGATCCTAAGATTGAGTGCTTTCATGGAGATTATTTATCCTGTTCTTTGACATAAGGACGCATGCAACGGAATTCAAAAATGGTTACCCCAGTTCTTATCTTGTGTTTTTCGATGAGTCAAAAATAACTTAATAGTCAATCAACATATCTGGAAAAATTACAGTAAAAACGAAAATTATTGTTGCCTGGTTCCTTTTTGTTAATAATTGTGCTACAGATTTGAATCGTAAGGTTGTTTTGATATTGGATTCTAAAGCAGCCTTAGCCTTAGAATCAGGGTTTCGACTTTTCGTTTCAATGAGACCAAAGCAAGCGTTTTTCGGGCCAAGGGAAAATCTTGTTTCGTTGTTTATGTTGAGGATCATCTTTCACCCATCAATCTTTTCTCTAGAATTAGCATTGGAAGATGAACGAAAATCTTGCCTATTAGATGAAAATCCTTTTTCGTTTCATTACTTTCACCTCTCACTCACTTTTCGCGAGAATTATCACAGAACAATTACAAAATTGTATGGCCGCGCCGGGATTCGAACCCAGAATAGTAACAATAATAGCTGTGGAGATGCGCTTACTTTAGCCACACCACCACGCTATCTGTATGAAAGCGTTAAGTTATTTGTTCCACATAAGCTACTACCATTTGCATTGATGATGCCACGAAAAGACTCGAATATGAAAGAAAAAGAGCAAACCAACGTGTTGTGACCCTTCCGGTGTAGTGATCAGATCCCAAAATAAGACGCACAAGACACTTCCGATTGTTCTAAACACTCCGTTTTATTCAATAACTACTTTATTGCTTATTCTAACTTTATTTAAAAAACTACGGATACAGGTTAACAATTTAGTAGCTGACCGCGCTCGGAAAGGACCCAATTACGAATAACGAAATTATTTCAAAAATTGCGCGCGCTACATATTTCTGTTCGGGCTCTATTCAAACCGTTTCGGCTGATATTCGGACACCAATCGTGTGTCTCGGAAAAGCTTTTCATTCGAGCAATTTTGGGCATTGCAAACTACACTACCAAATGAATATTGTCTAAGCTACATGCTACATTCTCCCGTAGTAGCGTTTGTCGACTATAACATCTACATAGCCGGCCACCTAAATTTGACGTTCCAAATTTACAACAAAACAAGAAAACAGACATAGCTTCATCGTTGTACCACTAGGAATGACTTATTTTCTATAATTATACACTAATATTTGCTTATTTTTAGGACTTTAGCTGGCAGGTGTCGAGATCTCATCGGTGTTGTGTTGTTGGTCGCATGGTAATGGGTAGATACGCGAGATTGAACGTTTGTAGGTTCCACTCAAAGTTCGTAGTGTCGCAACGCGAACTACGCCATCATCTCCAGGGTGATTTTGCACAATTCGTGCCAGCGGCCATGATATAGATGGTTTTCCTTCATCTTGTACCAACACAATTTGCCCAACTTGGATGTTCGTCGCTGATCCAGCCTTCTTCCTTTGATGGTTCTGCTCGTAGAGGTACTCCTTACGCCATCGATCCCAGTGTTGTTGGACCAGCTTCTGCAGTTCGTGGTAATGTTGCAATCGGTTGCTAGGGATACTGGTGTAGTCTGGCTCCGGCAGACTTTGTAGCGACGTACCGACTAGGAAATGGCCAGGTGTGAGAACGACGATCACCCGACAATGATGTCAGCGGGCGACTATTCATGTTGGCTTCGATTTGGGTCAGGATGGTCGCGAAATCTTCATAGGACAGTTGAGTGCTTCCGAGTGTTTTCACCAAAGACGTTTTAGCTGTTTTGACGGCCGCCTCCCACAATCCGCCGAATGAAGGTGCTCGCGGTGGTATGAAATACCATTGAATTCGCTTCAGGCTGCATTCGTTGTTGATTGCTTCTCTCGTGCGCTTGTTCTCCAAAAGACGATGCAGTTCAACCAGGGTGTTATTTGCTCCTCTAAAATTTGTACCATTGTCGGAGTGTATTTCCGTTGGCATGCCGCGCCGGGCGATGAAGCGGCGTAGTGCGGCGATAAAGGCTTCTGTTGACAGATCGCATACTAGCTCCAGATGTACGGCCTTTGATGCAAAGCATACAAAAACGCAATGAAGGCTTTTCGTGCCGCAGCTCGTCGGTGTACAGGCTTCAAGTAGACAGGGCCACAAAATCCACTCCGGTCACAGCGAAAGCTCTATTTGGTGCGGTGCGTTGCTTCGGTAATTGGCCAACGGGTTGAACGATAGGGGTAGGGTTTTGACGAAAGCATTGCAAACACTTACGGAACACAGAGGTGGCGACTAGTTTGCCGTTTACAGGCCAAAATTCTTGGTGCATAGAGGCAAGTGTCATGCGAGGCCCAGAGTGCATACAGAGTTTGTGGTAGTATTCGGTGATTAGGTATGTGAGAGGGTGATGCTTTGGAAGGATGATAGGGTGCTTTGTTTGGTATTTTTCAGAAGAGTGATCCAGACGCCCACGCAGACGAATCAGGCTATTCTCGTCTAGGAATGGATGAAGCAGGCGTAGTGGTGATCGTTTAGAAACCGGTCGATTTTTAGCCAAATCCTTGAGCTCTTCCGTAAAAACCTCCTGTTGTGCAACCCTTGAAAGGACTTCCTTGGCCTGTTCCAATTCATGGACTGATACGAATG
This sequence comes from Armigeres subalbatus, assembly GCF_024139115.2. Taxonomy (NCBI): domain Eukaryota; kingdom Metazoa; phylum Arthropoda; class Insecta; order Diptera; family Culicidae; genus Armigeres; species Armigeres subalbatus. The sequence goes on from NC_085140.1 coordinate 77,408,468, forward strand.
TATTAGGACTAGGAGCGAATTTTCGTTGACATTGGTTTTTGAAGCGAAGAAGTAGAGCTGTTATTCTAACCAGTCTTTGGAAGGAAGAGTATCGGTAGAACAGAAAATTATGGTCCGATCCTGTTTGTGCCACAAAAACCGATTTTCGTCGCTCCAGAAGATCTTCGGATGGAACTACGTTTGACTTCTTAGGCCAGTCGTTTTTTCCTCGTGATAGCCATGATGGTCCACTCCCCCAAATAGTGTTTCCGATCAATTCCTTGGGAAGCATTCCCCGCGAAACGTGGTCCGCTGGATTTTCGTTTCCGCTCACGTGGTTCCATGAATGGCCATGCGTTAGTTGCTGGATTTCTGCCGTACGGTTGCCGATGAAATTTTGCCATGAATTTGGTGTTGCTTGAATCCAGTGCAGAGTTACAGTCGAGTCTGTCCAAAACCAGCATCGAGTACCTTCCATGCGCAAAGCTTTCGATACTCGAGCGTACAACCTAGCCCCAAGTAAAGCAGCACAAAGTTCGAGTCGCGGTAAACTAATGCGTTTTAGTGGTGCAACTCTGGATTTGGCCGCAATTAGTTGAATCTTTGTATTTCCTTCCTGGTCTTCCGAGCGTGCGTAGATACATGCACCATATCCTGCTTCTGATGCATCCGTGAACACGTGAAATTCAATCGATGATGATCCCAGCAAGAAAAGGTATCTCGGAACCTTGTATTCTTCCAGGCATTGTAATTGTGAAGAAAATTCCTCCCATTTCACCATAACGTCATTCGGTACTTGATCGTCCCATCCAGAATTCGCAATCCAAAGCTGCTGCATACGAATTTTTGCCCATGCCACGACTGGTGACACCAAACCAAGCGGGTCGTACAGCTTCGCAATCGTCGAGAAAATTTTGCGTTTCGTTAAATAGCCCTCGTGTGTGGGTGGTTGAACCTCGATGCAAAACTGGTCTGGTCCGGTCTCCCAACCTACTCCTAACGTTTTTATTTTTGTAGATCGTCGAAGTGCAATGTTGCCTCTCCTCCCAACAGTTCCTTGGGAATCTTACGCAGAACTTCCACCTTGTTGGAGCACCATTTCCGCAACTCGAGACCTCCTTGCGACATCAGTGTTTGCACTTCTTCTTGAAGTTCGATAGCTTCGGGTACAGAATCAGCTCCGGATAAAAAGTCGTCCATGTAGAAATCTTCCTGCACCGCTGAAGTAGCAAGATCCCATTTGTTCTTCGAGTCCAAAGCCAGTTGCTTCAAAACTCGAGTGGCAAGGAAAGAAGATGGAGTTAAACCATAGGTGATTGTTTGGAGCTCGTACACTTGAAGGGGTTCTACAGTGCTAAATCTCCATACAATTCTCTGAAGAGGTGTGTCGTCTTCATGAACCCTGATCTGTCGGTACATTTTAGTGACATCAGCGACTAATGCGACAGCATGTTTTCTGAAACGGAGCATCAAGTCGAGGAGATCGTCTTGTATATTTGGACCAGCAAGCAGAGCATCATTCAGCGAGTAATTAGTAGACGTTTTAGCAGACCCATCAAAGACTACGCGCACCTTGGTAGTCGAACTTGAGTCCTTAAACACCGGGTGGTGCGGGAGATAACAGACCGTTTTTCCTTCATCCAATTGCGGGTCGCTAGCCTCGCCTATACACTTCATGTGGCCCAAACTCAAATATTCTTGCATGAAGTCTGAATACTGCTTGCGCAAACCAGAATCTTGCTCCAAGCGTTTCTCGATTTGGGAAAACCGTCGTATCGCACCTTGTTTAGACTCTCCAATCATGTCGTAGAAATCCATGCGTTTAGGGTAACGAACCGTATATCTTCCCGTACCGTCTCGTGTATGCGTACTAGTAAAGTGCGCCTCACAGTCTTCTTCCTCTTGCGAATATGGTGTTTTGTTCGAAAGTTCCTCCAAAGCCCAAAACTTTTCAATAGTTTTCTCGAACGGTTCTATTCTAGCTACGTGACAACTGACATTGCTTATTTCATCCATGCATTTGGATTCACCTGTCGCAACCCATCCGAATATTGTTTGCACGAACACAGGAAGAGCATTTCCAAACTTTCGAACCTGCAACCGGCCACCATCACGTACTAGAAAGTCGTAGAAGTATTGAGCACCCAGCACTAAATCGATCGGAGCCGAGACAAAAAATTCCGGATCCGCTAGAGCTATATCGGAAGGAGGATTCCAGTGCATCAACGGAATAGACCGTGAAGGTTGATCGTCGGTAACTTTATCCAAAACCAGAAATTCCATTGCAATCGAATACTTCTGGACGCGTGAAGATATTGTGGTGGAGACTTCAAATGCCGATTGGCTGCGCGATCCTCCGATTCCCGTTATTACCACCTTCCTATCCAGTCGAGAAAGCCGGAGAAGTTGAAATAGTCTCCTTGACATCAGATTAGCCTGCGAGCCAGAATCTAGGAGAGCTCGTGCGATGTGCGTCCTTCCCAATGCATCTTTCACCTTCAACAACACCGTCTGCAGGAACACGTGCGACCTAGTATTTCCTACCGCCAAATTCGATGATATTGTTGCCGTCGAAGGACCCACAGTAGTAGAAGGGTTTGAACCACCACCAGATGAAGATGTACCAGGTAACTGTACGTCAACATTCGCTGCTGGAGAGATATTGGAAGAGGGACCAGAACCAGAACCAGGGAAACCAGGGTGCAGCAACGAATGATGCTTCTTCGAGCAAGTTTTGCATCGGTACTTTGACGGGCAATCTCGAGCCAAATGATTTCGTCCCAGACAATTACTACATAACCGCTTGGAGTTGGTGAGTTGCAGCCTTTATCAACAGGAAGTTTCGCAAAGGCTGGACACCGAGAGATCCAATGTTTGTCTTGGCAGGCAAAACAGTTCGAGGAGAAATTTTCAGTCGCCGAGTTGACCGAAACCTTGGCCATTCGAGGCTTGAAACTATTATGTGGCGAAGACGTAGTCGGAACGAATATATGCTGATCAACAGAAACTGCATCCAAAACTCGAGTCTGCTTTTTGAGAAACTGCACCAGCGATGTAAATGTAGGCTCCTTTTCTGGTGCGACGTTTTCCTCCCACCGCTTTTGCGTAATTTCGTCGAGTTTCGAAACCATCAAATGCACTAACATCGCACCCCAACCGTTGGTCTTCTCTCCAAGTTGATCCAAAATTTTTGTGTTCCGCTCAAAGCAATCGATGAGATCATGCAACGCAACAGCAGATTCCTTTTTTATCCTCGGATATTCAAAAAGCGCGTTCATATGTCGTTTCTTGAGAAGGTAGTTGTTTGAGAAACGAGCCACCAAACCATCCCAAGCAACCCTATAGTTAGCATCGCTCATAGAGTAAGAATCTACCAATTTCAACGCATCGCCTTTGAGAGAAGCACGCAAGTAGTGAAATTTTTGAATATTACTCAAATCGGCAGAAGAGTCAATCAAAGCCACAAACGTGTCATGAAATGGCAACCAATTTTCAAAATCTCCGTTGAACTTTGGCAGATTGATTTGAACAAGTCAAACCGCAGCTTGTACATTCGAGGTGTTGTTATTAGGTTGTGTGTTTTGTGTTGCATGCTGTCTCGCTAACTTATTCGCCAGCCGTGTAATATTTTTCCTCGAATTCCACTCGCAATTGCTGTAGTTCTTTAAGCCTTCGATGTCGCCCTTTACCTCCTCGAATTCCTTCCACTTCTGCTCGAGCTTCTCCATGCGTATGATGACCTGCTGATGATCGAACTGAACGGTGCTGTTCAGGTACTGCTCGATGCGCATGACAAATTCGACCACGTTGTCCCTGGTGCGCATAAGCAACTTCTGCTTCTTCGACATGATGATGATTTCCTTGAAGCCTTGAACTGTAAGGAAAGCAACCAGCGAAGCACCTTCTAACGGAAATAATCGTTTTCTGGACAGAAACTCACCTGGTGAGCCTGTCAATCAGGCCTTGTATAATAATGATTCAGCGACGGCAACGGCAATCAGACCAGACAATAAATGGTACGTAGCACTGTAAAACATGAAGAAGCGAAGCACCTTCTAACCAGATTTATCGTTTGTTGGACAGGAACTCACCTGGTGAGCCTGTCAACTAGGCCTTGTATGTAAATGGATTTAGCGCCAAACACAACGATAATATCGACCCGGTACTCAAAGATGACGATTTCTGTGGAAATACAAGCAGCGAAGCACCTTCTAACGAGAATTACAGTTGATGGACAGAAACTCACCTGGTGAGCCTGTCAATTAGGCCTTGTATAAATGTAATTCTCCTACAGCAACGGCTTTTTAGAATGGGTAAAATTCTAAGAACACGAACTGGAACTCCATTCGTTGGGATTCGTCCTCCGTAGGTTTTAGCGGTACGATATTTGGAGCAGATAGCGATGGCGTCTCAAGAAAGCACAGAAGTGAACGTATTGTTCTGAAATTCCAACAAGAGAAGCACCTTCCAACCAATAAAAAGATGTCTGGACAGAGACTCACCAATTGAGCCTTTTGTTAAGGCCTTGTATAATAAAAGTACACCAGCTCTTGTTGGCCAATTCCACACGCCGAAATACCGATCGTATCCGCTGTCCAAATGTCCAATTCCGAGACGCAAGGTCCGAGTAATGCCACTAATAAACCGTTGATGAAACCGCGATGGCTACGTCCAAAGATCGTCACGATCTCGATGGCGGTTGGTTCCGTATAATAGAGTGTAGATCACTATTGTCCAAGGTTCCAATGGCGTCTCGGCGTCGATTCCTTCCTAGATCACTATCCTGGTCACGGCACCAATGTTGTGACCCTTCCGGTGTAGTGATCAGATCCCAAAATAAGACGCACAAGACACTTCCGTTTGTTCTAAACACTCCGTTTTATTCAATAACTACTTTATTGCTTATTCTAACTTTATTTAAAAACTACGGATACAGGTTAACAATTTAGTAGCTGACCGCGCTCGGAAAGGACCCAATTACGAATAACGAAATTATTTCAAAAATTGCGCGCGCTACATATTTCTGTTCGGGCTCTATTCAAACCGTTTCGGCTGATATTCGGACACCAATCGTGTGTCTCGGAAAAGCTTTTCATTCGAGCAATTTTGGGCATTGCAAACTACACTACCAAATGAATATTGTCTAAGCTACATGCTACATTTTCCCGTAGTAGCGTTTGTCGACTATAACATCTACACAACGTTTAGCGGCAATCAAAGTGAGCGAAAAATTGTTATCACTCTCCAGGCTGTTTTTCTTTCCCGAAAAGCGATTTCTCCCCGAAAACTTTCCCGAGGGAAAATCATGTGCTCCTGAGATTGAGTGAGCATTATGAACCCTGCTTAGAATATATTTCGATGAGAATACTCATCTTTTTGTTTATTTATTTTAAATAACTTTGAAACTCATAAACATTTTCTGGAAAAAATATTTCCTAAATATTCATGATTTCAGCGTCAATCCTAGTGCTAATTTTAGAACACGGCACTATGTTAGCATATTATACATTCAGGATACAAGGTCTCCAGACTACTACGCAGTAGTAAACCTGACAAATAGTGGAAGGAACAATGTGACACACTTTCACGTTATATAAGGAAATTAATGCGCTTCTGCAACAAACGCCGCACATATCACCGCCCGCAGATGGGCCAGACCGAGTGCAGCGAGCTAATCTTCATCGAGCCATAAGCAGTTTAGAATTGATATAAATTCATGAAAAAACAAGAAACTGCAATTGGTCCTCACCGTCGCGTCGCCGTCGAGTCCCAAATGCAAATCAGCAGTCGGCCCCTGGTAATGATAATAATAGTAAAGAGTGGTGAATCCGAGACAGATTGATCAAAACAAGTCTTGGGCGACATGCATGGACAAATCGCACCGAGACCGCAGTCTGCCACGTCGTTTATTTAGATGATTTGAATACGCGGGCATAAACAAGAGGCGACTCCAGGCGTGGAACGACACGCTATATGGAAACATCTGGACAATGAATAATGGGGCTGCGTTTTGGTGTAGATCGCTTCGGCTTCTTATGCTTATGTGATTCTGATGCATAATGCACACCGTCTCGACGGGACTTTGTTGTTTGACCTAAATAATCTCAGGTGTTGATTAGCAAGTCTATCTTTGCTAGAGTACAATCTCTGCTATTTATAAATTGATAGTAGTTATGTAAAACACATCTTTTTTAATTTACTGCTTCGAATCAGTATTAGGCTGGAAAAGGATACTTCAAATTCCAGCTGGGTTTAAATATGTAAGGATATTGATATTCCACGTAGTTCGCTAATAGAATATTCTCATGTGCACACTTCAACCATATATGGCGTTAAAAATAGACTTTAGGACAAATCCGAAGGACATGTCCGTATGTTTGTGCACCCCGACAGCCCTGTATTGATAACATCAAATCTAAATAAACAACTCGACTCTCTTGAGATGCCAGCATCAATGTGACTGCATCTGGAAGAATCTAAAATGCACTAACTTAACTTAAACATAATATGTTCCACCACGATAAATAACGATCACATATTGAAAATTTATACCACCCCCAGAAGCACCTAAATTTATTTTTCTGGTTCTTAGGCATTTTCTTCAGCTAAATTTACTAAAAAGTCATAGAATTAGCCCTCTAAACATCTAGTATCAATGACAAAGTGGTAGATAATAGTCTAAAGAAGCTATTAATTTATTTATTTACCTGTCATAAGACGAGTTTATACAATCCCATTGAATTCCACCACTTAATTGTATCTTGACAGATACGTATTTCGACCTCAACAGTAAGGCCGTCCTCAGTGTCTCGTACTTGACTCGACTTAAGTCGAGTGGAAATTAAAATTAATAATTAAATATAAGCTTTAGGCATAAATTAAAAGCTTTATATTTTTGAGAATGAGGAAATGTCATTTACATACAATATAAATAAAGAGGGCCAAGATGGGAGCCTTGTGGAACTCCTGAAGTGACTTGAATGGGATTGGATTTCTTTCTATTAAATTTAATAATAAGATTCAAGCCATCTAAGGAGTCCTGGCTCAATTCCAATTTTTTGCAATTTGAAGAGTAACAATGAAATGTCAATGCGATCAAACGCCTTGCTAAAGTCAGTGTACAGAGGTTCCACGTAGTTACCATTATCCATCGCATGGAGAGTATAATCAATGAATTCTATTAAATTTGTAGCGGTTGAGCGACCTTTAAAAAATCCGTGCTGTTTATTTGTAATTCTGTTTTTAAGTTGTGAAAATAATTTTTCATTAATACTAGATTCAAAAAGTTTAGGAATGCAAGAGATGATGGCTATTCCACGACTAATGCTTTTATTATGTGGAGTAAAATTGATGCATTCAGACGATATTTCTATGAAAAAGTCTGAAAAATCACAAATCTCGTTTGATGCACCTCTAAATCTTCATGGATTTGGCTGAAAATTGGTCAGCAGACTCCATTTAAGATACACCCGATTCTTTTTTTACACGGGGGATGCGTGCCGTGTGAAAAAAATCCGTGTAAAAATAATCCGTGTTATTTCGAGAAACCGTGTAAAAATAATCCGTGTTATTTCGAGAATCCGTGCAAAAAAATCCGTGCTATTTCGAGAAACCGTGTAAAAAAGCCGTGCAAAAATATCCGTGTAAAAAAGTCACCGGGTCTTTGTTAATCTGGGGATGCGTTCCGTGTAAAAATAGATCCGTGTAAAAAAATCCGTGTTATTTCGAGAATCCGTGAAAAAAAAAATCCGTGCTATTTCGAGAAACGGTGCAAAAAAAAAGTATAAAAAAGCCGTGTAAAAAAAATCCGTGCGAAAATAATCCGTGAAAAAAAAGAATCGGGTGTACTCATTGAAATAGAGGGGTGGCGCTTTGAATCTGAAATACTTTTGCAAAAGGGTAAACAGATCTATTATATATAGATATAATATAGTATAATATAATATAATGTAATTCAAGATGGTCTTTAGAAATATTGTCGCGATTATCTTTTTTTAGAATGCTGCGGCAGTCTTACACTCGCAGGCTTGACTGCGAAGGTAAACGTCAAGATAGTCGCCGTGTTAAAATATAGGCAGAATTTTCCCGCTCAAAACAAAACCACGTGCTTTTCGCGAAATGACAGCAGTGTTCGATTGTATTAGTGAGAGGCAATCGGAGTCACTTAGTACATGGAGAGTGTTTATCATGGCAAGTGCATACTTGACTCTGTTGTGTTTAGTGACCGTTGCGATTACCTAAGAAGCAATAAGCAGGAAGCCGCAGTATTCTATTTTATCTCGAGATGCATAATATCATTTCGCGTAACACATCGGTTACAAAAAAAAACAGTATTGAGAAATATATTTCGGTAACATGGACTAATTTGAAGATGAGTAATTCTCGCTGAGACCGTCCCAGTATGTGTACGAGGTTCTCAAAAATGCCTGAATTCATGTTCCCTCAAAACTTGTCGGCGAGCGTATGAAAGATCTGAGTTGAATTCCTAAGCAATATGGACTCCTGTTTGTTATACACAAAATGAAGTTAACCCAATTGGTAAGAAAATAATCAAATCGACTTCTGTGAAACATTTTTCATGCCTGCCATATCCTAACGGAACTATCAAATCTATACTTTCGCCTCTAATACTATCATGAACATGTACAACTAACTTTGGAAGATGATATTAGCATTTCCATATCATCAACATAAGTTTGAGCTACATGTGGATGTTTATAATTAAAAAAGTTAACAATTTTTCCACAACATATACAAAATGATGTTCAATTATGTATCAGAGATGAATTACATATTGTAAATCTGCGGCTCTCAACCTTTTAATTGAAAGATACCCCTTCAAACTTTTACATTCATTAAGGTACCCCCAATTTTTTCGTTGTGAATAAACTTAAGTATAACGCATACGATATATGTAAAACGGTCCTGAAAACTAACGGAATGCATGGCTGTCCAAAAGTTGTCTGATATCTTCATTATTCCGTGAAACTTTTCAATTCAAATTAAGTTTATATATCAAGCTTCCTATAAGATTTTCAGGAGTTTTGGTAGATTCTGAGCATCCTGAAAGGAAGTTTTCGAGCCTCTTGAAAGGAGGCTTCCAAGCCACTAAACAGGGTTTCCACGTTTCTCGATAGAAAGCTTCCGAGCGTCTCCCAAGCCTCTTGAAAGGAGGGTCCAAAGCCTCTCAAAATGAGGCTTCAGATGTTTTTGAAATGAGGCTTCAGATCTTCTTGAAATGAGGCTTCCGAGCCTCTTGAAAGGAGGCTTCCGAGCCTCTTGAAAGGAGGCTTTCGAGTCTCTTGAAAGGAGGCTTCGCCTTTTGAAAGGAAGCTTCCGAGCGTCTTGAAAGGAGGCTACCGAGTCTCTTGAAAGGAGGCTTCCGAGTCTCTTGAAAGGAGGCTTCCGAGCCTCTTGAAAGGAGGCTTCCGAGCCTCTTGAAAGGAGGCTTCCGAGGCCTCTTGAAAGGAGGCTTCCGAGGCCTCCTGAAATTGGCTTGCGAGGCCTCTTGAAAGGAGGCTTCCGAGCCTCTTGAAAGGAGGCTTCCGAGCCTCTTGAAAGGAGGCTTCCGAGCCTCTTGAAAGGAGGCTTCCGAGCCTCTTGAAAGGAGGCTTCCTAGCCCCTTGAAAGGACGCTTCCAGGCCTCTTGAAAGGAGGCTTCTGAGCCTCTCAAAATGAGGCTTCCGAGCCTTTCGAAAGGAAGCTTCCGAGCTTCTTCAAATGAGGCTTCCGAGGCCTCTTAAAGGAGGCTTCAGGCCTCTTGAAAGGAGGCTTCGAGCCTCTTGAAAGGAGGCGTCCGAGCCTCTTGAAAGGAGGCGTCCGAGCCTCTTGAAAGGAGGCTTCCGAGCCTTTTGAAAAAGGAGGCTTCCGAGCATCTTGAAAAAGGAGGCTTCCGAACCCCTTGAAAGGAGGCTTCCAAGCTTCATAAAGGAGGCTCCCAAGCCTTATGAAAAAAGGCTTCCGGACCTCATGAAATAAGGCTTCCGAGCCTCTTGAAAGGAGGCGTCCGAGTCTCGTGAAAGGAGGCGTCCGAGCCTCTTGAAAGGAGGTGTCCGAGTCTCTTGAAAGGAGGCTTCCGAGCCTCTTGAAGGAGGCCTCCCGGCCCCCTGAAAGGAGGCCTCCGAGCCTCTTGAACGGAGGCTTCCGAGCCTCTTGACAGGAGGCTTCCGAGCCGCGTGGATGGCGGCTGCCGAGGCACCTTAAAGGAGGCTTCCAAGCCTCTTGAAAGGAGGCTTCCGAGCCTCTTGAAAGGAGGCTTCCGAGCCTCTTGAAAGGAGGCTTCCGAGCCTCTTGAAAGGAGGCTTCCGAGCCTCTTGAAAGGAGGCTTCCGGGCCTCTTTAAAGGAGGCTTCCGGGCCTCTTGAAAGGAGGCTTCCGAGCCTCTTGAAAGGAGGCTTCCGAGCCTCTTGAAAGGAGGCTTCCGAGCCTCTTGAAAGGAGGCTACCGAGCCTCTTGAAAGGAGGCTACCGAGCCTCTTGAAAGGAGGCTTCCGAGCCTCTTGAAAGGAGGCTTCCGAGCCTCTTGAAAGGAGGCTTCCGAGCCTCTTGAAAGGAGGCTTCCGAACAGCTTGAAAGGAGGCTTCCGAGCCTCTTGAAAGGAGGCTTCCATGCATCTTGAAAAGAGATACAATCTGATTGTTCAACACTCAAATACGCTCATACTTTTTCATTGGTAAAAACTAGCCAGCGAGTAAGAATCGTTTGAAAATTGTATCTTAATTTGAAGCATTTACCTTTACGAAAGCATAACGCTTAATAGAAGATTTAACTAGACTGTTGACATTTAGCTGGTACATATTAGTGAGGTTTATATTTAAATAATAACTCTGTGTTTATTATCGTTTGAGTCCAAAATTTAAGAAGTTATAGTCGGCGCAACTCGTCTACAGTTCTAATTTGTAAATTTCTCGAATGAAAAATAGCAATCAATATCTCAGAAAACGGTTCAGCACAACACTGTTCAGAATCCTTTTATCTTTTGTCCCACAGCTGGTTGTAGTGACAGGATTCAATAGGGTTTGATTTCCTGATTGCCATGTATATTATGAACAAGTCAAAGTTTAGAAATAAAATAATTACACAATTATCAAAACTGTATCAATAAGCTTTTAATGAAATTGTGATACATCCGCCATTCTGCATTTCTGTCCGAGCCAGTGAAACTACCCCCAGGTGTACATGTATCCCAGGTTGAGAACCGCTGCTGTAGCTTATGCAGAAGGGTGCCAATGGTATGTATGGGAAAAAAAAATGTCATCGAATTTCAAAAATGACATTGCTCATAAGTTTCGTCACCTCAAAATATTACCCCATGCAAAATTTAAGCTCAATCGGACATGATTTAGGGGTGCGTAAAATTGATCAAAGTTTTGACATTTTTACCCATGAAAATTTTCCCATGACCAAAGGAAAAGTCGAAAATCGATTTTTTGTTTTGTTTGTTTTTTTCAAAATATTTTTTTTAATGGCACCGGATCTCGACGTTTCATGCATTTTTAAGTCATTTGGAATCAAAAATAAAAATTCGATTTTCGACTTTTCCTTTGGTTTCCCCTTTTCATGGGTAAAAATTTAAAAATTCTGAAGAATTTTAGGCACCCCTAAATCATGTCCGATTGAGCTCAAATTTTGCATGGGGTCATATTTTAGGGTAATGAAACTAGTGAGCAATATCGTTTTTTGAAATTCGAAAATGCCATTTTCATTGGCACCCTATTATGCACCGATACCAAAATTTTAGGTATTCATCTCGTCCATAGTGATCAATGATCAATGTCGTTTTAAACGAATTAAAAAGGACGAGAAAATTGTATAGTTCCAAAATTATTAAAATCGGTCAGTAACGGCAAAGATATTGTGAAATGGTTATTGGCAGTCTAATGTTGCATAAGGGGGAAACATAAAAGATGATATTCAAAAAATATGCACAAGAAATTTACACATACTCAGCAGCTATTTTTTGGAATGACGCGTTTAAAAATGACGCACTAGGTCAAGTTGTTCAACATAATAGTAGTTTTTGTTTTGGAAATATCAGGAAAATTGTTGATTCTAATGTTATCAATTTGAATTCAGGTGCTGCGAGACCCTAAGTTTAAAATTTAAAAAATATAAATTGTTGAATTTGAAATTTGAATTGGCCAATATATCAAAAATAAATTCAACATATTTGTAGTTCACTGCCAAAATTTCAGCTCAATTGGTCATCGGGGTACAAAGTTACAGCTTGACAAAGTTGACCATTTTGTATGAAAAACGGCTTCCGCTGCTATTATTCTGAACACAGGTGTATATATGTATATATACAATATTTAAATTTTGATCCAACTTGTATTATTGTTTCAGAATCATGTAGCTCGAAGGGCAACATCAACCCTCTTTCAAGTTCGTGATTCAATTCATTGACATATTTTGATCTATCAATAAAACTAGGGTAAATGATAAATTACTAAGCACGTTTCAACAATATTATTTTTCCCAGAATAAGCTCAAATATAATTTCACTTAACTTTGATATATATTCGAAGGCTCTCCCGGGCAGAAGCCATAAACAGAATAACAAAACATGATATGGATTTGATTGATATAAGAAATAAAATAATAGGCAACAATATCAAAAATTGCAAATTTAAATAGCATCATTTAAATATCAAGATATGCTATGTATAAGAGCATACTAATGGCACTTGATAATGATCACTTAATACAAATAGCATAACTTGATGTCATAATGATTTTTAGTGCAAAATATTGATATTGTCGTCTGATCTTTTATCTCTTATATCAATCATGTCCATAACTCATTTTGCTATTTTATCAACATTTGATATTATTGAACTATTTTCGTCTACTCGGGCTCCGCTACTATTTTAATAATGAAATTCTAACGGTCCAAAGGAATGCATTTTTCGAGCCCAAAATTATAACTCCAATTACTGGTACAATGTTTCAATATTTGCGATATTTTTTAATTTGCGTTCCTATAGTTGCGAATCCCATTGTTCTCTTATGGGACTCGCAACTAAAGAAACATCTCCGCAACTATTGGTACATAGACGAAAAAATATTAAGGTATTTTGAGGATATTCACAAGCTTCGAAGGGCTACCAAAGATTTTTTTTGCTCGGATCGGGTACTGCCAGTTCAACTCACTGTTTCACAGTGTGGGCTGCTGTGATTGATTTGTCAATTTTGAGTAAGGTACACTGGGGGAAATGGAAAAAGGGGGTAAGTGTAAAAATCGACTCGAAAAATTTCAATTGTACAGACTTTACAGTCTTTACCACATCATAACATTGTGCAAAAATATACTTTAATGTGCACACTAATACTATGTTGAAATCTGTGTTATGCATACACTAACGCAGTTTAAGCTGGAGCTGTCATTTTTGGTTTCGCGAAAAGTTAATTTTTGCATTAATGAAATCAATTCTTACTTGCTCCTTTTTCGTGTGATTTTGCACCACAGGTGACCATTATAATACAATTAAACTAATCACATTCAGTTTGTAGTGGTTTGTACGATGAAAGCAAATAATTCAAAGATTTTACACTTACCCCTGGTATCGAACACTGCGGGGAAAGTGGATAATGTTCTGATCACGCAATTTTTTCTTCCCCCAGGGTTTATTTCGATAGCTGTGAATCCTAATATGTTCCTTCTTTGTTATCATTATGATTTCAGTGGTGATTGGACATAAGAAAACCCTTGATTAATCCACACCTATCGGTGTTGATGCCTTTCACATGTTTTACATATGAAAAAAATGTATGAGAAAGATAAAAATAGCACTGATAGGTGAATATATTCCATAATACATATTTATTTGTGTTCATAACAAGTTTCACTGTTGAATGCAATTTGTTGCGGAGAAATCGGTTAGGGACAAGTGCGTGAAAATAGGTTATTATTTTGTACGTGTATTGTGCACACACATACATACAAACACGCACACACAGACATCATCTCAATTCGTTAAACTGAGTCGATAAGTTTATAACACTGTAAGTCTCATTCTTCCTCAAAAAAGTTCATCTTTGGGGCGAACATACAGATTTTACACACTTAGTGTTCGAGAAGGCCCAACCTACCCACTCCTAGCTATTACAAGAATTCCTTGGGGACCTATTCCTTTAATCCAACGAAATTATTCAACAAAACATACTCAGAGCAATAACCATCTTGATTTTAATCATATAACACTACTCATCACAATTGAAGGTCAAGATAACTTGGGTTTTCCACTTACCCCATTTCACTGGGTTAAGTGGAAAAATAACTCCTAAATTTCAAATCTATTTTTATAAATTTCAAGCGACTAAAATGGCATGAATTACCGCACAGTTGGTGCAAAATGGACTGTTTTTGAGAGCCCATAATGATTGAATGCATTTAGATCATTTAAACTGCTTTTACAATAAGTTGAACATGAATTATCGATTTTTCCTTTTCCACTTCCCCTACACTTTATACCATGCAACCGCAACTATATGAACACCCAAGATTATCGACACTTTTACCCTAGTTGTTATTCATTAAGTTCAGCTTTAAGTAAATTTGAGATATCCTCATCATGTAGCGTGAAAGATAACACACACAAATTAAGGATATCTACTTTCTGATTTGTTATCTGCTGATAGATATAATGATGGTGTCGAAATATTGTTCATTTAGATTGCGTTTTATTTATCAGTGGAATTAACGTTAGATTGTAATTGATAGATATTAAAAACCCTTGCATGTCTCACATTGACTTAAACAGCGTTGTGCAAAGTAAGTTTTCATTCTTGTTTTCTGAGAAAGAAAATTAAAACATTGAAGCACCCTAACAGATCTGAATTTGTGTTATAGATGGAGCCTAAATGAAGGCGTAGTCGTTCATGCATGCAACAACAAAAAAGTCACGCAACATTGCACACGTAAAGGCACACTTGCTCGAAATTGATCGCAATGATCTTGGGCGGTAGATCACCCATGCTGGATCGCGATGTTTTCCCACTACCTGATGCATCAAATACAACGTACAACAAGTACAACGAATGAAACATAGATATGCAGTTACAAAATTACATTTCTGCTACATGAAACGCATTTATTAGAATGTTTCAGAAAATTTACATATGCAACCGTTGTGCTCTGTTCGAATGTGGACAACTGTTGAAAGTCAGTGGATTTGTTTTATTTTTTGATTCTAGGGAATATTCTTTGTAATATTAATATTATAAATATTTAGGAATCTTCCTGAGGGGTCGTATTCTACTTACGTACCCACTTTTCTGGGTTTTTTGAACTTGTAAAAAATTTTCTCATACAAATTATTTTTTGTTTACATAAAGAGTAAGAAAATGTTTTTCTGGCAATTTCCCATTTTTCCGATAACCAACTATTCGAATGGTGTGTATCTCAATTGACAGAACAAAATATTTTACCTAATTGAAGAGAGGTACTGAACAATTGAGACGGCATGGAAACGAAAGGGGCAAAAATGACTGACTAGATTTACTATTCACTGCTCAGATGAAGGAGACGAAATTTATCAGCACTGTTTGCGTCGGTTGAAACGCACCTAACAACTCATGGCTGGGATGAATCACCCATTTGAATCATCGTAGAGTTTAGGGGCCCTCCTTAGCCGTGCGGTAAGATGCGCGGCTACAAAGCAAGACCATGCTGAGGGTGCCTGGGTTCTATTCCCGGTGCCGGTCTAGGCAATTTTCGGTTTGGAAATTGTCTCGACTTCCCTGGGCATAAAATTATCATCGTGTTAGCCTCATGATACAGGAATGTAGAAATGGTAACTTGGCTTAGTCACTTAACTTTATGAGGATATTTAGGACAGTATTGAAAACTTACTTTTTTCGGGATCAAATAATGGCAGAGCTTGCGTAAATGAAGGAGATAAAAACTCAACTTTTTCAACAATTTCATATTATTTTAAATTCAAAAGCTCAGTCATGAAATAAATGTCAATTATTCCCAGTTTTAGATTGAGTAGTGTAAGCCCGTTACAAATATTTAATTCACATTATATCCCAATTGGTCTCTGGAAGGTCAAGATGGGGGGGGGGGAGCAAATAAAAAATAAATATTAAAATGAAAAAAAAAAAAAACTAAAATGAAAAAAAAAAAAAAATAAAAAAAAAAAAAAAAAAAAAAAACTAAAAAACTAAAAAATAAAAAAAAAAAAAATTATACGTTCTACACTTAACTATCTGAATTGTACGTTAGTTTTTATTTTTTCTAATCTGTTTAATAAGGTTTTAATTACTGAGTTTAAAGATTAAAAAAAATTAAGACACGAACCACGAAAACCAACATCAGACGAAAATTGCCGTTTACCCATGTTAAAAAAGACCTAATACCTTGACCATTTCATGTAAAGTGGTCTTTCTCTAATAATCACAAGACTAATATTCTTCTGCTTCATACTGGCGTTTTTGGTCGTGAATCTAACTGAGTTCTGTTATTTTTATTTTTTTCAAATAACTTTATCCAAGTGATTTTTACATTAAGTTTGAGAGTTCATCACTAAGCTTTGTTAACTAAACTATTAGCAGGTGTGTTGACTTATTATTTATGACTTATAAGCAGATGTGTTGACTTATTGTTTCTCTTTGAATTTAGATTTTGCGGTCTGGCCAAAAAGTTCCATTGCCCTAAATAATATGCCATCAATTAGAATTTAACCTTGCCTCATCAGAAACCGGAATGTTATCTATTAACAAATCCACTATACCTTGCGCAAAACATGTTATCAGATTTATCACATTTGCAAACATGCATCAAGCGTCGTCGCAACCATCAAGGTGCACGCAGCGCTAACAACGTTATGCAATGCAATGACTGCCAGTGTCGCTACATCTAAACATGTTCGTACGATGGCGGCTGACGAGAGAGGGACAATGTCGATCACAACGAAATCAATCCAGGAAGGTTTAAAGAGTACACAATCAATAATTTAACATTTATTTGATCGACTATCAACACCCGTCTGTAGGGGTAGGATGCGTCCGGTTTATTGGAAGAACACCTAACTCGATACATTCTACAAACAAAGAACTTTTTTTTATATCCATAAAACAAATGTACAGATGATTCAACAGGTTTCCCCGATTGCGGAGATACCCGTTTGTATTTGAGCAGAGGGAGTGGTGGTGAACTATTGGAACAAGGCCCACTCCAAATCGGTAATGTCATCACAAATCTCTGTCACGCGATCCATTTATTCACTTCAACCCACATTCGAACATGAACTCAACACAAGCTGCATTCTACCGCACTCTCACTCACGCAATTATCATTGGTTCAACTGGTGGAGAGATTAATTGATATCCTCAGAACAGGATCCACTTGAAGATGTAGAACAGCAGCACTATCCAGAAGAAGTAGTACGCCGCCAGGATGAACCAGTGGACGAGTCGCATCTGCCGGTGTCGCTTCTTGGCCTCCTCCAGGTTGTCCATCGGTTCGTTGGCGATGTGCCGCCGCAGTCCGTGGATGTACGTCCAGAAGTAGTCGGGCCAGTCGATCTGGGCGATGTCACACGGGAACATGATCCGGTCGTCCGGGGACAGTCTGCAGAAGATATTAAAAGTGTTTTAGTTTGACAGAACATTACTACGGTTAAAGCTTCGGTCATACTTTTGAACGAGGCCTTTCATGTTCTCCTTCTCGAAGTGCCACCGACCGTTGGCGAAGTACGAAATTACGGTGGCAAATTTGTGCACTTTCCGGTACAGATCCATGATGCTGGAATATAGTAAAAATAAAGATTAAATTCGTAAGGATTCGGTCTTTTAGGAATGGAGCAGCTCGGTGTTTCATTTCGAATCAATATTTATTCGAGATGGAAAGCCGAGCTGTAATAATTTGTTATTGAGATTGATTTCTTTCGGCGTTAGCTTCTTATTAAGACTGCTATAACCGAAAGAAATCAATCCTAATAGCAACATTTCAGTCGTCAACCCGCAGTGAAGTCGAGAAAATTTCCAACCCGAAAATTTCCTAGACCGTTTGTTTAAGGTTAAGATTTGTTGAGTACTCAAAACAAAATTTTGGAACTATTGGTGCAATAAAAACAATAATTTAATGCAGTAGTATTGGTGTCGTATTTCTTCTTCTTATTGGCATTACATCCCCACACTGAGACAGAGCCGCCTCGCAGCTTAGTGTTCATTCAGCACTTCCACAGTTATTGACTGCGATGTTTCTAAGCCAAGTTACCATTTTTGCATTCGTATATCAGGAGGCAAACACGATGATACTTCTATGCCCAGGGAAGTCGAGATAATTTCCAAACCGAAAATTGCCTAGCCTGGCACTGGAAATCGAACCCAGCCATCCTCAGCATGGTCTTGCATTGTAGCCGTGCATCTTACCGCACGCACAGAAAAAATAATGAAAACTAAGAAGCGCGTAGAAATTAAACACGTAGAAAATTACACTATCCTGGGCGTACATGGATCATTTCCAACAAGTTCGCCCTAAATGTATGCAATTTCTGTAGCATTATGTCAATTTCTACTGCATGAACCATATCAAAAGTGGCATAATGCTATAGAAATCGCATACATTCAGGCAAAAATATCGTTTAAATTTACGCTCTTTTATGTGCATTACTTTCGTGTGCATTACTTTCGTGTAAAGTTCAACAACTTTTTCTATCTGTGCGGCTAAGGAGGGCCCATATTGGTGTCGTATTTATTACAACAAAAATCCATCCCATGCTCCGAATATACTCCAAAAACCTACATATGTCGGTTTAAAAAAACTGACCGAGCACAGCCTGTTTCAAGTTTGTATTAAATTAGTGAGAAACAAAATTTTTCATTACACTACTGCTACAGCGCCTCTCGACCAAGCGCTGGCGAAAAAAACCCCATAGCTAAAAGCAACACCCTAGGTTTATTCAACGAAGACCACATCTTAATGAATCACTCTAACAATCAGTAGTTGATTCCAATATATGTCGTAATTTTCGCGTAACAATGCTTTTGTAAGAGATAGAAACAACAATTCAGGATACTATGTTGCATTGCAGGTTTTAGTGAAGCCATCTGTGAAGTTTAATGACCATGACCTACTATTCGCAACCTGTAGTACAATCATATAATATAGAACGACAAATCAATATGCGATCCCTCTAGAGTTAAAGCTCATGAATATTACTCCCAGTCATATAGGGTCGCCCTTTACCAGCGCCCAATGGTACAAGGAAAAATTCAACTCCTCATACCTACGCTCACACAAAACTAAAACAGTCGATCAACTTCAATCCAATCCGGTCTAAACAATTGGACGTGGCGGGGCATAATGAATTTTTTGAGCCACCCAAACTTTTAGTTTGCTGCTACCGGTGCCTGTGTTTACATTCGCTCCGCAATCAATTTTTCAGTTTTTTTTCGGGCAAGAATTGAGATTAATATTAAGTTTGAACTTCAGACTAGTGTCTAATCAAATAAAGTGACCCGAGCAGCACACATGTTGCACAAAAGTTACTGTAACTGCTATACAACCGAATTTAATCACATTTGAGTTGCTGCAACTAAACTGGTCTAGATTTTGCTGCTAGGGGAGGTTTGATAAGCATCCCATCAACATTTCGGGATGCTCCTGTGCGAAATGGGGTTTGCCAAAGTTTGAACCGAACTACATAGGATCCAATGAAGATACGTAAGATACGCCGAATGATGAACAGCATACCGGTTCTATGCCACAGACGCACTTAGTACCGTACAAGGAAACCAATCGAAAGGCCGAGCTTCTAAAAGCTAGGAGTTACCAGTTGAACGAAAACAAACACCAAGTGGTTGAAATAATTTGGAAGGAAGAAGAAATGCCTTCGAGCTGAAAGATCGCAGCAAGCCATGCGCGCGGATTGTTTGCTTTCGAATTTGTTGTCACGTTTTTGTTCGTTCCTGCAAGAATTAGATTTGGCTGATTTGGCTTTGCATATGTACTAGAAAAAACATGTTTATGTTATCTGAAGTGATAAAGTATGGAAGAGTGGAGTGCATTGTTCATGAAAGTGACCTCAGACTGTACGTGAGTTACCAGGCAGTCTGAAAACAAGTCACTATAGCTGCAGTAGAGCTAACACCTTCTAACTCCCCGGCTAAAGCTGACTTTATTGCAGACTGTTTTGTTCCATAATACCACTGCCTGACAGTGGGGTTTGGATTGAAGATACACAGTGTATTACGCACGCATACACAACATGAAATGCCTTCGAGCTAACTTGTTGGCCTCTTATGTCCTATCTATAAGAATGTTCGTATGCGGAGACCTTTGTCAGCGAATGTCAACGCGGTTTTCGAGAAGGACAATCAACAACGGACCAGAAGTTTACTCTGCGACAAATCCTTGATAAATTCCGGAAGTACAACTTGCGGACTCATCACCTGTTTGTGGATTAAGGCAGCATACGACTCAGTGAAAAGGATCGGACTGTGCCATATGATGCGAGAACACGGCTTTCCGGCAAAGCTTATTAGGTTGAATTGTGCGACGCTGAAGGGATCCAAAACGATCCGCAACAGGGTGTCTCTTCGCGAACTTGGAGCGGAATATAACAGCTGCGTCTTTGCTTCCTTCCGTGAGTATATCGCCCGAATTTAAGAGGAAGTGACAGCGAATCCGTCATCTTTTTGGTGGATTTTTAAAGATAGGAATGGAGCTGATTCGATACCGTTGGAAATGAGCTTCGGCGACAACGTGAGTCATGACTTCGAAGCCTCTGTCGAACTCTTTGCCGACTTTTTCAAATCCGTCTACAACGCCAACTCTTCGCCGCTTTCCCCGGAACTTTTAAATTCATTACCATCAAGCGATATTCGTTATCCACGTCCAGCTTTCACTGTAGCAGACATCACCCCTGCACTAAGCTCTATTGACCCATCCAAAGGCCCTGGATCAGATAAATAACCTCCCGCTTTTATTCGCCGATGCTCAGAGGTACTTGGCGAACCTGTTTGTTTTATATTCAACCTCTCTTCATCGGAAAGTGTTTTTCCGGATGCATGGAAATTGTCTGCGGTGACGCCTATGTATAAATTATCGCCCCTTTTCTATCCTTTGCTGCCTGGCCAAAACTCTGGAACTTTTGATTCATGATAAAATGTACTTTGCGGCTAGACTTATAATCTCGGATTTTCAACACGGTTTTGTGAAGAATCGTTCTACCACCACGAATCAAATGTCGTACGTAAGCATGCTCAACTCCAGTTTAGAAAAACGATATCAAGTGGACAGTATATATGTGGATTTTTCGAAAGCTTTCGACAAAGTTCCCCATGAACTAACACTGCAAAAGCTTGAGAGACTAAGATTCCCTGACTGGCTTATGGTTGGTTGTGGTTGCGCTCCTACCTACGAAACAGACATGCTTACGTTAAATTAAGATCTGCAACGTCCAGCCATTTCGCAACTCCATCCGACGTGCCGCAAGGTAGCCATCTTGGCCCGTTAGTATTCATACTTTTCGTCAACGATTTGTGTTTGTTCAGTTTCCCACATTCTGACTTTTCCGAGCCCATCTTAATGAGCTCAGCTCCGATACCATCCTTACCAGCTGCTTTATTGGTCTTTAGCTGTTGGATGGCATCCTTAACTTCCTTCAAGGCTATTTTTGACCGATCGTTTACTTTAGGAGAAAATAGACTTTTCTGATGAAAAATGGCTTTTTTCCAAAGGGATTATTTTTTACCAACAGAAGTAGAAAAAAAAATTAACCCGTTGGACAATAGAGAAACTCATGAGCTTTTATTTGATATAAAATTCAGGAGCGCCAACTCAAGACCAGCGAAGAAAACTACAATTTTCTGCAGCACTGTTTCTGTTCGTGAAAATTGCAACCCTACTTGTATTGATGTTTTCCAATCTGTAGAAGACTGTCAAAGTTTTGTGCCTGCGTAAAAATTGAAAATCAGGATTTCTCATTTGGGGACAGTGGAGTAAAAATAAATGTCAAAATTAATCAATTTTTTATGCGAGTTCTAAAATACACAATTAGGCCGATACAAATATTTAAAAACAATTATATCTCCCCCATTCGGATTTTTTTTGCTCAAAACTAATATTTTGAGGGGACATCAAAACAAATTTTGGATTATTTTGAGGATTTTCAAAACAGTCTATAACAAATCCGAGGAGTTTTTTGATTTCTCTCATTTCAATATTTATTTTTTATCACAAAATTGACGTGCCTCCTATTTTTCAAACTCACAAACTGACATTGAAAAAAAAAATGACTTTTCGAAAAGAAATGGTCGAGATATTCAAATATTTTTTACACAACAACTACACGGTCTTGTTGTGGTCCTCAAGCGCTTTCAGGTGGTGTAAATCGAAGAAAATCTGTGTAGGTAAAAAAATGATTTTCCTTTGATCCATGCTAAATGCATGTTTTTAACACGGTCACGTAAAATTGAATCAGGTTTATCCCATTAGACGCTATCCATATAGCACGTGGGCAAAGGTGTCGGTCAGTTTTAGATATTATTCTCCGCAGCGTGAACAATTGCTCATAAAATTGTTTCGAATAAGAAATTTGTGTACCGTGGACAGTTCCCGAGCAAAGGCAGATAACTGAAATGATATCAAACTGATAACACGATTAGTTATCCTTATTATCATTTTGATATTTAGTTATTAATCATGTGATTAACTGATAACTGAATAATAACAAATTTTATTATCAATACAAATTTTCTTCTAAATTTCGCGTCGTTCAAAAATCGGGCTAAGCATTCTACCCTTGCCAACATACTACTTCTGTTAAATGTACCCGGCCTATGCTATGAATATTGTGATAAGAACTGTTTCCAAACACTGAACTGAAATTTTCGTCTAAGCAGAGAGTGATTTTCCCCGTTACCCTCGATATCTATTGATTTGTTTATTTCTCTGTCAACAAAGGAATTTACACAAGAATTGAAATTTTCTTATTTGTTTTATGCTATGCTTATTAACTTTACCTTCATTTCAGGTGTCGTTGAATAATAAAATTTCGCTTAACTT
This sequence comes from Armigeres subalbatus, assembly GCF_024139115.2. Classification (NCBI taxonomy): domain Eukaryota; kingdom Metazoa; phylum Arthropoda; class Insecta; order Diptera; family Culicidae; genus Armigeres; species Armigeres subalbatus. Next base: position 77,431,462 of record NC_085140.1, read on the forward strand.
TTCAAAACGACCTAAGTAACATTTTTTTCATGAATTAATTTGAATAGCGCAATCAACATAAAAACATGAAAGCTTTCGATTGCAGTACTCAAATTAATTCATGAAAAAATGTTACTTAGGTCCTTTTGAAAAGTTAAGCGAGAAATATGTATCTGAGAACCAATTAAGCGTTGTAGTTTATTAAGTACTTAAAATTGCCTTGCAGCTCCCGGGACATATGATCCAAGGGCATGTGCTCATTCAGGAACGGTGAATAATCTTGACTAACCGCCAAGCTAACCGCAACATAATTCATCTTGGAATCCACAGTGCTTATATATATATATATATATATATATATATATATATATATATGGAGAAGCGGAACATTTAACTGCAAATGTCGGATAATCAAGAAATTGCAACGATCTGCTGGACGCAAAAGACAAACCAGAGCTAGATCATCTGCAGCCAAACCTTCAATAGTCGATGTTGAAAGGACGGTCGACGCATGGGTTGAGATGTGAAACAGAAAATCCTTTGGAAGGTGTTTTGTCACAGTAACCCAAAAAATATGTTTTAACTAGTCGACCCAGCAAACCTGGCAGACATTGTAGGTTAAAATGCACGTTGTGGACTCGGTACCCATACGATACGAAATTTTCATACGAATCCTAATTTTAGTTTTCCACAATTTACTCAACCTTACTCGAGATTTTCGCATGAGCAAAAATCATATAAACCCGCCGGAAACTATAAAAACATATCTGCAGAAGGAATTAAGTCATAGAGCATCGACTGAGCTGATAGGTTTGACTTTATAAAAATAAAAACTACTTGAGGTTGATTTGACTAGCGAGAGGATTCACTCATGGCCGGATTGAGGAAGAGGGAGGGTGCTTTGAGTCATGGCCCCGGGCCCTCACATAACCGTATGTACCAAAATCAACCTTTTTCGTATATTTAGGGGCTCCCGAAAACTGTCGACCCCGACCCTGGATTCGCCAAATGGCAAAATTTTTCCTGGTGTTAGGTGGGACGCTAAACAGCCCTGACACGACGGCCCTCCGACGAGACAGGAGGTTTGCGCAGGCCCAATAAGCCGCCTGGAAAACCAATCATTACGAACAATATAAGAGATAATGCGACTCGATATAATCGGCAAAGACCTAGGCGACGAATACAGGATCACGATTGGAAGCTTGGAACATGGAACTGCAAGTCGCTAGGTTTCGCAGGTTGCGACAGGATGATCTACGATGAATTACATCCCCGCAACTTCGACGTCGTGGCGCTGCAGGAGATTTGCTGGACAGGACAGAAAGTGTGGAAAAGCGGGCATCGAGCGGCTACCTTCTACCAAAGCTGTGGCACCACCAACGAGCTGGGAACCGGCTTCATAGTGCTGGGTAAGATGCGCCATCGTGTGATTGGGTGACAACCAATCAACGCAAGGATGTGCAAGCTGAAGATTAAAGGCCGTTCCTTCAACTATAGCATCATCAACGTGCACTGCCCAACCGAAGGGATACCCGACGACGAGAAAGTAGCGTTCTACGCACAACTGGAGCAGACATACGATGGATGCCCATAGTCTGCACACCGTACGGCAAACCGACTTCGCAGCCTCCCGCGGAATGGCAGTCCGAAGCACCTTCTTTCCACGCAAAAATATCCACAAGGCCACATGTAGATCACCTAACCAAGAAACGGAAGACTAAATAGACCACGTTCTAATCGACGGTAAATTCTTCTTCAACATCACGAACGTCCGCACTTACCGCAGTGCGAATATTGAATCCGACCACTACCTCGTTGCAGTATGCCTACGCTCAAAACTCTCGACGGTGTACAACACGCGTCGAAGTCGGACGCCGCGGCTTAACATTGGGCAGCTACAAGACGGTAGACTAGCCCAAGAATACACGCAGAAGCTGGAAGTGGCACTCCCGACGGAAGAGCAGCTAGGCGCAGCGTCTCTTGAAGATGGCTGGAGAGATATTCGATCCGCCATTGCACAGTGGTTTGCTCTAGAACAAAGGATGGGGGGCAGTAGTAAATTTCATACAAATTTGAAACGGCTTGTGCTCTGTTCAATTACAATCAACTCTCAAAAAATTGCATGGCTATTGAAATAGCAAATTGTATCGTTTGAGCAAAGTCAAATATAGTTGTTGTGTAGCGGTAGCTTTATTCATCTGTTATGCTTGTTCAAATATTTTTTTCAAATCATGTGGAAAAAAACTAAAATTGGTAGAATTTCGGATGCCATGAGCAAAATTTGGAAGTCAGACACTTCAATCTAATAATTAGAAATAGGCATTTTTAAAGTTCTTGTGAACAAAAAATACGCATTTGTAAGGTTTCAAATAGAAACAGACCAAACAATTCTAAGCACATTTCAAACTAAAACGTTAAAAAAGCAACTTATCGCAACTTTTCGCAAAACAAAATAGTGATTAATAGAAAGCTATTGCTTTCAGCTTTGTAATGAGCATAGAATCATTATGGGCACTCAATTGCGCCTATACTTTTGGAGCACTTCAATAAAAAAATGTGAGTATTTTTTATAAATTTGTATATAAAGTTAACTTAAGTTGAGTTCTTTCACCTATATTTGACATAGGCATACTATTTAAGACCCTGATAATGCAGTCTTGAAATAATACTGGAATTAGCGATGTAATTGAAGCCGTACGATGCTGATCTAAACGCTTTGTCAAACAGCGTTTTTGATTGGAAATCAACAATCATGTTCAATTAAAAATAATGTAACAAAGTCAAAACTCAACAGAACTTCTTCAAATTTTGAATTTGAACCACATAAGTATTCTATAAAATGAGAAAAATATAATTCTGACCGAAATACGAATTTCGATTTTTGAGGTTGCCTTCGAACCATTGTGCATTGGTAGCACCGCAACCTCTGCACTTGGCACGGTGCCCCCGGATCAGAGAAACGAACGGTATGACGGCGAATGTGAGCAGTTAGTAGAAGAGAAGAATGCAGCATGGGCGAGATTGCTGCAACACCGCACGAGGGCGAACGAGGCACGATATAAACCGGCGCGGAACAGACAAAACTCGATTTTCCGGAGGAAAAATCGCCAGCAGGAAGATCGAGACCGTGAAGAGATGGAGCAACTGTACCGCGCTAATAACACACGAAAGTTCTATGAGAAGTTGAACCGTTCACGTAAGGGCCACGTGCCACAACCTGATATGTGTAAGGACATAAACGGGAACCTTCTAACGAACGAACGTGAGGTGATCCAAAGGTGGCGGCAGCACTACGAAGAACACCCGAATGGCGATGTGGTAGACGAGGATGGCGGTATGGTGATGGACCTGGGAGAACGCGCGCCGAGATTGGCCGGCTGAAAAACAACAAAGCCCCTGGGGTTGACCAGCTACCAGGAGAGCTATTTAAATACGGTGGTGAGGCACTGGCTAGAGCGCTGCACTGGGTCATTACCAAGATTTGGGAGGTGGAAGTTTTGCCGCAGGAGTGGATGGAAGGTGGCGTGTGTCCCATCTACAAAAAGGGCGATAAGCTGGATTGTAGCAACAACCGCGCAATCACATTTCTGAACGTCGCCCACAAGGTACTCTCCCAAATTTTATGCCGTCGACTAGCACCAATTGCAAGGGAGTTCGTGGGGCAGTACCAGGTGGGTTTTATGGGCGAACACTCCACCACAGACCAGGTGTTCGCCATTCGCCAAGTACTGTAGAAATGCCGCGAATACAACGTGCCCACACATCATCTATTCATCGACTTCAAAGCCGCATATGATACAATCGATCGGGACCAGCTATGGCAGCTAATGCACGAACACGGATTTCCGGATAAACTGACGCGGTTGATCAAAGCGACGATGGATCGGGTGATGTGCGTAGTTCGAGTTTCAGTTCGAGTTTCGTTCTCGAGTCCCTTCGAAACGCGCAGAGGGTTACGGCAAGGTGATGGTCTTTCGTGTCTGCTTTTCAACATCGCTTTGGAAGGGGTAATACGAAGAGCAGGGATTAACACGAGTGGTACAATTTTCAATAAGTCCGTCCAGCTATTTGGCCTCGCCGACGACATAGATATTATGGCACGTAACTTTGAGAAGATGGAGGAATCCTACATCAGACTGAAGAGGGAAGCCAAGCGGATCGGACTAGTCATCAACACGTCGAAGACGAAGTACATGATAGGAAGAGGTTCAAGAGAAGACAATGTGAGCCACCCACCGCGAGTTGGCATCGGTGGTGACGAAATCGAAGTGGTTGAAGAATTTGTGTACTTGGGCTCACTGGTGACTGCCGAAAATGATACCAGCAGAGAAATTCGGAGACGTATAGTGGCTGGAAATCGTACATACTTTGGACTCCACAAGACGCTCCGATCGAATAGAGTTCGCCGCCGTACCAAACTGACTATCTACAAAACGCTCATTAGACCGGTAGTCTTCTACGGACACGAGACCTGGATGGTGCTCGTGGGGGACCAACGCGCACTGGGAGTTTTCGAAAGGAAAGTGCTGCGTATCATCTATGGTGGGGTGCAGATGGCGGACGGTACGTGGAGGAGGCGAATGAACCACGAGTTGCATCAGCTGTTGGGAGAACCATCCATCGTTCACACCGCGAAAATCGGACGACTGCGGTGGGCCGGGCACGTAGCCAGAATGTCGGACAATAACCCGGTGAAAATTGTTCTCGACAACAATCCGACTGGCACAAGAACGCGAGGTGCGCAGCGGGCAAGGTGGACCGATCAGGTGGAAGATGACTTGCGGACCCTCCGTAGACTGCGTGGCTGGCGTCGTGCAGCCATGGACCGAGCCGAATGGAGAAGATTCTTATATACCGCACAGGCCACTTCGGCCTTAGTCTGAATAAATAAATATAATAATAATTCGATGTGAGAAAATCGTAGCGTGTACATTGAACACTGAGAGGAAATTTTCGGGTTTCAAGCAAAATATCTTGAAAATTAGAATTGATCGAGTCCGCAGCTCCCAGGTTTTTAGATGCACGACCGAAAAATTATTACATATTTTATGTTTTGCACTCTAAAATTATTTACAATATTTACACATTTCAATTAAAGCTAACTCAAATCAATATTTACCACAATTACCATTAGAATTTTTAGATTACGCCATTTATTATATGATAATTGGTATTTCGTATTGAAGAGGCCGTTTGCAACATGATATTCAATTCATTTTGGGTTGTCAAAAGAAATCTTTTCAAACAATATAATGAAGATTTTAGTATACTAATTATTGTAAGATAAGTTTTTCTGATAGGAAACCGAGCTAGAAACGCATGTGCAATGCAGAGAGAAATCCAGTAAGACTCGACTGTCAAGCACTTTGCTATCTCGTTCTCCCAGGGATTATATTCTCTCTATGTTATTTTTTTTGTAGCAAGCGGTCATGCTCTCTCTGTGCATAGATGGTAGAATTCATATTTGAAGATAGAGTCTTGGAAGTGTAAAGGAATTACTCTGATTGACATGGTTCTGTAGAAAACATTTCAAGTCATATGACATAATGAAGTGGAGATTCTTTCCACCAATTCAATATGAATTGATAATATGTATTTGAATTGAATTAAATTATTATTGAAATAAATTAAATTATCGCATTACAATAAAATGCGGATTGAATAGTAATATAGGATATCTCAACTAATTTTAGATACGTATAATAAGCCATGCAGATAACTTGCTGTTTGTCTCAGACAATTCATTGACTTCATTGACATTGGCAAACAGCAATATGGTGTGCGAAACAGAGAGCGAGTAGGTACAATGCGAGAAGAATGTAAACTTCCACAGCAACCTCGTATCGTAGCTCTCCAACTGCTTCAGCGTGCGTTAATTTCGATATGGTGTACCGGCATGGTCCCGCCGGATACAGTTCAACGAGGCATATCAAATTTATTATACATTTCCACAAATATATTCCTACCACACTTCTGCTACATTTTCCGTTTGCATTCGATTAAGTTTGAATAAAAAAACATCAAGCATCCCTATTTTTTTTCATGATGACATTTTGAAGTGTGTGTAAAACTAGCGTCATATTTTGGGTAGTTCGATTTACGTGTGTATCGATCCTTTTGGACGCGAGTTGGCGCCACATGTGGTGTCGCCAAAATTTCGTGAGAGTTAGTCATATTGTTAATAATAATAATAAATATAATAGCCCTGTTTGTCTGTCCGGTGACTAGCCAACCAGACGCAGCACGCGGGGAAATTCTCACAAAAAATAAAATATGCGACGCTTTTGACATTTTTTTACTAGCATGTAGATGCAGAAAACAAAACCAGTGACAACCTTAGATAACCAGACACAGCATTTGATAAAAAAACACAGACAACAGACGTTGAAATTTTTATTTTTCTTAATGCAGAAAAGAATCTAAACACTTGCCATGGGCGCTACTGCGTCCACAAGTGCACTAGTATAGTATATTTGATTAAAACCTATGCTAGAAGATATTTTTGCCTTTCTAATGAGAGAAGAAGGGAAATGTGAGGTTTGAGTAAAATGCCTTCAGCGTGTATTAATAGATTCACACATCAGCGTGATGACTTTACCTCTTCCAGTCAGACCTCCGCAGCGTGCATACGCATCCACGGAGAGTCGCTGTCATAACTTCGTTCCGGCCATTTAGGGCCACACAAGCTCCTATTTCCATCCCATCAAAAACAAAGCAATGAAAAGGCATTTGGGTTGTTTCTTATTTTTGTGATTTTTTTCACTAGTGAACATGTGTGTTAGCAAAAAGAAGCGACGAGATTGGTTCTGTATTTCTTTGCTTTGCGATGAGATGAATATATGTTCAGTGAGATGGAAAACGGAACAGTTCCCCTATTTCTTTCGTTTTTTCAAAACCGTAGGAAAAACAATGTGTTTCTAATAACTCCGGAACGCAAAGATCGATCGGGACAATATTCAATAGAAAATAACTAGACCGCATTCCACGTCGATTGCAAGCTATTGTCGGATAATGTTAAGGTGATTATACAATAAAGCCAGAAATCGGCCATTTTGTAAACCACATACAGACATCACCTAAATTTATCGAGCTGAATCGATGTGTATATAACACTATTGGTCTCCGAGCGTTCTATCAAAAGTTAGGTTTTGGCATGATTCTATAGCCTTTGCGTATTACTACATATACTAGGTAAAGAAAGGCAAAATAATAAAATAAATTACCGACTTCTTGCTAGCGGGCTTTCGTGTGACACTTGTTTGAACATTTTATGTCAATTTGTCACAGTGTTTAAGCAATATCAATATCAATATTGATTGTTTGCTAGGTCGAGACGAAATTAACGTAATTCAATGCGATTCCGTGCAAACAGTGGTAAACGTCGTCGCAGTGCACCATTCAACAATGATTGTCGCACGTACATTATTATTCTTTATCCAAAGATTCATTGAATTTTTGTAACTGGTTGTTGTTTGCATTGTATTTTTGTGCGTAAAAAAATCGAACCACTCGGTAGTTCCAAGAAATGTTTACCGCACGCCGTCGTCGCCAAACAGAAGTCAAAGAATCGTAATTACGTCGACATATATATTTATTCAAAAGAGAAGATGAGCAATTCGCTTGGTTTATTTACATAAAAAACTTCGACGAATAAAGAAACATCGAAACAATGACGATATCAGCAAAAATCCGACCCGACCTTAATTCAGCCAAAAACCTCATATACTCACCGTGGCGTCCTTCGAATTGCCCTCAGATAGGTATCTATGAGAAATGCCGGCACCAGATGGTACAGAAACTTGTAGTACTCGTACATGTACTTGTTGGTCGTCGTGTTATGACAAACCACCCACAGCGATCGCTTCGGGGGACAGTGCTTGCCAACCTGAATGGAGTAATCGTAGATTTTCTCTGTGAATGAACAAATGTTAGCGACATTCATTTACCGAATTTGATATTTCGCAATGTACTCACGATATGTAATCGGGTTATCGCTTCCGGTGACACAGTTGTAGATTTTGGTTTTTGGCTTGGCCAGCGCCTTCATATCGGTGCTGGAGTTCTTAGCCTCAATGGCCGGATCGTGTTTCCTAAAGTGGTGATAGATAAAACTTTAACTTAACATGAGGTCCTTTGCTGTAACAGATAACAACCAACGCTTTTGCTGATTACCGTTCAATGTAGGTCTGCCATCCGGCGGCCAGTACTCCATTTACGACAATATCGGCCGGTATGATGTCGGCAGCGTTGTCATCATCAACTAACATGACGCGAATGATTCCGAGCGCGATTCCGGCGATGACCCCATTTAGGCCGTATATGTTGTCCGTCCATCCCTCGATCGGTTCCTCGTTGGTGGCAATGACTTAATTTAGTGGAATTAGAAAAGGTCAAATCGAAAATCAGTAAATAGAACAAAGTACAGTGGAATATGCAAATATTCATGTCGTTTGGGCATATCAGCCTGAACTCACTAATGGATGGTCGAACGACGGCGATAGGCAACAACTCGCCAAACTGACGCACAATGTCTTCCGTCAGTGCTTTGGTATAGACGTAAGTATTGGGCCAAGGGTGGATGAACTCGTTGATTGTTTTGTTGAGGTGATCCTCGAAGTGCTCGTCCATGGCCTCTATCAGGTGGATCATTTTTTCCGGGTCGGACGGTGGTGTATAGAATTCTTCCTTGATGGTCGATTCTGGGCAGTTGGAATACGCCGTTGATATGTAGATGAAGAGCTACTCGGAGACTATTTTGTCAGATGACTGATCAATTTGAAATAGAACGAACAATTTTCTTACCTCTAAATTGATAATTTTCTCGCAAATTCGAAGCAGGTCGCGAGTGCCCCGCACGTTGACTTCGATTGCCTTCTTAAGGGCCTGATCGAAGCGTACATCGGAAGCGGCATGGAACACAATTTGCGTATTTTTGATGATGTAGTCGATGGATTCCTCGGACAGACCCACGCCCGGGTGTTGCAGATCCGCGTCCAAGATTTTCACCCGATCCATGAAGGTGGGATAGTGCTTCTTCAGGTTCAAAAACACCACACTGCCAAATAGTTCGTCGCATCGCTGCTGGACTGTTTTGCCCTTCTTGGGCCGCGACAGGAGTATGATCTGTCGGACGTCGATTCTGTGGAAGGAAAGTAAGCATTGTTTAGCATTCGAGTAATTATTTTTCCGTCAGGCGATAAATTCTTGTCGCAATTCCATTGGCAGCCGATTTGTTCCATTCCAGTCGTGACAGTTAATTCGTTACGGTTGTCATCACCACCGGCGGTGTGGGTCGTGCTCTATCATTAAACATTCAATGGAAGAATCATGCATCTCGCATCATGTGCGAGCGGCTGTATTGGCGTGGATAGTGTGGAAGAGGCGATGAGTTGACCGACATCAACTCCCCACCCCTTCCTGGAAGCATGAAGATTTGTTTTAAATTGTGTTTATATTTAATTGCGATTAAATACCGGCTTGCGAGTTAAACAGCATTACCATACATCAATGGGAGAAGACTGTCCGAGCGTTATCGAACAAAAAGCGTAACGAGTAGGTGAGTGAGAGCCAAAGCCAACCGTCATTGTTATGGAAATGGTAATGTAGTTTTTCAAACTTGATGAATCAAATTGCGCATGTATTTTTTAGAAATAAATCTGACATTGAAACCTGTCAATGTCAGATTTATTTTTGAGATTTTGAGTTTTTCGCAACACTTTACAGAAGTAGGTTTAAACTCGAACGGATGATGTATTTTTGGTGGCGATATAAATCTAACGACAACAGGTCAGTCTGGTTATAAATAATGTGACCAGCAAGCGTCCTGCGAAACACGGGACGCCTATCTGGGTTACGTAAGTTAAAGTGCATTTCGCATAGATTTTGGCATAAAAATCGGAAGGGTTATGCACAAGAAACGACCGCCGGACACAAGTATAAGACTTTATAATTCTTCCATTTACTTCCACTATAACTAACTTTGTACCAGCAGATACGTATTCGGTTTTCTACTTCTTCAGTGTTATGTTATCGACTACAAAATACTGAGGAAGTTTTCAAGTAGATAACGAAATACGTATCTGTTGATACAGTTAAAGTTGATAATAGTGGAAGTAAATGGAAGAATTGTAAAGTCTTATAACTGTGTAACATATCCCCTAATAATGAATCATACGCAAAACAGTTTAGTGCGTTGAGAAGTATAGTGCCATCATGCATGAAGATTAAAAGATATTTCATTTGACTATCTATGTAAATGGTTTGAGTATGAGCATGAGCATGATTGACTGCCCACGGTTGCCAGGTCCAGAGCCTTGAATATTCGATTATTTTTTATGGAGCCCATCGGCTTTCTTTGTCACTTCACTTCTAAACATTCATATTTGACTCTGCACCGTCAATTTTTGGTTTGAATGTGGGTCAGTGATTATTTGAAATTCACAATTTGTTGAATAATCGTAAAACCGAACACATGTTTGATGATCATCTAGTCAATAGTCAACTAGTCAATTAGTCAACAGTGTTTCACTCCCTTCAATAATTTTCAGCGTACTTAAAAGATTTTTCTTCGCTGAATTCAGTTCTGTTTTCATATTTTTTGTAACACGTCCAGTGTTTGAGAAAAACGGGTTTTAATTCACAAAACTACGTATTTTTATGGACATTTCGTTTCTTTGTTCTGAAGCTGGTTTTCGGCTTCTAACTTTGAGAATGAGGTTTGAATTATATAGAAGAAATCGTACATGATCCAAATAAGTTGTTGAATTTCATTTGACTCGTTAATTTGTTGTGGAAAACGGAATTTATTTCACAAAAGTAAGAACTTCATAGACATTTGGTTTCTCTGTAAAGTTAAATTTTGGTTTCTCACTTTGAAAATAAAGTTTGAATATCGTAGGATAAGCCTTGCATGTGGTTTGTTGAATTTTATTTGGCACACAAATTTTAAAAATAATTCACAAAAGTACTTATTTTCATACAAATTTGCTGTCTCTGCCCTGCAAAGCAGTATTTCGGCTTCGCACTTTGAACATTGTAGAATATAGGCATATGATTTGTTGGATTTTATTTAGCACGTACATTTGTTGTGGAAAACGGAATTTATTTCACAAAAGTACGTATTTTCATAGAAATTTGGTTTATTTACTATGTATAACTCTACAAAGCTCTATATCGGCTTTTCAATTCGAAAATAACATTTCAATTTCAACGTACATTGGTTGTGAAAAAATTAATTAAATTCACAAAAGTGTGTATTTTTATTAAAACTTGGTTTCTGTGCTCGTCAAAGCTGAGTTTCGGCTTTTCATTTTGAGATTAAAGTTTGCATTCCATAAAATGGGCCTTGCAGAATGCATATGGGTTGTTGAATTTTATTTTGCACAACTCTTGTGCATTCTTCAAGGCCCATTTTATGATACTCAACCTTTGTTTACACAGTGAGATGGTGACATTCAGCATTGCAAAGCACAGAACCGAATTTCTATGAAAATACTTTCTTTTGTGAATTAAATTCCGTTTTTCATAACAAATGTACATGCCAAATAAAATCCAACAACTCAGATGCATTAACGCCCTTTCTACAAAATCAAACTTTCTTCTCATATTAAGGATCCGAAATTCAGCTTTGTAAAGGAGAAAAACGAAATTTCTATGAAAATACGTTTTTTGTTAATCAAATTTCGTTTTTCACTACAAATGAACGTGCCAAATAAAATCCAACAATCCACATGTATTCTACAAGCAGTGTTGGTAGAATGAAATCTGAATCATCGAGGCTTCATGCACGAGCGATTCTGTAGAAGGATCATCGTGCTTGAGTTTCTCGAACAGAATCGCATCGCTTCGCTCACTCGCCGAAAAAAGAATACGCTCTAAAAGCATCAAATCGAGGCCCAAGCCCAAGTCCTGGTGTTAGGTGGGACGCTAAACAGCCCTGACACGACGGCCCACCAAAGCTGTGGCACCACTAACGGGAACCGGCTTTATAGGGCTGGGAAAGATGCGCCAACGCGTGATTGGGTGGCAGCCAATCAACGCAAGGATGTGCAAGCTGAGGATAAAAGGCCGTTTCTTCAACTATAGCATCATCCACGTGCACTGCCCATACGAAGGGAGATCCGACGACGAGAAAGAAGCGTTCTACGCACAGCTGGAGCAGACATACGATGGATGCCCACTGCGGGACGTCAAAATCATCATCGGCAACATGAACGCTCAGGTAGGAAGGGAGGAAATGTATAGACCGGTCATCGGACCGGATAGTCTGCACCAAGATGAATACACCACTTGGTGTTTCAATCTGCCAAATTCACGATTCAGCCATCTTGGATTTTAGTATGGGAGAGCCAGCCGGTTTGTTTATGTTTTGCACCGAAAATGAATTTTTCACCCCCGCCTTCTTCTCGACCATAAATTGAGCACATTGAAACACCTAGCTGTGTATTCATCTTGGTCTGCACACCGTATCGAATCATAACGAGCAACGGTGCATAATCTTCACAGCCTCCCGCGGAATGGTAGTCCGAAGCACTTTCTTCCCCCGCAAGAATATCCACAAGGCCACATGGAAATCACCTAATCAAGTAACGGAAAACCAAATCGACCACGTTCTAATCGACGGTAAATTCTTCTCCGACATCACGAACGTATGCACTTACCGCAGTGCGAATATTGAATCCGACCACTACCTCGTTGCAGTATGTCTGCGCTCAAAACTCTCGACGGTGTACAACACGCGTCGGAGTCGTCCGCCGCAGCAGCAGGAATTGGCACTCCCAACGGAAGAGCAGCTAGGCGCAGCATCTCTTGAAGATGGCTGGTAAGATATTCGATCCGCCATGGGAAGTACCGCTCCGGATCAGAGAAACGACTGGTATGACGGCGAATGTGAGCAGTTAGTTGAGGAGAACAATGCAGCATGGTCGAGATTGCTGCAACACCGCACGAGGATAAACGAGGCACAATACAAACGGGCGCGGAATATACAAAACTCCGTTTTTCGGAGGAAAAGCGCCAGCAGGAAGATCGAGACCGTGAAGAGACGGAGGAACTGTAACGCGTCAATAACGCACGAAAGTTCTATGAGAAGTTGAACCGTTCACGTAAGGGCCACGTGCCACAGCCCGATATGTGTAAGGACATGAACGGGAACCTTCTTACGAACGAGCGTGAGGTGATCCAAAGGTGGCGTCAGCACTACGCAAAGCACCTGAATGGCGATGGGGCAGACAACGGTGGCGGTATAGTAATGAACCTGGGAGCATGCGCGCAGGACATACGACTTCCGACTCCGAATCTCCAAGAAATCCAGGAAGCGATTGCCCGGCTGAAAAACAACAAAGCCCCTGGAGTTGACGAACTACCAGGAAAGGTGTTTAAATGTGGTGGTGAGGCACTGGCTATAGCCCAATTACCAAGGTTTGGGAGGATAAGGTTCTGCCGCAGGAGTGGATGGAAGGTGTCGTGTGTCCCATCTACAAAAGGGCGATAAGCTGGATTGTAGCAACTACCGCGCAATCACATTGCTGAACGCCGCCTACAAGGTACTCTCCCAAATGTTATGCCGCCGACTAACACCAATTGCAAGAGAGTTCGTGGGGGATTTATACCAGGCGAAATTTATGGGTGAACGCTCTACCACAGACCAGCTGTTCGCCATACGTCAGATATTGCAGAAATGCCGCGAATACAACATGCCCACTCATCATCTATTTATCGACTTCGAAGCCGCATATGACACAATAGATCGGGACCAGTAATGGCAGCACGGAAACGGATTTCCGGATAAACTGATACGGTTGATCAAGACGACGATAAATCGGGTGATGTGCGTAGTTCGAGTTTCAGGTACATTCTCGAGTCCCTTCGAAACGCGCAGAGGGCAACGGCAAGGTGATGGTCTTTCGTGTCTGCTATTGGACATAACTTTGGAGGGAGTAACACGAAGGGCAGGTATTGATACGAGTGGTACGATTTTCACGAAGCCCGTCCAGTTATTTGGTTTCACCAACGACATTGATATCATGGCACGTAACTTTGAGAGGATGAAGATCAAACAGAAAAGCGAAGCTAAATGAATTGAACTAGTCATCAACCTGTTGAAGACGAAGTACATGATAGGAAGAGGCTCACGAGAGGTCAATGTAAGCCACCCACTACGAGTTTCTATCGGTGGTGACGCAATCGAGGTGGTTGAAGAATTCGTGTACTTGGGCTCACTGGTGACCGCCGATAACGATAACAGCAGAGAAATTCGGAGACGCATCATGACAGGAAATCGTACGAACTTTGACTCCGTAAAACGCTCCGATCGAATAGAGTTCGCCGCCGTACCAAACTGACTATCTACAAAACGCTTATTAGACCGGTAGTTCTCTACGGACACGAGACCTGGACGATGCACGCTATGTTTGAAGGCAACTATTATGCAAAGTGAATGCACCTCGGATGTTAAGCCGTTAGATCATAGTTTTTGACCTCTAGTTTAAGGATCTGCGTCGATAAAAATATTTCATCGGTGAAATTTTGACTTTTTCACTATTTAAGATAATACTTTTAACCTAAAAACCTTTTTTGATTTTTTAAAAAAATTTAAAGCAATTTATATAAAATCCAACAACTTCTTTTTTTTTCCTGATGCTTTAAGAAACATTTTCATACAAAAACATTTTTCTTATGATAAAAATACTAGAACTTATATTAAAATTACTGCTAGTCTCAAATGTTCTTACGGTTTATTATGAATAGATCTGGAACCTTCCTTAGCCGTGCGGTAAGATGCACTGCTAAGGACTGTATCGAAAATAAGTTATCCACAATATTTTATTCGAATAAAATAGGATAAATTTACAAAAAATATTAAGAATTGTCTAGCAATATATGTTAATTCTGTTTGTTAAGTTTTATGAAAAAATATAATCTTATATATAAAAATGAAATGGTCTGTGTTCGTATCCGCATAACTCGAAAACGGCTGGATGGATTTTTTTCATTTCTTCAGCAGATATGTTCGTTATCGTTTCCGACGGGTTTATATGATATTTCCGCATGCGAAAATTACGAGTAGAGTTAAATAAATTGTGAAAAACTAGAATTTAGATTCGTATGGAAATTTCGCATAGGCAGTTCACAACGCGTATTTTCGCCTACTATGCAGGACAACGTCTGCCGGGTCGACTAGTACCTAATAAATATTGCACTATTCCAACATTTATTCAAGCCTTTTTTTCCTGGTCACAAATCGGCATAAAATTGCCTCGTTTTATAACATGATTACTTTCTGGTCCAAATTCCGGTCACTTGATTTTGATTTTATTCCTTTTACGACAGGTTAGTGAACGTATAGAATTCTCCAAGCTTGTTGACTATGAATTTTTGCCCCTAGGGGTGGATAGCGAAACGCTTGGTCAAATTATTCATCTCGATGCCCTTCTTACGGAACCATGTGTCCAAAACTCGAATTTCGATATCACTTTCAATTTGCGATACATCGGAAACAACAAATTTTTAACAAACAATCTAATTCTGATTTGAAACTTAACATATGAATACATCGATTGCAGGGTAAAACAAACCAATACCTTCATGAGCTTCTGAGTAGTAACACTTTGAAAATGGATAACTTATTTTCGATACAGTCCTGCAAGACACTGCAAGACCATGCTAAAAGTGGCTGGGTTCGATTCCCTGTCTTGTCTAGGAAATATTCTCGCTTTCCCGGGGCATAAAGTATCATCGTAGCCTCATAATATACGAATGCGAAAATGGTAACATGGACTAGATACCTCACAGTTATTAACTATGGAAGTACTAAATGAACGATAAGCTCCGAGGCGGCATATGCCAGAGTGGTTGATGTAATGCCAATAAGAAGAAGTAATATTAAATTTAAGAACATAATATCACTCTTTATCATTCTTTTAAAATCAACAAAAAATTAAAACTACGAACTAGTTCAAACTTGTATTTATGTTCTGTATTTCAAACTTGATTGAACCTCAATGGACGTCTGCATTATGTGACCACTGTTATATGCTACCGCCGTGGATAACAGTTTACTTGCATACTGTTCGTGGTTATCTGGACTTTTATAGTTTTACTAAGTAGTATAGAAATTTCTGTGGATGGCTTCCGTTGCTTGCTCCGTATACTTTGTAAGGCCTCCCTGTAATGCGCTTAATTCAAGAACATGGAATTTCAAAATAAGAAATGTTTCGGTGATTGGTAGCCCGCCTGCTATCCAACTGTCACAAAAAGCTCGTATGGCGTCTGAATAGAAGTCCAACAATGTTACACTAAAACAGCAATCAACTACCTGTGGTAGACTCTTCAATACCTTGAAATAACCATTGCATTATTTTCCTTTCAAATCACACGTTTAACTAAAAGACTTCGGCAGTAACGCCCAGTGAAATCAAGTTGAGCGTGATGAGTTGCGTTGACCTCTGATGTCCAGACTTCAGATTTGTCTGGATGGTTTTTTGCTACAGTTCCGAAAATTTGGTAGACCAATCCCACCAGCCATTTTAGCGCTGGAGGAGGAGTTTTTGTCTAAAATTGTGTCATAGTCTCCTCCTTCCAGAAGATGATTATGAACACAATTGAAATATAATCGAGCTTCTTCCTGGACCTGTCCAGCTTTAAATTCTGTTTCTATGGTAACAAGTGGTGCAGGGTTGCTGTTTTTTAATAGACAGATAGATAGACAGACAGATAGAGATAAGCAGTTACACAAGAATTCGGTATCGAAAAATGAAATATATGTTCGGTGTCAACAGTATTTCTAGTGTAACTTCTGCTACTTTCATCATATGAAAATTATTTTTATATGAAAATTTTCCTTGAAGCGTCAAGAAAAAAATGTGATGCCTGGATTTTATATAACTTGCTTAAAAAAAAATTAAAAAATCAGAATTGAGTTTTAGGTTAAAAATATCCCCTTAAATGGTAAAAAAAGTCAAATTTTCACCGATGAAATATTTCAATCCACACAGATCCTTAAACTAGAGGTCAAAAACTACGACCTAACGGCTTAACATCTGAGGTGCATTCACTTTGCATAATAGTTGCCTTTAAACATAGCGTGCGATGCTCGTGGAGGACCAACGCGCACTGGGAGTTTTCGAAAGGAAAGTGCTGCATACCATCTATGGTAGGGTGCAGATGGCGGACGGTACGTGGGAAAGGCGAATGAACCACGAGTTGCATCAGCTGTTGGGAGAACCATACATCGTTCACACCGCGGAAATCGAAAGACTCGGAGGGGCCGGGCACGTAGCCAGAATGTCGGACAGTAATCCGGTGAAAATGGTTCTCGACAACGATCCGATGGGAACAAGAAAGCGAGGTGCACAGCGGGCAAGGTGGATCGATCAGGTGGAGGACGATTTGCGGACCATCCGCAGACTGCGTGGTTGGCGAAGTGCAGCCATGGACCGAGCTGAATGGAGAAGACTTTTATGTATTGCACAGGCCACTCCGGCCTTAGTCTGGAAATAAATAAATGCTTCTAAAATGCGTTTCATGAAAGGATCACTTTTACGGATGATTCGGTCCTCCAGGCAGAGTTGCTCAGTATCACTATGAGCAGTGGTAGAACCAATATCATTATTTATTTCAGCAATCAATATCAAATTCGACCAAGGGGCAACCAACGCTAAACTTTGTGATAATAGATATTATTCATTGTCCCGCAATAGAATTTCGTGATATTCCTAGTATTTATGATTTTCGTCAAACAAAGAAACGGTTTCTAGCTCGTTTTTTTTAATTTATTTAAAGGCTCATTTGCTCGGAAGCTTTACGGAGCCACAGCATTTTTTTTTTCAAATTCTAGTTTAATATTATTTACAATATTATAAGAATTAAAAATATCATTTGGACTTTTTCTTGTCCGAAAACTTAACTCCAACTGTACAGTCGTTCTGGGAACACTGACTGGAACACATCTTTTTGCGCTCTTTCGACCGCTTTGTTGACATCCATCGCTTGTTGCTGCCAACGTTAACCTCGTATGGAGATGTAGGGGGAATGACGGCTTTGGCAGGTTTTGTTCTATTATTGGCAGGGGGTTTTTTTATGACTGACTAGGCTCAAATTTTATGAAATTTGGCCACAATATTCTTTGATATGCAAAGAATGCTTAGGCCAAATTTGAGCATGGTCAGTCATAAGAAACCCCCCTGCCAATAATAGAACAAAATCTGCCAAAGCCGTCATTCCCCCTACTACCGTTGTACATCGTCTACGTAGTCGTTGTCATCGTCGTTATTGTTGCCTTCGTCGTCGTCACTGCTGTTTGTTTTATTTTGATCTGCGTTAGGTGCTGTAGGTAGAATTTTTATTTCTGCGCCGTACGATGAGTGATGTTTCTGGATGATCAGAGGGAAGTTATTGATGTCCATCGGGGGAGCGTTTTCGTTTGTAACTTTAGAAGCGGATGGTGTGGCTGATGACTTTTGTTTGTCGTTTAAAGCTTTTGTTGAAGCTTGTTGAATTGTACTTTCGGTCTGTGCTGTTTTGCAATTGCATTTCTGATTTGGTTGCAACAGATTTTGGCATGTATTACAAATCTTAGGATGGCCTGGATATGTAATCAGGGTAGTAAAACCAAAAATAGTAGCCACTGATGGTATCGGTTTTTTGATCTTCATATGAAGTATTCGAACCCCATTGTACACTCCAGGAAAAAACTTCTTCCACCGCTCTCGTGTTACCGATAAAACTTCGCCATTATTTTCCAGAAAAGCTATCACTGAAGTGAGCTTCATGGCAGGTGGCAAATAATGAACTCTCACTGGAATGGCTTCTCCCTCCACGTACACCGGCATTTTGAAGTTTTTGTCTCCATGGACAATAATGTGTCTGTTATTATGCAGACGGTGATAGCGAGAGGCGTTTTCTTTAAATTCAATATATACACGCGTATATTATGCAATTGAATGTTTTCGGTATCCGACAGCTGCAACTTTATCTCCTTCTCCAGGAACTGGTGGACCTTTGCTGCATTAGGGCGTTCGGGAAGAATGTTGAAATCAATAACCACCGTATTCGAGCGCGCAACACTCATGACGAGTAATAAAAAAGCGGGAGATTGTTTACGTCTATCGTCTGTGAGTACTGGTTGTCAACTGCTGCTAGCTCGGATGTTATGAATGTTATGACGTGTTCCAGTTAGTTGATGAAACACGGTGCCCGTATTGGAAACACCTGATTCGTACCTTCTACAGATTCTAGAAAATTTTCAAAACGCATTTTATATTTCCAATACACTCAAACCAAAACGTGGGCCCCAAAGATTGTTCGAAAAGTATTAGTAATAGAAATAGTTTCTCAGTGATTTTTTTAAGAATTTAAGCGAGACAGAAATCATGTGTTATAATTAGGATAATTCGAAGAAATCATGTGTTGCCTAAAACTGGGTGGCATTGTGTGCCATGCTTTCCCAACCAGGGCTCTTCGATCAATTTATCATAGATACTACGTAGTTTTTCGCTAATATTTGTTAGTATTTCTGGATACTGTCGAAAGTTTAGAGTTAGTTGCCCCTTGAATCAGACTGATACTTGAAGCAATCGGCTGTCACTGACAGAGATCATCAGAAGCAAATTACTTAAAAATCTATTTCATCATGATTATTTTTTGCATTTCAATACGTCCACTTGTGATAAATCCACTCGTGATAAATAGGAAATTCGTAAGATATTTGATGAAACTGTGAAAAAAATAGTTTTCCAGGTAGTTATGGCAGAATTTACTGACTGAGGTCCCCTTTTAAAGCAATAATAACCGCCACAAGTATAATCATATGCATTAATGACACAAAATAATTATGCACAAAGCTGCATTATAGCGAATAAAGGAACATATTATAACATCCACAGTAGAGAAAAAAAATAAACAAAAATATTATAAACATAAATATTAATAAACAGTCAGTCGAAGGTATTGTTCTCGGATCTTCATTTGACTAGATGGTCTTCGAATACATCCGGAATTGGGTTGCAAGTTGCAACAGGGCAATCAGTGCTGGGAGCAGCTTTAGAGAGTGAATACAATTGTGGCAAAGCTCGAAACAGTTGTGTTGATAGCAGAATGAGATGTCGGGCCTGATATCCGAAAGGTAGGAACGGGGTTGATAGCCAGTGCTCGAGATGGGACCCCGACGAAAGCAGTGAACCGTAAGCTGGTCCTGTATTGTGGATGGAAACTGGTCAGCATTTAACATCGTTTCCTTATTGTAAGCGAAGTTGACGTCCTAGGTAGGACCAAAGGGAAAAATGAAAAAAAAAAAACAATGATTTTTTAACTCCGGAACGCAATGGCCGATTGGGCGAAAAATTAGGAAGGGTTCCGCGTCGAATGCAACCTGTTGCAAGCGAATCGGATAAGGCTAAGTACAAAAAAGTGTGTCTCACATTTCTTTGTACACACACATACATACATACATGCATACAACACTATGGGTCTCCGAGCCATTTATCAAAAGTTTAATTTTGGAGTGATCATATAGCCTTTACGTATACTTAGTATACGCGAAAAGCAAAAATTGTTACTGAGATTCCCTTTGTTCTTATTCCTAAATATGTCGATTACATTATTGACAAAACGTATTTATCTTTTGTTAAAATTTAACCTGTTACTAAGTGTCACAGTTAATAAAATGCTGTGGTTTTAACTTCGGAAGTCAATTGGGAAAACTGGTGAATGTAATTGTAGCCTGCTGCGATTAACTGTTCAGCACGCACGTGGTCCTGGAACGCTCATGCAGACTCGGCATACAAGAGCTTTCAATTAATTACTGAGGAAATGCTAATAGAATATAAAGCAGGAAGGCAGGTCGAGTTCCAGTTGGAATGTAGAGCCATTGAAGATAAAGAAGAAAAAGAAGAATGTACAAAATGCAAGAGCGCGCGTGTTCGAGTGCTAAATCGGTTGATGTGCGCCAAAAAGCGGGCTGAGTCAATTGGTATTTGACACTTCTGGTCTGTGGGCGCTTAATAAGAGCCTTTTAGCAATGAAAGTATGTAATCAGTTTCTTTAGCTACGCTTCACTCTTTAGCGATGCTTTTCCAAACGATTAGACCGGATGTAAGGTCTAAGAAGAGGCGAAGGAATCAGCTATAAGCGGCGTAAAAGGAAACGGTGGGTCTAGCACTACAAATGATTGATGGCATAGAAGCTTGTAAATATTCAAAAAGCAGTGAACAAACGGTTTTTGCCATTTCCGAAACGTGTGATTGCATTACCTTATGAACAAGTACTTGCTTCTAATGATGACGGAGCGCAAACTTAACATGGCCAAACTGGTTCAACTGGTTCTTACCGTACGATGCGGGATCATTTGTTTGACGATTTATTTGTTGTCAGGTAATTGAGTAATTTGTATATTTTTTTGCATTAGCAAACATGAGCTGCTGTGAGAAGCCGCTAATGGATTCTTTCTAGCGAAGCATCTCCGGTCGTTACCACCAGCGATAATCAATTGAGGATTGAGATCTTTTTTTAGTATTGTTAAGTTCGTATACCTAGAAGCAAGTTCATCGAAGTGCAAGTAAGCACATGCGAATGGTAGATTTGATAAAACTAAAATACTATTTAATAACGTTTAAAAAATTTGGAGTTTAATTTTGGGTGTTATAATATTGTTTTATGGTAAGATTAGTGTACTAGTGAGGCAAAGCGCCTATCGTGAATCTTAACCATTCCTCGGAATAGTTGCATGTAAATGGAAACCCCTGCATTAGTAGTCAGCTGGGATTTTATTCCCTATTAAGGATTCTGGACAGCAGATATATCGGTTAATGCATTTCTGCGGTTATTCCCCTAATTGTAGTGTTTACGTGTTGCGGCTTGCTCCATAGTATGCAGGTGTAGCTACTAGATGGATCAGATGGAATGAAAGCAAACAGCGTTTTTTTATTTGAAATGACGTGGTTTGCAAACACTTCATATTGTAGTTTAATCGGTGATTTATGATATTATTATGATTGCACATTAAACTAAAGCTCGCGTCATGTATAATTTTTTGCATGTAGTACGAATCTTGAATTCCAGGTACTTGAAAGAATCAAGAATAGGAATACTGTTTTCGAATAACCGTATGTGCATTGCTTATTACTAATTTTTATAATCATGAAATGTTGAAATGCACCTTGAGCAATTTGCAAATTTCTTGAAAACGAAAGCAGAAAAGCGACGCGCCCTAGATTAAGCCCAACATTTCTGCAGGCACCGAAAATGGGTATAGAACAGCACACTCCTATGAAATCAGTTTCACTTCAGTATTAAAGTGACTGGTTCCTGGAATATGGAAAACTTTTTTAATTATTGAGCGATATAATGCTTATAATGTTTAGATTTATTCATTCATGCGCCAACACTAAAGGTAGCAGTCCAAGTCGATAGATCACGTGATCTGCGGTGCGTTATCATGCTTTTGTTTAACACCCACTACTGCTTTTTCTCGCTAGTGCTCCATTTTAACGTGCTATAGAATCATTGCTACGTGAGACAATTTACCTAACGATGCGCTGTCTGGCAGTCATCTTTGAGGATATCTAAGCATGAACTGATTTCATAAGCAAAACATAGACTAACTGCAGAGGTACAGTGAAAAAAGATATTAGTGATGCCAAAGCTTCTTCTGGCATTTCTCAGTCCAGCTTAAAAGGAGTTCTTTCGTTGTTTGTTATGTTTCGAAAATGGAATGTTTTTTGTAAGTGAATCATTACATTCAGTTGAATTCAATTCAATTCATTGGATTCAAGTAAGTTACGCCATTCGTTGCTAAATTCACTTGACTTTATTGCGAAATAAGAGTCCAAACAACATCAATCATCTCCCCATCAATTGAGATTGACTGCATAAAATGACAATAAAAGATAGGTCCAAAGTTAAGTCAGTAATATGATCCATCAGGATGTCGGATTTCCATATCAGAATGTATGCTTGTGGGCAATCTTATAGAAGAGATATTCAAAACCTGGGAATGAAATCGTTTTTAAAAGCATACAAAAGGAATATTCAGGGATTTGACAATTTTTAGTTATTATTTTTAGACAAATGGTCATATCTCAGTGGTTTTTCGATCAATTTTCTCAGTTTTTCATCAACCTTTTATCCATCTCTTCTAGTTTCCGAATATTACAAAAAGTGTGTCTAGTAATGCTCCATAACCTGGTAAATGGGAACAAATTTTGAGCATCCCTACTATGGTTTCGGTGATTATTCGATGCCCGGTGGAATCAGTTTATAATTCAGGGTATAGGAAGCTAAAGAAAATATTTATTTAAAAGCATGTTATCTTCTGTGAACTGGTTGAATTTAATGTAAACTATACAGGAAACATGTGTGATAGTAAACTAAGATGTTCTAGGTTCTCGGAAATGTCCTGGAGTTTAAATCAAATGGTCTACCGCATCAACCACGGCTTCCATGATATCCTCAACCGCGGTATCAACCTAATTATGCTCTCCTAGTATTTGTCTTCCATTAGCGTCTCAAATCACGGCATGTGAGATGATGTAAGATTTCCAAATTATCCTGGAGTTGGGATTAAAAGGTCTATCGGATCAACCACGACCCTGCCAACAATTCAGTTCATATAATTCATTTGCAATCATGTCAATTAAAAAATCATGCAAAAATTCCACATATACGTACAAATTTGGAGGCCATATACGTACATTCGGAATAAATTTTCTTGCTTATATGATTTCATATGAAGTGAAAAGATCCTTTATACAACTTCGTTTAAAACTACATTTATCGTTCTGAATGACTTCGTATGCATAAAATTATAACTCAACGTCGTAATTTTAACAACTTGAAAGTAGCGAATGTATTTTCGACATATAACATGTGACATACGCAAACTTTGTCATTTCTCTTATTAGAGTTTTTTTTGTCCTACCCACGTCTTGGAACGTGGCCTCGCCTCTGGATAAAGCATATTCATATGATACATTAAAACTTTTGATCTCCTCCAAAACAAGCAAAGCATAATTGTAAAAATTAATTTTGCTTAATTTTTGACGTCCTTTGCACCAGTTGTCGCACTAGTGGTCCCTATTTGGCCAATCCCATAAGAAAACAATGGGATTTGCCAAATAAAGAACCAAAATTGAGAATACTGCCACAACTGGTGCATGTGTTCCTATTATATGGATCAATCAATTTTGATGATTATAACAAATTTTATTGTGGTTTTCACAGCTGTTCTAAGGAGCAGGAAGTAAAACCTTTCGCTCGATACATAAAGTCCACCCACGTGCCTTTCACTTATTTTTAATAAAAATAGTTGTTTTATATATGGCGACAATTGGTACACCCACCCTAACGTTGTTTTTAAGGTGACTCGGGAGGCACTACCCACCAGGTTATTTTTCCTATCTTTTGTCTCTTTCTAACATTGTTACCTCGTAACTTTGGAGCGGAATATTTCGGTTTTCAGTTGTTTGCTGTAATTGTAAATGTATCAGCATGTAGAATGCAAGTAAGCACGCGCCGATGATACTTTTTCAAAATCACATTTGTTGTAGAAAATAAATTAATAATGATGAAAATGGTGACGATTTGAAGATTGTTCGTGCTTCCCGTGTCACCTTTAGTTTTCTAATTATTCTTCATTTGCAAATTTCGAAATTCTGGATATACCTAGTTTCAATTCGAAGATCCTCGAGATGTTAGTCCTTCAAAAATCCTCAAAGCCATAGGAACACATACATTGCGAACAAGAAACTAGGTACACATGCATTATAAAATGTGGTTTGGTAACTTAATTAGACCTATGCGCCGCTGCGCCACGCGCCACTACCGCCGATGGTTTTTACAGACGCCGCCGCCGCTGACGATTTTTCGTTGGCGCACCGCTGATCATAATTTTGCCACACCAATGACTAATCTCGATAAAAAAATTCAATTAACTTGAGTCGAGTCAAGTCAAGTACGAGACATTGAAGACGGTCTAACAGTTGAGGTCGAAATACGTATCTGTAAAGCAATACAACGTGGAGCAATTGATTGGAATAATACTTCAATAGTACTTGGAATAGAGTTCAATTTCAAATCTACCTCAAGTGATGTTGTCTCTAAGTCGATGTGGTGACATATATACATTGTCTTGGTTAATGAATAAGTTGGTTGAGTAGTTTGAGAGTTTGAATGAGGCTTTATCTAGTAAAATAATACATAAATTGTTTATCTGGTTTTCGAAATTCATCTAAGCCAGGGGCTCATTCAGTCGGGCGACTAAACTTGTAGGCGACTCGCAGAATAAGTTTGTTGTGGTACATAAGCTTTTGTGAGAGCCTGGATACATGCCCAAAGCGCCACCCCCTCCCACCCCATTTTCAAAGGATCTGGCATTGGAGTAGGAAAATCATTCCAGTTCAGGAATATCAAGCTTAGTAGCACAGTCATTATCTTGTTTTTTCTTATTTTTTTTATTTATTAAAATCAACCAAGCCAGTTTTCTTTGGCAAAATTTAGCAATTTAATCAAATCCTTACTGTGAATGCTTTTCCAGTTTTTTTTGTCCCGAGTAACTATTTTTTATTTGGAAATCAATTTTTGAATATGATTGACAAAAGCACTTGGTATTTTGCGAGCATCAGTTGAAAACGCTTCTTCTTTTTTTATTAATTGCCACTGTAACCCAGAATTGGGATGTTGTCGCCTATCCGCTTAGTATTCAATAAAATTATTTAGTTGAACGTCAGGCAGTTACAAAAATCACAAAATTTTAATTTTATTTTATTGTATTGAATCTGTTCCTGGAATTCCTCGAATATTCGAAGAAGCATCGTTTCGAATTTCCTCCAAGGATTCCTTCGGAAAATATTCCAGAAATTACTTCGGAAATAAATCAAGATTTTTTTTGGAAATTTCTCCACATCTTCCTCCGAAGAGAATCCTTTTATTTTAGAAAATTACTTCAGGAATTCTTCCGGAAATTTCTTTATGTATTTTTCGGAAATTCGTTACAAAATTTCTCCGAAGATTCCTTCATAATTTCCATTACCGTTCTCTTAAGAAATCCTTGACGAATTTCATTCTGAATTCTTTAAGGAATGCATATGAAAATTGTTGCAGGAGCTCCTGCTCCTGCTGTTGGGAATTCCTTCAGAGACTCCTTAGGGAATTTCTTAAGAAATCCGTTAGGAGTTTCTCCAAAAAATACTTAGGAGATCCTTCATTTTTTGAAGCAATACCTTCGAAAATTTGCTTGAGAGATCCTTCGGAAAATCCTCTTTTTGAAATTTCTTTGGCAATTATATCATGAATTCCTTAAATAAATTCCTCTAGATAATGCATAAGGAATTCCTTCAAAATTTCCCTGAACAATTTCTTCAGAACTTCTTCCAGCAATTCCTATAAAACATTCTCCGGGAATTCTTTCAAAACTTAATGCAGGAATTCCTTCGAAAATGCCTTTATGAGCTCTTTCCAAAAATGTTTCAGTAATACATTCGGATTTTTTTTCCAAAAATTCTTTCTAAAAGTCTTTTAGTGTTTATTTTAGTAATTTTTTCAAAAATTTTGTTAGTAACGGAAGTGATCTTTAGGTTATTTAAGAAAAAGAGTCCTGGAGGAATTCTCAAATGATTTTTTGGAGGAGATTTTGGAAATTTATGGAAGGTTTTGTGCAGGAATTGCCAAATGAATTTTTGAAGGCATTTCCAAAAGAGAACCTGAAAGGATTTTCGAAAATAATACCTGAAAGAACTGCTAGAAGAGTTTTTGAGGGTATTCCTAAAAGACTTCCCAAAAGAAATCCTAAATGAATTTCTGGAGAAATCCATAAACAATTTCTGGTGAAATTTCAGGAGGAATTCTCAAAGGCATTCTCAATGATGAAGAAATTCCTGATACAATTTCAGAGGAAACGCCTACTGGTATTTCTGAAGTAATTCCTCGATTTCTCAAGGATTCCTCCGCAATTTCCTCCAGAAATTCTTTTGAAGATTTTCCCCCCGTAATTCCCTCGGAAATTGCCTCAAGGAGATCTACAAAAACTCCCCCGGAAACTTCCAGGAAGTTTTTCGGAAATTCTTTAGAGTATTTCTTGGTATTTCCCCTAGGAATTAGTTCAGAATTTCCTCCACGTATTCCTTCAGAAATTTGTGTAGGAAAACCTTGGGGAATTGGTAAAGATATTCTTCAAAAAATATCTTCATAATTTCTTCTAAGAATTCCTTGCGAAGTTCTAGGACGAAATTCTAGGAAACTCCTCAAGAATTCCTGATCAATTATCTGAATTTTCGAAACAACTTCCGACAATCTTAGATTTCTCCAAGAATTCCTTTGGACATTCCGTCAAGACTTCGTTCATAAATTCCTCTAGGATTTTTTTTTCGGAAATTTACCGAAAATTTTTCAGGAAATAAATCTAGAAATATAATAAATGATGAAATTATTCAAGATATTCCTCCAAAAACCCTGATTAATCCACCTAGCGGTGATGGTGCCTTTCTCGTGCATTATTAAAAATAGTATTTTGGCCATTACTGTTGATCCCATAGTCCGACTTGGTAAATTTTCAATAGGAAACAATGGGGCAGTATCCTGCGTCGAATGCAACTTGTAACTTGTAACAAGTAAATCGGTTAAGGATAAGTGCCTGAAAAATGAGTGACACTTTTTTGGGTGCGTGCGCACATACACACACACACACACACATACACACAGACATCACCTCATCTCTGAATTGTGATATAACAGTGACTGGCAGTAAAAGCACTTTTTCGTATTAGTTTAACAGATAATCGTTTTTTTTTTCAAAATATTTATGGATTAATGAGTTGCACCATATGAGCGGAAACGCCCATTCCTACCGCACGTCGTTTTTGTGAAATACAGATGAAGACGACGCTCATTCAGTTGTGGTTATCAATTTGTGCAAGCTGTAGTGCATCGTTATACGTGGGTAGAATTTTGTGAGAACTATTTTACGTATTGAATCATGAATCGCGGAGAACTTTTCCAATCGTTGTACAATGCATTTGTTAAGGCATTTCCTGAGAGAAAATAGCAGCAGTGCCAGGCTGATGTCGTCGCGTTTTGGAACGAATGGAAGGAAAAGAACCCCATGTTAGGAGCGGCTGATCATCGTCCGAGTGCCAGCGAGGGACTCTAAGCAAAACTGTGCACTATGGTCCTCCGAAAATTTAGGGGGTTTGGTGTCAGGCCCTGCAAGCCAGCCTTCAAAAATCCTCACGCTACGAATAATCAACGAGAGAGTACGGACCAGAACAATCGGCGAAGACCACAGCAACGAAAAATTGATTAATATATGAAGAAGAGCTCCCGTCTCTGCTCATAACAATTTGTGATATAGCGCTGCATGGGTCTGCTGCTCACGACAGACGACACGATGAAAGTGTAGGAAGTGTGAAAACTCTCAATGAACTGACACTTGCATTGCAGTCAAAAGGGTTTAGCATCAAACGATCAGCCACTTATCTACGTTTGGTCCCAAGGCGAGCTGACAGCAGCGAAGGAAAACGCCACATTTCCATGGTATCGGTCAAACTGCTTCGTGCGATTCTGTACAGCTTCGATTCGATCACTCGAAGAATTGGCATCGCTTCTCGTTCCTAAGAGGCCCCATACACGTTCCGACCTGTTTTACAACATTGACACCGCCCCCAGGAAATTTGGTTCGGTTGGTGTAAAGTCGGACCGTCTGTGGGCAAGTTGTACGACTGCTGTACAGTACAACTTGCCCACTAACGGTCCGACTTTACTTCGACCGAACTAAATTTCCTGAAACGAAATCAAGAGCCTACAACAGGTCGAAGCGTGTATGGGGCCCCTAAAGAAGCTTGAGTTATTAGCCAGGACGACAAAGCGAGAGTTGCTATTGGTTTGGCAGCAGCAAATAAGCTGGCCCCCATGCTTATGCACGTGGAGTATAAGGTCACGCTGCCCGACCACGACTGGGTGTGTCACGTCAACGCCCTGCCAATAGTCCACTGTGGCGAATTTAGGCTGTGGTCATCACAATGGGCTTGGACCAATACAGCGATCGGTCTAACGATAACAGATAGGTATGGGGAATGATGATAACGAATTGTAATCAAAACAAATTGAACTGAATTGTAAAAAAGTCTAGGTGATTTTGTGACTCGCAAGTCATGCTCCAAATTCGCGATTGAAATTTAATTCCATTTGTTATTTCACGTAGATAGTTAGCGGTTAGGTAAGTCTAGTGCATCTATCATGCAATCATGCAATCTATCAATAATTATACAGTTTCGCCTAGTACAGGTTCATGCAGTATTTACTTACAAACTATAGAACGATGGTGAGGAAAATATGACATAAAACTAAGATACATAACCCTAACTGAAATTACTATAAATCTAGAGTACAGTAAAGGCACTGCTTCGGGCAGACCGAAATGTTTATTCAAATTATTCTAAATGAATTAGATGTAAGTATGCTCGTTTTCTACAACCTAATGAAACAAAAGTGACTTGAATTTGCAGTATCTATAAACACAAATGCTACAAGCTATAGTCCAATGCAGCAGGGACTATGTCCAAGGGCTTGACGATCCCTCCCCAGGCCATCTGCGAGTTGTGGGGCTTGCCTAGGATGTGGTGGGGTTTGACAGTGAGCCCTGTTAAACCTCTATAAAAAGCTGCATGTATCCGCAAGTAGGCCCCACCAAAGCGACCGTGTGCCGCTCAAAGCCCAAGTCCAAGTCCTGGTGTTAGGTAGGACACTAAACAGCCCTGACACGACGGCCTTCCGACGAGACAGGAGGTTTGCGCAGGCCCAATAAGCCGCCTGGAAAACCAATCATTACGAACAATATAAGAGATAATGCGACTCGATATAATCGGCAAAGACCTAGGCGACGAATACAGGATCACGATTGGAAGCTTGGAACATGGAATTGCAAGTCGCTAGGTTTCGCAGGTTGTGACAGGATGATCTACGATGAATTACATCCCCGCAACTTCGACGTCGTGGCGCTGCAGGAGATTTGCTGGACAGGACAGAAAGTGTGGAAAAGCGGGCATCGAGCGGCTACCTTCTACCAAAGCTGTGGCGCCACCAACGAGCTGGGAACCGGCTTCATAGTGCTGGGTAAGATGCGCCAACGCGTGATTGGGTGACAGCCAATCGACGCAAGGATGTGCAAGCTGAGGTTTAAAGGCCGTTTCTTCAACTATAGAATCATCAACGTGCACTGCCCACACGAAGGGAGACCCGACGACGAGAAAGAAGCGTTCTACGCACTGCTGGAGCAGGACGTCAAAATCGTCATCGGTGACATGAACGCACGGGTAGGAAGGGAGGAAATGTATAGAGCGGTCATCGGACCGGATAGTCTGCACACCGTATCGAATGACAACGGCCAACGATGCATAAACTTCGCAGCCTCCCGCGGAATGGTAGTCCGAAGCACCTTCTTTCCCCGCAAAAATATCCACAAGGCCACATGGAGATCACCTAACCAAGAAACGGAAAACAAAATCGACCACGTACTAATAGACTATAAATTCTTTTCCTACAGCACGAACGTCCGCACTTACCGCAGTGCGAATATTGAATCTGACCACTACCTCGTTGCAGTATGCCTGCGCTCAAAACTCTCGACGGAGTACAACACGCGTCGAAGTCGGACGCCGCGGCTTAACATTGGGCGGCTACAAGACGGTAGACTAGCCCAAGAATACGCGCAGCAGCTGGAAGTGGCACTTCCAACGGAAGAGCAGCTAGGCCCAGCGTCTCTTGAAGATGGCTGGAGATATTCGATCCGCCATTGGTAGCACCGCAACTGCTGCACTTGGCACGGTGCCCCCGGATCAGAGAAACGACTGGTATGACGGCGAATGTGAGCAGTTAGTGGAAGAGAAGAATGCAGCATGGGCGAGATTGCTGCAACACCGCACGAGGGCGAACGAGGCACGATATAAACAGGCGCGGAACAGACAAAACTCGATTTTCCGGAGGAAAAAGCGCCAGCAGGAGATCGAGATCGTGAAGAGACGGAGCTCTTGTACTGCGCTAATAACACACGAAAGTTCTATGAGAAGTTAAACCGTTCACGTAAGGGCCACGTGCCACAGCCTCATATGTGTAAGGACATAAACGGGAACCTTCTTACGAACGAGCGTGAGGTGATCCAAAGGTGGCAGACGAAGATGGCGGTATGGTGATGGACCTGGGAGAACGCGCGCAGGACATAATCTTACCGGCTCTGAATCTCCAGGAAATCCAGGAGGAGATTGGCCGGCTGAAGAACAACAAAGCCCCTGGGGTTGACCAACAACCAGGAGAGCGATTTAAACACGGTGGTGAGGCACTGGCTAGAGCGCAGCACTGGGTCATTACCAAGATTTGGGAGGAGGAAGTTTTGCCGCAGGAGTGGATGGAAGGTGTCGTGTGTCCCATCTACAAAAAGGGCGATAAGCTGGATTGTAGCAACTACCGCGCAATCACATTGCTGAACGCCGCCTACAAAGGTACTCTCCCAAATTTTATGCCGTCGACTAGCACCAACTGCAAGGGAGTTCGTGGGGCAGTACCAGGCGGGTTTTATGGGCGAAGGCTCTACCTCGGACCAGGTGTTCGCCATTCGCCAAGTACTGCAGAAATGCCGCGAATTCAACGTGCCCTCACATCATTTATTCATCGACTTCAAAGCCGCATATGATACAATCGATCGGGACCAGCTATGGCAGCTAATGCACGAACACGGTTTTCCGGATAAACTGACACGGTTGATCAAAGCGACGGTGGATCGGGTGATGTGCGTAGTTCGAGTTTCAGGGGCATTCTCGAGTCCCTTCGAAACCCGCAGAGGGTTACGGCAAGGTGATGGTCTTTCGTGTCTGCTATTCAACATCGCTTTGGAAGGGGTAATACGAAGAGCAGGGATTAACACGAGTGGCACAATTTTCAATAAGTCCGTCCAGCTATTTGGTTTCGCCGACGACATAGATATTATGGCACGTAACTTTGAGAAGATGGAGGAAGCCTACATCAGACTGAAGAGTAGAGTTTCCATCCCGGGACATCCCGGGACAAAAAATCCCGGGATTTAGGAAAATTCGGGATTTCCCGATTCCCGGGATATTATTTTTGAAATCCAAAAACAGTGTAATTTTTCTTCTTACAAAAGTTATTTGTTTTGAGCGCGAAACCCAACTTAGGTGATAAACTCATATCATATTTTTATACGTCCCATGCGACATATTTTTTTTCAAGTTCGTTTATTTGGTAGGCTCAGGCATGTATACGGAGCCAAGGTTCTTTGTAATGCACAATCGATATCATCTTATTATTAAATTAGTAAGAGAGGAACAGAAATGAAAATTAAAGGAGATAGTTAGTAGATCACCTTCACCTTCACAAAAAAATACCAATCAATGGATGGCTACTGACTGATACTTTTTCCAGCAGCTACAGCTCTCTATAAACTAAACGACAAGTGTCGACAGTACAAGATCAGCTACATCTATTTGGCGCCTGCTTCCTACCCGTCTCCCGTCTACAGTGAGGTTGTGTACACTAGGTAATATTCGCGTTTCTAATCTCCTCGCGCCGCCCAACATTGAGTCAGTCTTCCTGAGCTTTTTGCCTCCAAAACAATTCTTGATCCAAGTCATGTCCTTCCAATCGTCGATCGTACAACAAACTTTCCAGCAAATGCACAAGTACAAGTGGTCCGACCCCGATGCTCTGCCTAATTTTTTGGTGTATCGCCAATTTCTCCAATTCTCGGTTTCTGTCAAAATGGTGGACCAACTTTAATCGCGTAATCTATTAACCCCATTATCGTTAAATTATCGAGTTAACTTACGTTTAATTATCGAACTCCGATAATAATTGAGTTGATTCATCTTTATCGATTAACATCAAGATTAGGAAGCGATCTGTTCAAGATTAGGAAGAGCTGCAGCTCTTGGCAAAAGTATCAATTAGTAGCCTGCCATGGGTTGGAGGATACTCTAGTATTATGTTTTCTTTGTGAGGGGGCTCCCATATATCCAATATCCAAAAGGGTACTCTACCTCCCGAGAAAAACGTGAATATTATTTGCATCTTGAAGTCGTTTTTTTTTTCAAAATAATCGTTTCTAATTAGAATTGAATTGAGTTCCAATTTGAAATCTGTAGTATCTGGCCTTTCTAAAATTTGAACTTTACCCCTGAACATTGTATAAAATCGTTTTTAAATAAAAAAGAAAGTTTTCTAAGGAAGCATTGAAAAATCCCGGGATCCCGGGATTTCCCGGGATATACGAACAAGTTTATCCCGAATCCCGTGACAACGAAAATGGCCGGGAAATGGAAACTCTACTGAAGAGGGAAGCTAAGCGGATCGGACTAGTCAACAACACGTCGAAGACGAAGTACATGATAGGAAGAGGTTCAAGAGAAGACAATGTGAGCCACCCACCGCGAGTTTGCATCGGTAGTGACGAAATCGAGGTGGTAGAAGAATTTGTGTACTTGGGCTCACTGGTGACTGCCGAAAATGACACCAGCAGAGAAATTCGTAGACGCATAGTGGCTGTAAATCGTACGTACTTTGGACTCCGCAAGACGCTCCGATCGAATAGAGTTCGCCGCCGTACCAAACTGACAATCTACAAAACGTTAATTAGACTGGTAGTCCTCTACGGACACGAGACCTGGACGATGCTCGTGGAGGACCAACGCGCACTTGGAGTTTTCGAAAGGAAAGTGCTGCGTACCATCTATGGTGGGGTGCAGATGGCGGACGGTACGTGGAGGAGGCGAATGAACCACGAATTGCATCAGTTGTTGGGAGAACCATCCATCGTTCACACCGCGAAAATCGGACGACTGCGATGGGCCGGGCACGTGGCCAGAATGTCGGACAGTAACCCGGTGAAAATGGTTCTCGACAACGATCCGACGGGCACAAGAAGGCGAGGTGCGCAGCGGGCAAGGTGGCCCAAGTAGCACACGCATCATCTTCCTAAAAGCACCTTGTTTCTATTCAGTTTCATTAAAGGCATTGAAAAAACATCAAAGCACGAAAAAGTTGCATCAAGATGTCAAAAACGTCGAATTGTGATCAATGTTCCATTAAAATTGCAATGCAGTACTTGTTTGACATTTGGAAACAAACAAACAAAGAATACTGCATTTCATGTTGTAAACACGAAACAAAATCATTAAGTTGCATATTTTTCACAATGTAACTTCAATGCGTCTTTCAAAATTTAATTGTTTGCTTAAATTAAGTTGCAGATAAGTTGAATGTGTCTTCATGTTTAATTTTTTTCCTGTGATGGTGCAATCGAGTAACAGGAAACCCGAGTACAAAACTACATAATCGTATGGTTTTATGGTGAGTCAACATGCAGTCCCTTCGAGTTCGAAGTGTTGAATGGTGCTGTGGTAGAGTGAAGGACTATCAATCACAAGATCCATAAATCGAATTCAGTTTTATATTTTAATTTTTTTTCCGCTGTAGTATTTTGAAACATTATTGCAATTTTACTGCAATCGAAGGATGTTTCCGTAGGCTCCACCTCTTGCGCTTTTTAGATTGCAAGAGAGTTTTATTTGATGGCACATACGCAAAGATTGTTTTTTTCCGAATAGTTGCAACACAGTGAAATGTTCAGTAGTGAAACAATTTGTGCTGCTTGGGGGGTCGATCAGGTGGAAGATGACTTGCGGACCCTCCGTAGACTGCGTGGTTGGCGACGTGTAGCCATGGACCGAGCCGAATGGAGAAGACTCTTATATACCGCACAGGCCACTTCGGCCTTAGTCTGAATAAATAATAAAATAATAATCATAACATAACAAAATAATCAAACTAAAAAAACTAATGTCCTACTTAAAATGAGGATAAAACATAGAAAAAAAAACTGTAGCGTTTTTTTGTGATGTTTCACAATTGGACCAACAGGGGGGGTTATCTCAGTTAACGTAACGTAATGAATGGTCTTGTTACGCTTTACATGTTGTTACACAAGAGGGGGGGGGGTTCAAAATCCCGATCTTTTTGCGTTAAGTAACTTTTGCACAAACCCTAATGGCAACTATTTTTGGCATTGGCCTTACGACGTTCATGCCATGATTCTGCCTTCTTAATGCTTAACGTCCATAGATCGTAATTATTGGTTTTACAGGCGGCTTATTGGCCCTGCGCAAACCTCCTGTCTCGTCGGAGCGCGGTCGTGCCAGGTTATTAGGGTCAGCCAACGGTCGTTATGGTGGATCCTGCTTGGGGATACAAGCAGCATTTTATAGAGATCAACAAAGCCCACTGTCAAACCCCATCATATCATAGGCAGGAATCACAACTCCCAGTTGGTCTGGAGAGGGATCGTCAAACCCTTTGGTATAGTCCCTTCTGCCTCATTAACGTTGAGTCGCTGCTTAGCGTCCTCTATTCCTAACGTTTTAATGACTAACTGGGTATATACTTCTAAAGTTCTGATATTTCCAGAAAATGCGAAGCGTGAGTGATTCCCTTACTATCAACCATAATCCATAAATCACGAGAGAGAAAATGCAGAAAGTCTCACCCACAAAATTGTCGTGAATATGCGTACATATTAACGACATAATGATTAGTTCACAAATTCTTGAATGAAGAAGTGTGTGTTGTTTTTCTCTAGAACCATGTTTACATTAGTTCTATGTAATGTGATTTTTAGAAAACATGGTATCAATAGAGTTGCTTTGATAAAAATAAAAACATAATTTTTCACCAATTACGCAAACCTAAGCGAAATTATTCAATGGTTAAACCTCGTGTTCCGTTGCGCAATAATTATCCAAACAAACCGTCACTCCCTGGGTTCTCGTCATTTCTAGACCAACATTTGAAAAGGGCGTAACAGCCAAATTTTATTCCTTCTGATTCTTCGTCTACGTATAATGCTATATTTGGGGACAAAGAATCAGAAAGAATAAATTTTGGCTGTTACGCCCTTTTCAAATGTTGGTCTAGATTTGTTGGAGCACGGCAAACACTTGTCGCGGTCGTCGCGTCGTGGCCACATCTTGGCCCCAAAAACAAAAACCATTGCGCAGACAAAAGTTCATTAGTCATTGGTAAGTACCAATCGTCCTGCACGAAGCAGTTACCTACGCAACCTAACTGCAGAGAGAAAGAGAGATAGGAAACCACCGATTCGAGTGTGGTCGTTGGACGATCTTCAGCTGACCTTCGGCCGATTGCGCCCACTGCCTGCGCCCGTGCGTGGGGAACCTGTTTGCCAGTCAAATTTTGCCTCCCTTCGACCGCCCGAACAAGGAACTGATCACGTAGATAATTTGGACCCGACGCTTAAGCTCCACTCAGCACTTGTTCTACACACTTTGAACCAACCACTCTGCCCGAACGAAAAAACCGTGAAATATCCCGCCCGAACAAGTGCACAGCACAATTACCGATAATTGCGGTTGGCGAGGAGTGGCGCAGCATCACCGCTGCGCTGTCGATCCGGCACCTGCTATCTTTAATATTTGATCGTTTATTAGTTGAGGATTTGCTCGCGCATGCTTTTTTTATTGTTTCAGCTGCCGTTCGCGGTTGGCACACGCCTCGGCGGACTCATGCCTACGGAGTTGTTCAGCGTGTGGTTCAAGTTCAAGACTCAAGAATGCACACGGTCAGTACCGGCACTTGCGCGATGCTAATGACTTCTATCAGTCGAGTCCAGCGTTGGCGAGTGATTCCCTAAGTATCCATATCCTAACCGTATCTGAGAGTCCAGCCGGGTCTTAGAGGATTGTTTTGATGATTGGAGGCAATTCGCAATGGTTAATCATATATAGTTTCATTTATGTAAGAGAGCAAAGGTGTTTGCAGTGGTCAAGTACTTCACTGCTCCAATGACCACCGGAACTTATTGTGAAAAGGTATTCAATGTAAGTAATTATGAGAATGCAGGGGTTAATAAACATCGCTGTTAATTCTTTGTCTTTGTTTGTCTTTGTCTTTGTTAATTGTTGCTGAGTGATCGACTCATAAAGGCAACATTTAAAAAGTCCTCATCATAGTTTCGTGACTTTTAATTTTTGGAAACTAGTGCTTCACGTGAATATATGCAAAAATGCTCTAACCTTTCGGATAATTACATACTAGAAAAATATTAAACCAACTAAACATCAAAAAATCTATTCTTTTTATTGAATCAGGTTTTTCGATGTATATTGTTGATTTGCCTGAACATCTGGGGCCACGTGAATGAAACAATCACCTAGGTAATGTGACAATTCACAGTTTGGTGCTATCTCCACCGGCCCTTAGATGCAAAATCCCTCAAGTGGGAATCATTTTAGCAATTAGAGACGTTGTTTGACCGTTCATGATTGCAAATATAATTCATCTACCAGCTTTACTGCTCCAATAATCCAAACACTCAGGAAATCGTACTCAAATGATCTCACCATTTCCTATCCAAAGAGGCAAATATTTGCTCGAATCCACAGTTGCGCATTTGCTTAGGCTTTGATTGACTTTAAAACCGATGCCAGCAATTGCCGTGCGTCGTCGCTTCGGTAGCTGATTGCCGGTAGGAAAATAAATGTAATTACCAAACCACGAGCCAAGTTCACGATCATGACGATCAATTTCTATTGCGGTTGCTCAGATACTCTGCGCAAATACCAAAGGATAATCAACTGGGGTCAGTGTACCGTCGTCGTTGCTTCCGGCTAGCTGCGTACTGAAGAAAAACAAATACCTGGTACTGAGACAATGAAGGTCAATCTTTTTGTGCGCGGTCTGTTATGATCATAAAATTAGCTTCGGCGGCAGAAATGGGCAGTTTTTACAATGCTTGAACATTTTTTTCTTTGAAGATGATTGTTCTGCAGTAGTAATGCTGGAACCAGTTTGTTGATATAACTTTAATACAATGAACCTGCAAAAGGTATGATTTGGAGGCGAGTAGAATGTTTTTTGTTTGTTTACTTGTCATCTCGATACTTAGCGGTAAATATTGGTTTATGTAACAATAACCCTTCGGATCAATCGATAGCTCCTGCTGAGAAGGCAAACATTTCGTCTGCTAAAAAAATCTTGTGCTCAATATTTTCAGCCCACGTGAATATATTGACATGCCAACATGCGAACAATTTTCATCAACTTCGTAATGACTATTAGGAGGACATGGTAATAAATAACAGCGAATTATCGAGCCTCTGAAAATTCAAATTTTCCCAGATATCGATTATATTGGGGCAGCAGGGACTGTGTCCAAGGGCTTTACGACTCCTCCCCTGGGGTTTGGCAGTGGGCTCGGCTAAACCTCTCCCAAAAGCCACAAGTATTCGCAAGCAGACCCTATCTAAGCGACGATGTGCCGCTTAAAGCGCACGAGCCTAGCGGGAGTAGCAATCGGCACATCAGGATCGATGCCAGTAAGATCCTGATTATGGCGTACTGGCTGTGTGTTACTGGATTATGTTTTGAATATTTTAATACTGTGAAGCGGGGGCTGGTAGTCTGGACATTCTATTCTCTTGGGAAGGCCGGGTGGCACCGACCTCTGAAACGACAAATGGGCTAATAATAGTCAGGCTGTCTTCCGTCCCATAAAACCGTGGCGGGCCACGTTCTAAGTATATTCATTCATAGTACTTTTCTCTCATAGGTGTATAGAAGGGACAACAAGCGACAAACAGTTTTTACATGATTCATTAGGGTTCACTTTAAAGTTTTATTAGACGGTTGTATTCACTTGCAGACATGTGCAGGTTTAGCAGATTTGTTGAACTGAAAACGGCATTTTTTGCTAGAAATTCTTAAATATCTTTAAATATGTACAAACTATGACAATTATGTTTTTTTTTAGCAAAACGTGTATTTTTGCCTTTCTCGTACACCAAGTTGTAACGAAAAGGCTATATATTCAATTCCAAGACGATTTTGTGATAGAAGGTCCGGAGACCCATAGTGTTATATACCAATCGACTCAGCTCGACGAATTGAGATGATGCCTGTCTGTGTGAATGTGTGTGCGTGTGTGTATGTATGTGTGTAAAACTCACCCATCTTTTAGACACTTATCTTGATTCGATTTGTTTGCACTAAGGGAATCCTGTACCATTGTTTCCAATTGACAATTGGCCGGATCGGACTATGGGATCAAAAGTTATGGCTAAAATACGATTTATATACAAAAAACACGCTAAGAAATACTCACTCAATTTGTTTAGTACATCTGATGTACGAGAAAGGCACAAACACCGCTAGGTGGATCAATCAGAGATTTTTCATAGCGATTTAAATTGTAGAACATTTTAAAATTAAAGATAATTTATAGAAAAAGTTATACGAACAAAAGTGATGTCTACTAGAAACGCGGATAGAAAATGTAACTCTGTCGTGTTGACAGTCAACATTTTCTTCTTCTTCATTATAAAACAACCAGGGTTTCGACTTTTCGTTTCAATGAGATCAAAGCAAGCATTTTTTGGGCCAAGGGAGAATCTTTTTTCGTTGTTTATGTTGAGGATCATCTTTCACCCCACAATCTTTTCTCTATAATTAGCCTTGGAAGATAAGCGAAAATCTTGCCTATTAGATGAACATATTCGCTTCACGAGTAAAAAAAGAGTGTATTTGGGCCTACCAAAAATGCCACACTCGTGCGAACGTACTGCCTGCATTTTTCTGGTGCTTGCTTTGTTCGTGAGTACGGGCAGAGCAAAGTAAAAAAGCAAGGCAGTATTCTGTTCGGGAGTAAAAATCACGGTTGCGAGTATTTGTGGTTACTTCGAACACAATGGATAAATTTCACTTGAGATAAACACAATAACAATAAACAAAGGTGTTCTTGCTCGAACATTCGTGATCAACATGTTCCGAGGTTGTTTTATGAGAAATTATGCCGAATGGCTCGCGAAGCTTCACGAACATTTTTCGTGGTTCGTTCTCTGTTCTCTCTGCGAGTAGAAGGTAGCCAAGGAAAAGACAAAACAAGTGTTCGCGAGTACCTATTTAGCATTGCCTACTTCTCGTTTTGTGAGCAAGGTTCACAGATTTCCACCACTGATGCGCTTACTCTAGCTACGCTCTACACTACTAATAATCCACACATATTTATTGGCAAAAATCCATAGATTTTACTTATGATGTATATCAGCGCACACATAACCATTCTCCACGCGAACTACTTATAAAATATATATCCAAATAAACTTTATGTGTGGTCTCGAATTAGCAATTATATAATTTATGTGTGGTTCCATATCGATTATATTAGGGTGGAGCTATTGCAAAAATTTATAACGGCGACACATATATCTTATATAGATATTTTTGGCAGTGTATGTATGAAAGCAATAAAAGTTATTTGTTCTACATGAGCTACTATGTACAGGGTGTCTGCAAATTATCCGTACAACAAGACAGGTTTTTAAATATTTTTTGGAATACATTAAAGAACCAGGATGCATTGCATGTTATTATAATAGGACTACATAAACCAAGCTGAATTTGTTCACATTAAAATGACCCCTGTATCCTGAGTTGTTATATGTAGGTGCAAAACGACTTGGCGAGCGTGGGGCGTATCCGAGGATGGAGAGATGCGGCCTCGAACCGTGTATTGTGGCGTCAAATTGTTGATTCAGTGTTGTCTGTTTAGATGTAAACTAAATAAATGAAATGAATCCTGAGTTGTATGCCTTCCATCGTGTTGGAAAAAATCACAGATACTTTTCACACATTTTTGACGATTGTGACATAATTTCAAATGTCTCGATAATATGTTCGGTGTTTTGATGGCTGTTGATTTCAAAATAGACCATACCGAATGATAAGTTCAATCCAAATCGGGTGAATAGGAAGGCAATTCATTTTTGTTCGGAAAACCGAAAAAAAGCATTCACAAAGATTTTTTTTATATATGAAATGACGCTCAGTGTTCTCAGAATATACATCTGTTACAGCCTGCTGAGTTGTTATGCCCATATAGCTACCGATTCAGTCCATTATTGTCTGTTTTTGATTTGTAGAAGCAAACTATCGAAATCTGTACGGATAATTTGCAGACACCCTGTAGGTATTATTTGAATTGATGAAGCCACGAAAAGACTCGAATATGAAAGAAAAAGAGCAAACCAACGTTTGGCGGCTATCGAAGTGAGCGAAAAATGGTTGTCACTCTCCAGGTTGTTTTTTTTTTCGAAAAGAGATTTCCCCCAAACATTTCTGTGAGGGAGCCGCCTTTGCTCCTGAGATTGAGTGAGCATTACGGACCTGTGTATGATAGATAATTGGTGGATAACTGTGAGCGTGTTTACTCTTTCGTCAGTTGACAGATGAATGCTTAAGCATTAATCTCACGCACATTCATCGCAGCATGCCTCGACTATCCGATCCGTGTGCTTCTCCATCGACCAATCACCAAAGACGGACGCGCCTCGCAGACGACTGCTTCTGCCGGACCAAACCGCATATTTGGCGATCCTGCCATTTAATTGAAAAATAGATGGTAGGGTAAAACTTCCTATCGTTGTGGTATGTCCTAATTTTGCAGTAGTGTTAAAATAGTCCATTCTGGATATAATAGCATTAAGACTCAAGACTCCATAACTCAGTTTTGAAAATTAATGACTTTATTGCTTGTTAGTATTGGTGAGGCAACTAGTACGAAAAAGTGACGAAAATTTGAGGTGGGTGGAAATGGGGTGGTAAACGCATGTCAGCTGCTACATATGTTGCCAGATGCTACAAATAGTT
The DNA here is from genome assembly GCF_024139115.2 of Armigeres subalbatus. Taxonomy (NCBI): domain Eukaryota; kingdom Metazoa; phylum Arthropoda; class Insecta; order Diptera; family Culicidae; genus Armigeres; species Armigeres subalbatus. Next base: position 77,473,150 of record NC_085140.1, read on the forward strand.
TATTTTTGAGCATTTATGAAATATTTAATGTATGGAAACTTATTTTAAAATTCTTCGTACACCACTGGGCTTTCAACATACAGTGTTGGGAAAAGTACAGTAAAACACTTTGATTCTCCGAATATTTACATTTTATCCGGTAAAATTTCGTGCACCGAGCACACTGAGACAGTTTCCCAAATTAATGTAAGACGAAATTATGTCTTTTTTATTCTTCCGCAGACTGTTTGTTTGCTGCTGCGTGAGTCTCGTGCCATCCACACCCCTTGAATCTTGATTCCTCTATTCTCCCATGTCTTAATGAAATTGTCACTTTGAAATGGGGGCCCATTGTCACTCTGAATGACCAACGGATACCCCCAAATCATGAAAACTTTGTTTAAGGCTTGAACAGTAGCTTCAGCATTTATCGACTTCATCTCAATGACATGTAGATACCTGGAGTAAATGTCCACAATAACTAGGAACTCGCCGTAACCAAACTCCTTGTCGGTGTAAAAATCGATTTGCAGAACTTCCCATGGGTTGCGCGGAAGTTCTCTACTAATCGAAGGAACCGGAGGGTTTCTTTTTGACAGTAGAAGACACGTTTCGCAAGCTTTCACATACAGCTCTATTTCGGTGCTCATTCCTGGCCACCAGAAATATTCACGCATTATGCGTTTTGTCGACGATACTCCCATATGCCCCTGGTGGGCGGAAACTATTGCCTTTCGGCGCAGTGTTATAGGAAGAACGATTCTGTCATTTTTGAATATTATACTTCCGATGATTCTAAGCTCCTTCGCTTGAAGCTGGTACATCTTCAAATCGTTTATCCACTCTCCAGTATCCATAGCTGTTTTAACTTTGCAAATCTCTGCATCATTTTCGGAAAGCGCTTCTATTTCATTCCATGAAATCTCCATTGCTCCGCAATCGAGGTAGTACAGCAGATGTTTGTCATCTGCATCATCATCGAAGGATCTATCTGGCACATTCTGCTTGACCAGACGGGAGAGAGAATCTGCAAGGTTTGAATTTCCTGGTATCCTTTTCACCGTAAAGCTATATGGCTGCAATCTTAAAGCCCAAGACTCCGCCCTGGTGACTGCTCTGCGACCAATACGATGAGAACCATTGAAAATAAATTCGTTGGCCTCCGAATCAGTCCAGATAGTGAAGGATGTACTCATTAAGTACATCGAAAATTTTTCCACACCCCAGACCATAGCCAACGCTTCTTTCTGTGTCTGGGGGTATTTCTGTTCAGGAAGAGTAAGGGCCTTTGAGGCACAAGCTATAACTCCAGGATTGCTTTCCTTATCCAGCTGAACTACGACGGCTCCCAAACCGTACGGAGAGGCGTCCACATAAAGCTCCGTTTTATCAAGCCTGCTGTAGTAGCCTAAGGTAGTAACAGTTTTCCATGCATCGTTTTTCAAGAACAAGAATTCTTCCTCCAATTCGACATTCCAATAGAAGCTTTCGGACTTGGCCAATTGTCGCAACGTCCACGTCCTTTGAGCTCTGTTGGGAATGAATTTCTCGATGAAGTTAATGAGCCCCAAGAAGCAAGAGTCTCTGGGCTCCTGAAGTTCTGAAGTGCGGTGATCTTCCCTTCCTCTAGTTTCCAACCATCGGACGATACCACGAATCCTAGAAACGATACTTCCTGCTGTCCAAACATGGATTTTTCTTCGTTGATGCATACATTATGGTTCTTCAAACAAGCCAACACTTTCGCCAAGTTCCTATCGTGTTCGTCCTTCGTTTTCCAAAACCATTATGTCATCCAAATAATTCACTTTCCCTTCACAGTCGGCAAGAACAATAGTTTGCAATACCTCCTGAAAAATGTCAGGGGCATTACATAGTCCGAAAGGAAGTCTTTTATATCGGTAGAGTCCATCCCCCGAAAAGAAATTCGTCAGGTGACGGGAATTTTCATCCAACTCTATGTGGAAAAAGGCACTTCTCAAATCAATGGTTGAGAACCATTTCGCACCGTGGAGTTCCATTAGAATGGATTCAAATGTAGGCATCTTAAAAGGGGTTCTATGGATGCTTTGATTTGGACCCCTTAAATCAATCACAAGTCGAACATCGTCCTTGCCTTTGGGGACTACGAGCAAGGATGAACAGAATGATCTGTCCATCTCTGTAGTCACTTCCTCTATTATCCCCGATGTTAACAGATCATTTAGTTTCTGTTTAGTCAACTCCTTGAATGCCATTGGAATGTTGGTATACACGTTCCTCGATGGTGGAATACTTGGGTCATATCTTAACGTTACCGGAGGAACATTGAACTTCGGGAATTCCTTGCATTGAACCGTTCGCTCGACTGTAGCGGCTTCCGAGTTACACTGGGTTTGCATCAATTGATTACAATGTATTGGTACTTTCAACCCAATGTCAAGCACACTGTACCTGATCGCTGTATTAAACCCAAGTAGTGCTCGCTTTTCATCGACAACGTAGAATTTCTCAATGGTGATTGGGCGCTCTTCCGAAATAAAAAGTTCGGCTGAAAATGTGGCCAATACTTTTATATAATTGACCGAGGCGTATGCTTTCAAAGGCTTGTCAGTGGTGTATGCTAGGGCTATAATATTAGAAGCAGCTTGTTGGTCGGTCATAATTTGATCAAACGACTTTTTCGTTATAGTGTTCACCTGAGCGCCTGGATAAATAACAGAAAAGAGGTCAAACTTTTTTTTTTTGTAATGTGTAGAAATGCATGACACACCTGAATCTATTACGAACTGGACTTCGACTCCTGCTACTCGACCGGTCACAATAGCGTCATCAAATGAGAAGATCGACGAGTGTGGTTGTACGCTATCTATCTCATGACTAGCTTCTTGTTGGCTTTCAAAACGCACAGTTTAATATGATCAAACTCATTGCGACGTTAATACAACTACATTTATGGATTGCTTTTTTTTTTTACAGGTTTTATAAAACATCGTATTTCGTTTCTAAATAAGTCAGTTTGTTCATTTATTAATATTGAATATTTTATTTATTTCAGAAATTGTGAAACGATAAAATGATAAAATAAATTCAAATGCAGGAAATTCAACAGTTATTTATCAAAATGAGTTATTACTGAATTACTCTGGTTCCTCATCAATCTCATGTACCTTGGTGACTGGTTCAAGATGCTCAGCTTTGCTATCTACAGCTGCGATTTGTTTGATCCTTCCTTGCTCTTCGGATTCTGCTGGTCGTTTCCAAGATCTACGTCGGATTTGCTGATTCGACGATGTGCACAAGCGAGCAATGTGGCCCATACGACCACACGTGTGACACACTTTACCAGCTGCTGGGCAAGTGAAGGATCGATGGGAGAAACTACCACATCTCCAACAACTAGATCCGCTTTGATTACGTAGTACTCCTGTGTTAAATCCCCTGGCAGCGCTTCTGACACCACGATAACCGCGAGGCACTCCTCTCCCTCTCCAGTTCGCTTGGAAGTTTGTTGGTCGTTGTGTTTGAAACTCCGAAACATTCTGCGAAACTGCGGCTATGACCGCTGTTTCGGCGATGGATTCTTTGGAACTCCTCTTCATTTGCTTTCTCCAATTCCCGATCTCGTACCAAGTCGATCAGATCTTTCATGGTTCCTTGCTTCACCCAATTCCTGTGAGCAAGTATGCGAACCCTGCTATCGCTTGCACCCTTAGTTACTACGCGAACAACGGCCTCCATTTCTTCCTCTCTACCATAGCTACATAACTTGGCTGTAGTAGCCACTCGTCGGACGAACTCTATGCTACTTTCGTTTAATGCCTGAGACAAGTTCATCAGCTTACCGCGTTGGGACAAGATATAAGCTCTGGAACCGAAATAATCATCCAGCCGTGCCAAAGCATTCGAGAACGGCTCTGATTTCTCATCAGCCATTCCTGGGCTGAAACCGTTGTGCTGAAAATTTCTCGCAGTTTCGTTCCCGCTTTTATCTTGAAAACTCCAAATTTAGCCATCTCATCAGCTGAGTTGACGAGTTGCAGTGAAGCAAACAAAGTCTCTTTCCAAAATTCATATGCTCGCTTATCAATTTCAGTTTCGCCTTCAGTTGGTACACACTCCGGAACATTGAGTGTACCAAGAGTTCATAGTTGCAAGAAACAAGGATCCTTGCCTGGCATCTGTCATTTCTTCTCTAGTAGTGCCGATAGAACCATTACTCACACTTTGATCAGCGGATAGTCTCGTCACTTGTTCTCGGAGGAAATTGTTCTTCTCCACCGCCTCCTTCAACTCTTTAATTAATTTCTTTTTCGAAATTTTTCTGAAACAAGCAAAATTTCTAGATAAATATATTTTCTTTGGAAGGGTTGCAATTCAATTATGTTTGTTTCTGTGCACCTATTTCATTTACTTTGTCGTTTCGTTCTCACTTTTTACATTTACCATTATCCGCATTTCTTATGATTTTTTTCATACTTCGAAAAACTATTTTGTTTCTTATGTTTTCAGCTGAATCATGTATTTTTTTTTAATCAATTATTTTTTTTGATCAACTATTTTTTCAACAATTATTTTTTTTGACCATTTATTTTCCTTTCAATTTTTTTAATTTCTCTTTAACTCTCACGGCTTACACCAACCAAATTCTCACACTTTCATGTATTTTTTCAATCAACTATTTTTTTTCAACAATTATTTTTTTGATCATTTATTTTTTCAACAATTATTTTTTTCGGCCATTTATTTTCCGATCAATCATTTTCCCATTTCTCTTTTTTTTTCTCTACATCTTCCGGCCTTCAACTACCGGCCGGTAATTATTTTCAATCACTCCGTTTTTTAGTTTCTAGATTAATCTTATTCCTCATTGGAAATACTTACGCTTTCGGTGGTTCGGTTGCGCTACCGGCTGAGCCAATGTCGTAACCGCCGACCGAAGAACCGGATTGAATGGACAAAGTGACGCCATCTTCTACTAGAAGACGTTCTTCATGGCTGGCCATGCTAACGTATGCACCAGCCGAAACCAAACCATCCTCAAAAGACTGACTCATCTTTTCCTCTATTTCCTTTGACTCTACAAGAACTCTCCAAAGAGCCCTTCAACTATCACCAGGTCTAAAGAGAACTTATCTAGATAAAAGTCAGGAAGGAATTTCTACCAAGCTTATCAAGGATAGTGATCTAGATCACATTTTGTTTGTATAGAGTATCATCTGTAAAGGGGTTGTGTTCCAATTGCTTTAATCTCTTCTATAAATAATTATTATTTCATTTGTCAATTTATATTTCGTATCTATTACCACAACAGCCTTTTCATGGGGGTGGCCATCCATCCACACTTTCTTGTGCGCAGTGCAAATAGAACAGAATCGAGTTGAATTAGGCTTTGGCACACAGCCTTGAAATAGTGCTAGCCACAGATACTGATTTATTAGTTCTAGTCTGTAAAATGAGTGAAGATTTTAAGAATAATGAAATGTATATTTGCCACCAAAACCGATTATACGTTGAGAAATTATTCTACGAAAACATTGATTGTGGGGGGAGAAAATAGTAAAAGTATGTGCAGCGTCTGCTTGGTCGTGCCTGCTGCTGCGGCTGCCGTGGTTTTGCGTTTTTTTGACTGCATGGTAGGATGAATGGTACGGTAAAATTAAATGTCAACCATTCTCCACCCTGCCAACAGAAGCTTACATAATCTTTTCTTTTTTCTGGTTGATTTGATTAATTCGATAAAAAGTAATAATTATTTGATTAAATAAATCTGGCAACGATGAAATGATGATTCTTTTCTTGTATATGCATAAAGTTGTTTGCGTGTCGACTACCATATTCTATGTATTGTTTTGATATTTCTAAGTTGCTTTGCCTAGATTTTGAGCGCACTATTTCACCTAATGCGGTAATGAATTTGGGTTTTCCGAATTTTGCAACATTCACAATACGGCCGTCAAATTTGTCTCTCACTTCAAATTTTTTAAAGCAATTTTCGTTGGTTTTTCGACATGAAGTGAAGAAATTGGTGTTCATTATCAAAGAGAAAAGAGAAAGTTAGGTAGTGAATTATGTTTAGTTGTGATAAAATCAAAAAAAAGGCGAGAAAAAAACAAGTTAAAAAGTGAGTGTATGTTCAAAATAGGTGTATGGGTGTGTTTCGATCGTTCGGAGTTGGTGTGTGTACAATTAGTATACGAAAATTTGTCCAGGAAAAAGGCAGTTTTAAGCGCTTTTCAGTCAATTAATAAATAATTAATTAGCTAGGTGAGTGAAAAATTCATATGAAAATACCATGAATATACGTTGACAGAGGTAAGTTGGTGAATAACAGTGAAATATTGAATTTTGGCAAAAATTGCATTAGTATTAGTGCGAATGAGAACAAAATCATCTTCATCATCAAATTGATTACGGTTTATAGAGCCTTAAAAACAATTGTGGATACGCTAAAACTCATCGAATTAACGACTAGACCAGCTTTTGTTTCACAAAAATCCGTTCAAAATTATGAAAAATCAACATTTTTCATTAAAAATTTGAATCCTTTGAGCCTATTATTGCGGTAGTGCTAATGTCCTATTGTTGTGGTATCGATTTCCATAAGAATTGCATGCAATACCGCAACAATAGGACTGACCTTGGAAAAATGTCGCAACGATAGGCTACTGCGTCCTATTATTGCGGTAGTTTGTTTTTATTGTGATAAAAACAAAACAACATAAGTTTAGCACAATTGACGTAATATTTACGAATCTATAATTACCGAGCAACCTATTCGACTACTGCAATGTGGAAAAAGACCAAAAGGTAATTTTTAAAGAATTTTCGAAATCCATTTTGTTTCGACACGGTGCTTAACCCCTCCATAATAGGTCGTTCTACCCTAAGTGATATTGTTAAGAAAATTGTTTTGAGCTTTTTAGTGGAATGTCTTCACTTGTCATAAGACGAGTTTGTACAATCCCATTGAGTTCCACCACTTAATTGTATCTTGACAGATACGTATTTCCACCTCAACAGTAAGGCCGTCTTCAGTGTCTCGTACTGTAGTGATAGTGATATTGTTTTTTTCTTTTTATTGTTTTGGCTTGTGATGCCACAAAAAAAACGCGTCATGGATTTCTGAAAGTGCAAAAAAAGTGTGTTTGGAAGACGAGATACTTGTGTAGATTTCAGGGGGGTAATATGCGGTGCATCGCGCCTCCTCTGCATGTAGTATGAAGCAAATGTAAATAAACAATCCCACATTTTTTTCGGTAGTCAGCAGTAATGTAGGAATTAATGCTTGACGACTGTGGGTATGTAACGGAACGAGTAGTTTTCCGGCTGTAGCAGTCTTGTAACGCAGCAAAAACAAGTTTACTTCTGCATCCGACAGTTTCGATAATTTATTTTATCCTTTTCAAGGATTGGAAGATTGTTTTTTGTACACATAGTAGTGTTATACACTAATATTGTCCATCCAAATTTGAAATGGCGCCCGCTTTGGTGCATGGGTTTCAGTTTTTTCGAGATACAGTGTATCGTGGGTGGCTTTTGCTATAAAACCCAGAAGCTTTTCTGCCTTCACTATGCTTTCCGTTTTAATTTTAATCTTCTCCTACGCTTTTGAGCACTGCACCTAATAGCTGTCTTCGATTCTAACTGCTAAGAATCGAAGACAGCTGTAAATGCAGTATAAAGAAAACAAACAACCAATAATGAGTTAATCAATATCCTACAAGATTCCAGTTCGAAAAATCTTACACTTGCCAAGCGGGGTGGCCCAGGGTGGCCCGCCTTTCCCAAGCGGCGAGGCCCGGATAATACATCTTAGGTAGGCTTGATTTGTTCGTGGATGACAGGCTTACTCTCCCCCTGGTAGATTTTGATTGAGAAACAGATGCATTAGACGATGAAGACGATGAAATGTAGAAATGAAGTTCTTGCATTACTTATTTTTATCATTATTCTAATAGAACATATATTTGGGTTACTATTCAAAAATAGTGTGTCACACCAAAATGAGTGTTATGATTTTGACAAGGACTGTTCAGCTACTTGGTTTGGACTGAAAAGGGATGCTAAGCGTATCGGAGAAAGTCATCAATTCCTCGTAAGGCTATTGCGCTTTGGCTTACCCCTTCAAAGCCGCAATTACATTAAGTACACATGATTATTTAGGAGCTTTGGCAAAATAATGTAACGAATAACGATTGTTCTCTATCAGGAAAATAAGTCTTTGGGGTCCAAAAAAAACTGCAAGCCTTCTACGATGTTGTTTCTGATAGATGAAAGTACAAAGTGAAGGAGAGGCAAATAAACCATGAATTGCTTCAGCTGAAGGGAGGACGACCCATTGCTCACAGCAAGAAAAGTGGACGACTGGAGGACCAGGACGTAGCCAGAATGTTGGACAAACATCTAAAAAAAAGATTCTCAATTTGCCGTGTACAAAATAGACAGATACGCAGGGAAAAAGCTGGTTCCATCAGGAAGATGACTTACGGACCCTCCATACACTGCGTAGTTCACACGTTCAGCTACAGATCTGACTAAATGGCGACAACCTGTATGCACTGAAGAGGCGATGTTTTAGATTGTTTTTACTAATTCGAATATACTTGAACGCGTGAGTATTTGTATTAGAATACCTATATTCAACTTTTAACGTGCGTTCCTGAGAAGCGATTGCATGCTTGCATAGGTTGTGAAACACGATCGACGGTTTTTGTTGTACAACACACACTCAAACAAGCTTGAGTGTAATGCAGAAAAAATAGAGGAAACATCTAGATAAATTATCTTTTGTAACTAAAACGATATCCCATCCCAAAACAATCGTAGAGATGCAGAGGTATACTCGGTCTCTAGTAGCAACGAGAGTCGGATAATAACAATCCTTCCCTTCCTATATGACTGTAAGGACGTGGCCGGCGCCGTTATTGTCTTAAAATATTTGTGCTCCCGAAACTTGTATATTGATAATGGGTAGCTAATCCCAAGCCCATTTATTGTGTTCTCTGTACAATTTCGCAAGTTTAGTCAATCACGGAGTAGCAACTACGAATTGTGTGATCATAATGCTCATGCTCATTTCTAAGAAGAACTTCCTGGAGGTGATTCTGAAAAATAAAACATCTTTGAGATGTTCTCAGAACAATAATTCTGGAGGAACTCCATAAGGAACTCGTCATGGAATTTCAGATTGTTTTCCGGGAAAAATTACTGAAGGAATTTCTGAATGATTTCCTGGAGCAATTTCCAAAAACTATTCTTCAAAAAACTTCCGATAGAAATTCTGGGGAAAATTCTGAAGGAATTCCAAAAGGAGCCTTGGAGGTATTCCCGAAGGGATTTCACAAAAAGTTTCTGGAAAATTTCCCGAAAGGATTCCTGGAGGAATTTCAGAAAGTGCTGTTAGAAAAACTACCGAAGGAGCTTTTTATCAAAATTCCCAAGAAATTCCTGAAAATGTTGGAAAGAACTCCTGGAGAAGTTTCAAACATATTTTCCTAGGAAATGACTGATAAATTATCGGGAGGAGTCGTTTTCGAATGAATTTGGGCAAGGTTTCCTGAATGTGTTTTATACCAAAAAGAATTGATTCATTTGATTGAAAAACTGCATTTTAAACAATTTCGAGAAACAACAAAAACTGTTTTTGAACAAATTGGCACTGGTTCTTTTGATTTATTCTATACAGATCAATTGTTTTTGGAAAAACTCAACACCCTGGGACACTTTCAGTGCGAAACGAAAACTGTAAGCAGTACTCCTTAATTGCTCTTCAAATTGCATGCACATATGTAGTTTATCAAACAAACGAGAAAAAAAAATCATACGTATTTTTGAATAAGGATTCAGAATACATAAAAATCTCATGTTGGACAAAAAATGTCAAATATGTGTAGTTTCTATTTCAAATTACCGAAAGAACTCCTGAAGGAATAATCGTCTATTGCGTTTCGGAGTTTTTGACAATTACTAGAAATAATGAAATCTTCCTAAAATGCTATTTTGTTATATGTGTTGGCTCGCAGGAATGTTCCAGGTTGCCGATCGTTTGCTTCGAAGCATTTGTTGACAAATTCGCATCATTGGAATTTAAATAATCCTCATTTCATATCTCCTCCCAAAACTCAAACCATTTCGACCACTGTGTTTCAGGAAATCCCCCAAATTTGAGGAACTTTACAAGAAAATTAAAAACAATTTATTAAAACCGTGTGAATAGCTGCAGTTGCCATTGTTCCGGATTCTTAATCTTATACCCAAAAAATCACGATTTTTGTATAAAATATTGATATATACAATTCTGCCAGGTTTTAAAACAAGATACTATATTAAAATAATACAAAATTGTTAGATTTTATTTTGTTTAGCAAGTCTTGGACAGAACTGTTTTAAAATCCACAATCCATTTCACTAGTTGGGTGTAAAATGTTTGAAACAGGTAGGGGAATGACGGCTTTGGCAGGTTTTGTTCTATTATTGTCAGGGGGTTTTTTATGACTAATTATGCTCAAATTTGGCCTAAACATTCTTTGCATATCAAAGAATATTGTGGCCAAATTTCATAAAATTTGGTCGACAAAAATCCCCTGACAATAATAGAACAAAACCTGCCAAAGCAGTTTTTTCCCCTATGTCAAATACTTTTCAGCTGGATGAACCCAAAAATTTTCAAGACCATGGAGATCTAAGAAAACGAGGGTTGGCGAGTTAGACCTACAGTTTACTATTTTTAGAAAGTGCTATGGCTTCTTCATTTGTTCTCACGGATTTCTTTATTTTCTAAATTTCAATATAAGTTGTTGTAAAATTCCCTCAAAAATCGTAAATAATTTCTAGTCAAATTCTTCCAATGGATTCACGTTTTATCACAAAAGCTTCCATATGAGAACTGCACTATTCTGCAAGTTGGCCACGACTATAAATCACCCCATCTTGAAGAGAGCATGGTAATATGAATGCTTTCTGTTACTGATGAAACACAATTCACAATAAAAAGAAATAAGTTAACTTATTTGCTTTTCATTACTTTGCTTTAAAATGCATGCATATTGATACAATGCCCCTATTTGTCGTGGATATTTTCAATTTCATTAAGTGGTAGTCAACACAAAATATTGATGGTGCATTTTCTAAACAATCCCAGGAGGTTGGCTATTTTAAATAATTCGATAACGTATTTTCATTGTACATTTACTACTAAGAATACGATCGATTGCAATTACAGACAGTCGCAGATTAAAAACAAACATAAACCACAGCTTTATAATTGCACTACTCATCCGACAGTCAATGAAAGCAGCACATGGACAACTACGATTCTACGCCGTTTTGATTATAAATTACCACCAACGGGCCACGGGGACGGGGCCTGGCATATCAAGTGCTTCAGTGCTCTCCCCGCCAAGGCTAACTGATACGACACCATTAGGCCATAGTACGCAGCGGCTCATAAAATCTGCCAATGGATTGCCATGCTGGAACAAATAAATTTGCTCGATGCGCGCGCTAATGCTTACATATCTACATGCGATAGTGCTTCACTTACCTGAGTAGCTTCTCGATCAACAGCCGACCGATAAAGCCGGTTCCACCGGTGACCAGGATGTTCTTGCCTCGGTAGAACTCCATCACCGGCGTGGTGGTGATCTTCTTCTCCTCCGTTAGGGCGAGGTCATTGTTGAGCGCCACATCCGTGCTCATTTTGGGGCTTGGCTTGGTTGTGACGGTTTCTGGGGAGGAACTGAGGTACGGCGTACGCAAAGTCTAACGTTTCCTTCCGCGGTTAATCTGTGCCGAAGATAAGGGTTCGTTCGCTGTACAGGAATAGGAATTCTTTGTTTGTTTGCACGTTCGTTTGGCTCGGTCGACGGTGGGGGTCAGAGGTGGCACACTGCGACCGGCGCGCGAGAAAGGCGATAGATAGTTCGGGCGAAGCTTCACCCAAATCAATTTGGAGCGTTGAATGCGTTACGCGATCACCGTTGCTGGCCGCGCGTTTCCTTGCACAGTTAATAGCACCAATTCTGTAAAAGGCACCCAACGTAACTCGGGGCAAACACGGACGCGCGCGCGCACGACGGAATCGTAAATCCAACGGCCGTATGTCTCCCTCTGCCAGTGGCACGGCGGCGTGCTGATGCCACAGCTGAAGAAGAATTGTCCGTCGACGACAAACGAAAAGTACGCTGATGATATGGGTAAATAGAGTCACCTAATGTTGCCTCACACTCCTACTCGCGGGTCGGTGTCGCATAAGTTGTACCACAGGGCTGGCATCGGGACTGATTGTTTTGTTACTATTTCCTGTTTTACCTAAAGAAAGCTTGTATGCTGATGGAGTTATATTTTCTAGAGCACTCTACTTTGAAGGACAATAACATGTTCGATGTTAAACGTCTTAAATTTTGGTACGTTGATTCCAGGACAGTTTTTCGAAATTACATCTGACTTTGTTAACAAAGATTCAAACGAGTCTGATAGCATTCCAATAACCAATACCAGCGACAGGTAGACGAAAGTTTCTATATGTTAATGATGTTGGTTTGCATATTATATTGAAATCTTACACACGCAAATAAAGTGTTCGTGAATTCATGAGTTAACAAGATCACGGCAATTTCGGGAACAACAGTCACGTTTTCTGGAACTTTCTGGGAAACGTGACTGGTGTTCTCGAATCCGAGATTTAAATCACAGTGTATTTATTATTAAATGTATTTTGTACTACTTTAATACAGTGTCTATGAAGCTTTCATTTTTTTGTATTAAAACCTTGCAGAATTATACATGCCAAGGTTTTGTACAAAAAATGCAAGATTTGTTTTTTGTTTGTTATCTATTTTGAATTAAAAATTGCATAATCTGTTTCAAGTCGTAGTCATCCGTTTTCCAGACAACAACAGACGCTACTTTATATAATTTTGACCATTATCAATTATTTTACCCATATAACTAGTAGGCTGTTGCAAAAAGTAACTGAATCTGTAATACCTGCGAAAACTACCTCAGATAGCTGATAGTTCCCATCAATCCCCATGCAAAAACTGAATTTCTTTGAGACAGCGCATCTGCCAATCAACATGATACCTCGTCGCGCTCAAAGTAGGGGAGAACAGTACAAAACGCACCCCTTAAGCGCTTTCGATGTTTTCGGAGGTGAACTAGCCTTGGGCTAAAAACCTCTTTAATAAAGATTTTAATAATAATGTTTTCACCAATATAGAATATCGAATCACTTCAACGTGTAGATGAAAAATTTACGAAATTAGCGACAATGATCTCAGAATCAAAATAACAAAGTTTTTATGAATTTCTTTAAAATTGCATATTTTCCAAAAACTATCGATCAGTTTCCACAGCGAAGAAGCCCAAGTGATATATCTCCTGCTGCAGCTAATAAAATCCTCGGAAATTGCTTTTTTTTTCAGAGTTATGCGTGAAACTGGCCAAATTGGGAACATGGCCAAAACTGGTACAGTTACCGTATCCCTTTTTTAAGTCGTGATAAAATAACTAAATTGAACAAAAAAAAAGGACAGCTTGGCCAATTCGTATCCCGTGTGCTCCATTTTAAATAAAAGCATTTTTGCTCAAATCAGAGCAACTGCACTTTTTGTCGAATATTGTTTAGTTGAATTAGAGTGTGGTGTGCTGAATACAAATACATTTATGTTAATATTAAGTACCGTTGTCGGGGATGGCAATGGGTCAAACGGCGGTGAGAATAAGTTACTTTTTCAACAACATAGAATACTTGTAGAATAGATTAAATGAATCTAAGGGCAAGAAAACTAAATTATAAGAGACCGTTTTGAGCGATTTTGTTATTCGACCTCCACAATGTCGGCGAGGGCGCTGTACCAACCGCCACCCTCCCCGGCCCAGACCCATTGTCACCCACGAGGACGGTAGGAAGAAGAAGCATCTTAGGAACGTTGTGTTGTACATTGCATTGTTGTTAGTTTTCTTTAAGCACAAACAGTGCAAGAATTATAATTTATTCAAATGTGACATGAGTTCTTAAGCCAAAAAGTTGCCATGTTATGGACACCATATAAGGGCCAAATAGACATTCTGATCAAATGTGTTATATTCATAAGTAAAATCAAAACAGCAAAATAAAAGCTAGTTTGAAATTTGAATTAATGTTAAACCATTCTGTTGTAGCGTTTTAGAGCAAACTAGCTTGAACAGGATTTATTGAGTTTTATATATTTGAAACACTTTTTGCTAGATCTCTGTTGTTTGAATCATATGGACAAATACTTTTAGTCCGCTGTAGAATTACCACCATAAAAAAATTTCGGGATAAATGAAAAAAAAAATGTAAATTTACATATCGCAGGCGTTCCTGATTTTGATAAATCTTTACTGGAAAGAACCGGACAAGCTGAAACCTAGACAGGCAACTTGGTCAAAGTTATTCCGGTACTGTCGTTTTCTTGGCTTTGCACCAATAATGGCGATAGTGTCCCCATTGTTGCGAGTGGGATTCGGAACTATAGGAACACTGCACCATTTTAGGTAACAATAATTATGGATGCTGCTGCTATAAGAACACATTTCGGTTGAAATATAATTAACAAACTTTCTAATGCACTCTTTAGGTAAGTGAAATAAAGTATAGACTTGGTATGAACTAACAAATAGTGGTGGAACGTGCATAGTTCCTCCACTATTGGGTCAAATACCCTGCTATTGAAATTGGTTATCATTGTTTTGCAAATACCATTTTGATAGATCGAAGTGACATTTGGAAAACTCAAACATCCATCTATTGCTTTATTTTTTTGCCCAGTGTGTAGACGAATGACAGTGAAACAAAAACGTGTTGTGTTCTTGGCTTAGCAGTATTATTGATTCAAATGAACTATAATGTTTTTGTTCCAGCGTTTCAGTCCGGATTTGAGACCTTCTTCAGGGATAAATAATTGATCAACGACAGGCTAAAAGTATTAGGACAAGAGCGAATAATTCTTTATCCGTGGGTAAGGTCTCAAATCCGAACCGAAAAAGTATTACGTATTTGTTTTACTGTCGTTTTTGTGGCCCGCCCTCATGACCGCAGCATAGGAAACATGATAATCAACCAGCAAACATGGTGAAGGAGAGGAAATATTATCGAAGCAACTATCTAGGGGAACATTTCGGCACTTTATCCCGTAGCTCCTATTTCCATCCCATCAAAGACAAAGCAATGAAAAGGAATTTGGTTTGTTTCTTATTTTTGTGATTTTTTTCACCAGTGAGCACGCGTGTTAGCAAAAAGGATCGACGAGATTGGTGCTGTTTTTCTTTGTTTTGCGAGGTTCAGTGAGATGGAAAACGGAAAAGTTCCTCTACTTGTCAACAACGTACACCCAGCATTGGTGGATACCAACGCCAGAAATTCGCCACAAATTGTAGTAACTGTACTTGTCGCAGTTGTAACTAGAGCAAAAAGAAGGAGTGTCCGCTTGTGTTTGTGAAAGGCGATCCGCCGAATTTTGCGTTCGATGAATCGTTATGATTGCTAAGAGCCTGAGATCAAGCTTGAGGTACGCATTCTCTTCTACAGCGTGGCAGTCACAGTTATGTCTGCCAACAAAGATCATCATAAATCTGTCGAAGTTCTCCACAAGTATGAATATTACAGACATGATCTCCCAGGAAGGAAGCCGTTCAAAGGTTTCCTGTAAGAATTCCGGTAGGAAGAGGATTTCATCACGGTAATCGAAAGCTGCGGACTGAAACCAGTGGCCATGCACAAAATCGCTCTTAACAACAAGGATTTTGATAAGAAAATTATTTTGAGCTTTTTAGTGGAATGTTTTCACCTGTCATAAGACGAGTTTATACAATCTCATTGAATTCCACCACTTAATTGTATCTTGACAGATACGTATTTCGACCTCAAAAGTAAGGCCGTCTTCAGTGTCTCGTAGTCAAGTCGAGTCAAGTACGAGACACTGAAGACGGCCTTACTTTTGAGGTCGAAATACGTATCTGTCAAGATACAATTAAGTGGTGGAATTCAATGGGATTGTATAAACTCGTCTTATGACAGGTGAACAAGGATTTGCAAGGTAAGGAAACACCTCGACCATAATCATGTGCTGCAATACGTACACCAGCTGTGTGTCAGCGGTGGACATTCATACACACTCAGTTTTTATTTCTGCAGCTCGGCAAAATCCGCACAGCCATATGCCCAGCAAAAAGAAAAATGAGGTTTGATAGCTGGTTTTCGGCAAATTATTTGCTGATTTTCAGCAGCTTTGACAGATATCTCGGCGAAAAACAAGATTGCTGGGGCTCGGCTGTGCGAATCTCGTTAAAAGATGAACAAATTGCTGAGACCCGGAAAAAAATTAAGTAGGACCCTGGGACGGGACTTGCAAAAAGGAAAAATTCAACACCATCTGCTTCCAGACAATCGCTGTCACGAAATGTCAGATGCAGCCAGAACCTTTTTTTGTTATATCATCTAAAGTATTCTGCATGATCTTGTTCTACGAAGACTTTTTCACTTTTGAAAAATTATCCAAAGTTGCCAGACAGCTTAATATTAAACATTTGTGAATTTGAGTTTTATTCCCGATATAAAAATCATTATGGAAATAAGTTTTCAAATTCGCGGATTGCATTCACTTTTATTGTGCTCAGAAGAGTCTACATGGGACTTAAGTGAAACAATCAAGGCAATAGTTGAAAATCGATGACATCAGTTTAAAAACAATGGTCAAAAAGAAGAACAAGTGTCAAAACAAGGAAAAAGGAAGCAGCGTCTTTGCCGGTCTCGTCTCAGATCGGGCCACCCTAAAAGAATGTCCAAAGCGCGTAGATTTACTTGATATTTATCAGCCATATTGTCGCGCTTATCTTTTTCTAGACTTCCGCGGCGGTCTTACTCTCGCAGGCTCGACTGCGAAGGTAGACGTCAAGATAGCCGCCGGGTTAAAAGATAGGGAAAATTTTCCCTCTCAAAACAAAACCACGTGCTTTTCGCCAAATGACAGCAGTTCTCGATTGTATTAGTGAGAGGCAACCGAGGTCACTGAGTACATGGAGAGTGTTTATGATGACAAGTACATACAGTGGGTAAGATTTTTATTGACTCTGTCGTGTTTAGTGACTGTAGCGATTACCTGAGAAGCAGCCAGCAGGACGCCGCAGTATTCTATATTTTCTTGAGATACATAATATCCCTTCCGGAAAAGAACAGAGGTCCACTGCTCATCGTGGTAAAATATCCAACCATTCCGGTTTCCCGTCAAGTGATTCCAGTCCTTCCATCGATGCAACCGCCCAAGTGACTGGCATACTGGAGATGGTCAGGTTTCACATTTTCCAAACCCGAACTCGATTCATAAATTCCCGTACCCAACCCGTACCCTACAATTTTTACATTCGTAAACCAGTACCCGTCCCGAACCGAACTAATTAAACCCGAGGTGGACCCGAACAATTTTTTTGCCTGAAAACTCAAACTAGATATTTTATATTTCTCTTCACATCAAAAAGGATGTAGGCAAATAACGAAAAAGCCTCAAAATTACCAGAAACGAATAAAAAAAATCGGAGTTTTATTTCTTAAACCCGTATCCGACCCGGACCCGACATTTGTTTTATCTCATAAACCCGTACCTAACTCGAATCCGACATTGTACTGATTTTCCAAACCCGAACCCGACAAGAACCTGTCGGGTTCAGCTTCGGGTGGAGCTTCAGGTTTAAAACCATCTCCATGGGCTAGGAGTACCGGATGAATGCTGTCATCAGAGAAAAAGTAGAACCACTAAAATTTACCACGGCAAGGTATAGCCAACGGAATTATAATTTTGAAAATTACAAAAATAATATAAAAATAATTTTAAAAATTACAAGGTGATCTTTTTTTTAAATGGTTTATTGCACGAGACTAGAAATTCTAGAAATAGTACCTTTTCCGGGATCAATTCGAGAAAAACATGTAGATAATCAAAAGTCTAACCTGGTGCTCAAAATTATTTTAAAAATTGCATCCCATATCTCGTTGTGGAAATTTTTTCGTGATTCTACTTTTTTCTTTTTAGACATTTCTACTAGCGTATGGCAGTAGTATTCCATTGTTCAACACGCAAAAAAAAGTTCTTAAATTCGTGAACTAACAAGTTCATGGTGTATTTTTAGTCACGGTTTCGGGAACAACAATCATTTTTTCTGGAACGTTCTCCCAAACGTAAATTCGAGAACGCTTTTTTTGCGTGTATCCACCAACTCTTCCTCTCAATGGTCCCCTTAACCAGTATGAGAATGAAAATCTTTCTCCAGCAGCCAAAGTACTGTTATTATAAATGTCAAACTAATGTTGATGAAATGAAATATTCCCTACAATATAGTACATCATAAATAGCCAGGTTCTGCTTATTGAAGAATAATTTGCAAAAATACTGTTTACTGACTACAGCGCCACTAGCATTCTAGTACTTGTGCTTCTATTTTATGCATCCACCAGAGCAAAACTCCGACGAAACTTGTAGTTCGCTACCCGTCTGCACAGTTAGGGTTAGACGGTATAATGCGCCCCACCTGGCCAAAACGCCACCCTTTGATTTCTAGAAAACTATAACTAACTAAGGGTAAACATCAGTTGGTACCTTTAAATATTTGTAAAACCATCATACTATGTGAATGTGGAAGTATTTTTATATTACATAATGAAAATGATAGCAAAATGACAGTTTTGATGTAATTTTCAATGTTTGTTTGCTCAACATTCTGGAGCGACGCTTGCATAATGTCCGCAAAACTTGCACTGGAACACTCAGTTGGGCAACAAAATAACTTTTCTCAGTGGTTAATATGATATAAAATTGCTTCCATCTTCAAAAAAGTTACGTTTTTCGAAAATATGTTTCACTGGTCAAAACGCCTCAGTGTAGGCAGGACGATATGCCCTTACCAAATGGACACAAGCGCAGCGAGCTTGCAGCAGTTGCAGCCAAATTAAATGGAAACTACTGAAATGTAATTCAAACCTGCTTGAATGGACTTGTGCTGTTTTTTTTAATGTCAAGCACATAACGATTTGTAACCTTTTTAATATAAAATTGATAAAATACTAATGAAGGGATATGAAACGTCTTTGGTTAATACTAATGACACACTGGTGGTATTCGTACCATGGTACAAGTTGTACCACTAGTGTGTCACCTTGTACCATGCTGGTACAACGTGGAATACCATGGTACAATATGTACTAGGGTATATAACCGTGGTACTTGTACCATCAGTGTGTCTTTAGTATAAGGTGGCGCGTATTGCCCAGGCACTTGTTGAAATCCATTTTTTCACGACTTTTCAAAAAAGCTGTATTACGTGTTTTCTGAAATATTTTTATATGACTTCTCACAGGCAATACATGTGCGACTTTTTGGAATACCAAATAACACAAAGTATGCATAAATTGCGTTGAAAAGTAAAAAGTTGTCATGGTATTGCTTTAGGGAGGGTGCATATTATACCGTCTTACCCTATAAAACATGTTTCGATCAGGTCATCATTGCAAATGGTTGCTAAAGACTCCTTGAATAAATTGCAAGGCTTGCTGCTTAAAATCAAAACATTCGAGCTGGCAGATTCATTATTTTTGAAATTTAAGCCAAGCCAAGGCATGTGACGGAGCATGGCAGATGGCCCTTTGGACGAACATCATCAAGCTGAATCGACGGCAAACATCAAGCATAGGGCTGTAGTCACAGCAATGGAAATGGTATCGTCTGGAGCAACTACAATGAAGAAGGCCACTGAACGATCCCACTTCTTTCAATACCTGACCCATCTTACATACCTGTACATCGCACACAAAGACCCAGTACAACATTCCCCTAGAACAAAGTCCCCACACCCAACCGGCGGTTGTTAGATTTTCTAACAATTCTGTATAAGAATATACCAAAACCTGTATAAGAACTGGGCATATGCGAAATTGCTAGGCCCCGCATTTCAACTTGCCCTGGTGTACCTTATATGGAAAATAGTATTTAGATTATGACATGCTTGAACAGTGCCTCCCCAACGCCAATATTTTCAAACCACGCTAACGTCGAACCACTATACGTATAAATTAGGTGATAAATCGTGGCTTCGTCATTTTGAAGAAAGTTCTATTCTTGTGAAAAATCTCGATGATATTTCTAAGAAACTGCTTCTAATTTTTTTTAAATCGCCATTCACAGAAATTTTTGTATGGAAACAAGTTAGGGGCTGTCCACAAACCACGTAGACTGAAATTTCACATTTTCAAACCACCCCTCCCCTGGTAGACTTTCATAGACTTTGCCGAAACCCCTCCCCCACCCCCCTGAAATCTACGTAGACTTTTCCAAATTTTACAAAATGTCATATGTGATTGGACAATCAAAATCAAAAATTAAATTAATTAATTAATTAATTAATTAATTAATTAATTAATTAATTAATTAATTAATTAATTAAATTTTTAATCCTCTTTCCACAGCTCCTGAAACCAAATCACCAAGTCAATTAATTTAAATTCTGTTGAATTCGATTCCTCCTAGAGGTGTGCACCACCGCTGTCGACACTTTTGCACTGGCGCTCCACTGCCTAAAATCTGTCACGCATCTGACCTATAATTCTCAACGCTGGTTCAAATTTGTAGAAAACCGAAGAATTTTCAGAATATCGAAAAATTTCGAGTTGAAATTCCGAGAATGTCAAGTTTATATTCCAATAAGTTTTTCGTGGAAATTTTCGTAGAAGATCCCGATTGATAATCTTTAAAGCTTCCCGGTAATATTTCAAAGAACTCTCCGTGAAAATGTAGATGCTTTTCTTTAAATTTCCATGCAATATCCCATTGAATAATAATCTGTTGACATCGCAAGAATTTCCTTCTAAATTCCAAAAGTAGTTTTGTTAATGTTTCTAGTAACTTTCCGTGAAAATTTATAATTATTTCCCGAGGTAATTTTAAGTTTAAACGGACATTCCTAAATATTTCCCGTGGAATTTTAGAATGGTTTTCTATGTTCTTGCAGATTTGGAGCAATTTCCTGGGGATTTTTTTTAATCCTATAAGCAGACCCAATACGAGGTAATACTTTTCTCATCAAACTTTTTTTTCAATATTTTCACTGATTAGCCGGCATGGCCGTACCTGAAGAAGAACTCATTTTTTTTCTTGAACTAATACGAATCAAATAGCGATAATGCACAAAACACGCAAACACTCAACCATCATCGACTTCTGTGGGCAAACTGCGGGGGGAGATGAGGGGAAATATTGTAAAGAATATCAAACTTTTCTGATTTCCCTCAATATTTACTTCAATATTTTGGGTTCGCACTCACAACATCAATCTTTTTCTTCAATAATCAAGAGTTTGCCAAACTTTTCCCGTCATCTGGGGTCTGCTATAGACATACCAAAGACTTTTCCGAATAATTTGCGATGGAAATTATAGAGAATTTTTTTTGGTGAATTTCTCGTAAAAATTTAAAATAATTTTTCATGAAAATTACAAAGGCTTTTAACGAAAATTGCTATTTTTTTGCGGTTGCTCAAAGAGTTTTTGGTACACCCAAGAAACAGATTTTACAATTATTGTATAAAAACGTGGCATATACAAATCTGTAAGGTTTTATACAGAAATTGTATTAAAATAATACAAATCTGTATAATTTCAATACAACGATTGTATTAATTGTATTGTATATGCCCAATTATTAAACAGTTTCTGTAAGGTTTTTATGCAGAACTGTATTAAAATCTGCCATCCGCTGGTTATAGGAAATATATATATAGGAAATTTAAATTATTTCTCATGGAAATTTTCAACAGTTTCTTTAGAAATTCCTAAGATTTTCCATCGATTATTCCAAAGCATTCGCATTAGTACTCCTGAAGAAATTGCCGTAAAATATACGAAGAATTTCCCATGGACATTTCGAAGAATTTCGCGTATATATAAAAAGATTTCCTCGCGAAAATTCCGAAGATTTTCTGAAATTAAGAAAAAATTCGGGGGGACTTCCCAGAAAATCTTTAGTGAAGGGTTTTTCGCGGAATCCCCGTTGAAGTGTAACATAATTTTCCGTGAAAATTCTAAAGAATCACTTGTAGTTTCCAAAGAAGTTCCCGACGAAAATTAAAAAAAAATCTAGTAGAATCTGAAATAAAATCCAAGTGGAAATTTTGATTTTTTTTCGAAAGTTTCTAAAGAATACTTCGGAGAATTTTCCTGCTCAACACAGAATAAATCCGGGGAATATCCATATATTTTTAAGCCGTAGTTCAGACTTTTACTTCAGTGAAATTCATTAGATTATTTTGATAAAGTCTTTAAAAAAATCAAACAGTGAACTTTGCAGATAACTTCTGTATAAATTGTTTCCAAAAAATAAAAAATAAAGATGTCTACGTAGACTTTTGGTATACACCCCCGTCCCACTTCGTAGACTAACGTAGACTTTTTCGAAACCCCTCCCTCCCCCTCAAGAGTCTACGTGGTTTATGGACAGCCCCTTAGCGAAATTTTGCATTTGAATTTTGAGTAGTTTTTTTTATAAAAAATTTTAAAAGCATTTTCCCTAAGACACTCTAGCAAAATCTGAAAACTGTCTAATAGAAGTTTTAAAATGTTTCCAATAGAAAATCATTGGAGAAAAAAAATTTATTGCATAACTTCTCATAAAAATATAAATCAATTTCCCGCAGAAATTTAATACAGATTTCCGAAGTAGGTAATTGAAACAGTCTTTAATTGAAATTCCAAAGAATTTCTCAGAAAAGAAAAAAAGATTTTAGATGTGGTTATACAGCCGATGCAGCAGACCACTATGACCAAAAAAGGTAAATAAATTTAAATGAGAAAGATGTTTGAGGACAGGCCACCCGAAATCTAAAATCAAATCTACTCTCGTTTTCAAGGGCACCTAACTCAATACGGAAGCAACGTACAACTGTAATTTTTATTATTCCTGTTTTGCTGCCTCGCAGTATGCGTGAAATAATAAAAAATAATTTTGTGCGTTGCTTCCATATTGAGTGGTGGTGGCCTTCGAAAACGCGAGTGAATTTGGTTTTTGATTCCGGGAGGCTTGTCCTTAAAAAATTGAAATCCTTCTAAACCACTACTGATCTCACTCGTACACAAGCCTCAAACGTGCAAAGCTAGATTGTTTAATAAACCATAAAAAGGTGTCCTCAAGGAGGCGTACTATCACCTCTATTGTGGTCTTTAATCGTTGATGATCTTCTCAAACAACTGGAGGCTCGAGGCTTTGAAATAATTGGCTTCGCGGATGATATAGTCATATTAGTAAGAGGAAAATATGACTGTGTTATTTCGGACCGAATGCAAATCGCTCTAAATTTCATCACACACATATGGTGTGAAAAAGAAGGATTAAATATAAATCCTTCAAAGGCCACATTAGTGGCGTTTACAAGGAGAAGAAATAATTCTCTTCCTACTTTAAAGTTGAAAGGAGAAGATTTGAAACTTTCAAACTCAGTCAAGCATCTTGGAGTTAGACTTGACAGTAAGCTGAATTGGAACTTACATCTTGAGGAAGTATTAAGCAAAGCTACAAATGCTTTATGGATAAGTAAGGTGACGTTCGGTAAAAAGTGGGGACTAAAGCCAAAATGATTTAATGGATTTATACGGCGATTGTGAAACCCAGAATGTCATATCCCGCATTCCTATGCTGGCCAACAACAAAAGAAAGGCCGGTTCAGCAGAAGATGCAAACACTTCAAAGATTAGCTACTCTTTCAATAACTGGTGCAATGGGGAGCACGCCGAATAAAGCGCTAGACGCTTTGCTCCACATGCTACCATTGGATCAATTTATTCAATTAGAAGCAGAGAAGAGTGCTTTGAAGGTCAAGAGAGATTCAAACCTCTTCGAAGGTGACCTAAAAGGACATCTTAGTATTCTAAACAAAATAAGTATCAACTCACTTATCACAAGCAATGATGATTGGATGAGGAGAAAATACAATTTTTATCGATGCTTTGATGTAATTAATCTTGAGCGAAATATATGGGCGAACGGTGGACCAAGTCTTCGCTCATGATCTATTGTATTTCACACCGTTGGTTCAAAGCTGAACAATCAAGTTGGAGCAGGCGTGACAGGCCCAAGGACAAATATTTTGATTTCCATGGGCAAGTGACCAACTGTATCCAAGCTATCTTGAATGGTCTAATTAATGCTTACGCCGAAATTACAGGCATTCAAATATTTGCATAATGTGTGACAGTCAAGCAGCATTGAATGCTTTGAAATCAGCAACATGCACATCCAAACTCGTTTGGGAATGTGTTCAGTCACTCCAAACCTTGGGTAGTCGTAACAAAGTGAACCTGTATTGGGTTCCTGGTCATTTTGGCATTGAAGGCAATGAACAAGCTGATATGCTGGCCAGACTTGGTTCATCTCGACAATTCATAGGTCCCGAACCATTTTGTGGTGTATCTGCGTGTTCTCTTAGAATGGAACTCAAATCTTGGGAACATTCTAAAATAGAGGACATCTGGAAAAACACCTTGATTGCGAGGCAATCTAAACGTTTCATCGCACCAAACGCATTTATCACTCGCAAAATTTTAGATCTTTCAAAAAGATCTTAACACATATACAGGTCTAATAACAGGCCATTTCCCGAGCCGATATCACTTGAATCTGTTAGGAAAACTTCAAGATGATGTATGTCGTTTCTGCGGCACACATGTAGAAGACTCGGAACATCTGTTATGCCATTGTCCGGCAATTTTAGAAAGAGATTACAGTTCTTCAATAGGGGCTTATAGAACCCTCAGAAGTTTGGAGAACAAGTCCCAATATGGTAGTACGATTCATCAGAACCATAATACCGCATTGGGATAACGCTGGTAGTCAAGGAAATGCAATTGCTCTAAATAGTAATGATGCGTCAACTTGACAAAGCTAGATCAAATGGGGCATATATCACAATAGATCTAACAAATGGTCGCAGTGATTAAGATACCCAACAGGGGGAAAAAAAAAACCATTCTTATAAATCAGGAAATCCTCATTAAACCAGTAATGTTTTCGTCAATATACCAAAATACCAGTTTTGACCGGAAATCGGCCAATGACACCTACTGCACAAAAATATAGTGTTCATAGGATGAAGCTCATAATATTCAAATGAAAGAAAAACCTTTCCTTTCTCAGGCATTAACTAGTACCGAAAAACATTTATTTTTACGAGTATGTCGTTCTTGAGTTTCATGATGTGTACACAAAAATTATATGCAGTTGTCCATTCAGGAAGTTTTTTTTCTTTATTAATGTGAATTTTGATGTTTGAATCAATTATTCACTCATTCGGGAAGCGGAAAAATACTAGATATGCTCAAGCATATTGATGTTTTACTAACTGAACTCCGGTTTTAAGCTGCACGTCTATTTTTTATAATTCAGAGACTTTTCATAATGTGATTCAAATCCGTTCCTTTGTGATTAAAATAATGAAGATATCTTACTTCTTGCCCACCTTCTAGTTCAGTTTTGTTTTGAGCAATTGCATAGTTTACTTATGTACTCGCATTTCCACGAAGATCAATTTAACTAGAACAGGAATTCACTTCTAGATCACCGTTGCTATCAACACGTTCACTAACCAATATCCGTCGATACCAGCCCTGTAGGGTTACCACTTGGCCCCCTCCGAAGACCGCTGTGCGATTTGTTTATTTAAATCAAACACTTTCAACAATTAAAAACTATTCGCTTTCGCCTTCGACTCCTCTGCCACTCCAAGAGGCCTATTCAATTGCTATCTAAATATGGAAAATCGCTACGTTCTTCAAACACAGTTACACTCTGCTCGTTTAATGTCACTTAAACAAATAGCGATTCTTTCACGTAACTTCAGAGTCCCAGATTTAACCGAATCACATTTCGGTTTACACTTATCAGGAAATGACCCCACCTTCCGCCACAATTCACTTTGATCCTTCCAATTGTTTCGAACACCTTTTCCGCACTGCACAATATCCACCACACACTCTGTGTCTCTTACGATCAATCGATTTACCAAGTCAACTAGGACGGAACTGGGACCGTGAATCCGATCTGCGTGCGAACTGTTCGAGCTGATTGACGAAACTAAGCAACTCGAGTAATTCTATTTCCATTGTCAAGCACTTGCGCGCGCGCCCGCAATCGCAACTACCAGCGCCAGTACTTCGTCGTCACTCATCGCGAGTAACTCACACACCCGCGACCTGCGATCCTCCCGCTGCTGCCTGGCGCTGACCACGCTGCCAAGCCTCATATACATAGCCCATGGCATCGATCGCTTATTACCCAGTGAACCAATATTGCATACCAGCTTACATTAGGCGTTCGGTGGTAACCATCAGCTGGGTGGTAGTTTTTTTTTTTGTGATTTGTGGGTTGATAATGGTAACAGAGTGACGACTAATACTGGCTAATGAGGCTTACGTTCATGCAAACATTTTGAATGACGACAATTGATTCGGTCCTCTAATGAATAAAAATATTTTACCTTAGTCCTTGGGTATGCGGAAGATTTAAGTGGTTTGTAGTTATCCTCCCAACATTCCCCAGAAAAAAATGGGAATTTATAAGGTTCTTGTGGAGGAAAACTGCAGATCGTTATCCTTCAAAGTTTTCAGTTGTCAAATTGGAAAGCAAATTATGGCAAATTAAAGTTTAAAATTTGTTTTTTAAACGACATAATAACATTTGATACAACACTTAAAATAACTAGTCTATTAGAAAATTAAGACATCGACCATGCAATCTAAGTAAATTAATGTTCCTTTTTAAGGTTTAAGACGACATTCGCCCTTGAACTACAGAATTTATAGTGAATGCAATTTTTTCTGGACAATGTTCGTTTAGCTTAGACAAATATCAAAGCATTGATAATTGAATTGATGTACTCAGTAGAATAAAAACTATGACAGGTCAATTATCACTACTTTCCATAGCCCAGGGCTACTATTCATGTTTTTTTCGCTCAAAGTAGCATACACCGAAAAAAATATAACTTAGAATGTGCTCTGCAGAATCACATAATTGAATAACAGAACATAGTTGAATAAAGTCTTTTTTATGTTTCATTATGTCGTATTATGTGTATACGTATAACGCAGCCATTTATTTATAACAAATTGGAAAAAAGAAGAGAAAAGAAGTTCAAATATTCTGACGGGAGCACAAAAATTCTAGGAGAAATTTTTCGCTCCTACAGCTACAAAAATGCTTTTGAAATTATTAAGGAGTCTATTTATGGGCGATTGAATACTTCAACGACAATGATAGAACATTTCAAGCATTATTCGCAATTTTCATGAACTATGATATAATTTAGAGATCAAAAGCGCATAGCATCGACTCCTAAATGTTTCGAAGGATAGAAAATTTCTAGCTGTATTCGTAGTTTTAATAGAGAGAAAAAGACGAAGTTTTGAGGGAAACTAGATGTATAAAATTGATTTGAATATGAAAGTTTCACGGAATAACGAAAATTTTATACAATTTTTCGGAGAGTTATGAAATACCGCTGTCAAGGGTGGCAATGGGTCGAATGGGGGTAAGAATGGGTCACTGTTTCAATTACTTAGAATGCTTGTAGAATAGATTCAATGTATTTGAGGACAAGACAACTAAATGTTAAAATAAAACTTTTGAACGTTTTTGTTATCCGACCTTCAGACTGTCGGTAAGAGTGATGACCCATTCTCACCCCCCAGACACATTGTCAGGGGGCAGCAGGGACCATGTCCAAGGGCTTGACGACCCTCCCCAGCTGTCTGTGAGTCAGGGAGAACTGCCTAGGGCGTGGTGGGATTTAGCAGTGGGCTCTGCTAAAATCCCTCCCAAAAAACCACAAGTGCCCGTAATCAGACTCTATCAAAGCGACTGTGTGCCGCTTCAAAAGCACAAGCCCAGGGAGTGCTACTGGCACATCAGGGTTGATACCAGTAAGACCCTGATTATGGCATACTGGTTGCGTGTATTGGTCTTGTATTTGGATATTGTTATATTGTGAAGCGAGGGCTGGCAGTCTGACATTCTACTCTCTTAGTAGGGCCGGGTGACACCGACTCGAAACGGCGAGTGGGCTAATGGCTAGGCTGTCTTCCGTCCCATAAAACCGTGGCGGGCCTTGTAGCACGCTGCCCAATCCTGCCATCCAGTTTTGCCTACTGGGTGGGAGTAGGCTCAGATGCCCTTTCTTGACTTGCGTTGATCTGCCTCTAAACACGCAAGTGTCAACCCTCGCATGGCCTCCCTGCTTGCCGCAAGGCAGACATAGATAACCATGGGATCACTAAAGGCGACTACTCCAGTAGGAATCGGCGGCAGCCGCAAGGGGGACCCATAGAGCAATGATCATTGAACGCAATCAGTCTTTGGAGTTGGAGGTGACGGCTGCTGCTATTGGCAGTACCGAAGAATGGTGGTGGGGAGTAGCCCTGCCTGCACGCCTGACGAGCCACTACCAGGGATACGGGTGGTGGCCGAGCAACTCGACGAGATCATCGAGTTCGTAAGCGGCAGGCAGAACACCAACAAGGAGCTTAAGCAGAGCTTGTTGGTGCTCCGGCAAGCTGTTCGTGTCGCAAGACAAGAACAGGTCGCTTATATCAGGCGTGTAGCGGCAGCAGAGAAGGTAGCCAAAGGTACGCAGACCAAGGCCCTCTCCTCCCCTAGGTTGAGCGGTCCTCTGTACGTCTAAGAGGGGGATTCTTTGGTACACAGGTAGCCTATCTCAGACTACCGGTGGCTGACGCCAAAAAGGTCATTGAGAAAGGGAAGCTGAAGATCGGCTGGTCTGCCCAGTAAGCGTACTCCAGCCACCTTCAGTGGACAGGTGCTATCGGTGCCTTGAGTCCGGGCACAAGTCTTATGACTGCAAGGGCCCAGACCGAAGCAAGATGTGTCGTCGCTGCGGCGAGGAGGGACACAAGGCGCAGGTATGCGACAAGGCACCTAGGTGCCTTATCCATTGTATGGGCGGGCCTGCGTGTCCCTTCGGAGAAGCCAATCGGAAAAAACCGTGCAAGTAACACAGCTAAATCTGAATCACTGTGCACCTGCCCAGCAACTGCTGTGGCAGGCGGTCTCGGAGTCGAGGATCGATGTCGCCCTCCTGTCCGACCCGTACAACGTCCCTGCCGGCAATGGCAACTGGGTGGCGGACGGGTCTGGAGTCGGCGGCAATCTGCACAACGGAAGGTACCCCGTTCAAGAGGTTGTACACTCCTCCGTGGAGGGTGTCGCGATAGCCAAGATCAATGGGGTGTTCTATTGTAGCTGCTACGCCCCACCAATGGAACAGTTCAACAGGCAGATCAGATCGACAGGCTATCGTCCGACCTAGTAGGTCGGATCCCGTTCGTTATAGCGGAAGATTTTAATGCTTGGGCAGTGGAATGGGGCAGCAGCTGCACCAATCAGAGGGGACAAGCGTTACTCTAGGCACTTGCAAAACTCGACACAGTGCTTGTCAATGACGGAGCCAGTAGCACATTCCGTAGGAATGGGGCCGAGTCATGGATAGATGTAACGTTTGTCAGCCCCAGTCTGGTCTCGGACCTGGACTGGAGGGTAGACGAGGGCTACACCCATAGTGATCACCTAGCAATTCGCTTCAAGATCAACTATGGTGTGCATCATCCGAGGGCAGGTGATCCCTGTCAGGTCCGTGGGTGGAAGACCAATCCCTTCGACAGCGAAGTTTTAACCGTGACCCTGAGACTGGAGGCCAACACTGACAGTCTAAGCGCGGATGCTGTCCTATCACGCGCGTGCGACGCTACTATGCCAAGGAAAGCCCTGCCAAGAAATGGCAGACGCCCGGTATACTGGTGGAGTGCCGAAATTGCAGCCCTACGATCAGCCTGCCTCAAGGCTAGACGTAGGACGCAACGAACCCGCACCGAGGAGGAAAGAGCGGTCCGCCGGGAAGTGTTTCAAGCTGCGAGACTGGCCCTTAACAAGGCCATCAAGAGCAGCAAGAGAGCGTGCTTCGACAACCTGTGCGAAGGTGCCAATGCGAATCCGTGGAGTGACGCCTATAGGATCGTGATGGCCAAGACCAAAGGGGGCTCTTCACCCCCCGAACGGTCACCGGACCGGTTGGCGAGGATCATCGAAGTACTCTTCCCGTCCCGAGCCACAAGTCCCTGGCCTCCTCCTGCGCTGCAAGACGCTGGGAGTGTGGCCGAAATGGTGGCTCCGGTGACGGACGAAGAGTTACTCGCAGTGGCTAACACCCTTGCGATGAACAAAGCTCCAGGCCCCGATGGAGTTCCAAACAGTGCACTCAAGGCAGCGATCATAGCGAACCCGAACATGTTCAGGCTAGCTATGCAGAGATGCCTGTATGAGTGTTGTTTCCCTGAGAGATGGAAAAGGCAGAAGTTGGTACTGCTGCCGAAGGCCGGGAATCCTCCGGGTGACCCACCCTAGCAGCACAATGCAGACCGATTTGGTTGCAGCAACTCAGATGTGACTGAATTCCGTCGCGTATGGGTTACAGAAACTTTTGTGCAACATGTGTGCTGCTCGGGCATCGGCGTACAGACCAATTTGCCTGATCGACACGACGGGTAAACTGTTCGAGAGGATCATCCTCAACAGGCTCACCCCGTACGCAGAGGATACGGATGGCCTGTCGAGTAACCAGTTTGGTTTTCGAAAGGGTAAGTCCACGGTGGACGCTATCAATTCAGTCCTCAAGACTGCAGAGGTAGCGATCCAACGGAAAAGGCGAGGAATTCGATACTGTGCGTTGGTGACACTGGACGTGAAGAACGCATTCAACAGCGCAAGCTGGGATGCCATCGCGCTCTCGTTACACCGGCTTAGCCTGCCGGTGGGACTGTACCGGATCTTGGAAAGCTACTTCCAGAACCATGTGCTGCTATACGAGACCGATGCCGGTCAGAAAAGTGTTCCTATTACCGCAGGAGTCCCGCAAGGGTCAATCCTGGGCCCGGTATTATGGAACCTGATGTATGACGGGGTTCTGAAGCTAAAGTTCCCTCCTGGTGTGAAGATCGTCGGC
This sequence comes from Armigeres subalbatus, assembly GCF_024139115.2. Lineage (NCBI taxonomy): Eukaryota > Metazoa > Arthropoda > Insecta > Diptera > Culicidae > Armigeres > Armigeres subalbatus. Next base: position 77,504,175 of record NC_085140.1, read on the forward strand.
TTTGCTGACGATGTAACCCTAGAGGTCTACGGGGAGTCAATCCCCGAAGTAGAGCTAACCGCAGAACACGCGATCAGCACTGTGGCGGACTGGATGAGTGCGAGAGGCCTTGAGCTCGCTCAACATAAGACGGAGGTGGTTATCGTCAGCAACCGTAAGTCGGCACAACATGCAGTTGTACACGTGGGAGACGTCGCGATCACTTCAAAGCGGAGTCTGAAGATTCTTGGGGTCATCATAGACGACAAGCTTACCTTCAGTAGCCATGTCGAATATGCGTGCAAGAAGGCTTCGACTGCTGTGGCGGCATTATCGAGGATGATGTCCAACAGCTCCAAGGTGTGCGCCAGTAGACGTAGGCTACTGGCAGGCGTTGCCGCATCTATTCTTAGGTACGGCGGCCCATCCTGGGCAAAAGCACTGGGGGTAACCAGTTACCTGCAGAAACTGGAGAGCACCTACCGCTTGATGTGTCTCAGGGTGATATCGGCCTACTGCACGGTATCGCGCGATGCATCCTGCGTGATAGCGAGTATGATGCCAGTCGAGCTGGTCATCAGGGAAGACTAGGAGTGTTTTGACCTACGTGGCACCAGAGGAGCCCGCGAGCGTACCAGGGTGACTTCGGTTGCCAGATGGCAGCGCGAGTGGGATAACTCCTCGAAAGGTAGGTGGACCCACCGGCTGATTCCTAACATACCAAGCTGGGTAGGGAGACCCCATGGGGAGGTTCACTTCCATCTGACACAATTCCTGTCAGGCCATGGCTGTTTCCGACAGTATCACCACAGGTTTGGGCACGCGGAGGTCCCCGTCTGTCCTGACTGCCCAGGTGTTGACGAAACTGCAGAGCACATACTGTTCGTATGTCCTCGTTTCGACGTCGAAAGAAGAGCAATGCTAGACGTTTGCGGCCGGGACACAACTCCGGATAATCTTATCCAAAGGATGTGTCAAGCGGCGGAGAAGTGGAACGCAGTCTCGACTGCAACCACTCAGATTGCCTGCAGCTTGCAGAGAATCTGGCGCGCCGAGCAACAATCGACTAGCATGACTAACTTGTGATTGGTGAGTTAGAGCGAAAGTGCCGAACGCGAAGAAGTGTGTGAATGGTCTGCCCATGCAGAGGTAATGGCGCAGCGGGTGGCAACCGAGATCGTTACCTCGAAGCATGGATGAAGTGTGAATGAATAGGTGTATGTATGGACTGCACACGCCGCGCTGGGAGTAGCGCAGGAATGTTGATTCCTATAGGATAGGGATATATATAGTTCGTATACGACTACTGATACCCCGCGGCGTAGCAGAGGAGTGTGGGTGAGCATCCAAGTCAGTCTCACATGGTACGAAAGGAATGAGTTGAGTCGAGTTGAGCTAGTCTCATATGGCATGAACGAGGTGAGTCAGACTCACATGGTATGTCAGAAGTGGGAACCTAAGCGAAACGTCCCACAAGGGATGTCAGAGGGAGTATTAGGTCGAATGACTCGAGTAGTATGTGTCAGCGCGAACTGAATGAAAGAGGTGAGCAGTCTCACATGGTACGATAAAGGTGGGCATACAAGTTAGTCCCACATGGCATGAGAAGGGTGGGCACAAAAGTTAGACCCGCACGGCATGAGAAGGGTGGGCACACAAGTTAGATCCATAGGAGCGTTAGCGTGTGTGCAAGCATGGAGTGTATGAGCATGAATCAAGGGTTTGGGTGGGCATACAAGTTAGACCCACACGGCATGACAGAGGTGCAACAGAGTATGTAGGGTGTGTTTGAGGGTGCGATAGAGCGAGCACCCAAGTCAGTCTCGCATGGGACGGGTGCCTGTGTGAGCGAGAATGAGCGAGTACGCTTAGTACTGCCGTCCCCCCAGAAGTAGTACTGCGAGGTAGTTCCTGGGGGAAACGATGGTGGAGCCCAAGGGAGCTTAGTCGGTATTACCGGTATGGTCGAGTCCGACACTCCAGTACACTTCCGTGTGGTAGTTTGGCAACTACAATGCACGTGTACTGGGTTAGTGTGCTTTATTTCCAATGGAGGGATAACATTTATTATTGCTTCATACTCGGCTAATGCATGCTTTCTTCGAAAGGATTGTGTCTTTTTAATAATATTTATTATCTAGCTGTGTTATATTTACCATTCCGGGTTTTTCCATCACCACTCAGTTCAGTAACTCATTTTACGATCACAAAAAAATATGCCATATGTCCGTTATGCCAAATGACCCCCACTTTTGTTTTCTCAATTATGCCAAATGGCGTTATGCCAAATGACTTTATGCCAAATGACCCGTTCCCAATTTATAAATAGCATATGCAACACAACCGCATATTTCATCATTTTATTATTTTCCGGTAAGGCCGATACAAATATTTAAAATCTATTTTGTCTCCCCTCCCTTGGATTTTTTTGCCAAAAAATGATATTTTGAGGGGGCAACAAAATAAAATTCGGATAATTTTAAGGATTTTCAAAACATTCTTTAACAAATCCGAGGAGTTTTTTGATTTTTTTTTCATTTTAATATGTTTTTTTTATTAACCCTCCCGCCCTTGACCTTTCGGAGACTAGTAGGACAAAAAGTCAATTAAATATTTGTAACGGCCTAATGTATTTGAATAAATTATTGGATTGTTTAATAATGCACGAGAAAGGCACAATCACTGCTAAGTGAATTAATCTGGGTTTTTTCTTAAAACATGCTATATTTGTATAGATAAAAAAAAAACAAGAGTCCAATCGAATCTAGTAAAATCATGATTTTATAAAATGAAAAGCAAGAGAAAAAAAAATTAGGGATTAATAGGGGAAAAGACCGCTTTGGCAGGTTTTGTTCTATTATTGGCAGGGGGGTTTTTGTCGACCCAATTTTATGAAATTTGGTCACAATATTCTTTGATATGCAAAGAATGTTTAGGTCAAATTTGAGCATAATCAGACATAAAAAACCGCCTGACAATAATAGAACAAAACCTGCCAAAGCCGTCATTCCCCCTATAAGAAGAAATAGTGATGGTTTTATAGCTTGATAAAAGCTATGCGGGCATTGAAAGGGGGTTGGAAGACTTCAATTTGAAGAAAATTGAAACCTTTGAGACCAAAAAACATAGCTTTAACACCACACAAACCACGCAATTTTTAAGAAAATAAAAAAAAAACAAAGTTTAAACATTTGTGATCATAAAAGCATAGTCTCGACACCAAAATACTTTGAAGGATAGAAAATTTCAAGCATCATCCCCAATTTTACTGACTCGTGAATCACCAATCACGTCTACGCACAAAATATCACGAGTCATGATATTTTGTGCGTAGAATGATAACGGAAATGAATTCTTATGAATTCATTCGTATATTTGATGTTGGATATCCTCAGTTACATGGTGGAAGGATATCCGATACGACTTGTGATCAATTGAATCTGCTACATGAAAACTTGTTCAAGAAAATGGGAATGTTTTTATTGGCGCTGGTGTGATTTGGCAGAACCCCGACCAATTGTAATGAACAGAAAACGAACCCTCGAGATTTTAAAATTTGTTTGAGGGCTTAATGATGCTTTTCAGTTCATAAAAAAATGCGAATAATGCTTGAAATGTTCTATTCTCCAAAGTATTTTGGAATCAAGACTGCTTTTATGATCTCAAATGTTTCTCAAAGGCTTGAGGCAATTCTTCGTTTTCCCATATTTTCGACATAACATGGTGCAGGACTTCATAAAGCTGCTTACTGCCATGTTTGAGAAGTTCAGCCGGGAGCTGGGTCTTTCTCGCAGCCTTATTGGTTTTGTTAATGGCTTTATTAACTTCATCTAGTATAAGCGGCTCCTCAGCATGTCCATCGTCGCTAATGTTTATTATGTTCACCGATGCACCGTCACTTCCACCGTTTAACGAAGTCTCGAAGTGTTGCTTCCACCTAGCAGCCACTTCGGTCTTATCTGTCAACAAATTCCCTTCTTGGTCGTTGCACTTTACGAGAAATGGCGCTGTCTTCCTTCGCACGTCATTGACAATCTCATAAAACCACCGCATATCTCCAACATCCGACTTCTGGGAACGTTTTTTCTCATCTGTCACTCTCTAAGGGCCCCACACACGCTCCGACATGTTGTACAACTTTGACTCCGCCCCCGGAAAATTAGCTTCGGTCGGAGTAAAGCCGGGCCGTCTGTGGTCAAGCTGTACTGTTTAACAGTCGTACAACTTGCCCACAGACGGTACGGCTTTACTCCAACCGAACCAAATTTCCGGGGTAGAAATCAAAGTTGTACAACATGTCGGAGCGTGTAAGAAGCCCCTAACACTTCGCATCGAAACAATCCGTTCTAGGTCGCATCTGTGCAGTGCCTACAGTTTCTCGTGCTGTTGTGCTCATCGCTCCTTGGATCGATTAACATCGATCGTTGATGTTGTCGCTAACGTTGATTGCACTTACCCGTTCGTCAAGCTTGTGGTGGTACTCAGCCGATACTCCTTACGCCGACAATCGCTGGATATTGTAAGGCATCGTCCGTTGTGATCTTCCGTTCGACACAGTTGACAACCGTGATCGAAATTTACTGACAACGAGGTAATGATCAGAGTCAATGTTCATACCTCTGAATGTCAGCACATTAATAACATACGAGAAATGGCGCTCATCCACCAAAACATGGTCTATCTGGTCGCAATTTTTTTCATTTGGGTATCTCCAGGTGTGATTTCGGATGTTACTTCATGCAAAGTAGCTACTTCTGATGGCCATCCCTCCGGTAGCAGTGAAATTTACTAGCCGTAGGCCGTTGTCGTAGCGGAGTGAAGGCTCTCCCTACCGAATATAGGACGGAAAATGTCTCGACCAAACTAAGAGTTAGCGTCTTCGATAACAATTTTCACGTCATGCTTTGAGCACTCTCCATAGGCTTTATCAAGGCATACATAAAACGTGTCCTTCGGCATCGGATTTCTCGTTTATCGGTGCGTAAATGTTGATCAGGCTGTAATTGAAGAATTTTCGACGATTGTATAACATTTCACCGAAAACTATTTCGCGGAATTCATTTTCGCGGTTGAACATTTCGCGGAATAACATTTGGCGGTTTGTAACTTTTCGCGGTACGACATTTGGCGGATTGTACCTTTTCGCCGAATGACTTTTGGCGGAATGTACCATTTCGCGGAACGCACCATTTCGCAGAATACTAATAATAAAAGCCTTTGTTCATTCAGCATTCCGACATTATTACCTGCGAGATCTTTAAACCAAGTTACCATTTTGTTTTGCATTCGTTTAACACGAGATTAACGAGACTATCCTTCAGTATAGCCTTGCTTAGCAGTCACGCGTCTTCCCGCACGGCTAAGGAACGCCTCCCAGAATATTTAGAAGTAGTTTTTAAAATTTCAATTGCCCCTTATACCGGGCAGATACATCCATTTAAAGAAAACGTTACCCCTCCTTTCGCCTTATACCAGGCAGACACGTTCATCTAAAGAAGGCATTATCAACTCCTTTCGCCTTATACCGGGCAGATGCGTCCATTTAAAGAAGGCGTTACCCTTCCCTTCGCCTTATACCGGGAAGACGTGTTCTTTGAAAGAAAACATTAGCAACTCCTTTCGCCTTATAACGGGCGGTAGATACGGTCGAGTCGAACCCGTACCCGATGGGTTCGGGTTTGAAAAATTACTACAATACTACAATACACGGCCGTGTAAAAAAAAATCCCATACAAAATTTTTGCAAAGTTGCTCCATTTTGCATGATTCGTCGAGACTTTTTTACACGGATTTTCAAATTTTGAACTAAAAACTTTTTTTACACGGAACGCATCCCCCGTGTAAAAAAAAGAATCGGGTGTAAATAAAAAAAATGCCCGGATTTCATGTAATTAAGCAGAAATCGGTAATTATTTGAATGATAATTCTTCTAACTGAATTCCGCCAAATGGCATTCCGCGGAATGACTTTCGGTGAAATAGTATGCAACCATTTTCGACGTATCCTTCACACATAGTATCCTTAACACACAGAAGTCGTTCTGTACCTGGTCAGTCCACCTCGCTCGCTGTGCCTTCTTGTTCCTGCTGGATCGGACGTGAACACCATCTTTGCAGGACTGCTGTCTGGCATGTCTGGGATGCTGGGCGAATTCGTGGTTCCTTCACCGCCACACACTTTTGTCTTGCACACCGCTGAAGAACGTCCTAAGTACTCCTCTCTCGAATACTCCGATTGCTTGCAAGTCCTCCTCGACTATGGTCCAAGTTTCATGTTCGTAGAGGGCTACCGATCTTATAAGCATTTTGTACATTACACATTTGGTGCGGGTGTGAATCTGCCGCAGTTGGCATGGAAGAGTAAACATTACCTGCAGCGACACAACAATCGAATCCCAGCGACTGATTTTCGCCTTCGCAGCGATGAAATCTCTTAGATCTGGGGGATCCTTTACTATCATTTTCTTCAATATCTTTAACACTACATATTTTTCCATTTCAAAAAGGAAAAAAAGATGAAGAAAAAGCAGCAAATACTTGCAAAAGAGCATCAGTTGGACTCAACGACTTTCATATCATATCGGAAGTAATATTTTGTAGGGATGGGTTCATACACTTGCAGATTAAATTAAATGAATTTTTATGCTTTGCTTCCATATAGACTCTTTTTATCTCACAGTAAAAAATAGTTGCACATTGAATGAGGCATTTTTTAACTTTTGATCTCCCTACATAGTCGTTTTGCAATCAGTATACGTCTCCTCACTTTCTTCTACTTGGTATAAAACTTGAGAAAATGCCCAATTTCGAAACGGTCAGATCAAATAACAGGTATGTGTCACTACACAGAAATAATCTTTTTTTTGTTTGCTAAACCAGTTTTAATCTTCACATTCATTGATTTATTTTCTCGGTGAATGAAACGCTCTTTTATGTTCCAGATTTTACAGTTTAGACAAATTTATTAGTCTATCAAACATCACAATTTTGTAGATCTGATCATTTGTGTATAACATTGATATCTAGGAAAATATAAACCCTTTTCGAATGTTGGTTCACATTTATGTTAGATTATGCTAAATTGCTTCCTATTTAAACAAATTTCTAAACGTCCAAAATGTGTCGTTGGTTGATAATAGGCTGCTGAACCTATATTTGGCGCTGTGAGTATAAAACACGCTGATAAATTTTCACTCAATATGGACATGAAAAAAGTGTTGGTTGGAAAAAAATTTTTTCCTGAAATATGCCACAGGAACGATATTTCCAGAAAAGTTAGATAATTTAAATACCTATTTACAGAAAAAAAAAAATAATCGATTTCTGAGATGAGGTTTTTATGTAATATCGATTTTAATTTTTAAAACTATTTTTTTTTTCAAAGTGGGAATCAGTTTTTTATTTTGTGGATATTTTTCCAAAAAACTTCTGGGAATTTCACGACAGTCCGCCATACAACACATTTTTGTTGGTCTTGTCATTTTAGAGGTACATCGATTTTTAAAAAAATCCATGAAAAAAAATTAGGCCCTCATCAAATGTTACTCTGGACCAAGGATGTTATCGATCATTTAGAAGTTTGCCAATAACTCATTCCAAAAGCTGAATTTTGAAATGTGTTGTATGGTGGACTTCTAGTGCTAAGCTTTTTCTACTCTGCCTAATGGTTTGTTGCTAGAATTCAACTAATAACGGAGTTATAGCACTAGTTGCAAAATATTTATTTATTTATCATCAGACTAAGGCCGGAGTGGCCTGTGCTGCACATAAAAGACTTCTCCATTCAGCTCGGTCCATGGCTGCACTTCGCCAACCAATCAGTCTGCGGAGGCTCCGCAAGTCGTCCTCCACCTGATCGATCCACCTTGCCCGCTGTGCACCTCGCCTTCTTGTTCCCGTCGGATCGTTGTTGAGAACCATTTTCACCGGATTACTGTCCGACATTCTGACTACGTGCCCGCCCACCGCAGTCTTCCGATTTTCGCGTTGTGAACGATGGATGGTTCTCCCAACAGCTGATGCAACTCGTGGTTCATTCGCCTCCTCCACGTACCGTCCGCCATCTGCACCCCACCATAGATGGTACGCAACACTTTCCTTTCGAAAACTCCCAGTGCGCGTTGGTCCTCCACGAGCATCGTCCAGGTCTCGTGTCCGTAGAGAACTACCGGTCTTATAAGCGTTTTGTAGATAGTCAGTTTGGTACGGCGGCGGACTCTATTCTATTTTCTCTATTGAGAAAAATATATAAAGCTCTTTTAGTGGAATGTATTCAACCGTCTAAGACGAATTAAGTACTCTCCATTTAATTCCACCAGTTAATTTTCGATATCTTTGCAGATACGTATTTCGACCACAACTGTGTGGTCGTCTTCAGTGTCTCGTACTTTTCCGTACTTTCCGTAAGTCGAGTCAAGTACGAGACACTGAAAACGACCACACAGTTGTGGTCGAAATACGTATCTGCAAAGATATCGAAAATTAACTGGTGGAATTAAATGGAGAGTACTGATTTCGTCTTAGACGGTCTAATTTTGAAATCATTTAGTCTAAGTTACTGAAACTTTAGCTATAACTCCGTTACTAGTGGTATTCAAACAACGAACCATTAGGCAGAGTTGTAGAAAAACCTTCGCACTAGAAGTCCACCATACAACACATTTCGAAATTCAGCTTTTGGAATGAGTTATTGGCAAACTACTAAATGATCGAACGCGAATTACTAAATGATCGATAACATCCTTGCTCTGGACAATTTTTGATAAACTAAGTATGCAGAGTGGCTTAGAAATACCATATCTTCATGCCCACCAAGTTTCATTCGATTCTGAGATAGTGCTGCCAGCCCCGTGGAAGTGATAGTGGATAGTGAAATTCGTCTAATCTTAAAAATCAATATTTGAAGGGAATAAATATCGTAGGGCATTGCTTACAATGTTCTTGGTGTATCAAAAGTGTAATCCAAATAGAGTGACATAACGCAATTCGAATGGGGAGAGAATAAGGGACCGACTGTTTACTTCGATGACATTTACTTCCAGGGTGCAGCAGCCGTAAAAAGTGTAGACAATAACCTTCCGTGCACCATGTTTACGGTACTCGTCATTGAGTGGCCTGCTACTCTATGTTCTGAGATTTTCACATTTTCCACCATGAGCTCATGGAAGAATGGTAGTTGGAAATCGATAAAATGTATGGGAAAATCAAGTATTTTGCAAATTTATGGAAAATGGAAGTGTTTTAGAAGAAAGTAGTGATAAGGAATGAAATATGAGGTGAAAAGATTATCTCCTGCACTTAGTTTGCACTGATTAGTAGTTTTATAGTGATGAAATTTCGATTTTACTACCACTGAAAAAACGCCGTCTCTTGCATTAATCGTTTTGACTGGTACCTTATTGTAAAATATTATTCGAATTGCACTGGCAATTCTATTGTCGGAATCGAACATTCTGAAAATCCATTTATCTATCATCCATAGTAGACAAATTAATGGAAGGCATCTAAATATTCTGCGACATTCTGTGCACTCATCTTGCCATACAAAAGGTTATAGCCACCATCTCGCGTGCAAATTGCACAAAATCAAGTTTAGGACAACAATGCCAACAGAAGGCGTTGGTGTGAAATGTAAAACGCGAAAGTATACGATGCGAGCGCCTCTAGATGTAGAGATCGCAATCAATTGAATTTAAAACGATCGTTGAATTCATGGTCGATGATAATTTCTACAGAGTTACGTTTGTTTTCTGTGGTTTAAATATGCCTTTCGTCAGCAAGGCGTAGCATAGAATACTTGGCCGAAACAGCAAAAGATCACATCGTCGAGATAGCTGAGCTATGCTTCCAGGTTCGAGACCCAAATGAGGACATTTCCACGATTAACTTCCAGGAAGATTTGTACATCTGTTGAATGAGCATAACATACAAATTGAAATGCTAAGAAATATTAAAAGAATGGATTAAAATAATAATTTGATTTGCTTGAATTTCTATTTGTATCATTTGTTAGATATTCATTACCTACAGCTGATCAGATGACCGCAGAGAAGCTCATCGAAAAAAAATTCGCTCGAAAAAAAGGCAAAAATAATCTAACATTTTCCGCTTACCCCTATATTGGTATCACTAATGCAGTAATGGGGGCCCTCCTTAGCCGTGTGGTAAGACGCGCGGCTACAAAGCAAGACCATGCTGAGGGTGGCTGGGTTCGATTCCCGGTGCCGGTCTAGGCAATTTTCGGATTGGAAATTGTCTCGACTTCCCTGGGCATAAAAGTATCATCGTGTTAGCCTCATGATATACGAATGCAAAAATGGTAACGTGGCTTAGAAACCTCGCAGTTAATAACTGTGGAAGTGCTTAATGAACATTAAGCTGCGAGGCGGCTCTGTCCCAGTGTGGGGATGTAATGCCAATAAGAAGAAGAAGAATGCAGTAATGGAGCTATTATCTCTGCATTTTAATAGCATGGTAATTCGCCTTTTCCGACATTATCTTCTTCTTCTTCTTCTTCTTCTTCTTCTTCTTATTCAATGGCTCTACATTCCAACTGAAACTTGGTATGCTTTTCAACTTAGTATTCTATTAGCGTTTTCTTAGTTTTTATTGATCGAAAGCTTTTCTATGCCCACCATTGCATGAGTATTTACCTTGTGTGGCAAGTACAATGGATACACTATGTCCAGGGTGTCGAGAAAGTTTCCAACCCGAAAACATCGTTGACCGGACCTAGAATTGAACTCGCCATCTCCGGATTGACAATTCTGCGCCTTTACTCGTAAGGCTATCAATGTATTTAATGTATAGAATTACGTGCAGCTTTAAATTTAAATCGAAGCAACGTTTTAATACTTACGGTTACTTAGAAAATGAACTTGGAACTAAATGAATGTTAGCTAGAAACGTAATCAGAAAAGAGAAAAGCATTGGGAGATACGGGCTCTTGCATGAATTTTCTTGTTGTTGACGGATAAACAATTCCACGAAGAAAATCAACGTTTGCTTGGACGGAAATTTCAGTTCAGCGTCGGGAAACAGTTTTATAGCCTCCGCCATTATGGCGGAAGTGGAAAGCTGGATTCTTTAAAACAAAAGTTTTTTATTGGATTGTTTATAGGCGAATAGAAATCTAACTAGATAATTAATTATTCAGGAATGAAGTGAATTTACTATTCACGCGTTGTTCTGATTGGTGGTACCTGCAGTAAGAAGTAGAATAGAAATTAACGCAAAACTATCATCACCTTCTTGATGACGATAGAGGAATACCCAATTAACATGACATTCGAATCGTTGTAGTTTTCCAATTAACATGCACAGGAGATCGCACCTCCATTGCTTGTTCTATTACATTCCAATTAGTTCTATCCATCATATCATTACTCATCGCGATATAAATTACTCCCACACTAACGTCACCACATCTCAAAAAGACGAGTGCCGTTGAAAAACTTCAAGTCCATCGCTAGCTGGTCGTTTGAGTGTTTATCACTCTGGATTCTAGTGAGTGGAAAATTTGAATGATTAAACCGTGTGTTTTGAACACACCGGTCCAGACCTTAACTACTGTGCAATTGCCCATTAAACAGTCTGAGTGTGGCGTTTGCTTGCAATCAGTATCGGTAACCGGAAAAGATACGTTCCAGTACAGGCGACGAACCTAGTTTGCGTTGTTTACAAGCACTTTAATCGCGATATTATCTCCATTCTTTGTTTTGCATCAAGAGCCATTACTGAATGGTTTGATGGATGCACGAGAGGACGACACGCCAGATGCCGAGAGTGTGACTTCACCATTCTGATGCAATTCTGGTAAAATTTGTCAGCGGAACTTTTTTTGCAAGGCGATTCGAATCAAAGAAGTTCCTGTTCGATTAAGTCGAATAGAAATGGATGTGAGACGATGCCTCTCGAGTCTCGACTGTGTACACTCTTAGATGGAAATTACGCAAGTAAAATTGCTTGACGCGTCATAACTAAATATCGACGGTAGGTAAATAGAGGGTACTGAGATATGGTGAACGCTGGCCAGCCGAACGGCAGCAGCAGTTGGCCGCGGTAGTCGTCGTGCTGTAAGGTCAGTCTTCTACCAGTTAGGTGAGATTTCTTCGGTATCTCTACGTGGGATCCAGTTCCACGAAGAGCAATGGGCAACAACATGCAATTAGCTCGGTGCGGTGGCGCTGCCTCACACGTGCACCTAATGTTATTGATTTCGTCAAAAGGAAGACCACTTGAGAGGCGAGGTAGACTTTATTTCCTACTAAACTATTTCTCCGAGGCAATTCTGTGGGACAGTCATGGGTTCATTGAGGCAAAGATTTTCTTGATCGCTTTACTGATTCTTGTTAGAGGCTTTGCAAACTTCGTAAGATTAGAGAGATTGCGATTTGTAATTATTTAGCTTCTAGAATATACTGCAGCTTGGAATTGTACATGGATTTAATAGACATGGACAAATTTAAAATACATATACCTTATGTTGATGATCTCCGTTACAAAAAAATACAACATCCAACTCACCTCTAACATTCAACCATTTTTACCATCGTCATGAATACACCATAGATGAATAAAACAACGAAATCCATTTTTTTACCGGATCATCTTACACTAAGTAAGCTGCAATGATTTGTCGATATGTACCTAATTTGCTCCATTCAAATCGAATTGTTCAATCTCATCTTGTCATTATCGACAACTTCATAATCGCCGGCATTATCGAGTTTATCCTTAACCTTCAGAGGTCTAGCACAGAATGATTTTCGGCATATTCACCAGTGACCCCTCAATTAAATATTTTGTTGAACATGCCTCCGAATGCATACTATTTGGACCACTAGAAGTCGATGAACGGATATGTCCATCAACGAAACCAGTCTGGCGCATTGAACAGGCAGGCGCCTGCAATGGAGACGACACCGACGACGAGGCACTCGAGAGCGCTCTTCCAAGTGTCTGACTCTCTGGCTGGCCCACGGACGAATTGCCGAACTAGAGCTAGTGATGGTCAGGTGCTACTTAAAGACCACTTTTCAATTCAGTTCTCTTTCCGTATATGTAAATCGACTTTTTAGAAAGCACTACTAGGCAGTGACCAACCAATGATACTGAATGATGGATGGTAAGTTGAGAACATTCTTTTGCGCCGTACCTCGCTTTACTTAATATAGACAGCACTTCATTTCCGAGTTTAAGTTTTACCAGATTCCTATAAGAAAATAATCGTGTTTAATACGGCTTTTGTTCGTTGAAATTCTTGTACGGATTAAATCTGATTAAACCTTGTAATAATTCTGATAGTGTCACTACTTTTCATCAAAGCCGCTATATTTATAAACAGGAGTTGGACAAAAATGGTTGAAATTGGCAAAATTTTGTCGAAATTCAGATCAGCTTGACTTAAGTTAGAATAATTCGATTTTGATAATACCGGGACCATCGGAAGCGGAAACTCTTCTAGTATTCTGTTGTCATTCAAAATTTCAGATCTTATCTGGTAGCTGGCAATTCCGTAAAAACGGTTCAGGGAATATGATGAAAGGATAACAGATCGGAATAATGCGAGGTTTCTAATACCATGACGCCTTCCTTTCAGCAGATTCGAGGGGCCTTCTAGGGAGGGATCGCTTTTGGAGCCGACTAGAACCATGCATATGGGTGTCAAATTTCATTTTTTTTGTAGCCGATGAATATAGAATTTATTTTAAGGATACATTTTAAGAACTGTAAGATTCACTGGTCAATTTGTAACAAGCTCCGCTTGTTCTAGGAAATTGACATCAGGTAAGGATGTATGGCCATATTCGGAACCGTTTTCATATAGAGATAACCAGCATTGGACAGCATATTAGCTCTTAGGAAGCATAAAGTATGATGATACCAAACGTCACATAAAATGGCAAGTTGACGAAAAAATGCATTTTTAACACACCCTTGAAAAACCCTAAACATCTCGGTGCCCGAGGAACGATCTAAGAATTTGGATGAAGACACTTGAAGTTTTCGGTTTCCGCGATCGATGGTCCCGGTTTTATAATAACCAAAATTATGCTGATTTGATTTTCGACAAAATGTTTCCTATCTCAACCTTTCTGTCTGTATATACCATATATAAAAAAAACTCAATGTTGGTATCTTCTGAGCCCATTACCGATTACATTAAATTTGGAACACACATTCCTTAGAAATCGAATAATTAAATTTAACTTCTGAACCCTTTGACCGATTTTCACCACATTTGAAACACACATTCTCTGTCCAATGAAGACGATATTAGACTGAGTGGGAGTGTCATAAAGGAAAGAGAGGGAGAGCATATTTATGAAACGAGCAGTTTTGTAAAATCTTGTAGAAGCGCATGGGTTGATTCAAAGCAAATTTGAAACAAGTATTCTCTATCCTAAGGAAATAATATAGAGGGGATGGGGTGGTCATATGGTATCAGGTGGTTATTGGTATTGTGAACGAAAAATTCTGTATCACTTCTTAACCATCAATCGATTTCCACCAATACTAGGACACATTCCTGAAGTAAGACCTTGAGCTCTACTGGCGTGTATCATTCAGACCGTTTTGAATATGGTACATGCCCTTTGTGGAACATTGAATAGAATGTGTCCACAAAAGATGTTCTCAGTCATCCGAGAAATCTCTGAAGTAAAACCTTAGGGTATTCAAGCGTAACCAAAGATCATTCAAACCGTTTTCAGTATGGTACATGCCCTTTGTGGGTTATAGCATAGAATTCTGTCCCATGTGCCACAAAAAAACATGTTCCACGTTTAAAAATGACCGATAGATCTCTGGTTACGCGTGTAGACCTTGAGGCCTAACTTCAGGGAATTCTTTGATAACCATACTGATATGTCATGCAGAGATGCATCCTAAACAGAACATGAGCCAAGAGCGTGCCTTGGTGATCTTAGTTTTGAACTCTGAACACGCAAGCAAAACGATCATGGTAACTAAAATTCCTTAGATTTATAACTATACAAAAACATATGAGCATGCTCAATTTCTATCCGTTAGATGCCTACGTGTTCCATTACTAGCCAAAAAATTAGAAGGGTTATATACAAGATACGACCGCCCGAATTAAACTACGTAAAACAGATCATAAGATAATTATTTTGGTTAGAGCCTAGAGTGATTGAAAATTTGACTTTTGCGCTCCCTTATGCTTGAACGATAACATTAGCTGTTTTGGTGAACCTCCTAAATTTTCAACTGAATTGGTTATAATATAACTGAGTACGAGCAGTTTGAAGTTTGTATGAAAATTACTATACAAATCGCCCCCTATGTGAGAGATCGTTTCGTGAGGCGGATCATCAACTATTTAGGGGGAGATCTCCCAACGCCGGACACCTCCCAACACCGGACACTACTTGCAGAGGTCCCTCCTTCATCTTATTAGCATTAGCATTGAGCAATTCGCACAAATTCGTAGGTGGTACAAGCCAAGACTATTGTATGAGAGTAGCATCACTTTCATCCGTTACCACAGATATTGATTTGGGACTAACCACTATCTCTTAGATGGAAGCAATGCACTCTCCAATAGTCGAGATCTGTCCTGGCCACGTCCTTGCGAATGCTGAGGAAGGGGAAGGATGTTAGTTGGACACCTACTTAAGAAAGATGCAGAGAGCTCTACGACCTCTCGTAGGTGCAACGGGAGGTTTTTGAAATTGTTATTGTGGAAGGTTATAACAGTAGGAATCGTTTCGGTAGAACGTGAAACACAGAAAGAACTAGAATAGAAATACAAAGAAGGAAAGGGACGAGCCTGGAATTGAACCCACGACCTCCTGCTTATAAGGCAGAAGCGGTAGCCACTAGACCACCGAGCTCGTCATTAGGTCCCTCTTTCATCTTATTAAGTACAAAAGGAAGCTATTAAAAAGGGTTCTAACGGCAAGGAATATCAGATCTTCATGTGATCAACTTTGTACAAAATGTGAAGTTGAAAAAAAAATTCTTCACACCTGTTTTGTTACACTTACTTCAATTCAATTGTTTCTTCTTGCTGAGAAAGCCACATAAATTAGCAGAAACAAAAAGTGTAGAGGGCATTGAAAAAGGTGGGAATTTGGATTAGGATGCCAAAAAATTAGCTGAAGAGTCAAATAAGCTCCACTAAAAAATTTTAATATTTACAACTTAAAGCACGCGAATAATTTACTATTCTGAATGATGTCTTTACTCATGTAACAGGAACTTAGTCACATTTGAACATGATGCAATAGTGTCCGGTACTAGGAGACATTTTCCTGAATCGTAAAATTTTTCACCAAAATTCATCGTTGAAAAACGTTTTCAAATGATCAAATATAGTTTGTATGAATCATCAATGGTCAATAGGGACACGGCAGGTATTTTCGTCTGTTCGTCATAGTCTCGAAAACCAATAAAAAAGACGCTTTTTTGTAAAACTCATACGTACCAAATCGTAAGCTCAGGAGAAACGTTCTGCTATAGTGGAGTTCTAGCAAATGTACGTTACTTTCGTTGGTTTTAGCCCCTACGACGATGGACGGAAATACCTACCGTGTCCCTAATCATATTTTGTGTTTCTTTCTTCTATCTATTCTTTCTTTGAAGCAATATAACTCACGAAGAGGATGACCGATTTGCAAGATTTCCTCACTAATCGATTCGTATTGGGATCAGCTGTGTTTCTATATGCAAAAGGTTAATAAATTTTAAAGGAAATTTGGGAAAATTGTCAAAATACAATATTAGGGCGAGTTTGGAGAAAAGCTAATGCGATCGCTCGAAAAATGATCTAGAGTGCGGCGTCGCAATCAACGCAGAAAATGACATTTCGAACGTTAAACGTAAAGACTCGAGCAATGCAGGGTACGTTCTGCTAGTATGGTATAAATGGAAACATAATCCGGATAGTTAAAGTTTTTTTGTTAAATGACTTATGTGTCCGGCACTGGAGGATCTCCCCCTAAATATAATCAACTCGAAGACTTCGTAGAATATTTCTAAATCTGTAAGACGATTGTTGTTGCGAACCGGTCGGATTTTCGTAAGCAAAGTATAAAGAAAAAAAAAATGCTCATTTTTGATGTTATTCTTTTACGTGCTCAATTTTCACGATTTTTCATTTTTCACACGATTTAGTATTTCCTTAATCATTTTTCTTGCAAGCAGCGCATTTTTTGGCAATAAAGACGATTTATTCACTTGCTAAGTTTCCTATGTTGCCAATGTACTCATATATTTTTAGATATTAATGACCAACGTTGCAAAACGGTTTTCCGAAAAATTTACTGTTCTCATAGTAATTCTCATACAAATTTCAAGCGTGCGTGCTTTGTCAAATTACAACCATTGGGATGTTGGATATCTGGGGTCGGGAGGTAGTGAGGATTGTTTTGGTAAACGTTTTGCCGCGTGTAATATGAACTTTTTCCGCAAATCATGTTCGATCGCAGACCAATCCATTTATGTTTCGAACAAAATTGGCGTAACTCACTATGTATATGAAAATGGTTGGAAATGACAATTTAAAATTTTAATTTAAAACCCCAGATTTATTATTCCACAGTGGTGATGATGGCTTTCTCCCATTGTTATTCGACTTGGAGTGATTAATGCATTTAATAGTTAATTGCCTATTAAATGGCGATTAATGCTTTTGAAGTGTTATTTTAGAGATGCTGCCGAAATAGTAGGATACACGCTTACTTTCACCTACTCAGTGACTGAGTAAAGTTGCATTGCTCTCTCTTTCTATCCCACAGATAGAAATTTTACACAATTCCCGTCAAAACAGTTAGAGTGTAACCTTGTTTAAAGTTGAAAATCAATTTTAATATTTACTTCTTGCTAACATGAACATGTCCAGCATCTGTGTAGCACCTTTTCATAAACACTACTTTTTTGCTCCGACCGCGATCATTGCTCTTTTTCTATTTTGTACTTTTTGTGCGAATCACCACACAAAAGTAGAGCGCAAGAACCAACCGCAGTCGGCGGCCGTAACGAAACTGTGAAATTTTATGGGTTGGTAAAGATTTGGAATTTTTAATGTTTCCACGTTGATCATTAATAGTTCCAATAGGCTTAAAAATTGCTGGAGAGTTGTTGATTCGATTGATAATAAAATCTCGAAAATCCATTGAAAGATAAAGGAGCTATTAGCGTTTGAAATCTATCCTAATTTCGTGACGGTCTCGAATTTGGAAATTTCCGTTTTACACCCTGTATCAGAGTCTTCCCCTTAGACGTAGTTTACGTCAAAATGGTGAATGCTAGGTAGGATTTGTAGGTAAAAATGATGTAAATCCCACCGAAAGAAACAAACTATCGTAAATTCTGCAGATATGTAAGATTTAATTTTGGACCACCTATTGAACATATTTTGGACCACTCGATTAATTTTGTATTGCTTGCAAAGTTATGTTACTATTGAATTAAAATAGAGTTCTTCAGCATTTTCGGCGTTTTCATACTGAAAGTCCTTATTAAGCAATATATTTTTATAAACACTCAAAAGCTTAGAACAATATCTTCAAGCTAAGGGTATTGAAACTAATACCAATTTCAGTAACACTCGGTTTGGGCCACATCATCAAAGCAAAACAAACGTGTGGCCCATGGCCGTGATGTATGCACCAGGTCACTCCTACCCTGCATATTTTTTATGTAGTTTGTTAGATCTGTTCCATTTGCGCCATTGATAGTAGTGGGTTGCCCGGTTCTTCCTTGCTCCTTGCACATTCTTTTTCAAAACGAAATATAATCGTAGAACGCGGAACTCTGTTGCATTGGCAAATGACACGAACGGAGAGCTCTAGCAAAGAGTGGTTCTTGTCGTGGAGCTTTCTAAACTATTCTGCTCACAATCGCATATTTGTCCCATATGGATAGGAATTCCCGCAAAGGTGGGACTGATATGCGATCATAGGAAGTATTTTTCGTAAGGTTAACAGTTACATGTTGGGTTAATAGACATTTTTCTAGGGCACACATCAATGAATGGTAAATTGCGGTATGCGGTATGAACAGTGATTTATTAATATTTTGACGTTGGCTTTCTCAGTCTAATTTAATTAAGACGGCTAGTTTGGCATAACCCGACGTTTCGTTTCGGACTCACGATGAGATGGACTGGCAACGACAACAACAATGGTAATGGAAATCTAAAAATAGATTCTGTGTGGACTCTGCTTAGCAGAATACCACAGTAGAACTCGGCACAGTAGCGGTTAAGTAACACAGAGTGCCTAACAAATAAAGAAAGGAATGAAATAAAAAAAATAATACAAAATTCAGCTAGGTGGTCTAAAATAAGAGCCCGGTCCAAAATACAGCCATTACCCTAATGTAGGCAATTATTTATAATGTGTATCACACTAAGGGGCCGTACACATATTACGGTCAATATCTTACGCTCCATATAAATAAAAAATCTTTTGCATGAAAAAAATCTTACATGGCGGGAGAGGAGGTCGAAAAACCTAAAAAAATTGCTTACGTAATAGTGTACGCCCCCTAAGGCAAAACCAAGGGATTAAAATGATTGAACCGAGAAAGGCATCGTCACCGCTAGGTGTAGTTTTCTGGGTTTTTAAATCAGTAAAGTGTCGCTACCAAAAATTCATGACGAGACTAGGTGGGCTGATTGAATCTGTCCACGCCGAAAAAGGGCATTTGAGGACGTGCGCCAAGAAATTCCTAGTCTGAATTTGAGTGAAGAAGAATGGGTCTATGTCAAAGAATACACCGATGGTTTTAAACCTTTGTTTACTCTGACAAGACAACAGATTGATCCTTGGAGACGTATTCAAGCTGTTCAAGATGTGCCCTATGAAGATATCTCAGGTATCCTTGAACAATTGGTTTATGGAGAGCCATGAACTAGCGCTAGAAAGAAGAATGCGCTTGACGATGGTTAACGATGCCTCCGGTGGTGTTTCATCGATTATCTCTACAAGACTAGAAGAGCATAATATGTACAAACTTGACACAATATTAACACATATTGATATTTCAAGCTATATATAGACGAATCCAAGTAAAAATAAGAAGAAGACACACGACGGTGTTAACTTTGACAGATCCTACAGTACAGCATAGGGAGATAATTTTAAAATGCTTATTATAAATTCTAAACAAATTGTAGTTAAAATCTGATTGAAGTACGATACGGAAAAAGTTCGGAATTAGGTACATATTCGGAAGCTTATCTCAATTTTTTTTTAATATTTTCCAAAAATGCATCTATCATACAGTTCGGAACTTTTTCCGTATCATACTTCAATCAGATTTTAATTACATTTTGTCTAGAATTTATAATAAGCATTTTAAAATTATCTCCCTATGCTGTGCTGTAGGATCTGTCAAAGTTAACACCGTCGTGTGTCTTCTTCTTATTTTTACTTGGATTCGTCTGTAATGGCAAAGTTTTGATCATTGTAGCTGTAATTATATTTTATCACTAGCAGACCCGACAAACTTCGTTTCGGCCCCAAAAAAACCTCTGCATACAAATTTTCACGCAAACTGGTTCAGTAGACAGACAGAAATTCATGTTTATGTATATAGAAGAAGATATGATTTTAAAAATTTGAAAAAACATTGAAAAGCCCAAAAGTAGGCAATAAAATCGATGTGGCAGCCAGAGATATCACAACGCAATACATGTAGTATGTTTTATGTGAGACTGAAGTGTATTACTAAATAGCTGCTCCTGACCTGGAACGCATATCAGGTTTAAATGATTGCAATAAATCTGGTCCTACTGGCCGTGACATGGTTGTATAGCGGTCTACGAGAGGATGTGAGAACTGGGAGGTCTGCATGGAAGGTTTTGAGATAAGGTTCTGAAGTGTGCTATAAAACTCTGATACAACGTGGATTGTTACTTGGGTATGGTGTTCTCATCTCTGATGTTTTCTGCCTTAAATATCTTATTGACAAACTCCTTGTTGTTTACAAATGACCTGCTGGGAACGGTTTCGGCATTCTCTGAAACTCCTACAGTAATCACTTGGCCTTGTTTTGTGTAGATCTCTCTGATGAAACCATTCCACGCATTTCTTTACCAGTTTTGTGTATCTTTGGTAGTCTATTACTTACTTACTTACGGATCCTGTACACCTCCGGTGGTGCAAAGGGCCGACTTGAAAGATCTCCATCCTGAGCGTTGCCCGGCTATCGCTTTAACCTGTTGCCAGGTTAGATTTCGGTCGACTTCTTTTATTTCTTTGTTGAGGCTTCGCCGCCATGAGCCTCTGGGTCTGCCTCTGCTGCGATGTCCCGCTGGGTTCCAGTCTAATGCTTGTTTACAGATTTCGTTTCCGCCCCTACGTAGAGTGTGGCCGACCCAGCCCCACTTCCGATCCCGAATTTCTGTTGCTATCGGCCTCTGGTGACAACGACGATAGAGCTCATTGTTTGAGATCCAGTTGTGAGGCCACCAGGCCCGAATTATATACCGCAGGCATCTGTTAATGAACACCTGCAGCCGTTGAGTGTTCTCCACTGATACACACCATGTTTCGCTAGCGTATAACAGCACAGATTTCACGTTAGAGTTGAAAATTCGTATTTTGGTGCGTTCACTTATCTGCCTGTTTTTCCAGATATTTCTTAAACTCGCAAAGGCAGCCCTTGCTTTCTTGATCCGTGCGCCTATGTCGATCTTGGTACCGCCGTCCGACGCCATTTGGCTACCAAGATATTGGAAGCTTTCAACATTCTCCACTGGTTGCCCGGCTACTGTGAAACTGGAAGGAGTCGCCGTGTTTACATCCAACGATTTGGTTTTGTTGACGTTGATGACTAAACCTGCCGAAGAGGAGCGCTCGGCAAGGTCGTTGAGCTTACTCTGCATATCAGAGCGCCGTTGCGCGAGGAGTGCAACGTCATCAGCCAATTCGAAGTCGTTTAGATGCTCCATGGTTATAGGCTGCCATAACAGCCCGCGGTTTGGTTCACGGTCAATCGCACCTACCAGAATCTCATCGATTACGATGAGGAACAGTAACGGTGATAGGATACATCCTTGCCTCACACCAGCTACGACCCGGATAGGGTCGGACAAGACCCCATTGTGCAGCACTCTACACGAAAAGGCCTCGTACTGTGCTTCGATGAGGCCGATGATTTTCTCAGGAACTCCCTTGCGTCTCAGGGCGCCCCACATATTCTCGTGATTGAGACGGTCGAAAGCTTTTTCGTAGTCAATAAATACCAAGTAAAGGGACTCTTGGAATTCGTTGACCTGCTCCAGAATGATGCGGAGCGTGACAATATGGTCCACACAGGATCTTCCGGCACGGAATCCGGCTTGCTGCCGCCGGAGAGTCGCATCGATCTTCTCCTGAATCCGGGCTAGGATAATTTTGCACAGAACTTTGAGAACGGTACACAGCAACATAATGCCTCGCCAGTTATCGCATACAGTCAGGTCACCCTTTAAGGGCACCTTTACTAAGCTACCTTGCATCCAGTCGACCGGGAAAGTTGCGGTGTCCCAGATATTATGAAATAAACGATGCAGTAGTTGAGCGGATGTCATGGGGTCAGCTTTGAGCATCTCGGCTGATATGCGGTCGACCCCTGGGGCTTTATTCGATTTCATGCTTTGGATAGCTGTTTGAATCTCTAGCAGTGATGGAGCTTCGGTATTGACGCGTGTTATACGTCGGATCCTAGGCAGATCATGCCGAGGTGGTGATGGCCTGGCTGGCACTTGAAAAAGTTGTTCGAAGTGCTCGAACCAGCGTTTCAGCTGGTCAGTTGGGTCGGTCAATAACTGATCATTCGCGTCTTTCACAGGCATCGTTGCATTCATCTTCGCCCCGCTTAAGCGTCGTGAGATATTGTAGAGGAGGCGAATGTCCCCGGTTGCGGCGGCTCTCTCTCCTTCGTCGGCCAGAGAGTCTGCCCACGCTCGCTTGTCCCGTCGACATGAGCGTTTTACTTCCTTCTCAAGAGCCGCGTATCGTTGGCGGGCTAGAACTTTGGCTCCTCTGGTTTTTGATCGCTCTATCGCGGCTTTGGCTTCTCTTCGCTCCTCTATCTTCCTCCAGGTCTCATCGGTGATCCATTGTTTTCTCTGGGTGCGTAGTTCGCCCAGATTGTTCTCGCTGGTGGCGATGAAGGCATTCTTGATGGCGGTCCATTGGTCTTCCACGCTGCCACCTTCCGGAATATCTGCAGCACGCGTCTCCAGTTCTTCAACGAAGGACCGTTTCACCGTGGCATCTTCCAGTCGGCGTGTGTTGAATCGTCGTCCAACTCTTTCCTCCTGCCGACGAATCCGCGCAATGCGCAGGCGTATTTCGCCGATGAGGAGGTGATGATCAGACGCGATATCGGCACTACGTTTATTCCGTACATCAAGAAGGCTCCGTTTCCATTTTCGGCTGATGCAGATGTGGTCGATTTGATTTTCTGTAAAGCCGTCACGGGAGACCCACGTGACCTTGTGAACCGGTCGATGAGGGAAGAGCGATCCCCGATCACCATGTCGTTATTACCACAAAATTCTGCGAACAGCTCTCCGTTTTCGCTCATTTCTCCGAGACCATGGCGTCCCATAATGCGCTCATGGTTCGAGTTATCGGATCCGATCTTCGCATTGAAGTCGCCCAAACAGATCTTGATATCACCCTTCGGAATTCTATCTACGACGGCATTGAGTTGACTGTAAAAGTTCTCTTTGTCTTGCAGATCGGCAGCATCGGTTGGCGCATAACATTGGATTATAGTAAGGTTTCGGACCCGTGTTCTAAATCTGGCAACGATTATCCTTTCACTTATAGGTTCCCACTTCATAAGCGCAGAGTGTGCCTGAGCGCTTAGTAGGAAGCCAACTCCGCGTTGCCGGGGAGCGTGTTCACCTCGTAAACCAGAGTATAGCAGAACTTGTCCCGACGGCGTTCTGTGTTCTCCAAAGTTTGGCCAACGGACTTCACTCAGTCCCAGGATCTCAAGCTTCATGCGGCGTGCCTCATTGGCAAGTTGTGCCAATTTACCCTGCTGGGCTAGGGTTAAAACGTTCCATGTTCCTATTCGTGTCCGTTGTTTCGCGCTAAGAGTCGTCGCCGTAAAATCAGTCCGTATTCTTTCATTATCGGATTCTCGAACAAATTGATGCTTCGGGAACAGTAGGTTGTTGGCCCAAGGTTCCCTATCCACCGGGATGGGGCTGCCATCTTAGGTATAGCTTCCAGAGAATAGCATTTCATACTCAGCCGCTGGATGCCAGAACAGACGCTGTTGGAGCCGCACCTCCTTGGTGGACAGACGCTCGATCAGTCGGGTCAAATTTGTTTAAAGTCCTACCCAACACCAGGACTAGGCTAGTGCGCTTTGAGCGGCACACGGTCGCTTTGATAGGGCCTGCTTGTGGATACATGCAGCTTTTTATAGAAGTTCAACAGAGCCCACTGTCAAACCCCACCACATCCTAGGCAGACCCCACAGGACGCACCCTCTCACTCTAGCTGATGTCAGAAGGACAACAGTGCCCAGGCTGCACTACCAGCTAAGTACGCAACCCTTAGCTGGCGGTCAATTGTCATCAGCAGACCAGTGGAAGCGTGAGTATTGGAACTTGTGAGGACCAGAGCTATGTTAGGCGCCCCTTCCCGGATGTCAACTCACCATTTCGCAGCCCTTGGTAGTCTATTGATCCTTGTTAATACATGGTTCTCCATGTATAGACTCGGATACAGGGTGTAAAATGAAAATTTCCTAATTGGGGACCGTCACGAAATCATGTAAGATTTGTAACATTGATAGGTTCTTTATCTTTCAATGGATTTAGAAGATTTATATATCAATCGATTTACAAACTCTTCACCAATTTACCAATAGGGTAACGGTACCAATAGTGGAGGTATTAGTAGATCAACAAAAGGAAATCTTTTTTAAGAATTGATAATTATGGAAAATTTACAGCTTTAATATCTTAGACGATCCCCACCAGTGCGTAAATAAAGCCAAAATAGCAACCTCTTTCATGACGCGAACTCGCACCGGTCGTTGGTAAACGGGTTTGGGAAATGTAAACGCAACCTTCGGTGAATAGCGAGTTGGCAAATTTGGCGACCCGCTCCAACCGTTGCCAAACCATCACACGGAAATATAGAGTAACGCATAAATAAAAAAAAAAAAAACTTGACTTGAATCGACTGACTGACTTGACTGACTTTAGTCGAGTCAAGTACAAGACACTGAAGACGACCACGCAGTTGTGGTCGAAATACGTATCTGCAAAGATAACGAAAATTAACTGGTGGAATTAAATGGACAGTACTTAATTCGTCTTAGACGGTTTAATACATTCCACTAAACGAGCTTAATATATTTTTCTGGAATTTTTAGAATATTGGCGTCTTCTACAAAGTTGTTCGGGTGGTCAAAACCATCATGATGAAAACAAGTTTAATTTGAAATACAACCGCTTGGCGGCGCTAGTGAATTGGAAATAACCTAAAAGGTTAGATATTTCGATAGTTGAAATCTTAAGAATATTGCCGTCTTCTACAAAGTTGTTCGGATGATTAAAACCATCATGACGAAAGCAAGTTTAGTTAATAATACAACCGCTTGGCGGCGCTAGTGTATTGGAAATAACCTGATAGGTCAAGTATCTCAAAATATGTAATTTTTAGAATATTGCCGCCTTCTACAAAGTTGTTTGGGTGGTCAAAACCATTATGCCCAACGCAGGTTTAGATTAAGATATAACCGTGTATAAGAAATAACCTGCTAGGTTAGATATTTCGGAAACTGAAATTTTTAGAATATTGCCGTATTCCACAAAGTTGTTCGGGTGGTGAAAACCGTCATGATGCAAGCAAGTTTAGTTTTAAACACAATCGCTTAGCGGCGCTAGTGTATAAGAAATAAACTGATAGGTTAAATATCTGAAAATCTGTAATTTTCAGAATATTGCCGTATTCTACAAAGCTACTTGCCATAAGACGAGTTCGTACAATTCCATTTATTTCCACCACTTGGTTGTACCTTTAACAGATACTTATTTCGACTTCTACAGTAAGGCCATCTTCAGTGACTCGTACTTGACTCGATTCGACTCAACTCGAGCGCCAACGAGTATTGCGGTTTCAAACTAAACTTCTGGTTTTGACTACCCTTTTAAATCTTACATAATAACCAACCTAACAGATAATTCGGATAACTTTGTAGAAGATGGCGACTTTCTAACTCTAACGGATTTAGAAATATTTAACCTAACAGGTTATTTCTCATACACTAGCGCCGCTATGCGTATGAATTCTAAACTAAACTAGTCTCCATCATAAATGTTATGGCTACCCGAACAACTTTGTAGAAGACAAATCTTTTTAAGTCTTATAGATCTCGAGATATCCACCTCACTAAATTATTGCATATAAGCTTGCGCCACCTAGCAGATGTGTGTCTAGCTAATCTGATAATCACAAAATGCATTACGCACATATTTATATTATAAAAGTTGGAGCGCGTTCTGAAAGATTTGAAAATAAATAATATTTTTTTCCTGATTTTATTTATTTCCGTGTTTTTCTCAATAGCAACCGGATATTCACCACCGGTGCGAATCATGATTGCACTTCAACAACCTTGATAGAAACAACCGGTGCGAGAACAAGTGCATAAATAAAATATGAACGCATTTCGTTCCTATACTAGACACTCATTTGGATACACATCGGTGGGGATCGTCTTAGTCAATAGATAAACTGATAAATTTGATAACAAAAATGAGATAGATGTCATTTAACATCAATAATTACCAAATATTGCTTGCACGACTATGGGTACACTGTTCCTTTAGCGGCGGTAGAAATAAATTTTGGTTCCCATAGTGGTGCTATCCATTGTTTTCTTATGAGACTCGCCACTATTGGTACAGTTGCACCACTATAGGTGCAAGGAAGTCAATTTTGTTAAGGAAAATCATTGTTTTTAATAGTTTTTCAAGTGAAATCTTAAGATAAGTTGCATTTAACAAAATATTTGAAGCACGGCGCATCAACTGAAACCATCGTAAAGTGTATAAATATGATAAATCTCATTAAAACCCCACTACCTCCACTATTGGTGCTACCTCCACTAAGGGTACGGTTACCCTACTATTATAATTTTAAAGTATCAACGCTAATCTATTGAAAATTTCAGTTCTTTCAAGATTTATGCATCTTCTATGCAGCGCGTTCCAATCCTTGGTAATTGCCTACTTTTAAGGTATTATCAATTGATGAACTGGGGTGTATGAATGGGGTGGCCCAACTATTAGACAGTGGGGTCCCCAACTCCCTCTGGAGAGAGATGCTGCTAAAGGTTGGTAGTAGTGTCGGTGGGATAGTTCCTTCTCTTCTATATAGAGCGGAATAATGATTCAGTATACTATATTTGGTTTTACGTAGTTTACGTCGAGCGGTCGTGTCTTGTATACAACCCCAAATTTTTTTATCACTGACCGTAAGTCGGATTAGTCCTGGAAACGAGTCCACTCTTACCTCCTTTGATTTCCGTCGTCGTCGTCTTTCTATTTTTTTTGACGTAAACTACGTCTAAGGGGAAGACTTGGATACAGGGTGTAAAATGAAAATTTCAAAATTGGAGACCGTCACGAAATCATGTAAGATTTGTAACATTGATAGGTCCTTCATCTTTCAATGGATTTTAAAGATTTATATATCAATCGATTCGCAAACTCTCCACCAATTTGCCAGTAGTATTGAAACTTTCGAGTATCAACGGTAAACTATTGAAAATTTTAGTTTTTTCATGCATCATGCATCTCATATGCAGAGCACTCCAATCCTTGGCAATTGCCTACTTTTAGGGTATTATCAATTGTTAACTGGGTCGTATGAAAGGGGTGGCCCAGCTTCTAGACAGTAGGGTCCCTACTCCCTCACAGAGTGGAAGATGCTGCTAAAGCTGGGTAGTAGTGTCGGTGGGATAGTTCCTTTTCTTCTGTACAGAACGGAATAATTGGTTCAGTGTACTTTATTTGATTTTACGTAGTTTACGTCCAGCGGTCGTGTCTTGTATACAACCCCAACATTTTTTTGACGTAAACTACGTCTAAGGGGAAGACTTGGATACAGGGTGTAAAATGAAAATTTAAAAATTGGAGACCGTCACGAAATCATGTAAGATTTGTAACGTTGATAGGTCCTTCATCTTTCAATGGATTTTAAAGATTTATATATCAATCGATTCATAAACTCTCCACCAATTTGCCAGTACCATTGAAACTTTTGAGTTTCAATGCTTAACTATTGAAAATTTTAGTTCTTTCATGCATCATGCATCCCCTATGCAGCGCGTTCGTATCCTTGGTAATTGCCTACTTTTAGGAGATGCTGCTAATGCTGGGTAGTAGTGTCGGTGGGATAGTTCCTTATCTTCTATATAGAGCAGAACAATTGATTCAGTGTACTATATTTGGTTTTACGTAGTTTACGTCGAGCGGTCGTGTCTTGTATACAACCCCAGCATTTTGACGTAAACTACGTCTAAGGGGAAGACTCGGATACAGGGTGACAAATGAAAATTTCCAATTTCGAGACCGTCACGAAATCATGTAAGATTTGTAACATTAATAGGTTTTGACGTAAACTACGTCTAAGGGGAAGACTCGGATACAGGGTGACAAATGAAAATTTCCAAATTCGAGACCGTCACGAAATTATGTAAGATTTTGAACTTTAATAGCGCCTTTATCTTCCGATGGATTTTTGAGATTTATATATCAATCGATTCGGAAATTCTCTACCAATTTGTCAATTATATTGAAACTTTGGGTTATGCAGAAGCGGGCTTGGTAGTCATATGGCTACTGCTTCTGCCTCATACGCAGGAGGTCATGGGTTCAATCCCAGGTCCGTTCCATTCTCGTACTTTGTATCTTTCTCTTTATTTCTCATGTTCTAGCAATCGCTAGAACTGGAAATGGACTTCCATACCGTTTCCATTACTATTCATATACCTTCAACTAGAGTATTCTATCGGTAATCTGCTAGAATTGGAAATGAACTATACTACTCGTTTCCTACATCCAATTAGAAATTCCATCAGTTACCTTCTCCTATCTATCACATTGGCAGCTCGTTAACCAAGACGGACCTCTGCCTCTCCAACCTAACCCAGAAATTCCAACAAATTCCGCATGAACTCGTGGCAAGTGCAGAGGTATATTCGGCTTGCAGTGGGCGAGTGATTGCATCATCATTTCCTCCCTCTTCCCAAAATTGACTTGCATTCTGACGTGGCAGGCGCCAGTATGACCTAACAAATGAGATCACCAGTACTTGTACATTGAAGATGTGTGCTAGTCCCAAGCAAACATCTGTTGGTTCCCTGTGCAAGAACAGCTGATCTGGTCATAATGGAGTAGCAACTACGAGCAGTCAATCAAGCTCAAGCTCAAGCTATATTGAATCTTTGGGTTATTAATGCTAAAATAGGGTATCGGAGCATTTTGACAGCAACCTCTTTTCTTGTCCGCTAGAGTCTTGTTTCGGCCGTCGCCGTTCAGTGCGGTTGGCTTTTGTGCAGTGTTTCGCACAAAAAGTAGAACAATGGAGCCAGACCAGTGACCGCGGTCGAAACAAATGTAACAAAAATGCGTAGTGTAGTGCATGGTAAACAAAAAGTGATCCAGATGGGGGCATGTTTGTGCAGGCATGAGACGATCAATTGTTATCAATGCCAATGCCCTTGCTAGTAATGCAATCAATTTATATTAAAAAACGACTTTGGAAAATGCATTTTTTTGCAAACTGAAAACTAATAAGGGCGTTACACATATTTATTAAAAAATATGGTCTCCGCAAAGTCAAGGGGGAGGAGGTAATCTTCTTCTTCTTCTACTGAATCGAGCGACGTGAAAATTTGAATGCAGAGGTTTTGGAGCCGGGGAAGGTTCTTAAGATGGTTAGAGACCCCTCTCCTCTTTGAAACCTGGCTCCTATACAAATGAAACACCAATTTCATCATA
Organism: Armigeres subalbatus; assembly: GCF_024139115.2. NCBI lineage: Eukaryota > Metazoa > Arthropoda > Insecta > Diptera > Culicidae > Armigeres > Armigeres subalbatus. Next base: position 77,534,151 of record NC_085140.1, read on the forward strand.
ACTCGAGAATAAGCAAATGGAAACAAATTTGGCGTGTGGAGGTTTTGGAAGAGAAGATATGTTTTTGTGGTGGTTTGCCACGACCCCCCCCCCCTTCTGGACAGGGGGGCTCCCATACAAATGAACCAAAAATTTCTGCATAACTCGAGAATTAATCAGAGAATAAATCAATTTTAGGCGAAGCAAAGTTCGACTGGTCTGCTAGTAAAAAATAAATATTAAAATGGAAAAAAATTTAAAAAATCTCCTCAGAAGGATTTAATTTTGATTCAGGAAGTGTGAATGCACTTAAGATATTTTTATAATACGTGGGTGCAATAATGCGGTACTTATTGTACACGACAAAAGCTTCGAAACGCATACGTTCTTGAAACGGGCTATATATCACTTTCTTGCTCCCTGGTTCAAAAGTCTTGCAATGATGTTAATAAAATGTTTGCACGAATATTTTACCCATAATGACACTCAGTGTTGGTAGAATCATACTCGAATTTGAATCATCGAGGTTTCATGCACGAGCTAACTCGCCTGCGATTCTGTAGGGGAAGCATTGCGCTTGAGTTTCCCGGCCAGAATCGCATCGCTTCGCTCACTCACCGTAAAATGATTTCGTTCTAAAAAGCGTCAAAACGCAATCGAGACGTATGTTTTGTTTATATATTATTATTAGCCATTGTTTTAGACGAAAAATAGTTAATTCAATGCATTCAACAATGACGAACACGTAAATATCATGCAATGATGCAAATTGCGATTCAAATCATGAGCAAATCTCTCGGCCATAATTGTGATGGGATTTGACTCACGCATGGTTTGAATCGCCGATGAGATTTGAGATTTTGAGATTTTACCAACACTGGTGACACTGCCAGACAGTAGGAGTTAGAATGTAATAACACACACTATCTTTTCCCGTCCGCAACGTTTACTACTCGCGCGCACCACAACCAAATCAATTGGGTTTTAGTACATGATTAACATTTTATGATTTCTAGTGATGCACGAAAAACAAGATATGACTATGATTGGAATGTTTCTGAATAATAAATGTTGCAAACGGAAAAGAGAATGCTTCCCTAGGGCTTCTTCTATTGAAATATTTCATCAAATGCTTCAAAACCCAAATGTAGGCAATTCGGATCCAAAAAAGCCATCATTACCTCTGAGGACTAAATTTGGGTTTTCATAGTAATTTTTTTCAAACAACTGTCGTATCCAACAATTTTCATATCTTAAGATACGCTAGTTTTGTTCGAAACCAGTGACATAAGTAATCAAATGAATTTTCTAAAAATATTCATGCATGATGGCACTACAATCCTCAATGGACAAAACTGCCTTACGTAGTTTACGTTGGCGGTTGTGTCTTGTACATAACCCTTCTGATTTTTTTATCTTTCAATGGATTTTAAAGATTTATATATCAATCGATTCGCAAACTCTCCATCAATTTTCCAGTTGTATTGAAACTATTGAAAATTTTAGTTCTTTCATGCGTCATGCATCTGCTATTTAGTGCGTTCCAATCCTTGGTAATTGCCTATTTTTTGGGTATTATCAATTGTTGAATGGGGTGGCCCAGCTGCCAGACAGTGGGGTCCCTACTCCCTCACACAGTGGGAAATGCTGCTAAAGCTGGGAAGTAGTGTCGGTGGGTTAGTTCCTTCTCTTCTATATAGAGCGGAATATATGGCTCAGTGTACTATATTTGGTTTTACGTAGTTTACGTCGAGCGGTCGTGTCTTGTATACAACCCCAAACATTTTTTTTTGTTGTGGCTCGACTTTGGACCTTGTGAATTAAAAAAAAATTGAATGAAAAGAAAGTTGAATATGTTCAAGTTTTGGCAACTCAATTGAATTTAACTGAGTTGTACAATTCACTTGCTGTTTCAAAACGTTGAATTACAATGGAAATGACAAATAGGCACAAACTTACCTTCATCGTCCACTGTATGAAACAGGTTTTTTATAATTCGCTCTGCGATTGGGTTTTTTACCGGGACCAGGTTATACAGTATGCCCTCCATCAACAGCATTGGGGGATGTTCATCAGCTCGCTGCTTTCTAGGTAGCTGCGGCTGGTTCTGCGGCGGATGCTGTGGCTGATGGTGTTGCGGTGGATGCTGTGGCTGTAGTTGCGGCGGAAGCTGCGGCTGGTGCTGTGCCGCATACTGCGCCGGATGCTGCGACTGGTGGTGTAATGGACGATTGGTTACTGAACCGTGTGTTGTGTAGTGTTGTGGTGTGTTTGCTGTGTGGTGTGTGTTCGTGTTAAATGTTTGATAGCATGTGTCCGGGTGATTATATGTTACAGATTCGTATGGGAAATTCCTGGGGAAATGTCCCCTGCACTTTTTTAAGTTTCGAAAGTCCATTTTTGGCTGTGAAAGAAGGAAATATAAATTTAGTGTGTCTTTCTCGTTCTTTATATGGGGGGGACACTTGTGGTATTCGTACCATGGTACAAAAATCTTGAAATGAATGCCTTACCAATTATTGTCTTCATTAAAGATAGCCTTGAAATTATTTTCTTGTCGCCTTGTACCATGGTACGAATACCACAAGTGTGTGCCCCATATTACGCTCGACAAATGCACATACGAAATACACACGGACAGAAAATGTTTACTAATTTAATATTTAATATTTAATAGTTAATATTTAATACTTAATACTTGATACTTAATATTTAATATGTATTTAATATTTATTATTTAATTCAATCAAAAGTTATTGCCTATTTCCGAGGATTAAACCACCCGACTTGAACGTTAATTTACAATGTTATGAAAACTCATGTCTGAATATGTACGTTATGTGGAAGACATTAATTTGGAAAATGTATTGGAGGTAACCGATTTCCCTTCGATGGGACTCGAACCCATGACCCTACAGTACGCTAGACTGGTGCTTTAACCAACTAAGCTACGAAGGACCTACCTGGGGGTCCATGTTTTTCTTGATCATGTTTAAGGTGACTCGGGAAGGCACTAAACACCGTATTACCTTTTATTTTTTACACCGTGTTATTTTTTTTACGTAAACTACATACGTCTAAGGGGAAGACTCGGATACAGGGTGTAAAATGAGAATTTCATAATTGGGGACCGTCACGAAATCATGTAAGATTTGTAAAATTAATAGGTCCTTTATCTTTCAATGGATTTTAAAGATTTATACATCAATCGATTCGCAAACTCTCCACCAATTTGCCAGTAGTATTGAAACTTTTGAGTATCAACGCTAAACTATTGAAAATTTTAGTTCTTTCATGCATCATGCATCTCCTAAGCAGCGCGTTCCAATTTTTGGTAATTGCCTACTTTTAGGGTAGGGGAAGTGGGGGTAACACGCCCATAGGGGTTAAAACGCGCCACCCCTGAATAAGGTTAAATGTCCCCGTTGTGATTATTTTAAATAGTCTATACGATGAATCAATGAAAAATATTGCCATTGGATGCATATATTTCATGATTTTTCTCTAGTTACACATGAAAAACTCGAAAAAATGATTTTTGCGTGTTTTGATGCAATTCTAGCTCGGTGAAATTTAGTATTTCTATCGCTGTTATTCATTGGTAAATTGAAAATTGAGCCATGAGCCATGCTGCTTACTCGTGTTCTTTATGTTCCACACGAAATCGTCGTCAAAATTGGTCTTAAAACGATTTGATGGGCCTTCAAACTTCTGAGGTCGGTGTGGGGCAGTACGCCCATGCTCATTTCGTATGACCGAAACAGCTGAAACATTCGGTTAGTTGCCTTAATGTAGGCAATTAAAATGAAAATCAGTACGATAAACACATGCGCGTTTTAACCCATCCACTGGCGCATCTCACCCCGCATGGTTTCAAAATCAATATTTTTCGGGTGCTTTTTAAAAATCAAATTTCTGTGCAATAAAATGTACAATTAGATATCTGTCATCGGTAGTCAGTCGCAGATATGCTGTTCTTCAGTATGCGCTGATGAAAACTGGCTGAAATGGTGGTTTTCATTGATAAAAATCAGAAGGGTTATATACAAGATACGACCGCCCGACGTAAACTACGTAAGGCAGTTTTGGTCATTAAGGATTGTAGTGCCATCATGCATGAATATTTTTAGAAAATTTATTTGATTAATTATGTCACTGGCTTCGAACAAAACTAGCGTATCTTAAGATATGAAAATTGTTGGAAACGACAATTGCTTAAAAAATTCACTATGAAAACCCAAATTTATTCCTCAGTGGTAATGATGCCTTTCTTGGATCCGAATTGCCAACATTTGGGTTTTGAAGCATTTGATGAATTATTTCAATAGAAGAAGCTCTAGGGGAGCATCCTCTTTTCCGTTTGCAACATTTGTTATTCAGAAATATTCCAATCATAGGCATATCTTGTTTTTCGTGCATCACTAGAGCTTGAGCTTGAGCTTGAGCTTGATTGACTGCTCGTAGTTGCTACTCCATTATGACCAGATCAGCTGTTCTTGCACAGGGAACAAACAGATGTTTGCTTGGGACTAGCACACATCTTCAATGTACAAGTACTGGTGATCTCATTTGTTAGGTCATACTGGCGCCTGCCACGTCAGAATGCAAGTCAATGTAGGGAAGGGGCGGAAATGATGATGCAATCACTCGCCCACTGCAAGCCGAATATACCTCTGCACTTGCCACGAGTTCATGCGGAATTTGTTGGAATTTCTGGGTTAGGTTGGAGAGGCAGAGGTCCGTTTTGGTTAACGAGCTGCCAATGTGATAGATAGGAGAAGGTAACTGATGGAATTTCTAATTGGATGTAGGAAACGAGCTCTATAGTTCATTTCCAATTCTAGCAGATTACTGTTAGAATACTCAAGTTGAAGGTATAGGAATAAAAATGGAAACGGTATGAAAGTCCATTTCCAGTTCTAGCGATTGCTAGAACATGAGAAATATAGAGGAAGATACAAAGTAGGAGAATGGAACGGACCTGGGATTGAACCCACGACCTCCTGCGTATGAGGCAGAAGCAGTAGCCATATGACTACCAAGCCCGCTTCGATACAAGAGAGATCACGCACAGAACTGATAAATTTTATTACCGGCCGCGCAATGCAGATCACAATAATTCGTCCGACCGCGCGATCGTTCTGCTGTCCGAAACAAGAGAGATCACGCACAGAACTGATAAATTTTATTACCGGCCGCGCAATGCAGATCACAATAATTCGTCCGACCGCGCGATCGTTCTGCTGTCCGAAACAAGAGAGATCACGCACAGAACTGATTAATTTTATTACCGGCCGCGCAATGCAGATCACAATAATTCGTCCGACCGAGCGATCGTTCTGCGGTCCGAAACAAGAGAGATCACGCACAGAACTCTCTTGTTTTTCGTGCATCACTAGAAATCATAAAATGTCAATCATGAACCAAAACCCAATTAATTTGGTTTTTAATGCGCGCGAGTAGTAAACGTTGCGGACGGGAAAAGAGGGTGTGTGTGTTATTACAATCTAACTCCCACTGTCTGGCAGTGTCACCAGTGTTGGTAAAATCTCAAATCTCATCGGCGATTCAAACCATGCGTGAGTCAAATTCCATCAGAATCATGGCCCAGAGATTTGCTCATGATTCGAATCGCAATTTGCATCATTGCATGATATTTACGTGTTCTTTATTGTTAAATGCATTGAATTAACCGTTTTTTGTCTAAAAAAATGACTAATAATTGCATATATAAATAAAACATACGCCTCGATTGCGTTTTGACGCTTTTTAGAACGAAATCATTTTTCGGTGAGTGAGCGGTGAGATTCAGATTTGAGGCGAGATTCGATGATTCAGATTTGAATATGATTCTACCAACACTGAATCTCACTATGGATAAAATATTCGTGCAACCAAACCAAACCAAAATCATTGCATGATTTTGAATCAGGGAGCAAGAAGTTGATAGCTCTATTGTAACTCATATAGCCCGTTTCAAGAACATATGGGTTCCGAAGCTTTTGTCGTGTACAATAAGTACCGCATGTTTGCACCCACGTATTATAAAAATATCTTAAGTGCATTCACACTTCCTGAATCAAGGTTAAATCCTTCTGATTCAGGCGCGCATTTAATTGGACAAAATATTATTAGGCCGATATAAATATTTTTTTAAAAATATGTATCCCCTCCCCTTCGGATTGTTTTGCACAAAAATACCAATTTGAGGGGCAACAAAAAAAATTCCGGTAAATTTTGAGAACTTTCAAAACATTCTTTAACAAACCCGAGAAGTTTTTTTTTATTTATTTTTTTTTTTCATTTTAATATATATATTTTTCCTAGCAGACCCGACGAACTTTGTTTCGCCTAAAATTGATTTATTCCACAGAAACATATCTTTCCTTCCAATATCTCCACACGCCAGATTTGTTTCCATTTGCTTGATCTCGAGTTATGATGAAATTGGTGTTTTATTTGTATAAGAGCCAGGTTTCAAAGAGAAGAGGGGTCTCGAATCATGTTAAGAACCTTCACCGGACCCAAAAACCTCTGCATTCAAATTTTCACGTCGCTCGATTCAGTAGAAGAAGAAGATTACCCCCTCCCCTTGACTTTGCGGAGACCATAATCTATATAATAAAAATGAAATGGTCTGTGTTCGTATCCGCATAACTCGAAAACGGCTGGATGGATTTTCTTCATTCCTTAAGCAAATACGTTCGATATCGTTTCCGACGGGTTTATATGATATTCCCTATTCAAAAAATCATTGGTTAAATTGACTAAACCATGAAATACTGAAATTAATAAACGCATGAAAATCTCACCTAAGCAGTTCACAAAGCGCATTTTCGCCTACTATGCAGGATAACATCTGCCAGGTCGACGAGTTTTTAATAAATATGTGTAACGGCCAGTAATTGAAAATTTGTTATCATGGCTTGTTATGATTCGGAACAGTTTTTGCCTCTCTTTTATCGTTGTTCGTTATCTATTGAGAGCGCTTTCTGCAAACCCTGGTAACGGCCTTATTAGTTTATAGACTGCAAAAAAAAAATGCTCAACATTTTTCCAAAGTCGTGTTTTAATATAAACATGTTTGTGCAATTACATTGCGATGATTGCATTACTAACAAGGGCATTGGCATTGATAACAATTAATCGTCTCATGCCTGCACAAACATGCCCCTATCTGCATCACTTTTTATACACCATGCACTACATAATACGCATTTTTGTAACATTTTTTTCGACCGCGGTCACTGGCTCCATTGTTCTACTTTTTGTGCGAAACACCGCACAAAAAGCAGAGTCCAAAAGCCAACCGCACTGAACGGCGACGGCCGAAACGAGACTCTTGCGGACAAGAAAAAAGGGTGCTGCCAAAATGATCCGATACCCTATTTTAACGTTCATGACCCAAAGTTTCAATATTCCGTGTATAGTAGAAAATCGAAAATTTGTTTTCAATAAAATGAAATATTTGCAGTTATCAGACGTCGCAACTCATTTCTGGTTAGTGCGCATGATAGTACACCCATGCGTGCATAATGCGCACTACTACTGAAATATTTCAAATTGTCGCGACTCGCGTCGCAGCGCGAGTGCTCAGTCGCGCGGTCCGGTTTGGTGGCGGCCCGACAATATAATTGACAAATTGGTAGAGAATTTCCGAGTCGATTGATATATAAATCTCAAAAATCCATCGGAAGATAAAGGCGCTATTAACGTTCAAAATCTTACATGATTTCGTGACGGTCTCGAATTTGGAAATTTTCATTTGTCACCCTGTATCCGAGTCTTCCCCTTAGACGTAGTTTACGTCAAAATGGCATTTTCCTTAACGTGGGCGTCCTACCCCCAGTTCCCCTATTATCTATTGTTGAACTGGGGTGTATAAATGGGGTTGCCCAGCTGCTAGACTGTGGGGCCCCTACTCCCTCACAGAGTGGGAGATGCTGCTAAAGCTGGGTAGTAGTGTCGGTGGAATAGTTTGTTCTCTTCTATATACATTACATATAGCGGAATAATTGGTTCAGTGTACTATATTTGGTTTTACGTAGTTTACGTCGAGCGGTCGTGTCTTGTACACAAACCCAAAATTTGTTTTTTGAAATATCAAAGTTAACGAACAGGACACACGAACTCCAACACCCTTTCCCTTTCCCGAAGCTGCAGACGATAGCAATAACGGAACACGACACCATGGATGTATCGTGAAGCACCCAGACAGCTGACGCAGCACGGACAGCAACGACGACCAATGGACTTCGGACCCCGATCACCTGATCTGGGGCACAGGGCAAATTGCTGAGTAGGTTTTTCAGGTTTGATAGGTTTCTTTAAATTGAATTCAGGAAAATAAAGTCAGTCTTATCGTAACCTTTTTTAAAAACGGTCTTTCATTGAGAAAGCCCTTAATTGGCGCAGTCGTACTGATTTTCTTTGCGCTTAGTTCCGGTAGTGTTTGCCATCGGCGAGTGAATATCGCGGATTCGTGGACAAGTGTTTAGAAAATTCGGGAACCGAATACCTTGTTGTTCTACTTTTGGAACAACAACAGCAACCACAGCAGACATCTAATAACCTTGAAGATGAGTTAAATTTTCATCTGGTCGAGGAATCAATGATTTTATTTTTTATTAAAATTTTTACCAATAAAAGACCATTAAAATTTCTGGTTGACACTGGAGCGAACCGTAACTATATTAGTACTAAGTATGTGAACTGGGATAAATGTAGAGAAACGCAACCAATAAAAATTAAAAACATTAGAGGAAATCATATCGCTCATAAATATGTGGAATTCAACCCTTTTGAGCAAATAGAGGATACATCGAAACAAAAATTTATAGTTTATGACTTTCATGAATTTTTTGATGGTCTCATCGGATATGAAACATTACGGTCATTGAAGGCTGATATTCTCACAGCCGAAAACCAGCTTCAATTCCCTACAGGTAAAGTTGATATGCATAGAAAGTACCCCGATTCTATCAACTGCTGAAAAGGATGGTGAGTTTTATTTTGAAAAGGATATTCCGCTGTCACCTCAAATTATTATTCATACTGGCATTTACACTTGCAAGGACAACCTTGTTCATGTTACTGTAACAAATATCTCTAACGAACCAACAAAAATTTCGATCAGCAACCCATTAGCAGTAGAACTGAATAATTTCTACGCAAATGACCCAATTCATGAAGAAGCTGCTCCTTCATTCCCAAGACAATTTCTTTTCGATCAGTTGAGACTTGACCACCTTAACAGAAAGGAGAAAATAAACTTGTTAAAGGTAATCGCTGACTATGAAAACATTTTTTATGTTGAGGGTCAACAAGTTACTTTTACCAATGCTGTCAAGCATAAAATTGTTACAAAGGACGACTTGCCTATCCACACGAAATCATGCCACTGTCATTCTGTCATAGAGAGTAAGTGCAGCGGCAGATTTCCAAACTGCTTGATCAAAACATAATTTGACATTCCAATAGTCCGTGCACGGACTATGGACTTCACCTGTTTGGATAGTGCCCAAACAATTGGACGCATCTGGACACAAGAAATGGCGACTAGTTTTAGATTATCGTAAATTGAACGATAAAACTATTGACGACCGCTACCCCATTCCAAACATCACAGATCTTTTGAACAAATTGGGAAGATCAAGTATTTCACCACTCTTGATCTAGCTTCTAGTTTTCACCAGATAGAGATTGAAAAAGGTGACATTGAAAAGACAGCTTTTAGTGTCGAGAACGGAACTACGAGTTCTTGAGAATGCCATTTGGACTCAAGAATGCGCCCTCGACGTTTCAACGCGTCATGGACGTGTTGAGAGAACACATTGGCATAAGATGTCTTGTCTATATGGACGACATCATCGTGTTTTCCACCAGTCTTAAGGAACACCTGGATAATCTCAGGAAAATATTTGATACCTTAAGAAAATACAATATGAAAATACAACTCGACAAAAGCGAATTTCTTCACAGTGAAGTAGCTTTTCTCGGTCATATTGTTACGAGAGAGGGTGTAAAACCAAACCCGGATAAAGTTGACATTATCCTAAATTGGCTATCCAAAATTCCAAAGAATGAAAAGGAACTCAGAGGATTCCTTGGACTTCTAGGTTACTATCGGACATTTATTCGAGATTTCGCGGAAGTAGCCAAGCCCCCAACACAAACCCTAAGGAAAGGAGAAAAGATCGAACACATGAAGGATTTTATTGAAGCATTTGAACGCTGTAGGAATATTATAACTTCCAGCAATATATCCTGATCTGGAAAAGCCTTTCATCCTGACAACTGACGCCTCCAACTAAGCAGTTGGCGCCGTTTTATCACAAGGCACAATAAGCAGTGATAAACCTATTGCCTTTGCATCAAGAACTCTTAATCGATCAGAGGAAAACTACTCTGCTATCGAAAAGGAGCTCTTAGCTATTGTATGGGCATGCAAATATTTTAGACGTTACCTTTATGGACAGAAGTTTATACGGACCATAAACCGTTAACTTATGGACTGAATCTGAAAGATTCAAACCATGGCTTTTTTCACTGGCGCTTACGATTAGAAGAATTTAACTTCGATATCGTATAGGTACAAACCAGGAAAACAAAACGTTGTAGCAGATAGTCTCTCTAGGGTCAGAGAACTAAATGCTAATGATGTAGACGAACCCTCTGGTATCGAATCTATTCAAGATGACGATTCCGAATCATCGGTACATTGCGCAGATACAGACGACTCCGTCTACATACCATGCACGGAACTACCCTTGAACAGGTTCAGTAATCAAATTATCTTACGAATTGGAAACAACGAAGAAGAAACGTACGAAGAAATTTTCCCTCGGATATTTCGACGTACAATTACGAAAATAACATTTGGTGTTTCATATCTGATTAAACTATTTAAACAATATATGGATGTAAAGAGAACCAATTGTATATTTTGCCCGGAGAACGTCATTCCAACACTTCAAATAATGTACAAAAACTATTTCAGTCGCAGAAAACCGTTCAAGATCCATATTAGCCAGAAACTCCTCACTGATTTGAAAACACCAGAGGACCAAAACCTTCTATTAGAGCAAACGCATACTAATGGACATCGTGGAATCTGGGAAAATTATCAGCAGATTGCAAAACGCTATTTTTTCCCCGCGATGAAAGTGAAAATTCGGCAGTTTATTCGGCTTTGTCGAAATTGTAACAAAAATAAGTATGATATGATAACGATTATGATTGATGATTTATTCATTTTTGACAATGATTGAAGATTATGATTAAAGAATAAAATTTTTTTTTTACGATGATTAACGATTAAGGTACACTGGGGGAAGTGGAAAAGGAAAAATCGATAGTGCATGTTTGAAGTAGTGTAAAACCAGTTTAAATGATCTAAATGCGTTCAATCAAAATGGGCTATCAAAAACAGTCAATTTTGCACCAACTGTGTGGTAATTCATTCCATTTTGGTCACTTGAAATTTATGGAAATAGATTTTAAAATTAGGAGTTATTTTTCCACTTACCCTAGTGGGATGGGGTAAGTGGAAAACCCATGTTACCTTGACCTTCAATAGTGATGAGTAGTTACATATAACTAAAATCAATACGATAATTGCTCTGAGTATCTTTTGTGGAATAATTTCATTACCTCAACGGAATAGATCCTCAAGGAATTCTCGTAATAGCTAGGGGAGGGCTGGTTTTGCCTTCTCGAATACTAAGTGTACGTAAAGTCTATATGTTCGCCCCAAAGATGAACTTTTTAAAGGAAAAATTGGACTTACAGGGTTATAAACTAATCGACTTTGTTTAACGAATTGACATGATGTCTATATGTCCGTATTTGTAAGAATGTGAACAAAATTATCAACTATTCTTAAGTACTTGTCCTTAACCAATTTGTTCGCAAAACATTGCATTCAATGGCGAAATTTGTTATGCATAAAAATTAATGTGAATTTTACAATATATTTACCTGTCAGTGCTATTTTTAACTTTCTTGTACATTTTTTTTCATGTGTAAAACATGTGAAAGGCATCAATACCGAAAGGTGGATTAATCAGGCATTTTCTCTTTAATATGAGTCCAATGACCACTGGAATCACAATGATAACAAAGAAGGAACATTTTGAGATTCACAGCTATCGAAATAAACCCTGGAGGGAAGAAAAAAACTGCGCAATTAGAACATTATCCACTTCCCCGGCAGTGTTTGGTACATGGGGTAAGTGTAAAATCTTGAATTATTTGCTTTCTTGGTACAAACCACTACCAATTGAATGGGATAAGTTTAATTGTATTATAATGGTCACCTGTGATATAAATTCGCTTGAAAAAAGAACAATTGGTGCAAATAAGAATTGATTTTATAAATGCAAAAATCAACTTTTCGCGAAACCTAAAATTACAGTTCAAGCGTTAACCGTGTTAGTGTATGTATTATACAAATTTCAACATAGTATTAATGTGAGCATCAAAGTATATTCTTGCATAATGTTATAATGTGGTAAAAACTGTAAAGTATGTACAATTCCAATTTTTCGAGTCGATTTTTACACTTACCCCCTTTTTCCACTTCCCCCAGTGTACCTTATAATTAATGAATAGAACGTTTGAAGTATGATTAACGATTACCGATCGTGATTAAATGTTGACAGAATATGTGTATGATTAATGATTAACGATCGATATGATTAATGAATAGTGATAATGAATAATCAAATTGAATGATTTGCATAGTGATCAATAGTCAAGAAACCTTTCTTTCAAATTGGATTATTGAAAGGTATGATAATTATATGATTATGATTAAAGATTAATGAATAAAAGCAATGTATGCAATGATTAAAATTGATGATTAATGAATAAACTCAAAACAATTATGAATATGATTAGTGATTAATGATTGAATGTAACATTCCATGATTGACGATTAGTGACTAATGATTAAATCATATTTTTTGGAAGATTATGATTAATGAATAATGATTAAATAACACATTATTCATTAATTATGATTAAATCTATGATTAATCATTAATGCTCTGAATTTCTTTCTTTTATAAACAAATTCTCACGTTTTGGTACCATCATTCCGATAAAATCCCGTAACATCAACGATGTAAGGAACGGGTTAACAAAATACTTCTCTTTAATAGGTACTCCAACTGTATTGTCCCCGATAACGAACCAGCTATGAGATCAAATGATATGAGAACTCTCTTAGAAAACTTAGATATCCAAATTTATTTCACTCCTCCAAATCACAGCCTCAGCAATGGCATGGTCGAAAGGTTTCACTCGACATTAGGTGAAATCTATCGATGCCTTAAGCCAGAATATCCTGATTTAACTGATAAAGAATTGTTTCGGATAGCTTGTACAAATTATAATAACACTATACATTCGGCTACCAAATTAAAGCCAAAACAATTTTTTTATGCCAGAAAAGATGGAGACGAAAGGTCTCTAGATATCAATACAATTTTACAAAATAGGAATAACTTACTTCAAGAGGTCTTAAATCATTCGAAGCCTACGCAAAGGAAGAACTTGGAGCATCATAATTAAGACAGAGAAGAACCACCAGCCCTACCGTTGGATGATACAGTGTACAATAAAGTACAAGGTATCAGGAATAAAGGGAGGGAAAGATATCACTCGGTCACAACATTTATGGACAATTCTGATCGAGAGATTCACAAAGATAACATTCAGAGAAAATGAATCCACCACAAAATTCTTTTCATTTACAAATTTCAGATGTGGATTCACCTAACAACCCTGACATGCCTGACAATTGCCATGACGACATCACAGACTATACAAGTTTTCGACTTAAACAGAAACCCTGGACTATTAGCAATACAATCTGGCAACACACTCGTTAAAACTGGACAGCATCGCATATATCACGCTATTGACCTAACCAAGTACAAGCCCCTTTTGGATAACATCGCTGTCGACGGACTTAAAATTTTCACTGATTTTGAAGACTTGACATCTATATTGAGAACAAAGCTGGAAGAAGTCAATGTTTCCTATAAAAATCTAATCCCGATAAACCACAGTCTGCAGAGACGAGGAGCTTTTAACTTTCTAGGTACAACCATAAAAGTCATAACAGGAAATTTAGATGAAAATGATTTGAATCAGATTAACGATGATATCAGAGATTTAAAGGACAGGAACCAAGATTTAGTAAGGCAGAATAATATTCAAGTAAAACTTAATAGACATTTAGAAAACCGTATCAACAAAATTATAGACTCAGTAAATAAGAAACAGCAGATTATTAAAAAAAAACAGATCATAACAGCTAGACAATCATTAATTAATAACAAGTTGATAAACCAGAATTTCACCTCAATTAGACAAGCTTTTGAAATTTCTTATCATAAAGATCTTCTGCAAAAACACCTAGATTCTATTTTTGAAGTCATCCAGTTGGCAAAAATCCATGTTATTTCTAAGAACTTTTTAGAATCAGAAGAAACTAAATTTATTGTAGACAACTTAGAAGAACAGAACTTAACCATTTTGAACCCTGATCAGGTCTACGATTATCTCGACATCTGTGCTATCTTCAAAGGTCCGATTCTCTACTTCATAATCGGAGTCCCTCAAATCTCATCCCTATATTTCAACAATCTACTATTGGAACCACTCCCTATCAACGGTCGAGTTATTAAGCTACCCTGGAATCATGTAATAATCCACGAGAACCAGACTTAATTCATCAAAGAGAGAATACACCATATATAAAGAAGATAAACTCGAAGACATCTCCGACGACGAATGTTTTTCAAAAGTCATCCGAGGATTTCACGGAAGATGCGTCTTCACTAATCACAAGATTTTTACCCACGCTACGAGACTGACAGATAATCATGTCTTAGTCAAAATCATCATGTCTTAGTCAAAAGCATCAGTCACGCTCAGATCTGACTGTCTGCAAAATAACAGAAAACTGTTAGGAACAACTCTAATATTTTTCTCAAACTGTAGTATAATTAGATGGAAAAAACTTCACCACCACCGGGTTTTCATCTGTACTACCAACTATAATACTATAGTAAAAATCGAACAAGCAAACTTCGAAGCAACCATAGATCTCAAGGAGTTGAGAAAACTACACATCGAGAACCGAGAGGAACTTCAAATTATCAGAACAGACATTCGCTCCAAACAACCACAAGTTTGGGGTTATTCTCCATTTGTATACTTTTAGGCATCTGCATCATCATCTACATTTGGTGCAAGAGGAAAACACTTTCAGACGAATCTTTTTCAGGTTTGATAGGTTTCTTTAAATTGAATTTAGGAAAATAAAGTTAGTCTTATCGTAACCTTTTTTAAAAACGGTCTTTCATTGAGAAAGCACTTAATTGCAATACGAAAGGAAAAGATAACTAACCTACGTATTTACCAGAACGCTTAGGATTATTTCATCTTCTTCTATGGATCCACATTCCAACTGGCCTGTTTTTCAACTTAATATTCTATGAGCATTTCCTCAGTTATTAATTGAAAGTTTTTCTTTTTACGAGACGAGCCAGCCACGGGCTGAAAGTCTCGCTAATTAAGACAAAAAAAAACAAGTTTTTCTATGCCCGCCATTCCAT
The DNA here is from genome assembly GCF_024139115.2 of Armigeres subalbatus. Classification (NCBI taxonomy): domain Eukaryota; kingdom Metazoa; phylum Arthropoda; class Insecta; order Diptera; family Culicidae; genus Armigeres; species Armigeres subalbatus. Next base: position 77,549,759 of record NC_085140.1, read on the forward strand.
GAGTATATCTTGTGTGACAAGTACAATGTATACACTATGCAAGGAAGTCGAAAATGTTTCTCATCCGAAAACATTCTGGACTGGACCGAGAATCGAACTCGCCATCTCCCGGATTGGCAATTCTACGCCATATTTTTTCATCAAATGGAATACAGCAAGCCGGTGCAATCTAGTATTTTGCAATAATTTGATTATGTAAGGGCTTATATTGACTTTTCGGCGCCCACAGATTTTTTTCTTTGGATATTAAACACGAAGTCAGCGTAAACCGGAATGAAGGAGGTATACGTAATGATAGTAGTAATTATTCCATTTTTCTTTCCGAACTCATATATGACGCCGCATTACATAGGCTACAAAAGCATTTGAAAGACATTAGCGAGAAAACAACTTAAATTCGATATTGAGTATCATGGCAGTGGGGGAGAAGAGAATGAAATTAATCTTCTGAACAATTTGGAAAAATAAACGAATGTTTAAACGTTGAGCTCAAAATTGATTAAGCCCTCGAGAAACCAAAGAACGGTAACTTTAAAAAAAAATATCAACAAATTTTTATCACACAAATCATAATTGACAAATATCTCATACAAAATATAATCTAGCTATAGGTAGTGCATTATATGCCACTATTCCCCTCTCAAGTACTCGAAGCCCCATTGTGACTAGGCATGAGAGAAGTGTAGAATAAATTTAACAATTTGAAGTACGTCATTCTACGGCAATCGCTGGGTAGGTATTCCCTGACTTGGAGCCGTGTGTCGTGCAAAGCGTATAGGCACCACGAAATCAAACTTGCTGCGTGATGGCCTATCAAATTAGAACTTTTTCTTTCGATCAATGCGGAATTCATGCAGTGACCCCAAGCGGTCAAATCAACATTTTTGCCTTTCCCGTACAGGCGAGTCGTATTGAAAGGTCGGACTTTTACTTCGAAAACGATCTTTTAATAGGAATAGAACCAATGACTTTGATGCACGCAGAATAAGCCACCATGCAAGACTACTTGATATTACCAGCATGGAAATTGGGTCTATAGATAACGAGAGGAACGTTATCTTTATTAGATGGATTAATCATTATTTTGGTGCTCGCACCTTACTGGTCTTCCAGATGATGACGAATGAAATTCAATTGTAATGGTGAGTTCGAGTATTATTGGCAATTTGGTTAGTGATTGATGAGAGTGTTTTTGCGCCAGGATCCATTGATAGTTCTGCGACGTCAGCTGGTTTAATAAGTTCCTCATATACAGATTCAGCAAAAACATGAAGCTGGAGAGGATCACTTGATGGGCAGCCATTGGTTTTGAAGTGCGTAGAAATTACTTCACATATTCGCTGATAACTCAATGATAGCTCGGATTTTCTGGATCTGCGTCTTCGATCATGAGCATAATGCAATTCACTACGTTGGTCATTTTTTTGTTGTTGTCTTGTTCATAGCGCAATATAAAACAATCACAAAAGTTCTGAATGGAATAAATAATAATAAATCCCGTGTTCCAAAGTTTTATTAAACGAATCTTCGTAAAATTGTCTATAACATGAACAGAACAGAACAGAACAGAACAGAACAGAACAGAACAGAACAGAACAGAACAGAACAGAACAGAACAGAACAGAACAGAACAGAACAGAACAGAACAGAACAGAACAGAACAGAACAGAACAGAACAGAACAGAACAGAACAGAACAGAACAGAACAGAACAGAACAGAAAAGAACAGAACAGAACAGAACAGAACAGAACAGAACAGAACAGAACAGAACAGAACAGAACAGAACAGAACAGAACAGAACAGAACAGAACAGAACAGAACAGAACAGAACAGAACAGAACAGAACAGAACGGAACAGAACAGAACAGGACAGAACAGAACAGAAATAGAACAGAACAGAACAGAACAGAACAGAAACAGAACAGACCAGAACAGAACAGAACAGAACAGAACAGAACAGAACAGAACAGAACAGAACAGAACAGAACAGAACAGAACAGAACAGAACAGAACAGAACAGAACAGAACAGAACAGAACAGAACAGAACAGAACAGAACAGAACAGAACAGAACAGAACAGAACAGAACAGAACAGAACAGAACAGAACAGAACAGAACAGAACAGAACAGAACAGAACAGAACAGAACAGAACAGAACAGAACAGAACAGAACAGAACAGAACAGAACAGAACAGAACAGAACAGAACAGAACAGAACAGAACAGAACAGAACAGAACAGAACAGAACAGAACAGAACAGAACAGAACAGAACAGAACAGAACAGAACAGAACAGAACAGAACAGAACAGAACAGAACAGAACAGAACAGAACAGAACAGAACAGAACAGAACTCCGCATATTCTATGGATGTATGTTCTTTAACTCCACTGAAAATCCAGCGCAATGTGCAATAAAGTTGTACGGAAGGGTGAACTTGCACAACGACAGTCTACATTACGTACATTTTCTGTTTAATCCCAAACATGGGAACGTTCATGTGCTTGCTTTGGATCCATGACTAAGCGCAAGAACTTCCTGAATTCTCGATACCGTTGTATTACCAACCAAGAAGTAAGTAATCAATCAAGATCCTTCGGAATCCTCTATGAAACCGGCTGCTAAAGCACCTGCACTATATAATTGGAAGACCGTTAGAACACTCTATAGTTGTATGATATGATAGCTGGGATTTTTGCTCCACACATCAACCCAGATTAATGTTAAACAACGCCACAACGGCTGATTTAGTGCGGTGGCAGACTGATCCGAATAACAACGACGACGACAATTATATGCTGATCGCACTCTGGTGCGCTGACAGCAAAACGCTACCACGACAATGCCAAAATGTGCGTGGTTGATAGTGCAGTATAATTAGCTTAATTTGTACGCAACGTGAAACCGGGCGGTGACGGCGCTCCGTTGGATTGCATGTTTGCAGCAGCGTAAAGGCGATTAAATCGTCTCAGGAAGCCAACACAGTGACTGGCGGTAGGGATCGAACCGTTGGTTGCGTTGTTAGATGGTTCTTGCGTTCCTGATTGGTTGAAGGATGTTCGAAACGCGAAGGCGGAGATAGGTGAAGGTGAAGTAATCTTAATAATGGTGAAGATGGAATCGTTTAAAATAGTAGTGTGTCGAAATGAGCATGACGTAATAGTTGGTTCAAGTTATTAAAGGATTTGACGTCACATCAGCGAGGAATGTACCACAAAAAAATCTCATGACGAGAATGACGTCATAGTTGATTGAATAACCAAGAGTTTATTGGTTTGTTCATCAATTAGTTTTTGGTGAAGCGTTTGTTTGATGAGTGAATTATTATATAAGAAAACATGCTGAATATGAAGTCTAACGTGGAAACAGTTTATCATCACAAAGTCAACGGAATGTAGACTGAGCTGCGCAATTAGATTCATATTTACTTTTCCGGTTCACTTTTATTGAACGATCACAATATATTTGCATTCAACGAAGTAGATCAAAACGTCGGAAACGATGAAGACGGCAGTAAAGCGTTAACCCAGGTTCAAATATCAATTAATTCATCAAAAACGAAAAAAGAAAATCTAATCGTTTGAACTGTTTGCTCCCTCAAATTGCGATTTAATGTCAAGGTCTCGCATTCGGATAGTTTGAGGAAGTAAGTACCCATGCTTACAGCATGGCGGTAATTCATGAAGTGCAATCAAGTCAATCATAATTAGGTGTTGTTTTGGACCAATCTTGATAAATGCGACTGATTCGAAAAAGTCAATAGTATACGCTGTCTAATTTTATTCTCATGATCGGGTTGAGTGCGGAAAACTGGAGACATTATACACCTGTATCATATTTTATCATCTAGGTATATAACTGATGTTCAAAGACTAAAAATGCTTAAACCGTTTTGATGCGCAAGGAACTAAGTGTGTGTGTGCATATCTAACATATTTTATATTTTTATTTTTATAATGTTAGCAGCTATCGCATAGAAAAGAACTATTGTCCTTCTGATATCAACTGTAATGCGCAGCAAGTGAGGTGGATCGATCAGGTGGAAAATAATGTGTGGACCCTTTCTAGACTAGGCACATGGTTAGCAATGGACAGCGATGGGTAGGCTGACCATACGTACCGTATTTAACGGGACAGTCCCGTTCTTTAGACCTTATTGTGCGGTCCCGTCATAATCTAAAAAATCCTACATTTGCCCTGATTGTCCATTGATTTTTCCAAAGAGCTCATAAATATTATTCTAACAAATTCAATATTTTAGATAGGAATCTAAAATCAAATACATGAAAATTGTTTTTTGTGTCTTTTTTAAATAGATTTGCAGCCCTCATCTGGCTCATCTCTCAACAAAGAACCCATAAAAACCATGAAACAATAAAAACCATAAAAACTCAACCCAAACCCATAAAAAAGTGTGAGATGTTATGTTATTAGTGTTGCTTTTAAAATATTGAATATTTCGAAATCATCCAAGGTAAAAAAGGACGGCATGAACAAATAATTAAAAAATCAACTGAACAAAACCGAGTTTAAGGCAGTTTCAAACCGGTTGAAAATTTGGTCGGATCAAAGGCTAGATTTGGCACGGCAAATGCTGGGTAAAGCGTACCATTGGTACTTCGCGTACCTGAAGGAATAAAATAGACCCCATCTCGCGGTCCTTAGCCTCTTACCCAGCAACTCCTATCCCTACCTCCCCGCGGTGCTGGCCGGGATACGAGCAACCTTAGGGAAGATCGGGTAACCAACCCCGGTGGGAACTATGGTCGTATGCTGACAGGGAAGGGGGTTTGCTCTCTCCGGAGGTGCAAATCTTATTGAGCGTCTGTTCTGTATGTCAGGATCGGCTCACAACAGCGTCTGTTCTCCATGTTAGGGGCGGCTGATCATCGTCCGAGTGCCAGCGAGGGACTCTAAGTGAAACTGTGCACCATGGTCCACCGGAAATAAGGAGGAATGGTCCTCCGGAAATTTAGGGGTTTGGTGTCAGGCCCTGCAAGCCAGCCTTTAAAAATCATAAGCAACGAACAATCAACAAGAGAGTACGGACCGGAACCATCGGCGAAGACCACTGCGACGAAAAGGGACTAGCGATTGGAAACTCGGTTCGTGGAACTGCAAATCTCTCAACTTCATCGGGAGCACACGCATACTCGCCGATGTGCTCAAGGACCGTGGATTCGGCATCGTAGCGCTGCAGGAGGTTTGTTGGAAGGGATCAATGGTGCGAACGTTTAGAGGTAATCATACCATCTACCAGAGCTGCGGCAACACACACGAGCTGGGAACAGCTTTCATAGTGATGGGCAATATGCAAAGGCGCGTGATCGGGTGGTGGCCGATCAATGAAAGAATGTGCAGGTTGAGGATCAAAGGCCGGTTCTTCAACTTCAGCATAATCAACGTCCATAGCCCACACTCCGGAAGCACTGATGATGATAAGGACGCATTCTACGCGCAGCTGGAACGTGAGTACGACAGCTGCCCAAGACACGACGTCAAAATCATCATAGGAGATTTGAACGCTCAGGTTGGCCAAGAGGAGGAGTTTAGACCGACTATTGGAAAGTTCAGCGCTCACCGGCTGACGAACGAAAACGGCCTACGACTAATTGATTTCGCCGCCTCCAAGAATATGGCCATTCGTAGCACCTACTTCCAACACAGCCTCCCGTATCGGTACACCTGGAGATCACCACTGCAGACAGAATCACAAATCGACCACGTTCTGATTGATGGACGGCACTTCTCCGACATTATCGACGTCAGGACATATCGTGGCGCTAACATCGACTCTGACCACTATCTGGTGATGGTTAAACTGCGCCCAAAACTATCCGTCATCAACAATGTTCGGTACCGACGACCGCCGCGGTACGACCTAGAGCGACTGAAGCAACCTGATGTCGCCACTGCATACGCGCAGCATCTCGAGGCAGCGTTGCCGGAAGAGGGTGAGCTCGATGGGGCCCCTCTTGAGGACTGCTGGAGTACAGTTAAAGCAGCCATTAACGACGCAGCGGAGAACAACGTCGGGTATATGGGTCGAAGTCGACGGAACGATTGGTTCGACGAAGAGTGCAGACAGATTCTGGAGGAGAAGGACGCAGCGCGGGCGGTTGCGCTGCAGCAAGGTACCCGGCAGAACGTGGAACGTTATAGACGGAAGCGGAGACAGCAGACCCGCCTTTTTCAGGAGAAGAAACGCCGCCTGGAAGAAGCGGAGTGCGAGGAGATGGAACAGCTGTGCTGTTCTCAAGATACACGCAAGTTCTATCAGAAGCTCAACGCATCCCGCAAAGGCTTCGTGCCGCGAGCCGAAATGTGCCGGGATAAGGATGGGAGCATCTTGACGGACGAACGTGTGGTGATCGAAAGGTGGAAGCAGCACTACGAGGAACATCTGAATGGCGCTGAGAGTACAGGCAGTGAAAGTCAAGGCAGCGGAGGAGATGACTACGTCAGTTCAGCGGACGATGGAAGCCAACCAGCCCCCACCTTGAGGGAAGTTAAGGATGCCATTCAACAGCTAAAGACCAATAAATCAGCTGGTAAGGATGGTATCGGAGCTGAGCTCATCAAGATGGGCCCGGAAAAGCTGGCCACTTGCCTGCACAAACTGATAGTCAGAATCTGGGAAACCGAACAGCTACCGGAGGAGTGGAAGGAAGGGGTTATATGCCCCATCTACAAGAAAGGCGACAAACTGGAGTGTGAGAACTTTCGAGCGATCACCATCCTTAATGCCGCCTACAAAGTGATATCCCAGATCATCTTCCGTCGTCTGTCACCATTAGTGAACGAGTTCGTGGGAAGTTATCAAGCCGGCTTCGTTGACGGCCGCTCGACAACGGACCAGATCTTTACTGTACGGCAAATCCTTCAAAAATGCCGTGAATACCAGGTCCCAACGCACCATCTGTTCGTTGATTTCAAGGCGGCATACGACAGTATAGACCGCGTAGAGCTATGGAAAATTATGGACGAGAACAGCTTCCCTGGGAAGCTTACCAGACTGATCAAAGCAACGGTGGATGGTGTGCAAAACTGTGTGAAGATTTCGGGCGAACACTCCAGTTCGTTCGAATCGCGCCGGGGACTAAGACAAGGTGATGGACTTTCGTGCCTGTTGTTCAACATTGCGCTAGAAGGTGTCATGCGGAGAGCCGGGTGTAACAGCCGGGGTACGATTTTCAACAGATCCAGTCAATTTATTTGCTTCGCGGATGACATGGACATTGTCGGCCGAACATTTGCAAAGGTGGCAGAACTGTACACCCGCCTGAAACGTGAAGCAACAAAAGTTGGACTGGTGGTGAATGCGTCAAAGACAAAGTACATGCTTGTGGGCGGAACCGAGCGCGACAGGGCCCGCCTGGGAAGCAGTGTTACGATAGACGGGGATACCTTCGAGGTGGTCGAGGAATTCGTCTACCTCGGATCCTTGCTAACGGCTGACAACAACGTTAGTCGTGAAATACGAAGGCGCATCATCTGTGGAAGTCGGGCCTACTACGGGCTCCAGAAGAAACTGCGGTCGAAAAAGATTCGCCACCGCACCAAATGTGTCATGTACAAGACGTTAATAAGACCGGTAGTCCTCTACGGACATGAAACATGGACAATGCTCGAGGAGGACTTGCAAGCACTCGGAGTATTCGAGAGACGGGTGCTTAGGACCATCTTTGGCGGTGTGCAAGAAGACGGTGTGTGGCGGCGAAGAATGAACCATGAGCTCGCCCAACTCTACGGCGAACCCAGTATCCAGAAGGTGGCTAAAGCCGGAAGGGTACGATGGGCAGGACATGTTGCAAGAATGCCGGACAGCAACCCTGCAAAGATGGTGTTCGCTTCCGATCCGGCAGGTACGAGACGGCGTGGAGCGCAGCGAGCGAGATGGGCAGACCAGGTGCAGAACGACTTGGCGAGCGTGGGGCGTATCCGAGGATGGAGAGATGCGGCCTCGAACCGTGCATTGTGGCGTCAAATTGTTGATTCAGTGTTATCTGTTTAGATGTTAACTAAATAAATGAAATGAAAGGCTAGATTTAAGTTCCTCGTGTACTTTAAGGCTATTTTACACATAAGGACAGGGCTGGTGGCGAGTCACTTTTTAGTGACTTGGTCACTATTTTGAGCCTAGTCACTAAAAAGTCACTATTTGCATCCAAAAGTCTTTAAAGTCACTATTTTCGCATCGTTTCGCCGTTTGTAAAAAAGTTCAAAATAAAAATCATTTGTACCTACCACTATCATCAATTAAATCAAATATAAATCTGTTAGCAAAATATGTAAAGTTTGAGAAATTGCACCAAAAAAGCTCCAAGTGAATTGTGGAAATCGCCAGGTTGCTTGCAATTCATGTTTTAAGGTTTTAAGGCTTCGCACGGATTTAATTTTGGAGGGAAATTTTATAAAAAAGGAGCGTGGTTTTCGATAGCAAAAAGTTTTTGAGAAGGAACTCCACGTTTGAAGTCTATGCCGTACCCAAGCCATTATTGAATGCATTATTCTCTTGAGCATTCGTTTAACAAGCAATTTAAGGGTAAAAACTTCACTTGTGGTCATTTTTAATCTTTTTGAATATCCGTTTTTCGTCACGTCAATTTTGACATAATTCCGAGATATGTCTTAGTTTTTGCCCAGTCTACGACGAACCACCCAGCATGAAACATGCCATCATCTTTCGTTTTTTTGTCAGGAATTAAAGTATTGAAGGTTTTATATTGTTTTCATAGCATTTATCTAGAAAGAAACAGGGTCTATACAAAAATTTGAAACACAAATATGTTTCTTGTTTCTTGTACAGAAATAGGACTTTTCTGATTATTCTGAAAGTAATTCCCGTTGAAATTTTTTCGATTATTTCGATGAGACTCTTTTTCAGTCTGCTGAACTTTGCTCCAAAAAAATAGATTTTTTTCTCTTGGAGGAACTTACACTGTAATTTTTGTAGCGATGACTGCTTAAATCTTTGCGTAAAATTCCGTCTTGAATTTGGAAAATAATTTTCCGAAGGTTTTGCTTAGGAATTCGAATTCACTAAACAATATCTACAAGAATTCTCAAAGCGATTTCCACCGGAATTCATATAAAAATGCATTTGTATTTGAGGAAGATTTTTTTTCATGCATTGCCGGAGAAATTTTTACAAGAATTAACTTTGCGATTCCTTGAAAGACAGCAAGAATATATGCAATATAATCCGATTTGAATTTATGGTATGAAAGAATTTCCGGAAATTTTTGTGCTAATATCGGATTTCTATTGGAATTTCTGTCCGAACTCCTGGAGAAATATTTCACAAGAATTGAAGTATTTTTCGCACAATTTCTTTTAAAAAATCCTAGAAATTTCCACAAGGTTTTCCACGGAAATTCAACTTGAAATTTCCGAAAAAAAATCTTCAGAATGGATGGAACATCATGGATCACATTTTATGAAACTTGAACAACTTTGTAAGATTCTGAATTATTTCTCTCTGGATATAAATCCAAATAATTTCATATTTTTGTATGAGTTCAAATAATTTGTATACAGAAGTTTTGTTCGAAAACAAATTAACATAATTTTATTGCCTAATTTTCCGTAAGTTTAGCTTATGAACAACAATTACAACAAAGCTGCAACCGTCATTTTCTCTATGAAACGTTGATTATAGAAATAATTTTGACTGCTTCATTCTTGTTTGCTTAGTTAGAACGTTGGTGAACAGGACCATCCAGAATAGATGTGATACTAATGGATTTTTTCTTTGTTCTTTTTCAATGTGGTAAAGTCATTTTTATATGATCATGATCAGTTATATTATATGCAACGTACTGAAAGAGAACACGTTCTGTAAATTGTGGTAACAAAAATTGATATTTCGCGCGTAGTTGGCGCGAATTGAATTTCATGTCGCGTATTTGATTTTAGTTGGCGCGGATTTCGCGTCGGTCGAAACTTATGTATGGTAAAATTCATGTTATATCTGAGTTCTGGTTCAATTTTTAGTCAAATCGGTTCACGCGCAACCGAGACCAGGAGCTCAAAAAATGACAAATGGGTACTGTATGCATTTAAATTTATTATTATTAAAAATGTTATTAATAATTTTTAATAATAAAATTGTATTTAAAAAATGTCTAAATATTTTTGAATTCTTTAAGTTTTTTGAACAATTTGTGCTGATAAAGATTTATAAGCTTTGTGATTCCAAATAATTCTCTGTCTAGTAATTAATTAGATCATTTTATTGCTTTTTTTTATCGAAGAACAGCTAATTTTTCAACGTGCCAACACAAATATTCACACGTCTAACTGCATAGGAATTAGCGAAAGCACAATCAAAAACATTTTTTATTGTCTTTATTAAGCAGATTTTCAGCCCTAGGCTGGCTCGTCTCCAGATACAATCCAAAACATCGTTCTTGCACTCTTTCACACTTTTTTGCTATACGTATCATTCTGTCATTTTCATACACAAGCTACAGTTTCACGGAAAAATCTTCAAAATTGTTGTTGAAATTATAAACTTGGTTTAGCGACGCTGGGTAAATACCATTACGTGGTTTGTCACGGAATAAGGTTTACCATTGTCATATTGGTAGCCTCTAGCTAACCCAATAGATACCTTCATAAATATCCAACTTTGTGATATTTATGAGGGTGTTGCCAAGTCGGTTGCCTCTTGCTAAGCTTCATCCTCTCCCTAGTTATGGTGAAGATGGGCTGGGCACGGCCAGCAGTAGTAATCCTCATGCTTTTGTAATTTTTGTCTCTTGATTTCTGATAGCATTCTAGGTAAGGATTTCAAAAGAAAAACATGATATCACTAGTTTACAATCTACTACGGGTTACGCAGTGACAATGCAAATGCAACTCAGCTCACTACCTAGTTAATACTTCATACAAAAGTCACTATTTGGTCACTTTTTCTGCATCTGAAAGTCACTATTTGGCAACTTTTTTCGTCATCGTTGGTCACTAAGTCACTATTTTAAACGGCATTTATCGCTACCAGTCCTGTAAGGAACTTGTCTGCAAATTTCGCTCCCATGTGTGTGGATTTATAAGATTCCGTTATAAAAATTAGCGATTCGGCACAGTTTAACATAAGGTACACCGGGGCAAGTTGAAATGCGGGTAAGTTGAAACGGAAGCTGTAATTTATATCTGAAATGACCGAATGTCCTGATTATTTTCTTTCAACAAACTACTCCTCTAAGCGCATCTTCTGACTGCCTTTCCCGGAAGATTGTAGCTACTACAAGCAATCCCTGACATTGTTTATTTTTCGCCCTTTGCAAAATCCAAATCAACTATTTGATGTGCCAATGAAACAGGACTCAAAATGATGTTTTTTGAGTTTTTTCATCAAATTTGCATGGTAGGCAATCATTCAATGTTGAATAAGCATAATCCTAATTATAAAAAATCGAAGGAAGTCCCACTTTAATTTTTGGAATATGGTCGTTTGAAACTGCTCCAAATTTTTTACCCATCGTGGCAAATATAAATGCGTGGTGCGGGGCAAGTTGAAACAACGATTCAAAATGTAACCCCCGCAATAAAAATTGATTTTTTTTACCAGAATTCAACATGGGCCGTAAATACATTTGGAAAACATAAATTTAATAAATTTCCGCCCATCCCGTCATGAATGCAACCCTCCTACAATCTTTACTAATAAATAGTATGAAAAGGGGTCATGGTTGAACTGCATGGCCTAGTTTTGAGATTCTTAATCTGCTTCTCCTCGTAGTGGAGAGTGGTCCCTTAAAATTGCGTTTGTGACTTTGTTGTATACTGACCTTATTCGCATAAGAGTTCCATGTCAGTTTTCTCTGACTTGAGTAAGGCCGATACAAATATTAAATTTATTTTATGTCACCCCCCCCTTCAACTTTCCAAAAATATTGAAGGGGCGAAAAAAAAAATTTTTTTTGCGCTTTTAATTTTTTTTAAGTTTTGGACATGTGCATCATTGTTTTTATCTTGGTACGAAATATATCATTTATAGACCATACATTTGTCACTAAGAATATTTCAAATGAAAATAACAGCATGTATATATATATCTCATATATAAAAATTAAATGGTCTGTGTTCGTATCCGCATAACTCGAAAACGGCTGGATGGATTACCTTCATTCCTAAAGAAGATAAGTTCGTTATTGTTTCCGACGGGTTTATATGATATTTCCTCATGCGAAAAACGGGAAAAAAGTTGAGTAAATTGTGAAAATCTAAAACTAAGATTCGTATGGGAATTTTGCATGGGCAGTTCAGATCGCGCATTTTCGCCTACTATGCAGTACAACGTCTGCCGGGTCGACTAGTATATATATATATATATATATATATATATATATATATATATATATATATATATATATATATATATATATATATATATATATATATATATATATATATATATATATATCGGCATAAATATTCTATATCCTATCGGGTCACGCATATTAAGGGGACTCTTGCTTACAGATTCCGTCCAAGCTCCCTTGCAATATGTGGACTACCCATTTCCACCAATGTTCTCAAACATCTACATATTGTTATCGGTATTTGATGACTTATCCAGCTGAATGGTCGTCCGAATTGTAAATTTCAAACATCATCTGCGTTATATTTGCCTATATACTCAAAACGTTTCGAGATCAAGTGGTACACTCGAACTTTGGTGAGTGGATCAATCCGGTATGGTTTCCAAATATTTCGATAACACGCAAAGTTATTCCCAAGTCGTGGTTCCATGTCGATTCCAATTTCGCTATCTGCTGATATCAAACTGTCAAGATATTTAAATCCTGCGATCATCCGGCTACTGCAAAGTTTAGGGGGCTGTTCCCGTTGACACTCAACCACCTGGTCCTGCTGACTTTGATGGTGAGACGCCGCAAAAAGCAAACAGTCAGCCCTTTGAGCTCACTCAGCACAAACGGGAGTCGCAGTACTAAAGCTTGCCCACGTTAAATTTCAAACACCCCTCTCATCAGCCAATTTTTGAAAATTTTCACAAACCATTGAAACTAGTACTAATTACATGATAGTTGAATCTGTCTGCTTTATGTGCTGCTTTCAGATGTTTTTAACACGCCTAAATTGATATAAATAGCGACAAATCAATTGGACAGTACCTACATAAGTGTCCCAAATTTAACGTGGATAGGCTTTAATATAACTTTCGTGATGATTAGCCAATACTTGGTGGTTTTTTAAGAACACTGGCTGAGACTTGAAGACGCTGTTCGAAGTTCTCGAACCAACACTTCAACTGTCCAAGTCAAAAAGCAATTGAGGCAATAACTTCCGGTTGCTGCATCCATCCTTTCTTCATCGGTCAGGAAATTCACCTATGCCTGCCTATCCTGTCTGCAGCAGCGCCCGACTCCCACTTACAGGAATACATACCGTTGACGGACTCTACTTCTCTGATTCTTCACTTTCCTCACCGTTTGCTTCTCTACGCTCTTTAATCTTCCGTCTGGTTACATCTGTAATCCATTCTTTTCACTGAGTGAGCAGCTCACCAAAGTTTTTCTCGCCGATTTCGATAAAAGCATTCTTTACTGCCCACTTATCTTCTACGCTGCCACCTTCCAGAACATCCACTACCCGAGTTCTAAGATCCTCAAAGAACGATATCTTCACAGCTGGATCTTCTGGACGGTCTATTTTGATTCATCGCCCGAGCCTCTCCTGACACCGCTGAATCCGAGCAATGCGTTGTCGCCAATTAGAAGATGATAGTCAAAAGCGATGTCAGCGCTGCGTTTATTACGGATTCAAGAAGGCATCGTCTCCGTTTTCAGCTGATCCATTTCCAAAGGAGCTAAATACTACTGCCAACTAAAAGCGGGTCTGGGAAATAAGTCAAATGCTGCTGCCTGCAGACATGAGAAGCGTGCGCAGGAGGACTCCCCGGCCGACGATGGTAGGAAACTCGCAACAACCGGCGATATTCATTTCCTCTTCGATATTTCACGACGCCTAAATGGAGCAAGGACAAAGCCGTGGATGATAGATAAAGACACGGCATGTCAGTCACTCATCGATCTAGCTGATCAGCTGAAACGTTGGCTCGGCCACTTACAACAACTTCGTCATGTTTTGACAACCTCTCCTAATTCAGATATAGGGAAAGCTTGACAATTCTCCGACGGCAGCAAGCAGGATTCCGCCTCGGACGATCATGTGAGAACCATTCTGTCACGCTTTACATCATGCTGGAGCATGCCATTTAATTTCGAGAGTCCCTTCATTTGGTACTGATTGACCACGGAATCGTGAGTGAGTACAAGAGTGAGACAAGGGTGCATGTATTATACCTCTGTTGCTATTTCCCATCGTAGTCAGCAAAATCATGGACCTCTCTAGCAGCCTACCTCCATAGAGCAATCGAATGAGAGGATGATACTGATGCTCAACTTCGTCGTTTAAAACGAAAGAGATCAGCGGCATTGAAGAAATATTCCCAAAACCGGAACCCATCTACCAAACGACTGTTTTCACAGGCCAGCAATGATTATCGCTTATACAATCGCCTACTTTATCGCCGCCATGTACGTCGAACTCAGCAAAACCTTCGCTCAAATCCTAAGCAATTTTGGTCGTTTGTGAACACCAAGAGAAACGAGAAAGGGCTACCGGTTGAAATTTTTCTAGGAGATCGTCAAGCTAGTACGTGTTTGGACAAATGCAATCTCTTAGCTGACAAATTCAGGAGCGTTTTCTCGGACGCATCTGTCTCTGACAATCAGGTCAAAACAGCCTTGCAGAATGTTCCCAATGATGTATTCAACTTCGACGCTTTCACAATAACTCCGGAACAAGTTAGACTTGCCATTGAGAAGCTTAAATTTTCATACGCTTCAGGACCAGATGGAATCCCTTCAAGTATATTGAAAAAGTGTGCTTCTGAGATCATTACCCCACTAACAAACATTTTCAACCTATCCCTGAGGCAAGGCATTTTCCCAGAAGAATGGAAATTTTCATACATGTTCCTGATTCATAAAAAGGCGACAAACGAAATGCAGAAAACTACCGTGGGATCACTTCTCTTTGCGCGTGTTCAAAAGTATTTGAGATGCTTATCAACAATGCGCTATTTGCAGCATGTAAAAATTACATATCTCTAGACCAACATGGCTTTCATCCGAAGAGATCTATCTGTACAAACCTTGTACCGTTCATTTCGTCATGTTTACGGAGCATGGAACATGGAGCTCAAGTCGACGTTGTATATACCGATCTAAAAGCCGCTTTTGACCGTGTGGACCACCGAATCCTAATTGCGAAACTCAACAAACTGGGCGTATCAGATGTGTTGACCAGATGGTTCGAATCTTACCTTGTGAACCGAGAGCTTTGCGTGCGAATTGGTTCAGCTGAATCGAACCACTTTACTAACAATTCCGGCGTCCCACAAGGAAGCAACTTGGGACCTTTGCTGTTTACTTTGTTCTTGAACGACGTTGCACTGATTCTCCCGCCACAGTTCCGTACGTTCTATGCCGATGATGTAAAAATGTACGCCGTAATACGCTCTGTTACTGACTGTATGCATCTCCAGAATCTAGTTAGTACCTTTGAGAACTGGTGCTCCACTAATTCTCTTACGATAAGTGTGCATAAATGTAGCGTCATCACATACCATCGCAACAAGAATCCAATTTTATTTGGTTATACTATGAATAATCAACTTCTCCTTCGTGCGCACAGTGTCCAGGATCTGGGGATTACCCTCGATGCTGGTCTTACATTCAAGCAGCACTATTCGGACATCATCGCTAGAGCAAATAGGCAGTTGGGATTTATGTTTAAAATTGCCGAAGAATTCCGTGATCCATTGTGTCTGAAAGCATTATATTGCGCGCTCGTTCGATCCATACTAGAATTTGGCATGATTGTATGGTGCCCATTTCATTCTGTTTGGATCACAAGACTGGAATCTGTCCAACGAAAATTCGTACGCTACGCCCTACGGTTTCTCCCATGGAATAACCCGGAAACTCTTCCTCCATATGCCGACCGGTGTCGACTGCTAGGCCTTGATACCCTCGAAAGCAGGCGCGTCATGGCACAGGCGACTTTCCCGCCAAAGTTTTGATTGGAGATATCGATAGTCCTGCAATACTGGGTCAACTGGGAATCTATGCTCCAGCACGAACTCTGCGCTCTAGAAGCTTCCTTCACCTGGACTTTCGTTCCGTCAACTATGGGATACATGATCCGATCCGATCTATGTCCGCGCGTTTCAACGAATTTTACTCACTCTACGACTTCAACGGCATCACATCATCTACATTCAGGAATCGAATTCAACATGAATTACTGGATCGAGATCAACGACCTTGAATCTCACTGGCTTCCTCTTTGATGCTGTATTATGAATAGTTTTGTATCCAGTTCTAGATTTTACCTTATTCTATAAGTCAATTTGTAAACTTTATACGTCCTGTTATGTTTTTAAAAGATGTGGGTTTTTACGCCTTCTCGAACTCGGCAAAATGTGGCTGGTTCAAGTAGGCTTTTCCCCATCATATATCATATACCATATACCATATATTACTTCATTAAGACTATAAAAGTCAGATGAAAAAGATTAATAAATACAAATACAAATCTACTAACGGCACAGCGCTCTACCAAGTAGAGTAAACTGAATGATCTGGTCGTATGCTCCCACTCAAGAAACTCTAACTCCACGGTAGCCGGGCAAACAGTGGAGAAGGTCGAAACCAAAGCCAGCCAACGTCGGACGGCGGACCGAGATCAACATAGAACATGGAGATCCAATTTGTTCAGGCAATGCACCAAACCTCGAATACTCAACTCAAACATGAAATCTGTTATGGGAATGGGAATTATACTTGGGCTCAATCTAAGGATGGAGATCCTTAACGTTGGCCCTATGTACCCTAAAAGGTGCTCAGAATACAAGAGTTGTTGTGTGAGAATTGGATCCCACTTAATGAATGCCACATGTACATGGGTGCTGAGAAAGAAACCAATCCTAGTGCCGTATAGCCTATGGATTGTGTAACTTTGATTAGCTAAGTAATAGAGATTTATTTTAGAACTTGTTTGGAAGAATCTTTCATTTTTCATAAAACAAATGGAGCTGTAACTCTAAAAAAGCAAAGTTGTTTTCAGTGTATCGCATCTTGGAGTAAAATAAGCTAAAATCTGCAACCAGACACCTGATAATACATCTCAGATCGTGTAAGGATTGAGAAGCGCCCATGCAGCAATCGTTGTGCATGAGCCGAAATGGCCTCCTTACAACTGTACAGAAACCCCCGCAGTTGATCCACGCATATTTCTTGCATGGGTAAGTTCAACGTCCATTGCATCCTCTCTACTAGTTGATTGGAGGTCGTATATATGCCGCTAACAAATAGCGTAGCATTTCAATGATTTTAGGAACGTGAGCATGATATGGCGAGCTTCATCTATCTATTCAGTATAGTCCGGGAAGTCTGCAATTCCGAACCTTCATTAAAAAAAAACCATGTTCAGACAACACATCTCTGATTTCAAAATACACCTGACTATTGCCCCAGTAAACCAATTTGAGCTTTATACTTAACTTGAACAAAAGCTTATACCTCTAGACGTACTTTAAAAATTTTGGTGTTATGAATTCAACAGTTTAGAGCCCATCAGCAAAATCTTTCCCAAAAAGAAAAACTAAAATTTCTACGGAAATAAGGTCCAGTATTTTTTTAAATTACATAAAGTTTGTGCTAAGTTCATTACTGGATTAATAAATTACAAATATTTATATTCTTTGCTTTCTCTAAACATTCTTTGCTATCATCCATTAAAATTCCAAATTTTTCATGCAATTATTCCCATTTTGGTTTTTTTTTTCGTTTCCTTGTTATTTTTTTTATCCCCCCCTCGTGTTTTCCAAGAGCTGTCGGACATAAAATAATTTTAATATTTGTATCGGCCTAATTAGCAGTTCATTTTTTTTAACTTGTTTTACATGGAGAAATACAAAAAAATATAAAGATTGAAAAACAGAATTTGACATTTTATAGTGTTGACCCGATTTTTTTACTCACTGATTTTGTCTACTCCTGATTTTATCATGTTTTCAACCCGATTTTGTCACCCCAAAAAAAATTGAAAATTTTATCCGTTCTTTTTATTGTCGTAAATAATAGCGCAAACAACAACGATTTTCATGAAATAAATTTTACCGCCTGTGGTTTATTATGGATGACTTCTGAGTACCTGTGAAGGATTCTGTAAGCATTTTCAACAAGCAATAACGGGTACTGTGCACGTATTTTGCCTTTTCAAGACACAAACTGATTGATAAAGCCTGTCCAAGTTAAATTTCGTAACTTTTCGTCAACTTTGAAAAAACCGTTTCAACTTGCCCCGGTGTACCTTACAATCCGGCGGAGATCAGACTATAAGCTAACGAGTTTTTTTTTGCCTTTATCGTATACTAAGTATACGTAAAAGCTATATGATCACTACGATACCAAACTTTTGATAGAAGGCTCGGAGACCCATAGTGTTAATATACCAAACGACTCAACCTTAGGAATCCTGTCCCATTGTTTGCTTTTGAAAATTGGCCTGCTTGGACTATGGGATCAGAAGTTATGGCGAAAATACTATTTTCTATGCGCAAAACACGCTAAAAAACACTCACTCATATTTCTTAGCATTTTTTGCACGAGAAAGGCACGAACACCGCTAGGTGGGTTCATCAGGTTTTTGTTTTACTTTTCGCGACGAAATTACATGTTTCCAGCTGTTTTTGGGAGCGCATGGAAACAAAATCAATGGACAAGATTTCCGAGGTGTGGGGCTATTTCTTACATTTTCACAATTTTGCAAAATAAAAAAGAGAGAGGCATCCCCACCGTTAGGTGAATTTATCAGGGTATTTTCTTATACATATCATTAAGCCCCTGCTTTGACAAAAAAGTATCAGAAATCTTAATAATAAATAAACTTTTTTTACGTGTATAAATAACATATTATATCACAATATGTTAAAAATATATGATAAAATATGGTATAAATGGTATGGTTCACTACCGTAATCTGGAAAAGTGACGTAACAGCCATTTCACAACATACATGTTTTCCATTTTTCTGTTAAAAAGCTCGATGAGTATAGTACTCGTTAACACCATTTTTGGAAAATGGCGTATACGTCACTTTTCCATATTACGGCAGTTCAGCTATAATTCACGTTTTATAGATGGAAACAGTATGAGCTACTAAATGTAAATGGTAGAATGATATAAAGGGAAAATTTTGTCGTACCTTATCCCTTATCTTTTAGTTTGAAGGTGTTGTTATTTTTTACCACTTATTCAATGGAAACATAATATGTAGCTTTTGTTGTTGTTTTGTATTTTATTGAAGCAATCCAATCAGTGTTCTATAAATAAATGGAAGAATGTATTGCTTAAGAAAGGATGATGAATTCCATATGGCAGAATTCCATATTGACCATACATTATAAATACAGGAAAAGAATCACCGAATTGAAAAAGTGTAGGGTATAATATGCATGAAAATACTTTTTTTTTCGTTTTAGGGTCTGTCTCATTTGGATAATTAAACTGAAATTAAACTTAAAAGTGACATTTCAATAATTATCGAATAACCCTGCTCGCAGAGCAAGATTACTTTTGACAGATATCGAATTATTTTGCATCGATGTCTTATTGGAATTGCTTGGTAGCACCAGCCATTCTTATGACCAGGATATTTGCTTATTTTCGAACTGTCACTTTTAAGTTTAATTCTCCAAATGAGGCAGACCCTTAATAAATATGTATATAGAGCATTAAGAAATAGTCAACTGACTGGAACAAGTAAAGTCGTGTTTACTTCAACGCAATTGAACATAGCCGCTAGATGGAAAAAATAATTCTGCCTTGAATTCTGTGGTCTGAAAAACAAACAAACACATAATGCAACACATACTGACAATTATGCAAAATAATGTTATTATTTTTGTATCACTTACTCGATGAGAATAAAAACAACAACACTGTAGATAGTTTTCGAATGATTTTTTGCCATGAGGTTTTTTATTTACGTGTACATATTACATTCGTAAATTAAGAGGATCTAGATCAAAAGAAATAATAAAGATTTGATTTCGTAAAATTGCATCAATTTCGTAAAAAAAAACACATGAAGTGAAAAGAGACAAAATACTTCATACCCTTTAATCTATGTGACCAATTCCCTGATTGAGCATCAAAAAACTTGCATGCGGCACTGTGTTGCGTTGATGATAGAAACAAAACGCTCGCTAACGGTGTAGATAAAGCACACGAGTAATGCAAAGCTTTCGTTTCGCTTCACTGCTATCTATGCAAAAGCTTCAATGTACATAACCGCTAACCGCTAACGTTAGATGAATAAGTTGGATAAGTTTGTGCTTGGGAAACGTTATCCAAATAAAATAGTGGTGAACTTTATGGTAGCCTACGATTGACTGAAATAAAAATTCCCCATACACGGTGTCTTTGTCCAAAGAGACTTATTTAAAAAAAAATCTGTTTCTCTGAAAAATCCACTATACAATAGTATAGGTTTTCCTCTTTCACGTAAGTGCAATTATAAAATGATCTATCGGGGGTCATTTTGCCATACATTTTTGGTGGAGGTGAGTTTGGTCTAGATCTCCCGATAGAACATTTTGATTCACCCTTAACATGAAGTAGGAGACTATACACTTTCGCGTAGTGTTTCAGAGAAACTGATTTTTATAAAATGTATTCGTGCATAAAGAATTTGAATTTTTTCAAACTAAAGAGATTATAAAGAAATCTGGGCGAAAGCAACGACTAGATATGAAATTTCCATGAAAGAGTACAAAACTTATTACTAATTAAAGTACAATAAGAAAATTATGTAGAGCTTATGGAATATAGAGACTGGAACCCAGCGGGACATCGCAGCAGAGGCAGACCCAGAGGCTCATGGCTCATGCTCATATGCCATCGCGTGCGGAAGGATTTTCTATCGACGAGTACTGTCTCCAAATTTCTAATATGACATCAGCATTTAGTCGAATAGGATTTTTATTGCACAGTTCTGTTTTCTCATTGCGTTGATGACCAACTTTGAGAATAGGTCGTAGGGAAGGTGGGGGTGGAAATGGAAAGAGTTAATAAAACGGCCAGGGGTCCCGTTTGAGCTAAAATGTTACAATTTTGATAAAACTTGCTTTTTCCATAAAATTATTGCCAGTTATCAATAAATCAATTGTTATCCAACATTTTCATTTCCAAAGGCACATTTTATAGTTAGTTGGCCTATGCATACAATTTATCAAATAATTTCAATGTTTTAAGTTTAATTTATTGACATGTCCATTTCACCCGCACACTTTTAAATCGAGATTTTTTTCAACCTGCGCACCTCGACTCGAAACGAGCAAACCTTGCAAACTGTCATACGAAAGAGCTGTCGAAAGAAGATGCGAAATGAGGCCCCTGATTTTCATTCAACCGTCTAAGACGAATTAAGTACTCTCCATTTAATTCCACCAATTATTGGTGGAATTGGTGGAATTAAATGGAGAGGATTCGTCTTAGACGGTTGAATACATTCCACTAAAAGAGCTTAATATATTTTTCTGATTTTCATTATTTAATAAAAACCCAACTTGATTCACCGAGTAGTGATACTGCCTTTCTCGTATTTAGCCAAGACACCAACCTTATATGACGCTTATATAGCTCGGTTCGATGTACCATTTTCTTTATAACTTTTGAACGCAACAGTCGATCTTTATCAAATTCAATAGTGATCAACTAGGCTTTGCCCTCAGTCGAATAAAACTTGTTGCGAGGAAATCGGTCAAGGATTACTATATGAAAAGTTGTCTTATGTTTTTCTTAGCTTTTGTGCACACACATACGCACACACATACACACACACATACACACACACACATACACACACACATACACACGGACAGACAGACATGTGCTCAGTTCGTTGAGCTGAGTCGATTGGTATATAACACTATGGGTCTCCGGGCCTTCTATAAAAAGTTCGTTCTTGGAGTGAAATGATAGCCTTTCGGTACAACTTTGTTGTACGAGAAAGGCAAAAAAAAACAAAAAAAATATCATTTTGCACTTACTTGATTTGAAGGCATTGTAGTACTTGAGTATAAGATTGAGGTCCTCAATAATACAATGATTTCCATATGAAAATGACGCGATTCCTTGGGTGAAGCCAGAGTAGACGCTACCGCGCGATGCAACGCGATGCGAGAGTGCAATTTGACAGTGAACGTACCCCCAGCCTATGTGCAAAAGAGAGGCTCGCTTTCACTAATAGATAGATTTTTACCTCCGCATGCTAGATCAAGTTATTATCCTATTGTACCGTTTCGTTTCAAATCCCGAACAGACTCATATTCCGAATGGAGATTTATCTGAAATATTCCGTTATTATCGCATAAATAAACAATTTTTTTTCGGCAGGCGAACAGA
Source organism: Armigeres subalbatus (assembly GCF_024139115.2). Taxonomy (NCBI): domain Eukaryota; kingdom Metazoa; phylum Arthropoda; class Insecta; order Diptera; family Culicidae; genus Armigeres; species Armigeres subalbatus. Next base: position 77,572,267 of record NC_085140.1, read on the forward strand.
TCAAGGACATTAGAATTGTCCAACAATGAAATAACATTGAAATATTGCATTAGAGTGCATTTAAGGGGGTGTTTTGAATTTGAATCGAAATGTTTGGAATTTGAGACAATTTTTACTATGTGCGTTTGGCATTTAAGGTCACTCCTGACAGAATCCAAGTTTCAAAGTGCTCGCATTTTCGGGGGCACACCACTCGATACGGAGGCGGCGGACAACTGTCATTTTTGTTGATTCAGCTTTGCCGCGTCGCAGCATGCGTGAAAAAATAAAAATGACAGTTGTGCGTTGCTTCCGTATCGAGTGGCGTGCCCCCGAAAACGCGAGCACTTTGAAACTTAGATTCTGTCAGGAGTGACCTTAAGTCCAAGTTTGATAGAATAAAATCATTCAGTATGGAGATGGGGGTTCTTCATTATTAACACATAAAAACCACAAGAAACAATTCAATGATCACTTTAACTTTTATTTTACTTTTATTATTTTCTTTTATTTTCTAATATTTTTTTTTCACAACCGTATTCAAACACGTCATTCTCGAAACTCAGTTCGCTCCTCCGGCTCAGTTCACGCTACCCACCAATTCGATACCGATACGCTCTCTCTTTTTCTCGCATTGCTGCTATCAAAACGAGCAGTCTCTCGATCATCGCACAATCTTTTCGACTCTTAACAGATACGTAGAATTAGGACTGTTCAATGACTCGATTGTTGTTGTTCGATTATTTATCATTTATCATTACTTATTCCTACATCATTCTTTTCCCCTACTCTGTATTATAATTTACTCACTATTACTACTGTAGAAATAAATTGAATATGTCGGAAAAAAAATATTTCGAAAAATTTCGTTTCAGGTAGTTCGAAACGAAATTCCGCGTAATTTCGCGGAATTTGAGCATGGCGAAATCTGTTTTCTTGATTTCGTTTCGTTTCGTAAAATTGCTAAAATTTCGCTAGCTTCTAACGAAACTTAACGGAATTCCGCCGAATTTCGAAACAAATTTAAACTTAAACCAGATTTTATATTATCAAAAATTTTGGCTGCGCCGCTGAACTAAATCGTTAAGTTGTTTTCATTTAAGGTTAGGGGCCGTACACTTATTACGCAAGCAATTTTTCTGGGTTTTTCGACCCCTCCTGCCATGTAAGATTTTTCCCATACAAATGAATTTTTATTTATATGGCGTGTAAGAAAACAACAGACCCCCCTCCTCCCAAAAGTGCTTACGTAATATGTGTACGGCCCCTTATACATTTTTTTCTATTAACGCTTACTACATAACCCCATTCTTGGTCGACAAATATGTAAGTAGTTTTCTTGAATAAAACGTCTTCAGTGTTTCCAAGATTCAAATTCAAATTTGGGGATATTTTTTTTTACTATTTGCACAATATGAATGTGGAATCGATCGTGGGACGGCGGCAGCTAGTCCGGGAGAACGCGAAGTGAAAAAAACCTAACTCGCGTAGCAGAAATTTGTTTAACCAGTGTGCTCGATCGTGTTGATGCTGATCATGGAGAACATGTTGGAGAACGCGAAGTGATTAAACTAATGCCTGCATCGAAGAGCACAAAATTATTTAGTGCGGAATCGACAGTGTTGTAATAGAGGTGTGCGCCGGTTCGATATTCGTCGTCGGCGGCGTTTGTCAGAATTTTGATCGGCGGCGGCGACGTTTTCGGCGTCACACCGAAAGCCTTTTTAGCCGGCGGCGGCGGCGTGAATCGGCGTGGCGATTTTTTTATTATGTTTCTCAAGAAATTTTTTTAAGTTTTTCCTAAATCTGGAAATTATTTTCGAATTTTCCACGGGAACTACTTTGAGGTTTCGAGAAATCTAAGAAGAAATCCAAGAGAAGCTCTTTAGAATTTCTAAATAAAATTGCTTGAAATTTCAACATAAAATTCGTCGCAGAGAGAGAGAGAAACTTCAGAATTTCTTGTAGAGATTATGTTGAGCATTCTTCGAAATTTACACAGACAATTCTTCATAATTGTAGGAGAGGCTGGTAGAATGGATGTTTTAAACGTTGGCTTTCTCAGTGTAGAATAATTAAGACAACTAGTTTGACATGGCCAATAATAAAACAGAGAGAGAGAGAGACTCTAAGACTCTAAGAAGTTTTCAAGGAAATTCTCTGGAATATTCACGAGAAGTTCTCCGGAACGTTAAAGGGAAACTTCTTAAGAATTTTGTGCGAAGGATTGCTCAAAATGTAGATTTCAATAAAAAAATCTTTGGATTTTAACAGAAAATAGTTCGAAATTTTTTTGGACTTCTACAGGAATTTTTTTGTAAAATAGACGTTCGATAACTGGAAGTCATTCAACTTCAATGCTAAGGCAAGTCGATAGTTACAACAGTTTTGCAGTTATCGCAGTTATAACTTTTAAACGCAGTGGCCGATCGTTATAAAATTCAATAGTGATCAACAAGGCTTTGTACCCTGTGGAATGAAACTTGTTGCGAGAAAATCGGTTAAGGATTACTATACGAAAAGTTGTCTATTGTTTTTATAGCTTTTGTGCACACACATACACAAACATACACACCACATACATACACACGGACAGACAGACATGGGCTGGAAAAAAAACATTTAACCGAATAGATCATTTGACCGAATGCCGTTTGATAGGAATGGTCATTGGTCATTTGGCCCGGAAATGTCCTTTCTGCAAATCTATCCTTTCTCCAAACGGCATTTAATGTCAAATCACCTATTCAGCTAAACGCCATTTTGGCAAAATGATAAATTCACGGCACTTTTCAAAGAAGGTTGCAGAAAGGACATTTTTGGGCCAAATGGCTCTTTCTGCCAAATGACAACCCAGACGACCCCACATCGTATAAGAATGCACGTTTAAAATCGTTGGCCGATCCAAATTTTATCAAAATCGCATTGTGGTGCACAGATAGTAAGTTTATATCCGACACTGTAGGCTATTTTACGAGTTTATTTCAGTTTCATTTGTTGACATCCCATATTCTAGCAAACAAACTCAAATGAAATCGGATTATCTGTCAAGCAGAGCTTGTCATCACAAACTATATCGCAATGTATAACAAACAAACTCGCTTAAAAATCGTGGCATTACCGTGCACGGTCGGATAAGAAATATACATATATCGCCTTTACTTGTGTACGAAAAAAGCGTTTTCGCGACTGGTATATGATTAGTTTGTGCACTTAGGCATCGCATAACAGAAAAACAATTCTGGGAATTCTTACCGGAAGACGTTTTTGATCAGATGATCTATTCGGTTGAATGACTTTTTCGGCCGAATGGCATTTTTAGCCAAATGACCTGTTAGGGCAAACAACTTTTTACAAGTCCGGTCAAATATTCCTTTTCGGTGTACGTCGATTTTGGCCAAACCAGTATTAACCTGATAACAGTTTCCTTTAAACTTACAGTTTTTCTAAATGGTACTTAGCTGGATGTTTTTGGTCTTAAGGCCAGTATCGACTTGAAAGTAAAGAGGCTACGGATTTTTGTTCAATGGTCAATTGACAAAAAGTCCATTTGGATAAACGAGCGGTTATTTTTGACAATATTACCCGTTCAGTCAAATGGCCCATTCTGTCAAAATTCCTTTTCGGCTAAACAGCATTTTCGGCCAACGATCGTTTCGGCCAGACGACCTGTTAGGGTAAACGGCTTTTCGGCCAAATTACCAGTTTACCGCCCAAGAATTTCTTATTGAAATTTTCTGCAAAAATCCAAAAAATCCTTCAAAATTCTAAGCAACTTATCCGTTGTTTTAAAGTTGACTAGGCCAAACTAGCTATCTAGTGATGAACTAAACCCTGCAAAAATCACAAAAATCACTCAACAGAAACTCGATTGGAACTTTCTATGGATATTCTGAATATTTTCCTGCAGAAATTTGGAACAGCTTCCCATGAAAACTCTGAAGAGATTCTCATGTAAATTCCAAACAATTTTCCTTGGTAAATCCAAGGAGTTCCTCTTGGTAATTCCAAAGAGATCTCGAAAATTGTAATTCATGTCTAAAATCCGAAAATAATTTCCAAATAAATATTTTGGAAAAACTTGAAGAATTTTCTGGAAGTTCATAAAATGTTTGAGGTGAAAAAAAATTCTCCCTTTAATGTCTTGAAAATATCCATTATGTCCAATTCAGCCGAACGACACTTTCGACCGAATATCCATTTCGGTTATTAAGCTTTTCGACGTTTTATTCAGTCAAAGAAACTGTTCGACCAAATAACCTTATGCTAGATACCTTAGCAAAGTCTGAAAGCATCATGAGAGCATATAAAAAACATATTTTGATTTTGAGTTGATGATGACAAAAAGATTTATAATTTGTTTTCAAATATGAATCATCATGATTGAGTACATATTCTTATCTCATTTTGCTGTATATAACTAAATATAATGGTAGGACATCAAAATATGTACTTATTTTGTTATCAGAAACCAATATCAAAATTAGTTTTGGATATCAAACTAAGTAAACATAATCGAAGATTTCACAACATTAAGTTATCGAATTGCTCTCAAGGTTGCTTCTACCAAATAGTCTTTTCGTTTCGGTTAAACTACATATTCGGCCAAACAACGTTCAGCCTTGTGGTCTTCGGCCAAATGGCTGTCTGCCGAACGACTCTTCAAATTCAATTTCAATGATATGTTTTTTATTTCAGCGGGAAATTCTTCGCAATTTTTACACGAAATTTTAGCCTAGTTTTTTTTACGCAGAGCTTTCCGAAATTTTATCAAGAAATTGTATGGAATTTTCATGAAAATCATTGACATCTTCACGAAAAATTCTCTGGAGTTTCAACGTGATGTTGCTGAGATCTATCAGTAAATTATACGGAACTTCCACTGAATCTTCTGAATTTGCACAGAAAGTTTTGCGGAATTCTTCAAATTTTAATCGGCGTGAAAAATTATAGATCAGCGGCGTGGAAAATTTAAAACCGGCGGTGCGCCGATGCAAACATGTCGGAAGCACATTGATCTTGCGTTAGTTTTATTTGAAACACAGGTTTCGTCTTCTTGTTTTCAAAATAACTTCGTTTACAATAGATATTTAGTCGCTTACCAAACCCAAACAGCACAAATCAAGCGAATCAGGTTGCAGCAACTCATTTGTGACTGAATCCGGTCATATATAAGTTACTATCATCTATTTGTAACATGTGTGCTGCTCGGGAAGGGCTTCCGCTTCACATGAATTACCTTCTCAACTAACCAACGATTCCTCTCCCGAAGCTCTCACGGAGATGCAGAGCATTCCTCGGTCTCTTATAACAAAGAGTGTTAAACTAATTTTCCGCTCCTAATCCTAAATTGACAGTAAGGAGCATCGTTAGGTTCGCGGAGACGAGCCAGCCTCGGGCTGAAAGTCTCCTTAATAAAGACACAAAAAAAAAGCATCGTTAGGTATTGGTCATGAATTGGAAACTCTGAAGCAAGTATACAATAAGAATAACTTTTTTAATTGATAATTAATAAATTAATAATTTAATTACATTTCCCAAGAATATTATTTAATTGGTGAGCTGTGCTTATTTGATGTTTCTCGGCCAATTATGATTAGCAACTACGATGTGTACAGTTAATCAAGCTATGCTCTTCTTTGACTATTTGCACAAAATGTAAGGAACATTGCAGATTTGTGGGCATCCAGAACGGGTTGAAAGATCATTAAAATTGCTCATACTGACCATAACAGCTGTTCTCATATGCCAAGGACACACAGACAATAGCTCAATTCGTCCAGCTGATTGTATATAAGGCTATGGATCTGTGAAATTCAATCTGAAATACATATCTTTATGCATTTTAGAAAGGTGCACAAGATTCTTCTAATGAGAAAAAGTATGTTATATATATGTGGACGAATAAGAAGGAATAAGTTTTGGCTGTTGCACCCTTTTCAAATGTTGGTCTAGTAATACCAATTCTCTATCTGCGTATACGCCTGGCAGATGTGGATACATAATTGAGTATCCCACTAAATAAAAAAAATAAATCTAAGCATTCATTTTCAAATTTTTACTTAGCTCAATACTATAAAACCACGCTGACAAGGCAATATGTAGTATGCTTCAGCATAATTACATAATTCTTAAGTGAACTAAGGTTTTAAACGAAATTTGAATCCGTATATGAAAAATTTCAAAAATGCTGGGGTATTGCCTTATCGTCGATTTATCACAGACTGCCTCTTCTGTTATTATAACTCTATTGGTCGCAAAACAGTTATTTGACTTCGAAAAAGTGAAATCAGAATTACGTACATAATGTAAAACCAATTTATTAAAAATTCCGCGGAAAAAAATTAAAATTTCGTTTCGTTTCGAAAAATTTCGAAAGAAATAAACTTGATTTCGTATCGTTTCGAAGACTCAAAAGTAAATCCATATTTCGTTTCGTTTCGATCCGAATCAACATAGACATTTCAAATTTCGTTTCGTTTCGTTTCGTTAGGAAAAAGTGTGTTATCGCATACCCTTACTCCACAGACTTCTTTGTTATATTATATTCTCCTTAGGATATGTGAACACAATTTGGTTGAAATCAATCCTGGAGGTTGGGAGTTACACTGAATTGCCCATTTTTTAAAGACAACCCCTCCCCCTTGACCTCCCCCTTTTTCAATGACCATCCCACTCCCTTTTCCTTCGGATAGAGAATGAGTATACAAAATTTTGATGGAATCGGTCCAGGGGTTCAGAGGTTACACTGAATTGCCCGTTTTCTGAACAATACCCCTCCCTCCATTCCTCCTCATTCACAAATTACCCTCACATAATCGGCTCCTCATAGTGAATATGTGTACAAAATTTGCTTGAAATCGATCGTGAGAGTTGAAAGTTTCCCAGAATTGATCGTTTTCTAAACAAAACCCCTCCCGAAACCACACCCACTTCCCCTGAGGATAGAGAATGTGTGATGTACCAAATTTGGTTGAAATCAGCCAAGTGGTTCAGAAGTATTTAGCGAACAAAACATACATACATAGATTGGTTTTTATATCTATATATATAAAAATCAATCTATGTATGTATGTTCGCTAACTACTTCTGAACCACTTGGCCGAATTCAACCAAATTTGGTACACACGTTCTCTATCCTCAGGGAAGTTGACAAAGGGGTGGAGGGTCATTTAGAAAAGGGGAGGGTTTTGTTTAGAAAACGAACAATTATGTGTAACTTGCATCTCCTAGGACCGATTTCAATCAAATTTTGTACACATATTCAATATAAGGAGACAACCATATGAGAGTGTAATCTTTGAAAGGGGAGGGGTCTGGAGGAGGGGTATGGTTCAGAAAACGGGTAATTCAGAGTAAATTCTGAACCCTGCACTGATTTCAACCAAATTTGATACAAACATTCTCTACCCTAAACAAAAGATAACAAAGCGGGTGGGGCGGTCATTGTAAAAAAAGGGAGGGTATGGGGAGGGGTTGTCTTTATAAAACGAGCAATTCAGTGTAACTCCCAACCCCAGTACCCATATCAACCAAATTTTGTACACATATTCACTAAGAGTAGTCGATCATATGGAAGTGTAATTTGGGAAAGAGGGAGGGGCTGGGGGAGGGTATTGTTCAGAAAACAAGCAATTCAGTGTATCTTTTGAACCCCTGCACCGATATCATCCAAATTTGGTACACACATTCTCTATCCTAAGGAGAAAATAACAAAGGGTGGTATGATCATTGGGAAAAAGGGAGGGTAAGGGGAAGGGTTGTATTTAGAAAAGAGCAGTTCAGGGTAACACCTAACTCCCAGGACCGATTTCAACCAAAATTGGTGTACACATTTTCTATCCCAAGGAGAAGATAACATAGGAGGCGGGAGGGTCATTGGGGAAAAAGGGAAGTTATGGGGAAGGGGTTGTCTTTAAAAAATGAGCAATTCAGTGTAACTCCCAGGATAAATTACAACCAGATTTGGTACACTTATTCTCTATTTTTGGAAGATGTTTATTGAAAAGGTAGAAGGGCCAAACAAATATATAAAAATAGATTGATACAAAGGAACAATTCTATGAGCGGTAGATCTACCTCTGTGGGTTTTGTGCTACAGCATTGGACATTTTAATTGAATAATTTACTTTTCAGTCCCTAGCAAAGCCGAATACATATAGCTATTAGCTATCTATATATCTCGGATACTTATTCAACGTATGTGACGTATGTGATTTTGTAAACAAAAATTTAAACGTTGATTTCTGCAATCTGATAGCACTCCCACGCAAACCATCGCCACATACAGGTAGGGGAGGTTTCGGCTACATGTTCGTTGTGTTGGTTTGCGTAGGAGTGCCATCATATTTGACAAATCGACGTATGCATCTTTGTTTACAAAATCACATACGTCCTTTGAATAAGTACCGAGATATATAAACTCAATGTTTGTATGTTTGTGTGTATGCTCCAGCCTAACTTCTGAACCCATTATTGTATTGTTTAGTTATCGATCAATTTAACCATTTATCGAAATTATGGTTGCCCAGTGACAAGCAATGATTAATGTGTTTCCTTCTGGATGGTGAATGTGATCCCTTCTTTAAAAATAGACGTTTGCCCGGAATAAGGCATCGGTGGATGTTTTTCCTTCTTTAGAAATAAACGTTTGCCCGGAATATGGCGATTATGGGTTTGCTCCCTTCTTCAAAACCAGTCAATGTTTTCAAATGAAATCTGCCTTCTTCTGATCAAATGATGAAGTATCGATAAGAAAACGCAATTATCCTGTTGACCAATTGGTTTATTCATTTTCCGATTGTGAAAAAAAAACTGCGAATCAAACTGGCAATTCCGAGCAAGGCCGGGTACATAAAGCTAGTAGAATATAAATATAGATAGAAGATAGATAGATTGTCTATATTAACGAGGTTTTCGGCCTACGGCCGGTTCACTTCGTAATCATCTAAATCATTTCTGTAAATGATTTGAAACTGTACCATCAGCCTTGACGCAGATGACCACTAGATTCCTTCTTAAAAATTATGAACAACCTTAAAAATTAGGGTCCCTCCATTATTTTTTTTTTAAATAAAATTTTAAATAACGTAAATGCATTGTTTTACCAAGAAATCAGCATTTTTGTTTGTTTCATATTCATATATGGCCGGGGCTCTGCCAAATCGCACCAAGCGCCAACAAAAAATTACTCATTTTTCTGCCCAAGCTTTTGCTTAGCAGATTTAATTGATTAAAAATTGTATTGGATTTCCCACTACCCCATAACTAAGGATATCCTACAACAAATGTGTGGTTGCATTGATATGAAATTATTTCCGTTTTACTTGTAATGTACGATCAAAAATTTTCAAATCAGTCAATACGCCGCTTGGTGCGTTTTGGCGGAACCCCGACCATATGATTCAGGTAAGAGAGATTCAGTAAACTACACATCGTATAACAAACTGCATACGAAATCGCATTTGCGTTCGTAAAAGTAAAAGATATCATTGGATATCATACTTTATCAGGTTATTGTAAACTTTGTATAGATTTTACTGAAATTTGTATTATATTTTATGAATTGTCGGTCATATATCATAAATTCGAAATATAATACACCATGCGCTCGCTTTTCCATCCTACAAAGCCAAAACTGCAACTTGGTCGTCTGTGTATGTGTTTGTGGGTGGCGAAGGTGAGCTTCCGCTAGCTTGAATGTCAAGTTCAAAACTTTCCCAACCGTACATAAATGATTTTCCATTCTTATCATTCTCTCGCACTCCGCCCTCAGATGCAGTTCTCTCCGGTGAAGTCTCGATTATCTCTCGCCATTCCCGCACTCTGAGCAAGGACATCTGTTTATGTTGACATGCTTTCGCCTGGTTCTTCACGTGGAAATTTTATCAAAACAGAGCAACAGACCCACGCCACCAGCCATCAGGTGGTGTTCTGAGTGTGGCGTCACCGGAGATAACGGGGAGAAAAGTCCAATTTTGCGCTGGGGAGAGAACATGACAGCAGCGGTGAGCATCCTTCTAATATGGATAAAGGAACCCCGTTTCAGTCCAGTGGGTCCTTCTGCTCGAGCATACTGCAGTGGATTCTTGCCGAGTGCGGACGCGTTCGTTCGGGTTTCCTCTTTCCGTCACGCTTCCCAAAACTAGCCCTAGAAAGTAGCACAGAAAGTTTCTGCACTACCCAACCCCCGCTGCGTTCCACAACCCACGGCGGATCACTTTCCCCCCGCGCAGCATCCCGTTCTGTGAGCGTACGAGCTGGGAATAATCGAGACAGCCCTTAATCATCGCGTGAGGTGTGCTTTAGTGGATTTAAATTTTCATTTGGTGAATTTTTGACGGCGGTCGGTCGTGCGTGAAATTTTGTTCGCCTCATCGGGGTGCCGTCGGGTGTCGCGTAATTTGACGTATTCTTTTTTTTCAGCAGCCGCGGGGCGCTGTGGTGTTGAAAAGTGAACCGAGGAATAACTTTGTAAAGCAGGGTAAATGATTTTGGTTGGGTCCATTTGGATTTTTAAAGAGTATCATTAAAATGAATGGATTAATTTTACAATAAACATAGATTGTATATAGAGCAAATCATAAGTGTTCCTAGAAACGATTTATATACAGCCCAATATATGTTCTATACTATTTCTTGATAATAAATAATGATACTGGTTGGACGTACGGATAGAAGTCATGAATTTCATAAAATTTATTTAAACAATATTTAGTTAATCTAGTGCCTAGTGCTATGAAAATACAGCTGGAATATTCATTTAGAAATCTCCCGTTTTATGTATCATTTCATTTTAATTTTTTTTGTGACATTTCTTTGAGGTTCAAAGAAACCAAAAAATCAAATTTCGTCACTTAAACTATTCAGAATTATTTGGTGATTTGTTCTGAATAAGTTGTATGAAGTTTTACAAAACAGCATATCTTTAATATAAATAACAAAACAATTAATGACTTGCTTGTTATTGTTTGTCATTATTCATCATCCGTCTACTTTATAGTCACTTTACAATAGTCCGGCGCAGACACAACTTAACATAGTGCTGGATGAAAACTTAGTTTTTGACATACACACAAACCGGTATTAACTAGATTGCACCAGCATCGGGATTTCAAGCTTAACTCAAAACGTGAACCGTGACGAACGATCATAATCAGAGGATAAGAAGAATGATTTACTGTCATAAGACGAGTTTGTATAACCCCATTTAAGTCCACCACTGATTTGTACCTTGACAGATACGTATTTCGAAGTTAACAGTAAGGTCGTCTTCAGTATCTCGTACGTGATTCGACGAGATGTCGAGTCAAGTACAAGACATTGAAGACGTCCTTACTGTTGAGGTCGAAATACGTATCTGTCAAGGTACAAATAAGTGGTGGAATTAAATGAAATTGTACAAACTCGTCCTATGGCGAAGTTAACCTGAAGCTCGTCAAATAATCGTAAATTTAATTAATATACAAAGTTGACGGGAAAGAGTTTATTCAGCGAGTTGGGCGGCAGTGGATTTATGGAAGAAGGCTGTCTGTATTACACTGAAGTCGGTTTTTACTCGGGGGATACGCTCCGTGCAAATCAAGAAGGGGTAACTCCCACAAGCCAATAAAAATAGCCACGTATTAAAAAAACGCGTAAAAAGCGACCCCAGTGCACGCACAGTTCGATTTAGTCAGAGAGACATAAAGTGTTGGCACTACTACAGCTCCAGCAACCTGTATTCTACTCAGTGACTGAGTAAAATTGTATTGTCGTCTCTTTTTCTCTTACGGAAATCTTATTCTTTTTCGTAAAAAGTGAAACTACTCAAATTTTGAGTTATTCCACTTTTTGCCAAAAATTAGTAAGATTTCCATGAAAAAAAGAGTCGGAAATACAATTTTACTCAGTTTCTGAGTAGATGGAAACGGTCGTGTATTTCACGACTCATGACCAGTCGGAGGTCACTTTTATCCTCTTACTTACAATAAGCCCCACCTGTTTATGCTACCATTACACAGAAAAATATAATGAAAAATAAACAGAGCGTAAAACTTGACATGCGGAATTACGGGAATTACGCTAATAATGGCGTTCCATTTATGTGCATGATTTTTCGCGTAATTTTTCAGTGGATTTTTTTAGCTGTGTATACTATAGGACAAAAACAAAGCTGGTGTTTCTAAGAGATATCGTCAGTATATTTGTGGTAAAATCAAATTTCAAATAGTGATGAATCGTTGGTTTTCGCTAACTAAATAATGCTTCAATGCGAACGATAGAAAAAAAGGCTACAAATATCATTAGGATTTGTATACACAATTTGATTTTCCTAGAAAGGGAACGTAAGTTTGCCTTTATTGGTGCTTCATACTGGGATTAGGTCGTTTACTAGATATGTGCTAGCGCTAATGAGGTACCTACCTGGATACCTGGTTGGCTACAGCGTCGATACGCCTATGCCTGGCGTATTTTAGAGCTCCATAATCGTCTTGGGCGATGTTCCTCCAGTTTCTCCAAACGTTCAGGGTCCCCAGGTCTGATTCCACCGCGTGCAGCTAGCGTGTTCGTGGCCTTCCACGAAGTCGCCGGCCCCTATCTGGTTCTCTGTGGAAATTTTTTTTTTCACTATTCTTTCTTCTGCCGTCTGCCGTATTTTATACGATTCACAATATTTTCTTCTTTGTATACTTGATTTATGATTCATGCGTCTGCGCCACACACCATTTTCTAGTTTAGTCTAGTACGCAGCACTTTTCGCTCGAAAACCCCGAAAGCTCTCCGGTCCGCCTCTTTTAATGTCCATAAAGGGCCACTGGTAGAATCAGAGTTTTGTATAGAGCAAATTTGCGGGACCTAAGCTGGCTACGTAATCCGTAAAAGCCCCTATTCGCTGCAGCAATACGTCTTTTCACTTCACGGAAAACGACATTGTCACATGTCACAAGCGTTCCAAGGTAAACAAATTTTTCAACAACTTCAAACACATCCCCATCAAGCATTACTTCTGCATCAACACCACTAGGTCTTCCCCTATCTCTACCTGCTACCATGTACTTTGTCTTGGTAGAGTTAATGGTTAAGTCTATCCTCGCCGTCTTTCTCTTCAGTGAGACAAAACCCTCCACTACTGCTCTGCGATCGATTCCAATAAGGTCGATGTCATCCGCAAAGCCCAGGAACATATACGACCGTGTGATGATAGTGCCGTTCCTCTGCCCGCCAGATCTCTTAATAGCGCCTTCGACTTCGAGTGCAATGTTAAACAATAAATTCGAAAGTGCATCATCCTGCTTCAATTCGTCTAAGGTCACAAACGAGGTTGACACTTCATCTGCAATCCGAATACTTGATTTTGAGCCATCCAGCGTTGCACGTATCAGTCTAATCAGTTTCGTCGGAAAACCATGTTCGGACATTATCTGCCACAGCTCATTTCTTTTCACTGAATCGTACGCTGCTTTGAAATCAATGAACAGATGTTGAGTCTGCAAGTTGTACTCCCGGAATTTATCAAGGATCATCCGCAGGCTAAACATCTGATCCGTTGTTGATCGGCACTCATGAAAACCTGTCTGGTATTCGCCAGCCGGCAGGCAGTTCTTCATCCTCCCATATTTTCTGGATAATGTGATGGATTGATTGATGCAGCTGCTCACTTTTGTGTTTGAGAAGGTCGACCAGGATCTCGTCCTTCCCAGCAGCTTTAATGTTTTCAGCTCGTTTGAAGCCTTCTTTACCTCGTCCAGCGTTGGTGGTTTCCCAGCTTGACCGTCGCTGACTATGTCCAGTCCATCCTGCTCCTTAATACACCCTTCATTTTCACCGTGCAACAAATCCTCGAAGTGCTCCATCCACCCGGCGGTCACCACAGTCTGTTAGAAAATTCCCCTCTCGGTCATTGCACATGGCGGGCACTGGCGCAGCCTTATGCCGCGCGCTATTGACAATTGCGTAAAACCTCCGCATATCGTTTCTATCCATGTTCTCCTGCGCTTCAGCTATCACACTATCTTCGTGTTGCCTTTTTCTTCTGCGGTGGATTCGTTTCTCTTCTACCCTTGCTACACTGTACCGCACTCTGTTGGAACGGGTACGAGCCACTAGCAAATGAGGGTACTGTTTATTTCGATAAAATTTACTTCCAGTTGGCAACAGCAGTGGGACCCACGATGGTTTTGAAAATCCTTTGATTTGAAAAAATGATAATGACGCCCCACTCTAATACACAATCTTGCTTGACTTTTCGAAAAACGGTTTTCGCTGTCATAAGCATGCATGTCTTTGATATATTTTTGAGACGCCGAGTCACTAGGCCGAACGGTCATTTGGCCGAAATATAAGAATGAAGTGAGATATGAGAGGTGAGAATATGAGAAGTGGGGAGTGAGAAGTGAGAAATGCGTAGCGAGTAGTGAAAAGTAAGAGAAATTAGTTGATAGTGAAAAGTGGGTAGTGAGAAATGAGAAGTAAAGAGTAAGAAAGAAGTTAGGAATTAGAAGTAAGAAATAAGAAGTGGGGAATGAAAAGCGAGCAGAGAAAAATGAGAAGTAAGATAGGAAATGTGAGAAGTAAGTAGTGAAGTAAATTGGAAATGAGTGTGAATTGAGAAGTAAAAAGAATAACGTGAAAAGTGAGACATTAGAAATGAGAAGAGAGAAGTGGGAAAAGAGAAGTAAATAGTGAGAAACAAGAAATGAGAAGTGATATAAGGGAAAAGAAAAGTGAGAAAGAGGGAAGTGAGAAACAGAGAAAACGAAAGAAAAAAAATAAAATAAAGGAAGAAAAGAAAAATAAGAAGAAGAAGAAATAAGAAAAAAGGAAGCAGGAATAAGCAGATGGGAATAATGTAGAGAGAAGAAAGAAAAAGGAAGTAGGAAAAAGAAGAAGGATGAAGGAAGCAGGAAAAAGGAACATGGAAGAGAAAAGAAGGAAAAAGGAACAAGGATGAGAAAATAAGGAAGACGGTAAACGAAGGAAGGGAAGGAATAAGAGAGAAGGGAAAAGAAGGAACAAGGTTAAAGAAAGAAAAAGAAACAAGGTTGTGGGAAGAAGAAAATGGGAGAAGGAAGAAAGAAGAAGAAAGAAAAAATAAGGGAGAAAGAAGAAAAAAGAAGAAAAAAGAAGAAGAATGAATGAAAAAGGAAAAAAGGAAGAAAGAAGAAAGAAAAACGAAGAAGAAAGAAGGAAGTAGTAGGAAAAAACATCAAAGATAAAGGAAGAAGAAGGAACAAGGATGAAGGAAGATGAAAATGGAAAAAAAGAAGGGAGAAGGAAGAAAGAAGAAGGAAGAAAGAAGAAGAAAGAAGGAAAAAGGATAAAGAAAGAAGAAGGAATAAGGGAGAGGGAAAAAGGAAGAAGGAAGAAAGAGGAAGGGCAAAGAAAGACAGAAGAGAAAGAAGGAAGTTGGAAGCAAAGAAGGAAAAAAAAGAAGGAAAAAAAAAGTTGAAGAAAGAGAAAAGAAGCCAGGATGGTAAAGGAAGAATAGTGAAAGAAGAAAGAAGTAAGAAAGAGTGAAGACCTTTCTCGACCTTCGTCGAGCCCATGGGCTGAGAGCTACGTGTAAAATAGAAAAAAATCTGCGTCCATTCTATGAAAATCGGATTATTTCGAGCAAAGATATGCTTATATGAATTTCGACAAAATGTTTCCTTTTACAATCTTCTTGACATATCCCTGCTTCATTTTTACCCAGTCATATATTTTAAGGAAAGCATTCTTGGAGGTTTATTAAACTGAAGTTTCGTCTACACAAAAAGAAAATATCATTCCCATCGTTCGGTAAATTAAAATAACGTAACTGGAATTTTCAATACAATACTTTACCGAATCTCGTCTCTTTCTTTGGTTCATGCTTGGATCAAACAACACAAAATTTGAGTTGGTTTTGATCTGGCATATCTTTCATTCCATATCTTTCAAATTTAGGTTATTTGAACCTATGAGAATTATGTTAAAACTATCCAATGTTATGGAAATGCTAATATCATCGTCCAAAGTTAGACGTACATGTTCATGATAGAACTAGAGGCGAAGATAGAGATAAGATAGTAACGTTCGGATACGGCAGGCATGTTATATAGAAGTGAATTTGAAAGCAAGCGGAGGGCACTTTTTGTGATGATATTAATCTCACGACCTTCCTTCTGCCAAACTCCCGAACGAAGAGGGTGGGAAGAGTATCAGTATCAAAAAAGTATTTGAACCATAATTTATAAGGTGATAGTCCAATCTGGACAATTTTCAATAGAAAACAATGGAACATGATTCTGAGTCCAATGCAATTTGTTGCGAGTTGGCCCCAACTTCCAAGCCCGTAGTACGATCCTAGAATACACTACTAGGTACTACAATCTGCCAAGTTTGTGGAAGAGAAGAAAGTGGGGGTGAAAAATTTGTTTCGAGTGCAAAGCCAAAACAAACCCGCTGGCTCGGCCATACTAAAATCCTAGATTGCTGAATCGTGAATATGGCAGATTGGAACACCTAGTGGTGTATTCATCTTGGTCCGATCTGCCAAATTTCCAATAGAAAACAATTGGACAGGATTCCGCGTTGAATGCAACTTATTGCGAGTAAATCGGTTGAGGGTAAGTGCATTAAAAATGAGCTAGACTTTTTTCACGCACTTTTTTATAACAAAAAGTATTTTGACCATAATATCTGAGCCCATAATCCGATCTGCTATTTTTTTTTCAATAGGAGACAATGGGACAGGATTCTCTGACAAATGCAACTTGTTGCGAGTGAATCGGATGAGGATGAGTACTAAAAAAGTGAGCTATACTTTTTTACACCCTTTTTCATAAAAAAAATGTATTTTAGCCATAACCACCAAGCCCATAGTCAGATATGCCAAATTTTGAATAGGAAACAATGGGACAGGATCCTACGTCGAATGAAACTTGTTGCGAGTAAATCGGTTGAGTATAAGTGCATTAAAAGTGAGATAGGCCTTTTTACGCACTTTATTATAACAAAAAGTATTTTGACCATTATTTCTGAGCCCATAGTCCGATCAGCCAAATTTCAAAAGGAAACAATAGGACAGGGTTCCGCGTCGCAAGTGAATCGGTTGAAGATAAGTACCAAACATTTGAGCTAAACTTTTTGCACTTTTGGTGCACACACGCACACAGACACAGATATCATCTCAATTTGACGAGATGAGTCGATTGGTATATAACACTATGGGTCTTAGGACCTTCTATAAAAAGTTTGGTTATGGAGCTTATAGCCTTTACGTATACTTTGTATACGAGAACGAGAGGGGTTCAAATGATAAAGCATGAAAGCTACCATTGCCGGCCACGCCCATCTTCTCCGTTACTAGGGAGGGAAATGATGATATGACATCTACTTAACGAGAGGCCAGCGAGTCATCGACGCCTTCATAGATGCCAAGGAGCCAATGATGGTTGATCGGGTACATAGTTTAGGAGTATCATTATAAACAAATGATATAAAGATTGTGGGAAGACGTTGACTTTGCTAAGACATTAATGTCATTCCTTTTTGCTTCGTTATGATTTTCCTTGGATGGGACGAAGGTATTAGCCTTCCCCTGGATGACAAGCCTAGGTTTAAGTGCCTTGGCTCGCTCTCTAAAATGAAAAGAGTAGAAATAAAATTGATGCGCTCCTTCCACCACTTACATTTTTCTAGTGTAAATCATTAAATCACTAAAATAAAATATAAAAGGTAATAACATAATGTGCCTTTAATTATCCCATTGTCCATAATCGTTCGAGCTCATGATTGTTTTCTTATGCACTGAAGAAAATACGTATGAAGGAAGGGCCGCCTTCACACATATTAATCATGTCCATAGACCAATATATTGTCCCACAGATGCTAGTTTACCGTATGGTTCCAATTTCTAATCAGTGATAGTTATGCTATTTATTTATTCGTATCTGTATAGGAAATTCAAAAATATTCAAAGTATTCACGATAAGTATATGAGGTTACAGCTCCTGGAATTCATCTCATTGGAGATCATCCCATGAAAAACAAAGCAATGAAAAGGAATTTCTGTTTTAGGTGATTTTTTTTCAGCAATCAGCTCGCAGTTCTTCTACGTACAGATTCTATGCTCAATTATGATATCGAAATCCAACACAGGCCGAACCGAACCATCACATCATTTTTTCTCCAAGAAAAATCCACCAGCGGAATTGTTGTCCTCAATGAATGCCAGTGTCACTCCAACTGAAAATTCTTTTTCTTGTTTGTTAGCTGAAGTCACTGATTACGTTGATATCGATTACCAGTAATTATAATCGAATAAATATATAAACTTTGTTACTTTGAATAATATAATTTTATTTATTTGGAAACTGTGTTTATACATTATTTTTGAAATAATTTCTTGTCTAAGGACTGTTCTATGCAAAACTGGGATCAAAATAGCCCCCCGGACGATAGCCACATTTTTTGAATATTTTTGTGAAATCATGATTTTTGTAGTGTTCTAAACCACGCGAAATTTCAACACTAAACTGCGATGAGCTGTTTTCCTTGACATAGCCGAAATTTTTTTTTGACATAGCCGAAAAGATATTCAATCGGGTTGAAGAAGGGAGCACATGCTGGGAGGAATATCACATGTATTCCAATACTGCGCAAATACTCTACAATTGCTCGATGGCAATGGATTTTCGCTCCATCCATTATCCACACCGAATAAAACCCTGGAAATTTTTGTACTTTTCCACTTAAAGCAAAAGCTCGGCAACAATCGAAAAACTTTTGGCGCGTGAAAGTGCCATCCGTTATATATGATTCTAATAAACCATGCTGGCAATAGGAAAACCCGTAGCTTTCTAACAAATTCTCCACTATAAATGATTCGTTTTCCAACTGGTCCATACCCTTTGTTTCTAAGAACGTTGCGTGAATCGAAAGATACTTCGTCGAGAAAGACTGCTTCTTTGATCCGAAGGGAACTTAAAGAAAACTTTTTCTCTCTCTTTTCGATCAAAAAATCCTTCTGCTTCATAATGTGAAATCCAATTCTATATTGTCCTCAGACTTTTCCCAAAGTTAGTGGCCAATTGCTGCTTAGAGTATCCTAGAAAATAATAACCGTACATGCAGTGCATAACAGTATTTGAAGATGCATGTTTATGTAAAACTTCTTTTCTGATCGACGCCATTGATTATCTATTTCAAATGTTAATATCATTAATACACATTTTACAAATAAAACTGATGAATACTCACTTTGACGATTGAGGCAAAAATTGAAGCAACTTCATAAAATGACACCATGTATTAGCATCAAAACAAAGTATTTCAAAGCATTCTTTGATAGAAACATACAAAAATCATTTTTTGTTTCAGTGTTGAGATGATTTTCATGCTTGCAAAGTTCTACCTTTGATATTTGCGGTAGAACATTGCGGAATCCGCAGAATGGAAATTTTTGAAAAGATCCGCAATATATACGCGGAAAAATTGCAGATTTTTTTTAAACGCTCGCGCACTATCACAGACAAACAAAATGAGCTTTTTCTCCCTAAAGAACTATTTTTATTTATTCTAATAATCATCATTTTAAACCTTTACTGCTAGGTATGTAAAGCTGGGTTACTTTAGTCTCCACTAAATAATATTACATCATAGATGGTCGGGGTTCAGTCAAACCGCACCAAGCAGCTTTTCGACTGACTTGTGATATTTTAGACAAGTACAAGGACAACGGAAATAGTTTCATATCAATTTAAGGTCACTCCTGACGAAATCCAATTTACAAAGTACTCGCGTTTTCAAGGGCACACCATTCGATACGGAAGCAACGCATAACTGTCATTTTTATTTTTTCAGCTTTGCTGCGTCGCAGCATGCGCAGCATGCGTTGGCGCTTGGTGTGATTTGACTGAACCCCGACCAGATAAAGAACGAAGGATCAGAATCCGTGGTGAATATATGGACATGGAGCATGTTTCTGTGCAACGATAAATTCGCTCAGCATTTTTATTGACGTGTCCAACCATGATCATTTTTTAGACTAATCCAACCAAAACCATTCACCCTGAATACCTACTTTCGGGGCTTCTGGGAGATAATGGAAGATAAGACATCCAACGAATGCCATTTGTTTCTGTGTATTTATCATCATCAGCCACCCCCACCGTTGATTGTCGCGACGATTTTATGAAAAGTGTCCCCTACGGAGCAGTGAGCGGCGGCCAACCCTTGGGAAATTAATCATATCCTACAGCAAACGTCGTCGTCGCTGGACAGTGTCAGTGCCGAAAAGGTCAACGACGAGCAGAATGGATAACTCCGGGAATAAGAAGAACACCGTGTCGGAGTTTAGCTACATGCTGCAGAGACAAGTAAGTGGAATGCTCACTTTTTTTCGTTATATCAACACGGTTCAAAAGAAAAGTTTTGCTTTGCTTTTCGGGGAACTTGCGCCATGCTGGCCGTGAGCTGTGTCTGGTTGCTAAGGATTAAGCGATTCGCGAGAAATGAGCTTTCATGGAAATGCCGGCATGAGCAATAAGGATCTACCGTAGCGTGAAGTAACGGTCAGAGCCCGCAGTTCTGGTTAGATTGAAATCTCACAAAGCCAAATGATAATTAGCTTTTGGATTGTTAAAGGGTTGTGATGATGAAGTAATCAAAGTTTTCAACGGCGGATGCATGGGGAAGACTGACGAGAAAATTTACGTAGCTGATCGCTGTGAGTCTATTTCAACAGTTTAACCAATCGAGAATGTTTTTAAGTTAAATATTTAAATCTGATAGCTTATTGCGCTTCAGCAATATTTAGTACAATCGAACAAATATCAGCAAAATGTTTTTTTTTTTACAGAATTTGGTACAATTTGGGAGTTATATTAACAGTCGGACGGATAATTAATTTGTCAACTTTCTTCATTCATATTTGCGTAAAGCAACAATGGCTTCATCTCCGATTTTACTTATAGAAATGAAATCAATAAAAATGTTTAATTGACAGATAGTTAATAATAACTATTGTTATGAAAATTATTGTTATGATTATCAGACCAAATCGGTTTTGATGTCCATTCATTCAAAGCCAAGGATCAAGCAGAAAGTGTTCAATGAAAATGAAAGCTTTACACCCTCAGACCTAAGATAAGACCGACAACTCCTTCACTAACGTGAATGCTTACGCTGCTAACCCTCATTATTTATTGCTCGATGTTTTCTTATCAGATAGAAAAAGCTTCCACCACCTTCGCTGGTAGACTATTTCCCCACTGTGGAAGTGAAACAAACGAACTAATACCGGAGGCGCCGGAAAATTTACTTTCGCTTTTATGTTTCGCAACACGCAGCCTATCTGACGGTCCACCAGCCGCCTTTCTTCAGGTTATTTTGTAAATTTAAGTGGCGACCGGATATCCGATTGTTATTTATAGTACAGCTATTTTCGGACCGAGATCGAATTTCGTCAATCACGGGAACTAGATTTGAAAAATTGTTTGCACAACTGCAATAATGGTAAATGGCTTCAATTTTAAATGAAAAAGAATGAAAATTTTTTCGTTGAAAGCCCGGAAAATTAACAACATTGTCAATGTATCCACATATATCTGCCATGATCTTCCTGCTTTTTCCATAATCCGTGAGAAGTTGAAGGCGTAACGTAAAATAATCGGATTTCAAACACTGCTTCCGTGGATACTCATCACATGATTTATAATCGCTTCCCCTGCAGCTGGGATCCTACTATCCTACATTTGATCTTAACTGGAAGGTTCGTCGCCGTCGTCGTCACAGTTGACGTCATGTCACTGTGGGGGAAACGAGATGGTCATAAATATAAAATAAATATGTTGTTTATTCTCTATTAGACAAATAAATAATAAATATGTATAAAAATTTGAAAATGACTTCAACATATTTTCACTTCTTGTGTGTCTTGACACAAAATATATTAGTTAAGAAGTAAAACTGAATGGAATATAAGAAATACTCTTTCTTCAGAGTCCGCAAGATTATTATGTTTTCTTTGAGTCGAAAAGTTTAACAACCACCATTTAATTAATAATCACGGTTATATTTTGACATCTCTGGGTAACTGTTTGCCACCCATAGTTCACATTAGCTATTTCTCCGGAGAAAGGCAAACGAAAGCAACCGGCAATAGGCACCGAGCTAGGAAAGGATGATTCGAAGCGAGCCTCGTGGGAGTCAGACACAAAACCACCCTCTAATATGTACACAAAGTTGTGAGCAGAAAAAAAACCTCACTGAAATCTCGAATGAGCACAGCAAAAACAAAAATCGTAGGTGTACGTACATTCAATATTCATTCTATGCTCTTTGCTTCACAGTTTGAAGCAACACTCTTCGGTAGACTAACTTGATGCGGAATGGCACCTTTTCCTTTCTGTTGCGAGCCTCGGAACTGTTTCATTTTTTATGGCAATATTCCAAATAATGATGCCATTTGTATGCAAAATGAATAGACATATACTGCCGTGAATCGCATATCTGTCCCATATTTGCTGGGTTTCATATTCATATGAGACAAATATGCGATTCACGGCAGTATAATCTGTAATTGAAAATGGCAAAATGCGTGCTAACAATGCAAAATGTGTCTCGTCTATGGGAATCAAATTGACAATAAGAATGTGGATGAACCACCTGAGTAGCAAAAAAAGTGTTGTTTAAAAATATTGGTAATAGATTCGCCGAAGGATTTTCAGTCAATCTCAAATGAACAAAATGCGCGGCTTTAGGAGCTATGAACTTATATAAAGGGTTTTGAATGCGTCTTTTACTCTAATTGTAACGAAATCGAAGTATTCTTGTGAGAAAACTAAATATTGTTTTTGCTAGTTCACATAATTTGCATCCCACATCGTATATCATATACTATACAGGGGTTAGGCAAAATGATTGAGATAGGCAAAATTTGGCCCAAATTCAAATCCTTATAACTTTTTGAAAAATTGATGAAATTGGACAAAACCGGAAGCATTCGACGGCAAATTTAGTCAAGATTTAGGAACATGTGCGGTCACGAATACTGGCCACCGGACACCGGAGATGTTTCGGATTTTCGGAGGCCATGTCAAAAACACATTTTTCTGCCGCTCGTATTTTTGTGTGGTTTGAAGTTACATCGATAAACACTATTTTCCTAGAAACTAGATCTTATTGAAAATTGAATGCGGGCTGTTGCGCTAAGATCCGTTGAAAAATATCCGAGATATGGCCATTTCAGTGAACCTGGTTCCGGATACTATGGTCAATTATGTATATCCTTCCAATCACGTATATATTATCCGGTACCATATCAATATTGATATCAAACTTCAAGATTTTTCATGGAGATGCTTCAGGAAGCATATGCAGGACGATCAGTTGCCCTGACCACTCTGTGGTAGGTTCCAGGTGCCCCGGGGGAAGTGGCCAATTTGAAAAACGTTCAGAACCCTATCAATATGGGTATCAAACTTCAAGATTTTTCTTGGAGATGCTTCAGGAAGCATATTCAGGACGATCAGTTGCCCTGACCACTCTGTGGTAGGTTCCAGGTGCCCCGGGGAAGTGGCCAATTTGAAAAACGTTCAGAACCCTATCAATATGGGTATCAAACTTCAAGATTTTTCATGGAGATGCTTCAGGAAGCATATTCAGGACGATCAGTTGCCCTGACCACTCTGTGGTAGGTTCCAGGTGCCCTGGGGAAGTGGCCAATTTGAAAACGTTCAGAACCTTACCGATATGGGTATCAAACTTCAAGATTTTTCATGGAGATGCTTCAGGAAGCATATTCAGGACGATCAGCTGCCCTGACCACTCTGTAGTAAATTCCAGGTGCCCCGGCGGAGGTGGCCAATTTGAAAAACGTTCAGAGCCCTATCAATATGGGTATCAAACTTCAAGATTTTTCATGGAGATGCTTCAGGAAGCATATTCAGGACGATCAGTTGCCCTGACCACTCTATGGTAGGTTCCAGGTGCCCCAAGGAAGTGGCCAATTTGAAAAACGTTCAGAACCGTATCAATATGGGTATCAAACTCCAAGATTTTTCATGAAGATGCTTTAGGAAGCATATTCAGGATGATCAGTTGCTCTGACCACTCTGTAGTAGGTTCAAGGTGCCCCGGGGGAAGTGGCCAATTTGAAAAACGTTCAGAACCCTATCAATAGGGGTATCGAACTTCAAGATTTTTCATGAAGATGCTTTAGGAAGCATATTCAGGATAGTCAGTTGCTCTAACCACTCTGTAGTAGGTTCAAGATGCCCCGGGGGAAGTGGCCAATTTGAAAAACGTTCAGAACCCTATCAATATGGGTATCAAACTTCAAGATTTTTCATGGAGGTGCTTTAGGAAGCATATTCAGGACGATCAGTTGCTCTGACCACTCTGTAGTAGGTTCCAGATGCCACGGGGGAAGTGGCCAATTTGAAAAACGTTCAGAACCCTATCAATATGGTTATCAAACCTCAAGATTTTTCAAGGTGCTACTTTTAAATGCATTTTAGAACCAGCAGCTGTCATGACCACTCTGTAGTAGGTTCCAGGTGTCCTGGGGAAGTGGCCAATTTGCAAAATGTTCGAAACCATATCAAAATGAGCATCAAAGTTAAAGGTTTTTCATGGAGATGCTTTTGGACTCTCCTGTCGAATAGAGTTCGCCGCAGCACGAAGTTGACCATCTACAAAACACTCATTAGGCTGGTCTGCCTCTATGGCCACGAAAGTTGGATGTTGCTGGCGAAGGACCAACGCGCCCTTGGAGTTTCCGAATGGAAGGTGTTTCGGACTATTTATGGTGGGGTGCAGATGGAATACAATGGAGGTGGTGATGGAGGTCAATGAACCACGAGTTGTACCTGTTAGTAGAACTACCCACACGGTTCAATTTTGGCGGTTACGATGGGCCGGGCAAGAAGCCAGAACGTCAGACGATAACCCGATTGAGATGATGCTTCGATAATAATCCAACCGGTACAAGAAGAAGAGGCGTGCAGCGGTCACGGTGGATCGACCAAGTGGAACGCGACCTGCGGATCTTTCGGAAAAATGAAAAACAGACGTCATATTCAGGATTTGTCATCATATCAACAAATGCCTTGTCTTTCAAAACAATTTGATAATCGGCAGGCTTCACTTTGCCCTTAAGTGCCATAATAGGACCATGGCCATGTCAAGATATAGCACCCCACACAATTGCTAAGTCATGCTTGCGACCTGCTGCCATTGATGGCAGGCCATCTTACCCTTGGTCGATCCACCGTGACCGCATCGCGCCTCTTCTTCTTGTACCGGTCGGATCATTATCGAGCACCATCTCATTCGGGTTGTCGTCTGACATTCTGGCTACATGCCCGGCCCACCGTAACCGCCAAAATTGTACCATGTGGTAGTTCTCCTAACAGTTACAACTCGTGGTTCATTGGCCTCCACCACCACCTCCATTGTCTTCCATCTGCACCCCACCATAAACAGTCCGAAACACCTTCCATTCGGAAACTCCAAGGGCGCGTTGGTCCTTCGCCAGCAACATCCAACTTTCGTGGCCATAGAGGCCGACCAGTCTAATGAGCGTTTTGTAGATGGTCACCTTCGTGGTGCGGCGACCTCTCTTCGACAGGAGAGTCCAAAAGCATCTCCATGCAAAATCTTGAACTTTGATAATGAGTATTGAGTATTTGATATGGTTTCGAACATTTTGCAAATTGGCCACTTCCCCAAGACACCTGGAACCTACTACTAGTGGTCATGACAGCTGCTGGTTCTAAAATGCATTAAGAAGTATCACCTCGAAAAATCTTGAAGTTTGATACCCATATTGATAGGGTTCTGAACGTTTTTCAAATTGGCCACTTCCCCCGGGGCACCTGGAACCTACCTCAGAGTGGTCAGGGCAACTCATCGTCCTGAATATGCTTCCTGAAGCATCTCCATGAAAAATCTTGAAGTTTGATACACATATTGATAGGGTTCTAGACGTTTTTCAAATTGGTCAAATTACTACAGAGCGGTCAGGGCAACTGATCATCCTGAATATGCTTCCTGAAGCATCTCCATGAAAAATCTTGAAGTTTGATACCCATATTGATAGGGTTCTGAACGTTTTTCAAATTGGCCACTTCCCCCGGGGCACCTGGAACCTACCACAGAGTGGTCAGGGCAACTGATCGTCCTAAATATGCTTCCTGAAGCATCTCCATGAAAAATCTTGAAGTTTGATACCCATATTGATAGGGTTCTGAACGTTTTTCAAATTGGCCACTTCCCCCGGGGCACCTTGAACCCACTACAGAGTGGTCAGGGCAATTGATCATCCTGAATATGCTTCCTGAAGCATCTTCATAAATAATCTTGAAGTTTGATACCCATATTGATAGGGTGCTGAACGTTTTTCAAATTGGCCACTTCCCCCGGGGCACCTGGAACCTACCACAGAGTGGTCAGGGCAACTGATCGTCCTGAATATGCTTCCTGAAGCATCTCCATGAAAAATCTTGAAGTTTGATACCCATATTGATAGGGTGCTGAACGTTTTTCAAATTGGCCACTTCCCCCGGGGCACCTGGAACCTACTACAGAGTGGTCAGGGCAACTGATCATCCTGAATATGCTTCCTGAAGCATCTCCATGAAAAATCTTGAAGTTTGATACCCATATTGATAGGGTTCTGAACGTTTTTCAAATTGGCCACTTCCCCCGGGGCACCTGGAACCTACCACAGAGTGGTCAGGGCAATTGATCGTCCTAAATATGCTTCCTGAAGCATCTCCATGAAAAATCTTGAAGTTTGATACCCATATTGATAGGGTGCTGAACGTTTTTCAAATTGGCCACTTCCCCCGGGGCACCTGGAACCTACTACAGAGTGGTCAGAGCAACTGATCGTCCTGAATATGCTTCCTGAAGCATCTCCAAGAAAAATCTTGAAGTTTGATACCCATATTGATAGGGTGCTGAACGTTTTTCAAATTGGCCACTTCCCCCGGGGCACCTGGAACCTACTACAGAGTGGTCAGAACAACTGATCGTCCTGAATATGCTTCCTGAAGCATCTCCATGAAAAATCTTGAAGTTTGATACCCGTATTGATAGGGTTCTGAACGTTTTTCAAATTGGCCATTTCTTCCGGGGCACCTGGAACCTACTACAGAGTGGTCAGAGCAACTGACCATCCTGAATATGCTTCCTGAAGCATCTCCATGAAAAATCTTGAAGTTTGATACCCATATTGATAGGGTGCTGAACGTTTTTCAAATTGGCCACTTCCCCCGGGGCACCTGGAACCTACCACAGAGTGGTCAGGGCAACTGATCGTTCTGAATATGCTTCCTGAAGCATCTCCAAGAAAAATCTTGAAGTTTGATTCCCATATTGACAGGGTTCTGAACGTTTTTCAAATTGGCCACATCCCCCGGGGCACCTGGAACCTACCACAGAGTGGTCAGGGCAACTAATCGTCCTGAATATTCTTCCTGAAGCATCTCCATGAAAATCTTGAAGTTTGATACCCATATTGATAGGGTTCTGAACGTTTTTCAAATTGGCCACTTCCCCAGGGCACCTGGAACCTACTACAGAGTGGTCAGAGCAACTGACCAACCTGAATATGCTTCCTAAAGCATCTCCATGAAAATCTTGAAGTTTGATACCCATATTGATAGGGTTCTGAACGTTTTTCAAATTGGCCACTTCCCCAGGCACCTGGAACCTACCACAGAGTGGTCAGGGCAACTGATCTTCCTGCATATGCTTCCTGAAGCATCTCCATGAAAAATCTTGAAGTTTGATATCAATATTGATATGGTACCGGATAATATATACGTGATTGGAAGGATATACATAATTGACCATAGTATCCGGAACCAGGTTCACTGAAATGGCCATATCTCGGATATTTTTCAACGGATCTTAGCGCAACAGCCCGCATTCAATTTTCAATAAGATCTAGTTTCTAGGAAAATAGTGTTTATCGATGTAACTTCAAACCACACAAAAATACGAGCGGCAGAAAAAATGTGTTTTTGACATGGCCTCCGAAAATCCGGAACATCTCCGGTGTCCGGTGGCCAGTATTCGTGACCGCACATGTTCCTAAATCTTGACTAAATTTGCCGTCGAATGCTTCCGGTTTTGTCCAATTTCATCAATTTTTCAAAAAGTTATAAGGATTTGAATTTGGGCCAAATTTTGCCTATCTCAATCATTTTGCCTAACCCCTGTATGTCTGTTTGTCTGTCCGGTGACTAGCCAACCAAACGCAGCACGCGGGGAAATTCTCCCAAAAAATAAAATATTTGACACTTCAATTCT
Organism: Armigeres subalbatus; assembly: GCF_024139115.2. Classification (NCBI taxonomy): domain Eukaryota; kingdom Metazoa; phylum Arthropoda; class Insecta; order Diptera; family Culicidae; genus Armigeres; species Armigeres subalbatus. The sequence continues at coordinate 77,600,515 of NC_085140.1, forward strand.
TTTTTACTATCAGATGCAGAAAACAAAACTAGTGACAACCTTAGACAACCAGACACAGCATTTGATGAAAAAATCACAGACAACAGACGTTGAAAATTTTGATTTTCTTAATGCATGAATTAAAGAACCGTTTATATTAAAAAAAACACTTGCCACCTACGTTACTGCGTCCACAAATAAACTAGTTTTCTATAAATCACAAAGGGCTAGTTGTTTTGAGTAGAAGGTCAATATGATATGCTACCTAGTGTTGTAAATTTTGCTATTAAGTACCGTCGTCGGGGGTGAGAATGGGTCACTGTTTCAACTACTTCGAATGCTTGTAGAATAGATTGAATTTATCTGAGGGCAAGAAGACTAAAATATAAGAGACCTTTTTGAACGATTTTGCTCTACAACCTCCAGACTGCCGGTGATAGTGATGACCCATTATCACCCCCAGACCCATTGTCACCCCCGATGGCGGTACGTTTTAAGTAGTGACGGGTTCCACTTGTCTACGTAGTCATGCGTCTACAGTTCTTACAACCGATTATAAACTTGTCCTTCACCCCCGGAGACCATTTACATTTTCCGAGGTCCGACCTTGTGTGATTTTTTAGGGGAGGGAAATTTGAAACCGTCACGAAAAGTGGTCAGGAAGTAAGGAGTAAGGGCTAATAACTCAGTCATCTTCCAACTGATTTTGGTAGCAATCGATCGAGGAACTCTTTAAGATTTTACCCAACTAATAACAAGAATGGAATAAAAGCGTTAAACAATTAATAAATATAATATATATGTGCATCACAAGCACAGACATCAAAATCTTGCAACTTACACGAGGGCTGCACAGCAGCTGATGCACAGATGAGGCCTGACAATGCTGAAATGTTATTCTAAATGGTGGGAAAACCATCGAGTAGCCCTCGGACAAAAACCAGTAAAGTGAATTTTTAATTTTAGACTAACAGTGGTTTGCTGTTAGTGAGAAGAAAGATAATCGGCTTTTCACAAGACCAGAAAGTTGACGTCGGTTGCAGAATCACAAGCTCTCGTTGGAGGAAGACACGGCAAAAAATATTCGCATGAATGTCGTATTTAGCGTTTCGGTAGCAAATCATCAAATGGCGGATGTTGGCGTCGGTAGCTGGCAAGCGAAAATTTTCTCTCATGATTCTGATTTTCGTTTTATTGCTGTATCCTACACGGTAACATTAGTGTGCCAAACACAGCGTTTGAAGAACAGTTAATAACTGTGGAAGTGCTTAATGAACACTAAGCTACGAGGCGGCTCTGTCCCAGTGTGGGGATGTAATGCCAATAAGAAGAAGAAGAAGATTTTTTTTGAAAATAAGCCTCTTCGGACAAACACACCGTGAGGTTGCTGTCCATTTTTGTCATTAATTTTAAGCAGTATTTGTAGGAATAGGTACCTAATATCCTACTATTGTTCGTCCATGGCTATCGATTTACCGCGATTGATTTTTAATCGATTTTCTATCTTTATGTAGTCGCCAGTATCTTTAATTGCTGAAGGGATTCCCGCAGGCACTTCTGGTGGTATTTTCCAAGCAGCTCCTGGAATACTTCTCGAAGGCGCTCAGAAGCTCTTCGGTTCTGGGGAAATTCTCGGAGAAACTGTAGAGGAATTTCAAGAGAAATCTTGGGAAAAATCCACGGGGGAACTGCTGGATGAATACTAGGACAAAATCATGGATAATTACCAGGAGGAACTACAGAAGCCATTCCAGGAGCAACATACACAAAAGGAATATCATGAAGAACTTCAGGAATGGTCCAGAAGGAATTCCGAGAGTAACTTTAGGAAGAATTTTTAGAAGAACCCTTTGAGGAAGTTCAGGAGATCAAAGCAAGCCTTCATTTTTGACAGCATTTTTTCAGCCTTCGATAATTTGTTAGTTTGGATGGTGACACGCCCCCCAGATTTTCCTCGATTAAGGGTGGTATGGACTTCTAAAGTACTGTGCAAATAGATAGGACAAGTAGTAGTCAAGGAATGATTCTTCTGCTGACTTTCCTTGAACAGTACGGAGCTGGCAAGTAAAATGAATAATTTGGGAATAGCAGGCGTATTGCAGTGAAGAAAACACAAACCGATATCTTTGCTCGCGAAATAATGCACTGGTGCATTATTCCGCAAGTAAAGTGACGTTTTGTTTTCTGCACATTATTTTATTATTCGAAATATGAGATTTCGAAATTAATTATAGATCTATTGTGTTGAGATCTCCACCTCCAATTGTACCGATACGGAAAGTAGTGCTGCGAAAGGCCATGGTCTTGGGAAGCGGCTAAATAAATCAGTAGCAGATCGTTTGCATTCGCGCAGGTGGACGTTGGTCGCAGGTGGACGCTGAACTTCTCAATGCTTGGACACAACTTTTCCTCCTAGTGAACCTGAGCCTTCAAATATCTTTCATTGATTTTGATGAGGTAACTTGAACGTCTGTCGTACTCATAATGCACTTCAATATGTTTCCAGAGTGCATGAGCATCTTTGCATTTTTTCAGCACTATGAAAGCTGTTCCCAGATCGCGTGTGAAGTTGCAGCTCTGGTAGATGGAATGGCTACCTCTAAACGTTCGCAACATTTCGTATTTTGATAAGTTTTACACATTCTGTTTTTATTTTGATAGTGATTCTTTTCAGGTCTTATATTTCTCCAACTGTGGTAGTCTTCAAGTATTGCGTTACGGAAGGTCATGATGGAAATAGGTGCTGTGAATGGCAGTGTTATTGGAAACAATGAAGTTAATTGGGCCGTTCTCATTCGTCAAGCAAAGAGCGCTGAACTCTCCAGTCGTCGTGTCGGTTCAAACTGCTCCTGGAGAATCTTTTTTCGAAGATTCTATGCAAATTTTGATGGTGTAGCTTTAGCAGCTGCCGTATTCAAGTTTGAGTTGCGTGATTAATAAATTATCATGATCAGTGCTTCCGCAGTGTGCAGTACATGCATCTCAGCAAATCGTCTATCAATAATGGAAGTTGTTTCCAGCCCGATAGCTTCCGTAAATTGCGTTAGCTTAAAAAAAAGCTAAATTGTAATCCGCAAGGTGAAGTCAAAGTGCAATGAAGTATAGTTTGTGCTCTCTTATCATGGATCAGTAGGACACCGGTGAGGATGTTCCTTTTTCCTACTTTCACAGTTTGATACAATGACAACTATACCTTACGCGCCGTGATGCCCTTGTTCTGTAGGATTGTACCTACAACAATTTAATTCACCGAAAAACCAAAAAACATTTTGCTAATTTCTTTTTTTTTTTGCGGAATAACATTAGGCGGTATGTATCTTTCGCGGTATGACATTTGAAGGATTATACCTTTTCCAAAATGACCTTTGGCGGTATGTCGTTTTCCAGAATTTCAGTGGTGTAGTATACTGCCCTTCTACGCATAATTGTCCCATGTTACCCTTGATGAAAAATCTCAAACTCGAGTCAATTTGTCCCACTGAAAAAATGAAGTTGTTGTCTGATAATAATAGAGGCTGAAAACCGTTTAAATAAGTAGGGATTCGTTTTATGTCCTGGAAAAGTGTTGCCTACGGTCATAACATCCAAAAAATATTTGTTAAATTTTAAGATCGAATCGATTTTATAAATTGGTGGGACAAATTGACTCGAGTTTGGATTTTTTCATCAAAGGTAACATGGGACAATTATGCGTAGAACGGCAGTATAGCGATTATTTAAAAAAGGCATTGTCTCATTCTTTCAATTTATTCCAGCAAACTAGTTCCTTTAACGAAGGGACTATCTACCCTCTTTGCCTTATACCGGGCAAATGTGTTCATTTGAAGAAGTCATTATCTCTTCCTTTCCTACGCCTTTGCTCGTAAGGCTACTGTAGATCCCACATATTATCATTATCGAATGCCTACACCAACAGTGTTCCTTCGGGAATTCTTATGGAAGTTTTTTCGGAATTCCTCCGGCAGTTCCTTCGGAAATTCCTCCGGCAGTTTCTCCAGGAATTCCTTCGGAAGTTCCTCCAGGAGGAATCCCTGGAGGAACTTCCGGTGAAATTCCTAGAGGAACTTCCGAAGGAATTCTTGGAGGAACTTCCGGAGAAATTCCTAGAGGAACTTCCGAAGGAATTCTTGGAGGAACTTCCGAAGGAATTCCTGGAGGATCTTCTGAAGGAATCCTTGGAGGAACTTCCGAAGAAATTCCTAGAGGAACTTCCGTAGGAATTCGTGGAGGAACTTTCTGAGAAATTTCCAGAAGAACTTCAGGAGGAACTTTCTGAGGAATTCCTGAAGAAATTTCCGGAGAAATTCTTGAATGAACTTTCGGAGAAATTCCTGAAGGAACTTCCAGGAATCCCTGGAGGAACATGCAGAGGAATCGCTGTAGGAGCTTTCAGAAGAAACTTTTGGAGAAATTTCTTGAAATATAACTTGTTTGTATATAAACGTGGAATGTAACCCAGAAGACTCCTAACCAGCAAACCCAACAAGAAAAGGTCAATAAACGTCATGCGAGATTAGGGTAAAAACTGTTTTTTACCAAAACTGCCACAAATAAGCGTATGCCAATAACACGCACAATTTTATCAAGTTCTTCATGGAAATCTTTTTCTTTTGATATAAGAATATTAGATGTATCCAAAAAGATACCTGAAATAGTTGATTTTTTTCATTGTATAAATACCGTACATATAACCCCCTTGTACCTTTAAGTAAGTAAGTGCAGTACTGGAATAAGTCGTGATCGTCATAAGACAGAGAGCAAAGCGCCTTTTTCTATTTCAGGCGACCAAATGAAAGAATCGTGTTCTTTGATCAATTTCGCATGAATGGCAGTCATGAATGGCTGTTGTGCTTTATTTTAAAATTTAAATTTCTAAGTTATTTTAATAGATATATGCAAAGAATAGTGAATAGGCTAGATGTACCAGTTGTGGCTATAGCACCAGTTGTCGCACTAGTGCTTTATATGCCAAATGACCAATCAAATCAACGCAAACCAAGTTCATATCTATAAAGCATATTCATGTGATACGATAAAACCTTTGATATCCTCCAAAACAAGCAAAGCATAATTGTAAAAAATGATTTAGCTTAATTTTTGACGTCCTTTGCGCCAGTTGTCGCACTAGTGGTCCCTATTTGGCCAATCCCAAGAAAACAATGGGATTTGCCAAATCAGGAACCAAAATTAAGAATAGTGCCACAACTGGTGCATGCGTTCCTATTATGGATTAATCAATTTTGAGGATTCATTTCATTCATTTAGTTAACATCTAAACAGATAACACTGAATCAACAATTTTACGCCACAATGCACGGTTCGAGGCCGCATCTCTCCATCCTCGGATACGCCCCACGCTCGCCAAGTCGTTTTGCACCTGGTCTGCCCATCTCGCTCGCTGCGCTCCGCGCCGTCTCGTACCTGCCGGATCGGAAGCGAACACCATCTTTGCAGGGTTGCTGTCCGGCATTCTTGCAACATGTCCTGCCCATCGTACCCTTCCGGCTTTAGCTACCTTCTGGATACTGGGTTCGCCGTAGAGTTGGGCGAGCTCATGGTTCATTCTTCGCCGCCACACACCGTCTTCTTGCACACCGCCAAAGATGGTCCTAAGCACCCGTCTCTCGAATACTCCGAGTGCTTGCAAGTCCTCCTCGAGCATTGTCCATGTTTCATGTCCGTAGAAGACAACCGGTCTTATAAGCGTCTTGTACATGACACATTTGGTGCGATGGCGAATCTTTTTTGACCGCAGTTTCTTCTGGAGCCCGTAGTAGGCCCGACTTCCACAGATGATGCGCCTTCGTATTTCACGACTAACGTTGTTGTCAGCCGTTAGCAAGGATCCGAGGTAGACGAATTCCTCGACCACCTCGAAGGTATCCCCGTCTATCGTAACACTGCTTCCCAGGCAGGCCCTGTCGCGCTCGGTTCCGCCCACAAGCATGTACTTTGTCTTTGATGCATTCACCACCAGTCCAACTTTTGTTGCTTCACGTTTCAGGCGGGTGTACAGTTCTGCCACCTTCGCAAATGTTCGGCCGACAATGTTCATGTCATCCGCGAAGCAAATAAATTGACTGGATCTGTTGAAAATCGTACCCCGGCTGTTACACCCGGCTCTCCGCATGACACCTTCTAGCGCAATGTTGAACAACAGGCACGAAAGTTAATCACCTTGTCTTAGTCCCCGGCGCGATTCGAACGAACTAGAGTGTTCGCCCGAAAATTTCACACAGTTTTGCACACCATCCACCGTTGCTTTGATCAGTCTGGAAAGCTTCCAAGGAAAACTGTTCTCGTCCATTTTTTTTTTTTTTTTTTTTAAACTAATTTTATTTGCTAATTATCTAATACATGCATTCATCTCTTAGACTAGGTGTTCCGTGTTTTCTTAACACTATCATCCTTATTTGCTATTTTACATTTTTAGTTATTTTAGTTATTATTAATACATTTCAATTGCCTCTGGCAGTTAGAATATTTCCTCTGGTTGAATTGAACCATGTAGGAATTACAATGTTTTCTACTTAAACTAAACTTAACCTAATTTATACTAAGGGTACAAGGAGCTAATCGTTGCAATAGAAGATTGCAACGATTTTTGTCTAAAATTTGAAATTATTTTGTTGGACATTTGTTGCAATGTCTCAATATTAGAAATTCTATGAAGTTCATTGGTACTATACCACGGAGGCAACTTCAGAATCATTTTCAGAATTTTATTTTGAATCCTCTGAAGTGCCTTCTTTCTGGTATTGCAGCAACTAGTCCATATCGGCACAGCATACAACATGGCAGGTCTAAAATTTGTTTGTAAATCAAAAGTTTGTTCTTAAGACAAAGTTTTGATTTTCTGTTTATACGTGGATATAGACACTTAATATATTCGTTACATTTGGCTTGAAGGCCTTCAATGTGATTTTTTAGTTAATTTTTGATCTAGCTGAAGTCCTAAATATTTAGCTTCGCTAGACCAATTAATTGGAACCCCATTCATAGTGACAATATGTCTGCTAGAAGGTTTCAAATAAGAAGCTCTCGGCTTATGTGGGAAGATTATAAGCTGAGTTTTGAAGCATTCGGGAAATTTTCCATTTTGCAAGTAAGTGGAGAAAATATCCAAGCTTTTTGCAATCTACTACAAATGACACGAAGGCTACGCCCTTTGGCTGAGAGACCTGTGTCATCTGCGAACAAAGATTTTTGACACCCTGGTGGTAAATCAGGTAAGTCAGAAGTAAAAATGTTATACAAAATGGGCCCCAGTATGCTGCCTTGGGGAACACCAGCTCTTACAGATAATCTATCAGATTTAGAATTCTGATAGTTTACCTGCAGTGAGCGATCTGATAAATAATTTTGGATCAGTTTAATAATGTACAGAGGAAAATTAAAATTCATCAATTTTACAATCAAACCTTCATGCCAAACACTGTCAAATGCTTTCTCTATATCAAGAAGAGCAACTCCAGTCGAATATCCTTCAGATTTGTTGAGCTGAATTAAGTTCGTAACTCTTAATAACTGATGAGTGGTTGAATGCCCATGGCGAAAACCAAATTGCTCATCAGCAAAAATAGAATTGTCATTAATATGAACCATCATACTCTTTCAACTAATCTTTTCTACCAGTTTGCCTATTGAAGAAAGCAAACTGATTAAGCGATAACTAGAAGCCTCAGCTGTACTTTTGTCCGGCTTCAAAATTGGAACAACTTTGGCGTTTTTCCATTTATCTGGGAAGTATGCCAATTGAAAACATTTGTTAAATAAATTAACCAAAAAGGATAAAGAGCTCTCAGTAAGTTTTTTGATAAGTATGTAGAAAATACCATCATCACCCGGGGCTTTCATATTTTTAAATTTTCTAGTAATAGATCTCACTTCATCCAAATTGGTTCCCAACGAAGGGTCAAAAACATTCTCTTGATTGAGAATGTCTTCGAAGCTCCGTGTAACCTGATCCTCAATTGGACTAGTGAGACCTAGACTAAAATTATGGGCACTCTCGAACTGCTGAGCAAGTTTTTGAGCCTTTTCGCCATTTGTTAATAAAATTTTATTTCCCTCTTTAAGCGCTGGAATTGGCTTTTGAGGTTTTTAAGATTTTTTGTTAATTTAAAAACGGGTTTCGAACTGGGATCCAACTTCGAGACATTATTCTCAAAGTTGGTATTTCTCAGAATAGCGAAACGTTTTTTAATTTCATTTTGCAAATCTCGCCAAATAACTTTCAACGCGGGATCGCGAGTTCTTTGGTATTGCCTTCTTCTCACATTTTTAAGACGGATCAGTAGCTGAAGATCGTCGTCAATAATAATGGAGTTGAATTTAACTTCACATTTAGGAATTGCAATGCCTCTGGCTTCGACAATTAAATTTGTCAAAGATACGAGAGCATTATCAATATCACTTTTGGTATCGAGAGGAATATCAACATCAAAATTCCTATCGATATACGTTTTATATAAATCCCAATCAGCTCTATGATAATTAAAAGTAGAGCTGATTGGATTATAAATGGCGTCTTGTGAGATTTCAAATGTCACAGGAAGGTGATCAGAGTCAAAGTCAGCATGAGTTACCAATTGGCCACACAGCTGACTTGAATCCGTTAAAACTAAATCAATTGTAGAAGGATTTCGACTGGAAGAAAAACAAGTTGGTCCATTGGGATATTGAATAGTATAATATCCCGCAGAACAATCTTCAAATAAAATTTTACCATTGGAATTGCTTTGAGCATTATTCCATGAACGGTGTTTGGCATTGAAGTCACCAATTACGAAGAATTTTGATTTGTTGCGAGTCAGAATTTGAAGATCAGCTTTCAACAAATTCTTTTGCTGCCCATTGCATTGAAAAGGCAAATAGGCTGCAATGAAGGAAAATTGACCAAAATTTGTTTCAACAGAAACTCCCAAGGTTTCAAAAACTTTGGTTTCAAACGAAGAAAATAATTTATGTTTGATACGTCTATTAATGACGATGGCGACCCCACCACAGGCGCTGTCAAGACGATCATTTCTGTAGATAAAATAATTTGGATTTCTTTTAATGGAGAGTCCTGGTTTTAAATACGTTTCAGTTATAATGGCAATATGCACATTATGAACTGAAAGGAAGTTGAATAATTCATCTTCCTTACCCTTTAGAGAGCGGGCATTCCAATTTAGAACATTCACACAATTATTTAGATCCATTAAAACGGAGTCCGATAACAATTTTTTGTGTGTACTTTATACCAACCTGAACAGCTTCTGGTATGGTATTTGCTTTGAACATTGCATCAATCATGTGATGCAATTGTTCAGTTGAAAAATCAAAATCGGAAGCAGTCATGCTACCTGAATCGGCAACATGACCATTATTTTCCGTTGGGACATGGGTATAAACCTCATTTTGAGAAGAGAAATTTTGTCTGCCAGCAGCGATGTTTGCATACGTAGGTACATTCGAAAAATTGGAATTTACTGAAGTGCTTGTTACCCGTTGACGAGCGGCAAAATTTGTTTGTGAATTGTGGTGGGTATGAATTGCTCGACCGGTAACTGGTTTCGAGATTTGAGCGTTTGAAAATTTCTACCCGTCGAATCTGGGATCCGATTGGAATTTCCCGTCATCAATTTTGCACGGGAATTCAAAACTTTTTTGCGTGAAGGGCATTCCCAGAAATTGGATTTATGATTGCCCCCACAATTTACACATTTAAATTTATTGGAATCTTCTCTCACAGGACATGCGTCCTTGGCGTGAGAGGTTCCACCACAAATCATGCATTTAGCATCCATGTGACAATGTTTGGTTCCATGACCCCACTTTTGGCACTTACGGCACTGGGTGGGGTTTTGAAATTTTCCCCCAGGCCTGCGGAAATGTTCCCATGTAACACGGACATGGGACATAATACAGGCCTTTTCCAAACTTTTCATATTATTTAGTTCACTTTTGTTAAAATGAACTAAATAAAATTCTTGAGAAATGCCCCTCTGGGAAGTACCAGAGTGGGGTTTCTTTTTCATCTTAATTACTTGGACTGGTGAAAATCCAAGTAATTGAGAAATTTCTATTTTAATCTCATCCAGTGATTTATCATCACTGGGGAGACCTTTCAAGACGACTTTGAACAATCGCTCAGTTTTGTCGTCGTTTGTGAAGAATTTATGGCGCTTCTCAGTTAAATACTGAAGAAGACGTTTGCGGTCGTCAAAGGATCCCGGCAAAACGCGGCAGTCACCCTTCCTAGCAATCTGAAATGAAACTTTGATCCCCTGAAGGTTACTCAAAATCTCATTCCGGAAGCCAGAAAACTCGGCAACAGATACCACAATTGGCGGAATCCTTAGCTTTTTCGCATGAATCGAATCACCTGGGCTAGAGGTATATTCGATTTGCTCAATTTCATCATTAATCAAATCGAACTGATTGCTCAGTTCGATTGGAGAAGAATTATTTCCGATATTAGAGTTAGAAGGAATATCTGAATTCTCCAGCTTCCTTCTATTTTTTCCGCACTTTGGCAGGACGGTCTTGAAACCTTGTTTCTTTGAAGGAAGTGGAGAATTCAGAGACTCCCCCTTCCTCTTGTTTTATTAATACTCATGCTGAGCGTGGAGACGTGACCTTCTAAGAGGTTTTTTCCCAGAACGGTGTCCCTGCAGGATTACCACCGCTTGTCAGAATTTTACTTCCGCAAACGGGTCCAACGTAAAACGAAGGCACGGGTCCTTGCAAAGATCGTAACGGGATCAGTGGGTACAAATAGCGCTAAGAAGCACCGTTGAAATTAAAATAGCTTCGGGTAGTATTAAAAACTTCCTTCCGCAAAGAGAGAAAGAACCGCACAGCACGAAAGCACGATGCGGTCTGTTGTTCTCGTCCATAATTTTCCATAGCTCAACGCGGTCTATACTGTCGTATGCCGCTTTGAAATCAACGAACAGATGGTGCGTTGGGACCTGGTATTCACGGCATTTTTGAAGGATTTGCCGTACAGTAAAGATCTGGTCCGTTGTCGAGCGGCCGTCAACGAAGCCGGCTTGATAACTTCCCACGAACTCGTTCACTAATGGTGACAGACGACGGAAGATGATCTGGGATATCACTTTGTAGGCGGCATTAAGGATGGTGATCGCTCGAAAGTTCTCACACTCCAGTTTGTCGCCTTTCTTGTAGATGGGGCATATAACCCTTCCTTCCACTCTTCCGGTAGCTGTTCGGTTTTCCAGATTCTGACTATCAGTTTGTGCAGGCAAGTGGCCAGCTTTTCCGGGCCCATCTTGATGAGCTCAGCTCCGATGCCATCCTTACCAGCTGCTTTATTGGTCTTTAGCTGTTGAATGGCATCCTTAACTTCCCTCAAGGTGGGGGCTGGTTGGCTTCCATCGTCCGCTGAACTGACGTAGTCATCTCCTCCGCTGCCTTGACTTTCACTGCCTGTACTCTCAGCGCCATTCAGATGTTCCTCGTAGTGCTGCTTCCATCTTTCGATCACCACACGTTCGTCCGTCAAGATGCTCCCATCCTTATCCCTGCACATTTCGGCTCGCGGCACGAAGCCTTTGCGGGATGCGTTGAGCTTCTGATAGAACTTGCGTGTTTCTTGAGAACGGTACAGCTGTTCCATCTCCTCACACTCCGCTTCTTCCAGGCGGCGTCTCTTCTCCTGAAAAAGGCGGGTCTGCTGTCTCCGCTTCCGTCTATAACGTTCTTCGTCGAACCAATCGTTCCGTCGACTTCAACCCATATACTCGACGTTGTTCTCCGCTGCGTCGTTAACGGCTGCTTTGACTGTCCTCAAGAGCAGTCCTCAAGAGGGGCCCCATCGAGCTCACCCTCTTCCGGCAACGCTGCCTCGAGATGCTGCGCGTATGCACTGGCGACATCAGGTTGCTTTAGTCACTCTAGGTCGTATTGCGGCGGTCGTCGGTACCGAACATTGTTGATGACGGATAGTTTTAGGCGCAGTTCAAGCATCACCAGATAGTGGTCAGTGTCAATGTTAGCGCCACGATATGTCCTGACGTCGATAATGTCGGAGAAGTGCCGTCCATCAATCAGAACGTGGTCGGCTTGTGATTCTGTCTGCAGTGGTGATCTCCAGGTGTACCGATACGGGAGGCTGCTTTGGAAGTAGGTGCTGCGAATGGCCATATTCTTGGAGGCGGCGAAATCAATTAGTCGTAGGCCGTTTTCGTTCGTCAGCCGGTGAGCGCTGAACTTTCCAATTGTCGGTCTAAACTCCTCCTCTTGGCCAACCTGAGCGTTCAAATCTCCTATGATGATTTTGACGTCGTGGCTTGGGCAGATATCGTACTCACGTTCCAGCTGCGCGTAGAATGCGTCCTTATCATCATCAGTGCTTCCGGAGTGTGGGCTATGGACGTTGATTATGCTGAAGTTGAAGAACCGGCCTTTGATCCTCAACCTGCATATTCTTTCATTGATCGGCCTCAACCCGATCACGCGCCTTTGCATATCGCCCATCACTATGAAAGCCGTTCCCAGCTCGTGTGTGTTGCCGCAGCTCTGATAGATGGTATTATTACTTCTAAACGTTCGCACCATTGATTCCTTCCAACAAACTTCCTGCAGCGCTACGATGCCGAATCCACGGTCCTTGAGCACATCGGCGAGTGCTCCCGATGAAGTTGAGGGATTTGCAGTTCCACGAACCGAGTTTCCAATCGCTAGTCCCTTCTCGTCGCAGTGGTCTTCGCCGATGGTTCCGGTCTGTACTCTCTTGTTGATTGTTCGTTGCGTGAGTTTTTTTAAAAGCTGGCTTGCAGGGCCTGACACCAAACCCCATAAATTTCCGGAGGACCATTCCTCCTTATTCCCGGTGGACCATGGTGCACAGTTTCACTTAGAGTTCCTCGCTGGCACTCGGACGATGATTAGCCGCCCCTAACATGGAGAACAGACGCTGTTGTGAGCCGATCCTGAAATGGAGAACAGACGCTCAGTAAGATTTACACCTCCGGAGAGGAGCAACCCTCCCCCCCTTCCCTGTCAGCATACGACCATAGTTGTCATCATTAATAACAAGAAAATGATTGGAATAATCGATCCCATAATTATCCAGGATTCTTCCAAATGATGGGTGTGTATGGACTAGACCAGACTAGACTAGAACCTTTTGAGAAAGTTCAGGAAAAACTACCGAAGGGATTTCCTTGGAACTATTAGAGGAATCACCCTATCCCCAACCCCTAATAACCATGCCGTTTTGTTATATGCCATGATCGGAGCAGGTGACAAACTCCTGCGAGATTTCTTGAAGAAACTTCTAGAGGAAGTAACGGATTAACTTACGGAGGATCGATTGGGGAAATTCCAATCTACTCCTCCTAATGGAGAACTTCTGGATGAAATTCTGGAGAAACTTGAGAAGGGATTCTGGAAGGAGCTCTTGAAGGATTTTCAGTAAGTGTAACTAAATATAATTAAATTTTGATAATCAAAAGCTGAAAAAAATTGGGAAGGGTCGTTTGGCCGAAACCCATTAGGCCGAAAGCAATTTGGCCGAATATACCATTTGGTCGAACAGACCGTTAGGCCGAAAGTCATTCGGTCGAAAAGGTCATTTGACCGAAAGGGTCGTTTGGCCGAAAGAGTCGTTTGGCCGAAAGGGTCATTTGACCGAAAGGGTCGATTGGCCGAAAGGGTCATTAGGCAGAAAGGGTCGTTTGGCCGAAAGAGTCATTTGCCGAAAGTTATTTGGCCGAATA